>NC_086337.1:40752775-42238722 GCF_032445375.1 Bacillus rossius redtenbacheri | reverse complement strand
GGGGGGGAGGACACCCTTGGAGGGGGGGAGAAGGGGGAAATAAATAGAATGAACAGAGGCTCTTGGCAGAGGATCGCCATGAAACCCGATAGGAAATGAAAGGCAGCGTGCGCGCACACCGAGCAACAATCGCCCAGTGCGCGCGTGTGTGTCCACACGAAGCACCCAGAAATAGCCGCGGCCACGGGGGCACACGTAGGTTTCCCGACGCTGGCGCCCGGCCATTTGGCACGCGGGCCCGCCTCTAATGAATCTGCCATAGCTCTTTGTCACCGCTGATGACCGCACGGCAACGCACGGGGGGGGGGGGGTGGGGTGGGGGGGGGGGGGGGAAAAGGACGAAGGGACGCAGGGGGAGATGGGTAGAGACAGAGTACGTGAAGAATGAGAGAGAGAGAGAGACAGATACATAAAAGAAAAGGGTACAGGAGAGGAAGATGGGGACAGAAGTCCACTGGTATTAAACTCCAGTGTTACTAAGCCAACACTGGCCGCTGGTGACCGGAACGGGAGAAACAAAGTTTTGATGAGGCGGACCAGCGACCAACTACAGAAGGAAAGTTTTGATTGATGAGGAAAGTTTTGATTGAAACGACGAGGAATACTTGCTCCCGGCCAAAGAAAAATACCGGGAAGTCACACGCAAAAAGCAAATTACACAACGGCCTTCATAAAAAAAAGTCAAACTCCTGTAAAATACGAATCATATCTCCCACGATTGCTTCTCAATATGCCCTAGAACAGCTCATTAAAAAAAAACTCAATAAAACGACTTATTTTCTTTCCAGCTTTCACGCTGTAAAAAAATGTTATTTGAATGAACTTTTTATCATGTTAGACAATTATTCTTAGAATTTACCACAAATTCACATTGAATTAAAAAAATATAACAAAAAATTTCTTCTAGTAAAGGCAAACACTCGCCTCTCCTTAACGCCAAGCATGTTTAATCACAGATGTTGAAAGTTGGCCAGTATTTGGTTGCGTTTTTTGCGTCTCGTGTAATTTATAAACGGGTTTTCTAAAACGTGGTTAGTGAAATTCTTGCATCTTGCGCGTCTGCCGTTATTATCGACGGTTTCCAAGCCACCTGTAATCTTAAAATTTATATATATATATATATATATATATATATATATATATACACATACACACACATACAATTTTATTTAACTTGGAGTGCAGATTGGTCAAATAAAAAAGAGAAAAGAATAATAATAGTTGTATGTACCTACACTTTAGTTCACAATAAAAAATTTTAAGCAATTGATTCTTTAGAGTTCTTTTGCCTGTTAAACAGAACTCTAGTCACTGCTATTAGTAAAATGTAATAAAAGTCTTATAAACTCATCTTCTAAAATCAAATACATTCTAGATCTTAAGATTTACTTCACAGTCGCCTTTCTCTGGAACGTCGTTATTAAACCCCCGCCCAAGAGCGCGCAACTTCTCCTCTGCCCCCCCCCCCCCCCCCCCCCTTTTTTTTATTCATCCAAATTCTTTCTTTATTTTCAATAAGTCAACTCCCGCGCCCCAAAGACGTCCTGCCGAGCGAAGCATAAAGCTTCGTTCATCCCCCCCCCTCCCCCGTTTTACCCTTTTTATCAAACCCAACACTCCCTTTTTTAAGGCCCCGCACGCTTTCCTCCCAGATGGATTTTCGTTCAAGTCAATTTACTTTACTCGCTCTCCTATTGTCGCATTCCACTTCGCCCGAGCATTCCATTCCAATTCCTTTCCACGTCGCGAATTGTTTCTTTTCATTTGTTCCGTCACACAAGAGAACACTCGCCCCCCCCTAACCCACCCCCTCCCTAACCCTCTCCTCCTCCGCAAAAAAAAATCCCACGCTCAACATTTTCACTCCCCGCGGACACGCCGACGCCCCCCCCCCCCCCACCCCCCCGAACACCTTTCAGCCGACACTCGCCAATCCCGTACTCGTCACACGACCATTCTCTCTCTCTCTCTCTCTCTATCTCTCTATCCCCCCTCCCTTCCAATCACTCTCCAGCGGGGGTTCCTTAACTTCACACGGCCGCTTCCTCGTAATTGGAAATCTGCAAAGCCAGAAATAAGTCCAAGACTACCAACCCCCCTGTAGGTACTGCGATTTTATTGGAAAAAGGTACTGGCGACCACAACAAGGACGCAATTCTATTCAAATTATTAATTTTTTTTATGACAAACGCCACTGCTGGTTACACTGTATCCCATAATAGAGAGATCTCAATAACGGACCCAAAAAAAAAAAAAAAACGCGAATACGCAAACACAACAAAAAAAAAGGACAAAAAAAAAACGAAAAAAAAATCAGCCGATGTCAAACGTTACATGCCCATACTGCACAGAGCATTCCGTGAAAGGAATAACTAAGAAAGAAAAAATCACACTACAGGTTTTTTTTTTCACGACAACCAGCGTAAAACCGCGATGGATCTACATCCAAGAATCCATGTCAAATCGATCTTCCCCGATTAAAGAATCATTGAAAGAATTATATTTCACTAATGCAAATATTTCGATGTAATTTCCACTATTTTGACTCTATGGTGTCAAGATAGGCTTTTTTTGACGTGATAACGTCTTAAAAATCAATATACGCCGGCTGCACGCACGTCATTGTCACGTTCTGCCTGAGCCGAGCGTACAAGAACCGGCTAACCACCGTGCGAGAAAATCTTCTATAATACCAAACAGGTTAAGGCGGGCTTTTTAACTAATTGTTCGTGATTATAATTTAAACATATTATTTAAATTAAATTTGAAAAAAAACTGTAAATAATATTTGAAAATTAAAAAAGTATGCAATTTTTCATCAATATTATTTTCTTATGACGCTATCACGTAAAATTTTTCGTCCGTAAAACGGACTTTACAGACAAACCCCACTTTTTTTTTTCTTCTGTTCAAACACGCTACCTCGTGATTCTTTGCGAGCTCAGAAAACCAAAGCGTTTCTACGTCTGCCCTCTTGACGGAGAGAGTCGTGGTGAAAAACCTCGGGGACGCACCACAACGCCGAAATACACTAACGCCGAAAAATGTCATTGCAGGACTGCCACAAAGGTTAGGTTAGGTTAGACTAGGTTAGGTTGGACTAGGTTAGACTAAGTTAGGTTAGACTAGGTTAGGTTATACTAGGTTAAGCTAGGTTAGGTTATATTACGCTAGGTTAAGTTAGGTAAGGTTGGGTTTGATTGTGGTATTTCGGCGTTAAGGTACATTTAAGAAACACACACACAAATTCATTCAGTTGTTATTTCGGCGTTGTGGTACACAGCAGTTTTCTAGCTGTCGGCGTTGTGGTGAAATTTGACATTCGGCGTTGTGGTGACGGCCCAAAAACCTTCCCGTCGCAGGAATCCGCAGTGACGGGCTCGTTGTTCGCCCAGGCGGAGGTCTCGGCGACAAGTCTGCGTCGCGGCTCGCCGGGTTCCACGAGCGAGGCGCACCAACGCTCGCAATCGATTACCCCGCGCGGCCATCTTGGAAGCGACGAGACCTGGGCCCCCGACATGACACCGGGTCGCTAACTTTCCCCCCTCCCCTCTCCCCCACCATCACCATGTTTCCCATCTCCATACCGCACGAAAGTAGTGTTTCTTCGGGTCATTGCCATCGGGATTACGTATGTTCGCAAAGTTTCAAATCGATACGACAATTAGAAGTAGGTTTAAATCTACTTACAAGAATTGATCACATAGTAACAAGTGAAGCTAATAACAGCATGTAAAAAATATATTAAAAAAAAATTCCGGAAGTCACACCATGATAACCTAAAAATTATTTGGAAAATTCGTCACGGTTTGTATTTATCCTGGGAGGTCGAGAATACTTTTCTACTGCCGGGAACACAAACGGTTGTGCAGAGTTTCAGAAGGGAAATAAAAACCTGCTTGAAGATATCAGGGTAGTGTCAGTTTACGAAAAAGCATTTAAAGTACCTACATAAAGTATATGAAGTATTTAGTTCTGTTTCCGTATTTCGTTTTCAACGTGTGTCTCAAACTCTTCGGAGTAATCTTCACGGATGAAACGCACATTTAACGGGCGTTTCATACCTAGAGATTTTTATTTTTTACGAACGTTAAAAATATTTATATTATAATAATATTCGGAACTATACCATTATACATTATAAAAATATTAAAATAATTAACAGTATTAATATGTTATTAACTTACTTAGATTGATTATCACACTTTTCATAAAAAACATAAATAAAACTTTTCTAATTTTTTTGTTCATTACAAGAGAAAAAAAATATGAACTTACTAAAATTGGAACATTTTGTATTTGGCCTTTTTACAGCGTATTCACATAAAATTAAAATAACTTGCATACGTTTGATGCTATATACGTCTCTGGCGAGTATTGAAAGACTTGTTCACGTGTTTTATTTTATTTTTTTCGTTTCTGGAATTAAAATTTAAAATTTATTTAACTAATACTGTGCCGATGTGATGGCAAATATTATTACAGAAATTTTATATTAGGGTAAGATCCGACAGTTAATTTCACTTATAAATTGTATGTGTGTGTAACCGTGTGTAAATTAGGCTTCACCCACCGAAAAGGAACCCAAAGCCAAGGTGGTATTTTTTTTCCCTCGTAAATATTAGAATAATTCTAATTATTATGGATACACTTCGTTTGCCTTAAAAGGTTTGCACTGAACGTGCGAAAAAAAAATATATATATATATATATATTTAGGGCACCCAGTTTTGCACCCAAAAAACTCGCAGCTCTCATTCACCGCAGTTAAAATTATAATTTTCAATTTGAAAATATTGCGATGATGAGTAATTTTGATGATTTCAATCTATTTGGAAGCTATGAAACCAACACTGGTTATTGCAACTGTTATTTTACTTTAATATTTGCACTATATATATATATATATATATATCGAAAAAATAAACAAATAAATTTTTAACACTATACATATCGAAGAAATAAAATAATCATAACTTTCAATTTCATTTCAAAAAGTAATACAGGAAAAAAATTATAGAACACATGGCTGTACGAAAGGTAGCACTCAGGCTGTGATATATGCGCGCAAATATCAACAGTTATTTTATATACAGGTTGAAGATAAATCTTCACGCCCCAGGATCCGTTCTGCCGCGTGAGTAGTGAATCGCCAGGAAAATGGAGGAAGGATGTGACGGCGACACGTCGTCATTGAAAAATCCGCCTAAAAAAGAAGCTAAGGCGGCAAATAAGGCGAGGGAATGGAACAGGCGAAAAGGTCACAAGGTCTCCAGGGAGGAACGGCAGTGGAAAAGTATATTCTCGACCTTCCAGGATAAATACAAACCGTGACGAATTTTCCAAATAAAATTTTTATGTTACCATGGTGCGACTTCCGGAAATTTTTTTTTAATATATTTTTAACACGCTGTTATTAGCTTCACTTGTAACTAACTATGTGATCAATTCTTGTAAGTCGATTTTCACCTACTTCTAATTTTCGTATCGATTTGAAACTTTGCGAATATACGTAATCCCGATGGCAATGATCTGAAGAAAAATTACTTTCGTGGTATGGGCAATAAACGTGCTTTTTGTATGTCCATGAGTCCGGGGCATTGTGGGTAATTTGTCCAAAGTTGACTGCCTACCTCCCCCCCCCCCAAAAAAAATGTGTCCACACTCGAATGACTCTTGTCATTGGATCACGGGATATTTGATACCCCCTTAAGGAATAGGCGCCAATGGCAAACAAATATAAAAACACCTGAGGCCGGTATTTCAAGACACAAAAATAAGGAAGGGTTCGTGTGTTGAAAATGATACAACTGTACCCTTAAACGTATTCCTAGTCACGATAGGACACGGCCACAGGCCGTTATATTTAGGGAACGGAATTTGGTGTCCTATCCGTTGCCGGTATGTTGCCCAAATTCCGCGCATGAGTTTATATGGCGGACCCGCGCCTGTCACCATTAACTCGTATATAATCAATTTTGTGAATATCTGGAGACGTACCTAACGTATTGCTTGCTAAATAAAACTTTGTGGTAGTTAAACTATCCTGGAATACATTTTGTACACTTTAATGGCCATAACAAAAAATAATTGCAACTTAAAACGTACTTGAGAAAATTACAGTAGCACTATTTAATTCACGCGACGGTGCTCTAGTATTTTTGCTGTAAAATTTGTATCGATGGTTGCGAAACGTCCGCTAGTGCGTTGAAAACAGTTTATAGCCTCGCGCAGGGCACTGTTTATTGTAACTGTTGCCGATTTGTTAATAAGATTCGGCTTGTACACGTTCTGGAATACGGCCCGCGAGTTAGGTTACGGTTGGATCCCAAAAAGGCAGTGCTTATTCGCTACCATACCCGAAAATCGTGGAATACCGCCCTTAATCGAGTGTGCGACCAAGACAGAACGTGAAATGTTGTATCAGCCAACGGAAACGTGGAAAACGGCTTGATTACCCACACGTTTACATATAGTCTACCTTGGCACCAGAAAATAACGCGAATTTGCAGGTCTCTGACAAATAATATATTTCTATTGTAACCCTTCTCCCTCCTTAATTGGAAGAGGGGTTGCGTCCCCGACTCACTCTGGGCGCGAAGGGAAAAAAATAAATATTAAAACCAGGCATAAAAAGCTAAACAATATAAATTCCCCACACCACTGCCCAGGGGTCAGGCCAAAAAATTTAAAGGATATAATAGCAGAGTAACCATTAAACAAACAAGAGGCAAGACTTTGGACGTATGTTATTAAAAAATAGAAATTTGCAAAAATAATTTTTTACTATACATAACCATACAAGCTTAGTTACAAAAGCTGACAATAATGGCAGCATCTTATCCCCATTTGCGATACTAACAATAACCTTTAAAAAATCGTAAAAATATAAATACTGATAACAACAAGTATAAAAATATATAAGGGCGTGAGGCGTGGCCACTATAAAATATCAAAATTTACTGACTGCCCTAATACCAAAAAATCAAACAAGACAATCAATACAAATATATAAAAAATCTACAAAAATAATACTGAAGTACAAACAAATTATTTAAATAAAGTTCTTAAACTCTCAATCAACGGTTTAGTCTTTCTTCAGATGTTCGTTGCTAAAGACTTGCCAAAAAAACAAAGTTAATATCCTAGGCGTGCGCTGGCTTCCTGACCTTCCTCACCAACTCCAGAGTCTAATGCCACGCCGGGCCATTGGTACGAATTCACAAAGGCGTGAACGATGATCAAAAAAAAATTATCTTATTTTTAAGGGAAATGTAGCAAAAACTCTTCACGTAACATAACCATGTTACCACAGAAGTATTTATCATCAGCTTCAAACAAAGTCTTACTTCTTTATTAACTTGCCAATGATTTTATAAAAACGTAGAATGGCCGCACCAACCAACATCAGGCTGCGCATGTAGTCCAATACCGATCGCATACATTTAATAATACTGCACAAGCTGATATATTAGCTAAATGCCAACTTTAAGTATGCCAATTCCGATGACAAAGTCTCAAAAACAAATTGCAAAATGTTCGTTTCTTCCAAACTTATACTTTTATTGCAACTACAGGCAAACGGGCGACCTTTTTTAAGAAAATCCCACACTGGAACAACGTGTGAAAACAAATGGGCCTCTTCACCAAACTGGCTAATAAAAGTTCCGTCCAAATAAAATTTAGTATGGGAAAATACACAGTTCACTAGGTTTGCCAAAAACCACTGCAGTACCACGAGGGTAAAAATCAAAATTGCGGCCTCTCTTTACCTTGATAAGTTCAGTATCACAGGGCAATCCATTGCCCTGTCACCCAGCGTGGAGCCTCCAGCCCAATACTCTTCGTGGCCCGTTGCCGTCCGGCACACCAGTCCGCGCCGTCACATCGCTCTGTCCTCGACGGTCGCTCGGCACACTCTCTCGCCGGCCCAGCTGATTTTTTCTTCCCGGCAAGCCGAATGTCTGACGTCATCAGCCAACCGCCGGGCGCTCACCAAGTGGTATTTACGTGAAACACAATCGATGTTCTTAAACTCATAATCGATAGCTACCAAACGGCGTATAACTAATTAACAGAAACAAATATAATTAAAAGAATTTACAGATAAATTAACATTAATTAAAAAAGGCGTAAAAATACGTGAAATAAAAACCATATAAAACTAGAGACCAGCAACAAAAATAAATTACAAGTAAAAATGTGGCCCTGCCGGCCACAACCTCCGCCTTGAACAAAAAAAAATTTAAACAGCAATCTTAAAAAACTAAAACGTCAAAAAAAAAACCTTGGACTTGGAGACAAAGTATTCTCAAAAACTTCTAATCCAACAAACCAGCCCAAACTCAAACAAACAAACCTGCAACAAGGAAAACTTGCCTCCAAAGCCTCAGTCAAAATTTCAACGCTCAAAAAAAAAAAAAAAACAAGAGAAGGATTTTCCAACAAGTAACGGAAAAGACAAACTAAACTCACAAACCGAACAAACGGGATCTAAGTATGCCAAAACAAAACAAACAAGCTCCAAAGTCAAGACCGAAACGTATTAGACAAAACCTTCTCTCTCAAAATTATCAATAACTAAAGGTTGCAAACTAAAGCCAAGAACTATAAAAACTATAACCTCACAGGAAAAAAATCAAAACCATCACTGGAAATCTAAAAGACCACTAAAATTCCTGGTGCTGATCCTGCTCCCGCAGCTTGCAAATTAGCAGAGTGGCGCAGGTTGAAACCCTTCTTCCTCCTTAATTGGAAGAGGGGTTGCGTCCCCGACTCACTCTGGGCGCGAAGGGAAAAAATAAATATTAAAACCAGGCATAAAAAAGCTAAACAATATAAATTCCCCACACCACTGCCCAGGGGTCAGGCCAAAAAATTTAAAGGATATAATAGCAGAGTAACCATTAAACAAACAAGAGGCAAGACTTTGGACGTATGTTATTAAAAAATAGAAATTTGCAAAAATAATTTTTACTATACATAACCATACAAGCTTAGTTACAAAAGCTGACGTTAATAATGGCAGCATCTTATCCCCATTTGCGATACTAACAATAACCTTTAAAAAATCGTAAAAATATAAATACTGATAACAACAAGTATAAAAATATATAAGGGCGTGAGGCGTGGCCACTATAAAATATCAAAATATACTGACTGCCCTAATACCAAAAATCAAACAAGACAATCAATATAATATATAAATATATAAAAAAATATTACAATAATAAAACTGAAGTACAAAAAATTTATTTAAATAAAGTTCTTAAACTCTCAATCAACGGTTTAGTCTTTCTTCAGATGTTCGTTGCTAAAGACTTGCCAAAAAAACAAAGTTAATATCCTAGGCGTGCGCTGGCTTCCTGACCTTCCTCACCAACTCCAGAGTCTAATGCCACGCCGGGCCATAGGTACGAATTCACAAAGGCGTGAACGATGATCAAAAAAAAAATTATCTTATTTTTTTTAAGGGAAATGTAGCAAAAACTCTTCACGTAACATAACTATGTTACCACCGAAGTTTTTATCATATACTTCAAACAAAGTCTTACTTCTTTATTAACTTGCCAATGATTTCATAAAAACGTAGAATGGCCGCACCAACCAACATCAGGCTGCGCATGTAGTCCAATACCGATCGCATACTTTTAATAATACTGCACAAGCTGATATATTAGCTAAATGCAACTTTAAGTATGCCAATTCCGAAGACAAAGTCTCAAAAACAAATTGCAAAATGTTCGTTTCTTCCAAACTTATACTTTTATTACAACTACAGGCAAACGGGCGACCTTTTTTAAAAAATCCCACACTGGAACAACGTGTGAAACAAATGGGCCTCTTCACCAAACTGGCTAATAAAAGTTCCGTCCAAATAAAATTTAGTATGGGAAAATACACAGTTCACTAGGTTTGCCAAAAACCAGTGCAGCACCACGAGGGTAAAAATCAAAATTGCGGCCTCTCTTTACCTTGATAAGTTCAGTATCACAGGGCAAACCATTGCCCTGTCACCCAGCGTGGAGCCTCCACCCCATACTCTTCGCCGCCCGGCACACCAGTCTCGCCGTCACATGGCTGTGTCCTCGACGGTCGCTCGGCACAAACTCACCCGGCCCCAGCTGATTTTTTCTCCCCGGCAAGCCGAATGTCTGACGTCATCAGCCAACCGCCGGGCGCTCGCCAAGTGGTATTTACGTGAAACACAATCGATGTTCTTAAACTCATAATCGATAGCTACCAAACGGCGTATAACTAATTAACAGAAACAAATATAATTAAAAGAATTTACAGATAAATTAACATTAATTAAAAAAGGCGTAAAAATACGTGAAATAAAAACCATATAAAACTAGAGACCAGCAACAAAAATAAATTACAAGTAAAAATGTGGCCCTGCCGGCCACAACCTCCGCCTTGAACAAAAAAAAATTTAAACAGCAATCTTAAAAAACTAAAACGTCAAAAAAAAAACCTTGGACTTGGAGACAAAGTATTCTCAAAAACTTCTAATCCAACAAACCAGCCCAAACTCAAACAAACAAACCTGCAACAAGGAAAACTTGCCTCCAAAGCCTCAGTCAAAATTTCAACGCTCAAAAAAAAAAAAAAAACAAGAGAAGGATTTTCCAACAAGTAACGGAAAAGACAAACTAAACTCACAAACCGAACAAACGGGATCGAAAGTATGCCAAAACAAACAAACAAGCTCCAAAGTCAAGTCCGAAACGTATTAAACAAAACCTTCTCTCTTAAAACAAAAAAAAACAAAAACTAAAGACCACTATAATTCCTGGTGCTGTTCTTGCTCCCGCTTCTTTTTAAAGCAAACTTTTTCTGAATGACCATTTTTGCCACAAAAACCACAAACAAATTTATTAACCTTCGAAACCGAGCAATCCTTAGCAAAATGCCCTACCTTATTACACTTAAAACAAGTCTTATCAAATTTTTCACTACCGGGCGTTTTAAAACAAACCGGTTTAAAATTGATTTTGCCTTTACACTTATCGAATTCACATTTAGCGTAAAAAATATTATCTACCTGGATAGCCCAAGTGTTGAGTTCCTCCACACTATTAGGTCTGCCAATAAATGCGCATTCGTGTCTGATGGCAGGATTTAGATTTTCCAAAATAATAGCTACAAAACGGTGATCATCTAACTGCAGACCAAATACATTAACGTGATTTCTAATATCCTGTATAAATTCTAAGGTGCTTTCATTTTCCCGTTGAAAACGGAAAATCAATTCCTTAATTAGATCGTCCTTCACCCTCTTAGGGCACAAATATTCCCACAAATTCTCTTTCACTACCGACCATCCAACAGACTTATTTATACCTGACGTAATCACGTCTCTAGCGATCCCGCTACATTTAGTCGAAATACACCTTAACAATTCTTGCTCATTTTGTAAACAACAATTAGTTTTCAAACTATCTACCCCCAAGCAAAACTTTATTAAATCTCTTGGCCCACCGGAGCATAAAGATGGCAACCTATCCAGTTCCTTAAAAAGCAATTTACTTTGCATAGCAGTATTCAATGAATTTACTTGGCTGATCTCCGAATTCTCCACATTTTCCTCAACAGGTTTTTTCCTCCCTTCTTTAATGTGGGTACTTAATTTCCTGCGTAAGGTATCAATGTCATCCTCCAGACCACTCTCTACTCCCGCTGCTTGCAAATTAGCGTAAACCTGTTCTTTGGGAAGTTTATAAATCCAAGAAACTGCCATTATTAAAAAAATCAAAAAAGTCAGCAAAATCGCAAAAGTCCAAAGTCTCTGCCAAGCAGAGTGGCGCAGGTTGTAACCCTTCTCCCTCCTTAATTGGAAGAGGGGTTGCGTCCCCGACTCACTCTGGGCGCGAAGGGAAAAAAATAAATATTAAAACCAGGCATAAAAAGCTAAACAATATAAATTCCCCACACCACTGCCCAGGGGTCAGGCCAAAAAATTTAAAGGATATAATAGCAGAGTAACCATTAAACAAACAAGAGGCAAGACTTTGGACGTATGTTATTAAAAAATAGAAATTTGCAAAAATAATTTTTTACTATACATAACCATACAAGCTTAGTTACAAAAGCTGACAATAATGGCAGCATCTTATCCCCATTTGCGATACTAACAATAACCTTTAAAAAATCGTAAAAATATAAATACTGATAACAACAAGTATAAAAATATATAAGGGCGTGAGGCGTGGCCACTATAAAATATCAAAATTTACTGACTGCCCTAATACCAAAAAATCAAACAAGACAATCAATACAAATATATAAAAAATCTACAAAAATAATACTGAAGTACAAACAAATTATTTAAATAAAGTTCTTAAACTCTCAATCAACGGTTTAGTCTTTCTTCAGATGTTCGTTGCTAAAGACTTGCCAAAAAAACAAAGTTAATATCCTAGGCGTGCGCTGGCTTCCTGACCTTCCTCACCAACTCCAGAGTCTAATGCCACGCCGGGCCATTGGTACGAATTCACAAAGGCGTGAACGATGATCAAAAAAAAATTATCTTATTTTTAAGGGAAATGTAGCAAAAACTCTTCACGTAACATAACCATGTTACCACAGAAGTATTTATCATCAGCTTCAAACAAAGTCTTACTTCTTTATTAACTTGCCAATGATTTTATAAAAACGTAGAATGGCCGCACCAACCAACATCAGGCTGCGCATGTAGTCCAATACCGATCGCATACATTTAATAATACTGCACAAGCTGATATATTAGCTAAATGCCAACTTTACGTATGCAAATTCCGATGACAAAGTCTCAAAAACAAATTGCAAAATGTTCGTTTCTTCCAAACTTATACTTTTATTACAACTACAGGCAAACGGGCGACCTTTTTTAAAAAATCCCACACTGGAACAACGTGTGAAACAAATGGGCCTCTTCACCAAACTGGCTAATAAAAGTTCCGTCCAAATAAAATTTAGTATGGGAAAATACACAGTTCACTAGGTTTGCCAAAAACCAGTGCAGCACCACGAGGGTAAAAATCAAAATTGCGGCCTCTCTTTACCTTGATAAGTTCAGTATCACAGGGCAAACCATTGCCCTGTCACCCAGCGTGGAGCCTCCACCCCATACTCTTCGCCGCCCGGCACACCAGTCTCGCCGTCACATGGCTGTGTCCTCGACGGTCGCTCGGCACAAACTCACCCGGCCCCAGCTGATTTTTTCTCCCCGGCAAGCCGAATGTCTGACGTCATCAGCCAACCGCCGGGCGCTCGCCAAGTGGTATTTACGTGAAACACAATCGATGTTCTTAAACTCATAATCGATAGCTACCAAACGGCGTATAACTAATTAACAGAAACAAATATAATTAAAAGAATTTACAGATAAATTAACATTAATTAAAAAAGGCGTAAAAATACGTGAAATAAAAACCATATAAAACTAGAGACCAGCAACAAAAATAAATTACAAGTAAAAATGTGGCCCTGCCGGCCACACTATAATAAAATTATTTTTCTCAGAACACATTAATATATTCACGTTATTTATTCTTTTTCTCCTATGCTTGAGACTGTAATTACTAGTTAACCTTTTCTTTCACTTTGGGTTACATTATTTGTAATTATATTTGACTGGCACGTTGACAAGTTTTTACTAAAATCGCTCAACAAATAGACTACATAAACATAATATAAAATTTTATGATAATATGGTTGCCCGTTCAAATATTTGATAAGATACTTTGGTGTTTTTTTTTTTTTTAAATTGAAATATTTTGGTTGTATGAACATTTTGAGGCAATGAATACCTATATATTTTTATAGATATTTCAGATTACGTAGAATGGATTTAAGTTAAATTTTAGTGTTTATCAAATAATGTTCATTGAAATTAGTTTTTATTAAGCACACATAAAAATCTTCCTAATTATTTTTATTAAAATCTGTTCACTGCAGTTCACGCAACAGGAAGGAAAACAATACGCAACGATAATCAGTCAACAATTGTAGCGTCCATTATGTCTAATAATCTTCCGTCGTCACAGGTTTCATTAGCGAGAAATAAAAACGCGGGTGCTGCAGGGCTTCGTTGCAAGATAGAAGACTAGTCCCGTTATGATCTCCCGTTGCATGTATAGGCCTATACACTTGAACGCCAAGCCGAAATAAGCGACAAGGCACATACGCGAAATATAGTCTGTTTCATATTTCACGAAATGACAAATTAATTATTTTTTTGTATGATGTCGCTATATTTCCAAAAACTATTATCCTTTTCATATAAAGCGAAAAAAATATTTAAACAAAAAAAGTTTTTATTTCCAAAGTTGCAAAAAAAGAAAAAAGTTGACCTTACGAAATATATTATTAAATTATGCACTCACAGGTCAACAGAACTAAGCTCTAAACCAATATAAAAAATAATAAAAAACTCAAATAATAAAACTGACGATTTCGTTCACCGAAACAGGCAGTATTAAAAAATAATTCGTAGAATCAAACACGTATTACTTTCAGCGCAAAAAGCAAGGTACATAAAAAAGGGCAATTGATATTTTTGCTATGAACCGATCAATATCATGAAATATAATTTAAGATTTAATGATCCAATCTGCGGAACACGCAACGCGTTGCGATAGAAGATTAACTAAAACCCCGCTGATATAAATAGTTGATTCATCGCATTTGGTTTGCCACTGATTAACTGCATCCAATACGTCATGAAACTTGTAACTTGATTAGCATCAAATGATAATTCAATACCCGGAGATATGTCGTTATCGCGAATTGCTACAAATGCTAAAATAAATTAGCGCGTGCACCTAATTTCTTAGATAATGTGTTTACCATCGTAAGATTGTGTCGAAATTTGTGTCTGGATTTATGTAGGCCAAATCCGTACTGCTAGACTATTTTAGACAAAACAGTAACTATTAAAACGATATAAAAATTATATTCTCAACGAGAGAAAATCTTGGTTTCTATACTTATATTTTGACGCACCTATTACAAATATTTCCCCTGATTTCGAGAATAACGAAGAGATCAAACAACTATTAGTAATTTTCTGTAACGAATTTCCCATAATCCTCAAAATTAAGTATTACATATATAAACACAGTAAATACCACCGGGCACTAAGTGAAAGACAGTATAACGCGAGAAGCTAATAGAATGATGATAATAGTTACCTGAGTGGAAATTGTTTAGTGGTATGGTTTTTGCACGTACGATTAATAATAATTCACACCAATTGCAACCAGCATGTTTTTATACTTTTTGTACATGACCATATTTTCAAACGCAATTCAATGTTTATGAAATATAGATAGCATTTAAAGATTTAAAAAAAAAGTCATAGTTTCACCAAATTGAATTGCTATGACGAAACATTTTTACATTTAAGATAATTTTGTGCCTGGACCACGCTGTAGATTTTTTTTCTCCAAGTAAATGGAACAGTTATATTCATGTAAAATTATAGATAGTTGAAAATTGCACATTTAAGTGAAATAACTGTGTCTAAAAAATATTGTTCGCAGTACTACTGGGCTCACATTCTTACCCGGGATTTCATGCTTTGTGTTGTGCCAGTACCTTCAATAGTTAAAGTTATTTGTAAACTGTTCTGGCTGGAGTGTGTGTTGGTGTAGCAGGACGAGTGGGAGGTGGTCTCGAAGATGGCACAGGCAAGTGTGTGGTGGCTTGCAGTTCTATTTGTGTTGTGACTGGCATTATTGCGAGGAGGAAATGCCTAGAGTGTGTGTTGGGGTAGCAGGATGTGTGGGAGTTGGTCTCCGAGATGAAACAGGCAATGGTGTGGAGTATTAACTGCGCAAATTAATAAGCACGATACAACAAAATTACAGTCAAATTATTGAATATTCGATTATATTTTCCACTGTTCAAAGAAAATGAAGCTTGAATGAAAAATCAATGCAGGGAAGGGAGGGCTGTGAAGGGATTGGGGGAGAGGGTAACCGACACAAGTCATTTCACTAGGTGGTCTGGGCCTATATGTATGCCATACGCGGAAAAACTTTAAGGTTTCCTTAAAATATTAGTTTGTAGTTACTATCACGTTTTTCTTCCCCATTTCACGGTTGTGATTTCATCCACAGCGAGGAAATCTTTTATTCCAGGATTGGGGAGGGGTTAGGGAGATCAAAGTACATTTTGTGCGGTATAGCACGAACAGAGACGTTCTAAATAGTACGTAACATCTAAATATGTTAATAATTACTGATTTCTAACTTTGTTTTATTGCGGAATTGTAACCATAGTGTGACCTCTATGACATGAGTAATGTAACAGTATTAATGTAATAAGTATGTGATTTTAGGTAGATTTAGAAGAAATACTACCTATTGTAGACGTTAGTTAGAAATGGGGAAGGTTTTTTGAAGAAAAAAAAATCGCATCAGTTTGAACGTATTTTCATAGGGATGATACCAAAACCTTTTATCTGAATACATTTTTGATACAACCAAACATAACTGAAAGGCTTGATGTAAGCTTTTCGACATACGCCACATAATATTCCATAACAGGAATATGGTCAACAAACAAACAAAAACAAAGGAAAATGGACTAACAGAACGAAAAAAAAAAAACACAAATGATGACAAGCACAAAAATTTTGAACCCAAAAAAATTCAGCACAACAGTTGAAACGAGACAAAAATACAGCAAAACGAAAAGACATACATGTACTTTAGCAATGGCGTATTTCAAAAAGCTTACATCAAGTCATGCATGCACTCCCATTGCACAAATTTTCAAAGATAATATAACTGAAAGGGGTGGAAAAATCAAGGGTTGGAGAACAAAAAATTCGTGACGCTATCGAATCCGTTGGAATTATTTGTCAATTGTATAATGTTTATCGAAAACAACTGTCTAAAAATGTTGTGATAAAACGAATCATTATAGAGACGGGATTTAAAAAACACAGGTAGAATTTAAAAAAAAATTGATGAATTCCGTACCATGTATACTATTAAATCCATTCTAATTCACTGCAAAACCTTGAAATAATATCCACAACTTTCACCTGAAATAATTTTAGTACGACCTACCATTACTACAAGGGGTGGAATATACAAGGGTTGAGTGACAAAAAAAAAATCATCAAATTGTTTGCAAATCCTACAAATATTACCACGTACTTCGAAATCTACCTACGCCTGTAGGCTGTGCCGAAAAGGATTTTTTTTTAATGATTGTTCCAAGCAAGCAAACATATTATAAGAATTCATGTGCTATGTATTTGTCAAGCTATTAGTAGATGTAAATCGGATTCCGTGGTTTATATGGATTATAATAACTACTCTGATAATAGGATCATTGACTATACATCGTTAAAATGACGATGAAATTCATGCTGTGGAGGTAAGTCTTCACATTCATTGGACATAGTGACGATGAATATATTGCAGTCCAAAGCATTCCTATAAAGATCTCTTGACTTGTCATTTCTGCCCTACCTAAAATCTTAAAAATTTATCCCCCCACCTATCCACCCAATAGTTAACCAAAGCTATGTTTGAGGGGTACAAACATATGGTGTAAATTTAACCTTTTAAGAAAATAGTGATTACATTTATTTAGTTCCATGTACATATAATTATTGTTATTGGTATTTTATTTGTATAATCCTTTATCATTTACATGCTTGTTTGTTATACTGTAATTACTGTATTTTGCATATGTTTATTTGAGTAGATGTTTTAAAGATGTCAAATCCCAGTAAAAGTGTTATCTGTTCAAAGGTGTAGTAATACCCTATTAAGAGTACATAAATACAATTATATTGACACAGAATAATATTAAGTGTATTACTACAATACTGTAAGTAATCATACTCACACAATAAATATATCCAAACACAAAGATGAGTCTGAGGTCCAACTCAATACATGCATTTATTTATTCATTCTAAGAGACCGATGGGCAAAAAACATTTGCTCATGACAACCACTTTAATTTTCTTGCTCGTGAAAGTTTTTTTTTTTTTTTACGTTTATCACAAAAATATCACACTTCGTTCTATGGCTGGTGTACTTCCTTTCCAAGGTTGAAGTCAGTGGTTCAATTAATTATTTTATCCCCGCTGCGGCTAACTGTTTGTATATACGCACATTGCTGGGCATGGGTGTGTGTATATATGTGTATATATGTATATGTATATGTATATGTATATATATAAATAGTGTTTAATTTCCAAAGCGTTCCGAATCACAGACGATGTTTCACCGTTAGGCGTTTCCGGTGTGACTTTACGCCTTCGCAACTTCAACCAGATCAACCAACGCCTACCTCATTAGCGCATAGGCACATGGACGTCTTTAAATGAAGCAACCTTAACCCAACCCCTACTCCCCTTTCAACACCCCAAAAAAAAATACCCTGCACAAAGAAGCATTGTGGAGGCGGCGCGATCTTTCGGTACGGTGGGTGGTGGAGGGGGGGGGGGGGGCTGCGAAAAATAATGACGCCGGACACACACGCGCGCGCGCAGACACTGAGGGGCTGTGCCCTCTTCCCACCTCCTTCCCCCCCTAGGGTCATCAATAGTTTCCCTTCCCCCTTCCACTAGCCCCACGAATACAAACATCCTCCCCCCTCCACCCCACGTCGTGAAACGAACCGTCGCGGCCCCGCGCCTTTGATCGCTGCCCGCGCCGTTGACGAAGCCGCGCAGGCGCCTCGCGAGCAGCACAGAGTCGTGACGACGCAGACAAGACTCCCGCCCACTGCACGCGACCTGTCCGCGGACGTGACAAGTTCGCAGGGACGAACACCACAACCGCAACCAGAACAGATCCGAAGAGTGTCGAAGTAAAAAAGGTTCGGCCAGTGTAGCTAATAAATAATAATCGTAATTCTTTTGACGTGACAACGTCTAATAAATCGATGAACGCCGGCTGCACACACGAAAAAGTGTCCCATTACGCAAATTTTCCCGTTACGCTGTGTTCCGTTTCGCTCATTTTATATTGCTCTTTGCTAACCTGAACCTCCTAGCATTGCGACCGAGTACGTGGTGTAATTCTGTTTTCATGAATTTCAATGTAACATTTTCATTGCTCTTTGCTAACCCGTTCCTCCTAGCATTGCTGCAGAGTCCGTGGCGCATATATATTATTTTTGACTGCATCTTGGCGTTGGGTAAGACATTTTCCTTTACATCATCGGTGAGTTAAGTATCTTAAATGTATGATTCTGTGTGTTAGCTGATTTGTATATGTAATTATGTGTGTGAATGATGTATTTTACCATTAACTCCCCATATACATAGATTTCATTTCACTCCTTTGTATCCATACAAAATAGTGATAATTAAATAAAAATGATTCAA
Source organism: Bacillus rossius redtenbacheri (assembly GCF_032445375.1). Classification (NCBI taxonomy): domain Eukaryota; kingdom Metazoa; phylum Arthropoda; class Insecta; order Phasmatodea; family Bacillidae; genus Bacillus; species Bacillus rossius. The sequence goes on along the minus strand of NC_086337.1, from coordinate 42,219,378 downwards.
TTTTATTCATAAACGTATGCAATCATTTCATCAATGTTTTCTTATGACGTTGTCACGTTAAACTATCGTCCGTAAACCGACTTTACAGACAACGAAATTTTTTTCTCGTGAGGATAGGTTACGTAATCGTTATTTTTGCTTATCAAATAATTACTTTAATTCCTGTTGTTACAGCATTAATTATTATAGCTGAAGTGAATTATGCTCGAGTATCTGCTGTAAATACGTGATTAGTTCATACAACGAAACCCAAAGTGATCCAGTACGAAGATCGCAAAGATACCCAATATATTTTTTTTTTTTTTTCATCTTTCGCGTGAGAAGATACGCAGATGGTGGCTGTCTGGCCTGTCTGACTTCGGAAGTCCAAGTTCGCGAGCTGACGTCACAGGTCACGTGAAGCAATCGAATGCCATATCCGCACATGAACCATCAGACAGAGACGACTTGAAATTAGAGGATGACAACGTCTGCATGATTATAAAGTGTGTGAAGTTAAATATTCAGCCAAATATTGCGCCGTATTTGTTAGACACCCAAAAAATTGTCCGTAATGTAGTATCTAAATTGTGTAAATTATATTAAAGTGACTATTTTTTTTTTTTTAAATGGGCAGTTTTTGACGACGAGTATTCTAATTATTACTTCACAAACCCTCATCTGACTTTACCAATCAGAAATTTTGCAATGTCTGGAGAGGAACAATATGGCGACGGCGAGGTTCAGAAGAGACTTCAACCACTTCACATCGTGCCGTCTCTTGACAGTTACTAACGCCACGCTTGAAACAGAACGAGCACTCCAGATTCTGCAGAGTCGGCGGGCGGACAGTAAAAAAGACCGAGGTCTGAAGAACAGGTGGGCGGACGGTAAAACAGACCAAGGTCAGCACAGCCGGCGAGCGGACAGTAAAACAGACCGAGGTTAACAGAGCCGGTGGGCGCACAGTAAAACAGACCGAGGTCCGCAGAGCCGGCGGGCGGACAGTAAAACCGAACGAGATCCGCAGAGCCGGTGGGCGGACAGTAAAACAGACCGAGGTCCGCAGAGCCGGTGGGCGGACAGTAAAACAGACCGAGGTCCGCAGAGCCGGCGGGCGGACAGTAAAACAGGCCGAGGTTAACAGAGCCGGCGGGCGGACAGTAAAACAGACCATGGTCAGCACAGCCGGCGAGCGGACAGTAAAACAGACAGAGGTCCGCAGAGCCGGTGGGCGGACAGTAAAACAGACCGAGGTCCGCAGAGCCGGTGGGCGGACAGTAAAACAGGCCGAGGTTAACAGAGCCGGCGGGCGGACGGTAAAACAGACCGAGGTTAACAGAACCGGCGGGCGGACAGTAAAACAGACCATGGTCAGCACAGCCGGCGAGCGGACAGTAAAACAGACAGAGGTCCGCAGAGCCGGTGGGCGGACAGTAAAACAGACCGAGGTCCGCAGAGCCGGTGGGCGGACAGTAAAACAGGCCGAGGTTAACAGAGCCGGCGGGCGGACGGTAAAACAGACCGAGGTTAACAGAACCGGCGGGCGGACAGTAAAACAGACCATGGTCAGCACAGCCGGCGAGCGGACAGTAAAACAGGCCGAGGTCCACAGAGCCGGCGGGCGGACAGTAAAACAGGCCGAGGTCCGCAGAGCCGGCGGGCGGACAGTACAACAGGCCGAGGTCCACAGAGCCGGCGGGCGGACAGTAAAACAGGCCGTGGTCCGCAGAGCCGGCGGGCGGACAGTACAACAGACCGAGGACCACAGAGCCTGCGGGCGGACACTACCTCCGCCCGCAGGACCGCTAGAGCTGACGCGCGGGTGTCGAACACAGCGGGTCGGTTAATCACAGGTGACGAGCGGTCGGCGAGTGGGACGGTAAAGGATGTGTGTGGGGGGGAAGGGAGAGAGAGGTGGCACAAAGCGGTACGCCGTACGGCCGCAGAGCGACGGGCGACACAGACGAGAGACGAAATGGTGAATCCCAACCCCCCAACCCTTCTCTCCATTCCCGACAACCCTTTGTGACACCGCCGCCGACCAGCAGCCAACACCCACGAATGTGACGCGGTATTCCGAAAAAAGAGGGGAGGGGGTGATAGAGAGGGAGAGAGGGAGAGAGGAAGAGAGAGAGAGAGAGAGAGAGAGAGGAAAAGGCACGCGCGAGTGGTACCGTTCGGGGAATTCCTCCGAAGCTACAGTATATCCCATTCTCAGTTTGCAGCGTGCATTGTAAAGGGCGTTTACCCTATCTCCCTCCCCCCTTCTCACTCTACTCTTTCCAATGCATGACTTATGCCATTAACAGGCCTTATAGAGGAGCACAACAGTTTTAGACAAAATTTATAATGCAATTTAAAAAAAAAATTATAAGGTATTTAAAACATTCAATTTTTGTAAAGAAAATTTTTGGAACAAGAATTTAAAATTTTTTTTTCTGAAGAGACTCAAATGATGGACGCCATCTTGGTTCAATGGTTTTTGTCACCAACTTCTTGTTATCTAAATTGAATTTTAACATTTCTGTTTGAGCATAGCACTCAATTTAAATGGAATGCCTTGATATAGTGACCTACTACTACAAATAGTTTCTTTAGTGAAATAAAAATGAGATTTAGTATTGATTTTTTTTATTTCAGAATGGTTACAACTGTCAGTAGACACTATTTTATAATATAGGAAAATCAACAAAGAGAAAAATTTATATATATATATATCATTATAATCATCGTTGGTATACAAAATGATATTTTTAGTTATACAAGCCAGGTAGTATTAATCTGACGATAGTGGGCACCATTTACTCTGTACTTAAATATAAAATATATAAAAATAATACACTATATAATCACACTATACAAAGACACTATACAAATCGCACTCTGTATTAGAAGACCACAGCCGGCTGCAATGGACACCGGATTGTTGAAACCTGTGTTATACATACTCCTAAAGACCTCTGAAACATTTCACGCTGTTATTCGAATATAGGCTAGAATACACACCATCATGCAATTGTACTGAGTTCTCATTGAACCGTGGGTATTTTAGATGCCCCCTATCGCCCCCCCCCCCCCCTCCTTAATCCCTTTGAACGAAAGAACAACATGAAACAGATTTCGACGCCTGATATTTCAAACGACCCATCGCATGCTATCAGGGCTTAAAGGTAAAAGTGTGACATGCGCAAAGGGACACAATACATCGACCTGGTAACATAAAATACAAAATAACGCAAATTTCGCAAGCCTTAACCTATGCATAGAGACCTGTAAAATTCGCGGATTCATTTCGCGATAGGATAGAGTCCAAATACTTTTGACATTATTTTGCTTCAGTGATTGGGCCACAGTTTATCTGAAGGACTCTGGGCCAATGAAAAATCTTTAACAGAAGAATTAGCGAATCACGATCATTCCAGTCAACAGGTGTTACGAGTCGGTAACCAATCAGCAGATGTAATATGCACGAGTGCGTAGAGGATCATGGAGTCTATCCTTTAGGGATTTGAAATCGCGAATATTACAGGTCTCTACCTATGCTACACCAAAACTTGAATCAAACTTTAAAGAAAAAATGCCCCAAAACTCTGTAATAACCTATACATGGCCGGGGACACACGCGCAAGTAAACAGAACAATTTTTTAATCTAATAAAACTAAAAAATATATATAATTAATCCATATTTTAATAAATATATGTATTATACTTATTTCTACGCAAATACGACCGAGCTGTGCGGACAGAAGGCAAACAATAGAAATTATATTATTAGTCATAATCCACACACCAAACACCAGCGAATTCGAAAAGTTTGCAGTGGTTTCCGCGATCACCACGCAGTAAGAAGGGAAAAATGCCATACCAAGCAGACTGAAGTGGGAAATCAGAATTTGACGGGTGATTTTTCCAACCCTAAAAAGTGTTTCCTGATATTATATTATTTATTTTCGTTGAAGGTCACTGACGACAGCCAGTAAGGTGCATGCTAAGATGAACGAATAAAGTCGTTTGTCTTGCTACGTCGCGCTCGGAGGCCCGATCTCAAGTTCCTGGATAGCCTCCCGCGCCAACCCACCGCCACGCCGCCCAAGGATTGAGTTACGTCGCGAGGTTATGTTACCTCTGACAAGACAGCGGCAGCGAGCGACACCGAGTGGGGGAGAGGGGGCGGAGGACGGCAAGTCATCTAAGTGACGTCACGTCCTTTGACAAGTGACGCGGGGCCGTCCCAGCCATGTGGCGTACTCTCCCCCACTCCTCACTCCCCTCAGGGTGTGTTGCAGTATGGTGGAGGGGTGAGGGACGACTTGGGGGGGGAGGGGTTGACGTGCGAGGGTGTGGGTAGCGAAGGGATTGGTCGGAGAGAGAGAGAGAGAGAGAGAGAGAGATGCCGACGTCGGGAAGGGAAGTTCGCCCGAGACAGTCGGTCGACGTGACAGACGTCAAAAGGCAGCCGCACGCCCGAGAGACGTGTAAGGGAAAGGGGAGGAAGGGGAGGGGTTGTCGAACGACGCCGAAAGGGGTGCACAGGGGGGAGCCGTCGGTGGGGTAGAAGCGACGTGAAGAAACTTCCAGACGAACCAACCCTTCCGGGGAAAAAAAAAAAGTAAAGTAGAAGGTATTTGGGGAGGGTGGAGCAATCCAAAAAGATTTGCCAGTCTTTTATCGCGCCCTCGGGAGTTCCAACCGAACGTCACGCGAAGCTATACGTCGGACAGTGACAGCAGGAAGTTCACGTCATACACTGAAATGTCTCTCTTATCCGGCTACGGCCTTTCCGGATTATCGAAAGGCCATATATATTTAAAGAGAATACCAAATGTGAAAACAGTAACAAAAAAAAAAAACGAGGTTTCAGAACTCTCCAGAGATGTGTAATATCTAACAATCGAGTAACGAGTTATCATGTTGCAAACACCCTTATAATACGAATCTCGCACACGGCATTTAAAGTTTATTTCTTTAAAAATAATGCCGAACGTGATAAGTATGCGCAAATTGTGTTTTCAACTGCATTTCTGGACACGAATCTCACGTGCTTTCCGCACCCGCCACTAGAATCCGCTACCGGAGCAGCTACGTCGACAAATCGAGTCATTCGATTTGCAGACCAAATTTTTAAACTATATAATGAAACGGCTCCGATTAAAGTGAAAAAGACTTGCAAACAATACTGAACCCAGCTTTGCACCTGATTTTCGACAAGGAATTTCATTAAATTACATCCCATCTTGTTAATAGTCACTAAACTGTTAATATCTTAAAGATTCAGTTTGGCTTTGTAAACTTTTGTTCGCGCCATTAGCCACAGATGGCAGCACCATGGTTACACATTTACGTTCCACGCGACTTCCGATTCATTCATGAAATTACTCCTACCAAATGCAGTATACCGAGGGATAAGATGTTACACGTTAAAAACCGACAGTACCGAACTGAAATTACCGGCAGCGCAGTGGTGCTACCTGGAGGCCGACAACAACAATTGGGTAACACATACTATGAAAGCAATCTATTTTATTGGTACCGGATTACAGAATGTTACTCTGTAGTAACACATTTTTATTTAAATCATTGTGGGTAACAAAAAGGTCACAAAACATTTTAGGAATAAAAGTTTTGTCAACACTAATTATTTGAATGAAACGATTTTAACGGCAACGCCACGTTTGGCTGTAGTTCTAGAACTTTGTTTTGGTTAAACATTATTCAGACTTCTGGTGTTCCATCTTAAACACTGTCTGTATTATTTGCGATAAACCATTTGTCAACAGTCTTTTATATGCATTCAATCGTTTTTCTTTGTCGCTTCGTTTTGAACCTGTAGTCAAAATTGGTCGGTTGAATTCAGATTCATTATGTGTAATTGGAATTAGTATGCAGCATTGAATTCACCATTGAAGTTGTAAATATGTTAGTTTGTATAATATAAAAGTATTTAAGATAGAACACTGATAATCTGGATTTTGTTAAAATTAAATAAATTCCTACAACCACCGCGAACTGGGAGCAAACGCGCCACAAAAAAATATGTGGAAAATAAATAATAATAAATAATAATAAAATAAATAATAAATAATTTTGCAGCACCGACAAAAATTTGTGGTAGTTGTAGAACTTTAATTAAACATAATCCACACGCTCAGTGTTTAATCTTAAATATAGTCTTTATTATTTACAATAAATATGCTGTTAATCTCCAAATTCAAAGGCTTATACCAACTAGCCTTGGGAAGCACCTTAGACCATAAGTAGGGCCATGCATATTTCGCGAAAAGATTCCGAGACTAGTTATAAGTTAAAACACTGTAGCACCGTCTGTGTTTCGTGATTGGGTTAATTTCTTTCAGGTACATGTCGATTGGTACAGCACCAATCACAGTAGTTCGGTGCGAAAGCAAATGCGTCCTGAGTGACTCAGTAAAAAAAAAAAAGGCAACGACTTCTCTCGCAGACGGCCGTCAATCACAAGGAAGAAACCGCTAATGCGGGTATACCTTGTTGCAGTCTAATAGGCGTTCAGATTTATTCGCGAAAAATGCCTGCCTCTAACCATAAGTCGTATAGATGCTTTTGTACCACGTCGCAGCCCAGGAAGGTAATGAAGAAGGAAGAAGAGGAGCAGGAGGGGAAGAAAGGCGAAGCCGCGGGACCTCCGCCAACCACCTTCCGGCATCCGGCGACGAGGATACGACGGGTGAGGGGTGGGGGTAAACATCAAAGAGGACGCCGTGACGTCAGCCGCGACCCCGGCATGCCAATGAGGACGGACAGTGGCCCGGAAGAGAGAGAGAGAGAGAGAGAGAGAGAGATAGAGAAATACAGAGACAGAGAAGAAGGATGGACTCATTGGGCGAACAGAAGAATGCCCTCCTCAGGCAAGCTGACTCCCAAAGGAATTTACGGGGCAGAAAAGAAACGAAAGTGATTCGAAAAAAAAATACATTACAACCTTAGAACATTTTTCAAACAGAGAAATACTTAACAGATTTATTTTTTTTTGTTCCGAAAAGATAGACGTGCTTATTACAAATCCTTATACTGAAAAAAATACATCATGTATCCGTCAAAATGACATCGTTTTGGAAAAATTAGTGTCATGGATCACTTAAGTATCATGTTTGTTCAGTATTATGTTTTTTCAATAAACAAATTTCATAACAAATAAAAACAATAACATCGAAATCTCATGTTTTAAAAACGAAATTGGTCTGAAAATGGAACCATAAAATCTTGACTCTACCCATAACTTAACGTCAAGTCGAGAACAGTTGATAAGACAGTAAATTACTTTAGAAACCAAAAGTAAAAATTCAAAACGTGTAGCAGGTTTCGAGTTATAAGGATTTTTTCAAAAGTTTTCAAATCCCCACATTTCAACAAATAATTAGATAATGTAAATAAAAAACTTTGCTACGCAATCATAAATAACCCTACAATTGAAAATAATTCAAAATAAAAACATACATGCTATACTTTTAAGGAAATAAATTTTTTGAGAACTTATGAGTCAAACATTTTTAATAAGATAAATTTGACTAGTCATACTGTAAAACAAATAACTTTGCTAATATCACAAGTAATTTGAAAATATGGCTATTAAAGAATATAACTTGCTGGATTAGCAAAGTATTTTTTTACGATGTGAATAGTTCAAGCACTCGATAAAAAATTCTTGTCCCATAAGTTGTGCTAAGGATTATTTTCTCTAAAAGTATATAATTTTTATATATTTTTAATAATAATTAATATCAATAGTTAGGTTATTTATTATTTCGTAGCAAAAACCTTTTAGTCACAATAGATAATTATTTGGTGCAAAGTTGATATTTGAAAACTTTTGACAAAATACCTTTAACTCAAAAACTATAACCTTTTATTGAATATATTTTAAATTCAGGATATTGACTTTCAACTATTATTGGCAAGACGTTGAGTTATGACACTCTGTATGTATATTGAAATATTTATTCCAGCCATGGAATTACAATAAATTAAACCATATTCGTTTTAACAAATCAGTTCTTGATAAACCAAAAAAATTGGTGGAAATAGATTTAAAACAGGTTTTTTTTTAATCTGTTGCTCTATGTAATATCTAATAAAAAATTTCTACTAATAAAAATGAACCGAATATTATCTTTCCAAAATAAAGTTTTTAAAATTAGAAATAATTTTTGTAATGACTGGAATGAAGGGCGCAGATAAAATAATGACCTTATGGGCCTAGTCCCTCTTAACGACCCTTATAGGCAATTAAATGGACCCGCTATTTTGACAAATTAAGCGACTGTAATATTAATGATCTAAAATGTACTGAAACCAAGATGGCGTCTTTTGGTTTCTGCGCGGCTCCAAGGGAAGTTTCGGACGCGTGGACAGGTCCCTGAATGTGCGCCTTTGGCGCGTGGCGAGGCTATCGACTAGCGGCGTATATATCCGTTGGGTGGAAGCTTTGAAGAAGGTAATGTGTGTGTGTGTGTGTGTGTGAGTGAGAGTTGGGGAGGGGGGGGTAGGTGGTTTGGTGGAGAGGGAGCACGTACACCTCCTCCCCTATTTTCACCCCACACCCCGCAGGTAACAAAGGCCGTGGCTAACACCCTCCCGGTGTAATTATGGCGCCGCTACAAAAGCCGGTAGCTCGCATAATGGGAATGGCCAGCGGTTCAAATTAAACACTTGCCACGGGCTCCAAGTGCGAGAGAGAGAAAGAGAGAGAGAGAGGAGAGAGGGTTGCCTGGAGGGGCTCGAACAAAGCTCTAACGAGTCGCCCTCATCCAGAGTGCCCGTAAGAGGGGGTGGGGGGGGGGGGGGCGATAGGGGTGTAGGTAGAGAGAAGAGAAGCGGTTTTCTGCACCCTACCCACTGCCCCGGTGAAATTACAGACAATCTGGTCGGGGTGTCTTCCCCCTCCACCAACCCCTCATCCTTCGGGCTCAGCCACTGATAACCACGAGGTTCGTTAATTCTACGCCCCCCTTTTTTTTAAGCGCTCAAGCTAACTGCATCCCAAATGAGGACAAATGATTAGATTGTTATTTTTTTTTATTCCAGCAACGCTACCAATTTTCAACTTCTCGCAGATATTCCTGGTAAAAAAAAATACATTCCCATTTCAAGTCAAATTGCCCATGCAGAAATTTAGTTTGGATGGATTCACACGAAAAACCATGCGAATGTAAAAAAAAATCACGTATAATATGCTTCTTGAGGTAGGATTTTAAAAAAAAGTTGATACGAGCCGATAAGTGGGGTGTGAATCTTGGAAGAAACAGGACGAAGGGGACTGTGTTCGCTACACTATAAACACAATAATCCTATAAAAATATATGTACATATCTAGCCTAGCCTGTGGACACCTAATGAATTTGATACATTCACACTTATTACAAACTTATTCCAAATTGACGTTGAGTTATGGGACTATCTCTGTATTTTATAATATATTTTCCAGTAATGGAATTATAATAAATTAAATCATGTTTCTTTTAACAAGCCAGTTATTGGTAAACTAAATCCTCCGGCATATTTTTTTATCTGTTACGTTTAAGAGAAGTAAAACATGAAAATGTTTGGAGAAACTCCAATTTTAATTGCATAACAATATATATACACAATTCTGAAGAATTCAGAGCACTACAAGTTGTTCAAAAATCCAAAAGTTCAACTTGCATCTTTTGAATACATTCACACTCTAATAGACACTCGAATTAAAGTTAAGTTGAATAAACATACATAAAATAAGAGTGGCCTAACTTACATTTCATGCAAACACGTTGTACCAAATGCAATTAACTGAACACTGATGATGTTAGCAAAGGTTAAAAAAATTGAGAAGCAACTTCAATTTTGCTTGTTAGTGAACAAGTACTAAGAACTAAACTAACATCTAAGGACTTTGATACACTCCCGCTTATTCCAACCCAAATTAAACAGGAGTCTATGTTATGTAAACTGTATTAAATTTGACAGTTTTATAATAGTAGTACCAGAGTGGTGCCTATTTCCCAACTGTCAGTTGCAAAGCATTACGTGAGTTCCGTTCACCAACACTGTTAACAGAAGAACGGTGACAGACTGTTAAAAATTTTCATCTTCAACTTACGAATAAAGCTGGTTACAAACTATCCAAGGATCTTCGTAAATTTACAGATATCTTCATGAAGTTACGGACAGGAGTCAAGAGAATATTCATTCTTGTTACTTTAACAAAACATTCAAAAACTGGTTAAGTATACAGTAAGAACAAACTTCCTTGTACCTTCGTTTAGAACGAAACACACAAATTATTGGAAGTCGAAATACGACGCAGTTTCTACGAAGAGCCGGAATTTTTTTTTATCACGAAGAATTCTTAGTTTATTTGAATTTAATTCTTCGTTGATAAATTACTGTATTTTTTTTTAACAGTGCAGACGGATGCGCAGACCTTTCGTACTACTTTCGAGAACTGTCAAATTTTAATAAAAGGTTGCATGACACAAGACATTAAATTTTGTGTTCAAGTCTAAAATAACTGAACAGAAAATTATTTCACATAAAAAAAACTGCGTCACTGGAATAAAAAAAAATCCCACTAGCTGAACCACGTATGACGCAAACATAACACAACGAGCGAATTCCTCGGAGATGTAAAACGACTGTATGATTTCGGATTTTGTGAAAACAACTGGTGAGAACTAAACGGCGGGGAATCCAACTGATTTGTAGAGACCTGTAAAAATTCGCGGATTCATTTCTCGATAGGGTAGAGTCCAAATACTTTTGACATTATTTTGCTTCAGTGATTGGGCCACAGTTTATCTGAAGGACTCTGGGCCAATGGAAAATTTTTAACAGAAGAATTAGCGAATCACGATCATTCCAGTCAACAGGTGTTACGAGTCGGTAACCAATCTCAGCAGATGTAATTTGCACGAGTGTGTAGAGGATCATGGAGTCAATCCTTTAGGGATTTGAAATCGCGAATTTTACAGGTCTCTACTGATTTGCTGTCTTTTTTTTCTTTTTTTTTGACTTCCGCGGGCCCGGGCGGATGCGAGGTTACGGAAGGCGCCGGTAACCGACACACTTCTTCGCACAGACATCCGCCGCTGAAGGCCGAGCGCGGTAGCTCTCTCTCTCTCATGGCTTAGTCATGCAACATTCTTAGCGATCAAAGGCTTCTCCTGCTCCGAGTTACCCCCCCCCCCCCCCCCCCTTCACGCCACCCCCCCCCCCTCCTTCAACAACCCCCACCTTTAACGATAAACGCGACAGAGAGGCTGCCTGCGATCCCCGCGCTCCCACTGAATTATTTACAGCAGACTTTTGTCCGCGTAATCCGCCGCAGGAGGATGCGGGTGTGCGGAGGAGAAAAGAAAAAAAAAAAAAGAGGGGTGGTTATAGGGCTATATGTGCGCGCGCGTACGTGTGGCGCTCTACGTAAATATTCCCACGAATGTGCAGAAGACGTCACCAAAAAATATATATACCTATATATTTATATATATTGTGTCACGCTCGATAACATTTCGTTTTTATGTTTAAACATTTTGGGCGGTTTAATATATTTTTAATTATGAATGAGCCATCGTTTCAAAATATCTCGCTAACTAATTTTTATAGAACAAATAGTCAAAGTTACCCGTTTAAACATTTTTGCCACATAGTCGTTCAAAGACTCCTTAAAAAAAAAATTCCATATTTGACTTCATTTTGAATTGTTATTAATGATAGGGTTTTTCATTATAACGTGACCAAAATTTGTAGTATCAATAAGTAATAATAATTGTGCAGGGTGAGGATTAAAAAACTTTTGGTAAAATTACATATATATTAAATTAAGGCTTTTTTTACATTTTGGAATTTTGATTCAGAAACGTAATAAATTGGCTTATAAACTGATCTTGGCATTACGTTGAGTTCTGGGACACTCTGAATACACTCTATTGCGTAATATTTGTGTATCTGCTAAAGTGACATTTTTAACATTTTTGGAACTTATAACTTAGGAGTTTTTGTTTTTGTTTTTGTTTTTATAGGCAATGATTGGCTTCTTTATTATATAGTTTGAATTTCACTCAGGAATTTTTTTTTTCTCATCTGTCATTGAGAATTTTACAAGCCAAGGTTAAATTAAGTCAATCATTCATAAATAAATAAAAACCATATCACGTAGTAGCCACTGGCACTGCCCTAAGTGTTGAATGGTTTCATTTCTGTATTTTATTTAAGTCTCCTTAATGCAGATGTCAAAAAGTTAAAAAAAATGCAACTTTCACTGCTACTACAGAAAAATTCTGCTACATATACACAAGTTTATCCGTGTTTAATGTAAATGTAAAATATTGACCAAGCCCCTTAAAGGGATCTCGTCTACTTGGAAACGAAATCGCGCGCAGCATAGTAATTTAAATAAAAAAATATTTTGTCACGTAGAGAAGTGGCACAGTGGTTCAACGTTTGACTCAAATTCACTGGACAGAAAAAAAAGAGGGGGGGGGGTGAATTACGGTTAATCCAGCCTGATTTTGGTTTCCCAAGTTTTCGCTTCAATTTTTTCCTGTAAAAGCTGGGACCAACTATTTCTTCCCCGAATACTCTGTTTCTAAATACGTCGTTATGAATTTAAGCTAAAGGCAACACGAATAAAAAAAAGGGTGTGTGTACTTATGTACTCGCGTGAGAAGTTATACTTCTTTGGCATCATTAAAAAATATTTATTAATTGCATGTAAATAATTTATTACAATAAAATAATAAAAGGTCTGAAAAAAGATAGTCAATAGTCAATAAAGTTCAGTTTAAATTTGAAAAATTAACTAAATAAAATTTAGAGAATAATAAATATACATGATTTAATTTGTACTAAATATTATAAGATTCTTAATTTTAAATATTTATTATTGATTATTTAATATTTTAAAAGAAAATAAAGAAATTTAATAATAAATTTAAAAATTTAATTTAAATTAATTCATTTTTTAAATATTTATTATTTTCTTATTTTAATACTCACTTTTCATTTTTATCAAAACGTTTTCATTAAATTTGTTCATTTATTTTCAATTTAATAATAAATATTAAAAATTAATATTTTAAATTGATGTTCGATTTTAATTTTTATCACATTTTTTTATTAAATGTTTTATTAAATTTATTTCTTTATTTTGTAAATATTAAATAACCAATAATAAATATTTAACATTAATAATTTAATAATATTTAGTATTAATTATATTAAATTAATATTTTAATTTAATAAATAATACATACGGATATTTAACCTCAATTATATTGGAGCACTTGAAAAAGTATAAAGGAACAATTTTTTTACTAATATTTACGAATAGTAAAAGATATTAATCAAAATATTCAATTTAAAACACTACTGAATATAATTTATTAGCACATATATAATTCGCACTTGTATGAAACTAAAACACGTGTTGTTAATGTAGAAACTAGAAACATGTGAATAAATATTAAAAATATGAAAACAGTGATCAGAGGCGACGAGCGTGCCAACATGCGCGACTAATAGAGGTTCTATTTCTATTTTGTTGGTAGCTTATTTCGAGACTTAATGAGCGGTTTAGCGGGCAGTGATGCACGCGCATCTTAAAATTTCAGTCTCATAATTTTTCATAACGCGCCTAAATAAGTACTTATAACTTCAAAAAATTAACAAAAAAAAATACCTACCGCCGAGTTTTGAACAACAGCCCTTCAGCATATTGACCGCGCAGTATAACCACTGCTCTGACAGAAGTTTACGACGAAAATGTGTATTATATTTGATGTAATACCAAAATAATGTGTTTTTTTAACCTTGGAATTTACTCTTTACTATGACTATTTTAGTTTACCAAAATAAATTCCATGTAATTTCACTATCATAAAGTTTTATTTGGCACACCAATACGTTGGTATGTCCCCTAATGTGGGTTTATGTTCATACACGTGGGTCCGCCATCTTCCTGTAAAAATGTCGTCACAGGGTGCGCGCGCAGCTTCAACCTGTTAATTTTGTGTTACAGTGATGCGCACGCATATTAAAATTTCACTCTCATCATTTTTTCATAACGCGCCTAAAGAAGTATAACTTCAAAATTAAAATTAAGGAAACCATTCGAATAAATATCTGAATTAGTCTCGGGAAAGTGATTACACGGGGGTTTGCTGCATTTCATAAAGGCATAATATGGAATAAAAAAGAATTTAATATGTTTTAGGCACGCAAAAAAAAAAATTCCCATATCAGTGATCACGCTGATGTTATTGTTAAACAATTAAGATCGAGGTTGAAATTTTTAACCATTATGACTTTGGACAGGAATTACGAAGATCGTGGACATAGTAATAAAAAACGTTGGTCCCACGCTTATTAAAAAAAACTTGTAAGTCCAATGTACCTTATGAGGTCGTGGCAAACGTTTTATTCAAACATATGTTTATAAATTAATATGTATAATCATGTACCTGAACTTTCAGCTGATGTCTTTGTTAATATTGGTAGAGTGTAATGAAAGCGATAAATTTATCAAGGAGTAAGAAAGTAGAATGAAAAGCTGTTTCATATTCTCATGTTGAAGATGTAAAGATATTGAAATTTGAAACATTAAAAAATAATTAAGTTCAGCCAAGTTAAGGTTCTAATTTGATTACAACTTTGAAAAACAGAAAGTATAAATACATTGGTTCTCTTTTTGTGACACCTTCAAATCATAATAATATTTTTTTAGAAATGTAATACGAAATACCAAAATACATAAAGTTATTTGTTTAAATACGATAAACGTTAAACGTCACGCTTGGAAATAATTTAGTACTCCATGTGGCAAGTTTTGGGCGAAATGGGAAAATATCTATGATTTGGGAGAGTAAAAACTATTTTCGGAAACAAGTGCACACTAATAAGCAAACAGAGAGAATTAAATTATATAATAATTTTGAGAGAAAAAAATGGCAGCAAAGAGCATGGTCAGCCAATAGTCTATGACTTTTATCAAGTATATAGCATTGCTTTGCTTCTGTCACATCTGATAGTGTAAGCAATAATTTCTAAAAATTAATTTTCGATGTTCATATAAGTATGAATACCAGCTAGAATACATGCAATTGTTTTATTTGTGATATTTACCTTAAATGATGTGTGTCTAAATACAATTTTTTACTAATAAAATTAGGATGAAATTTAGTAATGGTTTTTCACAAGGCTACTTAAAATCAGTACTAGTTGCCAAAATCAAAGCACCTGTAATAAACGAAAGCCCACCTGTAAGTAAAAATCGTAATACCATTTTATTATTACTAATTATTAGCTGAATATAATGGCACAATGGTATACACTACACAATGAATACAACATTCGTAGACGTGTAAATCCGTCCTTAAAAAATTTAAAAAAAAAAAAAAAACATTCATAGAAAAAAGGGCCAATCCACATATTTATTTTCCCTAAAAATGCAAGCATGACGATTTTTAACATAGAATAATTTTGTCATTATATTTACGGTTTTCTGCACGCACAACAGACGTGAATTAAGTTTCTCTAAAGAGTACTTAAACGTTCGTTTACTTCTATTAACACGTATATGTTATTTTACAGCTTAAACTTTAGGAGAGAATTAAATTGGCTAGCATCATTATTCCTAATTTAGTTACACAAAAAAATTCGTGATGTTTGTTCTCCAGTTTCAACAAAACGTTCTCCAAGGAAGCGTTAAGTATTTTCATATCTTGTGAGGATTTTACGCTAAGGCATCGGAAATTGCTGCTTTTTTTCCTCTCTCTTCCTTCACCCCTCGCCATCGCTATCGTAGAATAATCACCGCCCCCCTCTTCCAAGCTCCTGTGTTTTAGTGTTCTTTGCCCTCGCGAGGGAGTTGTTATTTACATGCTTCGCAATTCCCGGAAATTGCGAAGGAAATGAGGCTCCTGGACGCGAATATTTACCAGGAGAAGGAAAAAAGCGGAGGGTGGGACCGTAACGGAGCGGAATGGCAGCGTTGCGTGTGGCAAGGCTTTCAAGGGGCCCGGCTGCTTGACTGACATCTAGCAGGGGCGAACGGAAGTAGCCTACAGAGCTCCTTCTCGTATTCCACCAACGAGAAACCCTCCCGATGGGATGGACGATTTACGCCAGGAACCCCGCTCTGCTACCACCTTACGCTCTTCCCCAGAAACCCCGCTCTGCTACCAACTTAGGCGCTTCCTTTTTTTGCGAGTCACAGCTGCACATTTCTGAGGCAATCAATTCAGTTGGCGGACCCAGAAGCTCGAGAAGGGCCGTAAAGAACAGGGGTGAGAAGGGTCGTAAAGAACAGGGGTGAGAAGGGTGTGAAAGGGGGAATAGGGGGTGGATGTGTGAAATGGCAGCATGTGTTCGGAAAATAACGTATCTACCCACACACACACACACTAACGACCATTGTACACTGTAAAATATTGTTTTAAAAACCACATTTAATTTGTTTCCCCCACACAAGGAGTGTTGGGTATGAGTATCGAATACAACAGGAACACGTGTGACTTTGTAATCGTAACATTATGTTAAGTTTAGTTTACAAGGGTGTTCTCCCTTCCTTGTTTAATGGCATAAAACATAAAGAAATTAACACTTTTAATTTTAATTAAATTCGATCCCTCGAATGGTCTATGATGTCCCTAAAATATCGTAAACCCATCTATGTTTTCGTTCAAGAGCAATTTAATAACTTCGATTCCTTAAAATAATTTCGATTCGGACATGCGCTAAACATTTTGAATGTGATATTTCAGTCCCAAAAACGATTTGAGACATTTGAAAAAAAAAATTTAAATCCATATATTGTCAAATAAAAATGTGTATAATATACTAATGTGTAAATATAACCTTCACTCGGATTTTACCGACTGAATTTTAAAACCTGAGAAACTTTATTGGAGGGCAATTTGCAAAGAAAGACGTAACATTTAGGAAAGCGATCCCAGTGCAAGAAAGGTTAGTTGTGGTTTTCGACAAGATTCTTACACAAGTGTACAGTTACAGTTTAGAATATCCAAGTAAGATATTAGCAACATTATTCCCGAAGTATGCATGGCGCTGGTGGGTAGGTTCTCCAAAAGCATTTGCGACTTTCTCCCCAAGCATCATTCTTTTTCAAATGATTACAATAGTGCTGATCCTTAGAATCCCACAAAACGATTTTTTACTGATAGAAACTTATCAACTCTTGGAACTTTTTCCATGAGCCACTCAGAATCCATTATGCTCTAAACTGTTGAACTAACGTAGAAAGTTAACCAAAGCCAGGCGCGGTTGAAATGCAAGTGAAGAAACTCTTGGATGTTTCAAAACACTAGCGCTATCTTCATATGTAGAACTGTTCCTGTGTCTGGATGAACTACTTGAATACGGGAAGTGCATAACGGAAACTATGCTGGAATGGTTCTGCGGCTGCGCAGCTCATGTGCAAATGCTACTAAATAATGATCTGCAAAACATCCCGTCAACACTGTCTGTGTCAGTGTCATGTGTCTTTCTTTTGTTTTGACTGCGAAAGACCGACTCCTTACGGGATCATGTCCGATCCAATCATTGTATCATTTTTGATACAATATTGCGCTTGATAGAGAACTTTTTTTTTCACAATGTGGACTAGGCTTAATGCCATCAATGTCGACGAGACGCAAAAATCAATTAAAAAAACACAATAAAACACCCTTCGCCCCCTCGCTGTCCTGGCTCTTTTTTATTCCTTCTTTACTGTTATCAAAACATTAATTATTCAAGAAGTTGATTTTAAGGCACGAGGTAAATGGGAAGAATGAACCAGACAGCCAGGGGTCGAAGTAGAACTTTGCATCTTTTTTATTTCTCCTTCGCGTTCGAAGTTAAAATTTTATACCAAGTTGCAACCACCACTTTAAGTAGTTCCAACTTTAACTTTTCCTTTGCAGCACAGTTTTCTCGAAGTTATGCGTAACTCGCCGCTTTGCAGCGAATATTTAATCCGCCCGACAACGCTGGCGATATATTTCAGGGGGCTTCGCGCGGCCTGGCCTTAATGCAGACTAATTGGGGCCAAACAACAACCGCTGTTACCATCAAGCTGGCCTCGTCAAACAGCAGGGGTGCCAACACACGCGCAAGGGAAGCAGCCCGCCCCCCTCCCCTCCAACCTCCCCTTTACGGCAGTCGTTAAGAGCGGACCGCGAGGCTGCGGTTACGACATTAAGGGGGAGTTACCAGGAGGCCATTACAACTTGCCCTTCCTCCTCAAGACGCCATAGACGGGGGGAAAACTAATGCTGGCGCGGTCAAATCCGGAATTTTTTTTTCCCAGGTGGGAAATACGTGGCGAACGTTGTGAGCCCTAAATTTTTCTCGGTGTAGGTACTCCTATTCCCCGCCCATTCCTTCTGTCCATACTCATTGACGTCGAATACACGCTAAGCCTAATTCCTCAATTCATCCAACATTCCATAATTCCTTCGCGAGTCCTGAAGGTAAAGTTTCCCAACAAATGAAACAAACGATTAACAACGATTAACAAACGATTCACGACTCCTAAAAAATACAGAAGTTTTACATGTAAACATAATAAAAATGACACACTAATACACAGCTTAACTGTTGGTGGGAAATTAAACGTTGATGATTAAAGTAGATTTCTCGCTAATCATGTTAAAATAAATCCTACTTTCACATATTCAATTACCAACGCTTAAAGACATAACCATATTGTTTACGCACTGAAACTCGCTGTTGTCGTTGCTCATCCTGTGCATTAAACGGCTTCATTATTAATTTATTATATCAGCATTTCATTAGTATAAAAATGCATAGAAAACGCAGGTCGGCCAATCACCTGTTTGTCAATAAATAAGTATATATCGTAAATCTTCATTTAAAAATTCCATTACTGATAATATATATTGATAATTATTAAAAAATAATAATTACATAATCATCGTCAACCTAGATTTATTTTACATTGTTTGAAAGACCATTTTATTAGTACTTACGTTTTCTTATAATTCCGCAGTTATCTGATTGCGTAAAATATTTTATGTACCTAAACTGTACTTTTATGCGCTGGAATTCTTAAACTATTTTTGTGCTTGGTGAGACGATTGTGACTGAGTGTCATTTGCATTAATTTATTTTATAGTTTTTTTAGGCTTTTTTGAGTTATTATTCTGGATACCTGCCAAGAAAGTCACTTAGTTTTAATATTTAGCTCTTTACACACATGGCATTATTCTGTGATTTACTGTCTTCTATTCAAATTTTATTCATATCGTAGACATGCGTTCTTAATTATTTGAATTCTAGACTGAAGAGATTTTTATATTCATGAAAAATATCTCTGCGAAAAAGTGAAAATGGGAAAGGATTTTAAGTTAAAGATTAGTTGGCAACATTTGATAAAATTTTTGTAGGTGATTCGGTTGTAATGTTTGCACAGCCTCTGAAATAAGCTTCGAACATTCTAGATTTCTGCTTAATACAATACGTAAGCTGCAATGACTCTGGGTACTGTATCATTATTTATTGTAATTATGGCATCATTTAATTTTAAATTTTTTACAAATTTGAAAATTTGAAAATTTAATTAAAAAAAAAAAAAAACAAGCACTCGCTATGGTTTAGTTTTAGTTTGTTTTTGCTGCACCACATGTAAAGTCTCCAAAGATATAATTAATTTTATCAACCGTATATGTTAAGTATTTTGAGTCACACGAAATAAATAGTAGTGTATCATACTAATAATAAAAGTCTGGTATTTCAGTTGCAGTGTAAGATCCCGTAAATAAATAGGAAAGGAAATAGGTTCTAGTATTGACCCGTTTGGAACTACAGCGGTAATAAATTGTGTAGAAGATTTCGTTTTCCTATCATATGTGTGTGTATTTCTACTAATTGAGAACGGTTATTTACGTAACCCTTTAAGCACGTAACAGCACTTGTGGATAGGTCAACACTGGTCAACTCGTCCAAAAAAAAATTCATTCCCTAATCTAATGGAATCAAAAACTTCGAGAAGTCTAACAGAATCAGGAATGTTACTTAAGAAGTATCTATTGTTTTGTAAATACCATCTCTTATGTATAAGTATTACTTGTAATGTGTTGGGATAGAAAAACCAATTGATTTTCATAGTAAAAAATCATTTGCGTTAACGTACTCTGCCAACTGTTTGTATATTACTTATTTCATAGAGGCAAATATGTACTCGAAGTATTAGTGAGAAGATAAAAAGAGGGGGGGGGGGGATTTATCTGAGGTCCAAAGGTTTTGCGCGTGGGGTTAACAGACATATATCTCTAGGGCCACGTACTTTTCGCGAAAAAGATTTACAGACCAGCTGTGTGTTAAAATATTGTATTATTGTGTGTGTTTCATGGTTGGCTTTTGTTTATTTCAGTTTCATGTCTACTGTCAGTACTGTTAGTAGACTCCTTGTATGGAAGAAATCGCGTCCTGAATGGCCAGGCTAATATGGCAATGGCTTCTCTTGCAGACGGCCGCCAATCACAAGGGAACAATCGCTAGCACAGGTATACCTTATTGCAGTCTAATGAGCGATCACTAGAGACCTACAAATTTCGCGGATTCATTGACCTCTAGGATAGACTCCACAGTACTTTAAATACTCGCGGAAATGACACCTGTTCATTGGCTAATGACGCGTGAGACGTCTCAACTAGGCTGTCCGTAATTCGGCACTTTCTTGGTTTAGTGTTTCCCATTGGCTCACAGTTCCTCGGATAAAATGTGGGCCAATCGCAGAAGCGGTACGAAGGTATAGTATTTTTATGCTAGCCTATCGCGAAATGAACCCGCGAATTTTGCATGTCTCTAGCAATCACATTTTTTCACAAAAAAAAAACATTTTCCTAGTCATCTATGTATATGGTGCTTGTGCGTCTTGTATGTATTTATTTATAGTAAGAACTCCATTATGACACTCGTTATGTTTACTACATAAAGAGTGGAGACATGTACTTAGAGAAAAACTTGTTACGTGTGTGCATATTCGGACGGTTTGCAGAAGCCCAAAACTCGCTCTATGTTCACTTGACCGTCTAACTATACATGGACCACGACAATCGGACTTCGACATGGAAACACTCGTGCTTATTGCACGAACCAAAAAAAAAAAGCCTTTAAAGGAAGGGGCCAAAACAACGAATCCAAACACTAGAGACATGCAAAATTCGCGGATTCATTTCGCGATAGGCTAGCATCAAAACAACTATACCTTCGTACCGCTTCTGCGATTGGCCCACATTTTATCCGGGGAACTGTGAACCAATGGGAAACAATAAACCAAGAAAGTGCCGAATTACGGACAGCCTAGTTCAGACGTCTCACGCGTCAGTAGCCAATGGACAGGTGTCATTTCCGCGAGTATTTAAAGGACTGTGGAGTCTATCCTAGAGTTCAATGAATTCGCGAATTTTGCAGGTCTCTACCAAACACTTGACGGAGACGCAACTCCAAGCACGCCGCAGTGGAAACAAAAAGGCAACCTCCAGGCCGAGATGCAGCAACTCCAAAACCGCGAAACGCAGACGACGGAAGCAGCGAGACCCCTAGCGGTTCGAAGAAGAAGAGAAGAGAAAGGGGATGGTTGGGGGGGGGGTGGGGGGTAAAACAACGATTAATTCACGCGGAGACGTTTGCTCGGCGCCGGATGCTAACGAAAACTCCGCGCGGCCCGTGCAGGCGTGCAGACTCCGCCCGGGCGTAGGAAACTTCGCTCCCTCCCCTTCCCCTTTACCATCCTTATAATCCGGATCCCTTTCCCCATTCCAACCCCCTTCCAAGCTGCGCGAAAATTTACCGCGTCGGCACTCGTCGACGGAGTTTTAGACCCCCCCCCGGGGTAGAGGAGACGAGGAGTAATATTCTGAGAGGTGGGGGGAGAGTTTTTGTGGTTGGGGGGAGGGAAGGTTGGAGGAAACATCCCCAGCAGCCCGCGCATCCGCGAAGATGGTTGACGTTGGACGACTGAGGGGGGTGGGGGAAGGAGGGGGGTTATAGTGCCTCAGCGCGGCTGCTGGCGCGGGAGTTTCAACAGCAGCCGGCTGCGAGCTCGGCAGGAGCGAGCGAGAAGTGTGGTTAGTGACGCGAAGGGGTTGAATTACCATTCGTCCGGGTGTGTGTGTGTGTGTGTGAGGAGAGGTCGGTCCTCTTCTGAATTCACGATACACGCCACGCCTCTTTGGGGGTAGGGCGGGAGGAGGAGGGAGTATATTTCGCAAGCACCTGCTGCTGTATTTCGCCCACGGGGAGAGAAGGTCTCATCGCCGCGCTACGTCCTCTCGCGGTAGGCTCGGCTCGGCGAGGAACAAGGAAGAGATACATACATAAAGAGAGAAAGAGAGAGAGAGAAGCGGGGAGGCGAAGAAGAAAGGAAGCGTGATTTATGAAAAGCGACTTTGCGGGACGTCATCTCCGCAGAAATATATTCGCACGCGCAGGCCGCGATTCCTGCGTTTCCCGTCTCTTCGACCAGGCCACGCCCTCCCTGGGATGGGTGTGGGGGAAGGGGGGGGAGAGAGTGCCAATGCAATTAGAGTCCCCGCCTATCCGCACCGCTCAAAACGGTCAGCACAGCTTCAGAAGAAAACCACGCGATTTGAAAGAAAAAAAAAACTGCTCAGAGTATCCAACGGGTGTCCGTTTACAAGAAAGCATTCGAGTACACGCCGAGGTCAGACACGAGCAGCCATCATGTTCCCGGATCCCGTGCTTGAACTGTGTGAGTTCTTTTTAGAATATTATCTTCCAGGCGTTGAAGCACCCGGTACAGATTCTCGGAAGCACTCGAGTGACTTGCATCACATACCATCGTCTTCATTTCTCCACCGTATAATGTTATGGTTACCGCTCAGATCTCATACATGCACGACGAGAAGACTGATGCGCGCCAGTCCACAGCCTTGCGCTCTGAGACAGAGGCGACACCGCGCTAGAAGCACTAGCTAGCGTCACTAGCACCGGGAGGAAAACCCACCGGCTCTCAGCCTAGTTCACCATTCACGAGGGAATTTCTCAGCTACATCCGCCAAGTTCACCACTCACACGGGAATAAAATTCTGGTTCCGACACCCTGCCGAGAATCATACCCTGGGTCAACTTTCTGGAAGACAAACCATCTGACCAAATTTTAATTATCTTTTTAATTTCACGGGCATGTATCTGTTACCTATAGTTAGACAGTCACGTTGACTTGATAAACTTCTGTGGCCAATAATTTGGACGAAACAAATCTACTCCCGTGTAATTAAGGGGCCTCCCACACTGAAATGCGGTATGAAGGTCGCCTCACTCAAACCACTGCGACTCCCAAACAGATATTAGGCAATTCCGTCTCGATCATATAATATAACTTAACTTTTCACATTAATGCAGTTGTTTTCATGTAAATGTACAAATTTACAAATAGCTGTAATTTTACAGGAATACTTACGTTCCATTTACAAAATAAGATCACAGTGTATATTATTACGAGGACTTTCCAAAATTTATTTTAACTACTCAAAACAACAAAAATTATGACTTGATGTAAGCTTTTGGACATACGCAATTGCTAAGCACATGTATGTCTGTTGAAGAAAACTACAAAAAACACAAATTAAGTACAAAATTGCTGTTGTCAAATGGATATAAACACCACATAATATTCCTTAACAGGAATATGGTCAACAAAGAAAAACAAAGAATAATGGACTAAGAGAACGAAAAAAGATAGTAACATAAGATAATAACAAAAGATGGTAACAAAAGATAATAACAAAAATTATCGTTACTTAATGGGAAATATCCCACCAAAATGTATGGTTTTATGATTTTCACGACTCTTTAGAGACGTTTCAGATTTTTTTTTTTTTTTTTTACAAGTGTGGCGACACGAATGTTCTCGCTGTGCCTCACAGAGAGACAGGCACCAGGAAGAGCCCGGCAGAGCGGGTGGAGGGTGGTACGACGTCACTTCCTGGCTCCAGAGGAAGGAGAGAGAGAGAGAGAGAGAGAGAGAGAGAGAGAGAGAGAGAGAGAGAGAGAGAGAGAGAGAGAGAGGCGGGAGAGAATTGGGGCGAGTTTTCGCGCATGGCAAGCTCTCGCGCGCCGCCTGGAAATGAGATCGCTGCTCACGGAGCCTTCAAGGGAAGTTTCCGTCGCATTTAACCCGCCCCGCTGTTGCCACGGAAGCGCGTACAGTCGCGCGCAGAATTTCCGCCGGCGTCGGAGCGACCCGTCAGCCCGTCGACGCTAGATCGCGAGTTAACTGCTGCTCGTCATTTTTTTTAATGATCATACCATTGTTAAAAACGTATTTACGAATGACTTTACACGACGGAAGCAGTGTTATAGGTTTATTATGAGCCGTTTGTTATTAAAAAAAAAATAGAGTAGGGCGGGGCAATTTCACCCACTTTAAATAAAACACTTAAAAAGAATACTTAATAACTATTAAGTAGATTTGTCATTCAACCATAGGGTAGACGGTTTCAGAAATGTCTTACGTTCTTTGAATGGTTCTTTCAATTGGGGAATATTCATTTAAGATTTTTTTTTTTGGACATAAGAAACCTTATGACATACAGTGTAACCAGCAATGGCGTACGTCAAGAAAAATCTAAAATCAGTAATACCATTTAACATAAACGATTGCTCGACAATAAACTAATACATCTGACACGAAGAAAAATAACGAGCATTCACATCTCAGGGGTGATTACGCAAGCCTGTGGGACTCTTCCGCTCATAGACAAATTTTCATAGAATTTTTAAACACTTTCTGCGTGTAATTTTTTTTCCTGTAACTCCTACACACACTTCATGAAACCAGGCTTGACACATTTGACATGAAATCCCATCCAATTATTTTTTTTTTCCTTTAAAAAATATGGAATACAACAGAAACCATGTTATGTTATTTTCATCCCCGTTCATTCTACTTTGTAGCTTGGCTTCTGCAGCGAATAGTTTTTGTGCTTGACATTAGTTTCATTTTCAGGTTTATCCATCTTGAAAATTCGCTTCACCTCAGTTTCTGTGGAAATTTTTCGAGATTGTTTCTTTTTACGTTTTTAGGTTTTTCTTGTTTCGGTGACTAAATTTCTTTCTTCTTCTCCTTCTGGAGTAATTTCCAGTCGAAACAATACACGAAAAATTAATTTCCCTACCTAAAACTACAGATTTCTTTGTTGCATAAATTCTAACCTTCAAAGTTGAAAATGGAATGCTTAAGTAAGTTACTGCTCTCCGAAGACTCACTGTTTTCTAAACACTGTTTGCGTTGCCATTTACATGTTTTCTAAAACATTATTTCTGTATTTTTTTCATGCTCTTATAGCCATGCACGGACCATACTAAAATAAAATAAATAAATGTATTTTACCCGAGTTCTATAGTCGCCTGTACACTGAACGGAATTGCCCTGGATTAATACTTAAGTAAAGTTAAAATTATAATAAAACTAGATTTTCTCAAGGAACATATTATATTAATATTGATAACAGATTTAAATATTTCTTTGAATAAATATAACTTTTAATTGTCAAAGTAATTGAATTATATTTGTCCTTTACCGCAGGGATAATTCACTGTCAACTACATTCCTTCTTCCCTTTCTACAAAAATGAGATTACACGAGTAATTTTGTATGTGTTACTCAGCTGTTAAAACATATGAAATGCGCTTCAAAGAAGTCTCCACGCTGCATTGAGACAGACAAAAATATAAATCAAGAATATGTGTCTGAATTTATACAAATAGCAGCACAAATCTGGAAACAAAATTTACTACAGAATACAAATTGCAAAGCCCCTATAGTGTAACATCCGCTGGAAGTGTCGTAGTTTAAAAAAAAATTAGTTCGGATGTTTCACTACATAAGCATTAAATACATTTTGTGTTATGAAGAAAATTTTGTCGTCAGGTGTATAATATACATGTTATCTGCTATTCGTAAAACGTCAGTTAAATATTAAATATTAATGTTTTTTTTCCCATGACTAATTGAGCCGTGACCACTCACTAGATGTTCACTTTTCCGGGTATGACACTCATAAATTGCTTATAGAAACTAATTTTAGCAGTATTTCTTCACAAGCCGCGCCATGATGCGAATTAGTGGCGCACTTGTGTCCACGACTGAGGAACCGGAAGAGAGAACTCGCAGAAGGATGGGAAGAGAGAGAGAGAGAGAGATAGTTGCCTCCAGCATTCTCGTTCTCCTGCCTCAACTTATCGCGACCGGGGAAAAAAATAGGGCTGTTGGTGCAGGGGGAGGGGGGAAAGTTTACGGCCGTGTCCTTTGTGCAAGTCGTTAGCACCCATCCGGGTTGATGAACGGGGAGGGGGGAGGGAGGGGAAGGGGGAAACTACTGACCCCCTCCCCCCCTCCTTCTCCAAAACCCCACTTCACCATCTTCACCCCTTTCTACAACACAGCTTCCCCTTCCCGCTCCCACACCGTTGTAAACTCTTCGGGAGAGTTTATGGTTCCCCAGGAAGGACCCACCCTCCACTCCTCCAAAGAGGGGGGGGGGGGCCGTGTTCCCTGATTGCCGTACACAGGCCCGCCGGGTTACGAGCGCCCCAGGACGTTTTGCCCCCGGCCATCCACACATCCCTGTTCGGCCCATTACGGCAGCCTTCCCCCCCTCCTGGCGGGTACTAGTACCTCGCGGAGTGTCCGACACAGGTGCGCCGGCACTCACACAGCAGGTGGGCGCCCAGGGAATAGTGCCGTAGCGTAATACGTAGAGACCGGAAAAATTCGCGAATTCATTTCGCGATAGGCTAAAATACAAATAGTTATACCGCAGTGCCGCCTCTGCTATTGGCTCACAACTCACCTGGATGACTCTGGGCCAATGAGAAACACCCGACCAAAGCTTTATCGAATCACAGGCTGCTACAATGGGACGTCTCACAAGACAGCAGCCAATGAGTGGGTGACATTTGACCGAGTGTACGTAGAACTATGGAGTTCATGCTAGAGGTCATTGAACCCGCGAATTTTTCCTGTCCCTAGTAATACGTCCATCACCGCCGTCGAGTGTACGCGCCAGTTGATTCGCCCTTCCAGCGAAGAAAACAAAAAATTAAAAAAAAAAAAAAAAAGACGCGAGCGAGTCTTTCAGTATACTCGCCAGCGATGAGTAACATCCAACCTCGGTTAACGAGCGTAATTCACGTGTTCCCAATGTCGCGAATACACTCATACTATGAAACTCTGAACACAAGAAATTTGAAATAATGCCAAGAGTGATAGATATATAGTCCAGTCATCTTAGTCAAAATTAGGTAGGTATCTCGGAATTTGAGATACCCAGCTATAAATTTGTAAAAACTTGTATTATTGACATCCTAAAAATTGTCTCAAAACCTACATATGGTAGGGTGTACGCGTCTATTAAAATCTAAGGTCAAAGATCACAAAAATCGATTTCATTTGAACATTGTTTGCAAATATCTAGTTTCCTTCGGGTTTTTCGCTATTTGTGTTTATTATCAATATTGTAGAAGATTAAATTCCCTACAACTTTTGTTTCAAACATGTTTTTAT
This sequence comes from Bacillus rossius redtenbacheri, assembly GCF_032445375.1. Lineage (NCBI taxonomy): Eukaryota > Metazoa > Arthropoda > Insecta > Phasmatodea > Bacillidae > Bacillus > Bacillus rossius. The sequence continues at coordinate 42,191,836 of NC_086337.1, read as the reverse complement.
ACGTTGAATAGTTTTAGAGATAGAGGCCGGAGAGCGCGCGCTTAAAGCATCATTTAAGGTCAACCGGTACTCCCGGTCAAAAACACGCCATATAAAGTTGAATAATTATTGATAAATACAAAATTATTAATAATTTTATTTCTTATTAACTATTACATTATATTTCACCATCGCATCTCCCATACGATCGACACTGAAACTGGCCAAGGAATTTTCGAATCGTTTTCGCAGCTCGGGATTTTTACCTACCGGTACTCCAACTGACCCCACATTTTATTTCGACGTTAATGGCACTATACTAATTCAAAAGAGCGTTAAGGCCTAGAGCCTAGGGACAGAGAAACAAGTTAACAAGCGCGAGGACAGCTCCATGAGGAGGGGGTGGGGGGTTGAGGTGCGGGTCTCGGAGACGGTCCACACGTCGCAAGCCCACAAAGCAACAATGGCGCCGTTGTAGCTGGCGTGGCGCGACGGGGGAGGAATTTACTGCCGCGTCCCGGGCGCGTCCACCATGTGCAATTTACTTGATTTACCCCTGCCGGCTGTTGGCAGGAGAGGCGCCCCGGCTAAATCCGCCTTCTCCGCGCGCGCCGACCCGACCGAAGCGACGCCCCTGCGACGGCGACACTTGTGGGGTTCCACTCCGCACCAGCTAGCGACCCGCGGCTACTGGAACTGCTGGTGTCTTAAGAGGCCACTCCAGTGTTTCAGGGGCACTACGCAACCCGCGTTAACCTCATAACATTCAATGCTATTTTCATTTTGCTTATAAATAATTAACTAATATAGATTTAGAAATGATGCTTGCTTGATATTTAAGACAAGATGCTCTTATCAAAGCCCCTTTCTTCAAAAACGTGCATAAATTATGGTTTTATACTAATCTTTACTAATATGAATAAGTTTATTGTCTAGGTTTGAACCATAATTTATGCACGTTTTTGAAGAAAGGGGCTTTGATAAGAGCATCGTTGTCTTTCATATCAAGCAAGCATCATTTCGAAATCTATATTAGTTAATTAGTTATAAGCGAAATGAAAATAGCATTGAATCTTATGAGGTTAACGCGGGTTGCGTAGTGCCCCTGAAACACTGGAGTGGCCGCTTAGCAGCGAAAGAAACATACGTGATTCATTCAAAACGTTTTGACGTGAATACGTCTTTAAAATTGCTTCCACGGTGGGAGGCGTTTAAAAAAAAAAAACGGATGATAACAAAATTCAGGGCTACATATTTGGTGTTGCAGCTGCATGTCTATCATCTCCATCCAAAATGTAATTACACCACTGGATAGCTACATGATCAAAGAATTCTTTAACGCTAAGTGAGGACTCTGGCGCATCGCGCGCGGTGGAGGGGGAAGCGCCACCATTTTGAGGTCAATTTTGCTGCTTTTAGAGATTTCCATTTAGTTTAACTTTTAACCTGGAGAAGTTACGACGTTCGTTTGAGTTTCAATCGTCGGTTCTCGTCAAAATCTATCGATTTCATATATAAAAAATTAGTGTAAAATAGTTACAGTAAATATATATGGTGTTAAAATAGAAAAAATAATAATGAAAAATATATGTCGGCCTATACGCGACTTCTTAGTGTTAAAACATGATTATACATTCATAAAATAGCGTAGTTTATATTTTGTATAGAAAATATTACCTGTTACATACAAGTATTCACGTACAACACACGGCCGTGTCCATGCCACAGCCACACCCCATTTTTTACTAAAGAAAGAAGCACAGTAAATTATCAGATGCAGAAAATATTTAACTCATAACAAAACAGTATACAAATTATACATATTTTTTTTAAAAATGGTTATGCGTAGGCCTTTTCAATTTTAGTATAGATTAACCATCAGATTTCATAACTTCTGTTCTACTGTGTTTGAGGATATATTTTACCGTGATGACATCAAACATACTTGCTTTTCATTCCGTGAGGTAGACAATTAAAAATACAAATGTTAAACAAGCACTTATTTTTAAAAAATTAAGTTTACCGTCGTTAAAACTAACACTTGAATTTATTTTGGTTAAAGCTAAGCTTACAATTATTTTAAAATATTTTACAGTGTTGCAAATACGACGATTATTTTAAGATATTTGATATAGTTGCATCTAAATTTGAAGTTTCTAACAATACGAAATAAAAATGAAATACGTTGGCACACAAATCACAAAGCAATCTCGATAAATTCGTTTTTCCTATCCAACTTAATTAAGTTCAATGAATGATTTCAGGTATCAATAGATTTCAGGTATCAATAATGAGCATACGAAAAATTTCAACCACAATTTTTATATTTAGCAAAATTTAACAGCTATGTAGTGAAAAAGGGGTAATTATGTTTTAAAGATTAATAAATTTAATTCCGTATTTAAGTAAGCGTAATGAATGATTTTGGGTACCAATAATAAACACACAAAAACTTACAACAACAATTTTAATTTTTTTGTGAAATTCAACCACTAATGGGTGAAAAAAGGTTATGGACGTTTTAAAGTTTAATAACTATGAGTCCGTATTTAATTAAACGTAATTAATAATTTTGGGTACCAAATATTACCATACAAAAACTCCCAACCAACATTTTTGTATTTTCGAAACTCAACCCCTAAAGCGTGAAAAAGAGGTACCTCTATTTTAAAAATTAATAATGTATCTCTAAATTTAATTGAGCGTAATGGATGATTTTGATTACCAAAAATAAACATACGAAAACTACCAATAATGACCATTCAAAAACGTCTACTCACAATTTTTGTATTATCAAAATTCAACCCCTAAGGCGTGAAAAAGAGGTAAGTACTCGTATAGTTTAAAGATTAATAATTTTATCTCCGAATTTAACTAAATGTAATAAATTATATTGGGTACCAATACTTAACACATGACAAATAGATTAATGAGTATGTTTTTAAGATTAATAACTATAGCTTCAAATATAATAAAGTGTAGTAAGTGATTGTGTACTAATAATAAACATACAACTACTAACCTTAATTTTTATATTTTCGAAATTCAACCGGTAATAAATGAAAAAAAATGGTAAGTATATTTTGATTAATAATAATATCTCCGAATTAAATTATTAAGCATAGTAAAATAGTTTACCATTATTAAACATAAGAAACTACCAACTACAATTTTACCATTTTACGAAATTTCAGCCATAAGGTGTGAAAAAATGGTGAATATGGTTTTAAGATAAATGATTTAAACTTCGAATTGAATCAAGCACAATACAACAAATTGGGACTAATAACACACATACGAAAACTATCAACCACCGTTCTACCATTTTGCTTTATTCAAACTCTAAGGTTGGTAAAAGGGGTATGTATGTTTTTAAAACAAACTAAAAATTAACAATTCCAATTCAATTAGAATTAGAGGATTTTAAAAAATCTGCATCTAAAGATATGTTTTGCGTTTATAAAAATGGGGTAATAACCGGGGTAAGTAAAACAACTACAGAAATTTATTTTATGTGTAGTGAAAAACTAACCCAGCATTGGGCTTGGATAGACATTTCGGAAAACCTTTGGAAAAATCGAAACTGAAATCAGGCTGGCTGGACCGAGGTTCGATCCCAGGGTTCAGTGGAATACCAGTTCAAGAAGTACATAACTATGATCCTTTAAGATTTTTCATGTTCCAACTATTTAAAAAAAAAGATGTATGCCTGGCGGCCACGCGCTTTAGAAGTGAAACTTCACAAGATGAGAGGCATGTGCGTAGATCCGGGGGGGGGGGGGGCAGGGTGGGCCATTAAGAAGCCCCTCACTTGAGGCGGCCCCCCACTTGCGCTTATAAAATCGTGACTGTGAAAACGGGGTTTGTAAACGTAAACTTCAAAGCTATGTTTCATGGAAAACTCTCTGTATATTTTTAAGTTTTCTGTTGATTTCACGTGCAACAGGCAAACATATCGGTAGCGCGCAACATGCAGGCGCCGTATCCAGAGAGGACATGCGTCGGTTAAAACCCGCGCGCAGAACTCTCGGGCGAATCCTACTACAGGTTTTGCACCCCTGGCTAGGCATCAGGATGTAAAATAATGTGTGCAAGCGCGCGAAGTAGCCTGCACGAATGTGAAAAGTATTTCATATGCAGGCGCGTGAATGCACGTGTGCTATATTGTAAACATGACATTCATTATTGCCCAACTTCCGTTACGCTCTGATGAAGTCGTCGTATTACTTCTCACGAAAAACTTACCTATATAATGAATCTAAATTAACCTAACCACTCGTTCATAACATTGTTCAAAAAATCCTCATTTAAGCTAACCTTACATAACCAACCGTTCACACGATTTAATTAAACTAGACACCGGAAAAATTCGCGGATTCATTACGCCACAGGCTAGAATCCAAAATCGTTCACCTTCGTGTTGATTCAGTGATAGAACCACAGTTTATCTGAAGGACACTGAACTATTAAAAAAAAACCTCAACATAATACGTATTGAATCACAAGCATTCCAGTAAACAGGTGTCATGAGTTAATGAGCAGGTGTAATTTGCCGAAATACGTAAAGGTTCGTGGATTCTATCTTAGATGTCATGGAAACAACGAAATTTTTCCAGTTCCTATTCATCCCCATTGTTACTCGTAGTCTAGGTAGGTTAAGTTATCTTCTAAAAAAAAGTTGTAAAAATTACAAATACAAGAGATTAATTCAGTGTCCCAACGTTGGAAGAATTTTCTTGACTTCTGACGCATTTATTTTGAAAACGACACGACTGGGAAATGAAGGTTTTATTCAAACTAAAAGATTTATGCCGCGAAGCCAAGGTGATTTCGCAACGTCAAAAGTTAGCGTGAAACCAAACTTTGATTCATTTCAGCTGAACACGAAATTAAAGATGAAACTGTGAAAAAAATCCAAGCTTGAAATGAATGACGTAATGGCCACGACTGAAACGCTCATCAAGCATCGTCGGAAAGTGTTGAAAACAAACGTATTTTCTCTTCGACGAATTGTTTCTGACACGAGATTAAAAATCACCCCCTTTTTTCCTCTCCCGATCTAGGTCTTTTGAAGAAGGACGCCAGGGGGAAAAAAAATTGGAAGTTTCGCTAATTACTTCAGCAGTCCATCAACGGCCAATTTAATTACTAGGCTTCCTCGGGCAGACCAAGCTAAGGGGGAGGAAAAATGTATTAGAATCTGCGCGAGCAAACGCGCTGAAAGAATTTCTGAAAGACGTCCATTGATGAAAGTTCTCCAATACAACCAGCGCTATCGGACGTGTCTTTGTGTTCCGAGATCACGAAGGAGCTGAGTGCAAGAGAAGGGAGAGGAAAGTTAATTGCGCTAAGAGGTCCCCAGCTGAAAGACTCACGAAGAAAGAATAGGGGCGGGGAGGGGGGGGGAGTGATTTTCTTAAGACGTCTAGCAATGTCTCCCATCGCCGCATTCGTCTTGCGCTGTGTACCCCAGCTAGAGACGCAGTCGCTTCGACCTAGCCTCGACGCTTTTAAGATCAATTTTTTTGAAAAATTTCCGTCGCCTATAACTGTTTACAATTTAAATAAAACACTACCTGTTATAAAATATTATTACGCTCTTTAAATGACGTGCTGTCGTCGTTGTGTTGTCCATAAAAATTGTTTAGTTTCATCGTTGGTTTCGTTTGTCCGACGTCAGCCGATTCAGTCTTGTTTTCTGTGAATTTTTTATCTTCATATATATATTTTTTTTTCCGGAACTTTTTCCATGACAAACAGTGCAAAACTAAAATGGCGTAAGTCTAAAACAACTCCATTAAATTAAAAAAAAAATTGGTTGTCTGTAAAGTCGGTTTACGGACGATAGTTTAATGTGACAAAGTCATAACAAAACATTGATGAAATGATTGCAAACTTTTATGAATAATATTGAATCATTTTTATTGAATTATCACTACTTTGTATGGATGCAAAGACGGAGTGAAATTAAATCTACAATTTAATTGATAAATTTACTTTTATTTGCACTCATTAATTCAAATATGTTTATTACTTTAACGAAGAGATTATTTTAACTATAACTTTTATACATGTTTGCTATTTAACTTCTTCCAATCTGTGTTATTCTGTTAAGGATAGGACGATGATAGGAAAAGTAGGAAACGAATGGGAGTGTTTCAAGTTCAATGTACCTCAAAAAAGTCAAATCGATGGTTGTTCCAATCGAGTAGAAGAGAGATAGATGCGGCGCAAGCGTACAATGAGCGTAACGGGACACAGCGTAACGAGACAATGTGCGTTACGGGACACTTTTTCGTGCGTGCAGCCGGAGTTCATTGGTTTATTAGACGTTGTCACGTCAAAAATATTATTGCGTTGTCATCCCACTGGGTTCACCTGTGCTGTTATATCGTTCAGATTAATTGCTTGCACGGAATATTCTCTGTGCTGTTTACACAGTTAAAATTTGACATTGGATGATTTTTGGCTTGTTTTATGTGCGTTTGAAAATTCACTTTTCTTTGTCCATTCTTCAGGTCCTCTCTATGAGACAGTATAATCCAGCAATGGCGTATGTCCAAAATAATGTTTTAAATTAAGTTTTCTCATTGCAAGAAATATTTAAAAAGAACGCAATACCTGGTATTCACCCACTCAGCCTAGGAACAAATAAGACTTTAATATTTTAACATCTTATCACAATGATGTTTTTTTTTCTTTTCAAATTCTTAATTTATGTTATAATACGTGTTCTGTCCAACGACGAAAGTTCGTTGTTACTTTCAAAAAGAATTTCCCCCGTTTTGTGTATTTGTGTTCCGAGACGTTCACATAATTGTGCAACATTTTACAAATCCCAGACATATTTCATATGTGTAATATCAAAAGATGGTTTGATGAAATATTCACCATAAAACAGCTGCATGATTTCCAGCATTTTTCATTAAAATAATGAAAACAAGTGCAACACGTATTTTTAAGCTTGATGGATCCGTAATATTTTAATGATGACAAAACAAAGGTGGTGGAATGTTAATTAAATTATAGCCTTAGTGTATCATCAGTTTGCTGCATACGTCATTTTTTATCCTTGCTTTCCTGGAACCTTGCTACACTGTAGGGCTTATAAGCAAAAGTTCTTAAATCGTTACTAATGATGGTAAACTGTTACAGAGTTATAAGCCAACAAAACATACATACAGACGATAGTTTTGTCTTAATTTTCAATTTCTACTTTGTTTCGATTATACTATAAATTATGTAAAAATCAATTATGAGACATTCAAATTCAAATAAAGGACAGGATTTATCTCTGTTTTACTCAATCCTGACGTGTGGTAAGTTCCTAGTGCTCAAATTAAGAGACTTATATTACTGAAGCTGGCTCGAAATCATATATGTAGTAAATAAACCAAATTTAATTATTCACTGCCTAATTCATTTACTGATTGTCTAACAATTGGTACTTGACAAATATTTTTTACTTTTATTTCAGTAATGAAAATACTTCAATATTTAACAGTTACTTAATTACATTATAATATGGTACGATAGAAAACATTTAGGTAACAGAAACCTTACAGACTTGTAAACATTACAAAACTCAACAAGTACCTACGCCTAACTTAAAAAAAAAAAAAAAAACTTTTTTTTGATCATAGCCATAGTTAATACGAATTTGAAATAGAAGGAACTTGGTATTTTCCTTTGAACAAGACAAGCGGTCTGGCTTCAGGCTATAAGGATGGAGGATAGGAGAGCCAAACATTTTTCGACAAAAGAAGGTTATGTTATAAACAGGAAGAGACCCTCCAATGTCAGTGTTGGTGCAACTGGCAGGGAAGAAGGAGGAATTTATGGTGCGTTTGGTGATAAAGGAGTGGGGCGCGATGGTTTTGGGCAGGATGCATGCATTGATGTGACAGAGAGAGAGAGAGAAAGAGAGAGAGAGAGAGAGAGAGAGAAAGATAGACAATACACGCACGCACACACACACTTCGATGACTTGGCCCGCTGCCAGGATCAATAACCGCTGTTTTCCTGCCAAAACACTTGACCGGCGGACGAATGGTGGATTCCTCCGAGTTGAGAGCTCCGCATTCAAAACTCCCCCTCCTCCCCCCCCCCACCCCCCCACACACACACGTGCATGCTCTTCCTTCCCCCCCTGGACTCACGAGCAGTCTCTGGATAGCGCGGAACAACCAATGGGACGGAAGACCCATCCGACAAGGGCCTCCTCACGACGGACCGACATTGACGGAAGTCGTATAGGTGGGCGTGGAGGGAGGAGAAAGTTCCGTCCACGGTGCCAGGGCCGGCGCGTCCGTACAGGCGAACTAGGCAACCGCCTAAGGCGCCAAGTAGCTGGGGGCGGCGCAGCACGACACATAACAGCTCATACAATATGTTTAACTATTATTGGAACTAGATGAAAATTGATTTTTGTAACAGTTTGGAATGTTTATATTGATATAAGTAATTATTTAAAGTCCACGGTGACCTGTTTATGATTTGTAATAAGTAAAAAAGAGAAAAAAAACACAAGCCTGCTTACATTTGATTGTTGACAAAATATTAGGCTTACGTGATGTATTTTGAGGCAAGGACAATTTTTTTGGGGGGTCCAGCCGGGGGGGGGGGGGGGGTATTAAGGTTTTTCGCCTAGGGCGCCAATTTATCTTGCACCGGCCCTGCCCGGGGCGCCAAGGCGAAACCCACCCCGTCCGTATAGTAACCCTTCGGAAGGGCTTTACGGTAGACGCTCGGCCTACGGCCCTATTACAACAACCCCCCCACCCCTTTATGCCCTTCTCTCCCTCAGGCGACGAGACTTCGGTTCGCGCTTCCAATCATCAGCAGGAGCGCTGTCTTAACTTACAAAGAAAAAAATAATCATCTGCGCTTTTTTTTCTTCAAAAAATTCCTAAGAAAACCAGTTGCCAAGAAATATTTTGTTATGCTACAAGAAAGGTATTGCAACTTTTCCATGGTTATTTTTACATGTATAAAAATCTTTTTTTTCATCGAGATAATACTAATTCTTACGAAAATTAGCGCATAATTTTATATTCTAGTTGATGTATAATTCAAGCATATTTTCAAGATTTTATATTCAAGATTATCGAGTATTTTACCATTCAAACAAAGAATTTTCATTGCAAAGGAGGAAACGAGGGCCTGTTATTTTCAGATTCAAAAGTCGATGCTTATTTGTTCTCTACACGATGCTTTACAAATTGTCAAGGTTAAGTTTAACCCACCATAATTATTTTTTCTATTCCTGTTTTTTTTTCTTCTGGTGTTTTGCATATTAACTATTGCAATTTACTTTTCTTGGTGGTTTTTGCGCTATATGTTTTTAACATGTTATCTACTTTATTTAAAGTCAGGCAAATATTATAGTTTTAAATTTTGCCATGGTCACTGCCTATGGGCCCAAGTCTATATCCTGTGTCTCTTCAAATGTAGTACATTCCGGTTTACTTCTTTAGTCACATTTTCAAAATATCTCTCTTCTTAAAGATTTGCAATTAGCAGAAGAAAAAAAACATGGGATGAATCCAAAGCTTAAAATAATCACGTTTTGAGATTAAAAAAAAATTAAAATTTCTGTTGGAGGCGATTAAATTTAAAACAGAAAATTCGGGGCGTGTACTTATGCATTAGAAGTTACCACTTAATAAAATACTAACTTTAATTTTTCATGCAAATAATTAACAGAAAAAACACAATAAAAGGACTGGAGTGATATAAATGCGGATGCTAAAGTAAAAATTCAATCTAATTATTATTTTTTTAAATAAATACTTAGTAATCCATATTAATATAAACGTGTGTATAAATTTAATTATTTAATTTAGTTAAATAATCAAGATAAATTTAATTAGTAGTAAAATCAATATTTTTTATTATTTATTAAATAATAATGTATTAATTTATTATGAAAATAAATTATACATGCGGGAACATAACCTCACTTACATAAATACACTTAAAAGAGTTTATAAACACAATTTCTATCACTAATATTCACAATAAATATTTTTTTTTTACTTGTGGGGACTAGTATTCAAAATCAATCATTGAAGTATGCGATTTAAAAACAACATATAATTTTTGTTTGCATGTAGCCTATTTTCATCCCATCGATTTTTGTTGCATGTTGCGCGCGCTTCCTAAAACTTCATTCTCATCAGGTTTTTTGACGTGACAACGTCTAATAAATCGATGAACGCCGGCTGCACGCACGAAAAAGTGTCCCGTAACGCACATTGTCCCACTACGGATGTGTCCTGTTATGCTCATTGTACGCATGCGTGGCATCTCTCTTCCACTCGACTGATTTTCAGCACAATCGGTAAGGTTATTTAAAAGTAATGTTGAATATTCAAATACGTTTTAAAAATTTAACAACACAAAACAAATTTATATATATATATATGTATATATATATATAACATATAAAACAATTATTTCCAATATGGCCTCTTGGCCGTGCGATTAGCATCGCTGACTACCGATTAAAAGGTTGACGGATCGAATCCCGGCCGCTGATTTTTTTTTGTACTTGTAAAAATAAATACGGCGCGTGCGACACTTCAAAAGTAATAAATATATTTGAATTAATGAATGCAAATAAAAGTAAATTTATTAATTAAATTGTAGATTTCTTTTTACTCCTTCTTTGTATCCATACAAAATAGTGATAATTCAATAAAAATGATTCAATTTTATTCATAAAAGTATGCAGAGGTAGATTTTATCATACAAAAGATAGAAAAATTAAAAAAATATCTTCCTCAAATAATATAATATTTTTAATGCCTAAATGGTTTGGTTGCAAAACCCTATTACGGCTCAGTCTCAGGCCGAATATGATATTTCATTTTCTTCCGGATCAATCATTTCATCAATGTTTTGTTATGACGTTGTTACGTTAAACTATCGTCCGTAAACCGACTTTACAGATAACCAATTTTTTTTATAAAGCGCCCAAAGAAGTATAACTCAACCTCACTTGAAAAAGATTATAAACACACTTGAAAAAGTTAACACAATTTCTACCACTAATATTCGCAATAAATAAATGTTTTCAATGATATGGACCAGTATTAAATATTCAATCACTAAAGTATAAGACTTAAAAGCACACATATAATTTTTATTTGAATGTAGCTTTTTTTTTTCATCCTGTGAAATTTTCTTTGTATGGTGCTCGTGCATTATAAAAACTAACTCTCATTTTTTTCTCATAATGCTCCTAATGAAGCATAACTTCAAAAATTAATTCAACCCTAGTGTCATTATTTTTCTCTTCCGCTCGAAAAAAAAAAGATTTGTAAGAAGAAAATTGCGAAAATCCAAAAGGTCGGTACAGCGAGGGATTTGGAAGTCCCAGAAGTGCAAGACGTCTGAAATGTATCGTAGAGACATTCACCAGTGTGCGCCCCTTAAGGTGGTGAAGGGAGAGGGGGGCATAATTTGAATACACCATGATCCGATGCCAGTCAGCCTCAGTGAAAGAAAGTTGCTCCAACCACTATTCCACTCCAGATACTTTACCACCAAGATGGTCTTTACCCGCCACTTTGGACTGATTTTTGCTAATTCCAGACAATCGAGAGATTTTTCTAAAATGGGACTAAGTAGGTCTAATTAACGTCGCATGCATTACCCGACGAGAAAACATAAAATAATTTGAACTTCAAGTTAATGACACCCAAGCTGTAAATCATAGAAATTAAAATAAAATAAAAACTACGAGTATTAACTTAGCATTGCAAACAGCAGATAACATAAGGAATGTGACCCGCACAAAAATGTTTAAGAAATCATTATTCCAGTACTTACCTAACAACTCCCATGCTTAGGTTTAGCTGAGGTATCAGTAATGTGTGACTGTATAAGAAATTGCCGAAATTTTTGTATTTTCAAGAAAGTCATGCTTATGTTACGTGCACGATATTGTAGTTAAAATTATTTCATTAGGTAGATTTTCAACTTTTTGACGTGAGAACGTCTAATGAATCGATGAACGCCGGCTGCACGCACGAAAAAGTGTCCCGTAACGCACATTGTCCCACTACGATGTGTCCCGTTACGCTCATTGTACGCTTGCGCCGCATCTCTCTTCCACTCGATTGGAACAACCATCGATTTGACTTTTCAATCAAGTTTTCGTCGTTTGAATTAATAATGCTATGTAATTTAACGATCGTCCACCGATTTTCAGCACAATCGGTACGATTATTTAAAAGTAATGATAAATTTTCAAATACGTTTTTGTACGAACAATGGTGTTTTACAGTTACACATAATAATTCAAATTACATCCGGGATCTTTTGCACAATGTTTTAAAAAATATTGTAACACATTATAAATAAGTTTGGTGTATTTGGGATGCGAATGTGTTATAAAATCGTATTATAAAAATTGGTTGTCTGTAAAGTCGGTTTACGGACGATAGTTTAACGTGACGTCATAACAAAACATTGATGAAATGATTGCATACTTTTATGAATAAAATTGAATCATTTTTATTATAATAATAAAAGAATAAATACTTGAAATTATATTGATTGAAAACTTCGTGGTTTTTCAGATATAATATTTTTAGGAATAAAATTCATGTCCCTATAAATATGTTTTCTGCGTCAAAAACGTTCAAAATACTAGGTACATAACAGAGGTATTGGTCAATAGTTTGTGACTACAATTTAACTGTCGATAATACTTCAAGAAAATATATACCGATAAATGGTTGAACACACAACATGCCTGACTGATACACACTTAAATCAAATATTTTTTGTACAAAAGAAAAAAAAATAAATCTTTATTTGAGCTTTATTTATAACACGGTGGAATGATAATGTTACAGTTACTAAAAACTAAAACGCTAAAAAAAAATAAAAAATTTTTTTTTTTGCAAAACTCCGTTCCCCCGGAGAAACCCCCGGAATGGCCACCGCATTGGGAGCCCAAGAAAAGAAACGGGCTCCCCATTTGGAAGCCACCTGTAAGGTTTTTTCTGTTCCACCCTCCGTTTCTTTGGTAGCCTGACTTGTTACAAGGGATTGTATTCCTACCAGAGAAAATGCCACCATTTTGTCTGGGCAATCCGCCTTGGAGGTGCCGGGGTGCGAACCCGGGTCCTTCAAGTCACAAGGCAGGCGCTCTACCCCAGAACCAGAGTGGTAGAGCGGATACTTGCAGTCTTCTTAACACTGACATGATGTTATTCCATGAGTTTACTGCAGTTTCGAGTGTTAATAACACGTGTAGTACGTGTAGTTCATCTTACCTCGGTAACGAACAAATTTATGTATTCTTATGTTGTTCGTTCAGCATGAATTGTGTAATTTCATAACAGTGAAATATAATTTGTATAACTAGTCTGATAATTTTTTAGTTGTTTTTCTGCAAACAAACTTACAGTCCCGCTGTACAATAATTATATAGTAGGCCTACTATAGACTAGTAAAAAAATATGTAACGAGCTTGCACTGCCGATGGTAAAGTTATTTTGAAATAAATGTTAGATATTGAAAGAGTGTGTTTAGTTAAAATATGTGTGTGCTTACAAGCATGAAGTTATTGTATAATATTTTATTTATGTGGTTTTAATGCCACAGAAAAGTTAACCTTGTTATTTCACGTTTGGCATTTTTTTTTTACCGTGCTTAATATCCGCAGCTAATACTGGAAAGCTATTTAAACAACTGTTTGCAAATAGGCATTTTCAAAATCTTAAAAAAAGTACTAAATCAATGACAATGTTGGAGATGTCAAATTAAAAGATATATTTCATACTGACATCGCCGGATTTTTAGGTAATGATAGTACTGACCTTAAATCGATCAGTTTCTGAAGACTAAGAATTTAGATGACACTAGTTTTGTGAGATTTGCTTACTTATTGAGAAATATTTACATTATTTTAATACAACCATATTTTATTGGAGCTTACAGTACTCCTGAGTACAGAATTTTTGGTAATAGCTTACATCAGGGTTAAGCAGGAGCATAAATGTTTTATTTCATACAATGAAACCCTTAGAAACTTAATTAAATCATCGGGATTATTAAACATGAACTTCTTTGAGTACACAACTAAAGAAAGTTTTTATTTAATATTTGTGCACATCGCAGTGACATAGCTATTTAATTATTTGTTTTTTTAATTGTAACAAAAATTATAATTCGGTGTTTTATTTTGTATAAGTAATATTTCTACCAGTAATAGTATAAAACATGTATAATGTTTTAACTGCTACAGTATCAAAAGTTCATTTAATGGTTGTTAATATTTATTTTCGTCCAAAAAAATATTTTGTTCAAACAAATATCCTAGAACACGAGATTTCACTTTTCTTATAATTTTGTTGTTTTAAATTATTATTATTATTATTAGAACCTTCCCTTCAGTTCAACAACTTAAGTAGATATAATAATTTCGTTATGAAATTAAATTCTCTATACATACTACACTTGATATTTTGAGATTATTACGAAATAATATAAAATGTTATTTTAATACATTTTTTTTGTAATAATGACGATGTTATAAATTCCATTTTTAATAGCTATCTTATATAACGATGTAAATAAGTATTTTGAGGTGTGCTACAATTTCTCTCATGTATTAGTAACGTTACGAGGATTTACATACACTGAAAATAGTTTTACGCAGATAACTCGCATGACGTATACCCTTTTCTACAGTCTACATCATTTTTATATATAATGAACTTTCAAAATTTGTCATCTCACAAAAGAGAAATTTGTTTGAAAATATAAAGTTTACTTAATTTGGGTTGTATCTATCTTTGTATGTATCTTTTCTCAGAGAAAAATACCGTAATCTAACCCACCATCTAACGAACGAAGTTATGTTTCCAGTTTGTTATGAGTATCACGACAATCTCTAAAGAATATCATGTCATTAAAAATATCGTTACAACTACTTCAGGGGAAGGGGGAAAAAAGGGCCAGGTGGTCCAATTAAATGTTTCTTGTCTGCACCAGTCAGGGTTGTCAACAAAACCCTACCGTATTGACAGCCATTGCACACAAAGGTTATAAAAAAAAACATCCTTATGTGATACAAGGTGGAATGATTTTTCTTCCATTTTTGCTGGATATTATTATTTTTTTTCTTTTCTTTTTTCAGTACTTTGTGGGCTTGACACCTGGGGATAATTAGAGCGCGCGGCAAATAATAGATGGGCGCCTTAATGAAGGTGAGCGACACTAATGATACGAATTATGACGCCCAGGCGCAGCCGCCGGCCTGTCGAAACCCAATTAAAACTGACGCCGCGCTCCCGGGGAACTCGATTTCGCGCGTCCCGGAATCGATTAGCGGGATAGTAGAAGCGGTCGCGCGGCCGAAGAAAGGTTGGGCAAAGGCTTATCTTATCGCGGTAAGAACTGCCGATCTTCCAAATAGAGGGGTCGTGGCATGCGCTTTCTTCCAAGCGAAAAAAAGTCATTAATTTTTTTGTTTTTATGCACAGGATTTATTTTATCCAGCATTACAGCTGGAACCCTGTGTTCGGAGGACGCTGTGTGTGTGTAGTAACAATACTTATTTCCGTGTGCCCTCCGGCAGGTGAAAGTTACCGGTGACCTCACAAGGTCCACCGACGCTCTGCCATCGCCTCGGGGGCTAGGATGCAAAAAAAAAATGTTTTCGGGACCATCATTGAGGCAATACGGTGTTTGAGGCATGGAATTGCTATGTCTGTTATTCTGTAAACCATATTAGCTAAGTGGTTATTAAATTAAAATAAAACTTATACTATGAATCTCCTTATGTGTTAATTTAACAAACATTATTGGTGTACGTACTATTCAGGTTTTGTTGGGATGGATCGACAGTGCTTCCTATGGTTATTGGAATGCATAGTAGTACATAAAAATATAGATTCTTATTTAAACTGAACCAGTAAACCTTATAGTATTACATTTTGTTATTAAAGCATTGGAACTACAGAGTTTCCTATGCTTGCTGTGCTTCCTATTCAACTACTGCAAATGATTCATATACCTATGCCAAGGCCGACTAACTTCCGCTACAAGTTCAGCACGAAAAAAAATAATAATTCTAAAACATAGTACGGCTTAAGTTATGGTCTAGAGTGCTTCCCAAAACCGGCATGAACTTGACGATGAAAAAAAAATTCTAAGACGAAACACTCAAGGGTCGAGAATGCTCGATTTAAACAAATTTATACAATGACAGCAAAAAATTGTCGCAGTCGTAAAATTACTTCATTTAAATAACTGGGTAGACCATAATTAAAAGAAATCTTTTTTTACGACATAGACCATTTCAGAGGTGGTTGAAGAAAGTTATTTTCCAAGCGGGCAGCAAGAGAGTCAAGTGAATCGTTCATCTCGTCAACACGGAGTCGGGTCAATAAGGCAGGCCTCTAACATCTGTGGACGAGACACGTAATGTCGAATGGGCGAGGTTAGAAGAAAAAAAATTAAAATAAAAAGCAGAACGAAAGTTTGCCGGTGTTTAAATTCAAAAAAAAAAAAAAAGGTGAGCGTTGGAGAAGGATAAGAGGTAGGCAGGAGAGTAAAGAATCGTTTGGAGTGGGGAGAGAATGGTGGGGGGGATGGGGAAATTTTGTTTAGCATCGCGTAGTTTTTGGTGGGGGGAAAAAATGGGGGGGGGGGGGGGATGGGAAGGAGGCCTCGCATCCGGAGCCAGTTAATTACTAAAGGTCCGCCCGGTTCTGGGGCAAATAAATTCCCCTCCCAAGAATAATTGCACATCCCGAACCCGGCATATTAAACGTTGCTAAATTAAGTCCTAGTCTTCCCTCGCCCACCGACGATCCGACACGACGGAAAAGAGGGGGGGGGGGGGGAGGGAATAATAAAAATAATAATAAAAACAAACAGGCACCAGCGTAGGTTCTATGTTGCTTGCGACGGGGTTAGGAAGCCATACAGGGAAGGGTAATGGGGTTGTGAGAAAAACGGGCTGGAATGCGATATTTCAGCTCTTCTCGAAAACTCACTTTCGTGGTAAGTGTAAAAATCTGAATAACACCCTTTTGGAATGGAAAAAAGTGTGTGTGTGTGTGTGTGTTGGTGTGTGTGTGTGTGTGTTTGTGTGTGTACCAAAACTAAGTATTAATCTATTATTAGAATTCCCAACTTCACCAAGGCGTTGAACGTATGGCTGAAAATGACAGTTATTGGCTGCAATAATTAGCAGACCAGCAGCGAATATTTTTTTTTAGAAGAATGGCTACGAGTGTAGTAATATTACCAATATTCCATCTTTTAAGGGTCTCAGATAAATCTATTAAGATGTGATAACAGTTTTCAAGAAGGAAAAATTTACAAAAAAAAAAATAAAAAAGTCTTTCGGATTTTATCTAAAGATCAAAATTATAAAGTTATATAATAATTTTTTTGGCACGTCACATGTTTTTTTAGGAGTATAGGCGGTGTTTTCTACTCGTCTAAGTTTTTATTCAATGGAATTTATTTGAATTGATTTTTTTTCCGTGTGTGTAAGAAATATAATTTAAAAAAAAAACAAAGATATAACAGGGTTTAAGTTACGTTGTGGGTTCATGAAATGTGTTAGATCCGACAAATGCTGAGCCGTTTTATGCAAGAAGAAGATAGACGTAGGTTGCTAAAAAAAACATCTCCAACCAATTGATGTGTGACATAAAACGTTATTCACAAATTTAGACCGCAATAGGCTTTCGTGGTCGTAGTCAATAACCGCTCCTTGGCTTCTGGGGAAGAAACTTAGGTTATCGAGGTGATGGATTGCCTGAGTTTTGGGGGACTTATATACCGTGCATGTTCAGGTTAATATACTACATAATATACAAACATATATAATAGTTCTATATTTATTTTCCTTGGAGGTACATACATCAAGTTATTTTTTTTATTAAATATAATGGGAATGAAGTACCTTTTTCGCTCTCTGTATTAATATTACAACAGTCATGCTATTATGTACGAAGTGCATACCTTACAAGTTGCCATTTTTTTTACAAATGAAAACATTAAACCATTATATTATCATAATATTTTTTTCTGATAAAGAATAAAGCGTTTCATAAAGTTTCATGAAGGAATTCTTACTACTACATGGCGAAGAAACCTGAAAATAAATAAAGTTGAAACTAATCAAAAACTTACTCTCTTGAAAAGTTATAACTTTGACACATGGTGTCTTCTATATTTTTGTGGTAGAAATGTACATTTAAAAGTAAATAATTTTTTTGGCCAATAGTTATCGAAACATTTATTTTTACAACTTTTTTTTTGTTTGAGTGAAGTGCCTTTTCCTATCGGAATCGACTGAGACTATTCCGGTCATCATTCCGGTGGGTGCAACGCGGCGAGGGAAATATATTTTCTTCACAGGTGCCACTCTGAGGCATCCCGACACTATCTCGGTTTCATTTAGCTTTACGACTACTAGGATTTTTTTTTATTTCTTCCCTGAATGAAACTCAAGTTATTCACCTTTTTACTGTCCGATATAAAAAGCATGGAGAAAAATAAAATATTGCGATTTAAAAAAAAAAAAGCGAGAGGCGCACCATGGCGCCGGGTTAACGAACTTCGTTCTCTGGTCTCAATATCGAGGTTGTGACTTCAGTTCTATGCTCGACAGCGTAATAGCCTAGACCTCCGAATTCTCATCTTCCGGACGTTTACACGCGAGCGGACTCATAAACACACTAGTGTTGCGCAGAAAAATTAAAAAAAACATGTAAGAGAGTATTTTATTACTCGCCAGATATTTATAACGTCTAACATCCGTATAGCGAGCAAATTCATGTGTTCTCATGTTGAAAAATACACTTGTAATACGCAACTCGGACACGAACTAAATTTAACGCAATTTTTTTTTTTTTTAAATAATGCCGAGCGTGATAAATAAATACGCAAATTGTGTTTTCAACTACGACGCGAATCACACGCAGTTTACACACCCACCGCTAGAATCCGTTGCCGGAGCATCCACGTCGACAATTGAATCATTTGATAAGCAGGCCGAAATTTTAAATAATATATTGAAAAGGCGCCGATAAAAGCAAAAAAAAATAAATAATAATAACCTAAAAAAAACGGTTTTGGACCTGATTTTCGACCAGGAATTTTAATAAAATACTGCCCATTTTGTTAAAATTGATTAAACTGTCAATTTTTTATAAAGTTTAACTTCGGTTTTGCGAACTTTGATTCACATCATCCGCCGTAGATGGTAGCATCGTGATTACGCATATCCGTTTCCCCGCGATTTCCGCACCATTCACGAAGTTACTCCCACCAAATGTCGTATACCGACAGCTAAGATGTTACACATTAAAAAAAATACAAGGACTGTCTGTACATCTAAGAATACACCGGAAAAATTTGCGTTTTTGAATTTTCGATTGGCAAAAATTCAAATAAATGTATCTTCAGACTGCCAAAATATGGGCGGTGTACAATATACAATCACACCACCCAGGGATCACTATTCTCGCTCAACCCACGGGGGTCCCCCTGGAAATTTCCACGCGGGGTGGGGGGGGGGGGGGGGGGGGGGGGGGCGTTGCGAATCCTACAGATTTGCGCCCCTGCTCCCAACTGGTTTATTATTTTTTTTATTTCCAAACTTTCTGCCGATATTAAACACGGCTCTCGAATAAAACGTGGGCGGCACACCGTAAAAAAAAATAAAAGAAATTTATTGCCGGGAAAACAGTTCGATGCAAAACAAAAAAAAACTTTAGCCACACTCCCAATAACACAGCGGCCATGTTTACAAAGTATTTAGGTCAAGTGGCGGGAAGTTTAGTTTTACTGTCACATCCAGCGGCAGCCCGCGCGCCCGGGGCTGGCTATGATTGCTGCGAAAGCCAGACAGAGGGGGGTTAGAGAGGGGGGAAGGAGTAGTGAGGGTAGTAAGGTTCCTCGACGTCTCTCCCCCCCCCCCACCCTGCTGCCGTGCAGTCGCCGCGGGCTACAAGCAAATAGGCCTTGAAAAGGACACGCGGGGGGTGGGGGTTGGCGGGAGGGTAGCTGAAGGAAGACGATTTTTGGTTTGGGGGGGGGGGGAGGGAGAGGAGGGTAGCACACAGGCAGTTCCCCGCGGTCGTAAACTCGGGCACGACGAGAGAAAACTGCGACGACGGAGGCGGAGGGTAAAAAAAAAAAAAGACCTTCAGAAAGCGGCGGGGGCGTTTTCGAGGCGACTTAATAGAATGTCTCCATCCCCTCTCAGACGGAGGAAACTGCCGCGCCGAAGTCAAATGCGCCGGCAGGTACCAAAGTGCCTCGCGCCTGACGATCCTACTTCTACCTTCCCCCTCCCCCTGGTCGCATCACCCTTCCCTTATATCCCTAAACGGCACTGCATTCTCCAACCGTAACATTTTTTTTTTCCTTTCTTTCGCCCCTTCTTTCATCCAACCACTCGCCGGGCAACGACGGGGAGTTTTGTATCATTATTTTTTTTTCCCCCTTCGCTGCCTCGTAAAATCTCCCCAGCGAAGTTAACCACTTAGCTTAACACCGCGGGCTTCAAGTTCGTTTAAGTATGCTAGTTTGGCTTGAAACTGCAGCCAGTGCGGAATAGACGAGTTACCTACATAGCTTTGAGTTTAATCAGAATGGAAACACAAAGAGGAACCCCCCATTCTAAAAAAAAAAGAGTGTTGAAAACTAAAATTGGTGTACTATTTTTTTTTTGTCAACCGATGTAAAACACAAAAAGGCCGAACTTTAGAACATACGTAGAAAATTTCAAGTGTACTTTCGTGAATTAAGGAACAGAACTTACAATGTCGGTAACATGTGATTTGAACCCTCCTATTATTACTGAAACCCCGAAACCTTAATACGTCATGATTAGTGAAGAATAAGTAGTAGTTTTTTTGCGAAAATGTTTGGCACCAGGATTTTTTTCTTTCAATTATCTGTAACTTCTTCTTACTCATATAATTGGACGAAAAAGGTTTAACACTACGAAATTATTTAATTATTTTAAGGCGAGGTACAAACGCTTAAGCCCACCCCACACGATGCCCATTTTCTGCTATAACTTCTGTTATACCCATGGGTATAAAAATTTTCATAAAAATTTGTATAGCAGAACCGCAGAAAGATTTCTTAACTCCATACACACGATACCTAGAATGCTAACAGAAAACCAGCCAACGCAGTTGCCGACCAAAGCAAACATATCAGGGGAGGATAAACCTGTCGTAGTCAACTTATCAAAATACTGAAAAAAAAGTGAAAGTTACACCTGTTTGAGGTTAAAAATTATGTAACTTGCGGAAATATTATTTGATATTTTATCTTATATTTTTCATTTGCAAATAAATAACAAAATTGGTTTAGTATTTAAAAACAAATTAAGAGCAATTTTGGAATTACAAATTTATTTTTAAGTTGTAGGTTAATTTCAAAATCTAAAAATATATAAATTTAAATGATACAAGGGACATTGGGTTTACTAAATGTAGTTTATGTACGGTTTAAATTCTAATATTAATTTAATTATACAGTTAATCAAGCTAATTTCATTGTAATAGTAAAAAAATGCTACCGATTCATATATGTTATATATAAGATTTATTGATTACTTATATATTTAACTACATAATTAGAGGAATTGTAACTAATTTTTTTTGTAACCCAGTGAGACAAATAAACACGCACATACCGCGTAATAAATTTAAATCTTAGGTGAAGAAAAACATTTTGCATGTTTTTTTTTACCCTCACAGGTGTGTCGCTATGAAGTATCAGTTTATTCATTATTAATTTATGGACACTCGTTTCTTAATAAACGTTGGCGTTTTAATTATAAAATTAACTTTTGGTTTAAATTATTTGTGAACATGTGATTTTACTTTACTTTTTTAAAAGTAAAAATAAATCTAGGTGCGTAGTACTATGAATAAAATCAATGGACTGAGACACCTAAATGTAGTTAATAATATTATATCATAAATTAATTCTAATAATTTATATTTGCAGAAAGCACAGTATGTACAATTTAATTATCTGGTATTTAAAAAAAAACTAAAAAAAAATTGGACTGATGAGGATTCGAACCACATTCAAAATCACCCTTCTACCGCTGCCATCGTGCCCTTCGCCACTACGCTACCGCAACTTCTACGAATGTGATAGGAGATAATGGGTAATATATAATGCAACGTATTTTCATAACGTATTTTAAAATTTCCGATTACTTCTTTCTGTGGCAATTTCAGCTTAACAAATATATTCCATAGTAGTTTTACTATTATAAAGTTTCATTTGGCATACCATTACATTTGTTACGTCCCTTAATGTTGACAATACAGACTATATACGGGGTTATATTGCAACACGTGGGTCCGCCATCTTGACGGCTCCAGCTCGTGGGTATAGCAGAAAAATAGAACACATTCTATTACGGTTTTGGCTAAGACTTCTGTTATGAAAACTTTTATACCCAGAGCCAGACCCCTTGGAAGGGTGCTGAAATGTTACCCACACGGGAGCAGGCGCGCTAGCATAAAAATTACATGAAAACTGCTAAGGAAATGGGTGTCGTGTGGGGCAGGCTTTAGTAATCAGTTTTACTATAAGCTGAGTAAAGTGCGAACCAAGATTCTTTCATTGATCCGAGGCAATAATAAGATAAAATGTTGACAATTTGAACAAAGTGTAAGGTAGGCCTTAGTATA
This sequence comes from Bacillus rossius redtenbacheri, assembly GCF_032445375.1. Taxonomy (NCBI): domain Eukaryota; kingdom Metazoa; phylum Arthropoda; class Insecta; order Phasmatodea; family Bacillidae; genus Bacillus; species Bacillus rossius. The sequence goes on along the minus strand of NC_086337.1, from coordinate 42,169,145 downwards.
TAAAAATTGCACTTCGTAATACATTATATTTTATATGTGTTCTATGAAAAATAAAGCCCTTTTAGTATACTTGTAAGCTCTGATAGCAAAGTCAGAGGCTGTTAATCCATTAATCTGTGTTGCACATAAGAACAACGTGAGTTTTACCTGTCCCATTAAACTTATCTCAAATTTGAAAATTAAAAAAAAAAACTCACACCAGTTAAACCAACTTACAAAACTTACAAAGCATTTACAAAGCGTCAAATGATGTTTGTTTACGAATGCTGACGACAACATTAAATTATTGTTTACATACACTGTTAACAGATCAATAGTTGCAAAAGGATACATCTACCATTTGTACTACTTTAGGGACATAGTGACTTTGAGGCAAGTTACATGACAGGGTGTGCTATGGTCTGTTATCCAATGGTTTGAGTAAGACTTGTGCTTCAATTCTACTATGCTACTGAATGAGTCCATTTAAGTATTTATTTTCTGCACAGTTCAAAGAACTAAGTCAGCAAGCTTTCTTTGCTATATTTTTTTTACGTGCTGATCAGTCATGAAGACATAAAGTTGAAGTCACTCTTGTCAGCAACTAGTTAGCATAACAAACTGTAGTAGCTGTATAAAATAAAATGATAGTAGTTTGTTTAAGAGCTTGTAAGGAACTCACTAGGAATAAAAAAAAATATTTTTCTATCTATACAGTAAAAGGGGGTGGGAATCGATCTCATGTTGACTTCAATCATAACAATTCCAAAGATTGCAGACATCCACTCCCTAACGTCTTAATTCCAAAGAGCAGGCACTACAAACAACAAAGACATTAATAAGTTCATAATTCGCTCATGCAAGCGAACCACGCTGCGTTGAAATTTCGGAAACTGGCGCCGGGGGTCAAACGTAATTTGAATCCACAGAAACGAGTGGTTCGCCCACTCAGCAGAGTGTCGAAACACGAGCGACGACATTATATGAGAAATGCGGCATGTACAGTCGACTGAAGGGCCCTTCTTTCCATGGCCCTCTTTCCTCCTATTTCACAAATACTTTCTCCATAACACTCTTTTATCCATCCGCGTTCCGGGTTCAATCGCCTGCGAAGTTCACGCCGCCAGCCCAACGCACATTTCATTTTATCGATCTGGCAGAGCGGAGAACGTTCGGAAGTTCTAATGCGGCTCTTTTTATTTTTATCTCCATGTAGTATTTATATGCGCCCGCTACTCGTCATTGCGCTAACATGCTCGAAGCACACAGAGAATATGCGAGCACAGAAAACAAATACAAAAACAATTACCGACCAAACGAAAACACGTCACATGAATGGAGGGTCAAAGGTCACGGGTAGGTTTCCAGGAACTGGACGTGGGAAATGTTTCATTCCATGCGTTCAGGATCCGGTGTTATGACGCTCTTTGACCTTCACTTGGATGGAGGCTATGTCTGACCACCACAGGATCATCCTGAGTTTTTTTTAAGAAGACGAATAATGGAAAATAAATCAAAACTACGTTAAGAGCTTTATGGATTGTCGTGAGGTAGGTAAAAATAAACGAAACACAATGGCAATAATAATTACGCAACCCTTGAGTAAATTATACCAGTAGAGATACGGAAATTTCGCGCATTCATTAGTTTGCAAGATAGAATGTTGCACTGTGTACATGATTGGACCACAGTTGTTTTGATGCACCCCTCTGCAACCTTAAGCCAATGATGTTCAGTTAGGAGAGAAGCAAGTGAATCAGGTAGTGCTGATTAACAAGAACATAAAGGTCCACCTACGAAATCAGCCAATGGGAAAGTAAACCTGGTTTAAGCACACTTAAGACATTGAATTCTATTCTGACGCCAAATGTATGTGCGAAATTTTCGGGTCTCTCTAGCTGCCAGTATACTACAATCTGTGCCCACAATCCTGAAACAAAAATTAAAAAAAAAATGATGACTATCGTTTTGATAATGAGTTAACTTTAGAGACCCTGCAAAATTTGCGGGTTCAATGTTCAAGTTAGGCTTTATGGTGTATTTTCTCGAGCCCTGGTTATTTTTCGGTTAGCTGCTGACCTGGAGAGAAGTCATTTACGTCTTTAATGACTCGAGTCTAATTCGAACGTTCACTTGAAGATGGTTTGCTATCGGTTTAGACTACCTTAGGTCGTGCTGAAACAACTAGGCATGGCCATGTTGAAGAAGTCACAAAATCATACATGGTTTTGGAGTTTACCCTGTCATTCTATCCGAGATATTCACGGGTTTCTATAGACATCAGACATGGTAAACGAATATATAACATATTGACGCTCACACTGACTGACTCTGTAATGTTGTAAGATAGCGCTTACCTGCAGAATACCAACGTGCAGCGGGAAGTCATCAAATAGGAGTCTGAGGCCGGTGTTCTGTAGGTAGTGTATGCGTGTATATATGAAATTTAACGCTAATCTGAACACACGCAACGTAATAATTACAGAAATATATCTTCCTTGTAACTTCGCGTGATGCAAGTTATAAGAAAAGAAAGACATCTTGTGTGTATCCGGGCAACATGACAGAAAATAAAAGCAATAGATTCCACGGGTTCAAGATAGAACCGTCGCTGATCCACGTTTACCTGCAATTTTTTTTTCATCGAGAATCGGCACGTTTTGATAATGTTTGAGTTTAAATAATATTTCATAATTTTTTTTTTATGTCACTGCTTGACAAGAATCTGCCATGTTCAGATTTTGGTTACTGACCAATTAAATATATTTAAAATATCACAACGTTAAACATTTACCTTAACATTTCGTACTTAGAAAAAACATATCTATTCAGAATTTAGTTTAATTAGTGAATTTCTCTTACCAAATCAACACTTATACATCTGCACTACATTCATTGAAATGTAATGAGATTCCAGAAACGAAGAAACGACACCAAGATACAGTACTACAGGACGAAAATTATGACAATTTTCCCTAAGAAGAGTCACAAAGGATTTGATCTTCCTTCAGAATTCTCTGGTGGATTTACTGTTAATAGAGCTGAAGGATTAAAATATATTACTGTAAACCGTGGCAGCAACAAAGATGATGGAATCAAAGATGGCGGCCTCCATCAGAACAAAAAAAAATGGCGGTCATGACATTTTCCAAGATGGTGGCCTCCAGCAGACGAAAACAAAATGGCGGCTGTTTCGTAAAAATCTAAAAAAAAAAGTGGTTGACATCATATCCAAGATGGCAGACATGCTATTCGAATTCTAGATGGCGACTTAAACCAAAATTACAATGTATGTGGATTGGGGCACTCGATGAAAAGATGGTGGAATCCAAGATGACGACTGAGATCAAAGGTCAAAAATCAAGGTCAAAGTTCAAGGCAAATGTCATCCAAGATGGCCGCCATGACGTAATCGGAGATGTAGGTTCCAAGGCAGCATAAACCGCAACCACACAGCACTGGCACCGGACCAACTATCCTATACTACTGTTATACGTGATTTGTAACTAAAATATCTCCAGTGAAATCAAATATGTATGAATGTTTACAAAAATAGTGCTTTGCGTCATCTGTATCTAAATATTTGGGTTAGATGGCGCAGACATTACAATTCTTAAAAACACTTATTAATATTTACATCCTACCGCAGTACATACACATGTCATTTTATTAGCTGGTAAAATAAAAGAGGAGTAAAAATAATTCAGCTAAAATTATAGTTCATGGTAATAATTCCGACATAACTTGGATGAAGAAATAGATAAATGTGAATTCTTTCCTTCTCGAAAAATGCAAGAGAAGAGCATGGTGATAAATTTATAGATTTATTCCTTAACTGATATTTATGAAGATTAGATAAAAAGAAAGCACGTTAAACAGGTACCGTAACTGCTAGGCCTCATCCAAAGACGTACTCTTTCTTCTTCTCCCTTTCCTTCCATCTTTCATCTTTCCATCTCGCTCACTCTATATCTATATGCATATACACAATAAAATGCCATATTATTTAGTTTATGTTAATATTTAGAACTGAAATGATCAAAATGTGTTAATGAGGGAGCAAATACTCACTGTGAAAGCTTATACTTCAAAATTTATTTTAATCTTTAGGCATTTTTATGGTTATAATTTCTTCTACGAAGCCAAATTAAAATTAAATATTTCCAAAATAGCTTGCCAATATTTATCAAAAAAGTACTTATTAAATACATTAGTCAACAGTCATATTGGCACTACTTTTTTTTTTATAAAAGTAGACTATTTAGACTGGTATTTAAATCTTATCCTTTTTTAAAACTTTCAATCAAGAAAACATCAATAATGCCAAAACTAAAACACCAGCAAGGACCATTTATACATGCAATAACTCAGAATTGCAAGGAAGACTAGAGAACACGAAAATAGTTCTATTGGTCTTAACAATTAAAATCTGATACTAACCAGATTCGGTACACAAAAAAATTACCAAAAAATATATCAGCAAAGAAAAAACAGAACAAGATTGTAGTTACAAAAACAGGTGAAACCAAAAAAAAAGTAAGAGCTTGTGTTTATGGACGAAAAACCTAACGGCTACTGCTCATAGCACAAAAAAAGGTCACTAAATTATAGCCAATGCAGTTAATGCCTACAAGTAAATTCTCCAAAGCTTTTCATCACCACATATTAGAGACCTACTTAAAGATTACTTCCTTTGTATACATTTTTTTTTAAATATTTGCTAAATATATATTTTTTCAGTCAAGGAGACGTTAAAAGATGAGACTGCTTGGCATAGTATGAAGTCAATTGGTAGAGGATTTTTCATCTGTTCGCAGGAACAATTGCCTAACAACGATTAAGTTATTTTGGTGAAAGAAGGAAGATGGTAGATAAAAGTTTTAAGAATACACAGAACTGAGGGTAAAAAGGAATAAAAGTTTTAGGATAGTTTGTAATTTTGTTAAGATGTGGAAGCCAGGCTAAGATATATTACTGTTAAGAATGCGTATGGCTACAACAAAATACGGCCGTTCCCTGATATGACGTTTGTGAAGAACACAAGTAAAATATCCATCAAAACTTAAAAATTTCCAGAAACTAAGATATTTAAAAGATTTACTGCCGGAGGCGGTCCCATGGAAGGGGCGATGGAGGAATTACTTCTCCCCCGCCCGATAAACCACTTAAGTAACTAGAGATATAAAAAAAATACTTTTTAAGATGTCAGAAATGCGTTATAATAGCTTTCAAGGTATTTCATGCCCCCCGGTCATACTCTGAAACCCCCCTCCCCCCTCCAAAAAGTTGCACGGCCCAAAATTTGAAACTTGGTTCACCCCCGATTAAAGCAACAAAGTTCTTTGCAATCACTACTATTTTATATGTTTTATAAGTAGTTAAATTTAAATCCTTATGTATTAAACATTAAAAAAAAACTTACTAAGCAAGCACAATTAATTCTGTGGATCTGTGTGATCAAAACAAACAAAAACTATTGGAGGCCTTCTGAAGACGCACTGATCAGCATACCATGTGTATTAAAAGGTGTAATTTATGCAAATTAGAAAAGGATTCAAAAGCCAGTACTTTTTAATGCAACAAACGTTATTTTTGTTAATATTAAATAGCCAAAAGTAAGAATTTTCAAACTTTAACTTATCAAAACATACATTTTCACTGCAGAAATGTATAGGAAAATTAATATTTCATACAATTATATGGTGAGGGAAATGAAAGAGGCTGCAAAGCAAAGTTAATAAAAATAAGAGAAAAAAGTAAATCTGTTGAAAACACCAATTCGCGATAACAGAAGCCAACAAACGTGAACTCAAAGGAAAAGAAAATAACTTTGTCCGCTTCTCCATTCAAACCAAAGAAAATATTTTTCTGCGGATCATTTTTGTTGAATAGAACATTCTACGAAAACATAATCACTAACTGTTATACGCGGAACTCGTGTTTATCCTGGAGGTTATTCAGTAAAATTTCATTTGCAAAGACATGCATCCATTCAGCTAGCTTATACGCTTTGAACCAGCATTTCAGCACATACATATAAATGGCGCCAATATGCCGTTCACGGGTTTATTTAAGCCATCACCATTTATGTTTTCAGAATTAAAAAAATACCAAAAATTTTGTCTGTGGTCAGCTTCTCAAAAATAGATATTAACATAAGAGTTCTGAATCACACTGGACGTAGCAAAATTCTGTTGTTAAAGATAATTGACTATTCTAAGGAAATTAGAATAAAAGCTATCGTTGACAATGTCCATACATCGAAGCTTATATCCGTGCTTTCCTCAATGAACAACACGCAGAAATTGTCGTGCCTCCAGCAGAATAGTGCAAACACACCAATTGTACCCAAATGTAGCTTTAAAATAATATAAAAGTAGGGCAAACAAATTATTTCATTCTTAAAGGATTTTATTTTACCGTAGTCGTACCATCACCACAGTGAAATAAATAAGCCGTTCCAAATATTTTGTGTTTCAAATTTATTTAAATCACCGAACCAAAGCAACAACATACTGATGTGTTTTTTTTTTGTTAATTTGGATTCATAGTACAGAAGCAGTGAAAGTATTTTAATTTTTATTTGTTATTAAAGTAGCGAGAAATAATTTAACAGCTACTAAAATATACCTACACGACCTTTTTGTTTTTGAGGTTGGACTAACTTCTTTTCGCAACCAAAAAAAAAACGTTCGCAATGTTCCAACACGTGTAAGGAATGTTACTAACATAAAGGGACATTGTATGGCAAAGAAAACATGTGTAAGTTAAATTTTAAATGTTTTCTGATCAAATATAGGATGTATTATGGATTCATGTGAAATATTCTTTAGCATCCACTATTTACTCTTCCCGCACTATGTTGGTTCATCGTATTTTCACGTCATAAAATTTTGTTTCGTCACAATCTGTGCGGATTTGTATATAAGCATTTAGATTAATTCTGGTTGTTTATTTGTTTTACCGGCAGTCATATACTAAACATTGTCAGCTATTTGCAAAAACAATGGTCGAATAATGATAATCTAAATTTTTCCCGACTGAATCGTGCTGTATTAATAGATGTTAGTTTTCAGAGTTCCGCCAACTAACACCAGAGCCTTTACGTATGTAGTAGCACTTTCGATTATTGCTTAGCAAATATCTGGAATTAGAAAAGCAAAACAAAAAGAACAATTAAGGCGGCAGACGGGGTAGTTCCTTAAATTATTTATATTCAAAAATATTTTGGCCAGTGATTTAAATTGAATAAATAATATAACTGTAGGTGATAGTTTAAAATGGTTTCATGATATCAATATGTATTATTGAATGGTTTTAACCATCTTAAAGACAAATTTTTATTTCAATGCTCGCATGAATTGAGAGCATTTAAAATGTATAACACACAATTTCGAACTAACCATTCGTATGTAGCCTTCGCCGTTAAACTTTATTTTCTTTATACATAGTTCATAAATCAATAGCAATTAGTTTTTCTTAAAACCTTTTAAATCTAAGGTTTCTAAACATTTTCGTAAACCAAATTTTTTTATTCATTAGCGAATGGTATATTTAAAATGCAGATATTTGTACCAAAGACACCTACAAATGCTTGATTCAAAACTGTATACCACACGATTCATGTAAAAATTTAAAAAAAAAAAAAAAAAAAAAAAAAAATTGGCCTTTCAGATTTTTAAAACGATCAAGTAAAATTTATTAAATTGATAGCGCAATTTATGAACACTTACGCCCGGGTATGATTTTAATTAATTTAAAATCACGATAAAAAATAAAGGATGCAGCAGTCTTAATTTTCTGTCTCACGCGCCAAATCCGGTGTTTCATTTTATTGTCATTACTGTTATCTTACGGCTATTCATGTCAATTTAACAAAATAAACCTTTTGCATTTTATATTTCGCCTGAAAATTACTCACGCGATTTTTATTAAGTTTTTTATTAATAGAGGCGAAATTGTTCGAAATTATTATGATTAATTGAGTGACCTTATACAGCTAGAAACTAACGTCTAGTAAGTATATATTATGATAAAATGTGTGACACAAAAACAAATTAAAGAGAGCTACAGAAAACATTTGTTTATACATTTACGAAATATTCGTTTGGAAACCAGTTGCCAATAAAAAATTTGAAGTACTACAAGAAAACTACTTAAATTTTTACAACACTTTGGTATGGTTATTTTTGCATAAATGAAACATGTTTTTGGAAACAAAAACTAAATATGAGGCATAACATTTTATAGTGATAATGTTTTATACATGCTTAATCTGTTTGAACCACGGAAAATGTAATGGAATATTTATGACTTGAACTTTAGTTCGTTATATAACGCTTATTAATGTGTGCAGTTAATAACGGAAAGCTCTACAGGGAACAGTTTGCCAATAAATTAAACTAACGAAACAACTGGGTTCAACACGAAGCATAAATAACCGGGCAAGAATCCGAACCCAGTAGAAATGCTAATTTATTTTTTGTAGCGATGTAAATGTACAAATTTACAAATATCTGTAATTTTACATGATAATTTATGTTCCATTTACAAACAATACAGGGCATAAAGCTATAAGAGAAATAAAAAAAATAGTTGTATTGACAAATAAAATAAATTAAACAACTTGTAGTGAGCAAGACAAAGCCTTGAACTCTTATATAAGCATGGTAGCCGAGGAAACATTTCTTACAGTTAGAGACAGGTATTTCTCGCGGGAAGCCTAAGATGTACATCAAGCTCTGTCCCTGCCCGAACACGCCCGAATATTCACCTTCAGCCAACCTCGGGTTTATTTATATAAATTTATATTTCTCTGTTTATTTTAATGTAGCTATACTAACCTAACTAACCGTCCATAGTGTTTTAAAGTGTTTTAATGTAGCTAACCTAACCGACCACTTTAAATATTTGAATTAATTTTTCCTGCGCAAAAATAAAACAAATCCCGAGGTTGGCCGAAGGTGAATATTCGGGCGTGTTCGGGCAGGAACAGAACATGATGTACATCTTAGGCTTCTCATTTCTCGCGAATCAATCCGACCGTTCATTAGACTACAAAAATAGTATTCCTGCGCTAGCGATTGTTTCCGTGTTGATTGGCGGCCGTCTGGAAGTGAGAACATTTGTCCTAATTGACTGGGCGATTCATGAAGTGCTGGCTTCCGCACTGAATGGCTGTGATATGTATGTTGACAAGACGTGCATTTTTTTCCCCCGTAGAATTAAAGACTATTTCTTGGCAACTAGTTTCCAAAAAGAATCTTTTGTAAAAGTTGTTCTACTCACAGTGTATTGACACAAAAGCTGATTAAATTTACACGAGTGGCCAATTTTTTTTTTGACGGCGTACTCTCCGCGGGGCGTATCTCGGCCGCGAGACAACGGCCCCCGAAGCGCCGTCTCCGGATGACAGCTTGACTGGCGGTTAAACAGAGCGGGAAACACCCCCCCCCCCCTCTCCAAGCAGAAATAAACCGACGAGACAAGCGCAGACGGGTTTGTGCCTTAGTAACCCCGTCTCCTCCCCACTAAAACCCCCTTGCACCCCTCCCCCCAAAAAAATTCCCCTATAGTCACCCCTCCCCCCACCAAGATTTTTTTATTATTTTGTCTTAACGTCCTCGGCTCTCAAAGGAAGCAGTGGTCCCTGCTCCCTTAAAGGCCGTATATCCCCCCACCACGGGCCAAAGATCGTTATTATATTACAACTTTATTAAACTTGAAGACTTTTTGAGTTTCCGCACTTCAAAAATTTAAATTATATATATATATATATATATATATATATATATATACAGTGCATACTTTTTGCTTCATTATCTGGCAAAGTTTCATTTTTAACATCTTTGTGAAATTTGTATAAGGACAACCAAATGGAATGAATAACTCAATTTTTTTTTGTTTGGGTTTAAGGGCAATTTTGATGGCTACTGCGTGGTGACAACTGCGTGCGTGGTTTAAATTAACTTCAGAAAAAAAATATTTAATTTTATTTAGCCTTTAAAAAATAATGAAAATTCTGACTATTTAAACGGCCAGGTAAAATTAGATCAATTTTTGTCTGAAATTAAAATTAAACCATTTTACATAGCACCCAGTAAAATTGAATTTAAACCTTAATAGTTCCAGTTTTTTGTCATTCCATTCTTCTTATCCGTACAGCGAAAAGAATGTTAAAAATGCATTTTTTCAACTAATTATTGGAGACAGGAAAAATCCGCGTGTTCATTTCGCGATAGGCTAGAATCCAAGTGCGTGTAACTTATTGCCGCTTCAGTGATTGGAACACAGTTTGCCTGAAGGACTTTGAGCCAATGAATGACCCTCAACGTAAGAAGTATCGAATCATAAGCATCCCAGGTAGCAGATGTCACACGAGTCCGTAGCCAATGAGCTGGTGTAATATTCCCGCGTAGGCTACATAGAGGATCGTGGAGTCCATCCTAGAGGTCATTCAAACCGCGAATTTTTCAAGACCCTACTAATTATGGATCTAATTTGTGGAAATTGAGCCACTTGTACAGTGTCAGGTTCGCGGCAGGTTTCTTTCCTGACATCCCTTGTTTGTGTCACCGCGATCATTAAGTCCGTCCCTGTGATTTGACTCAGCTGAATGAAAGACCATTGAACATCCGTTTCACGAGCTGTTTCCGACTGGCAAAGTTAAATAATTTCATTGGGAATTCGTGCTTCCACCATTTTTTTTTTTTGTTTTTACTTATGACTAGGGGCATGCATATTTCGTGAAAAGATTCCGAGACCAGTTGAAAGTTTAAACACTGTAGCATCATCTGTGTTTCGTGATTGGGTAGTTTCTTTACGATTTATGTCGATCGCTTCATAACCAATCACTGTAATTCAGTGTGCAAGCAAACGCATCCTGAGTGGCTCGGTCAAATATGGCAACGACTTATCTTGCAGACGGCCGCCAATCACATGTAAGAAACCGCTGATGCGGGTACACCTTTTTGCAGTCTATCAGGCGATCAGTTTTTTTCGCGAACAATACATGTCCCTACTTATGACTTTTCATAAATTTAATATGTAACTATTGTTTAACCAATTTTACTTTCTTTTATTAAATAGCTGTGAGAATCTTAAAGACCAATTTATATTAAAATGCTAGCATCAATTGAGATCATGAAAAAGTGCAATGTACATATTTGATTAGTTCTTTGTAGCCTGCCTGGTATCGAAAATAAAAAAACTTTTTTTTTTTTGGATATCGTTCATAAATAAATAAACAAACATTTTAATTTACCAAATCTCTCAAAAACTCATGAATCTAGTATTTTGAGAAAACCAAACTTATATTGGTTTATGAAAATGTCCTAAAAATAACAGAGTTTTAAAACAAAGCCTTCAAACGATCGGTTAGTTATAAAATATAAAAATAACGATTATATGCTCGTATTTCATGCAAGAATTGAAATAAAAAGATGTATTTATTAAAAAGATAAAAATATTTATGTATTAACCATAGTTATGTTTAGAATTAATTTAAAATCAAAACTAAATAGAAACACATAATTATAGATGAAAAATAATTCGGGCAACTAGCCTCCTTATGATAGTAAAATTCATTGCATAATCAGTAGAAACAACTTATGAATCAGCGAATTCCATCCACTAAAATAAACTTTATGAATTTATAGAGCCAAGCGGAGGTGAAGTGACAAATTTACCATTAAATGTACTGATTTGGACCAATTTCCAACATTTTAATTTAAGAGTTTACATTGGGTATTTTGATAACCACGTTGTTGAAGAGACATATTATATATACATATATATGTATATATATATATATACACGTGTATGTGTTTATGTGTGTATGTGTTTATGTGTGTATGTGTTTGTGTGTGTAAGGTAGTTCTGAGAAAAGTGTATATGTCTGAAAGAAATAGTTTGTGATAAACGAGGCACATATTAAAAAAATGTAATTGTCGTTAGAAATTTCATTTTTTTTTTAGTTTTTTTTAGAGCTTTATTTGCCGGTAACTTTACTGTTATGAAAAGTTACTTACAGCCTGTAAAACGTAGTATGATATTATGATTAAAAAAAACAGTATATAAACACAATAATTTTTTTTATGAAACTTTAAACAAAGTTAAATAACTTCCCTTCCTATAGGCTTATGTAAGTTTCTCATCACAAAAATAAAAACAACTATTAATGTTTTCCGCGACCCATTTATAATCCACAGTCAAAGTTAGTAAATTTCTTTAACCTAATAAGCCTATGTCAATGGTTATTTTTTATTTTTGTAATTTTTAAATAAAACATAGGAAATGGTAGAAATTGTGATTTAATTAAATTTAACTAAATAAAGGATTTTGAAAAATTTCTTTTCCCAACTACTTATATAGGTATTGTACCTTATATATAATAACATGTTATAAGCTAACGATTAAATAAATCCTAGTATACCTATGGACATAATTTTCCTTTCAATATATACAAATAATTTTATTAATAAAACATATAAAAATTGTAATATAATTCCCCGTTAACTTTCTTATAGTAATGATTACGGAAGCTACTTCATTGCAATGGTTTTGAATTTTATACGGTGATAGCTATCGTTCAAATCCCGTTTTTTTTTAATAATGGCACATGAATTCAAAGCCTTTCCAAAAACTAAAGAAAAAATATATATATTCCATGTAAATGTTAAACCGTAAAAGGGGGAGGGGAATTCTGGTAGGGTAATTAACGTTTTCTACTTTCACCCTAATGATAATTAGCCAATAGGTACCTTTTTTTTTATCTCTCTGCATTCCCGGAATAATTCCAAGAATGAATCCAACAGGAGAGATTACGTAAAAAAAAATCTCGTTAGCACGTAACGAGTACTAAGAGCGTAATGCTCCCACCGCAGTCATTTACGTGTTGAAAATCACGTCGTTTCGTGTTGGATAGGATTGGGAAGTCCCGCGCGCCGGTCGAAACGAGCCGCGGATTAAAAAAAAAAAAAAAAAAAGACCGCGTGCGACGCGGAGGCGCGAAAGTGGTCTGCCGCATCTGGCAATTGGCGGTACCAAGGGGGGGGGGGGGCGCACCGGGAGCCCCCTTTCAAAGCCCGCTCCTGATTGGTTCCCGCGAGAAGGCCGTCGCCTGGGGAAATCACCGAGGGGGTTCGGATGAGGTGGTGAAGGATGGGGGGAAGGGGGAGGAGGAGGAGGGTAAACTGTTCGAAACGGCAGGATATGCTGGACGGGATGAAGGGCGCGAGGTACCCTCTTCTCTCTCTCCCCCCCCCCCTCCCCACAGGGCCAACAGCACGCGGGATTCCATCCACGTTGCTTCGAACCGGAAAACGGCCGTGACAAGTGTCTTCAACGCCGCGCCGTCGACGAATAAGCGCGACGTCTAGCATAAGCGGGGGAAAAAAAAATTGGTTGTCTGTGCAGTCGGTTTACGGACGATAGTTTAACGTGACAATGTCATAACAAAACATTAATGAAATGATTGCATACTTTTATGAATAAAATTTTATCATTTTGATTGAATTATCACTATTTTGTATGGATACAAAGAAAGACTGAAATGAAATCTACAATTTAATTGATAAATTTACTTTTATTTGCACTCATTAATTCAAATATGTTTATTTCTTTAACGAAGAGATTATTTTAACTATGACTTTTATACATGTTTGCTATTTAACTTCTTCCAATCTGTGTTATTCTGTTAAGGATAGGACGATGATAGGAAAAGTAGGAAACGAATGAGAGTGATTCAAGTTTAATTTGCCTCGTAAAAGTCAAATCGATGGTTGTTTCAATCAAGTGGAAGAGAGATAGATGCAGCAGTGCAAGCGTACAATGAGCGTAACGGGACACAGCGTAACGGAACACTTTATCGTGCGTGCAGCCGGCGTTCATCAATTTATTAGACGTTGTCACGTCAAAAATAATAATTACGATAGCGAGTCTCTCAGTACTCGCCCGAGATGTAATAGCATCTAACCTCAGTAACGAGCAAATTCGAGTGCTCTCACTGTCGCAAATACACTTATAATTCGAAACTAGGGCACGAAATCTAACGTCGAATCGTTTAAAATAATGACGAGCGTGATAAGTTCAAGGAAGTCGTGTTTTCAACTACATTTCTGGACGCGAATCACGCGTAGTTTCCGCACCCGCCGCTAGAATTCACTGCCGGAGTAGCTACGTCGACTTGTAGGATCATTTGATTAGCAGACCGAAATTTCAAACTATATAATAAAACTGATCCGATAAAGCGAAAAAATAATGGAGAATCAATTACTAAATGCCCTGCTTTGGACCTGATTTTCGACAATGAAAATTATTAAAATACTTCCCATCTTGTTTAAATTCATCACACAAGTAATACTATAAAATTGTACTTTGTGTTTGAGAACTCTGGTTCGCGCCATCCGCCACAGATGGCAGCACCGTGGTTGTTACACATTTCCGTTCCATGCGATTTCCGTTCCATTCGCGAAATTACTCCTACCAAATGTCGTATACCAAGAGCTAAGATGCTACATATCAAAAAACCTTCGTCAATGTGTCCGGAGGAAAACTCTCTATCATATAACTCTACGAACACTTAAAAAGCCTAATTTGTTGCCTGTGGTGTCTTCGTTGTGTCGTCAGGATATTTGATTTCATCGTTGGGTTCGTATGTGCTTCGCTGTATTGTCGCTCCGATGTCCATATTATCTGCTTTTAACCATTGTTGGGTTCTGTTTGTCACTGTTTTGTCCAAAATTGTTGTTTTGTTTGTATTCACTGTTATTGTCGCACCTGTCTCGTCGTTGACAGCCACTGTGTCCATCAGTGCTGTAATTTTTCATTTATTTATTTGTTTTGGATTAATTCCTTCCAGGAATTTTCTGTGCTGTTTGTGTTCTTTAATTGTTTTTCATATCGTTGATTTAGGCTTGCTTTCTGTGTTCTTACACATTCATGATTTCTCTTGTATATTCATCTTCTTTGAAACTTATTTAGGTTTCTTATAACATACGGTGTAACCAGCAATTGCGCATGTCCGCAAAATCATTTAAATCAATCTTCTTCATAGAAAAGAACCATTCAAAAACGAAACATTTTTTCTGTTTCGTACATCGTGTTGACTAGAAACAAACAAAAAAAAAAAGCAGATTTCGCGTTGCTCCTAGAACTTTCTTAACCTTACTTCTGGTGTTGACTACCTACATCACCAACCACTCACGCATTTCTATCATTCAATTATGTTAATAATTAACGTTTAGAATTATATTTTGACACAAATGATTGTTTGATTTTAAATTTCCTCGGATGTTTCTGCAAACACAGAATAAATGTAGCAGTAACTCCTCATAGTAGTAATGTTTATCTTCTTTCATGCACAATTGCATTGGAGTGGGAAAAAATTACGAAATTATGAATATCAAAGACCGCATTACCATAAAATATTCTCACTGAACGATCAATGACATGATAACCAAATGGTCGGAGCACACCATAATCTAAAATTCTGTCGTAAACGTTTCTGTACACTATCTTACAGAATGATCCAGCAATTGCCTTTACCTAGGCATGTTAAAAAAATTTCCAACCGAAAAAGAATCCTGAAACACAAAATGAGTATTTATCACATCAGTAAATCAATATGTATCGCCAAATAGAAGTTTTTGAGGCTGACGAGAATTATCATGGCTTATAACCATCGGGATGTGATCCCATAAACCATAACTTATGTAAACACAGATAAAGAAAAAAATTGACTGCATATAACATAAACAATTAAAGTTACTTATAATATTTAAAATGTCACCATTACTACCACAGAAGGTTTTGTTTCAACGCAACTACGTGTGTACTAAGTGTCTCAATTCCTCCAGACATTATTAAACACTTACGTTTGGAACATCAGGTAAAAACTTTTGCTATCGACCTAGTCACAGAATAAAAATTCTTCGCTAAATCTAGTACATAACAGCATAAATTAAAAGCAATGAGTTATTTTGTAATGTTTCTGAAAAAAAAAAAAACAACATCGCAAACGCATTTCTTTAGGCCCTGTCAGGGGCTTCATTTCCGTTAAGGTTCTCAATAAAATCCTCAGTAGATTAAAAACTCATGTCGCTCAGAAAATAATTTGTGTGATGGCCGAGAGATGAACACAACACTTGAGACGTGGCAAATCAACCCTAAAACGAACCAAAACCAAAAAAAGATTCGTTCAACCGCGACATTTCGGAGAGCATAAACTCAACCAAGTAGAGCGAGGTAAATCTTGGCTCTCTCATCAACACGGAGCGTGCCAAAACAATCTTCAAAATAGCTGAATTATTGAAATAATGACGGAAATCTAATATATAAGTGAAGAAGACAAGTTTCTCGAAAGACCAAAGCCGATAGGTGCTACCCAAAGTATTTACGTAATGGAAAATACAAAGACGCTCAAAAAGTCAAATGGGGTAAGAAAGCATACTGACAGCGGAAATTATAAACATAATTTTCTGATAGTTAGTAATTGAAAAAACATTTGATAAAATAATAATTTGGTTTAAAATATATCATATAAACTCTATGTAAATTCACCTGCATAAAACGTGCTTCCTACGAGTAGCATAGGCATTCAAAATACAAAAGACTATATTTACGGAGCCAAACCTTTTCGGGTCCAAGTGAGACATCAGCATCCAGCGAGAGGATATTCTTGCTGTGAAACGATCGTTACGACCTGCCGCACATGATGAAGTGTTCAAGGTCGAACTTTTAAGTAACGGTCACGTGGTGGTACAACTAGCATAGGTAATGATTTTCAATTTGTTCTTTAAGAAAAAAAACTGCAAGGTCACCTGCCTTTGGTAAAAACGGTAAAAAATAGAAACACCGCGCATGAATTCAAAAATTCTCCAGAAGATTAATGGGGGTTAAATAAATATTACGCTGCAAGAAGTGTTTTTTTTGGACGAAGGGGGGGATTATGACCTTGGACGATGATCTGGTGGTGAAAGTAGAAGGACAATGCCGGAAAACACGATAAACAAACCACCCCCCCCCCCCCCCAAACCAAACAAACAAAAAATAACTTGAACGAGTGGACGTCAGGTCGTTGTTGATCTAACGCCGTCGTCGAAAAGCCTGGGATGAAACGACGCGCGTACCTTTTACACCACGTCGGGCGCTTCGTCACTCGGAGAAGTCGTGTTTTTTGGATGTGAGGAGAGGGAGAAAGAGGTAAAAAAAAAAGTAGGATAGGGGGGGGGGGATCGGCGGGTGACGAGCCAGAGACGATGACGACGAGGAGGCGTGGAGTCCCCCTCTTGCTGTTCCACTTGCGGTCGGGCGGTCCGCCGGAGGCGGACCCTTCTTACCTTCGCGAGGGGCACCGGCGCGCTGCTGCCGCCCTCGGAGGAGGCCAGGTCCGCGACATCGCCCCCGCCGCCGCCCTTGCTATCCACGTCTCCGGCTGAAGAGATCGTCCCCTGCCGCGAGCACGCGCGCACTCACGCCGACATCTGCCCCCGCCTCCTCCTCCTCCTGCTCCTCGCATGGACCGCCCGGCGCGGGCGAGGAGGCTATGCGACCAGCACACCGGCCGACGAGAGGCGCATCGTCCGGGGCCTGAACTTCGTTGTGCGAGTGACGACTTTCTCTCTCTTTTCTCTCTCTCCCCCGGCTTCCGCCCGCCGCGGAGGTCTGACCTAGCCGCGGGTTCGCAACGCACTGGAGGTTGACTCGGCCCGCGGAACAACCCCCCCCCGCCAGTCAAATGGGGGAAGCGGCAGGGCGCAAAAAGGGGGATATGGAGGGAGGGGCGAGGGAGGTTCTCCCACCCCTCGGCCGACTCGCGCACGAGCACCAATCCGCGAGCGGCAACGCGATGGAAGGGGAGGAGCCACGGCGCCAGTGACCCAGTTTTCACCCTCCTTCCCCTACGGCTACCCGCGACGGTCGTGCAACCATCTCTTTTTGAAAACAAAAAAAAAAAAAAAGTGAGACTGGTGGGGAAGAAGAAAAAAAAAAAGCTGCCCCATTCAACCAAAACACACTAACGCCAAGATAAACAACGGAGCGACGAGTGTGTAAACAGAGCCGACCACATGCTGATTGTTTCCCAGACTTTCGCTGTATTTACATGGGAGGCAAGAACGGGCGAGTCAAGGGGAGACTTTTCGCTACAAGAAGTGGTAAGAAGATTTACACCTCTCTCTGGCTCCAGTTAACGGCTACGAGTGAAATAGTGCCACAATCCACAAATGGATGGCAGCACATTCTTTTCTTACCCAAAACGCGTGATTCAGAGAAGACCTGTAAGTAAAATACAGGCTAATCTTTAAAGTGATGCCATCGTGTAATTTCCTTTGCTTCTCACGACA
Organism: Bacillus rossius redtenbacheri; assembly: GCF_032445375.1. Taxonomy (NCBI): domain Eukaryota; kingdom Metazoa; phylum Arthropoda; class Insecta; order Phasmatodea; family Bacillidae; genus Bacillus; species Bacillus rossius. The sequence continues at coordinate 42,150,822 of NC_086337.1, read as the reverse complement.
AAATAATTGGGACATTACTTTAGTAAGCAGACATTTTTTTTGTGTAATATTATAGAAAATAGTTTGTTGATTACGTACAGATTTGTCCAACTTGTAGAATCTACAGAAAACAGTGAAATAAATTTAGTAATCGTAGAAAAACCCTATGGCTCTGATACATTTTTCTCAAAATTTCAACGTCTATGTGAATGTTTGTTTGGTCAATAATAAAATTTGGTCTTGATGAAAATGACTACGACCTGTTTTTTATTAAAGCTTTTATGTGTCACAATAGTTTTAACACAATGTAAAGATATTCCCAAAACGAAAAAAAAAAATATCCAAATCAGTCATGAGGACTGCTGACAGAAGTGAAAACTTAAAACTATAAACAAACAGTTGTTACTTTTAGATATCCAAATTAATTTTTGATAAAAATCAGAGCCTTTTTAGCAATTTATTAAAAAAAATATTATCACACAACAAATTTGTTTTATCACGTTAGTAAAATAACTCCTAAATTACTATTAAATACGCATTGCATAGTAATAGCAGGTATTAAAAAAATAAATAATGATATTCTTAATTTTTCGGTTATATTGCTACAAAGACTCCGTTTTCTTCGTTATTCAAACTATATATCTACATGAGTATATTAATATATTTTATACTCACTTATTTACTGCACACAAACATTCGATTCACATATGCACACTGATGTACAGGGACATAAGATGCGTATTAATAAGATATGTATTGGTATATGTCGTGTGCATTATTTGTCGACCTGTGCTATGTATACTTACTGGCTGCGCGCGCACCACTGATAGAGACCTGAATAATTCGCGGGTTCGTTTCGCGTTATGCTAAAATTCAAATAATTATACCTTAGTGCTGCTTCTGTCATTGGTTCACTGTTAATCTGGAGGACTGAGAGCCAATTAGAGACCCTCACTCATAGAAGTGTCGAATCACAGGCCACCCAGTCGAGACGACTCACAAGTCAGCAGCGAATGAATAGTTGGAATTTGCCAGAGTGTGTAGAGGATATTGGAGTCTATCCTGGAGGTCATTGAACCCGCGAAATTTTCCTGTCTCTAACCACTGAGTATATATATATATATATGTGTGTGTGTGTGTGTGTGTGTTCACAGCTGACGTCACGTGACCATGTCGATGACGACTTACATGAATTTACTCCCTATCCAAAACTTCCTAAAGAAGTTTTCACTTAAAAAAAAGCGTAGGCAGTTCAACGCTCTTCAGGAGGAACTCGCAGCATTCATCCCCTTTCGATTCATACCAACTGAACAAATAAAAAAGCAATAAAAAACCTCATCAGGTTAAAACTTGTAGGAAATAAAATAAATTGTTTGATAAACTACAGACGAATGCATACAATACTTGAGACCTTCGTATAGGCTATAAGTAGTAGGTAACTGTTTGTGGCAGCAAGACTGCATCCCATATGTAGCTAGATGTACAACTGCAGTGAAGGTGCCAAAACTTCACGTAATGGGTCAAATACCAATTTTCTCAAATCCGAATCTCGAATTATAATCCCAGATAATACTTTGAATGTATCTCTCTACTCAGAATCGAGTTATCAAGGGTAAAAAATAAATTAATGCACTATAAATGAAAAATATTAACAAAGTTTTTGAAAAATACTACCCTTTAAATGGTTGTTTCACAAACTAACTTTCCAGAATCCATGCATATTGTAGTTTTATTTATATGATTTCATACTAAATGTTTAATATCTTAGGGAATGATATGAAGAAATGTACGAAAAAAATTTTTTAACTAGTAAACTTGAGGTAATCAGTGTTTTCTATAATATTATTTCTTCGAATCTTTTTTCTCGAATATCGAATCCTTCAAATACTAACAAGTTGAAGACGAATGGTATTTCTAGAGGGAGACATGCTTGTATCCACTATAAAAAACCCTTCAACGATAACGTTAGCTGCACTATTTTACTGTTTAAGTAACAGACGAAAAAAAAACACATTGCAATTAACTAATTATTTACAAATATGTGGAACTGCTGTTGTTTTCAAGCGATAATAATGTCTTACTTCAAATTCTTTGCCCGGTTTTAAGAATTGAAGCTGTGCAAATTTATTGTTTAAGAGGGCCCGCCACGCCAGGGAATGGATTTGTTTTAGCGAGGCGTAAAGACTAGAGACCTGTAAAATTCGCGATTTCAAATCCCTAAAGGATAGACTCCATGATCCTCTACGCTTTCGTGCAAATTACATCTGCTGATTGGTTACCGACTCGTAACACATGTTGACTGTAATGATCGTGATTCGCTAATTCGTCTGTTAAAGATTTTTCATTGGCCCAGAGTCCTTCAGTTAAACTGTGGCCCAATCACTGAAGCAAAATAATGTCAAAAGAATTTGGACTCTATCCTATCGCGAAATGAATCCACTAATTTTACAGGTCTCTAGTAATGACAAACGCGACGCTCGCTGGTGCTTCCAGCGCAAGGCTGTGAACTGGCGCGCAGTCTTCTCGTCGTGCACAGGGCAACTATTAAATAGCTGTAACCATGACGTTATACAGCCAAAAAATAAAGATAAACGTGTAATGCAAGTTTCTCGAGTGCTTTCAAGACAACGTAACGGATGTTTCATGCTTAAAAATTACTCTGAAAACACGCGTTTTAACCATTACGCACTCTCCTAAACATACGGCTTGAAAATAAAATACAGAACCAGAACTACTCACCCGCCCTACGCGTATTCTTAAATGCTTTTCGCAAACAGACACCACTCGGATATGCTGAGCCGTTTTCAAATCGCACGGTTTCTTCTGAAGCTCTGCAAACAGTTTGTGTCTAGGCGAGGCCCGTAACAAATGTGTTTTATAACCAAACTATTTTTTGGGAAGTGTAAAATATTTTCTTTAATTTCTGTTAAGAAAAAATTTCACCCACATACCCCACCGTAGCTACGTCCCAGTCTAAAAACCCATAACGACTGCTAAATACAATGCAGTCATGTTGTAGGTTGTTGGTAACACACGGCTTCTTCAGCAACTGAAACTCTTACTATGATTTAGTGTGTTATGAATGGGTACAGATAATAATTAGTAACTAAGGTTTGGCCGCCAACACATTAAAAACAACTTATTACAGAATGCACTCGTCTCATTTTCTTTTTAATCTTACAGAGTGAATGTTTTGTAGATCATCAGAGACACTTCGATCATTGATGACGCGATCCATCATATATATATATATATATATATATATATATATATATACATACATATATAACTTCTGCAGTGCCTTGCATTTGAAAGAACGCTACTCGAGTCATGAAACAGCACCATACACAGTAACAATTTTTTTTTTTGGAACTAAAGTTACATATTTTTTGTGACAGTACAAATGTTTGTCAATTAAACAAACGTTTTTTTTTGTAACCAGAGTTCCTCGTAAATTTAAGGTGGAAAGAGTCTAAACAACGTTCTTTGCACGTTTTATTTAAATTTTATCAGTGAACTTTCAGTTCTCCTAAATCACATTTCGGGGTGTGAATTACCTTTACCTTCATTATCCTTTTTAGCTGCGGAATTGCTCGTAGATCAAGGCTCGGTGTCATACGTTTTTTATTTTGCGCCACTACTTTTTTGTAAGGGATCTTTCTAAAAATTTAAGTCCATGCCTACATTGCATTTGTTGTTCTGCCAAAAAATATTTTCTACAGATAATCACTTAGTGTAATGTTACGTATGTAAAAAAAGCGCGCAAGTGATAAATATGCTTAATTACGAGGACTAGCGCGCCATTTTAAAACCACTATATTGCCCTAAGTCAGGGGTCAGCAAATCGCGGCTCGCGAGCCGCATGAGTAGAGACCGGAAAAAATCGCGGGTTCAATGACCTTCAGGACAGACTCCAATATCCTCTACACACTCGGGCAAATGCCAACTGTTCATTGGCTGCTGACTTGTGAGTCGTCTCGACTGGGTGGCCTGTGATTCGACGCTTCTATGAGTGATGGGTCTCTAATTGGCCCTCAGTCCTCCGGATTAACAGTGAACCAATGGCAGAAGCAGCACTAAGTTATAATTATTTGAATTTTAGCATTACACGAAATGAATCCGCGAATTTTTCAGGTCTCTACCCAAGAGGTACTTTGCATAGGATTTCACGGCTCTGAAACTCACTGCGCTGCAACAGTACAAAATCAAATGCCGAACAAAATCAAGCTGCACAATCACAAGGCCTGTCCTCAACCTTCGCTCGCACCTACCATCGCACCTCCCCCGCCCCCCAACTCACCCAGCGGCTTTTTTTAAAATTGTATTTTAAGAATTAATTAAAATAATTTAGGCCTTTGTTTTATCAGTAGAGCTCTACTAATGACTAAGTACCATATTTTTTTCCATTTACATGTTTTTTTCCTAAGTAAAATTTATTTTAAGACGATTCATAACTAGAGACTCGGAAAATTCGCGGGTTCATTTCGTGTTATGCTAAAATTCAAATAATTATACCTTAGTGCTGCTTCTGTCATTGGTTCACTGTTAATCTGGAGGACTGAGGGCCAATTAGAGACCCTCACTCGTACAAGTGTCAAATCACAGGCCACCTAGTCGAGACGACTCACAAGTCAGCAGCCAATGAACAGTTGGCATTTTCCCGAGTGTGCAGAGGATATTGGAGTCAATCCTGCAGGTCATTGAACCCGCGAATTTTCCGGGTCTCTATTTATAACATGAATGATGTAAACCAAATGGTATAATTTTTAACAAGCGGTACACAAACTATCATCAACCATTAAGTACCCATGACCAAATACTACAATGGTAAATATACGGTATGGTTCTCATACGAATTTATCAAACTAATAAAAAAATTAAAAAAAAAACATTACCATAAAATGTATAAGAAACATAAAAATGATTATCACTTTTTTTCGTTTCTCTCATCAAGAGAAACTTGTTGAGCAAAAAATAGAATCAGATAAAAATAAGTGTCAGTCTGATTTAATACATAAACTCAAGAGTAAACCTAACAGTTTCTGAAAATACGTTGAGCTCATGAAAGATGGTCATAGGGAATGTTTAAACCTGGCAGTGAATGACACACTCATTCAAGATCCTAATACTGTCGCTAATCTTTTTTGAAAACTTTTTTTTTTCATAAACATATGTTAAGTCTTTAGATAACATACTAAAATCTAAAGACATTAATATTTCACTGATTTAAAACTGTAGTAATGACATTTATATATACCGGTACCAACAGTTACTGATAATCAGGTTATGTGGTCCATTAGAAATCTAAAGTCAAGTAAAGCCACTGGTTCTGATGGCATAACTTACTTTATAATCAAAGGCTGTATTAACATATTTAAGCCAATATTAACTCATATTTTGAATACTAGCTTAAAAAATACCACTTTTCCTTCCACATGGAACAATGCAATCGCGATACCTATTTTTAAAAAAGGGGAAAAAAATATTTGTTAAAAAACTATAGACCTATTTCTTTGTTACGTATCTTTTTAAAAGTTTTCGAGAAAATTATATATAAACATGTCAATTTTCATATGAAAAATATAGTTTCGGAAAAAAACAACATGGATTTCAAGCATGAAGATCTGTAACCAATTTGTTTAGTTATGTAAATGATATTTACTGCAATATAATAACCAGACAGAAAACTGATGCTATCTATTTCGATATGAGTAAACCTTTTGAAACATGCCAACATAACGTAATTCTTAAAAAAATGTGCAGCTTAGGTTTCGACAAACAATCCGTATCTTGGTTCTCATCTCAAACTATCTTACAAATATAAATGTCTCAGTCAGAGTCGCTAATGTATTATCTACTAGCTTCCCTATTTCATCGGGTGTTCCAAGGCAGCAGCATATCTCCATTTATCTTTAATATTTTTATAAATGATATTATAAGTGTATTCAAAAATTCTAAGTCATCAATGTATGCTAACAACATTAAATTGTACAAAGCTATAAATTGTAATAATGATTTGAAGATCAATATGATATTTTAGCTGATAGTGCAGGGTACTTTAGCAATTGTAAGTCACTTTAACTATGAAAAAAATCTTTTGTATTAATTTGACAAGGAAAATATGCTTTATTACCAATAAGTACCAAATCGCAAATACCGACATTAAACGTGTGGACCACATATAAGATCTACGAGTCATATTAGTAGAGACATGCAAAATTCGCGGAATCAATGACCTCCAGGATAGATTCTACTGCACTCTACACACTCGGGAAAATGCCACCTGTTCATTGGCTGCTGACTTGTGAGTCGTCTCGACTGGACAGCCTGTGATTCGTCACTTCTATGGGCGAGGGTCTCTAATTGGCCCTCATTGCTCCAGATTAACAGTGAACCAATTGCAGAAGCAGCGCTAGGGTTTAATTATTTGAATTGTAGCATATCACGAAATTAATCCGCGAATTTTGCAGGTTTCTACATATTAGATACTAAACTTTATTTTCATCAGCATGTGGATAGTCTATACATTTTCCTCAACAACACCTGACTCAATACTGTGTTTATTCTTCACTTTAATAATATTAAAGTTAGAATACTGCTCTGTAATATGGAATTAAATTACTACTACGGACTCCCATGGACTAGAAAATATCCAGAAAAAAACATTTAGGTATGTGTGTGTGTGTATATATATATATATATATATATATATATATATATATATATACACACACACACTTACATATAAAATTTCTGTCATCCCACATCCATTTTGACTATACTACATTTTTATCTAATTGTAAAATTAATTCTCTTTTACGTTATATGAATGAAGCACTATTTCTCAATAATTGATTTTTATATGTTTTTGATTCCTCAGCTTTAATATCGAAAATTGGCTTAAGAATCCCATATTATAATAATACATCCACTGACACTTTCAATATAAGTAAACAGAATAGCTTAATAAAAAGGTTTGTTAAAAACCATAATACTTACTGTCAGAAATAAGAACCTCTCACTGGAAAGAAAATTAAACACCAATATTTTTAAAACAATTATAAAATTTGGTTTTGTATCTTTTGTTGATATAATTAAAGATATGTATTTGTATTCTCGGCGAAATGTTGAATAAGCTGTAAAAAAAATTTGAAAAATTCAAACCATCATAATATACAATTTTTGCTTGATTTTATTGTAAAATCTTTTTTAACTCATAATTTTAATACGCTGTAAAAAATTTAAAAATTATTGCTGTTATGAACTTTTTGTTCACATCTGTGTGTCTGTCTGTGTAGTGTTGTCACGTCTATTGTCACGTTCTGTATATATTAAATTGTATGTTAGTATTTAAGTTTTTTTGTGCAATTTGTTTGTTTTTGCTTGTTAGTACATGTTTTTATGTTTTTTTTGTCTTTCTGCAAATGGTACGTAAAACTGAACCAAATAAATAAGTCTTTAATTTGAATTTGTGAATAAAATATTTTGATTTTATATCATTTCTTATATCGTCTTAAAATTCTACAAAAGAAATACATTTTGCAGCTATCTAAAAAATTGAGAATCTGTTAACCTAATATGTGGCTGCCGACTCTTGAATATATGAATATATGTTGAAAATATTTGTGTCAGAACAGCAAATGCAAAGACGGTATCGATTTAAAGTTTTATAAATAGCTTTTGAATAAAAGTTATGAATTGAAAATAAAAAAAAAACAAAAAGTGACAGTTTCTCGGTACTTGCCAGAGATGCGTAAATATAACTTCGGTAATGAGCAAATTTATGTATTATCGTGTTGAAAAATTTTTTATAATACGAAAATCAGACAAAAAATTTAAGGTAGTATTCTTTAAAATAACACATTTCTGTTCCAAGCGACTTCCGTTTCATTCACGAAATTACTTCTACCAATTTCCGCATACTGAGCGCTAAGATGTTACTCACAAACAAACAAAAATTAATTCGGCTGCGTTCTAATTGGAAAATGCGCTGTCTAGGGAGCAGCTTACATTTATCTTAGCGGGATGAGCATATATGTAGTTGAATTATTCCATGCCCAAAAATACAATATGATAAGACAAGGGCCTTAAATATTGGGGGTTTGGAATGTTAGCTGTTATCAGCTGTTGGTTTTGTATTTCATCGTAACCCAGTCCATACGGATCATTTCAAAGACCACAAAATAGTAATGACGAAAACACGCATTATATTAAGTTAGCATGTTAAAATAAATTACCCTTACCTAATTCCATTTTTTTTGTTATCTGTGCCTTATAACCGTGCGAACCTGTTAAAAATGGGCAATTGTACAATTGTAAAAAAAATCGCTATTTCAATTATGTGTTTTCCATTAACCTCAATACGCATTTCTCCCACACGAGGGACGTTTTCCAACAGCCATACATCACTGCGTTTTAACTGGACTAAGGTTTGTATGGCTCAACTATAGCTTCTTAAAACCCTCGCTTAATGTTGAAGAGAAATTTTTTGAGTGAGGTACGATGTTAAGGTTTGATAGAAAATGAATTTACAATACATAATCTGCAATAAAACACAAAAAAAAAAGATTTGGAATTAAGCTCGCTTATGCTCTGAGATGGGTTCGGTTAGTTATCAGAGTAGCGAAGCAGCATCGAAATATGGAGATAAGCATTCACTTCGTAAGTTGATCAGTTATAAACAGTTTTGAATTATTTCTAACTAGCCACTCGCAGTCTCGATACGACAATAAAATATGAATACACGTGTCCCATAAGTTGTCAGTTGTACCAAGTGTAACACGTTCGAGTTGAATTTTAAGATGTTGTCAGCAAGAATTTGTCATAAAGCTTTAAAAAAAATATTCGAATTATAGCTAGAATACACGTACAGCTCTGTTTTCGTAAAGTAATATTTTTTTATGAATTTTAAATTCTTTTATAACCGCATTTGATGATTTCGAACACTGCAATAGCTATGTTTAACCCACTTCAGTCATTTACTAGCATGGATGTCATGCAGCAAAGTTAAAGAATATGCAAAAAAATTGCAAACCGTAATTACTGAAAGGAGTAAGGTTTTTCAATTTTAATAAGAGAATTTTAGTGCCAGAGAATTTAAATAGCTTCTTGTCTTGGCCAACGGTTTACGGCAACGCTAAGATACGAAACAAGCATAATAGGAACGTGAAACTACAGTTCACTGCATCACTGGTTCACAGAAAGCCTAGAACTTGATAGAATTTACAATATAACGTAAGGCGGACTCACAATGAACCGTCTCATCCGTCCGTCAACCGCACGTCAATCACGTGACCTGCAGCCAAACAGAGGCCCGTAAAAATTCTATCAGTCCGCAGTCAAAACCTTTCCAAGGTTTAAACTTTCGAATGACGGTTGAAATAACCTTCAAAATCTTAGCAAGATAACTATTCCCGGCAAACTTTACTACCTGGAAAGGTTTTTAACTATGTTTGAAAACATTTGTAGCACTGAGAGTATTTTAATAAATATCACAGGTGAAAAAATTAATTAAATTATTAATTACGTGCTTCAATTTCATGATCGTCAGTATAATTTAATTGTAAAAAAATTAATGTTCGCCTCTATTTAATCCTTCTTAGCTGTTGGTTGCATCAAACCGGAAAAGTATTAGACAGAAGTGCGGATAATTTGAGTCCACATGTTAGACAACGACACTCACGCCACACCACATCAGCATTTTTTAAAAACATTCCATATCTACTGCTGAAATCTAGATCTCAAAACATAGATAGTTTTTCCTCTCCACGTACCTGGTTGTAGTTTTGTAAAAAGTCGGCTGGAAAAGTTGTAAGCTGGCCCGTGGTGACGGCACGAAGAGAGGCAGGCAGCTGCTACCACGACACGACAAGTCACGACACTACACGTGCGACACAACGCACCTACGCGGCGTTCGGCGAATCAAAGCGGGCACGCACACGAAGTCCCCAACCGCTCCCGTCAAGCTGACAGCCGGAAGTGACTCACGGCCGACACCAGAGTTGCCTACAACTCACGTAGTTTCTGTTCCCTACCACGTTCGTGCAACTTCGGATTTCTCTCAAAAATTGAAATAAAAAAAAATCGAAGGGTTAGGTTATGTTAGGTCAGTCACAACATGCTTGAACATCTGATTTAGCGGCTGAAGTGTGGCGTTAATACCAAAACGCAAAACTTCGGAAATCTTCGGAAATTCTTGCAGGGAACCGAAACTACGTGAGTTGTAGGCTTCCCCCCGACACCACGACACGAATCAAAGAGAAGAAAGGCAGAGACAGCCACCTCACCGTGTTTTGGCACCTTGGAGGGCACACCCGGGTAGAGTGCGCACGTAATCTGCGCAGTAACCAAATTGTGTGGTCCCAATTATTATCCTGGTATCACATTTAAGCGACGCCCAATGCGAAATGTAACGTTATTGTGAACATCCCTCGCGTCAAAAATAAAACGATCGTACTTCAACCGTTTCTTGACATTAATTACGCATTAGGTACGCACCAAACAACACAACAGGTATAAATGTTCACAGTATTTTTTTTAATATTTTGAGCCAACATATTTTAAGAAATTTGTTTGATTCAAGTTTAACATTTTATCTCGGGAGAAACTATGGTGCGAAATGCACATTAAAAATATTTTACAGATAAATATAGGAAACCAAATTAAAAAAAAACAAAGTGCACGTATCTTTCAGTATTCCCAGAGATGTGTAACATCTAACCTTGGTAACGAGAAAATTCACGTGTTCTCATGTTGCAAATACACTTATAGTACAAAACTCGGAAACGAAATTTAATGTAGGATTCTTAAAAAATAATATAATAGAGACAATTTTAAGAATTAACAGTAAAAATTTTATCATGAAAGTAATTTTTTTTTTCATGGCGTCGAATACATATAACCAAACAATTTGTTGTGTCTCTACAGTATGATGAACGCTGCGCTATCTTTACGTTTCAATATTTACTACTGAGGGTTGTCAAAATTGTACGGGCAGGATTTTAACTTTTTTTAAGTTGTCATTATTTATTTTTATGACTATAAATTAAAACATAAAGTATTAAAGGATAGTTGTACTATTGTAAAGTTTTTATATCTTAATACCTATGCGCGGCGTAAATTCACCGACGTTCACGAAAACAATACATACAGATTAATCACGCGGGTCCACCATATTTCAGAGATTCACGAGACTGCCACGAATGGCAGCACCGTGGTTACACATTTCCGTTCCCATCTTAATCCGTTTCATTCACGTAATCACTCCTACCAAATACCGTACACCGAGAGCTAGGATGTTACACATCACAAAAAATTGGTTGTCTGTAAAGACTGTTTACGGACGATAGTTTAACGCGACAACGTCATAACAAAACATTGATGAAATGATTGCATACTTGATGAATAAAATTTTATCATTATTTTAATAATAAAAGAATAAATACTTGAAATTATACTAGTAATCAGATTTTTTTAATGCAAGAATAATTAACCTTTACTGCCGAAATTGTTGTTGTAATAAGCAATGAAAACCACATTAACTTTTCACTACACTTTATAGACAGTCGAGTGGAAGAGAGATAGATGCGGCGCAAGCGTACAATGAGCGTAACGGGACACAGCGTAACGGAACAATGTGCGTAACGGAGCACTTTTTCGTGCGTGCAGTCGGCGTTTATTGATTTATTAGACGTTGTCACGTCAAAAAAAAATAATAATCCACAAGGCGCATCAGACCGAGAGTTAAGTAGGAGTCATCATGAAGTTACTTGGGCAGTTTGAGGCCGCCTCGTCACACGTGCGAGCACTAACGCACCAAAACTAGTCGCGGAGTTCGTCGAAGCCTTTTGAGGTTTCCTCGTCCCGCAACAGAGAAGACACGGAAGGGGGTGGGAGGGTTAGAAAGGGCGCGGGGGAGGGGGGAGGGGGAAATGGCGGAAATAGAAAGGAAGAGTCAGTCGGAGCCTGGTCGCGCCGGAAGCTCCCGATATGACATGTTCTCATAAGATAACAGACAAAAAGCTGACTCGACAAGAAAACAGCGTCATAACACCCTGAGACGTCGGGCGTGGATCGTGCGGGCATCGCTCGGAACCCAAGTGGAAGGAGAACCCCCGAGAGGAGAGCAAGAGAGACGGAAGCCTGCGACTTCGGGAAAGATTGGGGAGGGGGAAGGGAAAAAAGGGAGGCAGTTCCTCCATTTTCATTTCGAGAGAAGGAAAGCTAAGCCAAGCATTCCTGCGACTCCTTCAACGAGCCTGGGCGGAGGGCTGAAGAGGGGCAGGGGACAGAGGGGGGGTCCGTTATTGAAGCGTCGAGGAAGCGCGCGCGCGCGCCATCTTGGTAACATTTATGACGCGATCCACACGAGTAGAAAGGACATGCGCAGAAGAGGAGACAATATCGTGTTTTGGACCACACTGTTCAAAGGGACTCTTAAGGCCTCCTGCCGCATCCCCCAAAGCTCCTCTTCAAATGCTTTGCACACGCCTTGTGTTTTCTAACATGGAGCCGTTATTGAATCTATGTAATACTTTATCAGACCTACAAATTATTTGCCCCTTTAGAAAAATATCATTTAAAATATATACGTTTTCCTGTTTTGTTTAGTTCCGTAATTTGTTTTTATTTATTTTTTTGTACTGCCTGTAATATTTTTTTTTCATTTCATAATATGGATAATATATTCAAAATAACGCACGTGGCATAAATACACTAGTACCACTCAATTACAAGCTTGATTATGAGGGTAGTAAATTCCCTGAAAAACGCAATGTGCATGTGTTAAGTACTGTTCGAAACTAAATAAATAAACTACCTCTACGGTGGAATCAAAATATATCACGACAGGTACGTCTCTAAGAAAAAAAAAGTATTTATATAAATATACACACAAACACACACATTTAAACCAAACCAATTATAAAATTCACGACCATGACAGACTTAAGTTAAAACATTTACATCGCGTCGCGGGCGTTATGTTACTGAAATAATTATCAGTTTTTTTTAAACCAAATTCTTTTCTGAAATACAGAAACAATTTTTTTTATCAAGCAAGTAAGTTGAAACAAAATTTAAACATTGATTGCTGTCGTAATTTTAATGCGAATGCGGTGACAAGAAACGTTTTATAACTGGTTGTTTGTTCAAGTTTGTCACGCGGTTTTTAAAAAAAAAAATACAGCAGTTTCACGATGATCCCAATATTATTTTCTCTGTCGCATCGCGACATCCGAGACGCGCTTTTCGCGCTCCTGTGATCCCGGCGTCCTGCTATAGCTTCGCCCAGTTGTCACTCGGCGCGAGTGGAACATTCTGGAGGTCGGCGCACGAGTTGCGCACTCGCAGCTTTGTGAGCTCGGTTCTTTACCGACCGAGATGCACGCAATGTTGCTTTGCTGCGACAGGGGTGCCCACAAGGAGGGGGGGGGGGGGTAACGACGCAGACTGCGTCATTAAAATTTCAGGGGGGGGGGGGGGGGGGGGTGGTTAAAAGACGAGAAAAATGTATATATTATTTACATAATTATAGCTTCTAATGTGAAAATACGTTTCTGGTGCTTTGATAATTGAAAGGGATCTTGTAAATCAAATTGGCAACCCCATACTTTCCTCAACAAAAGCAGTTTGGCATCTGTCGGTTCAGGATGGAAATATTACCTGATATGACCAAAATTATTATTATTATTAGAAAATCAGTTTTAATTAATGCAAAATGTGATAAAATATAATAATAAAAAAGTATAATATTATAAAATAATTGAGTAAATCTTTGAGAAAATGGCATAAAAATTTCGGGGGGGGGGGGGGCCGCATAATTAGGTTGGGGGGGGTGAGTCATAGTGTTTGGGAGGGGTGGGCACCTCTGGCTGCGATGCTACCCGTCTTCACAGCCGAGACTCACACATGCGGAAGAAACCATCGGGAAGGCTGAAAAAAAAAATGTACTGTATGTAGGGTCTTGTGTGGACCTAGTGGTTCGTTCGTGAGCCCCACCCGGTAGGTCCCTGCACTCCATTGGCTGGCGACACAAAGCTGTGACGTCGGCGAAGTGGCGGGGGAGGTGGTGAATAAAGGGATTGGAAACGCGCCGTGCATCTATTATGATTTCTTTCGTTTCGGCAGCTCCCGATAACTAGCACACCCCAGGGAAGTTGGGGGCGAGCGGCAAACCAGGGTTGGTAGCATTGTGTTTAGGCACAGTGACCAGGACCCGACAACGGCATGGAAGATCAGCCGTTACAGTACTAAAGCTACAATGAATTAAATTTAACTATATATGTGTGTATACATATATATATGAAATATACCAACAAATTACGGCTGGAGATTCATTAAATAAATATAAGTTGAAAAAAACACCTACGACATATGGGCCAATTCCTTCCCAAGACGTATTCGCCTTTGAAGTTGCAGCTGAACCGAATTTTTTTTTAAATAATAAAGAAACTATTTTTGACGAAACGCCAAGCGCCTGCGTAATGTCTAATTGAACAAAAGTTCTTCGACCACTGCAAATCTTGTCGCTAGTAAAACTATGTAATGGAAATTATTTAGGATAATACCCTTATTTTCCATTAATTTTGGTGACGCGGATAAATAATATGGTTTTTAAAAACTGATTATTAATCTACTTGTCAAAAGTAACAACAAGTTGTCTCGTTTACTAACCCTAAGCCCCACCGTTTTCTCGAGAAACAATGATCAAATTTAGAACAAAATACTTTGACGCCTGGCAGGTGTGCAACAGTCACAACATTCAGTTTGAAACAGCTGTCTAAAATCAAGGGCACCGACTATTAAGTGATGAACACGCAAATGAAGATATTTAGAAGAAAATATTGAACATAAAATGAAAATAAAACTGCAGACGCAACATAAATCACATAAACGTGAATGCTGAATAAAACATTCGTGTCGTCAAATACCAGAAGAGAAAAATGAAGTCAAAACTTTATTTGTGAGGAAATATCTTGTAAAATATAACTCGTTAATTGAAGTAAAATTTGTTTTAGGTACCACAGTTCACACAATTTAGCATGTAAAGTGTGAAGAATGCATTTCGATTCTGGAAGTCACCACGACTCAAGACACAACCGCTGCAATATGTTGTAGCATTTAACACCGGAACATACACATATATCATAGTAATGACGAGCACTAAGTAGTTGTGTTTATGTTGATATTGTACAATCAATTGTTAAAGAGTTCCATATTTAAAACGCAACCTTCAGATTTTAAGCGCCAAATGTAAACCATACTTTAATTAACAAGTTTTGATTCATGACAAGATATTTCCTCACAAATAAAGGCGCGACTTAATTTTTCTCTTATGGTGTTTTGATGACACTTATGGTTTGTTCAGCGTTTACGTTTATGAGCTTTAAGTTGTATCTGCAGTTGTTCTGGTTTAATTTTAAGTTCAATGTCTTCTTCAAAATACTCTCATTACTTGTATATCACTCAGCAATCATCACCACTGATTTTTTACAGCTATTTCAAACTGAGTGTTGTGAATGTTGCACAAGTGGGAGGCGTCGAAATTTATTCATTTAAATTTTATTTTAGTTTCTTGCGAAAACGGTGGGGTTAAGGGTGGTATAAACAAGGCAACTTTTTTTTTGACGTGATAACGTCTTATAAATCGATGAACGCCGGCTGCACGCACGAAAAATTGTCACGTTCCGCCTGAGCCGAGCGTGCAAGAACCGGCCAACCACCGAGCGAGAAAATCTTCCATAATATCAAACAGGTTAAGGCGGGCTTTTTAACTAATTGTTCGTGATTTTATTTAAACAAATTATTTAAATTTAAATTTGCAACAACTGTAAATAATATTTGAAAATTAAAAAGTATGCAATTTTTCATCCATGTTTTCTTATGACGTTATCACGTAAAATTATCGTCCGTAAACCGACTTTACAGACAACCCCCTATTTTTTCGTAACTTTTGAAATGTATATTAATAATTAGCCTTTAAAAACCTTCGATGGCCAATCCGCGTGGATGGTGTACCTACAGGTGACAGTTCCGAGGCAGCTACAGAAGTGTATGGGAGAAGCGTGGAAAATAAAGCACTCACTTGCCTTGGCCCTACGAGGATATCCCCTCAAGCTGCTGCAGAATCACGCCAGTTCCGGACCAGAAGAACCATGCTGTATTAGTAGAAGTTCTTGAGCGGAGGTACAGCGACCGAAATGCGGGCGAGGTGTACAGAACTGCTTTGAAGACACGCCGACAGCGATCCTCAGGAACATCGAGTTTGATGCTGATACAGAAGGGCTCGCGCACCTCGCTTTCCCAGAGGCTCCTGCAGAATTCCGGCAGCAGCTAAGCAACTAGTGCATTTACAGATGTACTCAGTGATGCAGATGTACAGCAAACCCCCCTTCGTTCGGCTCGCCACAAGAAGAGATACCCTAGTTCATTTCCTAAGAGACAGAATCAGTGAGTGATGCATCAAGGAGTACTAACATCAAGACAAGAATAATGGGATTAGGAACGTACCACGAGAGAAATACTAATAGAACAACCAACGAAAGGGGATATCATCAGAGCTCTGAAGAAGCTGCTGAATGGTAATCTTAACTGCCATTTCTGGAGAACAAGAGGTCGCCCACGTTGCTTTGCCTCAGTGAAACAGTTACTCAAAAAATAGTACAAAATTTAAAAAAATTAAAATAGTTTTTTATAAAAGTATTATGTGTTTATTCATGTGTGTCTGGCAACGCAGATTAGTTTGAACAAATTATATCTGGCCCTCGGGAAGAGTGAAGTGGCCATCTCTGATATAGATCATGGCCGATTCCTTTCCGTAATATCCTTGTTCAACGTCGACGTGTATTAGCGTCTCTAATGGCCTCGCCGTCGACGGAACGTTATGCCAAAATGAAATTACAAAAAAAAAAATTCTAACATACGAGTGATGAATAACGACAGAAGCACACAACAGCGTCTTTGGCAGACGGCGCCCTGACATCCATCATGGATACAGCTACCTCCCCCTCGATCATAAAGCCGGCCGCGAATCCACGCGAGAGAAAGCGCGACGCCAGAGACATCTGTGGAGCGCCGCGCCAACTACATGAACACGCGCTCGATTGAAAAGAGGAAGGGAGGGGGGGGTTAACGCTGCGCCTGGCAGCCCCAGGGCTACCACCCTCGCCGCTTTCCAGCCATTTGGACTGCGTCCAGCGCCCCGAGGCAAACGGCGAAACCCGCAAGGCTATAAACGGCTCGATAAATTCTATTCCGTTTTCCAGCCGCGAACGGCCAGGGGCTCGGAGGTTTAAGCCGCGCGGCTTCACTTAAAACTGGGCTTAAATGCGACGAAAATTCTCATAAATGAACCCGTGCTGGCAGAATTTGCGCCCTGGCTGGGCGCACGAGGACCATATGCTCAAGAGCGGTAAAGGCGGGCAGGCAGACTGGAGTGGATGTCTGTATTAAAAGTTGAAACCACTATGGCTACCAATATTGGTTCGCAAAACAAACCGTCTAAACAATTTGTTTAATAGCTTGTATTCAACTCGCTAGGGAGAGTCGCAAAATTGCTTTCAATGAAGCAAAACTGATAACAACACATCAGGAAGAAATTAATTTTATTATAATTATTTTACTTTATTATAATAAAGGAGAAATGTGTGTTGATCTAATTTTAATTTTATTTATTAACATAGTGAAGTTTACTTACACAAACTCTAAATTCTTACCTCCATAAATAGGCGGAACCCTTAAAAGGGTAATTTCCTACATTACTTTGAAAATATAAATTAATATTTTTCTTTGTCATTTTAAATATTCATAATACAACTATACGTAATTGTTCATAAATTATTCCATCAGTTTTTAAGTGGTATGTCAAAAGTATTAAGAACAATTAAGCTAATTTGGTAATGTATATTGCAGACTTCACATAAACAAAGGTGTGTAATTGTGTGGTATATAGTCTAGAATCAAAACATTTATGTAAATTTTTTATTTTTTTTATTTTTTTTGGTGTTATTCCCAAATCAATGAAAAACATTTTCTCAAAAATCCTAGAAAAAAAGGTTTTCAAGATTTTGGGAATATGTTTTATTAATTAACGAATCATAAACTAAAAGTATTTTTACTACAAAATCTAAATACGAAAATTTAATCCAAGATTATACAACACACGATTTCTTGATTTCAATTCACGATAGGATGAAAATAAAAATTTGCCTTTAAGTTATTTAAAGCCATTAAATAACACTTATTTAAGTGATGATAATAATTTATAAACTATCGACTACAGTTATGGTATTAATGAAATTAAAACCACCAGTTTAAATACAAAATTACAGCTGCAAAATGATTTCGGAAATTAAAACCTTTAGGGGGGAAAAAATTTCCAAACAAAGTTTATACGTGGTATAAATAAATTATTTATTAGCTGGTATGTAGTAGAAGAAGAACTAATATTGTGGTTGGGGAATAAGATGTTATTGTACAAGAGACTTGCAGTCGACAAACTGTGCACGGGCACAACACAAGCGTGAGAAGTTAAAAGTCAGAAAGTAAACCCACCGCGAGGCAAACACTGAAGTTATTCAAGAAACTTGAGTGGGCTCAGACTAACAAGCAGCCAGAGTTAAGCCGAATCGCAACACTCGCAGCTTACGCCTCTGGCGGAAAAAAAATTCTCATGGAGTAACCTCGTCTGTATGATTACTACGTGGTAACCGGGTGTAAGCCGTCGTTCTATTCAGCTCGTGTTCTGCGCATTGTTGGCTATACGTCCAAACCATCGGCTGAAGTGTATTGTTTGCAATTTTAAAGAAACAGTTTTGAATGACTGTATTTTATGAAAGCGATTGTATTTAACGATGGGAATACTTGTCGAATAGTTGTTTGAAATATAATTGTACTATGTATTAATATTTTTTTGTAACTTATTCTAGTTAAAACCA
Organism: Bacillus rossius redtenbacheri; assembly: GCF_032445375.1. Lineage (NCBI taxonomy): Eukaryota > Metazoa > Arthropoda > Insecta > Phasmatodea > Bacillidae > Bacillus > Bacillus rossius. Next base: position 42,131,908 of record NC_086337.1, on the reverse strand, counting down.
TAGTGACGTTAGATAATCCTGTAAGATCGTGTTCCTGAACATGCCAGACTAAACAGCTTCTACACTAAAGACCTTCCTACAAATCTTAGGGTGGGGTTTATAGTGTCAGGTTTTGCAAAGATTTTGCCAGCAGTTTTGTTAAGATTATTGCAGTGTCAATCTTCAAGGTAATATATTGTGGTCTTGTCAAGAATATATTGTTCTTATTTCTATGCATGGGATGACAGTGTGGTATGACAGCCTGGATAATTGGACAACTGTTCAAAAAACATGCTGAACGTCACCAGACATGGTCAAGCAACATTCCCGCAATGTTTATGTTTCGGGGCGCGACAATATTGCGATGGGGAGGTAAAAAAAAATAATAAAAGAAGCGAATTCAAATACGTGACAACACGCCGTCCCCTGACAAATCCTAACTCCGTGAAACAACAACGCTCTCGGTCAAACGTTAGGACCTAGCATATCCCGTTCGATTGGAACGAGGCCGGCGGAGGTGGGGGGGGGGGTGAGATACTGTACGGCCACGTCACGCCGTGTTATGTAACGTGTCTTAAAATTTCAGCTCCTTTTTTTTAAAAAAGAACGCGCGCTATAATTATACTTTCTTAAATTATGCATGCAAATAACTAACAGAAATAAAATAATAACAGGAATGAAGTGATATGATAAATATGGTTGATAAAGCATAAATCCAAACAAATTAAAAATAAATTAAATAAATAGGCCTACTCTGTATTAGAAATTATATGAACAGATGTATAAAATAATTACTAAATTTAGTAAAATAATAGAATTAAATTTTCATTAATAATTAAAATACTTAACTTTTATTCAAATCCAGTAATTTTAATTATTTATTTAAAAAATAATAATTTATATATTAAATGCAAATAAATTATACATAAATACACTTCAATAATTGCACTTGAATAATTACTTGAAAAAGTTTCTAAACACAATTGCTATCACTAATATTCACATTAAATAAATGTTTTCAATTATATAGACTAGTATTCAATATCAATCACTAAAGTATAAGATTTAAAAATGCACTCTCATAATTTTTTCATAACGCGCCTAAGGAAGTATGACGTAAAAAAAAAGAGCGAATCTGTTAGTACTAGCCAAATAAGTGTATCATCTAACCTCAGTGACAAGCAAATTCATGTGTTCTCATTTAAAAAATACACTTATGATACGAAACTCTACACAAAATTCAACAAAGAATACTTTAAAATAATGCCAAGCGTTATAAATATAGGCTATACCTACGCAAATTGTGTTTTCAACTACATTCTTGGTGCGAACCACACGTAGTTTCCGCATCCGCCACTAGAATTCGTTGTGGGAGTAGCTAAGTCAACTATTGAATCAGACCGAAATTTTAAACTATATAATAAAACGAATTCAATAAAAGCGAGAAAAAAAATTGAAAAAACTAATCCCCGGAATTTGACATGCATTTCGACAAAGAATTGCATTAAAATACTGCCCACATCATTCAAATTCATTAAACAGTTAATATTATCTAGTTTCCCTTTAACTTTAATTTTGGTTCGCACCATCCACCCAGATAGCAGCGTTGTGGTTAAACATTTCCGTTCCGACTGTCTCACGAAATCCACTCCTAACAAATGCCATATACCAAGAGCTAAAATGTTTAACATCAAAATATGTATATATCAATGACCTGGGTTCGATGCATCCTTTCGCCACTGTTGTTCAGTAAACAGAGTTGTGAGCAACAGCACGTGATGCTCTGCTAGTAACAGATGGGAAATGGACACCGCTGGTACTAACTGGCACAGACCATAATGCAACTCAACTTAAATAAAAATACTTATGTTAATAATCATTGGGTTTTATTACAGTATTCAACCTCCACGACGCCGGAGAGGTAAATTAACTCAAAAACCCACTGGAAATCTGTTTATTATCACTGGAAAACGGCTTAACCTGCTGCAAACAATTTTCAATGAAATTTGCAGTATTTTCAGAGTTTCGTATTTAGATGGAAAAGAGATTTGAACCAATTTTTATTGGGGGGGGGGGGGATGTTTGTTGGTTCTTCACAGCAAACAAAACACGCATGTGTGCCCAGCTATCCGGGCACACATATGGCGTACAGAGATTCAGTAAAAAAAACACGTGATTTGAAAACTGCTCGACATATGCCAGTTTTTTTGTATGTTCAAGCGAAGCTTTTAAAAATAATACGGCGAGCACGGACGAGTGGTTTTATGTTTACGGATTTCGATTGTTAAAAGGTATTTTCAAAAGAGTGAAAAATGGTTAAAACGCGTGTTTTCAGAATAAAAAATAAACATTTTGAGTATGAAAATTTCCTATTAAGATTTTTTTTGAAAGCACTCAAGGAACTTGCATTACACCTTCATCTTCATTTCCCCGCCATATTATATGGACGGTGTTATGCAAAAACAGGTCAACACACCAATATATAGATTTGAGTAAATTGAGTTCAAAGTTTAACCCTATCTCTCAAATCATGAACACATGGCTAGACATTTCTAACTATGTTTTCACAAAGTATGGACATAGTATAACATTTTACACGTGTTTTCAATGTGAATGTCAATATGTTACAAACAGAGGGCATAAAAAAACAGGGTTGACTGGTTTTTGCTTAACATCATTATAGGTATCATGAATATTATGGAAACATATTAAGCCACCACTGCACATTTTATTATAATAATGTATTATGAAACTTAAAATTTAATACATTTCCATGCCATTAAAAATTAAATAACTGACATTAATAATAAAATATACGTGTTACATCTTGTAATAATGACGGTAATGGCATAGTCTTTCAAACACAAACATTATCAAAGGAAAGTCAAAATGTTCAGTAGTTTGTTATAGGCAAACATTTTAATGAAAATGAAAAATCCCATCCAAAACAGGAAAAAATGCTACATTATTTTAAAAAGTACATCATAGGAAGTCTTGGAAATTACTCGGCAGATGTATATGTTTCTGCATCTCCAATATCATCACCATTACCAAAGCTCATGTCATTGCCAAAACCCTCAATGTCATCCACAAAGTTTCCTTGTTGTACATTCTTCAAAAAGTTATAAAAACTCTGTGCATCTTTTGGAACTAATTTTAGAACATCTTTCAAATCCTTAATCTTTTCTTTTGACAACTCCTTTCCATTTGGCCACAAATGATGCAATTGTACACCCTGCAATGATGCCCTTCGTCCTTTCCTGTTGTTCGTGATATTAACTTTTTGTGGATCTTCCTGAGCTATGCTTTGTTTCATGTACAGCATAGTTGGTTCTTCTTTCTTCAAATGGATTTCACGGGTAGAAAGCCAACTTACTTTTTGTCTATTTACATCAATCTTACGATTAGTGATAACAGCTTCCAAAGTGCTTACTGAATACATGTCATCTTTGTTCAATCTGTTGACAGTGAACTTTTTCTTCTTCCTACAGGATTTCATGACATTCATGTAGTCAGTATCTGTATACAGTCGTTATTGTATTTTAAGAGCACATTCCACATCTCCAAATTCTGAGTCGTTTGGTAGGAAGCTATGGCCCGACAGCAAGAATCGCATTGTGATAGATTCCAATGATACATGATTCTGTAGTGTATAGATAAGCAGAAGTACAAGCCTTATGCTACGATTCTGTCCCCCACACGAGTCACACCATAGAATAAGTTTCTTCGTGGGTGGCTGAATGTTCTCTTTTATATATTTCATAAGACACGATCCTATCTCCTGTGTCCCACGGCCAGCTTCATGTTCCAGCCATACATTGAATATTCCTTTCCCTGTGCCCCCTACATGAATGCCAAGATTGTATACATTGAGCTGACGTTTGTAATATAAAATATTTGTTGGCAACTTTGGGAGTGGATGTGTTTTCTGTAGGTCGAACGTTAAGGTTTCGACTTCTTTACTCGTCTGTGCTTCCTTTAAGTTTTTGTTCATTTCACATCTTAAATCTTTCGCTGCTTGTAAATGGGCTTCATGTAGTCTATTCAGCTCAAGTAAGTTATCACCTTCATAGGTTTTACTAAGTGTCATGTATGTATCACACTTCAGACATGTATCTTTTTTCGGAGATTTAAATCTTAAATTAAACTTGCTGTAGAATAAGAATTTATATGATGACAGACTTACTGGATCATTACATGTACTTTTGTACAATTCATACATTGTACTCAGATTTAAATCCTCACTAAGAAACTTGGCATCAGTGTCAGCTCGACAATAATGAGAAACATATCTGGGAAAGGAATCAATATGCTGTACAACTTCCTTGACTTTCTCTTCGGAATGCTTATTCTTACCACCACTCTTTGTACCCCTTAAATCTGAGATAACATCCATATTTTTTTCTTTTTTGCAAGGCTACATCAACACGGTTTTGGTTGATTTGTAGGGTTTTTAGAAAAGCAATTTTGCACACTTCAGTTTTACCAAAATAATATTTTCTTGTTTTCGACCTCTTTGACGTTTTGTTTTTCGTGTATGTTCGTTTCTTTTCGACTTCGGTAACATGAATGTTAATAATACCACATCGACCAGAAAATGACCCTGCTTTCCAGAACTGATTGAAGGCCCTTCTGCGTTCTTCAACAGGTACAATATGTGTGCATTTTCGTTTGCAACAACAGTGAAATGCAGCATTAAATTCTTTAGGAGCAACCTTCTGGTCTCTACAATTGAAATGTTTTTCGTTCCTATCAGATCGTTTTTTTCTGTCTTTTCTTGACTGGTTGGGATGCTTTCGTTTCCTTCCACGTGATGGTCGGCCTTCCGAGAGCAGAGTTTCTTCATTATCTGTGGTACTGCTCTCTGATTCAGCTGGAACAAAATCAGATCCTGAAGATTCAAGATCACCTGTATCAGAAATGAAGTCACGGCTGTGTTTTACCCCATTGTCTTTTCCTCTAGTTCCTATAATCACCATATCCTCCATGTCCTCAACCACTATTTCTTTATCCTGCTTATTACCAGGAACTGGATTTATTTCTACTGTCTTTTGTCCCTGCTCATCTAACACTGACTGTCCAACTTTTGGTCCCATAAATTCTCTATCTCTCAAGTTCACTTTCAGATGTTCACTTGTTTCCAGAAGCTGTAAGGCTTGCTGCACCATGTCCGATGTCTGTTGATCTTCTGTATCAGAACTGAAATCCTGGCTAATGTTTATCCCATTGTCATTTCCTGTAGTTCCTAAAATCAACATATCCTCTGTGTTCTCAACTGCTATCCCGTTAACTTGATCATTACTATTTCCTGGATTTTCTTTTAAACTGTGTTGTCCCTGTGCATCTAACACTGACGGTCCACCTTTTGGCACCATAAGTTCTTTATCTCTCACTTTCACTTTCGGTTGTTTACTTGTTTCCAGAAGCTGTAAAGCCTGCTCCACCAAGTATTGCCCTCTTGACATCTGAAATGAAATACAGTTCTCATTACAAATCATTTTAATAATTACTACCAACATATTACGTTCTTAACACAATAGTAAATATATTATTCTTTTAGCTATATGTTTATGTGGAGAGCATAGCAGCTGTAATACAGTATACAGTCTTAAAGATAAAGGCGTGAAAGTAGAGGACTGCCTGTATTAGGTTTTTACATTGAAGAGAAGTGCTATCCCGAATTCCCAACATAATAATGATAAATGTTTAATTTCATTAACTATTATAAGTAATGTGCATATATATTTACTTTGACTGAAATACAGAAATATTTTGTAAACCGTTAAACATAGTATATTACTCCAAAATATGTGGTTGAAGACTATGATAGGAGATGCTACTATTACAGAAAACTTTCTTTTTCTTGCAATGATTTTTGTTATGCAACGATTTTCCAGTTTAAGTAAGGCATAGTGGTTTTACAAATCAATTCGTTGTGTCATTATAATGTAAATATAATTATTCCAGTATGAGTTAAACCACAAACACAATGGATACAACATTATGTAAAAACGAGTTAAGCCACTGTCACTTGGAACCTATTTTTATTACACCTAAAGTTTACTTTTAATTTATAATGAAACATTGCACCATTGAGTGCAGAAAAGATACATTATACACATTGTGTTTTTAAACCATGCACAGCCTTCACTTGCTAAAGATAGACCTAACCTAGAACAGCACATGTACATTCGGTGATAGTACTCACCTTGAAAATAATCAGCCTTCACCAAAAAACAATTAAATCTACACACTGCGATGTATTGTGTAATACTACAACCACCATTATCCAATAATAGTGCTGTAACATTTGCGTAATGGGTTGAACGATTTTAGTTTAACAGCAAACACCACTTCACTTGCACAAGCTTGAGCAGGAGGGTTAACTGGTTCTTGCTTAATACACAATGGCCGGTATCGTGGCAGTGGGTTGACATTTGCGCCGCTAGATGGCACAGCAATACAGAATGTTGCTTAAATCATTTGTGCTTCTTAAAGAATGGCATTTTCTCAACGCAGCTATGTCAATAACTCATTTTTTTTCACTTTTGTGGGTTAACTCATTTTTGCAAAACACCGTCCATATTATGGTCACCGCTCTATAGTCGCCGCACGGTAAGTTCGTACTTTTGGGAAGAACTGTTGAAAAATGGAACTAAGAATATTTGGTTTACTATTGTGCAATTTGTTTGACAAATAAATAAACAAAATAGGACGACATAATTTATCAAGCTATTACGTTTCCCTACGTGTGTATGAATACTGAAATAATTTGTATTTGTTAATTTTATATGTAAGTTTTTAAACACGCGTGGAAACGATATTTATCGGTATGTTGGCTATACACTTGAATAAATAGTTCCTTAGTATGTAATTTTGAACAGCTGAAATAACGATAAATATTGCTTATAATGTTTCACATTTGTTTATTTCCAGATCCTGGAGTAATATTGTTTAATATATACGAAAGTTAAGTTATTTTGTTTACAGATGACGTTGCAAGCTGTTGCGGATGAATCACCTACGTAACTGTGTGTCGGCCCGAGCCATGTTGAACGCTTGTTTGCTCAAAACGACTTCTGATTTTCCGAAAACATCCAGTGTATTTGTGTACTAATTAATTTTCTAATTTTAAAGGGTTGTCTTAATTGTAACTTGTAGTGAACTATTGCTTTTACAGTGTAACTTTGTGTTAGTTATTACGGTTTGTTAGGTTATTAAAATGAATGTAAAGAAGGAGACAGCCGGTCATCAGAGCAAGATATTATCAACGTGGCACGAAGAGTTAGGATGTTAATGAATACAGGTCAAGTGGAACAGGGTGATGTCGCAGAAATGACAGCATTTCTTCTAGATCTGGGCGTCACGACCGTGAAAAAGTGAGTGACTAATTATCACGTTATGAAAGTATGTGCGTGAAAACGTTCCGTTAGGTTGGGGCGTGATTGTAAAATAGTGTAAAAGTACCTTCCTCGCAGCTTTCTTGTTTTGAATGTCGGGCAAATTACAAACAGACACGTTCTTATATTTTCGGTTATATATTAGGTAATGGATTTATCTGCTGTGCACCCGTGGAAAAGGTTGCAGGGCTGTTCAAGACAGCACATTAAATAATACATAGGTCCCTAGAGGTCAGTATAGGCCTACAATTAAATACTGTAAACATAATTGTGTAAACAATGCGTAGCGTTTTCTTTCATTTGTAAGCATTTTCAACCCACATCAAGGAGGAGGAGGTTCACCGACTTAAAAATAGCAATTAATGTATATTATTAATTTAATTCAAGTAAAAAATGTATAATTGTGTTTACATTTTAATACAGTCTTTCTGAAAATTATTATAATCTTTTGTTTTGCGAAAAATACCCGTATATTTGGTAAACATTAGAGATTATAAAATCAGTATGATAATTGTTATTTAAATTATTGCTTCTAAGCTGCATTTAATGATCCATTTGAGTTTGCGTAGGTAGGAATTTTTACAATGTAGTTGGTAGCTAATTCTTTTTGGCTAGTACACACACTATTAGTAGATTTTTGATAAAAATACTGATAGCTTCATGAGTTTTATTACAGTATCAATTCTAGTGGAAGATATAATATGTAGGCTTTTTTTTATGGGCCAATTTGCAAGCACCTACCTCCATTGAAATTTCCCAAATAGGTGCTCAAATTATGTAAATTATGCTAAATATGACTATATAATTTATTTAACTGTTAGTTTAATAAATTCTATAGACAAATTTTTATCATAAATTATATCACTTACCTGCATTTCTCTGCTGTGTTTATATGTGATTCTTAAACATTAGTTTCATTACAGGATATAACATAATATTGATGGTAGTGATAATTTATTGCTGAGTTTCGATTTATTTAATATATTGATTTTATTACAGATTCTTAAGTTTTTTATGGCAACAATTTCTTTTCTGCATTGCACATACTTAAGTGATATAGTTTTTATATGAGACAAACCACATAGACACATAAAAATACACACCTACAGAAATGTTTAATGTATAACTTAGAATTTGAATTTAAAATTTATTCTGCTTGATAGAAAATAATGCCTCTAATTACAAAAAAACATGTTGGTTAGCCACAACCTTTAACCGATACTTGACTTGGTTCGTAGTGCCAGAAAAGTGTTACTAACTTGTTATTTTCTATTCACAAATGACCTCTCGATGTAATGGTAGTGATGTGCCTGGCACTCACGGCTTTAGGAAACTAACAGTTTACATAGCTACCTCATACTGAATAATTTCTTAAAGTTAAATTCTTCATAAATGATACTGACATAATTTTCATGCTTTCAACCATAGCACTTTGTGATATAGTAATCTCGAAGCAGCAAAATTTCTTTAGCAAAACTTAACATCAATTTTTATAGATATTATGTGAAGACACAGCACCACGTTGGGTTTAAACTCTAAACTAAAAAAATTTGCTTGGATTTTTTTATATTTAATATTTGAATTATTAAACATGGTGTTATGACATTTTCTACTGACATTTAACCAATTATAAAAATTGCAGTGTAATTTTATTATCCATTAATTACATCCCTATTTGACAGTTACCCAACCAAAACATTGCCATGTGGTAGTCACATGGTTTTCCACATGGCAATGTTATTGTTGATATTTGGCGGAAGGATACATAGTCACCTTGAAAATAGATCCCAGCTTGAAGCAGGGCTTCCTAAAAGTATGAACTTACCGTGCGGCGACTATAGTTTAATGCTTGCGCCACACACGACGAGAAGTCTGCGCGCCAGACTTAACGATTAGAGGCGACAACGCGCTAGAAGCACCTGGTAGCGTCGCACTTATCATCCCGCCGCACTGACGGAACTTTCCGAAGCCTCTTCGGCCCAGAGGGAGAAGATCGGCGTCGCTGCCAGAAGGATGGTGATCCAAAGAGGATACGTCTGGAGGGGACCAGATCCAACCAGCCCCCTTCAAGGCCGTGAGGCACGGAATGGGGGTCAAAGGAGGAGGATGTAAGGGGAAGGGAGAGGGAACGGTGACCGCGCGACATACCGCACGCCACACCCCCCTCCCCTGATCCCTCCAGCTGCCCCACCCCTACCCCTACAGGACGACTGCAATTAATTCCAGACCCACCCCTCGAAGCCGCCAGAGCCAGCAGTGCCCCCAAGGCCAGCTCCAGCGACGCAAGAACGACACACCGCGGCACTTCTGGTCGTGGGAGGGGGGGGGGGATCCACGACCTTGAACCGGCGAGGACTGCGCGCCTCCACGGGTCTGAGGAGCGCACGACCTTCCTGGGTCCGTCGTCATTCACAGAGACAGGAAAACTACGCGGTTTCGATCAGGACAGACACTCGATATTCTATCCTGGATCTAAACTTCTGGAAGAATTGGCTCGATAAAAAAAAAAAGACAGTGTCTTCCAGTACTCGCCAGAAATTGTGCAACATCTAACCTCGGTTACGAGAAAATTCATGTGTAAATATAGTATAAATATACTTATAACACAAAAAATAGGACACGAAATTTAACGTTGAATTCTTTAAAATAATGCCGAGCGTGATAACTATATACAGAAAATTGTGGTTTCAACTACATTTCGTGACGCGAATTTACACGTGGTTTCCACATCCGCCGCTAGAATTCGCTGCCGGTGCAGACAGAAATTTTGAACTATATAATGAAACGGCTCCGATAAAAGCGGAAAAGAACTTGAAAAAATACTATAAACCCTGGTTTCTGCACCTGATTTCCGACAAGTAATTGTATTAAAACACAGCCAATATTTTTAAAATTCATTAAACAGTTAGTAATACAAATTTTACTTTTGGCTTTGTGAACTTTGGTTCGCGCTATCCGCCACAGATGGCGGCACCGTGGTTCCGTTCCATTTACGAAATTACTCCTATCAAATACCGTATGCCGAGAGCTGTGACGTTACACATAAAAATAAAAATAATACGCCACAAGTGAGCTGGGTGTGAAGACGGGCTGGCCAATCAGGAGCCGCGCTTCAGCAAAGGCTCGCCTGCGCCATCTGGCAGTCGTCTGTGTGTGCTCGCTCGGTTATCCGGTCCGTTGACGAGCGAAACGTCGCTCGCTCGGTCGGAACCGGAGCGACCTCCATGAGTCGCGGTCGCGAGCAGCAAGGAGACGAGGGAGGGGGGGGGGGGGAAGAAGGTTGATTGGTCGTCTAAGGGGTAAAGGAGGTGGAGGGGGGTAGAGTGCTTCACAGATCACAGTAATGCAATGACGTCAATCAGTCGCGTTTGCAAAGGCTCACGTGATTACTCGCAATTTGTGCTTAGACGCGAGCTATGCGCAAACACAGTCTGTACGGAGGGAGAGTCGGTTTTGGTAGAGGCCATTGGTGGGAACCGGAAAAAATAAATAAAAAATTCGCGGATTCATTTCGTGGTGGGATAGAAAAAATTCAAATACACGCGCCTTTGAGCTTGCTCTCGCTGTTGGATCACTGTTTATCCGGAGGACTGTCGACCAATGGAGGAACCCCCCGACTAAAGAAGTATTCAACCGCAGCCAACCCACTCGAGACGACTCACTCACTAGTCAGCGACCAACGAACTGGCGTAACTGTCCCGACTACACAGAGGACTGCGTAAGTCTACCCTGAAGATCATTGGAACCGCGAATTTTCGCAGTCCCTAGACACTGGTTTTAGAATACGTGACGTTTTCTGCTAAATATAATGGTTACTGCTATAATTAAACTATATTTTTAGGTGACGGTTAAGGAAAATTGTCACTGTCTTTAAGACACCGAAACTTAAATAGTATCTATGCACGGCTTTTCAACCATTTTTTTTTACTGTTTTAAGAACATCCAACGCTTAGATTAAGAAACAAATTTTTAAATGTTTCCCAATGAATTTTTTTTATTGAGTAATTTTTAACAGAACAGAAAAATGTTCCTAATGACAAAAAAAATAATTTAAATAGCGCGTGTAACAAAAATGAAGTTTGCTTTTAGTAACGCCGGCGTATTGCTTATGTTCCCATTGAGATAGATGCGTATTGGACGCAACTTCAGTCAGCAGAATAAAAATTCTGACAGCACTAAATGAGGCTTAAGAACGAAATAACGAAAAGGAAGGATAACGTTGAGCGAGTGCTCCGCATTTCCATTCGAAACAGCAAAACAACAATGATACATTAAAATTCTCAAGAGAGGAAAAAAATATAAGAAATGATTTTGTATGAGAAGTGGAATTACTTTGGTTCTTACTGTTTTAATCAGTCATATTAAAATTCAGTTCATTAAAGAGGAATAAACAATTAAATTAAAGATCTCAAACGCCATATTGGTAGGAATTTTAGCGAGTATAATTTTTTTTTTTTGAGAAATTTATTTCCAAGAAAATGTAGTTAGTAGGCGCCGATGGCTTATTCTGAAAATATTTGAACAGTCTCAGAAATTTTAAGGGTCTTAAAAGCCTTAAAAACGCTAGAAGTCACATAATTTTTTCTCTTTTGGTTATGAAAAAATATAATTTACGACTATTTCCGAATTCACAGGATAAATAAAAATAACTGCGACACTAAACGACACTTACAATTCGCAATTGTAATTTTTCCAGGATGAGAAATTATCCTATGGACGAATGTTTACACAAATTATCATTGAAATGGTTACGGCCGGTAGCAGAAATGTTCAGTCATTCTAACAGAAGAACATTAAATGCATCAAAACTTTTATTTTTATATTATTACTAGCTGATTTACCTGTGCTTCGCTACGACAGTCTACGGGCATAACTCTCTCTCACAGCTCATTATACATAGCTACATGAAGGGCGCGAAATATCCTTTCTTAGCGCAGATCTATGACATGCGATGAACCTATGTGCCTATGCATTATCTATCATTTAGTATTTATAAATACATAGATCAGTCAGTGAGTGGATTTTGAATTTTATAGTTAGAATATACCTGAGTTCAAATTATCTTTAACAATGTGTTACTGTTAAGATGAATTCAAAATGTATTTCTATGTATGCCAGATTCCCTTATAAGGTACCCAAAGAAGTTCAAAAATTATTTTACTGTATTTTGACCTTAACTATATTAAACAAAATTTTAAGAGCTCAATTTAAAAATATATACATGTATTTATTAATGCTCTCTAGAGCCTAAGATAAACATATTCATAAAAATTAAGCTCTTTAGTTTTTTTAAAAAGGGGCAAATAAGTTTGACCAATTTTCATTTAACTATCGGATTAAGCCAACGATTAGTCGAAAGAAAACCGGATATACTTAGGAGCAATTACATAACTCAATTTTCATTCAAAAATAACAAAAAAGTATATAATTAATAATTTTTAATAATTTTATTTTTAATACAATTAAAGTTTTCAAGAGTTTTTAATTGTAAAATTTCACGATACACTTTTATATAGAAGAAAATAGTGAAATGGCAAGGTTTTCAGAAAATATTTCGAAATCGGAGTAGGCTACTAAGTAAATTATACGAAATAAACTTCATTTTACTTATGCAATCAAATTACAAATCATGACATAAAGATCGTCATTTGAAGATGATTAAGTGAAGGTAATATGAAAAATGTGATCAAAAATCATACTAATACGAATTTTGAAGAAGAATAAAAACTCTTTTCGAGGTTTACAAGGACCGATGTGGAGAATTTATATGCCAAATTTTACGGTTCTTTAGCTTAAAGTCTCCGTGCTATGCAAACGACAAACAGACCGTTAGACAAAGTTTATAGTTTTTATTACAGATAGATGAAATGAATATTTTTGAAACAAACATAGCTGTTACATCGGTATCGGACCAAAAAAAACTTAATTTTTAAAAAACTTCATTCAGATTCGTTGCAAAGATAAAAATAAAATGCTTTTCGGTAATGACTTCACATAGTTATTTCGTTAGCAAATTTTATATAAATTAAATTTCTTAAATAATTTGTACAAAACAATAAAAACAGTTTATGCACTATAACTAGCAGAGTGTATAAAAAACAATGTGTGCATGTAGGTTCTTTGGGAAAATTGCAGAAAAATGTTATTTATTAATAATTCTAAAATTATGTAACCTGAAAAGCAAAAGTAAACATATTAAAAAAATCACAAAAAAAATAACTGAAGATTTGAATCCCAACGTACATATGTCATACTAACTTAAACAAGACGATATGGAAATTGTACTCAAATTATTAGCCGAAAACAATGGTTTCCGCCCCGCCGATACTGCACGACTACAACTACAGGAAATAATGATTATATATATATATATATATATATATATATATATATGCCGACCGGAAGCACGCAGTTCGCCACGGGCGGATCCACAAAGCGCCGCTTGTCTACAGCCATTCAGCGATAAAACAAAAGGCGCCGGGAGATTACACCCCAACTTTCACCCCTTGTGCTGGGGAAACAAATAAAAACCCCTTTACACCCCCACCCCCCTCCCCCAACATCCGCACGCGGCTTCTCGTTAATTACAACCGGGAGAAGGTCGGAGGTTAAAGCCAGGTGAGAAGGGATGGAGGTAAAAAATATATGTATATATATATATATATATATATATATATATATATATATATATATATTCCAGGGGAAAAATAAATATCCCCGGAATTCCATTCGTCACGAAGCAATGTAATTAGCGATACAGTAAAGGGGGGAGGGGTATGGGGGGGATGCCATACTCGGAATTAACTGCGGGGGCACGAAACGGAATTTATGTAATTAGCAGCTGCGTTTGGAAGCGATGAGGCAAGAAGAGTGTTAAGGGGGAGAGAAAAGACGAGAGAAAAAAAAAGAGGAATTAAGAATTGGGGGAGGGGGGGAAATTGTGTGGAAAGAGGAGGAGCTAATGTATGTGTGATACGGTAAATGAGTTCCAATTTAAAGTAGACCTAAGGGAAATTCGAAGCGCCGGGCGAGGTGAACTGAGTGTGTATAAATTTGTTTTTGGGTGGGGGAAGCGCGTGTTTGCAGAAGGAAGAAAGAGAGAGAGAAAGAGAGATAAAGAGAGAGAGCAGGAAGTGTCGACAGGTTTATGTTGCCTCCAAAAGTGTGCCTTTTCGCTCGGTTTTCGCGGTCAGAAACGGGGCAAAGTTCACTGCGTTCTCTCTTTCCCCCTCCCCTTGCCTAGAACTCGCGACACTGCGCGAGTGGTCCAGCTGCGTCACGAGTTCTGATGCGGTCGTCGCAAGCGGTCGACGAAGCCCGCCTGATATAATAATGTTACGAAGAGAGAGCGAGAGAGAGAGAGAGAGAGAGAGAGAGAGAGAGAGAGAGATTGCTTGTTTGTAAGAAGTAAACTATAAGGAAAAAAAACTGGGCGGATTGAAAAAAAAATTATTTATTTAACTTATTATATTTAAAAAATTTGTGCAATGGGAGTGCATGACTTGATGTAAGCTTTTGGACATTTTCCATTGCTAAGCACATGTATGTCTGTAGAAGAAAACTACCAAAAACACAAATGACAAAAACACAAATTAAGTAGATAATTGCTGTCGTCAGGATATAAACACCACACAATACTCCACAACAGGAATGTGGTCAACAAACAAAGGAAAACAAAGAAAAATGGACTAACAGAACGAAAAAACCCCCACAAATGATGACAGCACAAAAATACCGAACCCAAAAAAATCAGCACAACAGTTGAAACGAGACAAAAACACAGCAAAACGAAAAGACGAAACAAACACAATAGTTTTCCAAAAACAGAAGAGAACGAAAAAACCCCCCCACAAATGATGAGAGCACAAAAATATTAAACCCTGAAAAAAAAATTCAGCACAACAGTCAAAACGAGACAAAAACACGACAAAACGAAAAGACGAAACAAACACAACAGTTTTCTAAAACAGAAACAAGCGACGTTTCGGGAACTGCTATCTGCTCCCGTCCTCAGGCAGAGACGCACATGGTACGAAAACACAGGTGCGACTTTGTTGACAATATTCCTGTTGTAGAGTATTGTGTGGTGTTTATATCCTGACAACAGCAATTTTTTGCTTAATTTGTGTTTTTGTCATTTGTGTTTTTTTGTAGTTTTCATCTACAGACATACATGTGCTTAGCAATGGCGTATGTCCAAAAGCTTACATCAAGTTATTTATTTAACTGTTATAAAGCTACATTATTCCAGATGGGCGCAGGCCAAGTTTGATCTTAAACAAAAAAAAATGGTTCCCTAGGATATAGCACAATTAACAGCACCGGAGAAAAACGATCAATTCCACTGCATTCTTTTCTCACGCTGACTAAACAGTTATAGATATAAAATAACCATGTCGCACCAGCACGTGTTGCACACATGCTTTAAAACTTCGATATATATATATATATATTAGGGATGGGTCGATTCGATTCTCCGATTCCTCGATACCACCGATTATTAAAAAATTTGGGTACTCAGTATCGGGTACTAAAAAAGGGCAAGGTAGGTTAGGAATCGGTTAAAATACAGAAGTAATATATTTTCGTCTGAACTTTACTTACTTATTTTAATACATCTTACCTGCCGTATGCGCATAAAATTCCTAATAATGCTCATTATTATTAAATATTAATTTTATACGAATAAAAATAAATAAAAACAATGTTACCGGGCATGTTTAACCTCTAATTAAAATTCCACGATCGAAGAACATTATTCCTCACTCATGTATTAGACGTAAATAAATTGTAAAAAGACTTATTAATTTTATTTGCAGTTAAGAAAAGTCCATTGTTTTTTATGAAGAAAGTGACGGTTATGAAACGAGATCACATCACGTGTCCTCACCATTTTAGTTGTGAGCCATTCAAGGATGATGGCCTCCACAAAATCTCTGGTGGCCATAAAATAAAAAGTCAAGTCGAAACGTATCGATTCGTTGCGTACGGGACAAATTGTATAATGAAAGCAACAATCGATTTTAAAGAATTCTCTGGCCATACCGCCAACAGAGGCTCGTGTTTATTTCTTGCAAAGGAAAACCGTAATAATTACTAGAAAAACACTTGAAAATAGTTTTAGCAAAACAATATCTGTGCCAAATAAATAGCATAAATGCGCAACAATTCACAGTAACCTCAATAGCACGACGGTGAATTACGGAAAATAGTTTTAGCAAAACAATATTTGTGCCAAATAAATAGCATAAATGCGAAACAATTCACAGAAACCTCAATAGCACGACGGTGAATTACGGCAAATATTGTTTTGCTAAAACTATTTTCAAGTGTTTTGCTAGTTTGTTAGTAAAAAAAATGTTCGCCGACTGTCGTTTCAAATTACGATGCGAATGGTCTGATATTGTATCTAGTTTGGGAACATTTTTGCATCAATAGTGAAAATGACAAATATGTAATTTGTAATCATGGTAGTGCGCAAATTTCACGGAGCGGTACTTACAAATCTACAACCAATTTAATGAAGCATTTGAAATCCCGGCACACATTACTACCAGAAAAAATAGTCTTTGAAGAAAAACAAACTTTTGTTTACAGCACTGTCACCAACTAAGTCAAAAGGTACCACAGAAAAAAAGTAGTGCTACCTTTGAACCCATTTTGAACAAAGATATGTTATCGGCGTTATCGCCTGTTAAAGAACCCTGTCTAAATGTTGAACTTCTTTGTGCACAGCCTAGTACTTACTAGCAAACAAACTTTATGTGAAGATGCTTCTTCACTGGTAATTGAAAAAAAAAAACCCTCAACATTTAATCCTAAGTTTATAATTATCCTTTATACATGTTATTATCATTATGTAATGCATTCAATTCTTAAGTAGTTTTAATTATGTGTCCAGAATTACCAGGAATCGAAAACTGGAATGACTCGGAATCGATAATCGAAATTTAGGAATCGGTACCGGTATCGGAATCGATAAAAATGTGTACTTAACCCATCCCTAATATATATATATATACATATATATATATACATATACATACACACACACATACATAACGTGAATGAGATTTTCTGTTATCTTCTCCATTTTATCGACTCAGTAGTGGTTCAACGAATCTCGATATGAAGGCCAGATTAGGAAAGAAAATATATTGCTGGAACTTGATATCAACTGAGATGTAAGTTTTTATATTAATTATTTTTTTTAAAAAAATAGCTCTGTTAAAAATCTTTATAAACTGCGAGAAGTCAGGTACCACAGCTAGTCGACAAAAAAAAAATCAAGTGTACCGAAATGCGACTAAAATTTCAAAATAATCAAGCATTTTTAATCAAAAACTAAATCACGAAAACGTAACCTTTTATTATATTAAATTCAATAATACCATCATTTGTTTACTATGAAGTTTGCATGTATTACTATAAATTTGTAATGTAAAAAAAGTTACTAAAAACAGGTCTGTTAAAATATTTTTGTGAACTAGCTTATAACTCGTGGCTTCGTTCGTGGCAGCTTCAGGATATTGCTGACACTGCACCACTGTCAGACATTTTAGTGAATAATTACAATATGCTTACTAAAAAAAATCACATTGAATATCAGATATATTTAAGAATTCATTCATAAAAAAATTATATAAGGCTGAAAATTGTAATGTAGTAAAAAGTACCTCGAGAATCGACACATGGTGTCCCGTAGGGGCATGCAGATTTCGCGAAAAGATTTCGAGACTAGCTGAAAGTTAAAACACTGTAGCATCGTCTGTGTTTCGTGATTGGGTGAGTTTCTTTCAGGTACACGTATTTCGTAACAACACCAATCACGATAATCCAGTGCGGAAGCAAACGCGTCCTGAGTGGCTCGGTCAAATAAGGCAACGACTTCTCTCGCAGACGGCCGCCAATCACAAGGAAGAAACCACAGGTGCGGGTATACCTTGTTGCAGTCTAATAAGTGTTCAGATCTTTTCGCGAAAAATGCATACCCCTAGGCGTAGGTCTAAATGGATGGAATGGGGCTGACATAGGCGCCGGCTGCCCTATCCGATGGAGAATGCATGAGGGGAGATGGGATGGGGCATGAATTGGTGCGGGAAACGGGAGTACTCCGAGAAAACCCATGGCATCGTCCGTCACATTTCCCACTTACGAAAATCCGGGTTGGACTACGTCGGGAATCGAACCCATGTCGCCTTTAGGGGGGAGAAGGGAGTTGAATGTTCTGACCACTCAACCACTGCGCCTCTTACTGTTGTAAAAAAATATTATTGATTAATTTTAAATATAGTTTAAGTACGCCGATTTTATAACACTCGTTTTAGTGTGTTAGGAGATAATTACCTTGAAATCACACTTAGCTATCTCTTCTTTTTTATTTTATTTTCTGATAGTGTCTATTTTAAAAACACGCGCGTTTTTTATTTAACTTTAAATTATATTTTGTTATCTCCCACATTTTCACTTCCATTTAATTTGACTTTATGCACAGAATGATTAAAATTAAACTTCCCCCTTTTATCACTTAATTATAGACACTACATTATCTTTAATATATATAAATCCAGTGTCCTGATGTTTGTTTCCAGTGAACTCTTCACCAAGTCAACCGATTTCGATTTAAATTGGCATTTATGTGTAATTTTTTCCAACTTGAGAGATAGGATGGTTTTTATTTCAATTAATGGTCTTAATAATTTATAATTAATAATAAATAATTAATAACCGATCACCATGGGTAAACAAAAAATCATAGATCATAAACATGCAAACAGTAATTGTGTGACATTTCTCTATGTCCAACACACTGTCATATAGCGCTATCCAGTTTACTTTAACTTGCAGACAATAAAGCTCCATGTGTTTAGCCCGGGCAACGCCGGAGACTGCAGCTAGTTATTTAAATAGTTTTACGAACATCAGCTCCCATAGAAGATTGCGTTTAAGATAAAAATTCCCGCGTTTGGTCGAAAAATCTCCATGGCAGCAGATGTTGCATTGTTGTTGCATTCTTCGTCTCTGTTCAAATTGTGCGTGGGCGTCGATATTCACAATGTTGCATTTTTTCCAGTATTATGTCCTTTTAAGACTTGAAATTCAGCAGCGATGTTCCTTATATTACATATCCATCAACTGAAAACGAGATTTTTTTCCCGAAAATCAGCTCCCAATGGCGTTGTTTTACCCCGGCGACGCCGTATAAATCAGCTAGTTTCTTTATAAACGTGTGTAATAAGTGGACAACAGAATAATCCGTCATGACGGGCGAACAGAACCCCAGAGCAGGTATGTCCCGAGTATAAAACAAATATACTTTTTTTTTCTCCCCTAGGCCTGTTCGAAAAAAAAACAGCATTATTAATGTCAGGGGAATGGGGCGGGCGGGTCGGGGGAGAATATTCCGCAGACTTGCCCGGGCGAGTTAGCGTCAGCGGGGCCCGTCAGCGCAGACAGCGGCTTCATGCAAAATGCATTTTTGGTGTCGGCGGTGGCGTCACAGCATAGGGACCTCCCTCCCTCCCTCCCCCCCCCCAACCCGACTCTCCTGGCCAAGCCGGCAAACACTCCCCCCCCCCCTCCCTCCTCCTTGAAACATGTTCTTATCCCCGGACAACAACAAGCGACGCGGTGTTGTGTGTGTGTGTGTGTGTGTGTGTGTGGAAGGGGGGGTGTTGCTGGTGGTTTGGGGGGGGATGTCGGGGGGCGAAGATGGATCCATTACACTCCCATTTCCCTCGTCCCGTCGGGAATCCGGAGAGGGACCCGGCGGGTGGTGGGAGGAGGGGGGGGACGACGACGCGAACCCTGGGCTGACGTTGACGGCCGGATGCGCGAGGCGCCTAGATGGGGCTGCCATAAGCAAGGGGCGCCCCCTCGGTGACGGATGTGTTTGGGCGCCTCGCACGGGACCCAAACACACCCCCTTCTCCTCCCCCCAAACCCGCTCTCGTTCCTTCCCGTCATGCCTACCGCGGGCGAGATGGATCGCGCGCCGCGAGCTCCGGTGGCTCGCACGCGCGTGGTACGTTCTGTTCCCCCCCCCCTCCCCGGGTCCGACCTTGTCCATCATCATCATCAGCCATCTGCACACATTGGAAACTGCCGTGTCGGAAACTCGGGCGAAAAATTTCAAATTTCCAGTTTGGCCACGCGATTTGAAAACTGCTCAAGATATCTGAAATGTCACGAAAAAAAAAAGAATTTAAGAATAAGCCGAGAGGGCGGATGGCTGGTTTTTGTTACCGTTTTTTTTTTAACTGTATTTTTATGAGAGCGAAAATGGCTAAAACGGATGTTTTCTTAGAATAATTTTTAAGCCGTTAAAGGCCCGGTAAAGAATTTTTTTTAAGCACCCAAACACCTTGCATTGCACCTTTATCTTCACTTCTCCGCCATGTAATGTTATAGACTAAAATATCATACTTGTTCTAGTCACGACGCGACGAGAAGAATGTGCTTTGTCGCTGTGTTTGTTTTTACAACCATTACCAGACTTGGACTGTATGTTTGCGTCACTCGTAACAATGTACACAGGGTACGCATAACTGTGTACTGTACTTAAAAAAAATATTGTAATACTTTACTTTTACGTTTTATGGAATTATATTTATAGGCAGAAAATCAGTGTGTGCTGCAAATATATACACTTATATTTATCACATGCAGGGAAATATAAAAATACTAATCAATTTTAAGGTCATAGACTAGCCGCAATACAAAACTCTACACTCTTTGTGCGAATCTTAATGACCACAATCTTTGATTCCGAATTATTATTGTTATTACAGTATCTTTGAAATGGCAGTTACATCAATTCATAAACTGTGCATTTAATCACACACTAGGCTCAAGGATATCGCTACAGAAGTACTTGATAGTTCTTGATAGTTAACTGGAGACACGTTGTGCAGCAAACAAAAGTCTTTATGAAAATATAAACTTAGTCAAAATTTGTTTGTTTTAGCACAACACTAAAACGATTTTCATTTTCACAGAAAGTTTAGATAATATGCTCCCGCTATTTAGTTTCAGCGATTACACGAGAAACTTTCACACAAGACCACTGAGTTCGAACTCCTTTAAAGCCAATTGCAGATTTAAAAAATTTTTTTCGAAAAACTACATTTTTTTTTTAAATTTTGGTTTCATGATTCAGAACCAAAATGTACTGCTCTATCAACTATTTTCGGCTCGGCTCTGAGTTATGGGACATGCTGGATATTAAATCGAAAACATACAAGGAACATAAATTTAAGAAATTAATATAGAATTATCCACAAAAATTCCTCTGCAGGTTTCACCTTCTCGCTCAAGCGCGGATGGAGAAAACAGTTTCCCCTCCCCAACCCCTTCTCTTCTGAGCTTCGACCGAAGTTCCAAATTTCAACTCCCCAAAAAAAAAAAAAAAAAAAAAAAAAAAGTCCCCAAGGAAAACTCCTGAATAGAAAATATTTGGATAAAAGTTATATATAATTATGTACGCTAAAATTGGAATTGCCGTTTTATTACTAGCATAATAGTAGACGTATGCATTAGCTCAAAGAAAATAAGTTCAAAATGTTACTTTGTTGATAAGTTGCGGTCTAGTAATTAATAAGCACTTGGACTGAAAGGCCCATTATAGCATGCTTTTTAAGCTTTAATAATTAATATCTCAGCGAGTTTCACAAATCAGGCGTGTATTTTGCTTTTTTTGAGACGGAAAAAGTAATGGTGTCTTCAGACGATACTGACAGTGCCGGCAGTATTCATTTGTGCCCTCTTGACGGCAAAGGAAATGGAGATCTTCGCACAACACGCCGAGAACAAGTTTAATAATAAAAAAATTATGTAAATCAGCAAAGTCAGTGTTTCCCGTTATTCTGTCTGAGACATACTTCGAGAGAGACCCTTCTCACTGGGACAGACTGCAGACATTCCAGCAACAGGCAACGTTTCTAGGCGCCTACACTTCCATTTCCTCGTGATGTTGGGTGCGTAAAATATGTACGTGTTAGAAAAAAAAAACTGTTTGTAAATGCAGGTTTTTAAAAAAAAGTTTTTTTTTTTTTTTTTGCTGTACAGTGCAGAATGTTTATGGAAGTATCGTTATGTAGTAAAGGATTATTAGTGCAGTGCTCGTTTCATCGCTTCACTTATTCTATGGAAAGTGCAGATACCTAAACCACAGAGATCATAAACATCCTCTTTATGATATTTAAATTCTGGTCCACAAGTTCATTTAAATAAATTGTAATATGCTTTAAAAATTATTACTGCAGAGTAATATATATATATATTCATTTTAGAGAAAATTTTAGCTATTTAACGTAAAGAAATAAAATGTATCAATATATAAGCATTCAAAAAATAAGACTTCCATGATGCAAAATAATTTATATCAGCTTAGTAATAAATTAACGACTTTTTGTGAAAATAAAATTTATACACAATTATAAAACATAATTCAATAAGCCATAGCCTCAAATAATTAAAATTAAAAAAAATTATAGTGTGGGTTTTATTTTTGAAGTGCCACAAGTTATGATTTCGCGGCACTCTTAAACTTTTTTTTTTTTCGTGAATGTTTGCTTGAAGAAGTCCGAAACAACATAAATTTGACGGTATTTTATTCCATCCGTTTGAGAGTTCCAGACATCGCACCAATGTGTGACAGGTATCAAAGGGATTCTGTGGCTCATTTTTTATGAGCCGTCGTGTAACATAATCTTTGAGCCCTCCCAGATAATGCAGACACAGATATTATAAGTTCAATTATTCCGTGATGATTTTTGCGTGTAACGGTCCAGACTGCACATTGGTGTGAAACAGGCGTACATTTTTTTGTATTATAATTATTGCACTTGTGATAATGAAACATTATATTGGTAAAAAAAGAATGTATACATTCATGGTTAAAAACTTAGACTTGTATCTCCCCTGGGTTCTTCATCAAAAAGCCTTATTTTATCCTAACGAAAAATCAAATATCTCAATTAAATGAAGGGGGAAAAAGTGAAAAATTTCCTTATGGCCCCTAAAATGATTTACCAGGTAAAACTATGTACAAATTTTTTTTAACATCCGCAAAAAAACCTTTTAAGTAGCGCTCACTCTTAAAGCGTTTGTTGCGAATTCTTTTTACTACAGGGTTGGTACGATTTGTTCCTAGGTCAGTTTTCGCTTCTACCCGAACGCAGTTGCCCAAACACAGACCCCGATCCGATGACTTCAGTGTTAGAAGAAGACAAATTTCCTGAAAGTGTTTCCTGGGACTGCTGCAGTTGTGGCCCGGTGAGAGATTTTAACTCACTAGTAGAGCAGTAACTAAGTATGCAACCCTTGGAAGAAAGAATATATTTCCTTGTACAAGAAATTTTACTCAATCTATAAGTGAGGAGCTTTTTATAAACCAAAGAGACTTTTTTTTTGTAAATTTCTTTTGGTGCCTATACCTACAACTAAATTATTGATAAGAAACATACCAGTGTTTTTTTTGTCTTGTTTGCAAATCCTGAATAAATAAATAAATATATAATATTTTGTTTACTATAACTTTTGTGTGTGTATTTTTATATATTCTTTTAAAAAAATTAATAGGTTTAGTTAAAATATAAGGAAATATTATTCCGCTAACAATTCATGCTTTGCCTTTGATACATTTAGTTAACAAAATATATAGTTTGCTTTGCCTGTAAAGCACTTTAAATGCTCATTAAATTAATAGTTAAAAATGGGTTACTTTTAAATTAATTACTTGGGTTTTACAGAAAAAAAGGAAAGGTAATACAAAAAATTCAAAAAACTGGCAAATGACGTAAAGGATTCGCGGATAGAATCTTTTAAGAGAAGACGGGTCCCTAAAAAAATAATGGCATTGATGGAGAATCATAATTTTTCTTGAAGTACAACTTTACTAAAATTCGAAGCACAAGAGCACTAACAAAGTGTTTACGGAGCGCTGTTGCAACTTTTCGCGTGGGGTTGGAAGTTATTCAATTAGCGAACTTCCGCAAGTAACTAAAAAACAGCTGAGACTGACAACAAGCGTTCCCACGGGAGATGAGAAACTTTTCTAACGAGCGCTCCGCGGACGGTAACTATCAAAACACTGATCATTGCAGCATTTGGCCAATACCCAACGTTTTTCCTTTCACTTTCTAAACTTGTTGTCGTAGCTGCTATTTATCGGTTGCATTTGTCAAAATCAGTTAAATTGCGAGATTACTTTTGGAGGTTAATTTTATTTTGAACGTCTATTGGGGATGGAATGATGACTAACACAATACTATTAAATTTTTGCTCAGCAGATCAGAACGTATTTAAATAAGATATATATTTAATATTTACTATATTCAAATTGAGAAACCGCTTCATATGCAATATTGTACAACTTACAGTTACGTCAAGTTTACTGGTCATAAATTTGCTTTAAAAATAAAACTCTTTTGGCGAATATCTACGCTAAGCACGTGGTATCTATATTACGTATTATTAAAATATTAATTGGCACATTGGTACATGTATGAATCAGCAAAAAAAAATTGCCCTGTAAAACGTGTGCTTCCTACGCTAAGCTGAAAAAGCTACGTAACAAATAGAGCAACTATTATTTCCATACTACCAATTTTCATGATTAAGTAAAGACAGAGTTGAATCATTATTAATAATTTCAAAATATCTTAACAGTTGATACCGAAGTCAGAAGTGAAAATGTTATGCTGGCACGCAAATTTTTCCGAAGTTAAAGGTGTGCTAGCAATTTATTTTCCAATTTTGCGCGCAAAATTCCAGGAGTCAAGGGAAATAAAATTTGGGGAACATTTAAATGCTTGCAAATTGGCGAGGGAGGTCACTATATTCTGTTCCTCCCCCCTCCCCAACACCTTTTTTATTTTATTTGCAGCGCACCACCAAGTGACGGGAGCATCTCCAAACAATCAACCAGGTGGATCACCCACACTTCCCCTTTTCCATGAAACAATCGTTCCTCAGCCGCCCGCTAACCTCGTTGCGAAACTTGCGAGCTCATTCCGCGCCACGAGAAAGAAGGACTCTCCCCCCACCCCACCCCCTTCACACGAAAATACAAAAACGCATTACGGCGAAAGAAATATATATATAAAACAGCGAGCACAGCCCAGCCGTGGAGGCGGAGGGGGGGGGGGGGGATATGAGAAAACTTTCCATAAGAGTGACGACAAGAGAACTAATTTTCATTATACCGCCTACTTTCTAAAAAAGTAATTTACATTGTAAATTGGAATCACCAGAAAAGTCCTCTCTTCTTTTTTTTTTCAACTCCCGCTCCAAGTCTCTTACTAAATTAACTGGAGAGGGGGGGAGAGAAAAAAATATATTACACGTACATCCCTCAGTTCCCAAAATACTGACAGAAATAATAACAGGAAGAAACGAACGCTGGGCTGGAGAAAGAGTAACTTTTGTTCTCCGGATTGCCGAGTATCAGAGGACATCGAAAAAGATTACGCAAATCCGAGCGCTACGCCCTCCAGGCCCGTCTCTACCCGCCGGCACATTTTATTCCTTTTGTGTTTCGGATTTGAAGGAAACGTTTCTCTCACCCCACCCCATCATCCCCCGCCTCCACTCGATCATGCACCACCTTTATTTTCCATTCCTTTATCTTTCACTTGGCTCGAAGGCAAATTATTATACAATGCAAAAGGAAAATTCTGGAGGGGGGAAAAACACAAAGACGTTTGGATTCACGTCAATCTCCTCTAAGAAAAGAAAGTGAAGGAAAAGAACCAGACGGATGAGAAAAAACAAAGAATGATAACATGTAAAGATACAAAAAAAAACTGAATATTGAATTCCGTTGCTACTGTAGCTTCAGACCCACACGCCACCATTATATATAGGCAGTGACAGACGAAATGCTCAGAAAAGCATTTCCTTCAAACAAGGGGAAAAAAAAGTTTTAACATTGCGAGAGAGAAAAAAAAGACGAAAGCATAGGCTTTAGATAATATTTGTCATTTATGGCAGGAATACTAAAACATAAAAGACGATTATTAAAGGATTTTTTTCATATCGTGGGACTGGAGTGGCAAAATGTTAAAATATATCGATTACTGAGAAGATTAATGCTTAAAACAGATCACAAATATGTTTGATGATAAAGGCAAAGTTTTTTTTTTTTTTTTTTTTTACTGACCACAACACACGAAATATTCAAAACAACATCTCCACTGCTAGTCTCCCCTTGAGGGAAAAAACACCTTTCTAAATAATATTGGCTTGCCCTGCCTTCCTTCGACTGCTTGGGAACGCAGTAGTTTCGTTACTCATGGCCACCAATTGATACTGACTGACCCACGTAATTTTCTTTTCGAAGCCGACACGACCACGCGATGATATGCCTGCGCGAGTGTCGGCCTGTTTGTATGCGCTTGCATTGCGCCGTAATGTTAAGAGTTTAAAATGATTTACTGCAACGATAGTTTTTTTCACGTTCGTATTTAATCGCATGCATACTTTTTAATCTGTTTCCATAATTCTCGGCTTTGAGTTAGCGCCACACTACATTTATTTAAAGAATATTTGAAATTTTCAAGTCGACATTCTTCTACGTAACGGAATTGTTTTCGGAATTAAAATATTGTATAAAATAACGTAATATTTCATATATTGTGTCGTTTTGAATTTTAAATACATTTCTACATTATACCATAATTCTTAACTTGTCATGTTTTTGCAGGTGTTGCATATGAAATCTTAAGCTAGTAATTAATTAATCGTTGCCTTTAAATATATTCTACTGCTGCCCTGTTAATTCTTGTGTCAAGAAACTTTTCTCTCCGCACCATTTATCCCACTGTTGAAATGTCTTGTGATGAAATTTGAAAAAGTAATATTCTATGAAAGAAAGTAAAAAAAAAAAAGCACAACGATATGGTACATACGACTATATATTTGTTATTTATTTGGTCAGCTCTGTTTACCGATATTAGAATCGGCCCCACCTGTGTTGTCGAAGCGCGTTTTTAATGTCTACCAGTAGCCGGTCCAAGCCCTGGTATACTTCAAGCTGGTGCTGTCACGTCTTTGATTATAACCAACATCTAAATCATACTTTTTTTGTAACGTTCACACACATGTAATGATAAGTTTTCAACCCGTACAATGGTACGGCAAATTCACCACAACAATATGGCATCCCTCCTATATTGATTATTGATATTTATAGAGTAAAATGCATGAGAAATGTAAAATAAATTTCAAATACATATGAATTAAAAATTTTTATTGCATGTTTATGTATGCCAAGAAAAAAAATTCTTATATTTTTTCCTTAGATCACAAGAAAAATTAAGGATACTATTACATACGCAACAACACAACCATGGCGAAACGCTGGGATTTAAATTAAAAAATGACAAGTTCAAAATGATGAAAGGACGCAAAATATCCTAAATTGATATCATTCCACCTTAACGGTTCAACGACGCAAAATCTTGCAGACAGCCAGCGAATTGGTTAAAAAAAAATAAAAAAAACGCTATTTTCACGGTCAAGGCTTCAGCTCCATCAGGGTTAGAAAGGTCGAGAAGGGAATTGGAGGAGTGGTAAGGATGTAAGGATTCCTACAACACGGAGGGAGGGGGGATATGCATGCACCCGTTACCGTAACTCATCAAGGACCTGCGGGGGTTATTTCAGCGACGCAAGCTCCTAAATCCTAGCGAGGTGAGATAGCTCCCCGTGGTTGGCTGGCCCGATGACCATCGAGGGTGGGCCCCCATTTAATTTTTTCACTCTCAGATAAAAACTCTTCAGTTTTCAAGAGCGCGCAGCTGCTGTGGGTATGAAGGCAACGCGTTTCGCAACGAGCAGGAAAAAAAAAAAAACAAGGGCACGGAAACGGATCACGTAAACAGAAGGCGGATCTCGCGGAACACATTGGCAACGCAGACGGAGACAGGGACCGTACGGATCAGGATCAGCTCGGCTATTCTGAGATCTTCCGTTATACGCTACTCCGTGCGACTAATAGATGCAGAGTACTTGGCTGCGGCCGTAGCCATGTTTATTAATGTTCAAAACACGTTAAAAAATTGTTTAAAGTACAAGGTTATCTCCCCTCCACGTGGGAGGAATATTAGCGCTCCACGAATTCCTCCCTCGACCTTTACAACCCTGAATGGGCGGAAGCCTTGACCGCGAAAATTGCGTTTTTTTTTATAATATCCCTTGGCTATCTGCAAACTTTTGCATCGTTGAACCGTTAAGGCGGAATAATATCAATCTGGGATATTTTGCGTCCTTATATCAATTAAACTTAAGGTATTTTTTTTTAATCCCAGCTTTTTGTGTGTGTGTGTTGTTACGTATGTTGTCGTTTATTGTTTTATTATTTATGTAAATTCTGCTCGTGCTATAATTTAGAAGCATATTATTTTAAAAAATTAGGTTAATATTACGCATCCTTTGAAGTGCAATATCATTGGTTGCCAATTTTCAGCAGAGAAACCAGCAGACGCGATAGTGAAATGTTCCAAGGAGATCCGTGTCCGTTTCCCCGCCATTGTAGAACAGGCCTAAAATCGGTTTAAGCGAGTGTTGGTGCGGACAGTGATGATAAAATACACCAGGACAGCTCATAAATACTTCGTTTAGCATACGTACCTAAATCATCTTAATTCGGTTTCCGTGTCCTTTCAGTTTGGAAACAGACATACATACCCACACACACACACACACAAACATGTATATATATATATACATACACATACATACATACATGTGCCCCTGAAACGTAATGTAGGCCCATGTTTATTTTATAGCTACCCCTCTGTGTGTGTATGTATGTATGTATATATATATATATATATATATATATATATATATATATACACACATACACACACACACAGAGGGGTAGCTATAAAATAAACATGGGCCTACCTTACGTTTGAGGGGCACAAACGCCACTCATAACTATTTCTTTTCCTTTGCACCATATTATTAAACTTGTTGAGGTATAAGATGGATTATGCAATTATTAGTTGAATAAAAGTGTTTAGTAAGTGAATATTGTATTATTTCATAATCAGTGGTATAACAAAACGTGAAGGTACAAATAGGTATTTTTGTCGGAACTATGTCTATTTAGAATATATCTAGACTTCAACAAACGAATAAGTCAATTTGTTCATATCACTACATTAATTAATTGCATATACATTTTTTTTTATGTGATTCGTAAATCATATCTCCATTTTATATGTGCTCTGATATTATATATACTTTTAAATTAAACAAATTCTTGCTGTCCATCTGACAGAAGTTATACTATAGGACTATTAATAGTTATTTTTATTATGTAAGCTTGTAAGTTAAAATAAACCCTTCGTAAGCACTGTTTTCAGAGTGATGAAAGAAAATATTCCACGACAGACTCCCAAAGAAAGGTATAGAAATGTATTGAGAATTCTTACGAATTGCTTAAAGGTAAAAATTATAATTTTATTTAATTGATAAATAACCTGCATAGTCAGGTTAAAGCCTTCTATATCGCCAACCATTATTATGCGTAATCGTGAAAGTTAAATTGAAAAAAAAAGAATGCATAAAAGTATATAAGCATACGATACGTGTATTTCAGAGGAAATGGAGAAAAATTGTTCCTTACAAAACAAGAATTAAGTATACTACACGAGAGGTTTTTTTTTGCTGATTTTGCACTAGTGCAAGAAACAGGAACAAGGGAAAAAGTATAACCGACATCGTGTACAACTTGGTCTCGTTAATGACTCAACCACTTTACTGTGAGTAACAACATTGCCAGCCCCGAAACGTCTACCCAGCTTAGCGCACGAAATGCGTTTGCTACTTAACAGAGCAAAGTCACTGACAAGCTTACCAACGCTAAAACAAAAAAAAAAACTATTTCAGTGGTACGATGGAAAGGTAAGTACTGAGGCATCCTAAAGCGAATTCACGTTATCACTTACGAAAAGAAGACAGCAAGTGCAGAACATGAAGAGGTCTCCCTATTATTAATACCTGCATTAAAACGTTTTAAAACTAGGTCTAACAAGCAACCATGTTGGTAATTCAATTTTCTTGCCATTGCTATTTAATTACTTACTCTTTCTGTAAATTTATTACAATTGCTCTTTTGTATTGAATTTTTCCAAAAGTTATTTGCGAGCTGTAAATTGCCATGCAAGTGAACATAACCTCGAATACTTGTGTATATTTTCACAGCTGATGGATAACACACATCTGAAACAATCTTTTTAGTGTGTAAAAATCTTAGCTCTCGGTATACGGCATTTGGTAGGCGTAATTCTGTGAATGGAACGGAAGTTGCATGTAACGGAAATGTGTAACCACGGTGCAGCCATCTGTGGTGGATGGCGCGAACCAAGTTCAAAAAGGAAAAATGAAAACTTTACAGTATTAATGGTTTGATTAATTTTAACAAGATCGGCAGTATTTGGTAAAATGCCTTGTCGAAAATCAGGTCCAAAGCCGGGATTTGGTATTATTTTCAAGGTTTTTTTTATAACTTTAATCGAATGCCGTTTCATTATATAGTATAACCTTTCGCTATGCAAATCGACTGATTCGATAGTCGACGTAGCTATTCCGGCAACGAATGCTAGCGGCGGGTACGAAAATTATGTGTGATTCGCATCAGAAATGTAATTAATTGAAAACACAATTTATTTGCTCACATTTATCACGGTGGGCATTATTTCAAAGAATTATTCGTTAAATTTCGTGACCGAGTTTCGTATTTATAAGTTTATTAGCTACGCGAGAGCGCGTGAATTTGCTTGTTACCCATGTTAGATGTTACACATCTCTGGCGAATACCAAAGAGAAAAGTGAGAACAGCAAAGAGTCAGAATTTTTTCCCTCAAAATTCGCAAGCATAAACCTTCCCTTCCAACGACGTTTCTTGTGGTTTTTAGTTCCCGCGCGGATCGCTAACGCGTCATGACGCCTTGGCGCCTGGCGAACGTCGAAGAGTCGCTGTCAACACTCCCGTTTATGAGCAATGTCTAGAGACCGGAAAAATTCGCGGGTTCAATGACCTCCAGGATAGACTCCAATATCCTCTACACACTTGGGCAAATGCCAACTGTTCATTGGTTGCTGACTTGTGAGTCGTCTCGACCGAGTGTCTGTGATTCGACACTTCTAAGTGAGGGTCTCTAATTGGCCCTCAGTCCTCCAGATTAACAGTGAACCAATTGCAGAAGCAGCGCTAAGGTATAATTTTTTGAATTGTAACATATCACGAAATGAATCCGCGAATTTTGCAGGTTTCTAGCTAATGAGTCGCTCGCAAGTGGTTCGGAGCTTGCTATAGCTTTGAAGGTCCCCAGAAGCGTGCACAGTATTTATTTACGGGGAAGGAAGGATCGTCAAATCACTTTTTTTTTTTTCAATTTCTTTACTTATTGATTTTTTTAGGAAATTTTTAGAGGGGAGGGGAGGGGGGAGGGTTATAACTCCCCAAACCCCATTCCCACAAGGTATACGCACTTGGAGATCCCATCGCCTTTAGTCTCTGAGCATAAAACTTTTTTTTTTTCCTCGTGTTAAGCACGCCTACGTCCCCTTTTTGGCGAAGAGAGAGAAATATTACTCTCTACCCTGCCCCCCCCCCCCACCTTATTTTATCAAGGAAAAAATTCCCAAATGCCACCCTCTTCGGACTAACTGTAGCGCAAGCGCGGGAGACCCAAGACGCAAAGGGACAAAGTTTGTCTTCTCGCTGTCGCTCCCTTCCCATTCCGCAACCTACCCGAGGCTCGCTCTGCCGCACAGCGGCATTCACATGTAAATTCTCTCTTCCCACTCTTCCTTTTAACACTCTCACTCGCGCGACGAGGCTTCTCCTGGGGAAGAACACTCGCCACGCGCTCGCTACACACACTCGCGGGACCGGGCACAAAGGCGCGAATAAATAGTTTTCGGTGGGAAATAGGGAGGGGGGTGAGGATAAGGCGTTCTCTCGCTGGCGTGCGTGTGCGTGTGTGTGTGCGTGTGCGTGTGTGTGTGCGCGCGCATCCCCCAGCACCG
Organism: Bacillus rossius redtenbacheri; assembly: GCF_032445375.1. NCBI lineage: Eukaryota > Metazoa > Arthropoda > Insecta > Phasmatodea > Bacillidae > Bacillus > Bacillus rossius. The sequence continues at coordinate 42,099,482 of NC_086337.1, read as the reverse complement.
CGCCGTGATTGAGTTTCCGTCCGCCTGCGGGCGACAGCGCCGTAGTCGTCGCTGCAAAGCTTAACCCCCTCCCCCCCTTCTTCCTTTTCCTAGCGCACTCCAACCAATCCCCGGGCGACGAGGACAGACCCCCTCCCCCCCTTCGCGAAGCCGAATTCGTCTTCGCCGTCGTCGTCGTCTTCGGCGAACAACCCCCCAACCCGGCGGGCACCGGTTTTTTTTTTTTTTTCCCGCCTACGCCGAGGAGGGAGACGTTAACACAATAGCTTGTTCCCGCGCAAGCCCGCTCCAGGGAAGGAGACCCCCGACACTCCTCTCGACTCTGTGTCCCCCCCGGGGTTGACGAGGGGACAGGGGGTGAAACACGCGGGACTACGTCATCACGCCCGTCCGCACCCGTGCGCGCTGTGGTCGACGTAGGCGAGCGACGAATTGTTGAAGCGCAGCTCGCGAGCACGCGCCCGGACATTCCGCGCGGATCCGTCAACTGTAGTTCGCAGGTTCGCCCAACCCACGATCGCTTTTACCCCTGGTTGATTTCCTAGCGAGAACATTTTTTATTGTTGTCTATCGTAACTCCCGTCGTAGGCACAGTATCGTATTCGTACGAATTGTTTTGTTAATCTTATAATTACATCTAAAACTTTTGTCCGGAAACAGTTTTTGATCGGATTGCTGCAAGGGGTTGAAAAAAAAAGAGGGTTTTAATTAAATAAAATTCATAACTCCCTTAGCATGATCACTATCAAATCCGTTCAAATTGTTTGTAAATCTTTTAATTTTTATCTAAAACTTTTGTCTATAATAATTTTTTGATAAATCGAGCCATTTTTGCAGGAGGTTAAAAAAAAATTAATGGGTAGAATAAAAAAATCATATATTCCGTACCTACCATGTACACTATTAAATCCGTTGTATTTGATTGTAAAACCTTAAATTATTAGATATACAAATTTCGTCTGAAATAATTTTTTATACGAGTGGAATAAGTAAAGGTTGGAGGACAAAAAATATCATAACTTCCTTAGTAGGCACAGTATCAAGTACGTTCAAATTGTGTGTAAACCTTTCACATATTATCAAAACTTTTGGCCGAAATAATTTTTTGGTACAATCAAACATTGCTGTAAAAGGTAGATAAGGAAGATTTAAAATACAAAAAAGAAAATAATAACTCCCTTAGTACGCAGCACCGGGCAGTATAGTCGCCTTCGACACGTCGGCACTTCATCGGGAGAGGGGAGAGTTTCTAGACGGCTACCACTATAGCAGTGCGGGCGTCTACCACTCACTGCCCCCACGAGTGTCCGGCCTCAGAATCCAGCGCATCGGAGAACCTCGTATTTGTCTCGTGTCCCCTGCCTGATAACCGTGACGCTAGCCGTGAGGGGGGGGGGGAGGGTGGGGAGGGGAGTGGGTCGACACAACACGCAAAGTAGTCCAGGAAACCCAAGACTTAAAAAGGCACAAACCTGTGAAAAAATTTGTCCAAAGCTGAATTTTTTGCACAGTGGTAGATTTGACTATGCTTAATAACATACCGAAAGTTTACCGCTGTAGACCTTGTGCGTATCACCGAAAATTTGCATCTAAGTCCTAGATGACAGCGACTTACATCAGTCCATTAAAATGCTACCCATTTGTACAGTTTTTAATTTAGACTGTCCATAAAATCACCAAATTAATCTTGAGACTCTAATACAGCCGTTAATGTTGTAAAAAGCATTCGAGACTGGTGCCCGCGGAGGGGAGGGGGGAGGGCGAGGAAAGGGAAGACGCGGTCTGACGCGGCGACGTCGCTGCACGCCGAGTGCAAGCGGAGAGACGGAATGCATAAAACATGGATCCCAGCGCGCGTGCGGTGCCCGCGGGATTAGATGGGATCAAACATCACAACCCCCCCCCCCCATCCTTCCCCACTCCACACTTCCTCCACCGACAACGCCTCGTGCACGTGACAGAAAGGCTCCCCCCCCCCCCCCAATCAGGCACCAGGCACCGCATCTCCGCGCACGCGCTAGGCTTCTAAGCCGACTGGGTCCAGATATCATGTATTTAAAAAAAAAATATGTCTAAATAAAGTGATATTTAATTATCAAGAAATAAAATACATTATATAAATTATTTAATAATTTTTAAGTCACCCAGAAGGTATTGAACAATAAAATGAAGAAAAAGGAAGACTTATATGAGGTTTCAATTAAGTCCGATAGATGTTCTTGCATTCATAATTCGACTTTAGAGGTTTGTATAGGCCTGTGTGTCAGTAATTTATGAGCCAAAGTAATCTAAAACACCAAAGTCTCAAAATTCCGACTTAGAAGGTTTTTATAGTAAACACTATATATACATATATATAATTAAAACGGGAACATCTTGGAGCTATATTGAACCCAACGCAAAAAGAATCATTAAAAAATGTTCATAAACAAAGAAGTTATGCCCGAACATACAAAAAACACGTTACACGAGAATTGAGAACCTCCTCCATTTTTTTGAAGTCAGTTAAAAATAATTTCTTTTCTTTGTCAATTTTCTGATTTTCACCTAGTAGACAATAAAAAGTAAAATAGTAATGTAAATTAAAATTTTTGTTTATTTGTAAGTAGTTATTTTGATGGTTAGAAGGGGGGGGGGGAAATATTGGTTAACCCCCCCCCCCCCCAATAACTTTACTGTTGTGAATGCCACGGGGGTGTATGGCATAATCTACGTAATTCTATAGATGCATAACCTCTCGCGATTTTCTCATCAACAGCAGGCCCTGAATGGCAGCGTCCAATTTCATCCGGCTTCTAACACGCTCTTACGTAACGGTTCTCACGCATGGTTTAACATACGTGAATTATTCAAACCACACACCTCACATGACGAGCAGTTCTGATAGGAACGTGCTAGGCGAACCCGGGGGGTCGCGATTGTAATTTCAAATGCGATGGTTCAGAACTACGCAGCTACGAACCACGGGAAGATGAAAGCTCATCTCATCTTATCATCACACAACTAAAACTTTCCTTTTCGTTAACTGCGTGGCTGAATTCTATGAGAAACAAGCAGCGAAAGGATATCGCTACTCTCTGTACGATAGCACAGACTGCTGCATCAATAATTCTTTAGCAGTAATTTATCTGCGTTTACAAAACTTCACACTTTATTTTCAGATATTTTTCGAATTCTACACGCACAAGCTAAGCATTTTACAGCATAAGATAAAAGTAGAAGTCTTTAGACAGAAGCTGACTGGCTAAGCAACTGCACATCGTTATCGCTATATGGATGAGTAACATCTGAGCTTTCGTTATGCGGAATTTGGTAGGAGCAATTTCGGGAATGGAACGGAAATCGCACGAAACGGAAATTTGTAACCACGGTGATACCGTCTGTGTCGGATGACGCAAACCAAATTTCACATACACAAAAAGAAACTTTAAAGTATTAACTACTATTTAATGAATTTGGACAAGAAGGGCAGTGTTTTAATAAAATTACTTGTCAAAAATCAGGTCCAATGCCGGGGCTAAGTATTTTTTTTAAAGTCTTTTTCGTTTTTATCGGAGCCTCTTTATCATAAAGTATAAAATGTATGTTCTGTTAATTAAATCATTCGATAGACAACGTAGCTGCTCCGGCAGCGAATTCTAGCGGCGGGTGTTGAAACTACGCGTGGTTCGCGTCCAGAAATGTAGTTGAAAACACAATTCGCGTATATATTTATCACACTCGGGCATAATGTTAAAGAATTATACGTTAAATTTCGTTTCCAAGTTTCGTATTATAATCTTATTTGCAACATTACAACACATGAATATGCTCGTTACTGCAGGTCACGTGATCCATGGACGGATGACGGACGACATAGGCGACGGGATATTGTGATTCCGGCTTAAGGCGTTTCGCAGATATAAAAAAACATCGCGTGATTTTGAAGCGTCACATACAGCTTTCGCCCACTGCAGTAGGAAAGCCACGCAACAGCAAAGTTTCCCATGGCTAGAGACCGGAAAAATTCGCGGGTTCATTTCATGATATGCTATAATCCAAACAACTGTATCTTTATATTGCTCCTGTGATTTGACTCACAGTTTACCTGAAGGACTTTGAGCCAGTGAAAAACCTTCAACCAAAAAAATATCGAATCGCAAGCTTCCCAGTTGACAGGTGTCACGAGTCAATAGCCAATGAGCAGGAGGCATTTGCCTGAGTATGTAGGGGATTGTGGAGTCTATCCTAGAGATCATCGAAATCACGAATTTTTCCAGTCTCTACCCATGGCACGTATAACCTACTTCGACAGGGGGCAGCTAGATAATCAACAGATCACGAAATAGAACATTTATTAGAACAATGCAAAACATTACCAATAAATAAACCCTACAGTCTAAGATAGTGCAAAACAAAATACATTGCACAAACAGAAACAAAATACAATGTTACTTAAAAAAATAAACGTTATTCTAAGAAAATGTCTCTAAAGCTCCCTTTTTAAATGTAAACAAATATTCCCATTAGAGACATATAAAATTGTTTCAAAGAGTTCATAGAAAGTTTTATATCTCGTCGAAAACGTAGATATACATTTTCCTGACAATTGGTTTTATTTTCCAGGCAGCTACTGAAGGCCAACTCCGATCCATTCGGAGGAAGGCAGGGAATTATTCAACACCAATGCACTCCATATACTCTCTTCGAACACTAATTTTACGGTCAATTATTCCGCACTGCAGGTAAATTAGCAAATTATTTTAACTCGTAGCCAGCCAAACCAATTTTCGAGTTTATAAAGGGAAAAATTATATGACCGAGTTGGCAAAGCGAACGTCCTGGATACTATAACTTTTCGACTGAACCTTGTTCATGAACCCGGTTATTTTATATAAATTTTTTTTAGCAAACGCTTTATGCTGCAAGCAATGCATATCTTCCAAACAAGTTTTTTTTGGTGAATTCAAACGGTTAAAGTATTACTTTTAATCCTTATTCTAAAAAAAACACTTCATTTTTTTAAAACTAAACTAATAATTAAATTTTAATCAATGAGTCATTCCTAAGAAAATAACACAAACTTTTCGAAACAAACTGGTGGATGAGTGTGTACAGGTGTGAAGGTGTGTGTATAAGTGTAGAGGTGTGTGTACAAGTGTGTAGCCTATGTTTGAATAACCTATGTGAGCATATACGTGTGTGTGGATAAATTAATGTTACAAATCATTGGAGTATAAACTTCAAGAAAACCTTTAAAAAATAAATCAGATTAACGGTATAGTCTAAAGCGCGAAACCGCTTAGGAATCTCACCAGAGTTGGCCTCAACTTTTAATTTTTTTAATACATGGCATGTTTATAAAAATAAAGACGCTTTAAAAAGTTTTCAGCTGTTTTAAGAATGTCACTTGTGCATTTAATATGCATATCATCTAAGATTCATTCGTCATTCGAACGGAGTAGGTATACAATTATTTGATTAAAAATTTTTGAAGTGACGTACTTTTTTACAGCTGGTACGTTAAGTTGAGCGATGACGTTATTACACGGCAACAAAAAGTAGAAGGTAACAGAACTTGGAAGTAAGGAAAACGTTGTAACGGAAATTGTTTGCTCAAAAGCGTAGGGATAAGTGATTAAGCCGGGGGCGGGGGGGGGGGGGGGGGGTAGACGAATATAGTAGAGAGTCAGTCAACAATGCCAGAATCTTGGAAGGTTTATCGTTGCCACGCTCGTTACAATTTCGAACCTACGATGTGAAATAATTCAGTTTTATCGTTAAAGTGAATTACTGAATATTGAAGTGAAACTTCATTTATGTTCCATTTTCTCGAAATTACTCATAACAAATGTTTACATTTCAATAATATAATATAAACGTCTTGACAATGAAGTGACAGATGAAAGCAAGATAAAGAACATGAAAACTTGAAAAGCCGTGCCAAGACGCATGGTAAAAGTATGCCATAAGTTTGATTCATGACCACCATGCCAAAGTTTGTTTTTACGGCTGGATATTTTCATTACGGAGACATGAATATTGAAATAGTGAATATTTTTTATAGTTGAAAAAAATAGTTGCAATCGATTTTTCATAAAATAAGTGCTTGAAACCAAAAACTAAACAAACAAAAATTAAAATCAAATTTTGGTTGTAAAATTACTTATATAAATTAAAAAAGAAAAACCTCTATGATAACCACATCTTAGAACATAATATATATTACAATTTTAAGCAAACTTTGAAGATTCAAGTATTCAATTGTAAATAAAAATTATATATATCGTTATGAGTTATGGTTATCATATAGGTTTATCTAATGTGATTTTAATACATTTACAGCCCAATTATTTTCATATTTGTTAAACGTTTTCTTGGTTTCAAGCCCTTATTATATGAAAAATATTTTAAGTTATGCATTATATCAACTATTTCCGTATATTCAGATCTCCGGAATGAAAATATCTCGCTGACAAAACAAACTCCATCAAATCCTGTCCAGTCGTTCAGATTCTATTATTGTTTTTTTTTTAATTCTCGTCAATCATCCACGATGCGGCATTTCCTATCTTACCTCACTGATCACGTGGTCCGTAATAAACAAGTGGCAATGCTTGCCATGACGCAGAACCTCCTGCTGTTCAAGTGGATAGCCATGGACGCTCACCACAGTGCCATGTATGTAAATAGTTAACTTTTAGTGCCATGTTTATGTACAGTGAAAGGCAATTAGTTACTATGAATGTGTGTATAATATATAGTGTAAATATGATCTAGGTATGGACTCAAAACAAAAACATTGAGCCAAAAGAGGCTCCAAAAAACATTGCTAAAGGTTTTTTTTTTAATTTCCTTTAATTTAAATTGTTTTACTATAACCATATCAGAAATATACATAAACTAAATTAGGTAAAAGAGCACTGAGTGCTGGAATGCCATGTTGCAATAACAATATCTGTAAAGTGTAAAAAGTGTGTCAATGAAAACCTATTGAATTGGCCAGTCAAACGGGATCTTCATAATCGTCAAGCATGCAGAAATAGAACGTTTGCAGCGGTCGTTAAAATACAAAAAATCACTAAAAGCTGAAACACGAGATATATTACTTTCGTCTGAAACTCTGCCGGTGAACTGATAGCAAGTGCCTTTGGCAGCCGAGAGACAAAGCTGAAAGCTGATCCCGCGGCATCACAGCCCCTCGATCCCTCTTCACCCTTCACCCAACAGATCATTAATCACGACAGCTGGAGTGGCGGCACAAACGTCTTCACCAATCTTTCCTGAACACAGTTGCAACACATCTTCTACGCTTGAAAAAAACATATATAGTTTCAAACCATCCTTCCTACATACCAACACACGAAAAAAAAAAATTTCTGTACTTTTACACAAGATTCCTTTGGTAGCCAGTTGCCAAGAAATAGTTTGTAAAACTGCAACAATGATAATGTAAACTATCTACAACACATGGCTACGGTTACTTCTGCATAATATATGATATACGGTATTCAAGATAGTATTCAGTATCCGTTACAAGAAATTAGTGTATTACTTTATATTTTAACAGAATTTTTTTTTCCTTCAGACACAATTATTTTCAAACCATGGAAAAGATAATTGAATATTAAATAATTTGACTTTATTTTGTTGTATCATGCTTACAATGTGCGCAGTTAACGGTTTATAAATAACTTTAGCTATTGGATATACTGGGAGACACAAAGCATCAATTCCCAGGTAATAATCCGAACTCAGTATTACTGAGAACACTATTTTGTAGTGATACAGTTGATTTGTTGTAAATGTACAAATTAACAAATATCTGTAATTTTACATGAGATTTTCTATTCCATTTACAAAAAAAAATACAGTTCTTGGACAACACCTGAAAATAAGTTAATGTTAAAGAGACATACATTAACTATGACGTAGGAATGAATCTCAGGAAGGTAGTGTCTGTTAACGGAACCACGATGAGATTAATAGGCGGTAGCATAGATTTTGCGAGCAACAGATTTCTCCAATAAATAATAAGGCATTATTTCTATTGCTTCATTCCTATATGTAATCCCTGTTAGGGTATAATAGGAGATTTATCAATCTAGTAATATTTTATCTTCAAATCATATAATCTTTATATTAACTTATTTTCAAAAGGTTTATCGGGGTTAGTGAGAGATTATATTGACTTGTCCCCATAGTTAATGTTATATGCATATTATATATCTTCATGTAAGATTAATTTCCTCTATCCAAATAAATGTTAAAGTAAACATAATAAATAATATTAAACAAAAATTTTCTTCTTTCTTCAGAATATTCTGAACATATACCATCACCAAAAATTATAATAAATATTTTCTTCACCTAAAATGGGTTTTAGACCATTATATTTATCACATCTTGAAAGTGAACAAATTTTCCTTCTTGCTTCAAACCTTAATTATATTCCATAACCAGAACTAAGTTTTCTTCATCTATATTTAGAGTTTATCTTCATAATGTTTATCACATAAATCAACTGGAGAGAAATTCCTCTAAAATTTTCTTGCAGTCAATCTTCATCGCTGTCCGTTTCCACAGATGCATACCACCGGTCAAATTCTTCTAACAGTTTCCCCATTTCTGTTACTAGGTTTCTCCAAATTTCAAAAGAATTCTTATTATGGATAAGACTTCGAAGATCTTGAAAGTCATATCCTAGTGTCAGTAATTCTTGAGTATAGTTTTCTCTGATATCTTCTGTCTTCTTACATTGATTTAAAACATGCAGTACTGTATCTTCTACTTCACAAATCTGACAAAGAGGTGACTGTACTAATCCAAGTGAATAGAGTTTTGATTTGAAATTTCCGTGGCCACTGAGAAATTGCGATACATAATAGTCCGGTGTGATCCACGAGCAACAACTAGAGCTGCATTAAACCAAAGCAAAGCTAGCACACTTATTTAACAGTTCCTTAGCACTCCCTATGAATAATTTCTGTCGGTCCGCGGACCAAAAATCTTCAGGGGAAGAACACTTCGTAAACGAGTTAATTAACTTGACACCAAATTAACAAAGTCTCGATACCCAACAAGCGTGGATACGTTGGCACGCCTTCATATCATCTCAATGGGCGTGGTTAAAGTTTGTTATTCTTCAGCGAACACGTCACCGCCGTGCTGTTCCATCCATGGATGCCAACCGCAGCCACAAAAAAAAAGTAAACAGGATCTTAAATCGGCCCCGCCGATCGGTATTTGCCGAGAAACGCGCGCGTGTGTGTGTGTGTGTGGGATGGTGAGATGGTGAGGGGGGGGGGGAGAGGGGGGAGGAGGGAGAGCCGAGTATTTACTCACCAAACACATCTGTAGATGCTGCGTCACTCGACTTCACAAACAAAACCCAGCTGGCGGAAAATAAGGAGTCGTGATGGCGGTTCGGCGAGGAACGAAGGTAGGAGAGCAAGGAAAATAAACTCTCTCCGGCACACGGACGACGAAGGAAAAATTCACCCCCCCCCCCCCTTATACCCTCTTCCTTTCCAAACCCTTTCCTTCACAAACCCCCCCCCCCCCCCACACACACACACACACTAACCCTTGTTTATTTGCCTTTCCACCGGGTCGACCTCGCGGTGTGACACCAGGAGTGGATACGCGCGGCTCCCACAACCTCATAAACTTTTCATGAAGGCGATGAAAACGTTACGTAAAAAAAAAAAAATTATATTTGAATATCGATACGGGTCAGGGAAGCGCGTTATGTTAATGTCGGCAGCGCCGCGATAAAGATTGATGGCTGGTGTTACGGCGCCCGGGAGAAAAGGACCCGTTATCCGCGCGAGTCGCTGCTTACAAACGCGTTTCGGGGGAATTGCAGCGGCCGTTATCATTCGGGTCGTAACGTGCAACTCCGTCCACTTGGAACTGTTGCGTAACGCGAGGACGCACTTGCGAGGTTATTCGGCAACCGAGTAACAATTTAACAATATAAACTTTAAAAAACTACAGCTAGACTAGACACACCTATCGATTCATGAACACAATAAAACTCTTAACGGAGTCGTTTCTGTACATGAAATACATTTTATAAAATAGTGATATGTTTGGTAATAAGCAGTAATTCAAAGAGCAAAACAGCAATCTAATTATTTGTGTTTGTTAATTTTTTTATGGCATCATGCAAAAAAAAAAATCCCGCGGATTGAGATGAAATTTAGAACTATAATAATACATAAATATACGTCGTAAAATAACACTTAGGACTGTTTATTGTTCATGAGTTAAGTTAAATTGTTCCTGGCGGAAGGAAGTCCGCTTGTTTAGTCTAGTAGATCATGAATACACGTTTTATTTTACAAACAGCTTCAAACTCACAAAACTATGCAACAAGAAATGTTTTTTTTCCCGGATACTTAGAATGTACGATCTTGGTACTTGCAAAGAGCAAAGACGTGGAGAAGGGAATTCCTCGTGTCGTTACCATTTGCCTACCGCCCACATTCCACCGGGACTCCACGAGGTATTCAATTCCTGACCCACACACGTTAAGTTTCAAAAAGCACCCGCCATATATGGACGCTGTGTCGAGCGAAATTTTTTTTTTAAATTTTATTTTCCGACCGCGTGCAGGTGCTTGTACGGAAAATCGAAGACCACAAATGTCATTATAGCCGGTGGGTTATCTCGGTGTACTCCCGCTTCACGCCCCCCCCCCTCCCCCCAAACCCAAAAAAAAAATTAATTCCTTCGACGCTCACACATGTATATAGTTAAATTCTTTTGTTTTTTTTTTAGAGTCAGTGCAACTTATTATACATATTTATGTACAGTGAAAGACAAAGTGTTTGTACGAACCAGGCGTTATGTAAGGTGAACGTGAAGGCCAACGAAAAAGAACTCTGTCATCGTGAAAATCAGCGGATGTTTTTGCGACATGGGGGATCACAATTAAACTTTAAACGAAACGCACGTTGAACTGAAATTACATGTTCACCCTTAATAAATTGTTGAACCTAAAACGCTTTACGCTCAGGAGTCGCCATTTTGCGCAGGTGGCGCTGCCAGCGAGAAAACAACAAAGCAGTACTCGCGCATGCACTTATCTAAAACTATTCGAGTTTCTTTTTAATTGGGACCTTGAACGAAAACTCCACAACGCTTATAGTTGATACTATTAACATTTATAACTGGGACATTCTTTTATGGACATATTGTACGTACATCGCTTGTGTAGCTAACGATATCACGTCTGCCAAGTTAAAACTCTCAACAACAAAATGATATAATTACTGGATCACACCAAAAAAAAAAAGCACAAGTTCTTATGTAAGCGCGTTAGAAGTTACATTTCTTTTTTATTTAAGACACTGAACTATTTTGAAATTTACTGTAGCAAAAAATTAATTAAATTAGTAGTCAGCATCAATCATAATATAAACATACGTATAAAATAACTCTATAGCAATACAATAAACATTTTTCATATACATTTGTTTAGTGAACAATTTGTATAATCCAATAATCTGTAATTTAAAAAAAGGAAAACAATCCACTAACGAGTTTTGAACTACAGTTTTTTATCTTGTTATCCGCGCACTATAACCCCTGCGTTACGAAGCCTAACAGAATATTGTAAGGAAAATATGTAATATAATTGTTAAAATACCAGTACCCTTTGTTTTTTTTTAAAAACTTGAAATTACTACTTATTATGACTATTTTAGTTCACCAGATATATTCCAGGGTAGTTTCATTATTAAAAAAAGTTTCATTTGGCACACCAATAAGTTTAGTATGCCATCTAATTTTTTTACGAAAGTGACCATATACGGGTTTATGTTCATACACGTAAATCCGCCATCTTCCTGTGAAAATTTCGTTTCATGGTAGGCGCGCATCGTAAAAATTCACTCCCGTCATTTTTCCCATAACGCGCCTAAAGAAGTGTAACTTCAATAACATTTTAGAAGAACTAACTCAAACAAACCGATTTCTCCCATGAGACTGCGTATTTTAAAACAAGAGGTTTCGTGTGTTAAACATTTTTTTTTTTAAAATGTGAACTGCCAGTTCCCTTAAACACGACTCTCCCACCCACCCACCCACCCCTCCATCACAAATCCTTTCCCACTCAACGCACTCCATTTGGCGCGGTGCACTTAATTCATTAAAAAAAAAAAAAAAAATATTCGCTCCCTGGCCACATGTGGCGGAGTTGTGCAGGCCGCCATTATTTTTAGCGCTCCATTTCTTCGCTTCTCATTCCTCGAAGCCCCCGCTTCCCCGACACCGCCAGTTCACCACCACATTCTCCTCCCTCACCCCCCCCCCCCCACACGCTTCTCCACGTGAAGTTACGCTCGCGTTGGAAAGCGGAGGAAAAAAAAACGCGTGAACTTGAAGTAAACAAAAATACACATACACTGTGAAAATTGTTCTGCAAACGGAACTGAACTATTAATATAAAACTACAGATATTTATAAATGTTGTACGTACATGTACATGAAAACAACTGTAACTCTAAAAAACATAATAAAAAAATACTTGCAGTAATACTGGGTTCAGATTCTTGCCAGGGAAAGTATGCTTTGTGTTTCCCCAGTACCTGAGTAATTTAAAGTTTTTTTTTATTTTGTAAACCGTTCCCCGAATGGTTTTACAATATTAACTGCGCACATTAATAAACATAATAAAAACCAAATGAAGTCAAATTGTTGAATATTCGAAAATCTTTTCCATTGTTTGAAAAAAAAAGCGCTTGTATAAAACATTAGTATTGTTTCCAAAAATCCATTTGTTATAGTATGCAAAAATAACCTTAGCAACATGTTGTGCCAATTTACAAAACAACATATTTTATCCAAAAAATATTTTGCAAAAGTAAAAAAAAAATTGCTATGTACACTGTTAAAAATTTACATCTTAAAAAAACACAAATACTCATAACAAATTACTATGAGATACATTTGTAAATGTACCTGTATGCTGCGCGCCGTATGTCTACGAGCCTGAGAGCGTATATCTGTGAACCTGAGAGATACAACACTTTGTCATCGTTGGCAGTGCTTCACGAAGTTATTTACGTGTTATAGAAGTACTCTACCAACTCAAACATATATTATAACAAACACACAGTAGCACGCAATTTTCCTGCGACTCCCAAGCTCGTAAATATCTGACTAGAGAACGATAGTAATAATAGTGGACGATACATTTTTATAACTCAGCAATGTAGGTTAAAATATATAACCTTTAAAACTATTTCGATCATTAAAAATATAAGTCCCCCATCCCCCTTTTCAGGCTCGTTGAAGAACATCACACCCCACTGGGCGATAAGGAATTCTGAGAAAAGCGGATTCTTTCCTCCTACTCCTCCACCACCACCCCCCTCAACATACCATAGCTCAACCGTACAGCTAGTGGTCTCTATCGAGGATTTTGGAACTATGTGTGTTGTGTTCTTTCTTTGCGCGTTCGGGAGAAACTCAGGATCTTAGCCTTAATAGTTACACCTCGTAGTTATAATATTGAAAGTTGGGTTCATGTTTCCAATGTTAAAGTTTGATTCAGAAAACTTTTATCTGCATTATTCACCCAGTATGTACTAAAAATAACTGATGTTATGCGAATGATTTGAATTGCTTCTAAAATCATCTCACAAGGATAATCCATACAGGAGAATCAACAGAAAACTTAACAAAATATTCCTTTGGAAACCTGTTGCCAAGAAATAATGTGTAATACTACTAGAAAGATATTGTAATTTCGTACAAAACATGACTATAGTTGTTTCTGCATATATTAAACACGATTTTTTTTATAGATAATACTGAGTATTTGTTACGAAAATTGGCGCTTTATTTGAAGTCTAATTGGATTGAAGTTTTACACAAGCATAATTGGTTTTTAAACAAAATATAATGAATAGAATATTCAACAATTTGACTTTATTTTGTTTTTACTATGCTAATTAATGTGCGCAGTTATTACTGTAAAGCTATTCAGGGAACGGTTTACAAATAACTTTAACTAATGATGGTTGTGGGATAACACAATGAACGAATTTCCTCGGCAAGAATCCGAACCCGATATCACTTTAAGTATTTTTGCGATAAAGTTTATTTCATGTAAACGTACCGATATACAGATTATTTCAGTTCCATTTACAAAAAAACTAAATCTACAGTGTACTTAGAACCACTACAAAACCCCTTCGTTCAACTGCGCGCGGCATTTCTCACCCAAGAGCACGCGAATTCGCCGAGATTCGTGACAGTGTACGTGTAGGTACATTCAGCTGCAAAGGAGGAGTAAAAGTCCTCTTGCCGGGAGGGGTAATTTACGGGCTGACGTAAACTCCGCGAAAGTGCCGCGGACTGTATTTCCGACCCGGGTGGGAGGTCCCAAACTTTTACTGGCAGTTCACACACGCGGCGAGAGCGACGCGTTAAGTTTCCAGCCCTGCGCGCTGCTCTGACGTCGGTCACGCCCGAGAATCTGGAACTGTCCACGACGTGTTTAGTGCGATGTTCTTTTAATCAAGAGCGGTTTATACGGTCAAAGGCACGGCCATAAAGACAGCTCCATTCTCCGTCCGCTTAGCGAAGCTAGCGGCGACTTGCGACATAGTGGCGCTAGCAGTATACACACCCAGTCTTAACATTGTTTTAAATGGGAGTCTCTTACATGATTTAATATTTTTAGATATTCCTTGACGTTTTCTTCAAAGTGTCTACTACGGATTATGATTTTTCCATTTATTTAGGAGTGTTGTACGTTTTTATTGCATATAAATGACTAGTAATTTGGCCACATCTGTCAGTTAAACTTGAAGTGGTGAGGATAAGGCACTCAAACAAACGCATATCTCCATCAAGTATGCGAATTTTGATCCAGGCGATTTTATCTTCAAAAAACGTTAGTTCTTTAAAAATTTTTTTTTGTATGATCCAGTAATATTATCTGATGTAAGTAAACAAAAGTTCGTTATTTTATCTCAACACCACTTATAATGATTAAATTAAAGTGCTTGGTTTACATTAAAAAATAATAACTTGATTATAAATTTCAAATTTGAAATAATAATAAACTTGCTCAAAGGTTAAAATCCACGACAATCAAATTTTATGGATTAAAATACGTACTTCACTCCTAATACATGCTTTTTTTATGGTATGAATGTAGCTGTTTAGGTTCTGCTCTCTCAACACTTAAACTGAAAATTTTGGGCAAATTACAAATCTTTCTTATGCTTAAAACACAAAAGTATCTCCCAAATAAATGGAAAAACGTTATATGTAGGTAAACGAAGTTTTAAAAACGTGAAAAAATCACAATTAATATAAAATTATATACGACACTCTTACTCAACACAATGCTAAGACTGGGTGTGTCGAATACTAGCGCCGTTAGCTCGCTAGCCACCAGACGGGTCATGCCAAGGAGAATGATAGCAAGTTTTCACACATAATCTGTATGACCGTCGTTAAAGGTCACTGGTTCCAACGCTAACCATTACATCTCGGCTGCAAACTGAACTTACTTCTATGCCATGACGATTCCTAACTCCGTGGCTATGACCATACGTGTTTTTGACATGGTGTAGTAAATAAATCAATGGCCTTATCTACGATATTTTAATTTTCTAGTATTTTTATTCCTGTTAACTAAAAATAATGCCGAGCGTGATAAGAATACTAATAAAAGAATATTCGCTTTACGAGTACTAACATTTCTGGACGCGAATAACACACGAACTTTCTGCACCCGCCGCCAGAATTCGCTGCCTGAATCATAAATTTTGCTTGCCCCCTTCACGCATAAGACAGCAGCCGAAACAGAAGGCAATTTTAAACTATTAGAAACGGCTCACATAAAAACTAAAAGAATTTGAAAAAAATCTAAAATCCCGGCTTTGGAACTGATTTTCGACAAGGTATAATATATAATATGCTGCCCATTTTGTTCAAATTCATAAAACAGTTAAAAATTTAACGTTTCTGAACACGATATAAGTTCTATGTCACTGTTAAAATATTAACCTGAAACATTTTAAAACATAGTTATATTATATTAATACTATATGTGTGTATTTGTTTGTTCAAACGACTAAAATCAGTCTGTAAATACTTCCTACAAACAAAACTTAACCTTATTGAGCTTAATAATTATTACATATTATTATATGCACTCTCTGCCACCGCGCTACTATTATAACTATGATAGGAGACTATGTACTATCGACAGTGTAATGTAAGTTTTCTTACGTGCTTTAAAACTTGTGATTCCTTTTTACTATGACTATTTTAGTTTATCTAATATATTCCAGGGTGGTTTCACCATAGTAAAGTTTCATTTGGCACACCAATACGTTTGGTATTTCCCCTCATGTTAGCGAAAATGACTTTTATACGGGTTTATGTTGCTGCAATTGGGTGCACTATCTTGACGAGTTCAGCACCGTGGCTACACATTTCTGTTCATTCGACTTCCCTTTCACGAAATTACTCATAAAAAATGCCACATACGGAGAGCCGGTGAATATTTTTTTCTGCTGTGTACTCAACCAGTTTTTAATGTTTTGTTAAAAATATTATATAATTATTATTATTATTGTTGATCAATGTTGAAAGAAAGTGAACTCAACATCCGTAAACTTACGAAGATAACCGTAAAAAATATTACGAAGATACCCGGATAACTTGTAAACAGCGTTCTTCGTAAATTTTGAAACGAAAAGTTCCAACAGTGTGCCGACGGTGACGTCCTCGCAGCGAAGTCAAGCTGTTCGCGAGAAGACGCGGGGCGACGGAACCGCCGAAGGTCGCGAAAACAATCGCGCGAACTCGCGCGGAGGTCGCACTTCGGTCGCGACGCAAATTATTTTCGAAAAGCGTCTGGGTTGGAAAGTAGACGGGAATAAAAAAAAAAAGAGGTGTGCGGGGGGGGAGATGGGGGGCGGGAGAGGAAATTCAATGCGCCTCGCAATGGGAAGGGAATAGAAAAGAAAACATTTCTTCTTTGCTGAACCCTTGCACGCACGTGAACGTTCGTCGGAAATGGAAAGAAGGTACAGGGGGGGGGGGGGGGGTTTGGGGGGGGGGGGGGGTGAAGAAGGAAAAAAAAATCGTTTCCTGCGAAGACGACCAGGGAGAAGGCAACGCCGCCTGTTTCGCCGAAGAGACGCCCACAGACTCTTGTGTGCGGAGAGTTGTGTGAAGAAGCAGAAGAGGAAGGGGTTGGGGAAGGGGGGGAAGAGCTGAGAGGTGCTCCGAGCTGCCTCGCGCACGGAGATGAAGAACGTGACGTCCACCGCGCAGTCGTTTCCTCCGGTTCGACCCCCGGGTCCCACGTCAGGAACACGCGCGGCTCCTGCCCTCAGTTGTATCAAAAAAGGTTCGGGAAGCGAGGAAAGAAACATAAGGAGGGATAGGAGGAAAAGAGAACTAAATGAAACAGAAGCAAGAGGATGAGGAATAAAAGAGGCAGCTCGCGGGGGTGGAGGGGGGAGGAAAGGTACGGGGATCGGAAGACAACCGGAGGTTCTGGACGAGAGGGAAAGCCGGTGGTTGAAGAGGGAAAGACGCGATGAGATGAGATTGTTTCGACGTCCCGAGGGTCCTCGAGAGCAACTGGCCAGTTTCTTTCTCTCTCTCTCTCTCTCCCTCTCTCTCTCTGCGTCGCTCTTTCTTCCTCATCCTCCCTTTACCGACGACGGAGATGGACGCAACGAAAGAAAACAAGCGATGGCCGGCGAAGAAGCCCTTCGCCCCGAGGGGTGGAAGAACACCAATACCTGAGCCACCACGTCACTCGGAGGAACACGAGGTCACGTCGGTGGGCGGGTCCCCCGTCGAACACATCCCCGCTTCTTGTGTCTTTGTTACTCGCTACAACATACAGTCTATCATTAAGGGCAAGCATATCTCGCGACAAGATTCCGAGACCAGCTGAAAGTTAAAAACACTGCGGCATCGTCTGGGCGAGTTTCTTTCTGGTGCATGTAGATTGTTAAAACACCAACCAAAGTTAACTCAGCGAGGAAGCAAACGCGTCCCGAGTGGCTTTGGTCAAACAAGGCAACGACTTCTCTCGCAGACGGTCGCCAATCACAAGGAAGAAACCGCTGGCGCCGGTATACCTACCTTGTTGCAGTCGAATGGGCGGTAGGCTGGATTTCGTAACAGTTTTACATTTCACCTGCCACCCATTGGGCAGGGCTCTGGGCCGATGAGAAATGATCATCAAAAGAAGTACTGAATCACAGGCTATCCATTATATAAATCTCTCAAGTGAGCAACAAATCAGAACGTGACTTTTGTTTAAGAGTGTATATAACGTTACAGTCTATCGTAGACGTTATTGAAACCGCGAATTTTTCAGGTCCAAGTCTATTATAGTCCGTGTCGTGTGATCTCATATTTGATAGTTCTCGAACGTAACAAAAGTGATACCGATTTCCAAACATTCGTCACTTGCAAAGCATCACCCAATAACACGTGAAGTTTTTTTTTAATGTGGGATGATTAGCGCAACGCTCGCTGGTGCTTCTAATGCGATATCGCCTCTAAGCGCAAGCCTGTGGACTGGAGCGCAGTATTCCTGTGTGCATACGGAAACTATGAGTTTTGAGCGGTAACCATAACATTATATGGCGGAGACATGATGATATAGTTGGAATGCAAGTCCCTTGAAACACGCGTTTTGATAAATCTGATATAGTAATCATCCCTCAGCGTATTATTAAATGCTTTTAGTAAACTGACACCACTCGGACATCTTGGGCAGTTTTCAAATCGCATTGTTTCTTCTGAAGCTATGCACACCGTATGTTAGCTCGGGTATGCTGGGTCCTTAATTCTCAAAGTCTCCCCGCAATCGGAAGACAAAGATATGTGAGATGACTTCGTGGTAAGGTGGAAAAGGTCAGTGACCCTAGTGAGGCCCCCCCGGTTAGGGACTGGAAAAATTCGCGTTTTCAATGACCTCTAGGACAGACTCCACGATCCTCTGCGTACTTGTGCAGATTACACCTTTCTGATTGGCTACTGATCCGTGACACCTGCCAAATGGAATGCTTGTGATTCGCTGTTTCTCTCCCTTGAGGAATTTTTTCATTGGCTTAGAGTCAATCAGGTAAACTGCTGTCCAATCACTGAAGCAGCATGAAGTCGAACTAGTTGGGATTCCAGCCTATCGCGAAATGAATCCCCCGGCTCATCGCAACGTCCGCCACGTTTCTCGGTGGGAATCGAACCCGGGATCGTCCCACGTGACCACGCTGTCTAGAGTCGAGGAGGACCAGTTACCGTAATCAACTCTGATGAACCGAGGGACAGCGATAACTTTTTGGCCTTTCTCTCTCCGCGTGTGCGTGCGTGCTAGTCTGCGCTTCACGCAGGCACTTGTTCTCGCAGCTGACACAACGAGAACAGTAATCGAAAACTCGCCATCAGCACACAGAGGCCGCCTGCAATTTCGCGTTCGCGCGGGTGCCGGCGCGGCTCCTCAATTACGTTCGCTACACACGGCCCCCGTCGCGAATAATTGATACCAGCAGCGTGACGTCAGAACCATGGCAACGGGGGCGTTAGCAACGTGCTTTTCGTCGCAGGCAGAACCTCTTCACCCGTTCGCTAGCAACAGCAATCGCATTTGGAATACAGTCGATGCAACGCGCGAGAAAAGTGTTGACTATATTTTTTTTTTGTTAGTAAGAAATTTATGACGTCAGAAAAATATTTGTTTCGTATGAGGAAATGTGATTAATAACGTTGATGAGAGTTTTGAATTATTTCAAACCTACAAATGTGTTTATGTATAATTTAAAATACATTTTGATAGAAAAAACTTAACATTTATGCATAATCATCTCTTTGTGGGGCAATTTAAATGTGGAAATTTACCAATTCATACAATACGGCGATAACTAGATTTTACCGTTAAAAAAAAAACCTGCTTTCGTTGTCAAAGTAATGAGCAGCTATATGGACCACGATAACACAATTATTTTCTAATTAAAAAAGTTCACACTAATACAATCACGTGTACCAGGATTTATAATAACAAATTTTACAGAAGTAATTTAATTATTTAGTGCCCTAATAATCACCTTTCTACGTTCCAATACTATCCACAAGCCGAGTAATAAATTACTGTATAAGTATGATTACACTTTATATTTATATGGAATGTTGGATTTTCAACTATTATACTAAACGTTTTTTATTAACAACTGTTCGCAGGGCATTTTGTTCCAAAAAAAACGTAAAAAACATAAAAACCACATACATTAAATAAAAAGTAAAGACATACAAACGTTTTTAATGTTTGTACCCAAGGAAAACACAGTTAAAATATTACATTTTCCGGATAAAATGGATTATTGTACGTTCGTATGTTTCATACCGTTTTACGAAAATTACAATGTTCCACCAGTGACATTTCTCACTGACTTTCACGTCATTTCGTCGAGAAAATTTGCTTCCGACAAACTGACTTCTGTCTCGTTGCCATCACGGCACGGGTTAGCTGTTGGCGAAGTGTACGTAAATTTGTTAAGTTATATACTTTTTCGTAACTGTCACAATAACTCCAGGATAAACCCGTTACGCAGCAGGAGTGTTTTGACAATCGCACCAAGGAACACGTAAAACTAGCAACGTTACCTCGTCACGTGACGATAGTTTGTATGTTTGTATCAAACGGGATAAACGTGGTTTTGCAATCATATCCCAGAATCTACTCAAGCAGAAGTAAAGTTATAGTCTATGAAATATTCACATACCAAAACTATAAAAATTTAAAAAATATATACAATTTTTTGAAACTCCACAAATGAGGGGTGTAAAAAAAGTGTTTACCTTTATTGGAAAACATTTTAATAGCTCCAAATATACTTGGGTAGGAAGTTACAAACACTGCTTCAACATCTTGCATACATAGTTCATGTGCTTTATTTTCTTTCATTTTTTTCTTTTCGAAATTCAACAGTTAAAGAGGGCGAATGAGGTTAGATTTTGTTTTATTATAAAAATCAAACCTCTAAATGTGAATTAAATAATGAATAAATATCTATAATTTTACATTTCAGTTTCGTCAAAGCGAAGATTATTCAGTGGATTGATGTGTTATTTGAAAGTCAAGCTTCGACATGGAAATCGGTAGTTAAAAAAAAAATTGGTTGTCTGTAAAGTCGGTTTACGGACGATAGTTTAACGTGACAACGTCATAACAAAACATTTATGAAATGATTGCATACTTTAATGAATAAAATTGAATAATTTTTATTTTAATAATAAAAGAATAAATACTTGAAATTATACTAGTAATCAGATTTTTAAAATGCAAGAATAATTAACCTTTATCGCCGAAAATGTTGTTGTAATAAGCAATGAAAACCACATTAACTTTACACTTCACTTTATAAACAGTCGACGAAACAGTTCACGTGTAGATGACTTGTAATTAATTTTAAAAACTGGCGTAATTTATCAGCGTAACGGGACACCGCGTAACGGGATACAGCGTAACGGAACAATGTGCGTAACGGGACACTCTTTCGTGCGTGCAGCCGACGTTAATTAATTTATTAGTAGAGACCTGAAAAATTCGCGGATTCATTTCGTGTAATGCTAAAATTCAAATAATTATACCTTTGTGCTGCTTCTGCCATTGGTTGACTGTTAATCTAGAGGACTGAGAGCCAATTAGAGACCCTCACTCATAGAAGTGCCGAATCACAGGCCACCCAGTCTAGACGACTCACAAGTCAGCAGCCAATGTACAGGTGGCATTTGCCCGAGTGTGTAGAGGATATTGGAGTCCATCCTGAAGGTCATTGAACCCGCGAATTTTTCCGGTCTCTCTTTATTAGACGTTGTCACGTTAAAAAAAAAACTGTTTGTCTCGGGTGATGAACGCATCCGACTCACGTAACGGACAAGCAGTAGTCGCGTGACAAGCCCCAGACACGGGCCCGGACAGCGGCTGACGCCGGGAGACATGCGCGGGCCGCGTGTGCGGCGGGGAACACTCACCGCGGTCGAGGGGACGACGTCGTCGCCCTCCAACTCGTCGGCGGGCGGAGGCTACGACGGCCGCGGGGCGCGGGAACAGCCCGCTGCCGGCACGGCGGTCCTCTTCTGGAACAACACATCGCCGAGTTCACTCTGGCGCGCGGACGCTCGCGCGAAGGAAACAACAACGGAAGGAACGAAATGACTCATGAACGAATGAATTCAAAAAAAATTTAATGCAGATCGGACGAAGAAATGAATGAAGGAATGAAAGGATGGATGATTGAAAACTGAATGAAGGATTGAATTAAGTAAAAAAAAAAAAAAACTTAACGGAACGAAGAAATTAATGAAGAATAAATGAAGAAATAACTTAATTAAAATTTTAAGCCAATTTTAACCTACTATGCAACTGTAAAAGACAGTCATTGAAATATATTTCGTCCAGTATGTAGGTTATACTTATGTGATTTAAAAACATTTTACTGCTATTTTTGGTGTGTCAAGCCCTTATTTTATTAAAAACCGTTTGCAAATCTTTTTAAAACATTTTTGCGTAGAAAAAATCTAGCCGACAAAACAAAAATCATCAGATTCTGTCAAATCGTTCAGATTCTATAATAGTGTTCATAGTCTCGTCATATTCTTAATATTACAGTACACTAAATCATTTTATTTCTATATTTCCTTGATTCTACTCGTGATTTTTATATAAATCCATTGCATAGATTGTCATAGAACTAAACGCCAAGCAGAGAAAAGTTGATAGGCCAATCAATGACGGTTCTGAATCAAACAAATTCCCTTCGGCACAGCCTCCAGGCTGTACCTATTTATTCTGGAAATGTTTTGGACACTTCTGTACACTCCTGGAACATTTTTAATGACTTAATGTACATAATATCCTATATATTCGCCAATATTCAGAAAATATCGATTAAACATTTTTTATATTCTATATAGCGAAAATATTTTGAATTTTTTTTTAACTCAATGCATCCAGCATTGAATGTGTTAACGAATTTCATAGTATGCATACTAAGGTAAAAATGCAATTATTTTTGACTTAAAAACAATATTTTTCATCCCTTGAATAAATACGAGGTCGTAGGTACATTTTTTTGGACAAAGCTAAAGCGTAATATTAAGATGGTTAAAAATAAATTCCGACGAATTTGATACTACGCAGGCTTTTTTTTTTAAATATATATTTCAACCCCTTGTTTTTACGGTAGTAGTTCGTATCCACAAAAATTGTTACAGACAAAGGTTTAAGATAAATTTTCGGAGTTCTACAATAAATTATAATGGATTTGATAGTATATCTATTTAAAGGTAATGACTTTTATTTTATTATAACCACCCCTTGCAGTAATGGTTTGTATTATCAAAAATTGTTTCAAACAAAAGTTTTAGATAAAAATAATACGATTTACAAACATTGTGAACTGATATGATGATATGCCTATTAATGGAATTATTAATTTCTTTTTGGATTTTAACCTCCCTTTATCCACCCCTTTGTAGTGTTGTGCCCCTTGGCCTTAACTCCCCTCATTTTATCTAAGTCTTTTTCTGTGCCCTCGATGAATTAATTGTAAAGTGCTTTGTGCTAATTGTTATCCTTGGGAGGTAACATGCAAGGCCTCAGGAAAGCAAATGCTGCTTGCTGGAAAAAAACTTCGCTTGGATAAAAAAAAAATTCCCTTGTGTCATGTGACCCGGAAATGGTTCTGTCTCCATATTGTTCTAGAAGAAGGAAGAATATTCTTGTCCGAGCTTCTTGTCCGAGCTGGGCGAGTATATAAGCCCCTCGCAAGCTGTCGGAGAAACAGAGCTATGGTGTAGAAATATTTAGAGAGGATTGTCGTTTGGTCTTCGCTTATTTTTGAAGCGGTACGAATAAATATATATATTTTTAATATGCCCTTTATTTTTTTTTCATTTACTGAAACAATGGCTCGTTTTATCAAAAATAGTTTCAAGCAAAAGTTTTAGATAACAATTATAAGATTTACAAAACAATTTGATCGGAATTTGGGAGTTAAGAATTTTCTTATTCTACCCTCATTTTTTCAACCCCTTTCAGCAATGGTTCGTTTGATAAAAAAATTGTTCCAGAAAAAAATTAGATAAAAATTAGAAGATAAAAAACAATCTGTACATATTCGATGTTGTGCCTATGAAGGGAGTTATAATAGTTTTTGTCCTACATTTCTTGTTTTTTTTTTTTTTTTCAAACCCTGTCAGTTATGACTGGTTGTATCAAAAATTTATACAGACAATAGATTTTTGTATTAGTCTTTCGAGCTATAAAACGTTCAAACGAATGTGACATATTCTATTTATGGAAGTTACGGCGTTACCGTAAAAACTGGGGTTGAAATAAAATATATATATATATATATATATATAAATTTCTTAGTATAAAATTCGTCAGAATTTATTAATAAACATCTTAATATTACCTTAAACCATTGTCCCAAAAAATTATACGATCATGTAATAGTGCAAGGGATGAAAAATATTGTTTGGATGTCAAAAATAATTGCATAACTACCTAAGTAGGCATAATATGAAATTCGTTAAGACAGTAAATACTGGATGCTTAAGTTAAAAACAATTCAAAATATTTTCGCTGCATAAAATATGTGAAAATGTTAAAGCGATGTATTTTGAATATTGTCAAACATATAGGTTGTTGTATACATTAAGTTCTTAAAATTTTCCAGGAGTTTATAAAAGTTTCCAAAACATTTCCAGAGGAAAAATAGGTAGTTCAAAATATAAGTTCGCCTGTAGGCTGTGCTAAAAGGGATTTTTTTAATAAATGGAACAGAAATATTCGTGTAAAATTACAAATATTTGTATATTTTAATCAAAACAACTGTATCACTTCAAAATATGTGTTAGTCTTAATATTGGGTTCAGATTCTTACCCAGGCATTTATGCTTTGTGATGTCCTAGTACACCCAATAGTTGAAGTTATTTGTAAACCGTTTCCTGAATAGTTTTCCAGTATTAACTGCACAAATAATAAGCATAATGAAACAAAATAAAGTACAATTATTGAATATTCTATTATCTTTTCCATGGTTTAAAATATATTTTTAATGAAACATAAATCAAAAAAAGTATTAAGTATCATGCGCAAATTGTCTTAATATATAGGGGAGGACGGGGCAAGTTGACGAGCGGGGCAAGATGACGAATGACTTATTTCCACGTCATGGCACTAGATAGCACCACCTAACAGACACTACTAGCGCTCCACACTGGTGGGCACTAAAGAATCGCACAGTGAAGCCGCTGCCACCATTTAGTTGTTTGTTAGATGATGTTCGTACATTTGGTCTGACGTATTGTAATTTTCAAGAACTTCGAAGTAATATCTCATGGACAAACAGGTAAGATATTTGGATATTCAATGCCACACATTATTACCTTAGACTATATACTTTTCTTAACCACTATATATTGTTAACCTTTTATTTTTTTTTCCTAGCGAAAAAATCCAATACTAATAACATTGCTGATCGGGGCAAGTTGACTGGGGCAAGATGACGAGTCGTCATCTTGCCCCAAGTGCTTTATACGGTTTTTGTGGTATCCACATACAACTCTTTTATAACTTTTGTTTGATTTTCTGAGCTTTATAATCTCATAAGCAAAATGCAAGTGTCATCACAAGCTCACCCATGAAAGCGATTCTGGTTCAGAGGAGAGCTCAGAGGATAGAACAAGAACGTTTGAAGCAACAAAGACAAGAGTCTAGAGAAGCCAAAAAAGGAACTGTTACTAAGAAACTGAAGCTCGATTCTCGAGAAAAATCCAAGAAGCTCCAACTTTCGACAGGCATGACTTCAGCTCAAATATCCGAAGTGCAGTGTCCAGTGTGTGATGAGATTTATGTCAATCCTCCATCAGAAGACTGGATCGAGTGTTGCAAATGCCACACATGGTGGCACGAGGACTGCTCGAACTTTGAAGGAGGAAAATTTGTGTGCGATTATTGTTTATAAAACACCAACTCTGAATTAGTTATGTAAGTTAACTATTAATTGTAATTTTCAACAAACCAAGCCTTTAATAACATGCCTTATATGTAAAAACGCATGTAACAATGTTAAATTAGTTAGTTTACAGTAGTTTGCATTCTAAGAATAAATATGTTTAAACTTGTGTCAAAAATGTCATCTTACCCCGTAGTCAAAGTCATCTTGCCCCGGTTACGGGGCAAGATGGCACATTTGCATTATATTTTTAAAAGGGCAGAATTTTTGAGATAATATAGAAATATAGATTTTTTTCATGTAGTTACACCACGACAAAAGACTATTCTAATAGTGTCTGGAAAGAAGGAAATCGTATTTCCAAAATTAAAATTATAAAAAATGGTGAACTCTTAACATCGCCAACTTGCCCCGTCCTCCCCTACTCAGATTTATTTCGAAAAAACGTATTTCATATATGCAAAAATAACTATAACCATAAGTTGTATAAATTTACATCATATGTCTTGTAGTATTACAAACTATTTCTTGGCAACTGGTTTCCAAAGGAATAGTTTATCAAAGTACAGGAAATTTTTTTCTATGCACTGAACAATTTGTTTTTTCGTCAAGACAGACGACCATATTTATCTGCACGTATTTCAAGTTAAAAAATCTCATGTTTGTATGTCCAAGTTTCAATGTATTTGGGCTTGGTCTCGCAAGTGATGGTGATTTTTTTTAAAGGTTTTTAAATCACTTTTATTCAAGGGCTTATTCTAAAATTTTAAATCGGTACCTCATTGCATTGTTGATTTGCCAAAAATATTTTCAATAAATATTAACTTAGAGTAATATTATGGGTGTAAAAAAAGCATATAATAAGGAAGTATTTAAAAAGTGGCCAGATAAATCACTCAATCAACACTTTAAGAAAAACAGCTCAAAAAGGTTTTTACCACGCCCATTCAAATCTGCCTGCATGTAATCCACGGGATCTCAAATGCGAATTTAGCAAGGTAGTCCATGATAAATAAGCTTCCCGCAATAAATCCAAGACTATGCCTAGAAAGTTTACGTAAAAAAAAATTGAAACATTGCTTCGAGCCATGCATGCACGGTGTCTCACAGAAAACGAATAAAAATTACGAAGCAATGACGTCTTTGTAGCCTATTTTCAAACTTGTTGAAGAAGCCTTTACGAAAGTATCTTTCTTTCTTTCTGTTCAGCTCTGAATAGAAACACGGGCCTGTAACTATACGTAAGGACAAAACTTGTTGTTGTCTTCCTCCTAACCTAGCGATCAATAGAACGTCGAAGGGATTTGGAGGGGGGGGGGGGGGTGGAATAAAAGTTCTTCGCCTCGCAAAACCGACGTCAAAGACGGCCGTCAGGACGACAGCCGACAACAAAGTCTGGACGATATCTCGTCCAAGTGTAGGCGGAGACACAGTTGGCTGCGGTCCCAAAGGACCGGACAGTATCTATACGAAAACTAAGGTTCTTTTATACTCTTCCTTCCCCCCCCCCCCCCGTCGAAACAAGAAGGGGTTGGGGGAGAAAAAAAAATATATATATATATATGAAAGAAACGCAACACAAAAAGTCTCGCCTTCACAACAGTTTATGACTTTTATCGCCCAATGGAACTGTTCCCGCCAAGTACAGAAATATTGGATTGTAAATAGGAGTTGAAAACCGAAGCAGGGAAGAACGAAGTGCCGATTATCAAACATCGTCAGGTATGACTCAGAAAATATGTTAACATAATAAATGCTAGTGTAGTATTTTTAAAATATAAATATGTATTTTTAATTATTAAAAAATTAAAGTAAGCGTATCCTTTTTTTATATTTATCACATATTTATATAATATATTTAATTTATATGCAAAAGTTTAAAAGTGATAACTTTCCCTGCATGTTTGCGTCTTGTTACCAAGTTGGGGAGGGTAATGTTGTTACGAGGTCTGTTGAGGATGATTGATAGAGACCCGGAAATTTCGCGGATTCTTCTGGCCTCAGGATAGAATTCAAAGTTATAGGTGTGCTCAACCCATGTTTACTTTCCCATTGATTGATTTCTTAGCGAGAACATTTTTATCCTTGTTATTTGGCACTACCTGATTCGCTTACTTATCTCCTAGCTGGGCATCATTGGCTCACGGTCGTAGACGGGAGTGTCCAAACAACTGCGTGCCAACCATGAACACAGTGCGAGAGTGTGAAGGTTTGCATTCTAGCTTGCGACTAAATGAATCCGCGAAATTTCCGGGTCTCTAATGATTGATAAAGAGAACGATTTGATTAGGAACTTGTGTATTTGAAGACTGATTAACAAATTCTCAAGAGTAATCAGTAACTTGTCTAACATACATTTTACATAGAGCAAACAATAATGAACAATAAACTAAATATGTAATTAATGCTTTATTATAAAGGTATTGAACATTTAAGTTTAAAATTATATTTAATTTTCACAAACAGCTTTTTTCTAGTTATAATTTAGAAATAGTAACATACGAACCAGTTCAACTTATATAAACGGACTTTGCATCACTTTTTGGAATACAATTTAAGAACGCCTAAATCGAATCAACACATGGCCCATCTGAACTACAATTCGAGCACGCGCATGCTAATGTGTCATTATTTTTCGACACCTGGAATGAGCCCTGTTTTGCAATCCTTATCACGCAGCCCATTCTTCACCGGGACGCGAGACTGGGTTAGCTTTTGGCTTTTACCGCCACATCGATCTCGGCGTTGAGATTTATGATTGCCCGAATAACAACAAAACCTGACTGCACACTGGTATGCCAATTTTATTACTTCGTCTGATTAAAAGCCAAAGCAAACTGACTCACATTTCAGAAAATCCTCCTCAATCTGTTTTTTTTCTTTTGCGTAATTCATTGAAAACCATAATTCACTATTTTTTGTAAAAAACTTAAAAAAATTCGTCCTTTTTAACTTAAAAAAACCCTTAATAATTTCTTATGAAATATTAAGCTCTCACCAGTCCTTAAATTTCTACCTTCTTTAATGACACGAAATTATGAAATTCTACAAAATTTTTCTTGCAATATATTAGGATTTTTCAACCCTTGTGCACCAAATTATACAACTTAAAAAAAGAATATTAATAAAACACACATTCCGCTTACAGGGGATTTTACCAACAACGTTTTGATTCACATTGACGACCCTCACCCAAAATGAGCACAACGCGTAAGCGATTACAGCCACTGAGGACTCGTCATAGTAAAGAACTGAATGAATCAATGAATGAATGAATGAATGAACGAACGAACGAATGAGATGGCGAGGAGTGGTGAAATAAATTGGGCAAACAGAAGTACCCCGAGAAAATGGCTTCGGCTCACGGCAACGTCCGCTGGTGGGACAGACCAATAAACCACCGCAGGGTCCAGAGGCAGAAATTGAATACAGAGAAGGAGAAAGAGAGCAAGAGAAATAATAAAGTACACTGACAGATTTTTTTGTACTTTTACAACGGAAATCCTTAGAAGCTCAGTTGCCAACGATATAACTTGTAAAACTACAAGGCAGAGCTTTGCACCAAATTACAAATGATACTCTTGTATGTTTTATTTTTCTGGCGGGTGTCGGTGGCCATATTGGATTTAGGTCGTCTGCTGTCGGCCGCCATCTTGTTGTAGATGTATTTAACATTAAAGCTGAATAAAATTCATACAAAAATCATTATCGCAGTGGGTTGGTTTCGAACAGAGATAATATGTTTTAGGTAATTAGGTAATTAGGCTAGCCACTAGGCTAATAGACCAATTAAGAAATAAAGATAACAATAAGTAGGGACACCTGTATTTCGCGATTTCATTTCATGTCAAGGTATTTCACAAAACACTGTAGCTTTTTCTAAGAGTCATGGCAAATTGTGAGGGTGTAGC
Source organism: Bacillus rossius redtenbacheri (assembly GCF_032445375.1). Taxonomy (NCBI): domain Eukaryota; kingdom Metazoa; phylum Arthropoda; class Insecta; order Phasmatodea; family Bacillidae; genus Bacillus; species Bacillus rossius. Next base: position 42,069,567 of record NC_086337.1, on the reverse strand, counting down.
AGTACGGTGACCACATTCTCATTGGCCCCGTCAAGAGCGGGACGACACCTCTCACCGACCTCAGCCAATAACCACAGGAGAAAAGCTACAGTATTTTGTGAAATACCTTGACACGAAATGTATTCGCGAAATACAGGTGTCCCTAACAATAAGCAGTATATTGTTTCAAAGCATGTTATAAGCCTCTGGGAAGCTATAGTATTATTATCGTGCGATAATCAGGTCCGTCTCGTTTGTGCTTTAGCACGAGATGCTACTTCTGCGCCCTGTTGCGACTGCCGGGAACTACGCGTTTATACATGAGTTTATTTTGCGGAGTTACAAGAGTTGCTCTTGTAATTATACAAGCAGATGGTATGACTTTACTTTTTCAAAGGATGGTGAAAGTATAAACAATTTCCTTGTAAATTTTACATGTTTTTTTTTTTTTTTTAGGTTGCAACGTAGAGAGAGAGAATAAAGCCCCAGTAAAAGATAAAAGAAAAAATATAAAAATATATTAAAATGCGAAAGTAGCACGTCCTATATGCGAAAGAGAAGTAGGGAGGGGAACCGACATGTTGTTACCAATGTCGCTTCGGAACACAAATGTACTTAATTTAATCAGCATTCGGACAACAATGAGAAGAGGGGAGCGGACGAAAACCTTTAGTCGAGACGCGACTGCTATCAAACTATGTTAGCAATCAGTTGTAATTGTCCGCAAATGACTAGCATCTCTCCGTTAATAATCTCGGTTTGTGGGGGTCTCGTAATGACAAAGCAATGTACACAGTCAAAGATGGCCTTTGAAGATATAATATAGCCACTCTATCAGCTACGTGATGTCCAAATTGACTGAAACAAACCATTTTCCGAAACCCCCGCGGTAATTATTTTAAATCTGCTAAAATAATTATAAATAATGTTGGTAATATTATAGAATAGACTCTTATAAAATAAAATTTAAAAAACAAAGATCCAAACGGAATCCATGTTTATACTCGTTCAATAACAGTTCTTCACAACAAATCATTTAGTTTCTATATTCCTCTAGAGCACAATATGAAAACACTGACAGCAGGTTGCTACTTCCAACGGCTGACTAAATGTCTGCGCCCGGCTTCCTTTCAGCCACTACACTGTAAAAAAATGTTCACCTTCAATTTACGAAGAAAGCTGCTTACGAATTAATCCAGAGATCATCGCTAATTTACGGCTACCTTCGTTAATTTACGGACACTAAGTTCCACTTACTTTGAACATGAATTCAAAAGCATATTCTTGGTATAATATAAAAAACATTCAAAAACTGGTTAAGTCTGCAGTAAGAAAAAAAATCTTCTTTTGTCCATGTGTGTGTTTGCCTTTTGTTTAGAATGTAATATATAGAGACCTGCAAAAATCGCGGTTTCGATGGCCTTCACGATAAACTGCACATACCCCTGTACACTCGGGCAAATAACGCAAGTTCATTGGCTGCCGACTTGTAAGTCGTCTCAGCTGGTTTGTCTGTGATTCTATCCTTCTTTGGTTGAGGGTTTATAACTGGTTGAGATTCGTCCAGATGAACAGTAAGCCAATAGCAAAATTATCTAAGAGGTATATGTGTTTGAATTCTAGCCTATCACCGAATAAATCCGCAAATTTTGCAGGTCTCTAGTAATATAAAACCATGAAGTTGAAATGCGGCGTAGTTTCTACGAAGATTCAGTTATTTGAAATTACGAAGAACTCTTAGTTTATTTCAGTTAAATTCCTCGCTGAAAAGTCCGTAAATTTACTGTAATTTCTAGAAGTGTAGAATGGTGCCTAGTGGCGCACGAAATTCAAATTTTCACTCTGATGTTTACACCTGTAATTCTGCAAGGGTTTTTTTTTTCTCTCGGACACATGCTCTTGCACAAAAAAAAATGGCTTGTTTTTGCATTCCCTACGTACTAATGGCAATGATTAAGTTGGGTGTTATGTCTGAGAATGTAATTACAATAAAGACACGCGCAAAGCCACGGGAATATGAAATCGTGTGTATATACAACGCTGATTACATTGTAACCACGTGAAAGCTACGTTTTGGTTCAAAGTTCGACACACACACGGTAAAAAAAAAATGTATCTATTTATAACGCTCGTGAGTCATTCTTGCACGGAGGTACCGCTTCATCCGAGTTCACGTTGTTAGTCAATTACCGTCATTTATTTATACGTGCAGACAATAAACATGGCAGGTTTTATTGGCTTTACATGGAGCCTGGCCATACAACCCCCCTCCCCACTCTATATCACGGAATATAGTCAAATACGCGGTCGTGTAATAAAGAATGAAAGATAAAAGTGCGAGGCACACGTGAAAGACAGGAGATCGGGTTCGCAAAAGAAGCTGTGTTACACGAACGAAGGATAATTACTGCAGCGTACAGAAGCCGTGTTTCCTGGAGAAGGGACGGAAATGCATGAGTGAGGAAATCAAAAGTAGAATGAGATAAAAATCCACTGGTCCGCGGAAACGTCCGCCATGTTTTCCAGCTGCGAAAAATCCACAATCAGTCGGGAGTTTCACCCGGTTGGCATTGGTGCGAGGTAAGTATTCTGAAATACAATTTTTTAATAAAACATTTTTTTTAAGTTTGGTTTGTTAATTACCACCAACCCATTTACTGATTAATTTCAGAAGATCTAGTTGAACTATTGTGAATATTGTGATAGAGGCTTGTATTGTTCGCGATAACATCTGATCACTCATTACGCTGCAATAAGGTATGCCTGCGCTAGCGATTGTTCACTTGTGATTGGCTTCAAGAGAAGCCACTGCCGTATTTCGCCGGGCCATTCAGGAAGCGTGTTATTCCACACTGGATGGCTATAATAGGTGTGCTGACAGTAGTCATGCGCTTGAAATAAACACAACCGGCCAAAAAAACACAAGACAATGCTACAAAGTTTAGACACAGCTGGTATGGAAAACTTTTAGCAAAAATATTCACGGTCATTCTTATTGTCATTTAAAACGTGATATGGTTTAGACTTTTTTTTTTTAGACATTACAAATTATCACCCATGTCTTATCCAGGACTCGAACCCTGAACTCCTTACATCGGGAGCTGGCGTGCGTGCGCTACGAAGATCATGGCCGGATATTTTCAAAGAATAAAAAAAATTAAATAGGTGCCTCTCGATTTAGGTCATGATTTTATATATATACTAGCTGCAGTACCCGGCTTTGCCCGGGCTGAACACCGGGTGATATATTGTGCGCGAGTTACAGCAAAATGGATAGCGATATGTCCAGTGTGGTGGACATTAAGAAATGACACATAATTACTGTTTGTGTATCTGTGACCTATGGTTATCTGTTTACCCATGGCAATCGGTTGAAAGGTTTAGAAGTTGATGCGCTACAATACCATCTAGCGGCGAGTTACAAAAAAAATGGTTAGCATAAAAACCTTCTCCATGATAAAAACACTTCGATGTGCCAACTTTCATGGCGATCGGTCAAACGGTGTAAGAGTTTATCGACGTCATACATGCCAACATCCAATTATATATATTCTTATATTTCGAAATTTTGGGGCTTTCACTTTTGAGGAAGGGGGGGGGGGGGGGGTGGATGTTCAGGACCTCGAATGGTTTGGAACACACCATCTCGAAAGAATAGATATTTGAAGTTCCTGAAATTGTCGAAATTTTGGGGCTTTGTTCCCAGAGGAGGGCGGGGGGTTCGAGGACCCTGAATGGCACGAAAATATTGACAAATAGAAAGCTTATTACCTACCTATGAATAATTATCTAAATAAATTAATAAATAACTGTATGTTTAAGAATTTACGTACATACATAATATTAAACTTCAAACTATACACACCAAAAAACAACAAAAAAAACAAAGGATGTTTGTGAAACAATTTTTTATTTGTCATAATGTTTAAAACATTTGTAGGATTTGTTTATATGTAAAACTGTGGTGGCAATATTCCGCTTATCCAAAGGAGTATAGAAATTAATCTTTGAAATCTTTGAATTAAGTAAAAAAAAAAACACGTAGTCCAAAATGAAACAAAAAGTATAAATAACAACTAATTTGACAAAAATTATACAGCTGGAATGACAATGTTAACATCCGCCTGAAATTTAATAGAAGTAGGTAGGTAAGAATCTATATATATATATAAGTAATTCAATGAAATTAAAACATAGATAAATAAAATTATCTCACAATCAACCAAACATAATGTTTAATATGAAATAATGGAAGATAGCAATTACACGTAACTATTCTAATTAATAAAAAAAACCAACTTTCCTGAAATAATAAAATTCAAATTTTTCAACAATATATTATAGTTGATAAATATTTCTGGTTTCGGTCTCAGCAGCTCTAAGACTCTTGACGCTCAGCAGATAAATTATAAACACTAAACCAAACTCCTTGCAAATAAGTAGGTACTGTAAAAAAAAATAACAATATTGACAAATAGAAAATATTAGTAGGCCCAACCAACCTATGAATAAATTTCGAAGAAATTTATAAGTTTAAGAATTTATGTAGGGTACTTACATAATATTAAACTTGAAACTATCCACACAATAAAAACCTAAGAATGTTAGTAAAACTAATTTTTTTTATTTGTCATAATACCTAAAATACGTATATATCCAAAATGAAACAAAGTATAAATAATGACCAATTCAACAAAAACAATTGTACAACTCGAATGACATTGAAAACATACAAGTGAAATTTAAAAGAATTATGAGTGCCCTAGGTAGTGAGAAAAAATATATATAGAAAAAATTAAATTTAAAAAATGGGTGCGTGTACTTAGTTACGCGCATGAGAAGATATACTTCTTTGGCATCATTAAAAAATAGTTTTTAATTGCATGCAAAAATATTGCGTGAAGTACCTCCGCGTGGAAGAAGTGAAACTTCGTAATGTGGAAATGAAAATAGGAAGGGGTAGAAATTGATTTTTAGTGAAATCATATTGTATCAAATCAAACTAAAAAATAAAGGAAATACATTTGTAACGATTCATAGATTGATCTTCAGAGAGAGAGAGACACCTATTGAATGTCTATAAAACTAACTTTTTTATGAGAGCAGATTTTCATGAAATAAATCATGAAATCATTCAACGATAAAAGCTGTTTATTTAATTAAGCGGACGGGTTCACCCCAAGGAGAAAATTGACGCGGCGAGACCTCGTGGACATAGAGAAATGACACACACTCACTATTTATGTGTCTATGAAACATGATTTTTTTCTGCAATTTAAATTGTAATATACAAAAACGGTATTGAAAATTGAAACAAATATGGCGACACTACAAACTGTCAAGATCTTTATTTCTTTCTTACTCTTTACTTAGTTCCTTACAATAGCAAAACGTAACGTAATGGCTTCAAAGCTATTGCTCGGCAGACATACAGGAATGGCACTAACAGTTTGTATATCTATGACACACATTACATAAAATTAAGATATATTTTTTTAACCCGTTTAAAATTTATTTTTTAGACAAAAGATAGCCTATGTCCATCCCCAGGATATAATATATCTCCTTGCCAAATTTCATTACGATCCGTTCAGCCGTTCAGCCGGGAAAAGGTAACAAACAAACAGACAAACGACAGACAGACAGAGTTACTTTCGCATTTATAATATTAGTAAGGATTAGTCACAGATATACTTTTAGACGTTTTAAATGTTTGAACTTTTACGAATCAAAATGAAAAAAAATTTACACATCGCATTCTTTTTGCATAATTAGCTACAAAATTTACATTTTAATTTTTTTTTCCTTGGGAAGAAAAAAAATAAGAATAATTTAATGGATTTTCATACTAAAATATTTTAAGTTTAAAGGCAAAAATACTGGCTAATTAATGTAAGGGTTTGCATGTCTATTACAAAAACTTAAAAGTGACCCAACCCCTTAAGTCGACAGAAGAAATCCCTACCGAAAATAATTAATTTTTAAAAAAACCTTCTGGTAAACACTTTTTGAAACCGATTAACGGGTAAAATTTAATAAGAAAATTTTTTTCTTTTATTTTTTTTAATTAATGGACTTTAAAGTAATCAATTTTATCTTTTATTGTTTTATAAAACCAGGCCCCAGAACAATACTGTGTCTTTAAAAATAGTTAATAGAATACATTCGTTAATTAAGAACCCATTTCATAGTTAAAAAACATCTACACTAGTTCAAAAACCATTTTAGGATTGGTATGTTTATTTATTTAACATAAAAAAACCAATCATTTGCAAAATAAAAAGACGGTAATATTTCGAATGCAAATTAATAAAGAATGTTCAATAGCTTTGGTGATTTTAAAATGTGCTCATTTTTATTTTTCGTTCTGCAACTCACTTTGAAAGAGTTCGTTTACTGCCCAACCTTTTTTTTTTTTAAATCAATTTGCCAGTTTTAAAAAAGTATTTCTGTTTTTTTTTTCCTAGTTGAAAATGTTTTGAATTATACCTCATACAAAAAAAAAATAATGAATTTCGTTTCATTCACCGGTGACTTGTTCACAAAAAAAAAAAAAGGGAGGTGAAGATAAAAAATGGAGAGAGCTGAGGACTTTCGAGGGTCGGATTCGCTGTGTCTAAGTTAGGCTCCCATAGTTTCATTAAACATCGAGAGAGATGGAGCCATAGGTATGAGAGGGTTGTCGAGGGAGGGGGAGGTGAGTGAAAGAGAGAGAGAGAGAGAGAAGGCAGAGTTTGTCTGTTTGTCCCGGAGAATTGGCGTCGCTGAAAGTCATCGTCCGCAGCCGCCCGCTGTCCCTCACACCCTCGGAACTGCCACCCCTTCCAACCCCCAAACACCTAACCCAACCCAACCCCTCCAACTGGGCCATGAAGCTGAATTGCCCATTACGCCCGGAGGGTAACGACAGGCGCGCCCCATTCAAATCACACAGCCAAGACGCCATCTTGCTCCATTAGAATTGTTGATGGCTTAATACCCGGGCCCAGCACCTCACCCCCACCCCCTCCTACGGGAAACTCCCCCTCCGGCAGTCGTCCCAAAGTCTGCCCTCGCCATCCTGGACGATGGAGTCCATTTTTTTTTTTATTTAACTGAGAAGTTGGAGCCAGCCTGCGGGCGGGTCCCTCTGGCCCATTAGACCGGCGCGGCGCGGCGACCGAGCCACAGACAGCGCGCGTCACGGACCCGAGGCAGCAGTCGAGCGGGAAGCCCACGATTCACTCGTCCTTCTGGACATACCCGAATACTCACGTCGGCAAGCCTTCTTTCAACAGACGAGAGAGCCAAACGCCCGATCGTGCATCTTCGGTTTTTTTTTTTTGGTTCATTGTAAATAAATATACAACTCATGATAACTAATGGTTAGCGACCTGAAAAAATTCGCGATTTCAAATCCCTAAAGGATAGACTCCGTGATCCTCTACGCACTCGTGCAAATTACATCTGCTGATTGGTTACCGACTCGTAACACCTGATGACTGGAATGATCGTGATTCGCTAATTATTCTGTTAAAGATTTTTCATTGGCCCAGAGTCCTTCAGATAAACTGTGGCCCAATCACCGAAGCAAAATAATGTCAAAAGTATTTGGACTCTATCCTATCGCGAAATGAATCCGCGAATTTTGCAGGTCTCTACTAAAGGTCAATTAGGTTAGGTTAGCTACATTATAAATACTTTAAAACATAGTGGACGGTTGATTTGTTTAGGATAGCTACATTAAAGATACTGTGAAATCATGTAAACGGTTTCCCCCAAATAAATACACCTGTTGTGGTACCTACGGAAAAAAAAAAGCGAGCATGAACTTCGGGGAACTTCGGGTTTGGCTCTCCCGTCTGTGAAAAGAAGGCTTGCCAACGTGAGTATTCGGGTAAGTTCAGAAGGACGAGTGAATCGTAGGCTTCCCGCGGTCGAGCAGGAGCAAGGTGCGCGCGCACTGGCGCGATGAGAGGCGAGGCGAAGAGTTGCGCGCCCGCTGGCGCGAAGCGATTCGTACTTCCGCAAATCTCTTCTTATTAAAAAAAAATGAAGGGGGGGGGGGGGGTTTGTCTGTAAAGTCGGTTTACGGACGATAATTTTACCTGATAACGTCATAAGTAAAGACCGGAAAAATTCGCGGATTCATTTCGCGATAGTCTAGAATCCAAAAACGTTCGCCTTTTAACCGCATCAGTGATTGGGCCAAAGTTTATCTGAATCATACTCTGCCAATGAAAAACCTGCAACAAAAGAAGTATCGATTCATTAGCGTCCCAGTAAACAGGTGTCACGAGTCAGTAGCCAATGAGCAGATGTAATTTTCCCGCGTGCATAGAGGATCATGGAGTATATATCCTACAGGTCATCGAAATCGCGAATTTTTCCGGTCTCTAGTCATAATATTAAATTGCTGCCTTTAAAAAGCCCGCCTTAACCTGTTTGATATTATATAGAAGATTTTCTCGCACGGTGGTTGGCCGGTTCTTGCACGCTCGGCTCAGGCGGAACCTGACAACGAGTCATGCTTTTTCGTGCGTGCAGCCGGCGTTCATCGATTTAAAAGACGTTATAACGTCAAAAAAAATACACAACTACCCGTTAAGTAGCCTATCGCTGCAGGCCAGCACAATACGCATCCAAATAAATATGAAATAAACTGTGCACATAATCATGCCAAGCGAAGTCACGTTTATTTAATCTCATCGGCATGTTCTTAAGGAAGACATGTAAGGCTGATAACTCTTAATTCAACTCCATTAAACATATTAACGGAAATAAATAAACGAAGTGAGTGCTTCAAGACAGAGGGATATGTAATATTTATAGTACAGGTTGTCCCATGAAAAAGATACCCACCATCTGACGTAATACAGGTAACATTAACAACACTGTTTAAGTCATTGTGAATTATATAAAAAATAGAAATACATACGTAAAACAAATTAAATTTAACTGCAATAAAAGTAAAAAAAAATGCAACTACGGATTGGCTAGTCACAATTTTAATGGTGGTGTAACAAGCAATGTGCATGGTTAATTTGTTTACAACATGGATTTACTAACGTCTAAAGTCAAGACAGCGAGAAAAAAAAAGAGTGTTCTGGTTCTGAACAAGAGATTTCAACTAAGAAAAAAAAAGTATTACATTTTTCCAACGCTATTTTTCTTTGCGTTTCTTTTCTGAATAAGTTGCTCTAAGAACCGTAGCCACTGTTAGTGGTCGTTTTCATCCTGCGCCAAATTGCTGAATACACTTAAGTTCTCGATACATCACACAGCCATTTCTCCACCACCAGCAGACCGGAAAAAGTTTAGTCGAATCCCCCTCCTTCCTTTGGCACACCCCCCCCCCCCCCCCCCCGGCAACTTTTACGCAATTTCTCCTCCGTCCGAGAACTAACGTTTTAATTTATCTCTTCCAGAAACGTAGCGTTTTCTCAGGCAGCGATGTCTTGCCCGAGCCGTTGCGCCGAATGCAATTAATTCCGATATCGGGACGGAATATTTTTACATTTCCGAGATGGTTGGTCTTCTGCCAGGGGAAGAAAATTGTGGGTTTGGAAAAAAGGCGGGGTGGTGGAGGGGTTGGGGGAGCAGCGCTGAATAAGTAATCTCCGCAGAGAGGAGCCGGGGGTAAAAATATTCGGGCTGCAAATGACGACATGGAAATCAACTTTAAGGAAAGAATTTCTTTCCGTGATTATTCTCCGCCCCGTGATTCTATATCAAATTCCGTTCTTTCCATTTCCTTTTTTTTTTCTTTTCATTTTTTTTTTCTTCTTTTTACTTTGGGTGTCTTGCGATCCGGAGGGGGAATAGCAGCTTGCACATCTGCCACGCCCCCTTTCCCCTTCCCACCAACGACCCGCGCGCGTAAAGCACTTTGATCAGCCCGACCAATTTACACAAACTAGCAGTCCCGTACTATCAAGGCATGAACCTTCAAAACAATCTTTTGTTCGTAAAACGTAACTGATAATATTTCAAGATCTCAAGTTAGAATTATCTATAGTTATTTTAAGTCACATAGAAAAATTAATTCAACACTATCAAACAGAATGTGGGAACCATTCTTCAGAAATACTCCAAACAAAGCTCTGCATCCAACAACAACAACAACAACAAAAAATACAGCGCCTGTGATTTGTCAGACAGCCCGGCCGACCAGTATAGAAGATGCCGCTGATTGGCCAGCAGCCTCAACCAATCACAGATGCCCAGCTCCGATTGACCAAACCAACCAGCCAACCAGAGTAAAGGAAGGCTCTGATTGGTTCACAATTGCAGCCAATCAGGAAACATTTTCCTCCCAGGCAGTAGAATTTCCTAGAACCCCAGTAGGCAATTGTTACCCTGAAGATGGCAACTGCAAGGTCAACCAAAACGTCGGTGATATCTGTACCTTCGACGCGGCTAGAACCCAAAAGCCAAGAAACTTCGATCATCACATCATACTCCCTGGAAAAACTTTTTTTGTGTACGGTATCTACTTATTTAAAAATACAGCTACTTATCCCGTGACTATATTAAGTAAAAGCCAGAGTATGTAAGCTATATTTAATCTAGCACATCCACTATTTCTTCTAGCAATTTTCTTTGAGACCATGTATGCATGATTTACGTTACCAGAACTTTAAACCACTTCATGCAGAATTCATGATTTTACACATAGATTTCTGGCCATAAACCCGAATTATAAGAGAATTCGCTAGTAATTATAGGACAGTTTCGAATTACTCATGTTTATCAAATATAGTATTACAAAACCTATTTTGTTACTGTTAAGATTATAGTATAAAGTAGATTTTCCTTTTTTTAATTATTGTTAATATTAACTAATAAATAGTTTATTTTTCAATTATGTTTTGAATTTTCGTAAAAACAAACTATATTTGTTGGTCCACGTGTGTTTTCATATTCTTGGTTACCGTTTTACTAAAGTTAGCTTATTTATTGTACGTTTTGTTTCATTATCTTTGGGTTGTTTTGTAAACTTTTGCATGCCTAAGGCTCAGTGTCGCTCGCCACGTATTAAATGTAATTTTTTTTTCTTTCATAAAATTTATTTCAGGGACGTTCTTGTAAATTCATTTCGACGTTGCTCTTGCAATTTTGTCACCAGACATCTAACAAGTGTTCATTGGCGAGCTGCGAAATGTCGCTTTAGTGATCACTACGATGAAGTCTGTAACACTTGGTAAATTTCTGGTGAGAAAAATTGCGACGGAAGACATGTAAGAGAACTGTCGAGGTAAATTTACAGCAATGACACCGAAGTAATGTCACGAGGTATAACAGACCGAGCTATAAGAATAAGTCGATAAAATAAAAAATAAACAAGTATTTGTATTTTTATTTTGTTGTCGTCGTCGTCAGGAAGGCTAGTGACCTAAAAAAAAAAATGAACCCATTCGTGAGCTATTTCCGAACGCCCCGGAAAATTTGTCACCTCGCGCCCAAAGGCAGTTACGCCCAATAGCAACACTGTCCGTCGTCGCGCGCCGAGCGCCACCCCGGTAAGAGCTCATTCGTCACGGGGGACGGTCATGGTGGGGATGGGGGAAGGGGGGGGGGGTAGAGCATGGGAGGGCAGGTGGACAAACGACATCCCCTGCGCTCGCCAGCTATATCGCCCCACACGCCAGACCCGCGCGTGGGCGTGGCTTTCGAGTTCCGAGCACCGGGATAGAGTGATGCGGGGGGGGGGGGGGGGGGGAGGGGTGAGGTGTGGAATTAATCACGTTACCCGCGGAGGCTCGGGGAAGAGAGTGGGTGAGAGAGTTGCCAAGCCGGGGAGTCCTTCCCGAACACCTTTTTTGCGTCGCATGGCCACCAGCTCTCGCCGCGTCGGCCAAGTGTCACAAGGTTCTGTACGGGTGGGAGAAAAATTATTGCGCTTGAACGTATTTATAAATAGGGACTGGAAAAAATTCGCGGTTTCAATTACCACTAGGATATACTCCACGATTCTCTACGTACTCGGGCAACTATCACCTGGTCATTGGCTACCGACTCGGGACACCTGTTTTACTGCGATTCTTATGATTCGATACTTCTTTTGTCGAGTGTTTGCCATTGGCTCAGAGTCCTTCAGGTAAGTTGCGGTCCAATCACTGACGCAGCATTAAGCTAAACGAGTTTGGATTTCAGCCTGTCTCGAACGGAATAAGCGAATTTCCCCGGTCACTATTTATAAACAATTAAAAATTAAAAAAAAAAAAAAAAAACATGGAAGCGAGGTCTTTCTGTACTCGCTAGAGATGTATAACATCTAACGACAAGAAATTAAAAGTCGAAGTCCTTAAAATAATGATGAGCATGATAAAAAAAATTCGCAAAATGTATTTTCTACTGCATTTCTGGACGCGAATCATACGTAGTTTCCACAACCGCCGTTAGAATTCGTTGCCGGAGCAGCTATGATTCATTGAATCATTTGATCAGCAGACCGAAATTTTAAACTATATAATGAAACGACTCCGACGCGAAGCAATGACGAAATATCGCGTTATTGTGAACATGCTGTATCCTCGCGCGCGAAAAACCAAAATCAATGGTTATATTATGAGATTTCTCTTTCCATTAAAAACGCACCAAACACACGACACTCACCAATGTTTACAGGTTTATTTTTAATAGACGTGTACGAGAGAAAAATTGTGCAACTCTAATTTAACATTTATTCGTTAAAAAAAAAAGCTATATACGTGAACACTTTTTTTTTAAATTGACAAATGAATTCAGTAAAAAACATAATCAGTCTAATCATCTTAAGAAAACAAAAATACTACTGTGAGGTGAAAATTTACAATTTTACTTAGCGAAAATTCTGTCGTTCCCGCAAGTTAAGTCGCACTGGACGTCACATATGTGCCAAACGTGTTTGTTTGATTCCGTCACGTCGCGTCCATTTCGCTGTCGAAATTCCAATATCTTCCGTGCAACGACACCGTGCAATGAAAAACGGGTTTGTTTGCCTCAACAACATTATTATTAATACGTGGCAAAATAATTCAATTATGTTAATTACAACAAATATGCAGTATGAAATATTTTGTTGAACCAGCAAAATGATTTTGCCAACTTAACGGTATTTTGTTAAATTGGTTACCATTTTTGGTCAGGCCAACAAAATATTTAGTCACAGCAGTAATATTCGTCTAGCCACGTGTGAACAAGTGTTATTTGCTTGATTGAAACAAGCCGTTTCCTCCCTGATGTGCGCGACGCGACTAGCCAGGGAACACGGTCACGTCTCCACGCCTGTGATCCACGCGCTGCCGTCGCGAAGGTCACGTAGACAGAGGTCATGGCGGGTCAGTCGGTCCGAGCTGGGCTCTGCGAGCTGCGCGCCGCGGGTCGATACGGCCGTGGCGCAGCCGCTCGCTCGGCGGGAGCTAACAGAGCGTGTTCTCTCGCAGAGCGTGCGCTCGCAGAGAGTGTGCTCGCAGAGAGTGTGCTCGCAAGGCGTGTGCTCGCAGAGTGTGTGTTAGCAGAGAGTGTGTTAGCAGAGCGTGTGCTCGAAGAGTGAGTTCTCGCAGAGTGAGTGCGCAGAGTGTGTGCTAGCAGAGAGTGTGCTCGCAGAGCGTGTGCTCGCAGAGCGTGTGCTCGCAGAGTGTGTGTTAGCAGAGAGTGTGCTCGCAGAGAGTGTGTTAGCAGAGAGTGTGCTCGCAGAGAGTGTGCTCGCAAGGCGTGTGCTCGCAGAGTGTGTGTTAGCAGAGAGTGTGTTAGCAGAGCGTGTGCTCGAAGAGTGAGTTCTCGCAGAGTGAGTGCGCAGAGTGTGTGCTAGCAGAGAGTGTGCTCGCAGAGCGTGTGCTCGCAGAGAGTGTGCTCGCAGAGAGTGTGTTAGCAGAGAGTGTGCTCGCAGAGAGTGTGCTCGCAAGGCGTGTGCTCGCAGAGTGTGTGTTAGCAGAGAGTGTGTTAGCAGAGCGTGTGCTCGAAGAGTGAGTTCTCGCAGAGTGAGTGCGCAGAGTGTGTGCTAGCAGAGAGTGTGCTCGCAGAGCGTGTGCTCGCAGAGCGTGTGCTCGCAGAGTGTGTGTTAGCAGAGAGTGTGCTCGCAGAGAGTGTGTTAGCAGAGAGTGTGCTCGCAGAGAGTGTGTTCGCAGAGAGTGTGCTCGCAGAGAGTGTGCTTTCAGAGAGTGTGTTAGCAGAGAGTGTGCTCGCAGAGTGTGTGTTCGCAGAGAGTGTGTTCGCAGAGAGTGTGCTCGCAGAGAGTGTGCTCGCAGAGAGTGTGTTAGCAGAGAGTGTGCTCGCAGAGAGTGTGTTAGCAGAGAGTGTGCTCGCAGAGAGTGTGCTCGCAAGGCGTGTGCTCGCAGAGCGTGTGCTCGCAGAGTGTGTGTTAGCAGAGAGTGTGCTCGCAGAGTGTGTGTTCGCAGAGAGTGTGTTCGCAGAGAGTGTGCTCGCAGAGAGTGTGCTCGCAGAGAGTGTGCTCGCAGAGAGTGTGCTCGCAGAGAGTGTGTTAGCAGAGCGTGTGCTCGAAGAGTGAGTTCTCGCAGAGTGAGTGCGCAGAGTGTGTGCTAGCAGAGAGTGTGCTCGCAGAGCGTGTGCTCGCAGAGCGTGTGCTCGCAGAGTGTGTGTTAGCAGAGAGTGTGCTCGCAGAGAGTGTGTTAGCAGAGAGTGTGCTCGCAGAGAGTGTGTTCGCAGAGAGTGTGCTCGCAGAGAGTGTGCTCGCAGAGAGTGTGTTAGCAGAGCGTGTGCTCGAAGAGTGAGTTCTCGCAGAGTGAGTGCGCAGAGTGTGTGCTAGCAGAGAGTGTGCTCGCAGAGCGTGTGCTCGCAGAGTGTGTGTTAGCAGAGAGTGTGCTCGCAGAGAGTGTGTTCGCAGAGAGAGTGCTCGCAGAGAGTGTGCTCGCAGAGAGTGTGCTCGCAGAGAGTGTGCTCGCAGAGAGTGTGCTCGCAGAGAGTGTGTTAGCAGAGAGTGTGCTCGCAGAGAGTGTGTTCGCAGAGAGTGTGCTTGCAGAGTGAGTGCTCGCAGAGAGAGTGCTCGCAGAGAGAGTGCTCGCAGAGTGTGCTAGCAGAGAGTGTGCTCGCAGAGAGTGTGCTCGCAGAGCGTGTGCTCGCAGAGTGTGTGTTAGCAGAGCGTGTGCTCGAAGAGTGAGTTCTCGCAGAGTGAGTGCGCAGAGTGTGTGCTAGCAGAGAGTGTGCTCGCAGAGCGTGTGCTCGCAGAGCGTGTGTTAGCAGAGCGTGTGCTCGAAGAGTGAGTTCTCGCAGAGTGAGTGCGCAGAGTGTGTGCTAGCAGAGAGTGTGCTCGCAGAGCGTGTGTTCGCAGAGAGTGTGCTAGCAGAGAGTGTGCTCGCAGAGTGAGTGCTCGCAGAGAGAGTGCTCGCAGAGTGTGCTAGCAGAGAGTGTGCTCGCAGAGAGTGTGCTCGCAGAGAGAGTGCTTGCAAAGTTTGTGATCGCAGAGTGTGTGCTAGCAGAGAGTGTGCTCGCAGAGAGAGTGCTTGCAAAGTGTGTGATCGCAGAGTGAGTGCGCAGAGTGTGTGCTAGCAGAGAGTGTGCTAGCAGATAGTATGCTAACATATAGTTTGCTCGGAGAGTGTGTTCGCAGAGAGTGTGCGGCACGGGCCATTTAAGTTAGGTCAGTGTAATACCAGTATTTTTTTTTTTAGTTAGAAACGAATTCGATATCATATATCAACCTATTCTCCAACACGAATACTGAGTTCGAATATAACAAGTGGCGAAAATTATTTAATCAAGATTTCTTATACAAATAAAAATATATATATATTTTTATAAAACTTGTACATACATAGCAATTTTTTTTTAATATAAACATTCAAAGTTTTATACATAATTATAAAATAAGCATGCTTTCAAGTTTTTGGATTTTTTTATATCTAGAGATTAATTGTTTTAACCAAACATTAATGCCTAATAACATTCAGGAATACAACATATATTCGGCAATTGATTCATCGCGTTCATAACTTATTTTGTTGTGCAGACGGTAAAGATCAAAACAACAAACAACCACAATATTAAAGCATTCATGTACTACTCTTTTACATAGAAAAATAAAAAATTCTGTGAACTATGACCTTCAGAGGCCTGCCTAGTCAAGGGTGTATTTGTTTTAGTGAGGCTGGATGGTAAGTGCGACGCTCGCCGGTGCTTCTAGCGCGGTGTAGCCTCTAAGCGCAAGGCTTTGAACTGGCGCGCGGACTTCTCGTCGTGCGCAGGACAACTGTGGAATTTGAGCGGTGACCGGAAACATTATATGGCGGAGAAATGAAGGTAAAGGTGTAATGCAAGTGGCTTAAGTGCTTTCAAGAATCTGTACCGGTAACTTTACGCCTAAAAATTACTCTGAAAATAGAAAAGAAACAGGCCCTTTAACCATTTTAACTCTTCTAAAAATACAGTTTAGAATCTTAATCCGAAACCAAAAGTACTTTTCGGCCCAAAAGCGAATTCTTAAATGCTTCAGACCCCGCTCAGATACCTTGAGCAAATTTTAATATCGCGTATATTTTTTTCCCCTGAAGCTCTGTGCTCCGCTTGTGTGTCCGGGATAGCAAAATGGGGGGGGGGGGGGGGGGAGCCTAGAGCAGTCGGGTGGTTCCCCTGGGTCCACAGTTCACCGGAGTGGCCACGGCCACTTCTGTCCGGAGGGGGGGGGGGGGAGGGGAGCGTAGGGGTGTGTGGATGACCCGCGGGAGTCGTCATCGCTTCACCTCAGCGCGTACGAGAGAGTAGGACCCCTCCCACCCCCCTCCTCCTTCCTCTTTAAGACAGCCGTGCCCGTCCAAGCACTCTCCAGGGTGTGGACACCTAAACCCAGGTCCTTCGCGGCGGATCACGTTACTACGAGGGGTGGGATGTACCTGGTGGGGGGGGGGGGGGGGGTTTGCAGATTGCGCCGTTCCAGAGTCGAGGGGAACCACCCCCCCCCCCCCGCGGGGAATATCGTCTTGCACCGGCGGCACTCGGGCGTCGTCGGGCGTTGCGAGGGACGCAACAGGGTCTGCGTCGTCGCGACTTAAGACTTAGGGGGACGCTGGAAACCGAAAGAAGCCACATTATTAGATTCAATTCCCTTTTAAAGCCATTATAATTGTTCAACGTTCCATATTGATAATTTTCCTTCATTAAGGCAGAAGAGAGCAGTTACGAGTCGAGGTTTGAATTTACAAAGACGTTTCACTTATACAGGGTGTAAATGAAATGGCGGAAAATCTCGCGGATGCAGGTAGCCAGACCTACACCAAGAATAATGGGTATAGGAACCACCCCTCTGTTGCCAATAGTATGGACGCAAAACCACTGTTAATGTAGTGTTGAGGAAACGGTAAAGCGAAGATAAATCAACAACCACAACTAATGAATCGCTGACATTCCGGATTCAATTAAGATGCATGACAACACGTATGCAGGGAATAAAAGGTGACCACAATTCCATCGCATACGTAGGAAACATGGCGTCGCCTCTGTCGCTAGTTTTCCCCACACGCATGTCACCACGTGAGGGCTGCGCGTGTTGCCTACCTGTCCGCATTGTCAGAATGCTCTGACTTTGAGTGCCTGTATCTCAGAAACGGTTTGTCTGAGCGTGTTCAAGTACGAGGAACTTTTATGTTCCTTATGTCATTAATGTTATTGATTCACTACGATAGCTTAGAACAGGCGTACAGGTACAGTAATACGTGCATAATAACAGAGGCGACGCCATGTTTCCTACGTATGCGATGGAATTGTGGTCACCTTTTATTCCCTGCATACGTATTGTCATGCATCTTAATTGAATCCGGAAGGTCAGCGTTTCATTAGTTGTGGTTGTTGATTTATCTTCGCTTTACCGTTTCCTCAACAATACATTCACAGTGGTTTTGCGCCCATACTATTGGAAACAGAGGGGTGGTTCCTATACCCATTCTTCTTGGTGTAGGTCTGGCCTATTGCATCCGCGAGATTTTCCGCCATTTCATTTACACCCTGTATTATGTGTAGGTACTCAGTTACACGCGCTCTTTCCAATTTTTAACCCGTTCAAAGTTGCTAGCGTCCGACCATTCGCGTTATTGTTACACTGCTTCTGATGAGCATACTGCTATCTGAAGGGGGGAAAAAACAGTTTTAAAAAAATTTACAAATTTCTTGAGCTAAAGGCTCAACTAAATGGTATGTTACACACGAAAGGGTGGGTAAATTTCTCCCTAAAGTAATAATCACATTGGCACCCAGAATTAAATTTATAATTAAATAAAATGTTGACGTAGCTGTGAGACTCGGGAGTTAGACAGTTGCATACAAACACGTCAAAATTTTCGGCATTAAGTAGATCCAGAACAAGGGGGAAAAAAAAAATAATTTGGGTGTATCGATTGAAGCGTTTTACAATTATTTTTGATCCTAGAACAAAAAAAATTCTAATAAACCTTTTTACATAACATTCACCTTAATTTATTTTCTGTATCATTGAGAGAAAAAAACATCGTAAACGTGTAACGTTTCTTAAATGATGATCGATAACCTTTTCTTCTCAAACTTTAAGCCTTACTAAAATTCAAAAATTCAACAAGCATTTGGGGGGGGGGGGGGGGGGGGAGAGAGAGAGAGAGAGAGAGAGAGAGTGCGTTATTTTGACTCCTTTATACGTAAAAGGTTGAGGGAATATTCGTAAAGCTTTTAGGAAATAAACTGGTGATGAGCTGAACTCTCGGTAACGTAAGAGATGCGCCATAAGCTCATCCTATTTAGGGCAACGGCAAGTTTTATTCTCGAAGATGAAAGGATTTCGATGACACAGACAGTTTTGCCAGATTACGCAGGTTTTCCGCTTTTTGGCTGAAAGATTCGGAAAAAAAAAAAAAAACATGTGTGCGAGTCTTTCAGAACTCGCCAGCGATGTGTAACATATAACCTCAATAACAAGCTAATTCATGTCTTCTTATGTAGCAAATACACTTTTAGTTAATGCGAAACCCGGACACAAAATTAAAAGTATAATTCTTTAAAATAATGTCGAGAGTTATAAATTTATACGAAAATTGGTTTTCAACTACATTTCTTAAGCAAATCGCACGAAGGTATTTTCCGACACCGTAGCTAGATTACATTGCCGAAACAGCTACGTCGACTATTGAATAATTTATCAGCAGACAGAAATTTTTTACTGAACCCTGGCTCTGGACCTGATTTAGACAATGAATTTTATTAAAATTTAACCTATCCTGTTAAAATTCACTAAACAGTTAATACTATAAAGATTCCCTTTGGCTTTGTGAACTTTGGTTCGCGCTATCCGCCACAGGTGGCAGCACCGTGGTTGTTACGCATTTCCGTTCCGTGCGACTTCCGTTCCACTCACGAAATCGATCCCCGAGGAATGCCGTATACCGAGAGCTAAATAAATAGTAAAATAAACAGTAATCCGATTCGCGCTTTTTAGTTAGGTACCTTTCACACTCCCTTTGGCGTTTGATCTAACGCCGTGTTTTCAGCTAGTGTCCTATTATTAGAGACCTGAAAAATTCGCGGATTCATTTCGTGATAGTCTAGAATCCAAAAACGTTTGCCTTTTTACTGCGTCAGTGATTGGGCCACAGTTTATCTGAATGATACTCGGCCAATGAAAAACCTTAAACAAAATAAGTATCGAATCACTAGCGTCCCAGTTAACAGGTGTCACGAGTCAGTAGCCAATGAGCAGATGACATTTTCCCGAGTGCATAGAGGATCATGGCGTATATCCTACAGGTCATTGAAATCACGAATTTTTCCGGTTTATACCTATTAATTTTTTTTTCCCCACGCGATAGCTGTTGCCCCATTTTACCTCACTTCGGGGGAGAGGACGGAAAACATTTGCTCTCTCAGGCCGTGAACGCCATCGGTTGTTTTAACTCTACATTAAAGAAACGGAGTTGGGAGGTGGGGGAGGGGAAGTCGGAGAAAGAGAAGGGGAGAGTGGGGGGACACAACGAGTGCAAGGGCTTAAATATTTCCTCGCGAGAAATATTGTAGCGGAGTTGGCACAGCGGAATAAAGACGCGTCACCGGGTTCGCGACGCAGTTTTCAAAAAAATTGTCCGTCCCGTTAATTACGGACGCATTTAAGCTCTGAATTGGTTCATTAAAAACTGCGCCTTTGAAGACTTCCTCACCCCCCCTCTCTCTCTCCCACAGTTTCCCCCCCCCTCCCTTTCGGCGATTCCGCTTTTACATTAATCCGCGAAGCTGCTTCCCCTCTCCCGTCCCATGCCGAGTTTTCTTTCCCCCCCCCCCACCCGCGCCTCCTTCCAAGATGTAGTTTCTTAATTGATGTATAAAGTTTTATGAAATCGGTAAATTTTGCCTCGCGGGGGTTGGGACGGGTTGAGAAAGGAAGGGGGGGAATAGGGTCGCGACTCTGCGCTCGAATGCTTCTGCGACGAAGTATAAATATCTCGCGCCTCAGAGGAATTTCCTCGGAGCCGCTGAGAACGGAACAATGCTCTCGCAAGACGTTGATTAGGGGGCGGGGAAGGGGGGGAGAGGGTTAGTTCTGGAAAATGACGGGCAAACAGAAAACAAAAGGAGCAACGGAAAGTAAACTGAAGCTGTTGCTGAATACTTCCTAAATGGATCCTTTGTTCTGAAGAATTTTTTAAAAAAATTGCATCTCAATGGATGTAAGGCAATTTTTGAAGATTTCCTAGAAACGAACGCTTTTTTTTTTAATTTCGTATAAATCGCATTGGTTAACTTTTCTACCAGTAGAAAGTGTTTCAAAACTATCGAACACAGAAAAATAATTGATCTTGAGTTATAAAAACAATATTTAAAGTTATAAGTCTCGATCAAATAATACTTGGTCATGTGCAGATGCGGGAGTAAATATGATATTTGCTTGTAATTTTTATTTTAATGTTTTAATTTTTAGCCTTGTCATCTTCATTAGCATTATCAACGACAGTAACATGCGGTAACTGGACGTTCCTCGGATCAAGATGTTTTTTAATCTTTTTCCCTATACTGTTTACATTTTATAACTGTTGCTGTATTTATTTTTGTAATTGTACTTGTACAGCGCCAGCCTGTTTTTCGTGAAAACATCATCTGTTGGCTTGCGCTTAAAAAATTAATTAATTAATTAATTAATACCCTGTGAGCTTGAAGGCTCGCCACGGGGATGTTCCGCGCGCATTCTTCCCGCTTATTGCGCAGCGCTCGAACCGCACGGCAAGACACGGAGCGGGCATTCCGAAACCTCCCGGGCGTGTATACCCTCGCGGCTGCTTCGCCGAGGATCTCATAACAGACGCCGAAGGGCACACCGCACTCGAGGACCAAGGACCAAGGACCAGGAGAGCGACTTGCGAGCGAAACGCTGCAAATGAGAAACAAAACCCCCCCTCCGTCATCGCCGAAGAGGAAATTTTCATTACAGCTGCCCATGGAAGGACGTAATAAATGAAATTATGCGCAAATACCGTCTCGCCCACTCGCTGTAAGTCTGCGTATTAAATCTTAAAAGCAGAATGCACACTTCTCGCTATAGAACTAAATGGTCTAACAGAAAATAACGTGTTATTATTAGAGCCACGGAATTTTCGCGCATTCATTTATTCGCAAGCTAGAATGCAAACCTCCAAACTGTCGCACTATGTTCATGATTGGACCGCAGTTATCTGGACACGTCCCTCTACGACCGTGAGCCAACGATGTACAACTAGGAGAGAAGTAAGCGAATCAGGTAGTGCCAAATAACAAGGATAAAAATGTTCTCTCTAAGAAATCAACCAATGGGAAAGTAAACATGGGTCGAGCACACCTATAACTTTGAATTCTATCCTGAGGCCAGAGGAATCCGCGAAATTTCCGGGACTCTAGTTATTATATACGTTCAAAATAAATATTTGGGTCTCTATAGCCAAAACAGTTAAGCAATAAGAAATTAACTGCAATGTCTTGAATTTTGGGATCTCGGTAAACTGTTAAAAATTTTCACCTTAGATTTACGAAGAAATCTGGTCACAAATTATACAGGTGTCTTCGTAAATTTATCGTTATTTTGGTAAATTTGCGGGTTCTAAGTTTGCATACTGTGAACATGAATCAAAAGAAATAATCATAGTATACATGTAAAATATTTTTAAAAAATTGTTAAGACTACTGCAATAATATACTCTTGTTTCTTCCACGACTGAGCTAACTCTGCTGTTTATACCGAAAAACAGAACTGGAAAGTAGAAATACGGCGCAGTTTTTTTTTTTTTTTTTTTTTTTTTTTACTGAGATTAAAACAATCTGAAATAACGGAGAATTCTTGGTTTAACTCAGGTGAATTTTTCGTTGAAAAGTTCGTATATGTACTGTGGTTTCTGACAGTGTACCTATATGGAGATGGTAGCAACAAGGCACGCTGAAACGCCGGGAACAAGATCATTTCGACGGGCGTTTGTCTCAAACCCATATCCAAGGAAGTCGTTAGTGACACTAACCACGAAAGCCTACACTGTTAAAAATTTTCACCTTTAATATACGAAGAATGCAGGTTACAAATTATCAAGATATATTCGTAAATTTCATCGTTATCTTTATAAATTTACGGGGGTATAAAGTTTACTTACATAGAACATGTACACACAAGAATAATCTTGATGTATAAGCAAAAAAATAAAATAAAAAACTGGTAGGGACGACTGAAAAAACACATTTATCCCTTACAAGGGAGTACCATGTTTATACCGAGAAAAAAAAAAACAGAACCCAAAATTTTAAATACAGTGTAGGTCCTACGAAGAACCAGAATAAAATAATGAAAAGACTGGAGTGATATTATAAATACGGTTGGTAAAAATAAAATCAATAAAATTATAAAACATTTAAAAATTTCATTGTTGAATATTAATACGCGTATAAAAATAATAATTAATTAATTTCAATTAATAATTAAAATCGATAATTACGCTGAATTTTTATTCAATACATTAATTTTAGTTAAATTATATTTACAATGCAAATAAATTATACATACCGGAACATAACCTCACTTATATAAATACACTTGAAAAAGCTTATAAACACAATTCATATCACTAATGTTCCAATAAATAAATGTTTAATTTATGATATGGCCCAGTATTCAACATCTATAACTAGAGACCTGCAAAATTCGCGGTTTTGATGGTCTTCGGGTTAGACTGCACATACCCCTGTACACTCGGGCAAATAACGCAAGTTCATTGGCTGCCGACTTGTAAGTCGTCTCAGCTGGTTTGTCTGTGATTCGATCCTTCATTGGTTGAGGGTTCATAACTGGTTGAGATTCGTCCAGATGAACAGTAAGCCAATAGCAAAATTATCTAAGAGGTACCTATATGTGTTTGAATTCTAGCCTATCACTTAATGAATCCGCGAATTTTGCAGGTCTCTATCTATAACTGATGTATAATATTTCAAAGCACATATATAATTTTTGTTTGTGTGTAGATTTTTTTTTATTCAGTGGAAATTTATTTGCATAGTGGGCGCGCATCGTAAGAATTCCCTCTCTTTTTATTTTTTTCCCCACACCGTAACGCGCCTACAGAAGTATGTCTTCACGCTGCGACCGACAGCGCAGTTCGCGACGGTGTCGCCTGACCGAGAGCGGCGGCTGGTCGGTGAACACACAGGGGGCCCGCGCCCCGGTGAAGTGACGGACGGGTTGGTGGAGGGAGGGAGGGAGGGAGGGACTGCTGGGTGTCAACGCGGGGGTCGACGCGACAAGCCTGCTTGGCATCCCTCCAGGGGACCTCCCCCTTCCCCGCACGACGGCGCGGCGGGAACCAGCGGCGACACGACAGCGACGGGGTGCCCCGCGACACGACAGCGACGGGTCCCCGCCTACCGACGCGACGGGCCGACACACGACGCGCACAGTGTGGGTGCGCGACTGGAGCGAGGAGGGAAGAGTAGGGGAGAGATAGAGTGTGTTTCGGCGGCAGGACAGACAACCTACCTATTCATTAAAAAAAAAATAAAAAATCTTACGTGTAAACAATCTTAGCTCTCGGTACACGCCGTTCAGTAGGAGCGATTTCGTGAATATGTAAAGGAAGTCAATGGACGGAAAATACGCCACAAAGACGTGGCAACATAAACCCGTACATAGTCACTTGCGTTAACGTTACGGGACATACCAAACGTATTGGTGTACCAAAATAAATTTTATGATCGTAAAACTGTTCTTCCCGTCATAATTTGCGGTCGTAACGACAATACGCAACCTAATTTTGAAAACTTTTTTGCTAACATTGAAATGTAGCGATAGCGCAAAGTTCGTTTTACTATAGGGAGACAATAAATTGTTAGCCTAATAATATTTGACACCATGTTGCATAAAAAAAATTGGGTAGTTAATTTTAACAGTTAAATCATAAATGTGGATTAAGCTTAATAGGATTAATATTTGTTTGTAAGAAGTATTTACAGACTGATTTCTGTCGTTTAAGCAAAATCAAATACTTAGTGCTATAATATGTGTTTTAAAATCTTTCGGATTAATATTGTTATTTTTTTTTTTACATTCGCCATTTCTGGTTTACACTGCATGTCAAAGAGAAACCTCAAGAATAGTCTGTTTTTGCCTAATGACGGGAGAATAATAACGTAATGACATAATAACGCCTAATAACGTAACGTCGCAGCTGTTTGGTCACAGAAAGCCTACAGTGTTCGTCGTTGACGGTTTAGCATAATCGTTGGTTTCGTCTGTTTATCGCTGTTTTGTCCGAGGTATTTTTTGTCTGTATTTACTGTCCTTGTTGCAACCGTCTCGTCAATATTATCCCACTGTGTTCGTTTGTACTGTGATATTTTGTCTAAGTACCTTTCACGGAATCATCTGTGTCATCCAAGCTTCTAAGTTTTCACTTCGGCTGATTTTTGACTTGTCATATCTTTGTCCATTCTTAAATTTTCTCTAGGGCATAAAGTGGAATAAAGTGGAATGACGTACATTAAAAAAAAAGGTTTTAACTCTGTCTTCCCCGCAAGAATCATTCAAAAACAAAACCAACTCTTCCTCGAACAACTTCTCTGAAACTAAACGTCCAGCCATGTCGGCCTGATGGCGCCATCCAGAGCCAGAATTTCCTGAGCACTGTTAAAAAAAAATTTTCACCTTAAATTTAACTTACGAAGAACGCTGGTTACATTTCATCGAGGGCTCTTCAATTGAACATACAAATGCGGGAAAATTTTAAGGCATTTGTACATATTAGGCATTTACCAAATACTCAAACTAATGAAAAAAATTACAAAAATCGAGATCGATTTAGGAATAATATATTCTATATGAAACTACCACTTAACACACTGTCAATAATGGTCTCAGCTACTACTAGCGCCGTTAGTTCGCAGGCCACCGCGAGCTTCACTAAGCCGACGAGACACGCCAAGGTAAAGGATAGGAAGTTGCCAAACCTATCTATATGACCATGGTAATGACACAGACGAGGGTTCATGTGTATGTATACACGTTATTATTTTATTAATTTCTGTACGCTACCTTCTTCATAAAATATTCTGTCAGACACAACAGCATAGATATAACTAGTAGTTAAATAGAGATTTATAGATATCTACCGCAAAGTAACATGTAATTCTAAGGTAAAATTACCATTCTGACTACAAACACGCCTAATAGAACTGGAAATTATATGTGAATTGTCTATATCATAAGAGTCGTTGTGAATATTGTGGTTTTCATGAAAAATTTATGTCATATTTGTTTTTAAATAATTTCCACTTCAAAAGACAGATAATAAATTATTTATTAGTTTGAATCAATGATATACAAAAACACACAACGTCAATAACGATTAAACAGCAGTATGTTTCGCCATCGAGACAAAACGACAAAACGCACCGCCGATTGGGAAAGTGCTGAAAGAAAATACATTACTTCTTGTTAGCTTAAAAGACTACAATGCAAACACGGATTTTTGTAAAAGCAGAGAGATTCCTAGGAATGACCTTGAACGCGTTGGCATGGATACTAGAGGGAAATAAAAATAAAGGGAAAGAGAACAAAAAAAAATCGCAAGGACGAACTGATTCCAAAACACAGTTAAGGCGATCGACGAAAATGAACAGGAAATAGAAAGTCCTTGTTTACTTCCTCCGTCGCTCCTTTTACTTAGACAAAAGAGGAGAGAAGGCATCGGGAGATATCAGAGGTCCCGACAAACAGCACAATAGTCTTTCCTCAGGGTTTTCTTTCTCCCCTTCTCAATAAATGGAAGGGGCGCAAGGGGGCGCAAGAGGGATGTGAGATTATACTCCCCGAAGTCGTCACTTGGACGGAATGGCCAACGTGGGAAATTTTATGTGGGAGCGGGGGATGGAGGAGGCGAAGCTCGTTCCTCGGACAGAAAATAAGCCCTTCCCAGTGGTTTAACGCGAACGGTCCGAAATACTGCCGAATTTGCATTTCGGAAAGCGGGGGAAAGTAACAGGGGGATGTACACCCCCCCCCATTCCCACACACCCTCTCCAACACGGTCATATCTGACTGTCTTCCTCGCCAGCCATGGACCAGCGATGGAAGATCAAGTCCGTGCTTCCAGGTCGGATCCCAAGAGAAAACTCACACCTCCAAGACAATTTCCAAATGCATTCCAGGCCGAAGTAAATGTGGAATAAGGTCTAATTCATCAAAAGCTATACCAAGATGAAGATACAATTAACTAATTTCATGTAAATTATAATTTTAACCTTAAGCGGAATAATCATGTACCTACTTACTGTTTGCAAAAAAAAAGTATTTAACATTAAAATAATTGCTGATGAATTCATGCTATACTTAAATGTATTGCATTGTTTTCGTGTACTATTTCTTAGTGATGTTTTGTAAGATGTACACTTTTGTTTACTTTAAACGCTAAAAAAAGTTTTGATAAATAGTTTTCAAAGAAATTGTTTAGCTCTTGCTTTAAGAATATAACTATATTTGCATTACTCCTCTGTAAATATTATTTGAGATGGTGTCTTATATCACATGATATTTGTAACATATAATGACTGAATAGAGAAAATAGTAATTAACGACTCAAATAAAGATAGCATGGATCCTTCCGAATGTGAGCACAGTGTTTTGCCATTGTGCGCAGGCCATTGTTATGCGATTAATGCATCAAATGAAAATGATCATGAAAATTTATTCATTGGGAAGAGATTCAGCTTCAACTTCTTTATTTTGTAATCGTACTTTTTGCTCATCTTTTAGTAAATTCCGTATACGCGTAAGTGGCGATTTTTTTTTTAATTTTACCGCTCGCTATATATTGGAAACTCATTCTGTGAAACATTAGACGTACGGCAGAAGGAAAAAAAAAACGTGTTTTTGAAATCGTATTTTGTTAAAAAAAAAAAAACTCTGAACGTAGACACTGATTCTTACCGAAGAAGTTGCACGTCTTTCTCGCATGTCACTGGCGTTCCACCCAACTTCCAGGGACAAAGTTGGACATTTTGAACAGTGAATTGTGATTCCGTATCCCGGAGAGGAAACATTTACTTTTGGAGAAGAATTCTCATGTGGGTGGCAAGCACTGGAATGGTGTTGGGCTGAAAAAGTTTGGAGGGGGGGAGGGCGGCGCCCACTTGAAGAAGAGTTTCCATTTACTAGTATGTCTTTATTTCGTCACTTCACCTGTCTCAACTCTACTCGTTTATTCTTCGCAGATGCAGGGAAAGTTCCGTCAAACAAAAAAAACAAAAAGGAAAGACCACCGGAAGCCTAATGCTTTACTCGCTCTGTAAACAGAGATAAAACAGAGATAATACCTCGACTCCGGTGCAAACATTGAAGAAATTTCCGTTGTTGCGCTAGGATCTGTTAGTTCTACATGTTCTACTTCTCTTGTAAAACATAATATCACTTACGTAAAAATACGTCTCAGCTAAAGGTTGTTTTTTTTTTTTTTAATTTTCTAATAAAAGCTCTCAATTTTACCAATATTAACCAGAGGTTGGCTTACAAGCTAAACATAATATAATATTCTGATCAAGAAAGCCTCACAAAACTGTACCTCGCGTCAGGGTGCGTCCCAGAACCCTCTTACTACGAATATAGTGCTTCAATCAACTGAGTCTCACTGAGAACGGCTCTCAACTCTCAAGAGAAACCATAAGGTTTTTAAAAAATATTTTATAATTTGCAATATCCTTCTTGAATAAATTGAAATGTTAACAACATATCATGGAAACATGAACTTTAGATTTATATTCAATGTAAAATACTGACATTACTAGAAGAATGTAAACAAAAAAATGGTTGTATATAATCGTGTACGCGCTTTGGAAGTTACAATTACTTGGCGTGATTTTGATAGAAAATTATTAATACAAATAAAATAAAATAAAAAAAGACAGAGGTATTAATACCAATACGGTTGGTAAAGTATTAATTCAATAAAATTTAAAAAATTCTCAGTATTAAATATTAATATAAACATGCGTATAAATTAATAATTCCACTCAGTAAAATAATATAATTTTATTTATAATGAAAATAAATAAATATGCTGAATGTGTATTCTAATTTATTAATTTTATTTAATTATTAAATAATAATTTATGATGCAAATAAATTATACATGCAAAAACCTAAATTCACAAACACTCCCATGAAAACGGCCAGGAGAATACTAAAATTTCCACAGACACTTATAATTTATAATGCAAATAAATTATAAATCCGTGAACATAACTTCACTTGTATAAATAGGCTACACTTATGACTTTTTCTAACGAAATCACACAACTGACTTACGAACAAATTATTAAAATAATTACATAAAAATAAAAATATATAAAATGAACCAGTTTTCCTTTCTCAAGAAAATTCATTAATTAAAAAAAAAAAAAAGTATATGTGTAAACGTCGGAGAAATAAAAGTATTGATATTCCCTGAGATTTTGGTGTAACAAACAATTTTCTCTTGGAAATTTCAAAAAATTCCATTATAAATAATACTTGCTCGTAGAATTAAACTGGCTGCGGACCTGCGGACGAATGTTATCGGAGCGGCTAGTAGCGCCGGCGACAGGAGAGACCCGATTGCCGGTTGCTGGTGTTGGCTTGCAAATGGAGGTTACGACAAACCCCCTCCATCCTCCTCCAAGGTCACACCAAGCACTCGGTAAACTGTAAAGAGTGGGGGGGGGGGGGGGGGGGGGAAAGACGGGGTGCTTTAACGCGGACAAATGGCTGTCTGCATCGCCCTGAGGCTGCCAGTTATGAACTGCAGTCGGGTTGTAGGGCGTTCAGCGGCGCGCACCTGAGGCGCCAATACACTCTCACCCCCCTCTCCCAGTCCCTTCCATCCTCCTATGAAGTTCGGCGCTCGCTCGTGCAATTTCGCGGTCCGAATAAAAACAACACAATTCTACAAGGTTTCTTGCATTTTTTTTTTAATTATTTACAATTTTAAAATAAGTTCCTTACTTCACCTAGGAAAAATTTAATTTTAGTTACGATTACCCGTACGTCCAAAAAAAAAAACTTAACTGACGGAAAAAAAGAGTATTTTTTTATTTACGTAACTCCACCAACAACATTTCAGTTTTTACGTTATTAGGATTCAATGAAAAGTAGGATTTTTTTCGATACTGAACGGCGACGCCAGTGATGCCAACTGCCAGGGCTCACAACGGGAGGAACGTTACTTCAGATAAATGTGTTGGATTCGTAGTCTCGGGGCCTACAGGTTGCACAGTAAAAAATAAAAGTAACTTTACAAAAAAACATTTTTTGAACAAGTTGCAAATAGGCTATATATATTTTTTAAATCTATAAATATAATATTGAACAAAATTGTACTATACATTCCTATGGAATATTTAAAAATAATTGCGTTATATGAACAATCAAAGACTGCAATATCACAAATTACAATATACACAAAGTTAGAGCACAAATTTTCTAATTTGCATATAAATTTTCTATGATTTATTTTATACTGTAGCACAACAATAAAACATGTTACCAAGAAGTGTCTGCAAAATTTCCTAGCAAAACGTAGTGTTGACTGCAGGGAGCTAGCGAATGTTTTTGGATGAAAGACCTGCAATACATACAGCTTGCTGTTTTAAAATACGCTTCCTACTCGCGGGCATCGTCGGAAAAATAAAAATATGTTGTGTAATACACCAATAACACTAGAACTAGGATGTCCCAGAGCTCAACGAAAAGCCGAAAACATATGGAAGGCAAATAAAGACGGTTCTGCATTAAAAAAAAAAGTGTCGAAGTTTTTAAGTTATATGCATCTTTTTTAATATTACTAGATGCTGTGATTAATATTTTTTTTGGTTACACAATCCTGAATAACCATTTTACTGCTAACAATTAAAAATAAAATCAAGTATACTATAATTTGGGAAAAAGGAGGGGGGGGGGGGGGGGGGGAATATTCCTTGCGGCAAAAATTTTTAATCACGTAAAATTTACTGTTCATACATAGAAAAATTTACTAAGCTTAATTAGCCATGAATGTGAAAATATGGCACATTTAAGCAAGATTTTGAAATGGTATCAAACTGACTACTTATTTTAGAACAAAAAATATTTTGCATAATCATAGATAATAATGATGAATATAAGTCAATAAAAAATATATATTTTTTTAAATACTTATCGTCTTGATCTTGTAGATTTTCAAATTTTTTAGAAATTTACGGACGACTGCGCTGTGTTTTGCTAATGAGGAGTTTCCTGCTGTGGGCAGATCGTTTCAATTTCCGTTGGCCACCGGGTGTCACACTTTAGTTTAGTCTCTGATGACGTCATCGCCTAGACTTTCCCAACCGGCTTTCAGAGAGGTTGTGTAAGAATGACTGCAGAATAGCAAGAATCTACGCCACTTGACGCGTCGTCGCAGTGAAAATCCAAAAAGCTCGCCCCACTCGACTTCGCTTGCTCACGAAAGCTCGCACTGGCTGGCGGAACTCGCAGAAGGGGGGGGGGGGGGGGAACGGCCATTTCCACGTCAACTCGTGCGTCTGCGCCCCACGCCTGAGGATGCAGTGAAGGCAAAACATGGTTAAATGGGGGAAAAGTTTGTTGTGAGGGAGTGGAGGGGAGGAAGGAGATATTTCGTAGAGCGCGCGCGCGCTGTCGCTGTATTGACACGCACTGTCAACAGGGTAGGAAAACATGCGACCGCTCCCCCGAATGTTTGGAGTGCAAGTGGGGGAAAAAAAATAACGCGCGCTTTCCCCTCCGTCAACCCCCTCCCCCCTTCAACACCGCTACCGACGTCACACCAGGTTTACATTATATCAAAACTTATAATTGAAAATAAACACGGTAATCTTCCCGTTTACCGGCACGCGACGCGCGGTTCTACGCCCTCCCCCCCCCCCCCCCTAAAATACACACAAAACGAACGTCCGAATAAAATGTCGCCGATTTCGCGTAACAACGACGTACAGCCAAAACTATCCGGCTGAGACACGGGAGATTTTTTTTTGCTTTTGCTAGTGACCTTCCAACGAAAGACCTTACGTCTGCGCTAATTCATCCGTACGGCCATTGTTCGTCGACTATAGCTGCAGCTAAGTTAATACTGTCTCGGCCTATCTAGTTTTTATTTTGAGTTTTCTTGGGATAAGTTATTTTCTTATAAAGTTATTGAAATCGTGGTTGGTAAAGTATGGTAAATGCTACTGAGAAAAACAATAAGCAGGTAAACTAAGAACAACCAGTTTAAATACAAACATTTTAGGATAAAAATTACACACTGTAAAGACTAAATGAATGGACATTAGAAAATTGCAAATTTTTATAATTTTAAAATTTAATTTATTTAATTATTTCGTTTATGATATGCGAAACAATAAAATTCACTTTTACTGGTTGTTATATGATTGACTAAATTTCAAGTTCAAGTCTGCCTAAAGAAATAGTTCGGTTCAAATATTTATTTCATTAACGTTTGGAAACATGCATTAGTTCAACCAAAAGTAATTAATTATTATTTTAAAGGTAATGTGGTTGTATATGTTTGTTAAGTATATGATGTATGAACAATATAACCTAAAAAGTCAGTCGGTAGTCAATTATTATATACACTAATTAACCTACACTCTCTGAGAATAAACATGAATATTAAATCCACACTTTACGTTACTATTCATTATTTAATAGTTACGTGATTCTTCATTGATTATATACGACAAATAAATTTTTCTTTACTTAAGCAACAAACTTTACAAAAATGTTGGGATTAGTAAACACTTTTATATATATATATACACACTTCAATTAAAAATTTTACAAGATTTTACACGTTAATATTAGATAATACACTGATAAGTACCAAATACACTTCATAGTTAAAACTTTAAATTCATAAAAATTGCTGATAATACGGCAGGGGTATACGGTCATCCAAGAAATTTAGCCTAAGGCATCTATCTGACCGCTTTATTTCTACGCTTACCACACATTTATGAATCTTTGATGTATCACACAACTGCGTGTAAAGCACGGGAGCTCAACTGCCCCAGTTGTAACGAACACAAAGTTGACGCATTGCTGTTCGCAAAAAAAGAGCTCCCCGCGTTTGAAACGTTAATATTACGGACGGCCAGCGAATAAAATCAAACAAACAGTTATTTCCCCGTGCCCCTCTGCGCCTTTGTCGTAATCTGGTGCGCAATGTTACGTTGTGCGCGAATGGACAGCTAAGATAAGCGTACTTTCCAATATACACTTGATATACATTTATTCCTTTTGATGTTTTTGAAAATAAACTGATCGCATGACAAAGCCGACCTATTCTCGGCTTTCAACTGGAAATACATACACCAAGTTTGCTTCGTACTGTGAATTCAGCGATACGCACTGGTAATTATTTTCCGCGTCATCAGAAGGTATCTGCAATCTATAAGATATACAAACCGCAGAATTTTATATATATATATATATATATATATATATATATATATATATATATATCAGTATAGCCACTTTTAATGTTTTGCAGAATACAAAAATAATCGTTTTAATGAACACTACACTACAATCTTGGCGGTAAGTTATCTCTCCTGTTAGCTATCGCAAAACTAATTAAAAACATTTTTTGTGAACATATGTTATTTCTGGTTTACATTGTATGTCATGGAGCAACCTCAAGATCGGACAAAAAATACGAATACACAAAATTCACGGGGAAACAGGCCAAAATCAGCTGATGTCAAATTTTCAATGCATAAACAGCACACACAAAATTCCGTGGAAGGATTTTTCAGAAAAAATATCACAACACAGATGAACACAGAAGCAGACAACGACGAGACAATATTGGACAACAAGGCGACAAACACACGAACCAAATGATCATAGTAAAGATATCACTACAGTCGATTGTAACACGCGATCCAATTAATGCTGTTAGCAGCAATGCAGATAGCAGCACATAGGGCCGCTGTCTCGTCTGTTGAATTTTAATAACGACTGAAAACATATACTGCACTCTGAAATGTAAATAGTTTTTCACTTAAAAACCTCCTCTGTTCAATATGGAAAGTAATTGTGATGAAATAAAGCACTAAACAAAATAACAAGCATTTCAAACGCTTAAATGTAGGAATTTCATGGGAAAATTGGTTGTAACATTAGAATAAGGATCGGTTTTAATACATGTAATATGAATGAATTGAAATTTAGTAAATAGCGCTTTAATATTTACGTCTAATTAAATAAACTTGCATAAAGTCCGTGAAAATTCTGGCCACGTCTGCTCGTTCTGTGTCGATCCGCGATCATCGTCATGACCGACCCCAAAATGTCGGTTCAACTCACTTTCCCAATGATCTTAGCTCAAAACACAATGGTGCCACAGAGACAGTGGTCGAACCATGATCAAACCAGTTTCTGACTGCATATCACGCATAAACTCTAATGGTGCCACAGAGACAGTGGTCGAACCATGATCAAACCAGTTTCTGACTGTATATCACGCATAAACTCTAATGGTGCCACAGAGACAGGGGTCGAACCATGATCTAACCAGTTTCTGACTGTATATCACGCATAAACTCTAATGGTGCCACAGAGACAGGGGTCGAACCATGATCAAACCAGTTTCTGACTGTATATCACGCATAAACTCTAATGGTGCCACAGAGACAGGGGTCGAACCATGATCTAACCAGTTTCTGACTGTATATCACGCATAAACTCTAATGGTGCCACAGAGACAGGGGTCGAACCATGATCTAACCAGTTTCTGACTGTATATCACGCATAAACTCTAATGGTGCCACAGAGACAGTGGTCGAACCATGATCAAACCAGTTTCTGACTGTATATCACGCATAAACTCTAATGGTGCCACATAGACAGGGGTCGAACCATGATCTAACCAGTTTCTGACTGTATATCACGCATAAACTCTAATGGTGCCACAGAGACAGTGGTCGAACCATGATCTAACCAGTTTCTGACTGTATATCACGCATAAACTCTAATGGTGCCACTGAGACAGTGGTCGAACCATGATCAAACCAGTTTCTGACTGTATATCACGCATAAACTCTAATGGTGCAACAGAGACAGTGGTCGAACCATGATCAAACCAGTTTCTGACCGTATATCACGCATTAACTCTAATGGTGCAACAGACAGTGGTCGAACCATGATCAAACCAGTTTCTGACTGTATATCACGCATAAACTCTAATGGTGCAACAGGCCATTAGTCATCCTGTTCCCTGAACAGAGATTTTCTCGACCAATCACGGGAGAGGATGCGACACTGACAGCAACAATAAATTTAATTATTTTATTAGATAATTAGTTTTTTGCTCTGGCCGGTTCAAACCAAGTATTCTAAAGTCGATGAGGTAAGCAGGTAAGCGTTTTTTTTTGTTTTATTAAATTTTTTTATAAAAGGGTATTAATATTTACTAAAAGTTTAAAATCCATTATGGCAACTAAACAAAACAAATTGTTCAAGGTCATTTAAGATGATAACTGACACATTAATACCTTATCCCGAACCCTGCGTTTGAGAGTGCCTTTAATTTCATGTTGTTTTCATAACAATTATATCAGTCATAATTAAGTTTTAATAATCAAGTATTTCCCAAATAAAAAAAAATCCATCGAAACTGCATGCAAAACTAAGATGCTACAAAATGAAAATGTATAAATTTTGAGCTATTTAGAGGTAATTATAACCGTTTTAAAATTACGCATTTCAAACGCCCGCTATAATTATTCGTCACAACATGGCCACTGCTATGACGTCATGATACAGGAAAATCAGCAACCAGTTGATGGCCTAAACCAACATATTTGGCTTGTTAATATACTTTATTTCGTGTTTACGTATACATAAACCATTAATATTTGTTTTGAATCTGTATTTTTACAGCCATAAAATAATTTTAAATAGGAAAACAAAAGGTTTAGCCCAGAAGATGTATGCCATGTAAGTCAACAACAGTGTATGATGCATATTTCAACATAAGTACACTTTTGTTTTAATAAAAGAAGCATTTTGTTTTATGTGCAATTATTGTATAGTAACCTTTGTGCTTTTAAAATAAAACGTTTAGTACATTAGATGGGCGGCTAAAGCTAAGTTTAAAATTCCTTGGAAGGAAAGTGGAAAAATCAAGAGATACTCGACGTACATATGTACATATAAACAAGCTCAAAACATCGCTTGGTAAAATTTATAGAGGCTTACTGTAAAAAAAAGAAACACTGCACTTTAAAAATGTGTACGGTAATAATACACCCCCTGATTGTACGGCAAGATAAAAAAAGGTACTATAAAAAACAGAGTGTATGAGTGTATCAAGTGCAAAACGCATTAAAATTAGAATTGTAAAAATTTAAATGACTGAAATTTTATTCACAGTAGAAGCAGGAATAAAACAAAAACTTTTCAAAAAATAGCGTTTCGACGGCAGTAATTGCTTTCGTTTCGTAGCAGACCCTTTTTTATAAACTTGTATACCTGTATCGCAGGAACACGTGTTTTAAATAATTGTGAACCCTACAAATTTATCACCTCTCTACGTGTGAAACTTCACTTCTTAAACGCGTGGTGACCAGGCACCCAAAAATTTTATTTGATACACCAATTTACTTGTAAATGTCATAATTAGACCTAGCCTACTGTAAATAAGAAGGGAGATAAATTGCTTCTCAATCGGACAATGATAAAAATAAAAAAAAGTTTTCGAAATTCGAATTCGTCATTCGTGAATCGATTCACTAACCGATTATTTAAAAAAAAAAAAAATTCACAAGAATTGCCCGAGGTTGTTGGTATTTTTTTTTTTTTTTTTTACAATACTGTTGCTCACCGTCGGGACTGTACGAACCGGCGGCGAAGGGTCAAAGGTCA
This sequence comes from Bacillus rossius redtenbacheri, assembly GCF_032445375.1. Taxonomy (NCBI): domain Eukaryota; kingdom Metazoa; phylum Arthropoda; class Insecta; order Phasmatodea; family Bacillidae; genus Bacillus; species Bacillus rossius. The sequence goes on along the minus strand of NC_086337.1, from coordinate 42,033,266 downwards.
AGAGAGCGACCCCTGGCGGACCACGCGGACACACACGGAGACACAAACACACACCTAAACACAGATCTAGGCGGGCCTTCCAGGCGCTACCCTCCCCCATCCCCCCACCCGCACCACCTTTACGGTAATCGGATAGCTGGGGCGCCCTGTCCACACGCGCGACCCATCAATATTTCAAAACAGGACCGCCGCGCCGGGGCGACAGAGAGAGAGAGAGAGAGAGAGAGAGAGAGAGAGAGAGAGAAAGTCTGGACGCCCGCGGTACAAATCCCTACAGCGCCCGTCCGTGCCGTCGCTTCAATAATGCGCCAGCAGAGAGAGCTCTGCTTCCGCCGTCGGGAGCGAGCCTGGCCTAATGCCGTGTTTCGGAAAGTCCCCCGCGGTTCGAAATGAAAATAAAAGTTAGTCGATCACAAGTCCGTTCTCGTCGTCCGCTTCAAGGTCCACGGAATCTTCGGCCAGGGCCGAGGAGGGATCCAGTACAACCATAAAAATATCATTTTAAGATTAAAATTTTAATTTATTTTTAAAATACAATTGTCACACTAAAAACTTAGGAAACAGCAGAATTTTAGAAGTCTAACATTTACACATAGAAGCTTAAGTGATGATTTTGCTTAAGAAAAGAAAACTCAACATTTTTTTTAGTTTATATTTAATTATTTAAATTATTTTTCCTAAAGACAACTGTTTTGATGTTTTCGTTAAAACACGTCATAAATACATATATGTTAATGTCGTTTAATACATGAAACACACATGTCAACTTTGTATGAAAGACATGCTTACAAATAAAACGTTGTGCAAACCGGCCTTAAACATATACTTCTTGCAAACAATTTTTTTGCCGCTTCTGTGTATGAAGCATGTTTGGCTAGATGTGGGAGGAAACGCATTTATTGTAGACCGTTGCAAGGATCACAATCGTTCTTTCAAATAAAACTCTCTGTAACTTTATGTAGCTGGAATGTTCTAAGTTTAGTAGTTTTTTTCTTTTCATTTTTTCATTTAAATAGACCCCCTTAAAGGGAGGGGTCAGAGAATCACGGGCTAGCTTCGTCCTTCGAAACCACACCACTAGAAATATTGTCTTTGTCACTTTCAATGCGTATAACTTATCCAAAGCACCCGCGTGGAACGCTACTTTAAAATTAAATTGGAATTGTATAAGAGATAATTATTTTACATTTTAGTTAAACACTCTTTAAAAACTTGTAATCTTTTTACTGTGACTTAACATACACGAAATTTATATATAGGTGTGTATATATATATATATATATATATATATATATATATATATATATATATATATATATATATACATATGCCAAAGTTACATTTTTAACGATTTTTTTTTCGTGCAGTACCGCTGAGGCAAACGAAATATATCACAGAACTTTATGATTTATTGTGATTTTTTTTTTAAATTTATTCGGTAACAATGAGTTTTACGTTAATTAGCTGTCAAATAACTTTGTTTTTTTTTAAGTTTTTAATTCAAATCGTCTAACAGTTTAAAACAGTTTAAAAGTGTTTAACGGAGATTAAAAAAATGGTGACCTGAAATGTGGTAAACTTCTTTAACGGAATAAATGGGTGGAGGGAACATTGAAAGAGTAGTCGGAGAAACTTCCGACCCAGTTTCAAACTCGAATGACCAATAAATATATTTTTAACAGAAAACATTGTTTGCTACTTTTATTTTGTGACTTCGATACAGAATTTGTCCACGTTTAATGCGAGGAAACTTTTAAGAGAATACTTACTTCAGAGGTTAGAACCGTTTTACTCCAACCGTGTTGGATTGTTGACCCGAGACATGTTCGTGTATCAGGGTCATATAGATAGGTCTGGCAACTTCCTATCATTTGCACTGACGTATCTCGTCCGTTAGCGGCGGCCTGCGAACTAACGGCGCTAGTAGTAGTTCAGCCAGTTATAAACAAACATTGTGCTGAATGGAAGTTTCGTAGATAATATAATATATAGCTAATTCCGTCTCAACTTATGAATTTTTTTTTCCATGTTAGTATATTTTTTTTCCATTCGTTTGGGTGCTAGGTAAATGCCTAATCTGTAGTAATGCCTTAAAATTTCTTCGCATTTGTCAACTAAGCAGAAGTGGTGAGACAGAAATCCTCGCTCTTGTATTGTGCCTGGTTTTAATGAAGGTTACGGCTACAAAAAGGTCATTAAATTTTTAATCTCATACATAGTAATAAATGGGATTCTGTTTTTGGGGTTGATATTTAAGATTTACAAAAAAAAAAGTCTTTACATTCTAATATCATCTAGTAACATCTCAAAATTAATATTAATATGATAATCAGATTCAGTCCACAAAGTAAAACTGGAAAACGAAATAATATTAAAATAGCATTCATTCAAAAAATATAAAACATTCCATTAATTATTTTACCTAAAACTTTTCTTAGACATAAACGAAGTTTTTGAATATAAACGCTAAAATTAAGAGTACATATGGTGGCCTTTAGGTTATTACAAAACATTTAAAAGAGTTACTGGATCTAAAAAAAATCACATTTGAAAGAATTACACTTGCTTGAAGATTAAAATGTATATAAACTAATATTCTTGATTTAAATATGCAATTAACTTTTGAAACATGCTTTATCATTGGAGATCCCAGTTTATTTGGGATCCGCATTCGCAACACGCAAACTTTTAACTGACAATTATGGCAAAGTTACTAGTTATTGCTATGCATTTAACCCCTACAGAGCTTTTATAAATTAAAAATCCTGAACACTAGCCGAAGTTTAAAACGAAACACATTTTTAAAAAATATGCCCACTTTTAGTTAATATACATAACTTCTTTCATCAATGTTGAATGCTTCTTTAATCAAAAATCGATTATGCAAGTATTCAATATATAAGTTAATACAAAATATGTGCTTTCATTTTTAATTCTTAGAAATATGTGGCTGCGAAGTTTTGTACGTGTTATTAAGTATGAAACCTCTTATTGTAACCTGTGAATGTAAATGCTGTGTACAATCAAACCAATTTCATTTGCTTTGCATAATAAATTTGTTATATTCCTTTTATTTGTACTGGTTAAACATTCTACTTATTGTAGAGGTAAACATGCTACGAAGGGTAAATTATCCTTTCCCTTTTATTTAATCGTCAATTATTGCCTTACCACGCAAAAGTAATATGACATCACAATTCACTATTAGATATCCTCTCGATAGCCACAACCTTGTTGTCAAGGCAACGAACGCACTCGCCCGTGACGTCAGAAGTAGCGAGCACCTCGAACACGGTCGCGGCACCGGGACTCGAAAATGAAGCCTCCGATGGCCACCGCACTCTGTATTTCCAAATTTATATAATGTATTTATTGCAGAATTTAGGCCATGGGAAAGCTTACAGTTTTAATCATGTTTCACGACGTGGTATAGTACAGCGGCAAGTCGAATCGACCGACTGAACATTATCCAGCTCCTCGGGACTATAACCGCAAAGGTTATCTCAGCCGTGGAAAGCCGACACCAGGACACTTCACCTCTGCCACGAGCCGCCGATTCGACGAAGCGAAGGACTGATGTCGAGACCAGAATAATTCGCGAGTTCATTTCGCGATAGGCTAAAATACAAATAGTTATACTTCAATGCAGCCTCTGTTATTGGCTCACAACTCACCTAGATGACTCTGGGCCAATGAGAAACACCCAACCAAAGCTGTATCGGATCACAGGCTGCTACGTTGTGACGTCTCACAAGACAACAGCCAATGAGTGGGTCACATTTGACCGAGTTTACGTAGAACTATGGAGTTAATAGTACAGGTCATTGAACCCGCGAATTTTTCCGGTCCCTACAGTGATGAGTCTTCCTCTCCTCAGCCCGCGGTAGAACCATGTCAGCTGCGCGTGGGAGTGAGAGCGAGATAAGACCGTCGAGCTTCTGCTAGTTCCTCATAGATGGCAGGCCACGGAGCGAGCACCGTCTACACCCTACCCGTCTGAAGGCCATCTCGTCACTGACGTTATGGAACTAGGCTCCTGACCTCCCTACACAATAACGGCGACCTACAGAGACATCCATACACTTTAGTGATCAACTGATCACAATTTCTTTGTTTTCGGAGCAGTGGCCGTTTTTTTTTTTTTTTTACCGTGCGCCAATCGCCTGAATACCTACCACACGAAGTGGCTTGTTGGTGTTCATAGCGAATGCACGTCGGATGGGAAACTCCATTAGCTTAAAGTCGATCGGCAATACAACAGCCGTTTCAAGGAGAAGAAAAAAAACATCAACAAAGCAATAGCGATATTTCATCAAGAGGTACCATAATTATGCTTTAAGGAGAATGGGTGATGGGGGTTGGTTTTTCGAAATCTCGCGTAGACAGTGATCTTCCCCTTTGTTTAGAAGGGCAAGAGTGCAAAATTTCGTCACGACCGAAGTAAAACTCTATATTTGTATACAAATCAAACAAACGGAAACCCTGTTTTATAAATCTGTATAGATATCGATTAGCTTGATTTTTTTTTTCAAGCACTCTTATGATGAGAAATAATAATTTAATTTATCGAGGCATTATTACCTTTCTTTTAATGCGACTGCATGAAAGGTCGAAATAAAGCTTCTTACGCACGCTAAGTGGTGAGTCCTGCGCACTTAGCCACAGAGGCATGCGATGCGCACCGCGATACCCCTCGTGTCAGCGCAGTGCGAACAAAGCTGTTATTGCAGACGCAGGTCAATACATAGTATCAGGGCAGCTGCGCGCGGCAGATAAGCCCTGTTCATCAGTCAACGCGGCACGCCTTGGGGCTCAGGCAAACATAGCTGTTTTTTTTTTCCCCGATACACGTCAGCTGCTTACCACCCGCTGCCAATGCTGGCCAAATAAACCCTGGTGAGCACAAGATGCACGCGACCTTTTTCCCGCGTGGGATGAACCCAGCATGTTCACGGTGTGTAGGCAATAAGCCCAAAACACCAACACCGCTCAGTCCTCGCCTAACCTGGACCCTCCCTTTGGCTAGGGGGGGAAAAAAGTACGTCGTAAAAGGCTGGGCTCACAGTTACAAAACACGAGAATAAGCACGGCTGTGCACACGACCTGTGCGAAATCGGTTCGCGATATTGAAAATGTTACTTTTAACTTTAGCCAATGAAATTTCGCAATACAACCGACATCTGTAGGTAGTGGCAGTAATTACCTTTATTAACTACCACAGTTTTTCAAACACAAAATCTAATTTGGTATGTGTTAAATTTTTAGTAACAATGAAATAAATAAATGTATATGATTTATCACTAGTAACTTTTTCAATGTAATTGTGTTAGTTTGATTTTTGAAGTTGAGATTCTTAATATCTCAACAAAAATCTTGCAATAACATGATCGATTAAATATAAACCAAAAATGGAACATTATCTTCCTTCATTGGCTGTTGCGCCATGCATCCGCAACGGGAAATAAAAGTATAGTCATTTCCCTCGTACGCACACGACCGTGTCCTGTGTGCTGTCGTGAATCAGTAGGTTGGGAAACATGGCGGTCATACCTACCTTGTGCACACGAACCGGCGCGGCGTTACTGTCGATGTTGTTTGCTTTTTTTTTAATTTTATTTTTTAACCCTGCGAACCCAGCCTCGCAGGCCTGGAAGCTTCCCGGGCGACGGCAGCGCGCGCGGCGGCCTGCGCCAGTAATTACCGAGCGCCCGAAAGACACCGCAACATCTGCCGGCGGCAAAACATCCGAGAACGCGCGCGCCGCGCGCCCCAGCGGCGCGGGGAACAACCGTCCAACTCCAGGACCACCGCGACCCGCTACAAAACTGGATATATATATATATATATATATATATATATATATATATATATATACACATAAACACACACACACACACTCCTTCTTTGTATCCATACAAAATAGTGATAATTCAATAAAAATTATTCAATTTTATTCATAAAAGTATGCAATCATTTCATCAATGTTTTGTTATGACGTTGTCACGTTAAACTATCGTCCGTAAACCGACTTTACAGACAACCAATGTTTTTTACTTTTAACTTTAGCCAATGAAATTTCGCAATGCAACCGACCAATAGTAGTAGGTAGTAGCAGTAGGTAATTACCTTTATTAACTACCACAGTTTTTCAACACAAAATCTAATTTGGGTTGTGTTAAATGTTCAGAAAACAATTATAATCATGAAATAAATATATGTATATGATTTATCACTAGTAACTTTTTCAATGTAATTGTGTTAGTTTGATTTTTAAATATTTAAATATAGTAAATGTAACAGAGCTATTCACGTAAAATTAAAGATATTTGAAAAAAAAATGACATTCACATTATAAACGACTGAATCACTACAAAATATTGCTCGCAGTAATAATACTGGGTTCGGATTCCTACCTAGCCATTTGTGATTTGTGTTGTCCCGTTCCCTGAATAACCTTCAGTATTTAATGCGCACAATAATGGCCCTAATGAAACCAAATAAAGTCCAATTATTGAATATTCGATTATATTTTCCATGGTTTAAAAAATATGTGCTTGAAAAAATGAAAATATATGAAATGAAAAAATAAAATATATTCACCAATTTTCGTAAGAAATACTCAGCATTATCTCGTAAAACGCATTTTATGGAAAATAACCGAACAAAGTCATAATAACTTTCTCGTAGTATTACAAACTCTTTCTTGGCAACTGGTTTCCAAATTAATCTTTTGTAAACGTTCAGCATTTTTTTTTCTGTGCTCGAGAATTCAAGTGTCATTTTTTTGGCACCAGGCTGGACTACACTGTCTTGTGCACACCAAAGCTGTAAACGTTCGCTGAGCGGATGGAAAACACACTGTACCTTCCACCCTTGTTGCAAGTCACTGGGGCTTATAGTTTAGTGCAAATATGCTATTGGCTTACACCCAATTACACGTGGCCCAGTGGCAGGAAACATTCAAATGTATAAAAGCTTGCAATCTAGTATGTTACCTAATAACACCGCGAATTCAACAGGGCCCTCTACAAATCTTCTTCTTACTGTATATATAAAAAAATTAATGTTTGTGTGTTCGTCAACTACGCGCTTGGGCATCGTTCATGACTTGAAACTTTGCACACCTGACCTTCGGAAACAAGGGGAAGGTCACAGTCTAGGCGAGGTTTCGATAAAAATGAAACCTTAAAACTTAATTTAATTATCCTTGATGAAATTTCGCCTTTCCATCGTCGTGGTACAGACTAACCACGAAATAATGGGGGCGATTCTAAATGTAGTTCAATCGGCACGAGACAGCGTGCGCGTTTCATCCAACCGGCGAGAAAATCGATATCGATATTGGACTATATTACACTCTATACAGTAATCAACTTATCCAAATATGAATGCGCTGCAGATAAAGACCATAAGATTGAAAACGTCTCTGAAAGAAACTTTACACATCACCAATTTCGTATTTCTGTTGATTAAATAAGTAACCGGTAATATACTAACAAATAATCGTTTTCAACTTTAAAATACATAGTTTTATACGGGAAAAAGAAGTTTCTGGACATCTTTCACTGGATAAAAAAACTTATATATCTTATTAATGGAAGGAAAGAAACATTTGACCGTATTGGACGGGAAATCGTAATGGCAATTACGGTATTTTATAGGCGAGATTCTGATAAAACCCAATCCTTAAATAAAAATGTAATTATTATTGATAAAATTTCTTCATTGCATTGATAACTCATCGTTCATTCGATCTCTATGAAATTTTGCAAGCTTGACCTTTGAAACCGTGGAGGTATTAGTCTATGGAATGGTTGTCTGTCCTGAAGTACCTGATATAGTAGCTGTATAGTAATAATATGCTATCAATCTGTTTAATAGCTTGAAAAGAATTCGCTAGGAAGAATCGTAAATATGCCATTTTGTAGTGAATATTGCCAAAGAAACAATACCAACACAACTGCACTAAATTAGGGCTAACTTCATTATAACCAAAAAATATTTTGCTATGCAGAAGGAAAAAAAAAAAGGGGGGGGGGGGTTAGAGGTCGTTTTGATTTTGACTTCAAGTAGGCCTATTAAAATAGCAAAGATTGTATACACAAACTCCCTTACTTCTTACCACCATTTTTAAAACACGAGGAAGGTCACTGTTCAAGTGAGATTTCGATAATACTAACCCTTAAAGCAAAAATTAAGGTGGCACGCGAGTAGTATCGGATGATTACCAGTAAGTACTTTATGTCAGTTCTTCTTTTCTATGGTTTTTCTATGGTCCAAATAATAATGGTGGCGTGCGATTCGATAGAGAGATAAAAATAGATCAATATAGAGGAAGCGAGATAAAGAAAGAGAGACAGGGAGTGACAGAGTGAGAGATGGGTAGAGATAGAGTGATAGAGAAATACAGGGTGATGGTAAGAGATATAGATATACAGATATACGGTATAGGACTAGAGAGAGATATATAGAGACGACATATATTTACATAAATAGATTAAGAGAAATATAAATATATATACATAGAGGATATATACAATAATATAAAAAGGGTTAGAGATATAGATAATTATACAGCTATATTTATCACAATTATCACTGTTATCACCGTAAATATCATCACCATAATCACTGACCAAAATCACCGTCAATATAATCACAACCACCATTATCACCGTCACCATTAACACCTCCTGCGAATGTTATTATATACACGGGCGCGGTAGACTAGGTCGCTACAGGTTGCGCGACTTGGGCCCTTCTTTCCCGCAGCGTCGGGGAACCGTTCCACTCACATAAACTTCATCTCATTAGTCGCGGGACTCTTCCACATTCCTTTGAAGTGAAAATTCTGCAAGTCTGCGTAAGACGCAGGGGGTTGGGGGGGCCTTGCGGCACGAGGGAAAAGGAGAGAAAGAGAGGGAGAGAGGGAGAGAGAGTAGTCAAGAAAAACGGTGCTTCAGGGCTGCCTCTGTAAACTTACTTCGGCCCTCTTTTTTTATCTGTATATATGAGGAATTTCAATCACTTAGAAATTCTTATCGTAGCTCCCTCCCCCTCCATCGTTTCCCAAAGCCAGAGCAACCCAAGAGGGTGGAAAAGCATCTGTAGTGGAGCTACGAGTACCGCAGAAGCAGTATCGTTCACCCTCGAACAATTATGAAATCCTACGTCCACAATTGAAAAGGTCCTCTGTGGCATGTTCCTCAGTGAAAACAGCCGACGGCTGACTGTTTCCACACAAAACTAACGTTAATAACGGAACGTTTAAAGTATTTCATGATCGAGCAGTTTGAGACTCGATCAACCAGAAAGACCAGTTTGAGATATACAACCCACAAATCAATCAAAATTATTTTATCATAGTTGACACTTTTATCATTTAGTAAACTCCCACTGAATCAAAACATACCAAAGTCGTTCCTAAATCACTCCACTTTTTTTTTCCCCAGGATATTGATGATGTGAAAATAGTTGAACACGCTGTTAAAAACCGTCCGCGCAAACATTCATTGGCGTTAGGATTACACTGGGTAATCAAAATCGTTATATAAAAAAATCTAACAAACAGATTAAAATACATATTTAAGTGATTTGCATGACTATCAAACAGAGAAGCATAATGTTACCTCAAAGAAAGGATCTCCAATACGGCAAAATTATAATACATAGTGCAGACACCCAGAATAATCACAGATATCTAAAAATTTAGAATACTCAAAGAGCACGCACGGAATTTGCGAATCATTTTGTTTGAAGCCGGTCTGATATAGACGACGCGTTCTACTGTCCAACTAATTTTATAAGCATTGCTTTTAAACCGATTTGAAATATGTATGACATTTCAAAGCGATATTTGGAAATAAAACCTCTATAATTTCAAAAAATATATATTTAAATAAAACATTTTTTTTTACTCTGGTGAATGCTACACAGAAATCTTTCCATGCTGAGGGGCATAATACCGAAAAGAATTCCTTTCCCCCCTTCAACAATTTTGTTCCTGAGGTAGGTGACGTGAGGGCGAAGGAAAGGTAGGGTTTTATTTTTTTTTCTCGGGGGGGGGGGGGGGGCGGGGGGGAAGTGTGTGAATGGCACCCGGAATGCGTATTCGATAGAAGGTCGACCGAGCGTCCATGTCAGCGCGTCCATCAATCACGAAGAAAGGTGTGACGTCGGCGGGCGAAACATCACGTGACCAGGCGAGCGAGGCGCTGAGGCGCATGTGCCGATCTGGCGAACGCGGAAGACTACCATATCGGAAGACTACCATAATGGGAAGTATTCCGCCTGGCCTCTTCGAAAAAGGCGGAAAAAGTACCAAAACGGAAATCTGCCATAAGTTCATGGGACGAGGCGGAATTCTACCATAATATTTCCTCATACACTCCATGGAATGAGTACAGCTGCTTTGCTCTCGAAGTAGTGTATAGAACACTCGGTAGATAGCGCTGTCAACCCTCTAGCTGTTTCTTAAGTTAACTTAAAAGGCTACAGATAGCGCTTTTGACGATTACTTTCTGTAGTTCCAGTCATAAATCAACTCAAAATATCGCGCACTAATACAAACAAATGTTTCAAAAATGGGTTGTAGGAAGCAGCACTGTATACTTATAACCGCGATCTGTAAAAATAAAAATATGGTAGTTTTTAATTATGGCACATTTCCTCCTGTTTTGTCGGGGAGCGACGGAAGACTACCATAATCAAATAATTCCACCTGGGGCGACGGAAAACTACCATAAGTTAAAACGTGACCATACAGTCCTAATACTCGAACGACATGAGTAAATTATGTCTATTATCTTAGAAAGAATAAGCAGCATACAAAGTCTTGTGATTCTAATTATTGTTTTAACTCCAGGCCACTAGTCGAAATGAAATTCAATCTAGTGACCGAAAATCACAATTCCCTGACAACCGACGGTTAAGTAAGTAAAATTTGCATTATTTATATCATATGTTTAAAATACCACGACAGATTATCACAATCAGGTGTATAGTCATCTATACTACTGAGGTGGCAATTGAATTGAGTTTATTTTACGTAATGTCTATCAAAATAACAATAAAATAAACATAAGCATTAATGATTTCACAAAAAAAATTTTTTTTGTTACTACATCATTAATAATACCCACATTATGTTTCTAATGGGCTATTGGGGTTAACTTTTCGTGGGCTGACTTCACTAAGACCTTACTTCTTAATGGCTGTGGTGGTGATGTTGTCATCTCGGGGCTGTTACAGGGTATTGTGATTCCAGCATTATGTTTTTAGCATGTGCTGTGAAAACCATTAGAAGAGCATTTTAACACATAGATGTACAGAAAAAAAAACAATTGCCATTAAGAATAGATAAAAACAATCACAGCATTTCCAGCCTGTGAACTGTGAATTACTTGAGAACGATTTACGTTTGCTGTTTAGGTTTTATTGATTAAGAAGTTGTGAAATTAGACCTATATTTTAAGTGACTCAATGACTAAGAAATCATTTAGAAATACTGTAATGAGCTGGTTACGTGAAAACATTTCAGACCATTAATTTATGAAAGCCTTGAAATGATTTTTATGTATGTTTACCAGGGGAATAGCCCATTTCCCATATTATTTTTCTTCTTATTCTGAAATGCTTATTTGTCCGTAAACATATTAATAGCGAGGTCAATGCAGACGGCAAAACACAACGCCACAATAGAGCGACAATGTGAAGGGAATTAGCCATGACCTACAGTACGTAACCATCCTAGCAAACATTTCTAGAAAAAATCGGTGGGGCTGTATCGAGACTCACGGCCGTTGGTTTCACGTGAAACTTCTGTGTCAGCGAGTCGCTTTTAGTGTAATGGTTTAAAATAAAAACAATAAAAACGAGAAATTGACTACGTACTAAAAATTGTAATTCAAAACAGAATCTAAATGGTAGCTTACTATTCATTTCAATTAATATTCGACGAAAATTCTATTTAACATTGGCCTGTGATATGATAAATGAGATACCGAAGACATATAATAAAAATTAATGTTTTTTTGGTGAACGTACAATCTGTATTGCCCAGTGTTGTCAGTTCTCTATACACAATCACACGAATCACCGTGCTATCACATCTGAGTCGTGAGCTACACTAAACAGAATTTTTTTTCCGAACCTAAATTAAAAAACTAAGTGCATTTGGGAGGTCTAGGTAAGAAAGACTTAAGTGCGTCTCAGAACAAGCCTATATAGTTACGAAAATGTTAAAGCAAGATGATATAGACCTTTTCGTCAGACTTTTCTGGTGCCCATATGTTTCGCTGTGATTTTTAAGACGTTTCACATCAAAATGATATGACAATTACCAGTCGGGATTTGAACCTATGTTCTCTGGAATACGAATATAGTGTCTTACGACTCGGTTCATAAACTTCGATCTTCAGATTGCCTTGTAGTGATTCCTTATGCTACAGGCGTGAGTGTACGATTATTACATAACAGTACAAATACATAGTTTCATACTATAGTACTCTAAGTAGACTATCATCACATGTCTTGAAACATTATTGACATACAATATTATAAGTACAACTATCAAAAATTACAGTCACGAAAATTTTAATTCACCTCTTATGAGTATATCGTGAGTGCGTGTAACTACATGTGATTTTGTTTACACATTTACCATGGGTGTAGACAAAATATGTGGAAGGGAAGGACAGAAGCCAGTCCCTCCTCCGGAAACTCTTTTACAAAGATAATCGTTGAAAAAAATTTTGAGGTTAGTTGACGATCCCTTAATTACTTTTTGAAATTCCTGCCATTGTAATTTTTGTGAAATAAAATTCTTTGTATAAATAAATCTGGCAACCCTACTTCCCCCCAACCCTTTTTTTACTACGCTCTTGACAGTTATTGTTACAGAAACAGGTTCCTCTTTTGAATAAGCTTCTCTGCACTAATATCTGTGTCTTGTTAACAGAAGTGTAAACAAAATAAAGCACAACTCAATAATAGGTAAATTAATTCAAGATGTAGTTTCGGACATACGCCATTACTAATTAATCTGTATGTCATGACAAACCTCAGTCTGTTTGTGCCTTAAGAAGGGAATAGATCTCTTTCCCGAAACGGCGCAACTGTTCTCTTAGGAATCATATACTGCGTTAGTCTGCGCTATCATCGTTGTTGTTTTCAAAATAACTGTTTGTTCTCTCAACTATTGCTTACGGTGTTCGTCTGAGCTGTCGTCACTGTTTATTCACATCGCTGCGTTTACTTATGCGTCTCTTTATAGTCGTTTTTTTTTAAATTTTTATCTGTTAAGTTTCTTCGTTGAGTTATTCTGTTTGCTGTTGTGCACCGTAAATTTTATTTGTAAATGGAACAGAAATATTTATGTAAACTTACATATTTGTTAATTTGTACATTTGCATATCAAAATAACTGTATCACTACAAAATAGTGTTACCATTTATGCTTCGTATTGCCACAGTACTTCCAATATTTAGTTATTTGCAAACAGTTGTTTGAATAGCTTTCCAGTATTAGCTGCGCATGTTAAGCACGGTAAAACAAAAGAAAGCCAAAAGTAATATTAAATAGTTAACTTTTCTGTGGCTTTAAAACCAAATAAATAAAATGTTTATACAATAACTTCATGCTTGTAAGCACACAAATATTTTAACTAAACACACTCTTTTAGTATGAAACATTTATTTCAAAATAACTTTACCATCGACAGTGCAAGCTCTTACATATGTTTTTACTAGTCAACATTTCTATATAATTATTGTACAGCGGGACTGTAAGTTTTTTTGCAGGAAATCAACTAAAAAATTGCCAGACTAGTTATACAAATTATATTTCACTGTTATTAAATTACATAATTCATGCTGAACGAACACATAAGAACACATAAATTTGTTCGTTACCGAGGTTAGATGTAACAACACGTACTGCACGTGTTATTGACACACGAAAATACAGTAAACTTGAGGAATAACATCATGTCAGTGTTAATAAGACTGGAATTATCCGCTCTACCACTCTGGTTCTGGGGGTAGAGCGCCTGCCTTGTGACTTGTAGGACCCGGGTTCGCGCCCCGGCTCCTCCAAGGCGGATTGCCCAGACAAAATGGTGGCATTTTCTCTGGTATGAATACAATCCCTTGTAACAAGTCAGGCTACCAAAGAAACGGTGGGTGGAACAGAAAAAAACTTTCCAGGTGGCTTCCAAATGGGGAGCCCGTTTCGTTTCTTGGGCTCCCCATGCGGTGGCCATTCCGGGGGTTTCTCCGGGGGAACGGAGTTTTGCAAAAAAAATTTTTTCAGTTTTGAAGCGTTTTAGTTTTTAGTAACTGTAGCATTATCATTCCACACTATGTTATAAATAAAGCTCAAACCAACATATATAATATATATATTTTTGCTTTTGTACATAAAATATTTTATTTAAGTGTGTATCAGTCAGTGAGTTGTATACCGATGTTGTGTGTTCAACCATTTATCGGTATATATTTTATTGAAGTTATATTGAAAGTTAAATTTTAGTCACAAACCTTTGTTTTGTAGTATTTTAGAAGTTTTTGACGAAAAAAATTTATTCTTAAAAATATTATTTCTGTAAAACCACATAGTTTTTAATCAGGAATATCGTCTTTAACACACGCTTTTTTTTTATACATGTGTGTATCAGTATAAATCCAGATGTAAATAAAATATTCTATTTATTTCAACATGAGCAAAGCCTTTGATACTTTCCAACATAATCTTATGATTAAAAAATTATCAATTTTAGGCCTCGTCAAACAATGCGTGGTATATATTATTGTTTTAATTATCTTACAAATAGACGCTTTTCAGTCAAATTTGCAAATTCAATTTCATGGTGTTAGGTGTTCCGCAAAGTAGTAGTTTATCTCAACAACTCTTTAATATTTATTAAATGATATTCCAACTGTATTTCAGAATTTATCAAGAATTGATGCTGATGAAAAAAAATATATATAATTGGGAAATATGTTTGTGAAACTATTCAGCAAGATATCTCAGCTGTCCGGATTTGATTTTCAAGTTAACAAACGTCTCTGAATTACGATAACATTTATTGTATAACCTTTAGTCAAAAAACTAATTTAATTAATCAGAATTATCACATAGTAAGTAATGACATTAAACGAGGTGTCCTATTTTAAGGCCTTCGAGTTATATTGGATGCCAAGCTTTTTTTCCACCAACATGTAGATAATACTATTAGCAACAAATGAAGATCTTTAGGTCTTATTAAATTTAAAACTTTCTCTGTATCAAATGATTTTAATTAGAAAATAATTGAAAGTATACAGAAAAAGTTCTTAAAATAAATATTTAAAAAATTCAGGCATTTAAATTATTTTGAATATGCTACATTCGTATTTATTAGACGTTCGATCAGTGATGCACTTTTTATTATGTACATTTTATTACCTTTTTTGTTGGTTTAGACATAATCTCTCGGTTTGGATTAAGAATTCTAACTTGCAATTACAGAATTAGTGACACTTTTAAAACCATTAGTAACTATAAAAAGTGTAAAAAATTATAACTCCTTTTGAATTATCTACAAATATTCATTGGTAAAACTTTTGTAATCTACATATTTATTTTGTTTACACCATTTTAGTTTCGGTTTAAGATTTGTGAAAACCAAAGTAACCAATTGGTTAACATGAACTTTATCTCTCTGTGTGTTGTGTTGTTTCGTGTTTTGATGTCTTGTGTTAATATGTTTTTGGTTGTTATTCTATGTGTCATAATTCGTTAATAGGTGCTGTAAGGCACAAAAAACTGAATTTAAATTCGATCTGACAGTTTTAAAGAAGCTACGCATAGTAATATATTTTTATTTTCTAATATAAAAATACTTAAATTTCATTAGATTTTATTTTTGAAAGACTGCAAGCCTGTGCGAAGCCCATCAACATTCGATGTACGAGCCTATGTCTCCCCTAGAGCGCCTGTGCTGCTTGCCCTGTGCCAACAAACTACACTACACAAAAATATTTCCCACGCATTTCAGCATTTTAAAAACACATTTTGTAGATTTGGCAGTTTTAAAGAAGCTACGCATAGTATTACATTTTTATTTTCTAATATAAAAATACTTAAATTTCATTAGATTTTATTTTTGAAAGACTGCAAGCCTGTGCAAAGCCCATCAGTCCCTGCATATAAATAATGTGACATTGGAAGCAGTCATTCAATAAGGAACTAACTGCATTAAAAAAATGTATATGTAAATACTTGTAAATTACTTTAAAAAGGAATCAATATTGACAATACTGATGCTAAATTATGCGCCTGTGATGTAAGTGTACAATTTAATTCGCAAGGCTTTGTGAAAATAGCTGTAGACAAAATAAAATTGTCTTGGGAAGCCTACTATGTTAGTCTGTTTTGTCATATTTACGGATGAGTTGCCGTTGTTTTGTCCACATCACCTGTTAAGAATTATCATTGAGTTCGTCTGTTTGTCGCTGTAGTGTCGTTTTTGTCTTTATTTACTGTCCTGTTTGCTACTGTCACGTTATTAGCTCCTACTGTGCTGTAATAATTTTTAACATATTCATTCCTCGAAATTTTCTGTGCTTGTCTATGTTTTTAATTCTTTGACATCGACCGATTTAAGCTTGTTTTCTGTGTTTTGAATATTACTATTTCTAGTGTATTCGTCTGTTTTGTCCTTTATCGAGGGTTATTATGACAGCAATGTAAATGGATCTTCTCCTTAGCAAGAACCATTCAAAGAAGATAAAATTGTTTTATGTGTTTTTTTCTTATTGCATAGCTTCAATCAATTGTGATATGGAATTAATTAAATGAAGCTGAATGTTTTGTAGACCACGAGGTCAACGAGGTCATTCGAGATGATGACAGGTGAAAGGATGTGGACGCCTCAAAAATAGGTGGATTTAACTGGAGTACCATGAGAAAACTCAACTACTCATTGGCAACATCTGCCACTTGCAACAAATAAAATAAAAGTCAATTCTAGAATCCCCCCTCCCCCTTGACCATCAAACGAATTATTCCTGATGAGAGTAAAGCTATTTAAACCACTCAGCAACCGAAAGTAGTTCAAATGATTGAATGAAACGTTCATCGAACCAAAGGATGAGTGGGTACAGACTACAAAGAAATGAATTCTCGTAATTAAATACACTGGCCTTAATGATGAAGCACCTACATTTACTGATTGACTTAAAGTATAGTTGATGAAAGGCAGTGTGTGCTAAAGAAATGAAAAAAAAGGGGGGGAAGGAAGGAATTGGCCACTATACCCTATGGAACTCCCGGTTCCTAAAAGTGCAGGGCCATGTACTTTTTGAGAAAAGATATTCAGACCAGCTTCTTTGTTAAAAAACATTTGTAGCATTGTCTGTGCTTCGTGGTTGGCCGGGTTTATTTCAGATACCTGTCCACCGTCAGCAACACCAATCACAGCCATCCGGCGCGGAAGCATACTAGTCCTGAATGGCCCTGGCAAAATAGGGAAGTGACTTCTCCTGCAGAATGGCCGCCAATAATAAAAGGGAAAACAACTGCATGAACCTTCTAACAGGCTGATGAGCGATAAGATTATTTCGCGAAAAATACATGCGGCTACTAACGTGTTTGTTACCAACGTGTTCTGTGCTTTCGGGTGTCACTGACCTGCTCGGGGCTGAATCAAAGCGGACATTGTTCTGTGCTTGGTGGGACCCAACCAGCCTTCGTCCTGACAAACGTATAGAACTCAGGGAGATGGGAAAGAATCGGCCATGGCCTATCGCGATGGACTAAGCAAAAAGTCCTCTACTTACATCGAAAAGGATTTGGTGGGTGGAGGGGGGGGGGGGGGGGGTTGTGTAAAACAACATAAATCACGATAAACCCCCCCATGGGTGCTGCTGAATTCGGGGTCCAGCGCTTTAACCACCCTCGCTCTCGGTACACAATATCTTGCAGAGAAAGTCCACGTGTTCAAGAAAGGATAAATAAATATTCACGCCCCGTCTCTTCCGCTTCAATGCAGAGCACGATGGAGCCGTCTCCGTTTTTGGGTGGAGGAGGGTGAGCGGGGGGAGGGAGTTTCCCCAGGTGGGAAAAAGATAAGAGGGGAGGTGGTGGGAGGGGAATTCGGGGGGAAATTCTCCACATCGTCCCATCCACGCTGACCCCACCGCACGTGCAGATTTTCTCCCGACTCCCCGGAGAAGCGGGAAGTATTCGAGGAGGTGAAGAAGGTGGGGTGGGGGTTGGGTAGTGGGGGGGTGGGTATAGAAGGCACAGGCCTGCCCCTGGCAGTCAGGCAACCTGCTCAGTATGGACCCGCGACAGGCTCCGCCCAGACGATCCGCGGGGGCTAGAGTAGGTGTTGCGGGGGGGGGGGGGGGGGGGGGGCGGGGGGGGGGGGAAGGGAAGTGAAGGCAAGAGGCGCGACCAGGCAGGAATACCGATGACGCTTTAGGGGTTGAATTCGGGAACACGAAGACGTGCGGGCGAAACCTGCTCAATCGACACGCACTGTGCGGTTCACTTCACCTAGAGATCGATTTTAAATTAATAATAATAAAAAAAAACTAACGAATTAAATCATTAGCAAATTTTATTACTTAACCCTTATTTTGACGGTGTAAAATATACGGCACATTAAGTTTTGAAAATAAACAAGAAATTAATGTTTTTTAAAGCCGTGTTTCTCTCTGTTGTAATATCTTTGGTGTAGCACCTACATTTACTGATTGACTTAAAGTATAGTTGATGAAAGGTAGTGTGTGCTAAGGAAATGGAAAAAATATATATTTTATAATTTTTGATAAGCAATCTTACATAGCAATACATTGATAATAATTTAAAATAAAACCAAACTTGCTATACTTAATAAAAATTATTTTCACGACTTATGTGAAAAAATTTAACAAAAACTGAGTTGAGTACATTTTGAAATTCATACTGAAAAAAAGGCCTATGATATCTTTGGCTAGTTATTTTAAAAGTTAACTCATTGAAGCAAGTTTTGAACGTAGTACAACAATGTCCACTTCTTTTACTTTTTTTAAAAAAGTCATCAATGTTTTATTATTTTTAATCTTTATTAAGTGAGATATTTTCAAAAATAACTCACTAAATTATAAATAGTATTTATATTTTAATATTATGAATTTTTAAACTTACCAGATTTAAAAAAAATGCCGTATAATTCGTGCAAATAATATTTTCTCCAAAAGTAGAGAAGATTCATGTTATTTGATTTGCTATCAATTTTATGTTTATTCATGACTGCGTAGCACAAATTAGAATAGTATAATAATATGGAAATTCGAAAACACTGAATCCAATAATTTGGTGCTGGGAAAGCTTTTGTAAAAATGCCTTTAACTCGAAAACCACGACATTTGAAATTTTTTTTTTAATTAGCTATTCGTCTATTAACTGTCCCCGGCTTGATATTGAGTTTTGGGACTCCCTGAATGTGAGGAATTTCTGAGTCTGCAACTAAGGAAAACTTAGTAAAGAATAATTATAGAATAAATTTAGGTTTAGAATGAAAGCTGCCTTACACACATTAACCAAACAGCATAAATTCTAGGGCGTTAATAATCTCATTGAAATTAAATAAAATTGTACGTACTCTTTTACTAAATAAATATTGGAGTTCCACAATGGTTTCATGGATTATATCGCCACTACTAGTAATTTATTTTTACGGTCATACATTTTATGATAATTTTCACAACTTCTTAAATATCCTCTAAGCCAGGGATCATCAACCCCCCCCCCCCCCCACCTAAATACATCATACGTTACCACGGCAACATACAATCCTAAAAAATCCCTGGGATCGCAAATCCGGAACGCCTTTGTGGGAGACGAGAGAACAATCGATCACCGTGGCTCGATAACTGCACGCGATCAACAAATATCGATAAATTACGAGACTACGGTCTCGTCAACAGAGGGGGTCATGCAAAGACTAACCCCACACAACCAACACAATGGCTCAATACAATTTATTTTGTAAACGGAACTGAAATAAAAACGTAAAATTAAATGTATGTGTTTGTAAATTTGTACATTTACTTGATGCTACTGTATCGCTACAAAAAAAATTTCCGCAAAAATGCTGGATTCTGTTTCTTGCCCGGTCGTTTATAAATTCGTGTTGTCACAGTATTTTGAGTTACGTATTTATAAATCGTTCCCTGGGTAGCTTTTCAGTATTAACTGCGCACTTAGTTTTATCTCGAAAAAGGTTTTTAGTATATGTAAAAATAATCACAGCCATGTGTTGTAAAATTTAATAATATTTTTTTTCTTGTAGTATTACAAACTATTTCTTGGCAACTGGTTTCCAAAGTAATATTTTGCAAAAGTACAAAAAAATGTTTTTTTTTTGTACAGGGAAATTTAGGGAGAAAAAAAATCAGCTTTGGGCTACTTATTGTAAAGCCGCGTTCACACGAGGCCGTTAAATGTAGACAATAGATGGGTCCCGAAGTTACAGTTGCTGGTTTCAGCGAATGTTTACACGATACCAGTTGCCACAGTCAAACAACCACTGCGCCATTTCGTGCAAAGCTTGTACTCCGGCATACGATGTGTTGCGCAGGTACTCACATCCGAAATGGAAACATAATTACAGGCCCAAAAGATGAGACGAAGAATGTGGGTGGAAACAGGGATTTTAATACGCAAAACTTTTTGGTGGATCGGAAACATTATAACGTGAACTTGCTGACGAACCCGCTAGAATGCAGTTCTATAAATCGCTAAATATCACTGCTATCTGGTCGGCTGTATTGGTCGCCGTCTTAAAAATTCGTATTTATCATGCAAATATTAACCTTAGCTTTTGTAGAAATGTACGGAACTGATTAATGAAAGCCATTTAAAATTATATTCTGTCATCTTCAGACTTATTTTAATCAAAATCGAACTATTTTTTGATATAATGTTTTATTTTTTTTTTCTTCCTTATATTTCAGATAATTTTCGATTTTTTTTTTACATTGCGCTACCTCACTCGATAATCACACATCACTGCTTTCAACGTTCTATTTTTTTTTATTTACCAGCTAATATTAAAAAGCCATTGGAATGAGTCGTGCGGAGACGTATGCTAATCAAACGAGGTACAGAATAATATTGGTTTCAGATTTTAAAAAAATGGAAAGAGACGAAAAATGTTACTACATACTGTCCTTGATGCCAAAAAAACACCGCAGGAAAATAAATTAATGATATACTTAAAAACTGCAATGGCGGCCAAGATGGGGAAAATTTAAAATGGTGGAACTTTCTGGATTCCAAGTTGTGTGCGGTTCATGCGAGGTCATCAGATGTCAAGGGTCAAGGTCATTCAAGATGGCGACGGGACAGAAAAATACCAGATGGTGGTGGACCCAGACACCGACACCATTTTTTGCCACAAGCGGAACTATTATATACTATTCTATACAATATACTTCGTACAATTTTATGGGCTACTGGTTTCGACCGCAGGCAAAAATTGTTGGCTGACGTATCCACACATGGCCAGTTCATGTGCCAGTTCCGTTTCTCTTGGGGGGGGGGGAGGGGAGAGGGAAAGCAGCTACTGAACTAAATCTCCTCTTCGGGACAGTTGACTGATCTGGTCAGTTTCACGCCAATGGCTTGAGAACTCAGCCCAGCTGTGTCCACATGACACCAGCTACTGTCTTTCAGAAACTGGGAGACTTCCAGAGGTACGCCAGTCAGATTCGTGGAAACGCGACATTAGGAACCGTCCCAGCATGCACCTGGAGTGATTTTGGAAAATTATGAGGGGGTGGGGAAGGACGAAAACAATTTCGCGCGACCGTGATTCCAACCCGAGATCTCATTTTTTTTTTTTTTTACACTGCGCTACCTCACTTGCTAATTACACATCACTGCTTTCAACTTTTCAATTTTTTTTTCATTTAACAGCGCATATTAAAAATCCATTGGAATGACTCGTACAGAGACGTATTCTAATCAAACGAGGTACAGAATAATATTGGTTTCAGATTGAAAAAAATGGAAAGCAACAAAAAATGTTACCACATACTGTCCTTGATGTCAAAAAAAACACAGCCGGAAAAAAAGTATTGATATACTTAAAAACTGCAATGAAAGAAAAACGTCCACTACTTTACATATTTGAACAAGTCATGGTGAGTATCTCCTAGGATAAATAAAATAAAATGATAAGATTACTATGCAAGAAAATAAGCGAACCTTAAAGCACATTCGAGGGCAAAAAAAAAAAAACTAACGTAGCACTTGTGCGAGTCTTTTGGCGAAACTTCCGAACCCGCGCATTACATCAGCATTAAACCCAGAGCGTTAGGGAGATCAAGATACCAAGATCCAAACACGAACTCAATTAACTGCGGTGTCGAAAGTTGGCCCCTCACAACACTTCCCCATATTTAATCACAAACCCCGAAATCAGGGCAAATTCACCCCCTAACCCCTGCCCCCTCCCCCCCTTCCAAAACCCAACTCTACCCCACTCGCTAACCAACAGTTTAATTACGAGCTGAAGTGAACTCACACAACCTACCCCCCTCCTTAGCTTTTCCACAAACCCTTTAATTCATACGTACATTGCTCACGCTTCTCATACTTTAAACCCCTTCGCACCAGATATGCCTTTTCCTCTCGGCAAACCAACTACTCCTCCGATTTCCCCCCCCCCCTCCCCAACACCCCTTCGCCCGACACAAGAGTTCTTTGAGCGAATGACCCATCTTCCGAGAGCCAAACCCTCCCTCTGAACAAGCCCACCCCCCATGCGGATGGAAATGAGATCTCAAATTCGCGCAAGTTATGAATGCGGTCGCGGAGAATTTAATTAAAGGCAGTAGCGAGCCGGGGCTGGTGAGAGGGGCGGTTCAAAAGGAGGGGGAGGGGGGAAATGAGGAAGGAGGAGGATTTTGAGGAAGACCAGGGTGCAAAAGGGAAAGGCATCGCACAGAGAGGCGGGGAATGCAGACTGGTTGCCCCCTCTCTCTTTCTCTCTCTCTCTCTCTCTCTCTTATGCCCCATCAAAAGATCGGCCAGTCTGTTTCGTGCGGCCATTGGCTTGACCTACGTTGCACAAACAGTATAGCCCTTTTTTCCCCCTTTCTCCTTTTCACTTTTTTTTTTACTTAGGCTTTCCAGTCAAAGGGGGCCACGGGCGGAAAGGAAACAGAAGGGACGGTGAAGAAGAATGTCGTGGTATTGGCACAGTGGAAACAAAGGCCAAGGAACAAAAAAAAAAAGTGGACGCCGATGTTTCAAAGCAGGCATTCTCCTCATGTGCTGTTATTTCACAGGGCCAGAGACTTGCATAATTAGAAACCACACCATTCCGCGGCATGTTTCATTCCCGGACTATCCTTCAAACATATATGTTCTTTAGTTTTACCTCTTGTGTAATTGGATCAACGTAAATTTGAAATGCCCTTGAAGATCTCAATCCACGTACATAGCTGTAGAGTGTGTGGATTCCAGTGGTTCTAGTTGAAGAAGAAGGTGGCGTTTTACTCAGGTAGCAACCAATGAACATTTTACTATCCACAGAGTACACAGTATTTTTTTTTGTAAATGGAACAGAAATATTCATTTGAAATTACAGATATTTGTAAATTAGTACATTTACATGAAAACAACTGTACTGTTAGCAGTAATACTGACATCAGATTCTTACGTGGGCATTTATGATTTGTGTTGTCCCAGTTACCTAAAATAATAAAACTTATTTGTAAAACATTCATTCAATAACTTTTCAGAGTTAACTGCGCACATTAATTAGCAAAATTAAACAAAATTAAGTCCAATATTTGAATATTATATTCTCTTTTCCATGATTAAAAAACAGATACTTGAATGAAACATCGAAAAAATATATAAAATTTTGCGCCAATTTTCGTAATAAATAATCTGAATTATCTCGAAAAACGAATTTAATATAGGCAAATATAAACATAGCCATGTGTTGTACAAAGTTTCAATATATTACTGGTGGTATTACAAATTATTTTTTCTTGGCAACTGGTTTCCAAAGGTATCTTTGGTAAAAGTATAAAAAAATCTTTTCTGTGTAGTAGTAGAACATATTCTAGCATGGTGATAGTGGTGATAGTCCAACATTTAATAGCTTTGAGTTGGCTACGTATTTTACCTCCGAAACATTGAAACTATTATTTGGTATGGTAAAATACATACATACATCACTATGTTTTTTTAGTTCCTAAAATATATCGCAAAAAAGAAAAAAAATAAAGACTGAAGTACGCGGAGGAATGTCGCAAAGGGTAGAAGCAATAAACAAAGTTAACCGTTGACTAAACATTTAAGGTGAAATATTACAGAAGAGGACTTTCTACACGTCCCTGAACTATTTACAATACTGCGTACCGAATTTATTATAGGCCTACCTGAAACCGCCCGTGAAAAAACTTGTTTGAGCCTTTTCCGCTGCGAAAAAAATGTTAAAACCTGCTATTCATATTCAGAAACTTTACTTTCCAATTACTAAAATATCTTGGATAATAAGAAAGCAAATTAGAAAAAAAATCCTCAATGATTAGAAATTAGCTAATAATCCTCAATGATATGCCGATCCTTACAATACTACGGAGATTGTAAGCCCACCACACTGCTCCAAGATTAACTTAATGCATGATAAGTTACGCTGGAATGTGAATGTTTACCGATTACCCTCCCCAAAGTAACATGTTATATAAATTGTAAATTAAGAATAAATTGACATATTAAGACTAACTTTTTACTAACATATAAAAAAACGGTATAAGAGGAATCCAATTCAATTATACTACTTAGCATATTTAAGCACGACTGATCATGCTATCTAGAAAAGGAGGAAGGAGTGAGAGGGGCTAAGAGGAGAAAAGCTGCAATTACTAAAATCCACGATTACTTCATTATTAAAACAATTGTCGGACAGCTGGCTTCAATCGCGCGAGTTAACGATAAATAAAAAATGAGGAGAGAACAATTTCACATGGCGAAGGTCAACGGAATGGAAATTGAATTTTTTTTTCTAAGCAGATTCCTGTTTTTTTTTTACTTTTTTATCGCCGCTAATGGACCTGCTGTATTTAGCGGATGTTTCCCAGGCTTTGACTCTGTTTTCAAACCTGCAGCGCCTTTAAGCCCGTTTCACACGGTCGGGTTTTATTTTACGTCGCGCGATCCAATGCTTTCACACGAGTGTCGGCTAGCCTCACTACGGAAATGAAAAAGTGTCGTGTGTATCACAATTTTATGAAGGAAAAAAATGTTGCTAGGAACATATTAATGGAAGGTGATTGATGACAGCTTTAAAATTTTCCAATAATATACAAAAAAAAAAAAAACATAATTTTCCCCCCCAAATCCCTGTGTGAATGCTACCATACATACAATATAATGAATTTTGGTTGCGTAAAAAAACGGTGTGAAACACGTCTTAAATCAGCAGATATTGGAAGAATGAAAATGGAGCGTGTGCTACAGCAATGGTGAAGCAAAATAAACGGGACCGTTGCCAGGCAACGAAAGGGAAATTAATATTCTTAAAATGGTTTGTCATGATACACGTTAAATTCTTCCTCGTGGACAAAAACTAGAAAAAGGTTTGTTTTTAATATGGCGCAATTAGTTGTTCGCTTATATACTGTTGGTTTCACCCACCTCGTCTATAATCCTGCCTTATGCTCCCTCTAACAAAATCTAAATCCAAAGAATACGATTCCTAGGTTATGTATTACACATGGACTCCTGAAACTAGCAAGGGCCCTGTAGCCATAGTTTTCAGAAAGTCTGAAGAGAAAGCAATGATCTGATACCTAAAAAAGAACTGTTAGGAGATTTAGAATGTTCTGAATATGTTTTTAATAAACATGAGATTGTTGTCGAACTTTTAAGAATAATGAACTTATCCTGTTTTTCTAATTCCTGTACTACTAATATTTTTTTGATAATATTTTTAAGAATCAACTCATCGAAAGTATTTCCAACCAATGCACCGCTGAATACTACAAGAAATATAAATATTTTAAAACTCTTATTCTGAATCTCGGAAATATTCCACATAGTGTCATGCGTGAGACACCTCACGCTAAATGGAAAGATAAACTATAAACTCAGAGTGAAGCGAAGATGACTCGAAATTAATAATAGCAAGTAACAAGTCTTGACAGTTTTCACGTCTATAATTTTTTAAGGCACATTAGTTGATTGGACTAAATAGCTCTGCTGTCATTGAACGGAACTTATTCGAGCTGCGAAGGCGAAAATTCGCCTGGATTTGGAAATGTTCATTTTGTCTCCAAAAGCTATTCATTTGAGAAAAAAATTAGCGAGTCTTTCAGTAATCGTCAGTGATGTGTAACATCTAAACATCTGTAACGAGAAAAATTCCCGTTACGTTGAGTAGAGTTGGTCCTACTCCTTCAGTTTATTGTTCCTCGCGCTTACACCTCCTATAATCGCGCATGTACTATGCTCTTGATTTACCCATTCATTTAAATTAAAATTTTTAATTAATATCGATTCTAGAAATTATTTTTAAGAAAATTACATGTTGTATAATTATTCGTTAACTTCATGTACCTCTTTTAAAATTATTAATTAACTCGGCATTAAAAGGAAAGATTCTCAGATTTTCAAACGACATAATAGCAGTTACAGAACTCACTTATTAACACTCACTTTAAAACAAATAACTTCCAGGAATGAATTCGTAATATGTATAAACAGAACAAGAATTTAAATACAACACTCATAAAATTATTGAATTTGTATTAAATACCATACATTATAATATAACAACGTATTTATAATGTATTGTAAAAAGATACGTGGCAATGCGTCGCGCTGTTCGAAATAACTGTTAGCGGAACGAACGGCAAAAGCCGTCTCTTGTCTCTCTTTCCCTCTTTGTCTCTCTCTCTCTCTCTCTCTCTTCAAACGCCATGTAAATGTCTGTTTTCGCTGACACCGTTGCAGCACAAGCGCCAACTGTAGGCCGCTTCTACCTGCTTCCTGTTACATATTTCCGTCCCATTCGCGAAATTACTCCCACCGAATGCCGCATCCCGAGAGCTAGGATGTTACACATCAAAACGGAAAACAGATCCGTTTTCTGACCTTACGTGATACTTTTCCGTAAAGGAACCCTTCAGTTTGCGTTAATGCATGGACATTTTTAACAGCTTATCATAAATTAAAACGTACTTCAATTGCATAAATTATATGTAAATAATAAATTAAGTAATTAAGTAAAAAAAGGGCGTATGTACGGTATAACCATTTTTTTAAAAATACAAAACACACCGAATGTCCAGTTTTGTTGACAACGATTTGATTGTGCAAGGACAAAGACAAGCAAACAATAATCAATTTATGACATCGCAGGTTTAGTCGAGTGCACAGAAAAGCAATAAACAGCGCCTGCTGCTACAGAACACGCGATTTGTTGAATATCCGTGACATTTTCAGAGCAAAATGAATATCCCGGAAGAGAATTCATAAAGCGAACAAAAACGTCGAGATCACAAAAAAAAAAAAAGCTGTTCCGTGCACGGGAGTGCACGAGCCGTCGACGGAAACGCGATTATTTACGTACGTGGAGTTATTTGATGAATGTTTTTATTTCTAAGAGCATCCAACGTTACAGAGCTTAAAAACTATCATCGCTATTACCCAACTCTAATTTCCCGGGTGTTATGAGTGAGAGATCTTTATCGCGTTTTGTCCTTGTGTGGGTTTCCTCTCGATAACAGCATCCCAGCCATGGCCTCAAATGTTTATTTTTATTAATATTTTTGTTTTGTTTTGAAAGCTGGCCCACAGCTAATACAAATTACCTGCAAGCACTAAACACGTAAATTAAATAGAAAGCAGTTTATAAAAAAGATAAAAATAAAGAATAATAAAACTGCATATATATAAGTACACAGAAATATGCGAAGACTATTGAAATTTGTAAATTAATTAAACAAACAGTTGGTTTGTGTATTTCCAAAAAGATTTCCGGCCTAACAAAAGCCCCTTACTTCAGCAACCCCCTTAACTACAACAATCCCTCTTTACTTCATCCCTTCTTTTACATTCGCAATCCCCTTTAACCTCAGCAATCCTTTCACTTCTACAAATTTGCTTTACTTCAGCAAACCAACTTCACTCCAACCCTTTACTTCAGCAACCTATTAACTTTAGAAATCCGCTACTTCAGAAAAGTACCTTTACTTTAAAAACTCCCATTTACTTCAGAAAACTCTTTTACTTTAGTAAACCCTCTTTACTTCAGCAACCCTTTTTACTTATGCAGCTGCTAGTTAATAGCAACACATTCTTGAAAATTATTTTCTCATTTAATCACAATTAAAAATAGAGCATAAGCACAAATTTAATTTCTGATACTGATAGCGCAACTTGCAAGGACAAATACGAACATGTAAACAAACATTAGGGCTAAATATCTCAAATTGGAAAAAATACACTAAACGACCCCGAAGATGCGGATTTTGGTACATGTGTTTTTACCAACCACAAAAACAATTTAACTAAAAAAAAGATGTTCTAAACCCGCGTGGCCAAAAAGAAAACCACAAGTGTATATGATGGGATAGTCGGAGAGAAAAAGACAAAAAAAAATACGCGCGCACACAAAAAAGGACGGGAGAGCTGATAGCGGAAGAACTAAGCGCGTTCGGCAACAGGGCCGAAGACACAAGAGACAGCGGAAATAGAAACTCAGGCGGGACAACGCGAACAAACACCGAGGGCTGGAAAAAGTGGGGTAGGGAAAGGAGATAGAAAAAAGGAAGTAAGCTAAAATATAGGACGACTTTCACACACGCGACCAGCCGGCGACACAGTCAGACGATAACAGGAAGGTAGTTCTTTTGGTCCCGGTGTAGTAATGTAAAAGGGGCCGGGATGGTGCGAGAATCAGGGAGGAATAAAGGCTCATGGGCAGTTGGTTGGGGGGAGAGGGGAAGGGGGAGTGGTAGGGAGTAGCAGGTACTCGACGGGCATAGCTAACAAGAGCGACCCAGCGAGAGATGTATGTATGCTCGGAGCGCAGTCTACGAAACACGGGGCGGAATTAATACCGCATCGCAGGCAGGATATACGCCGTGGATACACGGGATGGGGAGTGGAAAGTGTGTGGAACCGGAGGAGGGGGGAGGGGGGGGGGGGGAGTAGGAAGACCAAACAACGAGAAACACGCGCCATGTAGATACACTAAGGTTCCTCGGCTAACAGTGGCTGGCATACGTATCCTCTCTCTCTCTTTCTCTCTTTCTCTCTCTCTCTCTCTCTCTCTCGCTCTTAGTTCTTTCTACTTTCCCTAACTAACTACCTTCCTCCGAACAAGGCTACCATGGTACAAGAAAATAATTAAAAAAAAAAAAAAAATACAGTGAAATTCTTGAACACATAATTTACCATAGAAACGTTTTTGTTCCTCTCTAGCAATTTTAACCTGGAAAGTTTCTTTGTGCGAGAGTGCATTTAAGCAAAACAGCACCATATTCATCTATCTATCTGCTAACTCAAGTTGCAAAAACCTCATTTTAATTGTCCATGTAATTTAGCTAAATGAATGGTTACGGTTTGGAAATAGTTTACTGTCATGTCTTACATCGGTGTGATTTAAAAAAAAAAGTATTTATCTTGGAAAAAAAAAAATACCAGAAAAGGAATTCAAATCCACAACCGAAGAGTAAGTTCTTTGGAGCACTGGCCAATAAGATTACCATTCTACATTTGTAAATAATAAAGTAATGTTCAATTCGCTTTTAACTGTGAACAAAATTTCTTCTTCTTATTTTTTTTTTAGATCATTTACTCATTCACTCTTAAGTTTTTCATAAAATTTAGCCTTAAAAAACACAAATCAGCTTGTGTGTGAGTGCTACTAATTATTTACGCTACTTGCGGTATTATATCTTAATTATATATATAGTTTGTTCAATGAGCTTCAACATGATGGTTCCAAGAATACACTACTAACAATATTCAAATTACCGTATATGTTGATGTTACCCTGAAACTGCCAGCGCGTGAACCACACACAGTAAAAAAAAAGTCTTTAATCACTCCCCTTACTGGATGCACCCAATAGAATAAAAAAACACGTGAGCTAATCTTTCCGTTCTCGCCAGAGATGCGTAACGTCTAACTTCGGTAACGAGCAAATTCACGTTTTTTCTTATTTCAAATACACTTTCAATACAAAAACTCTGGACACGATATTTAAGGCAGAACTCTTTCGAATTGTGCCGAGCGTTTTAAATATAAACGAAATTTGTATTTTCAACTAACTTTTTCTTAGCGCTAATCATGCGTAGTTTCAGCAGACACCGCCCGCTAGAATTCGCTGTTCAAGCAGCTACGATGAATATTAAATGATTTGATTAATAGGCCGAAATTTAAAATTATTAAATGAAACTGATCCGATAAAAGCGAAAAAGACTAGGAAAAAAACAACTAAAACCCGGCTTTGGACCTGATTTTCGACAAGTAATTTTGTTAAAATACTGCCCAGATGGTAAACATACATATAAAAGTAGAACCTATAAAGTTTCCCTATGGCTCTGTGAACTTTGGTTCGCACCATCCACCACAGATGGCAGCATCGCGGTTGCACATTTCCGTTCCATGCGACTTCCGTTCCGTTCACCAAACGCCGCACACCGAGATTACGCACTGAACAGCAGGGAGACGCACCGCGTGGTCGACCAACAGTCGCGACACACAAACCACTTCCCGGGCCGCGCGCACTGTGCGCGTCGGAGGAGGAAACGGAACACGAGCCCAGGCAAAGTCCTCGAGGGACGACCCTCCGACGAAGTCCTCCACGCACCACGGTCCCCGCTGTCAACAGCACTTCACTCTTGCCCTCGTAATCCAGTTACGCACGGAGACGCAAGGGCTCTGGGGCCCGGCCCCAGAAGAGGTTTTGGGGCCGAGGGGGGTGGAAGGGATGGAATACAGAATGTGGCCCTTCCTTCCCCCCTGAGGGATTCCCTAGTTGGATGGAGGCCTCGTGCCACCCCTCTCCCCCCCCTCCCTTTTCCCTGCACATCGTCCCTCGAGCATTAACTGATAAAGCATACGTGAGCAGAGAGGAGCAGCAAATCGACTCGGATCCCCCCGCGAAGCTAATCGGATCGCCGCAAAGTGTCTCGGATTCCCGCAAAGTGTCTCGGATTCCCGCAAAGCAACTCGGATCGCCGCAAAGCGTCTCGGATCATCGCGAAACGACTCCGATTGTCGCATATTTACCTCGGATCGTCGCAAATCGACCCGGACTGTCGCAAAGCGACTCGGATCGCTGCAAATCGACTCGGATCGCAACGCGTAATGACTCTCGGATCACCGCGAAGGACTAGGATTGCTGTAGAGCGACTCGGATCGCCGCAAAGCGACTCGGGCGCCCGTGAAGTGCATCTGTACAGTAATGAAAAAAACAGATCTCTGACTGATTCTTGCGATGGGGAGGATTGATTTAACATAATATCTAGGAAATAATGCCATTGCTGGCGTGCGGTGTTGGTCCCATTATCACTGTACCTGTTACCACTGTGTAGCATAAACCAGCAATGGTGCATATCCAAGATACTGTTTTACATTAAGTAGAGGCTAATTGGCAAGTTTCATTCGCAAGATAGGGCGTATATAGTATTCGCAATATTAGGCGTAAGTGCATTTATCTGTCATTTAACTGCCTCAATTTTATTTTCATAGCTGAATATTTTATCATGTATAAGGAAAGAAAAACTGGTAAATGGTTGACTTACCTTAGTTCAAGGAAAACAAAGTACTATGCAACAGGATCTAGTTAGTTCCTTCAAAGACCGAAGTGATCGATTCAGACTTGCCTCCCAAGACGACCAGGACTCATTTACCAGATTTTTTTAATGGTAAACGAGAGGGATAATGCCATGAGCCGATGTCTTTTTTTTTTTTCAAGAGGCAATCCCGTTTCCCTCTACCAACAAATCATGTCATTGTTCGATCTTACATTTGTTGTGCAATCAACTTAGCTCTCGGTATACGATATTTGGAAGGAATCATTTAGGTGAAAATTGAACGGAAGTAGATGAACGGAAATGTTTCACAAAGATGGCAGATCCACGTGTAGTAACACGAACCCGTATATAGTCACTTTCGTAAATATCAGGGAACATATTAAACGTATTGGTGTGTCAGATGAAACTTTATGATAGTGTAACCACACTGGAATATATTTGGTGAACTAAAATATTCATACTTAAAAGTAATCATAAATTTATAATTAACTAAGAAAAATTACATTAAAATAATTAAAATACATGTTCTGCTTCCAAACTATCAAATCTCGTCGCTGGAATTTTTTTTACTTTTTTTAATGATATTATAATATAATAACGTAGAATCAGCTCAATAATGTTAAGGTTTGCGTGTGTATTAACAGATTGATTTCAGTTGTTTAAGCAAAAAAATCAAATATACCACAATGCATTAAGTATTAGGCCTATGTGTTTTAAAATGTTTCTAACGTGTGCGGGAACTTTCTAGTATTAACTGTTAGGTGAAATTTTAACAATATAGATAGAATTTTTAATGTCGAAAAATCAGGTCCAAAGCCGGGGTTTTATCGGAGCCGTTTCTAACAGTTTAAATTTTCCTGCTGTTTGTGCTGCCGATTGCTATTTGTGTTCGATAGTGGCAAGCAAAGATTACGATTCAGGCAGCGAAATTTAGCGGCAGGCGCAAAAACTGTGTGTGTGAGAGAGAGAGATTAGCATCCAGAAATGTTAAATTTTTTGAAAAACAACTATTTTATTTATTATTTTATTTATCTCGCTCGGCAATATTTTACAGAATTCTATGCTAAATTTAGTGTCTGAGTTTCGTATTACAAGATTTTTTTTACTTGCAATATGAACAACATGAGAACACTTGAGTTGGATCGTTATCGAGGTTAGATGCTTGTCGCTGGCAAGTACTGACAGACTCACTCTCATTTATTTAAAAAAAAAAAGTCGCATTCTTAAAAAAATTGGTTAAAGTAAAAAAAAACTTATTTAGAAAAGCTCAAAGAAGTATTGATGTCGTCAAAGTGAGAAAAAGAGGTAGGATTATTTCCGGTTACCAGAGACACGCAATAATCTACGTTATTTTCCAGTACCACGATGAAATCCACCACTCGTACACAAATAAAGTCGACGTCCATTGTCCACTGGCTGCTAAACAACGCTGCACGTAATTAAGTCATTTGAATCTTGAAAAAATTGTATACCTATTTGTTTATTGTCCTTCGGAGAGTCTAAATAAAAATTCGTATCGAACAACGAGGACGCAGTTAAAGTGTACAACGGTCAAAATTCCAGCCTCCTCTTAAAAATAATACACGAGAAATTTTACTTGGTCCGTACCAATTACTTAGCGCTGGTAGTACGTCAGCGCAAATACCGCTCAAGCGACTCATTCGGAACGCAAGCGAATCGCCGAGGCATGGCTTCAACGCAGCTCCCAACATCCAACGGCACGATAGAACCGTACTCATTACGGAAAAGGAAAAAGGGGAAGGGGGGAAGTGAGAGAGACAGTTCCGACGGATCGTGCACGTCAAAGTAACCCCTTTTAATGGCTTAAATTAATATGGATCGGCCCGTTCAATTAGTGTAGTTAATGCGCCACCTCCCCCTACACCAACTCCCTAGACCCAGCAAGCCGTGTTCGAAAAAGTTTCTCCCAGCGCAGGTTGCTAAATCATTAATATCCGCGCGCAAGCGGCAGGGTCAGCATGGATGGAAGAGAGGATGGTGCTTAGCGCCTGAAAGTATGTTTAAAATTACATACATTAAATATTTAAAAAAAAATGAAACTATGCAAGTAAGGTGGAAATAACTTCTAGTGAGTTAGCTATAAGTCAGGTAAAAAAAAATGCGAACAATAATAGCATAAAACATGCGATTTATATATGGTACTAAAAATTAAAGGATAAAATATGCAAAAAGGATCGCAGGCTTTAGCTGCCGTTTTCTGAAGTATCTTGGCTAGCTGCGGCTTCGACCAACCTTGAAGTCGCCATCTTCAGGGTAGCAGTTACCTACTGAGGTTATTGGGCATTCTCTAGCCATTAAATACTGAGCGTTTTTTTTTTCCTGACTGACTGCAACTGTGTGCTAATCAGAAGACTCCTTTCATTACAGCCGCTCCAAACAATCACATAGGCCCAGCTCCGACTGTCCAAACCAACCAGCAAACCAGAAGAAAGTAGGTTAACTGCTACCCTGAAGATGGCGAGCTAAAAATTCAACCGAAACGTCGTTGAAAAATTCACCTTCAACGCGGCTATAACACTGGAGTCAAACAATTTAAATTTGCAGTTGAAAAACTTACAAACCACCGTTGTAGTAATTCCGCATTTTCTTCGTATTTTTCCTATGAAAATTAAATTAGTTGTATTTTCAATCAAAAAAAAAATTCTTCCTTATTTGGCTGTCCAAAAAAATAATAATTGTATTTGTTTTTACTGCGCGTTGTCCCTACCAAACCTGGCATCATCCAATCAGATGGACAGTACCTGGTCTGGTTGGAGTGCCGTCCACTGTCCTGCTGCTTTTTTTTTTTAAACATAAGCGACGAGGCAAGTAAGTATCCCCGCCATTCTCAGACAGGCGAGTGTCCCTCAGGACCTCTTCCATCAGCAGAGATATTCGGGATATTCGGGCGTGACCCAAACGCCAACGCCGCGTCGGGTCTTCGCTTTTCCCCTCTTGACGACCGGAGCGGCAGAAGAGAGGTAATTAATTATAATTTATCTCTCTGTTAATTGCAGCGCCCGCTCAGAAGGCGGGAAGGGAAAGGGGGGGGGGTTGAGGGAGGGAGGGCATGAAGCGCGCGGATGAAGAGTTAAAAAAGAGTTGTGAAGTAGGGAAGGGGGGAGGGAGGGGAGAGGTTTGGGAAATTTGACGGGAGTTGGCAGAACTTTCCTCCTCTCCTTCCCCGAAGTAATTTTGCAACTTTTCGCTGATTGGCTGCACTCGCTCGCGGCGGCCGATTGCGCCCTCGCGCGTTCGGCTCCGCGCGTAGCGACTTCGGGGGCCTCCGAGTTCCTCCCTGGAGATCCGATACTTGCTGCTTCTGCCTCCATTCCCCCACCTCCAAAATACCCAAGCGAGTTATATCCGATAAAGTTCCTACGGCAACTTCGCAGCTAATCCCAACGGATAACACTACGGGTCTCCGGGTGGTGGTGGTGGGGGGGGGGGGGGGGGTAACCAAGTGCCCCTAATTCGCAACACAAGGCATCGTTAACGCGCTCAGCGAGCAGCGAATGAACTGAGCGAGAGGGCGTAGTGGCTAAGCGCTGTACTAGCTTCCGCTTCTTGTTCTCCGATTTCTTTTTTTTTTTTAAGTGTTTTTGTTTTCAATTGCCGCGTGTAAACGCCCGGAAATAACATTCCATTCTTAAGGGGCCCGCCTAGTCAGGTAGGTGTCAATTTGTGTTAGTGAGGTGGGATGATAAGTGCGACGCTCCCTGGTATTTCTAGCGCGGCATCGCCTCTAAGCGCAGATCTCTGAACAGGCGCGCAGTCTTCTCGTAGTACATACGACATACGACAAATGTGAAATCTGCGCGGTGACCGTAACATTATATGGCAGAGAAATGAATGTAAAGGTGTAATGAAAGTCCCTTAGGTGCTTTCAAGAATATGTACCCGGTTGTTTTATTTTATGGCTAAAAATTACTCTAAAAACATGCCTTTTAGCCATTACGTCAAAGGAATGTCAAATTTATAACGTAGGTTATCGTAAACATTTAAACAGGTCGTTACTACAACGCCAAAATACCATAACGCCGAATGTCAAAATTGACCACAACACCGACAGCTAGAAAACTGCTGTGTACCACAACGCCGAAATAACAACTAAATGAATTTGTGTGTGTTTCTTAAATGTACCTTAACGCCGAAATACCACAATCAAACCTAACCTTACCTAACCTAACCTAGCGTAATATAACCTAACCTAACTTAACCTAGCCTATCCTAGTCTAACCTAACCTAGTCTAACCTAACCTAGTCTAACCTAACCTAGTCTAACCTAACCTAACCTTTGTAGCAGTCCTGCAATGGTGTATTTCGGCGTTGTGGTACACAACAGTTTTCTAGCTGTCGGCGTTGTGGTCAATTTGGCATTTCGGCGTTGTGGTATTTCGGCGTTGTGGTGCGTCCCCCATTTTAACACGACGAATAAAGCAAATTGTTTCAAGTTGTTGGTAAGAAGTCGAAAATAATTAAGTGTGCTACTGGTACCAGATGTGGAGGCCGCGGGTACAACTTACCGTCGGTTAGGGAGTCTCGCGGTGTTGAGACTTGGGCCTTGCAAGGACAACCTTCAGGATGCCGCGCCTTCCTTGCGTCTGCACGCTGCGGAAGACAAGGGGAAACCACCGCCGGAATCGACATTCCCGTCCGAGCCTCGGTACCACTTGCTCCAAGCAAAAGGACGCACAGTATGCGTGCGTCACGTGCCGCGTCAGAAAAATTGGTTAACCGGCGAAAGTTGAGATTCGTCACAGACGAGACGTAGGGAAAACTCCGCAGTTAACCCCATCACGGAAATGAAGGAACGTATGCGGAAGGGGTGGTGAAGGAGGAAGGGGGTGGCGAGAGATGAAATGGAATCGGCGATGAACCAGAGCAAACGCACTGTTAACGGAACCTCCTCTCCCCCCTCCCTTCCCTTCCCTTCCCCGACAACAGAGTTGTGCATATTTTAACTGCACGCCCGGTCGTTTGCGCAGGGTCGGAGCGGACCAACAAACCAAACCAACCAACTGCCGCACGAACCATCGCCTAACAAGTGCCAGCGACACGATTGGTTAAGAGAAGATGGCAAAAAGGGGGTGGGGAGGAGGGGTTGTGATGGCCCCGTCAACGGGATTAATCTGGTAGTAGGGCAACAACGAGAGAACGACAACAACAACAAAAAAAAACGGGTGGTGGTGGTGGTCGATGGTCAAGGAATGACAGGGGTAAAGAGGGCGAGCGAAGGAGAGGAAGAAAAAAAGGTGGAGGGAGGTTGTTTACCGTAAATTTTTAATGGTCATTTGGGCAGAGTATACTTTTTACTTTTCATCGGAACTCCTCATGCATACTGCAGCGACCGCCAGCGACGTCCGTCAATCGTGCAATCGATCGACCGGCCCAGGAAGGGGAGAAGAGGGGAAGGGGGCAGGAGGGAAAAAAAATTACCCCGAACTCTTGTACACCCCACACTCACTTCCACCTCCCACCCCCCCTCACCCACCAAAATCATTTCATTTGTCCGCGCTACAAACCACGTACGCGTGAATAAAATGCACTCAATATATTTGCCAAGTACCTGGACTACACCGGTCCACATATTGCGAAATAAAATGTAATAGGAAAAATTATATATATATATATATATCTTTTAAGAGCCACTTATCTAGTTGTTTTTAAAAAGGGGTATTTGTTTAGTCATTATCGAGGGTCCGGTATTCGATTCCTAGCTGGACACGCGTTTTCTCGATTATGTAAAATTACTTACCCAGGGACAAGTGAGGGCGCTACCTAGTCCTCCGTGCTGCGAAATGACAATGTGAAACCACAACGGGATCTCATCCATCCTGGTGTGCCTTGGCCTCCCCGTGGCGAACATTTGAAATGCTAGCCAGCACCCAGGCTGATGAAATAATAGTAATCTCTATCAACTTTACCATCATAATCACCTTGTTAGGTAAATTAAAACGTCACAATTCTGTGAGGTATTACAGTTAGTTAACGAGGAGGCTCTTTCTGCCTTGTTGGTAGGAAACTCTGTAATGAATACATATAAAAAGTTCCCGGCCTTCAATAAAATCCCTAAGCTTTGGGCGCCCTCAATAGAGAAACTAATGAACTTGAGATCTAACAACATTCAAAATTAACATCAACGTTTGCTTATATTTGTATGCTGCTCCTCGTTTAACCCTTAGGCTTTACTCTTGTTTCTACCGTAGGTAATATGACTCGGACTTTTGATAAGAAAAACAAATATTACAAATATTACATTGAAAATTTAATATATATAAATTTGATTGAATATAATGAAATATACTTTCATTGACAAAAAAAGTAAGAAATCAACAACATATGACTAAATAAATACACTTTAAAAACATGAACAATTAGAATCACACATTAACACATTCTTGTTAATTATTTAAATTTATCATACAAAATATTCCAACTCTTTCCTGGTAAAAATAATTTCGATGAAATAAAGAAAATCTCTGAATAGCGTGGTCAGCTGAAGGGCACATACAACGCAAATTTTCGCAGTCATCGACTTGTTCTCAAAATAAAAATTATATATTTTAAATTTATTAAAATTGTTATCTCATAGTATTTTTATTAAAAGCTCCGGCAAAGTTCAGGTCAGTATTCCAACCAAATCCTACGTCTCTGACTACTGGCCTTATAATATTCGGTGGTACAATATGTTCAAGTTATTGTTTTATACAACTGAGGCAGATTTAATCACATAATTATTGTCCAAATGTGCGTTGAATTTTTTTATTATAGGCGGATTCAAGTTTAAAATCATTAAACACACGATTTAAGGCCCCAAATCGCGGTGCCGTCGCTATATTTTGTGATACAGCAGAGTCCAAAGACTTTTCAAGATGGCCTACCTTGAGATGCTGCTGATATATTTGCGCAGTTTTGCAGCACAGGCAAACCACGTCACAAATAAAATATTCAAACCCTTGACGTAGCAACACACTGTTTGCACATTAAAGTTATGTGCCACAATAACTTTTCCACTGTAATTCCGGCCAGATAAAACCCCACCTGACACTGGTGACGCTGAATACAACCGGTCCTGGACCCGAACCCTATTCCACATTCTGACTTTCAAAACATTCAATCAATCAAATTGTTTGAAATTTTGAACTCCGCGCCACAGAGGCAGCAACCAATCACATCATGCCAAATAAGTGAGAAAGTAAGTAATTTATTGACACAGGAAAAAAAAAATTAATAGTATGTGAGGCCACCCTTAATACGTGTATATTGTGAATAATTACATGCTCCAGCCATATCGGCTCTTTCAAGTAAGACATAAGTAAACGAGACTCGGTTTACAAAAATAATATTTTTTTATTTAGGTAATCTGAAATAAATCAGGAAAGTAAAAAATAAAACCTGATTTTATAGAGCTTCATTCTCATCCTATCTATGGGATAAGAAAGAAGGTTCTTGTTCATTTTATATATTTGTGTACATCACATAATATGTGACAACTGAGTGCAAAACACCAATAGACAAAAGTCTACATCCCGAACACAAACATAATACATAAACATGTGAAATAATTAAGAGAATTAATTCTGTCCCTTAGAAAAACGTTTCTTATGAAGGTTAATTTAAATGAAATAAATATTGTAGACATAAAATAAACCACACACTGTTCTGAAACTTGGATAAACTATACAGTCCTGTAAAGTTATGCTAATCGAGAATGTTGTTGAAGCTATGCAAGGTCCGAAAATACATAACGCTATGTTATGTAATAAAAAAAGTCTTCAGAGGCTTAAAATAATAAACAAATAATATAATAAACAAAATATATCACTGCAGGGACGTTATTAAAAACGCAAACAAACAAAAATATTGTTTCCGAAACGGTAATTAAGCAGCGGTACAACAAAAATAAACAATGTTTTTTTAAATATTCTGTACCAGTGTTTAAATTCAACATGTTTTTCATTTTAACACAGTAGTGTAGTGACAAAGAGCTCACACAGCCTTTTATCGTGTTCTGACCATCGGTTAAAGGCAAAGGAAGAATTTCGTTCAGGTTGAGACATAAAAATAAACTTGTACTTTAACCTAATGGTTTTTTTAGGGGGGGGGGGGGGGTGAGTGGATGGGGTTACGTTTAAGACCACCACATTCCTGACAAACAAAAGCGCACGTAATATGCTACATACAGGGTCAATAACCTATAACTTGCATAAAAAAAAATATTTTTGAATAAAAATAGTGCTATTGGTGCAATTTAATTTTTTTTTACAGATCTGAACTTCGGACAAAGGCCTATTAATTGCCGCTCATTATTTTTTTCAAACGGAACAGTGCCGAGGAAGTAAAGTCATATAAAGCAATATGTAAACCAAAAATAAGAATTAATTAGTTTCACAAATGTTATGTTAAAGAAAAAAAATGTAATTAGTTTCACTTTGTGTTATTATGTGTGTGCACTCGCGGATGAGGCGGCCGGGAATAGTTAATT
Source organism: Bacillus rossius redtenbacheri (assembly GCF_032445375.1). NCBI lineage: Eukaryota > Metazoa > Arthropoda > Insecta > Phasmatodea > Bacillidae > Bacillus > Bacillus rossius. Next base: position 41,992,958 of record NC_086337.1, on the reverse strand, counting down.
ACTGAAAGAGTTGTAGCGCGATTGCACAAAGAAACAAGAAACAACAAAAATGATGAATATTAAAATCTGAAATAAAGAAAGAGTTACTCTCAGTCGCCTTTCATCATGCTAATATAATATTTTATTACTCTAGAAACGGAGCATCTTGTTTGCTCCAAGAGATGGGTAAAAATAGTTCGGAGCATGGCCATTATTTAAACACGGTAAATAGGCAATGTATTACATGTCCTCTAAACGTATAAAAAAAATTAAACTTTTAACGTAAAAAATAGATGAAAATGCGACACATGGTTTTTAACTTGTCAATGGATCACCGCAAAGTTTGCGTGTAATCTAAATCGACTTACAAAAAAAATGTGAGTTAGTCTTTCGGTACTCGCCAGTGATCTGTAAACACGTAAACTTGATAACGAGCAAATTCATGCGTTCTCATGTTGTTTATGTTACAAATACACTTATAATACGAAACTCGGACACAAAATGTAAAGCAGAATTCTTTGAAATAATGCCGAACATGAAAAATAAACTGACAAAAAAAATTGGTTGTCTGTAAAGTCGGTTTACGGACGATAGTTTAACGTGACAACGTCATAACAAAACATTGATGAAATGATTGCATACTTTTATGAATAAAATTGAATCATTTTTACTTTTATTTGCACTCATTAATTCAAATATGTTTATTACTTTAACGAAGAGATTATTTAAACTATAACTTGTATACATGTTTGCTATTTAACTTCTTCCAATCTGTGTTATTCTGTTAAGGATAGGACGATGATAGGAAAAATAGGAAACGAATGGGAGTGTTTCATGTTTAATGTGCCTCGAAAAAGTCAAATCGATGGTTGTTCCAATCGAGTGGAAGAGAGATAGATGCGGCGCAAGCGTACAATGAGTGTAACGGGACAATGTGCGATATGGGACACTTTTTCGTGCTTGCAGCCGGCGTTCATCGATTTATTAGACGTTGTCACGTCAAAAAAAAAAAAGGACCCTTTTCAAATATCAAAATTTCTGGTTGTGAATCACACTGATATTTTCTGCGTCCACTGCTAGAATTGGCTGTCTGAATCATAGACGTCGCTTAGTGCCATCAAACGCAGATAGCAAATAACCAGCACGAAACAACTGCAAATTTCAAACTATTAGAAACTGCTCCCATGAAACCCCGACTTTGGACCCGATTTTCGACAAGGAATTTTAATAATAAAATCGACCTGATTAAAAGAAACATAACTCAGACACTCAGTGTTCTATCTTGAACACATTCTTTACTATTCATAATAAAAATGTTGTATCCGATATTTGTTTTTATAATTTCCATACTGGAAGATAACTCTTTAGATGGCGGTATAAAGGTCGCAAATACTATGGACCTGAGAGCTTTACAAAGTCCACGAAAAGAATTAACCTGCCAAAAAAAATTTTTTTAGAATCACAGTCGTACGCCAGGTACATATACAACCACACAGATGATACTTCTGCAATTGACAATTCGCTAGTGGTAGTGCCATGATTTTGTTAGTGCACCTTTTCGTAAATCCTACACTGTAATTATGTGTTCATACATACAAGTTAGAACTTACATAAATACTTTCCGAAGAATATTTAATTTTTAAACATATTTGTATACTTATTTTTATTTTAGTTACCTGCCGTCTAGTGACCACTAGAGAAGTTGGTTAAACAATGTGAGTTCGGGAATACCAACAATGACTTTATTTTCTCTTTGTAAAACGTTTTCTCGGTTATAAATTTTTATGATGGGCAACCCTGAATATAAATATAATTATTATCAATTAATTGAGTATAATTTATTCCAATGCTTGCATTATCCGTGCTAATTTATTCACGACATCGCTTGCCGAAAAGATATAAAACCTACATTATTAAATAATTGAAAATAAATACGATTATTTACATTCGTTTGAATAAACCGCAAAATTAAACTCATTAAATTACAAGCAGTTCCATTATACTTTCGGTAAAACTTTGGTGGCATTAATACGTCATTTTTCCAGTCACGCGTCACGCCAAAGTGGCACTCCGAGATGGTTGCCAAATGGTTCGGGGCCCAACCATGATCTTGTATGTCTCGTCGCCTTGCTGCTCCGCGCATTATCCATGCGACGGTAAAAACTCCGTATGTTTTTAAAAAAATGGGTGCGTGTACTTATATACGGGCGTGAGAAGATATAGGCCTACTTCTTTTGCATCATTAAAAAATAGTTTTTAAATTCTTTAAATGCTTAAATAATTAATTACAATAAAATAATAAAAGGGCTGGAAACAGATAGTCAACACAGTCAATAAAGTTCAGTTTAAATTTGAAAAATTATATAAATACAATTTAGAGAATAATAAATATGCATGACATAATTTGTACTAAATATTATAAGATTCTTAATTTTAAATATTTATTATTGATTATTTAATATTTTAAAAGAAAAAAAATAAATGTAATAATAATTTCAAAAAATTAATTTAAGTTTATTCATTTTTTAAATGTTTATTATTTTCTTAATTTAATATTAACTTTTCATTTTTATCAAAAAATTTTCATTTAATTTGTTCATGTATTTTTATAAATATTTATTATTTATTCAATTTAATAATAAATATTAAAAATTAATATTTTAATTTGATGTTCAATTTTAATGTTTATCACAATTTTTTTATTAAATGTTTTATTAAATTTATTTTTTTATTTTGTAAATATTAAATAAACAATAACAAATATTTAACATTAATAATTTAATAATATTTAGTATTAATTATATTAAATAATAATATTTTAATTTATATTAATAACTAATACATACGGATAGTTAACCTCAATTATATTGGAGCACTTGAAAAAGTATATAAGCACAATTTTTTTACTAATATTTACGAATAGTAAATAATATTAATCAAAATATTCAATTTAAATCACTACTGAATATAATTTATTAGCACAAATATAATTCGCACTTGTATGAAACTAAAACACGTGTTGTGAATGTAGAAACTAGAAACATGTGGATAAATATTATAAATATGACAACAGTGATCAGAGGCGACGAGCGTGCCAACATGCGCGACTAATAGAGGTTCCGTTTATATTTTGTTGGTAGCTTTTTTTCGAGACTTAATGAGCGGTTTAGAGGGCAGCTTCAACCTGTTAATTTTGTGTTACAGTGATCAGCGCGCATTTTAAAATTTCACTCTCATCATTTTTTTTATAACGCGCCTAAAGAAGTATAACTAAAAAAAAAAAAAAAATCTTAATTTCCTACTTTGTAATCTGGAGCGCGTCGGCGTCGCATCAGGCCACGCTCCGGAGAACCCAGCGGGACGAAGGGGCGCGGGCGAGTGAAGCTGGAAGCAGTTACGTCTCAGTGGCTTTCCGAGCTGTCGCCCCGCTTCGCTCCGCGGGGCGTAAAGTGCCCGGGAGCGTCGGAACGCGCCCGGGCGCGGAAACACAGCTCGACGTTGACAGCGGAAAGAGAGAAAGGGTTTTTCGGAACGGTTTCCTTCGGACGTGCGGATGAATGGATTGGGGGGGAAAATAGTTTCGAAACGTCCGGTCTACACTGGATCAAGTCAGTAACTGCGACGGGAACGAGACGCATTGTCAAGGTGAGCGGGAGAACCAGGAGATAACCCGGCGCGCCTGCCAACCTTGTAGAACGAAACCCGGTAACAACCCTGGCTGAGAGACGGACCGGGATGAACTTGCTAACAAGCAAGCTTCTGTTAGGTTAACCATCGTGGACTCTAAAATGGCCTATAATTTACGTGACACCGTATAAATAAAGGCGAGTTTTCATGTCCCAAGGTTATACGCATTGGTTCATGACATAGGAAAATTTTAAATTTATTTCTGTAAAATTTTCCATTGTTAAGCCATAGATTAAGAGATAAAACACAGTATAACATAGTGCATATTGACTACAACATCACATCTTCTTAGGTTTTTTTTTCAAGTATTTATTTAATTTAAATAACTGAAAATAATGCGCAAAGTCAGGCGTTTTCGTAATATTTGATGTATTATCTTAGCTTCTCGGTATACAGCATTTTGTATAAGTAATTTCGTAAAAATTGACCGGAAGTCGATGAACGTAAATGTGACACAAATATGGCAGATATACGTATAGCAACATAAACCCCTGTATAGTCACTTTCGTAAACATTAGGGTACATACCAAACGTATTGGTGCGCTAAATGAAACTTTATGATAGCGAAACTACCCCGCAATATATTTGGTAAACTAAAATTGGCACGGTAAAAAATAATCATAAATTTTCAAACACCTAAATGAAACTGGCACTGCATGATTATATAAATACACATTGTCCTTACAATATGTCAACGGACTCGGTAAAGAGCGGTAGCGAGCGGTAGCGATCGCTTGTTAACCTCAAGGGATGTTGTTCAAATATCGTCACTAAAGATTTTATTTTACCTTTTGACGTGACAACGTCTAATAAATCGATGAACGCTGGCTGCACGCACGAAAAATTGTCCCACTCAAAGAATATAATATTTTTAATGCCTAAATGGTTTGGTTGCAAAAACCTATTACGGGCTCAGTCTCAGACCGAATATGATATTTCATTTTCTTCTGGATCAATCATTTCATCAATGTTTTGTTATGACGTTGTCACGTTAAACTATTGCCCGTAAACCAACTTTACAGACAACCAATTTTTTAATAGCATTATAATATAATAATATTATATAATAATTTTGAATCAGCTCGATTAGTTTAAGGTTAGTTTGTAGGAAATATTTACAAACTAGTTTTAGTCATTTGAGCAAACACAAATATACAAACATATACCTACTTAGTGTTATAATATGTGTTTTAAAATGTTTCAGGTTAATATTTTAGTGATACCATAAAATTATTACTTCTAACGTGTGCGTATACGTTATATCTGTTTATTGCATTTTAACAAGATGAGCAGTATTTTATTAAAATTCCTTGTCGAAAATCGGGTAAAAAACCGGGGTTTTATCGGAGCCAATTCTAATAGTTTAAAACTTCCTGTTTTTATTTCGTACTGCTAATTGCTATCTGCGTGATGGTGGCAAGCAACGTTTACGATTCAGGCAGCGAATTCTAGAAGCAGGCGCAGAAAGTATACGTGTCGTTCGCATCCAGAAATATTGGTATTTGAAATGCAACTATTTTATTTATCAGTTTATTTATCACGCTCGGCATTATTTTCAAATATTCAACGTTAAATTTCTTGTCGTAGTTTCGTATTATAAGTTTATTTGCGACATGAACAACATGTGAACACATTATTTTGTTCGTTACCGAGGTTAGACATTTATACATCATTGGCGAGTACTAATTCTTTTTTAGCATTGTAGTAGCGAAGATAACTGTAATTAGTGATGGTTAGAAGAAGACTTGATTTTACCTACGTGAAAATAAGAAGTGATCGAGAGATTACAAAGAAAAACCACTTGTGTTTTTGTCACGTAAGATGCCTGCCTGGCTGGCCGCACGTGCTCCAAAACGCGAAGGCGATAAGGGTGACATTGGCTCACGCATCACACGCCTCTTAGCCTCTACGCACAGAACTGGCACGCAGTCTTCGCATCAGCAACGCGCTCCTATGGGAATTCGAAGCATCGATCATGCAATTATATGGCGGAACGTCACAATATTACTTAAAATATTGCATGATAAATTACTTAATACTTTATGCCATAATTAATATAGAAGTAATATGTAAGTTGTTCAGTTTTATCGCGAAAATAATTTGGCGTTTTCAGTTCACGTTGTTCCTGCAAGAATAGTAACGTAAATTACATCTCATTGCGTTGAACCTCTTCTGGGGACAAAAAATAAAATAAAAATTATATTTTTACTTACTGCAATATATCTCAGTTTTTCTCACGAATACCCAGTAGAAAAATCCCTCTTTAAACCGCATTAAAAAAAAAAACCCGCCACCTAAACTTCTAGAGACGTGACACAGTTGCTGTTGCGACAATACTCTCGACACAAGGTACCCCCTCTCCGACTACTCTGTTAATATTAGTCAGAATATTTTTCAGCTGTGCAAGGGAAAGGCATGGCCTTATTAAATATTTCCCTCGAGAAGCCAACGAAAACTAGACAGTTGAACAGGGAAAAAGAAAAGTCTGGCGTTTGTGTGAGGTGAGACGGAAACCCGCCAGTGCAAATATTCGTAAAAATAACACGAGAATAGTAATGTAGGAATAATGTAAATTTATGTCAGATTATTTTTTTTTGAGCTTCCAAAAAAAAAAACCTTTACGTACACACTCCGGCTTTTTTTTTTCTCTCTCTCCTCAATTCGGGATTCCTCCGCCTTTTTCTCTCGTGCATGCTCCCGGAATTTCACCCCCTCACGTACGTCGGCGTCGCTTTCGCCCGACCATTTCTCCTCCAGCTTCCGTTTTACCCTCCCCTTTCCAGAACCTAGACACCTTTTTTTTTATCATCTTTCGCTTTCTCAACTCCGCCACCGTGCTCTGGAGTGGAATTCTGCAGCTGAGAGGCGGAGACGGAGATAGCTAGCGAGAGAGAGAGAGAGAGAGAGAGGGAAGTTGCAGGGTTGGGGGAGGGGGGGGGGGGAACTCGTCGCTAAGCCTGGCGGAAATTTGGCTGCATATTTCACTAGCTGGACTTGTGGGTTTGTTGGAGAGGGGCTGACGGGGAGTTAGGTATATGGAGGGAAAGGGGGGGTTGTACCTTACCCCCTTCCTAGCTAGATAACCTTTCCACGCCTCGCTCTCCCCAGTTTTGGAGCAATAACTCGCGCCGACCAGAACAGAAGCCTGGACTCGTATCCTGGAATACAGACTCCCTTATATCCCTCTCCATCCCTTTTTTTTTTTGAAGAAACATACCGGGTGCCGCGGTCTGACGCCGCCCGTGGAACTCGAACTTGCGACCGCCTCCGAGAGAGACGTTTAGTCCTGAAAGTGGCGACACACGAGGACGATGAGGACGTGTCGTGTTGAAACCAACAGTAAGCGAATTCCACAAAAAAAAATATCTGACAGATCATAAGACTGCAATAAGACGTGCTTGTAACTAGCGATAATTTCCTTGTGATTGGCGGCCGTCTGTTCGGCCGGACCATTCGGAACGCGTTTTTTGCTTCCGCACTTGATGGTTGTGAATTGGCGCGTGCTTGACAATAAGACATGCACCTGAAATAATAAACCCAGCCAACCACGAAACAAACAGACAGACGAAAGAAATTTTCATCACACAGCTGGTCTGGAAAGCTTTTTCGCGAAAAGTGCAGACATTCGATGAAGAATTTCGCGCGATTTGAGAAAGAGGGACGTCGTTGTGGATTTTTTTTTTGCGGGGTGGTCATCGGGCACCATTTTTTTTCTTAATTGACACGTGAGAGTGTTACCGAGCGAGAGTGGCCCAGCGGTAAAGTGTTGGGATAGCGACTGAGAGGACCTGGGTTTGAATTTCCGGCGCATCCGTTCTGGTTGTCCTTGTGTTTCTTAACTGTGGGCCGCTGCAGATCTGTGGCCAGATACACTGAACTGTCGCTGCAGAAGAGACGTGAATCCAAAATGTGCTTACGACTAATGCTGCAGGTTAATTAAATACGTTCATAAACCAAACAAACCTAAAACACACACACACACCAGAGGTACGAGGACAGGAACCCACTACCTTGGAGTCTGCAGTCATGAATGCTGCCCATACTATACAACCAATGGTGGTTGATAATGATGTAGATTTTGGGAGTCAAAGAGGACCATACGAAACGATTTAGATTATAAGAACAAGAAATATATATATACATATTGTAAACTCTCAAGTGGCCCGCGTAGTCTGGGGTGTTACTTGTGTTAGTGATGCGCGGGATACTAAGTGCGGCGCTCGCTGGAACTTTTGGCGCGGTGTCGCCTCTAAGCACAAGGCTCTTCTCGTCGTGCATGGAGCACCTGTGAGATTTGAGCGGTAGCCTGAACATTTCATGCCGGAGAAATGAAGATAAAGGTTTCATGCAAGAGACTTTGAGTGCTTCCAAGAATCTGTACCAGGTGTTCCGAGCCTAAAAATTATTCTGGAAATAAGCGTTTTAACCACTGAATTATTCTAAAAATGGATTTTAAAAACTAATAACTGAAACAGAACTCATCCGCTCTCAGCGCATTTTAAATTTTTTTTTCATAAACTGGCACCACTCGGGTACCTAGAGTAGTTCATAAATTGCGTGTTTCTGTTTCTGAAGCTCTGCACACCGCAAGTGTACCAGGCAGGCGAATGCCTTAACGTGTGTTTACGTATGACTGTGACGGGGTTTCCTCCGAAGGGTTACAGCGGCACTGGAAAGCTCTTGGTGCCAGGGTTGAGTTATCGGCACTTTTCGGATCAGCAGTATCGATTCCTCGCGCTGGACGAACGGCGCGTAGCGAAGGTCGATATAGATGCGACTCGCCGATATTGGGCTGTCAGCTTTTTTTTTTTTGGGGGGGGGGGGGAGAGAGAGAGAGAGAGAGAGAGAGAGAACGCGGGCACGCGCCCAGCCACGCCAGGCGATGATAGGTAACTATTCCTGCGAAGTGACTGCCGAATTATACTTAATTATATACAATCCTTTAATAAGCCCCGAAGAATAAGACATTTTCATGGCAAAAAAAAATATGTGAGAGGTCTTTCAATACACGCCAAAGATGTGTAACCTCTAACCTCGGTAACGAGCATATTATTTTGTTCTCGTGTTTCAAATATGTAGATACACTTATAATACGAAACTAGGACACGAAATTTAACACCGAATCCTTAAAAAAAAATAACGACAAGCATGATAAATACACGCAAATTGGTTTTTGAACTACAATTATTGACGCGAATCACGCGTAGTTTCCGCACCCGCCGCTAGAATTCGGTGCCGAAGCAGCTACGACGACTATTGAATCATTGGATTATCAGAACGAATCTTTAAACTAGCCCTATATAATGAAACTCCTCCGATAGAAGCGAAAAAAAAAAAAAAAACTTTAATAAAAAATAATTTTCTACGAGGAATTTTTTGTTTAAATACTGGCCATATTGTTTAAAAAAAAACTTTAAAACTATTAATACTATAAAAAAATTCGCTTGGCTCAGTGAAATTTGGTTCGCGCCATCCGCCACAGATGGCAGCACCGCGATTGTTACACATTTCCGTTCCGTTCACACGGCATTACCAATGACAAATGCCTTTACACCGAGAGCCAAGTTGTTGTTGGACATCGGGAAAATCGAAACCGAGATGAAGTCTTTCGGTGCCCGTGTCTACACCCCCCCCCCCCCCCCCCCTCTTAAGGAAAGAAAGTGCCTCGCGTGTTAAGTCTGAAGCGTGCGCGCTTCAGCAAGCGAAAGTCTAAAGGAAGAGCTTCAACGAGGGGGGCGGGATTCAGCTCTGTGCGAAAGGCTGGCATCGGAATGAAGCACCAGGCCTGGGTTTATCCATTATGCGAGCACTTCTGCCTACCAGGGAGGGGCTTATCCCCGCTCGAGGGGCGCGTTGCGGCCACATACCGAAAAGCTGGCTTCAACGCTAAACACGACCTCAGATTAGAGCGAAAACTGCCTCGCAAGGGGATTATCTGCGACCGCTGATTACGTACCTCAAGTTAACGTTCTCCTAAATGAAAATGAAAGTTTCGACTAACCAAGCGTAACCTTACAGAGCTCTGGTTTTAGTTACAATAATCGATATAATTTAAGGAACCATAATTTTTAATTTTTAAGAACATCTGGAAAAAAAATAGCCTATGATTTTTTTTCTTACCTCCATTGAAAGATAGATATTTACGAATAAAAAGTTAACGAAAATGAGTTTAACGCACGGTCAGTTTATATCCACACTTCCGTATTTATTTGGTGGTGCAACTTAATTTCTTCCTGTCATTCATGTCTTCACGCTATACTAATATCTATGGTGTATTTGTTTGCTTGATATTTTTAAGTATTTCATTATTCATTATAATACCTACATTTAAAAAAAAACGTAGCTTATGGCCATCTGAGGTAATGCAGCTTTATAAAAGTGAAAGATTTCTTGAAATCGGTCCATTAGTTTTCTAATTACTCTAAAACATTCTTCATCCATCAGTGAGCTAATATAAAGCTATCCGTAGCGTAGGGTAATCTTCCAGACTGACATTAAAGAAGAAATTAGATTATGACAAGGTGTGTCTTCATCCATCTAAACGTAGTATGCTTATATGTATATAGATAATGTCACATCCGAGTTTTTTTAAATTTACCTTTAATTTCAAAATTCACAAGGAAAACACGTTCCTACCATAAGGAACAAAACGTTGGTCACTGAAGTGATTCATTTAAATTTGTGACCGGCACGCGTGAACTGCAAAACTTGATTCGTTATGTCCGTTCCGCTCTTCCGCACCACGCTAGAACCACTCCGTGACGTAATTACATTAGTTCACCTTCCGCGAAGGGAGTGTGCAACGAAAATGTCTGAAAGGAATAAAAGGAGATTTCAACGCGGAGTCATGAACCCGGAACTAACGCACGGTGTTTCTGAAATAATTCTTGCCAGGGAATTTTAAAAAAAAAGAAAGAAGAAGAAATAAAAGGACAGAGGAGTATTCGGAAGACTGGAAAGCAGCGAAAGAAGAATGGGTCCGGGGGTTGTGGCGTCGGCAGGAGACGAGAAGGGGGGAAGAGATGGGGGAGAGAAGGCGAGGGAGGTGTGGGGAAAATGGCGAGCACTAAGAAGTGGAAGCACAGACCGGAAGTAATACCCGGCGCTGTGCCGGGCTGCGCGAGGCGTCCCTGCGCAGGAAATGGCGTCCCTTCTCCGCCCGGCGTAATAACGAGGTGGGAGGTGTGTGTGGGGTGGAAGGGGGAGGGGGGCTGAGTTAGGTCCTGAAGAATAACCACAGGGAGGCAGGAAGAGCTAGCGCTAGAAGAGACGACGGCAGCGGCAGTAACTACTTGCATTATGGAAGCCAGATCCGGAACTCCGACGTCGAAAAAGGAAAAAGAGGGGGGGGGGGAATAATACTTCATCTGAATGCGCGCAACTAGTGCGTTGACAAGTAATCTTCACACAGACCTTTAACGAAAAACTTAACGCGGGCAAAACTGGTAGCACATCAAGCAGAAAGAAAAATTCCCGAGAGAAAACACACACACACTCACACACACACACACACTGTTATAAATTGCTGTAAATTTACGAGTTAGTTATAAAATTTAATTTAGTTATGGCTACCGGTTAAAAATTTACAGAAGATGATGCGCTGCAGTGCCATCTAATGGAGAGTTAAAAAAAAAATTGGCTAACTTAAAAACCGTCTCCATGAAAAAACTTTTCGAGGTTCTAACTTTCAAAGTTGATCGGTCAAACAATGTCTATATATATATATACACATACATATATATATATATAGTTACGATTTACCGCGGGTTCGTAAAGGATAGCCCAATTAAAGATTTTTATCACACGCACAGTTTTATTTATTACCACTACTTGTCACTTAAAAATAATCTTCTAAGATGGCAAATAATTAACTACACTTAAAGAAAGGTCTATTCCCCCGTCACTCGTTCCACACACCTCGCTGGGCCACACCTCTGGCGCAACTCTCGCCGCAGCGCCCCTCATGGGTCTCCGCCGCGGGACTCCGTCGCCGCACTCCGCCGCCGCCGTCACACCCTTCGCCGAGATCCCACTCGACGCCTCACTCGGAACTTCACTGACTCCGCCGCGCCCGCGACTCTATCGCCCGGAAACTCCGCCGCGGGAAAACTCCCGACTCCACTGAACTCACTCACTCCCTGCCCTGGAACCTTCGTGCAAGGACTTCGCCACTCTGCCGCACCCGCGGCACTATCGCCCGTAACTCCGCCGCGGGAGAACTCCCCACTCAGACTGACTCGAAGGTTCGCCCAACCTCCTTATATAGCCCCTGGGTTCCCGTCCAGAACAATCGGGAATGTCTCCGAGATATCGCGCGACCTTCGCCGTCGAAATGCCCAGAAACGCGTCGTGAGTCCCGTCGAAGGACGCGGCGGCTGCTCAAAGAACGCCGATATTCGCAACAAGTATCGGGTTCCCACAAAACGCGCCGATAAACATGTCTGAGTCCTTTTATTCCGCAGTGCGGCCTCTTTTAAGTAACTCGATCTGAGGCAGGTGCGCGCTGCGAAGGTCAGGATGTCGCGAGATAGTATGACACGAGATGCCAGGGAGAGGATGCGGGTGGATGGGGGCGCAGACAGGCCGAACGAGCGCGGCGACGTCAAGCACTGCAGCCAAGCGCGATCGTAACAGTATATATATATATATATATATATATATATATATATATATATATATAGAACGCAGTGGGCTTCTATGCGCATACCGCCTGTGACTAAATTTTTGTTCTAAATAAAAACTTATCTTCTCTTCTCTTAAAATATGTCCGTCGGAAACGAAACCCAAAAATGCAAAAAAAAAAAAAAAACCGTTGTAGGTCGAACAATACTTGCGTTGCGTTTATTTTGCGTCATGCGTGGTTTACAAACAGATTATGAACCAGGCCTGAGAGAGAGAGAGAGAGAGAGAGAGAGAGAGAGAGAGAGAGAGAGAGAGAGAGACCCTTCTGGCGACGGACGACGAACGAGAGGCCACGTTCCGCGAGGTTCTGTTCTGGTGACGGAAACACGGCCCCAGAGACGGGTGCGGAGGCGGACGGGGACTGGTGAGGAGGCTGAGGAGGAAACTCCTCCCTCCCTCCCACTCCCCCCCACCAACCCACCCAAACACGTCCACCCGCCAACCCAACAACTGGCTCGGGAGACGAAAATACTCCCGGCGGATTGGTGCGCGCTGGAGGAGGCAGGCAGAGGCCATTCACCCCACCAGAGAGAGAATAAAAAAAAATAAAAGATGTCTGGCACGAGAGTCTGTAACTCAGCGAGTGACGAGGGGAGAGAGAGGAGGGAACGGGGGTGTTGAAGAAGGGGGAAAGAAAAGGGGAGGGGGAAGGGGTTGTTCCAAGCTGGTAGAGGGACCTCGCAACCTCCGCCTCAGATTCGGCAAGAGATGGAGGCGCCGCATGCCAAAGCTTCTGGAAGGGAAATATATATATATATATATATATATATATATATATATGCGAATAGGAAAGAAACAAGGAGGGGGGTGGAGGGGAACGAGCCAACCCCCACTTCACCACCTTCCCCTCACTTTTTACACAAAATGGTCATTTGCAGACGTTAAGCGTCAGTTTTTTTTCCCCTCCCTTCTCCTTCTTCTTCTTCTTCTTATTCCCTCTCCAGGGTTCGCACGAAAAATTCCGGCGGGCGGGCGTCCGGAATGGAGCGATAGGTCTTTTCTAAAAGAAGATGAGAAAAAAAAAGAGTGGGTGGGAGAGGGGAGAGAGAAGTGAAATTTTTTATTTTTTTATTTATTTTGGCAACACTGAAAACGAGCTGAAGGGGAGATGCTATCACGACCGTACAGAAGCTGGGTTCCTGAGATGACCTAAGCGCGCGTATTAGGCTATTTGTTAAAAAAAAAAAAAAGGAAAAGTACGAAAGAGCACGCTCGGATGTTGGCGCCCGCTGAATAGACAGGATTTAACCTAACATAGCGCGACATATACATATCGCACGGTAAAATATATATATATACATATATTTAGTTACCAACTTTCCTTCACATTATATGAAGAACGAATGGCATTACTCCATGTATAAATAGCTCCCAAGTAAAGATAGATACTTGGCCTACCCATCCATGCTATTTCATAAACGCGTAATTCCAGATGTTAAACCGATTAACATCATGTTACGAGTGGAGATATTCCAGGAACTCGAGTAACAAAATATGTAAATTAATAGCCAAATCTGAAATAGCTCCTCGAAAATACGCCCGACATATTTTTGTAACAGAATAATTTTTGGAAGATGAAATGCCTTCTCAAGAAAAAAAAAAAAGATCGAAAAAAAAAACAGCAGTGAAAAAAAAGTGAGCAATTGCGCGAGTGCGCAAGTATGGTGCGGCATTTCTACCTCTCCCTGCAGTCTCCTCTATCGGTTCCCCCACCAAGTACCTGACTTTCCCCCTCCTCTCCCGGTTTCCCCTCCACATTTCCCCTCATTCGATTGGAATTTTTGTAACGCTCGTAAATTGTTTACTCCCACAACCCCCCGCCCCCCAACAAAGAAGTTTTAATTCAAAAACTTGGTTTTGTGGTTGCTATTTAATTTAAAATTTTACAGTTAACTACTGTTCATTGTTTTAAGAACATTGAAATTCATCCTACATTTGTGTCACAATCTTTATACAATTTTTATCTGCTCACAAGCAAAGTTCTGTATCAGTAAAAAAAACTTGTAGAACTTGAGATAGAAAGTATTTGCTTAGAATGTTTATCAAGATTCCACGAATCAGAATGGGCTCGAGATTTAAAAAAAAAAAAAAAGGTGTATACATATTCAGAAGACTACCAACAGAAGGAGGAGAAACGAGAAACGTTATTGGGCTAAGAGGGGGTGAAGGGGAAAATATGTAAGAGGTTTTCGAGTTATAAAATGGCAAGGAAGAAGGAAAAAAAAAAATCTGAGCCTTTTCTTCCGAATGAAAGAATGTTTTATTCTCGTCGTTTATTCAGCAAACGATGAAGAACGGTGGGTCAGAGAAAGCAGCAACGCAAAAGGGTGATTGAGGGTGTTGTGGGGGAGGGGGGATGGGGGAGGAAGGGGAAGGAAGGGGGGAGAAAGAGACCCAAGGTAGCGGAGACCAACGGAAATACTTGTAAGGTAGAGAGCACGGGCGAAAAAAAAAAAAAAATAATATCTGGATTTACTTGCGACCCATTCAGCATTCAATGAACGTTCAGGTTAAAAGGGGTCTTGGCTGAGGAGGCAAACATATATCTTTGGCGGGCGATGTCTGAGAGTGGAAAAAAAAAATTATGAGGGGGGGGGGGGGGAGGTTTGGGAATGTAACCATGGGGACTCGGGGAAGGAAAAGGTTCGTGCTGACTTGGGAAGGATGTAGAGAGGGTGGTCTTTCGAGAACGTCCTAACGTGAATACCAAAACTGTTTTTGCTCGACCGAGAGGTAATTACCGAGAAGGGGGAAGGGGGGAAAAAAAAAGTACCGTTGGGGAAAAAAACATCCCAGTGCGAAAACTGCGAGTGCCAAGCTACGCGCGGTTGGAATTTTTTAGTGTTTGTGATGGTGAGGGGAATGGGGGGGTTGCCCCCCCTCCCTCTATTCCATGTCCACGCTGCGCCGGCAACTCCAGAAAATAAGGCAGCCATGTGTCGCCACGTGATCGCAACATGCGCAGCTGCCCCACTACCATGGCATCATTATCGTATTCCATAGCCGGCGCCGTTACGAAACAAACGAGAGAAAAAAAAAACCGTCCGATGTTTGGGTGCAAAACAAACAACACCCGCTAAGCAACCAGCGTGTGAGGGTTTTTTTTTCTCCCAAAGGTCTAACAACAGTAGAAGAGGACTTCCAACGCTAGCTATTCGCGCTAGTGATAGCTGGAAAAAAAAACCGAGCTAGGTGACGAGGTAGTGGAACATTAAACTCGCATCCACCGAGCTCGAACAATGGTTCAGCCATTTTGATTGTGATTTCCCTGTGATTTCCCGGTGGTTTCCTAGTGATGCGCCGTGGCTGATAGGAAGTACGTGTCCTTCTCTAATGATTTTTCATCGATGATACTTACATACAATTTAAAAAAAAATTTAAAAAAATAGAATAACAATTACTGCTAATATTTTCCACTTAAAACATCAAAACTTACATTAAATGAAAAGGAAAATAAAAATCAGTAGCTTAGTTATGTTTAAAATGTATGCTTTTAAATTAAAATTGCACAAATAATTTTTTATGTATATATGGCATTTGGTAGAAGTAATTTCGTGAAAATTAGGACACACGTGTAGCAACGTAAACCAGTATATAGTCACTTTCGTAAACATAAGGGGACATACCAAACGCATTGGTGTGTCAAACTGAACTTTATAATAGTACAACTATATTTTAATACTTGATGATTATTTATAGTCACAGTAGTGACAACTTAAAAAAATATGCAATGCAATTTTGACAATCCTCCGTTAATATTGAAATGTAGAGATAGCGCAACGTTATCATACTATAGAGAGCCAATAAATTGTTAGCCCAAATGTATTTGACGCCATGTTAAATCAGCTTAATATGGTTAAGGTTTGTTTGAAGGAAGTATTTACAGACAGATTTCTGTCAATTAAGCACAAACAAACACACATACATATATTATATATACACACGAACTTAGTGATAAAGTATGTGTTCTAAAATCTTTCCTGTTAATATTATTTTAATGTATCTATTGGACTGCAACTACTAGCTTAAAGAGTCCTTAATAGATAGAGTCGCATTTGCAATGATTTAGAGAACGAACAAAATGTTAAACATCTTTGACGCCACGTTAGTTCCAACACAATTTCCCTGGTAAAAAAATTATAGGTACTAAGTTGCGATTATATCTTGCTATGACTACTAAAGTGAACAAAATGTGTTCCAGGTTAGTTTTATAAACGCTGATGGGCGCGCACAAGGTATAATCACGACCACCACGCTGATGGGTGTGGAGCAGGAAATTTTTTTTTTACAGTTTTTCCTCAAAATGAATACTTTTCGTATATTTATCACGCTCGGCATTATTTTAAATAATTATACTTTAAATTACGTGTCCGAGTTTCGTATTATAAGTTTATTTTCAACATGAGAATAAATGAATTTCCTTGTCACCAAGGTACATGTTTACACTATCAGTATTGAAAGACTCACTTTTAATTTCTAGATTTTTGTATTATTTATACATGACTCTAAAACAGACTCTATCAATGTTTTTAATATAGTAAATAATTTGGACTTTATCACTGAATGTTGATTATTAAAGGTCTAAATCAAATGTACACGAAATCTACACACGAAATTCTGCCCAAATAAAATGCAAAGTATATTCTTAATGCTTAAACAAAACCCTTGGGATTATTAATGATAAAATAAAATAGCAAGTATTGAAGCAGGTTAAGCACACGGACAAGAAGGTTAATGTAAAAAAAAATTCCATTGATAAATAGGCTACAAAAAGTCCAATGTTAGTACTCCAGCTAAAATTCATTTTAATACGCGCAGTCATAGGAGGAACTACATATACCTATTACTTTAATTATTCTCCTCAAACGGGGATCAATGTAACAAATCTTCGCATATCATGTTTACTAGCTGAATGGGAGCAACAGTTTCAGTGCTTACTAAAAATCTAGCTGAATTTAACGATCCGCAGAAAATCGTACCAGGCTATCATGCAAAACATTCGACCACTGGGAGCCTTTAAAAAACGTTCCATCTCACTGACAGGCAAACGGTTGCTTATAAAAGTAAAAAAAAAAATTGCAAACTGTTTTTCATAAATAAAGGCTCAAAAAAAATTAAAAAGTTCGGTTGTAAAATTATAAAAATTACACAAGTAAAACCTCTATGATAACCAAATATTACAACGAGAAATATATTAAAATTTTAAAGCAAAATTTAACTCTTTTAAACATTCTATATTCATTTGTAACAGAAAATCATTGAAATATATTTCGTTCAATAATTTGGTTACTGTTGAGGTTTTCTTATGTGATTTTAATCATTTCAAGCCAATTTTTTTTTCATATATGTTTTTTTTTGTTTCAAGCACTTATCTTATGAAGAACAGTTTGCAATTTAAAAAAAAACTATACACTGTAAAGACTATTTCTGTAATGAAAATATCCAGCCGACAAAACAAACCCCATCTAAATCTGTTAAGTTGTTTAGATTATATTATTGTTTTTATATTCTTGTCATTCATGCAAGTTGCAACCATTTCTATCCTTCTTAAGCTAACCGCGGGTAAAAAAAAAAAGGGGGAGGGGCAATTCAGTTTCGAGATTATTTTTAATGTTTGGATTTACGTGATAAGATTAGAATTGCAAGTCTATAGTTATTAGAATTCATAGGATTTCTTAACATGTTACGCAATAAATGCGTAGATAACGCTTACCGTTATTACCCGGTAATCTTTATAGTCTTTTAATTTTTTTTTAACGTGGGATTTCAATTTTTTTACATTAAATAATACAGAGAGGCCTCGACGAAAGTAGGTATATGCCCCAGGGTGCATTGTTTCTCTCGATGGCCCTGCATGCATTATTACTACATGCATGCATTACTACATGGACACTGCAAGAAGCCGCTATTGTACGGCCTGCTTCGTGGATGCAGGACATCCGAAACATTTGCATACGTGTAGTTCTGCTTGCATTTTGAAAACAGTTTTAATTCTGTAGTATGTTCAGTAGCAGGTCATTATTTTATATTTATGTTCCACTCATTTAAATTTTTCCAACTTTCTGAGTAGATGAAATTTCAGAAAATGAAAAAAAATTATATATTCCTCATATAGCCTACTTTTTGCATAATTAGCTGTCAAAGTTGAATTTTTAATGTTTTTTGTGCAGTATGGATGAGGAAAATGAAATGGAATATAAAACTGGAACTTTTAGGTTTAAAGTCAATTTTCCTGGCTACTATGTGATATGGTTTAATTATTTCACAAAAAAATAATAATTTTAGCTAGCCTTTTAAAATCTTAAGAATTTTTACTACTTCAAAAGTGTTAATCAAATTAAATAAATTTTTCTGAAAGAAATTTCAACCTTACCACTCAAGTCACCATCACTGCCTTTCAACCCAAACACACACACACACACACACACACATACATATATATGTATATATATGTAAAATTCATATTTAGTTCTCCTTATACATAGTGCACAAAAATGTTAAAAATTCAACTTTGCCAGCTGCTTATGCAAATAAAGTGTGCACTAAGTGTTTTTATTTCATTATGTTGAAGTTAAAACGTAGAAATAAATTTACTGACTTGGAATGGTAAACGACTGTATTTCATGGAAGTGACTTGTGTTCGACGACGGGAATTACGATTCGCGCTTATTAACCACCACATTGCGTGGTCAAGAACCACTTAAGACGACGCTAAGAGAGTCTCGCAGTACGGCGACGGTGGAAAGTGACATACAACTACGTCACAGCGCACCGAGTCTCCCGACGCGACGGTTCCTAGCTCCGCGCTGCGAACCAAGGTAAAGCACCAAAGACCAAAGAGCAAGAACTGTTGCCAAGGGTGGAGAGGGGGGGGGATGGATGGGCGAATTAGCACGTGATCACGCGGTACACGAGGTATTGTGGGGGGGGGGGAGGGGGGAAGTATCCCCTCGAGCAGGCTCGGGGTAAAACCATCCAGCGCTTGTTAACTCGCGTAACAAGGTGGGGCCGGACTGCCCCACCCCCCTCTCTACCTTACCCGGGGCAACTCGCCTTTCATTTCACGAAGCGTGGCGGGGTTAGGTAAACGTGAAGGATGGGGAAAGGGTTGAATGAGTAAGTAGAAAAGGGGATAGGGTTGTTGCTGGCCGTTTTTTTTTTTTTTTCCAGCCTGGCTCTCGGAGCAGCAAAATGACGAGGGCGCTCCAAAGAAGGAAGGGGGAAAAAAAAATATGAGAGCTGCAAAGTGGCAGAGGGAATAGAGAGAAAGGAGGCGATCCCTAGCATCCAGCATCGAAAGTAGGCGGTAGGTATAGTCCGTGCCATGTAACTTGTCTCAAATTCGAAAAACCCTCGAAATTAACGCCAAACTGGTTTTGCGTGTTCGTTCAATTTAATAATTTTTAACAAAACAAACACGTGTCTGATTGAGAAACAATTTTTAAACAAAATCGTGGCAAAATCGCACGTCACTTGGTGGTTCCATAATTATTCATTTTAGCGGCGTGAGAATTTTTTTTCCTCTGCATTACCGGTCTTACGGGCAGTGATTAATTTTAATGCAACGGTTCATTTCAAATGTGTTCGAATAAACCTGGACGGACTTTTTTATTTCAGACCAGCCACCATTCAAAACAGTGAACAAAACTTTAACCAGGATTGCCACAACTGTACATCGCACATCTCTCCGGCTTAGCTGTAAAGCTCTCCTGTTCGGATCCTATCTCAGCGGTAGTAAACAAGTGTCGGTCGTCCTTGGAACCGAAATGTGAACGTGGCTCCCAATAAAAGTGGTTGTGCCTCAAGGTTCTATTATTGGTTCACTTTTAATAACTATATTAATGTGTGATTTACCTAAATGCCTCAAACATTGCCAATATCACACGTAAACTGACGAAGCATAGATATAAAGAATGAGTCTGAATTCATCCCATAAACATCGGCTGCAGTTACATCACGACAAAATAAGATGAAAACATATTACGACTTTGGTTTAATGTGCTTCCCAAGGCTACGTCTTTGAAGATGGATTTAAACAAAAATTTACTGGAAATAATAGAGAAAGTATTTAAGATTGAACACTGAATTATATTTTATTTAACGAAATTCTACAGCCAACGCGAAATTTTGTGACGAAATGTGGTGATTGAAGAACTACTTTTGAATTAAACATAACCGGAAACGCAAATTCCTTTGCCAGGAGACAAAGTACATATGCATCAACAATGCAATAGCCGTTGCCATGGAGGCGAAGGAAGCATCAACCATGCAACGGCGATAGCCATGGAGATTACTGGGAAAACGTGGTTGAAAATTGAATTTAAAAAAGAAAGAAAATTAAAACAAAAACGCAGCAAGCCCTCTTAGAATCGATGGTAGACCAAGGGCTATTTACCACCACCGCCGCGAGTAAAAGGCGGTGAGTGGTTGTTTTGTAAATACTGAGAATTAACAGAAATGCCACTGGCATAAATACATAATTATACATGTTAATTTGATAGATAGATAGCGGCAGAAAAAAATATGTGAAAACATTTACTTCTGATGGAAAAAAATTGCATTAATAAAACTTTTTAATAATAATAGTAACATGGGCCCTAAATGAAAGCAAGTTTATTTTCTGTTAAAAGTTTTAACCGCAAATTAATAAAACCGCTGATACAAATTTATCAGGGATCTTCGTATATTTGCCGTTATCTTCGTTACTTTACGGGTACTAAGTTAACATACTTTGAGCATGAAGCAACAATAATAATCTTGGTATATAAAAAACATTCAAAAACTGGTTCACGGTCATGCACGAACACACTTATTTCTTCCATGTGTGCGTTTACCCTGTCTATAAACATAAAAAAAAAAAAAAACATAATTCGGTAGTTGATACACGGCGCAGTTTCTGCGAAGATCCATCTGAAATTACAAACATCTCTTCTATTATTTCAGATGAATTCTTCGTTAAGAAAAGTCCGTAAATTCATCGCAATTTCTAACGGTATTCTGAAGACATCGCCGAGGTAATTTGAGGTAGATTTTAAACTGGTAGCTGTTACCATGTTGCGACTTCCGGAACTCAAAAGTTTATATAAATATTTAATACTAGCGGCTTCACTCACGTTGTGTCCTTAAATAATATGGATTCTTCGTTTTAAAAGTACGAAAATTCATCGTTATTTCTAACGGTGTTCTGAAGGCATCGCCGAGGTAATTTGAGGTAGATTTCAAACTGGCAGCTGTTACCATGTTGCGACTTCCGGAACTCAAAATTTTTATATAAATATTAAATACTAGCTTTTACCCGCGGCTTCGCTCGCGTTGATGTCCTTAAATAATATGAATTCTTCGTTTGAAAAGTACGCAAATTCATCCTAATTTCTAACGGTGTTCTGAAGGCATCGCCGAGGTAATTTGAGGTAGATTTCAAACTGGTAGCTGTCACCATGTTGCAAATTCTGGAACTCAAAATTTTTATATAAATATTAAATACTAGCTTTAACCCGCGGCTTCGCTCGCGTTGATGTCCTTAAATAATATGAATTCTTCGTTTGAAAAGTCCATGAATTCATCGTAATTTCTAACGGTGTTCTGAAGGCATCGCCGAGGTAATTTGAGGTAAGATTTCAAACTGGTAGCTGTTACCATGTTGCGACTTCCGGAACTCAAAAATTTATATAAATATTTAATACTAGTGGCTTCACCTTCGTTGATGTTTAAATAATATGAATTATTCGTTTGAAAAGTCCGTGAATTCATCGTAATTTCTAACGGTGTTCTGAAGGCATCGCCGAGGTAATTTGAGGTAAGATTTCAAACTGGTAGCTGTTACCATGTTGCGACTTCCGGAACTCAAAAATTTATATAAATATTTAATACTAGTGGCTTCACCTTCGTTGATGTTTAAATAATATGAATTATTCGTTTGAAAAGTCCGTGAATTCATCGTAATTTCTAACGGTGTTCTGAAGGCATCGCCGAGGTAATTTGAGGTAGATTTCAAACTGGTAGCTGTTACCATGTTGCGACTTCCGGAACTCAAAAATTTATATAAATATTTAATACTAGTGGCTTCACCTTCGTTGATGTTTAAATAATATGAATTATTCGTTTGAAAAGTCCGTGAATTCATCGTAATTTCTAACGGTGTTCTGAAGGCATCGCCGAGGTAATTTGAGGTAGATTTCAAACTGGTAGCTGTTACCATGTTGCGACTTCCGGAACTCAAAAGTTAATATAAATATTTAATACTAGTGGCTTCACCTTCGTTGATGTTTAAATAATATGAATTCTTCGTTTGAAAAGTCCGTGAATTCGCTCAATTTCTAACGGCGTTCTAAAGGCATCGCCGACGGGGGGCTGCCCTGAACTTACGCAAAACGCGGTCGCACCTGCACTTAGGAAAATAACGGCCAGGGCGGAGTGAAGGCGACGCGGAGCGGAGGGCCCGGGGCAGTGAACGCGATGGCTCCCGGAGGCGTGCTTCAAGACGTTAAGCACTCGGCTGCAGGCGCATTAGTGGGCCGCGGGAATGTTTAATGGCCCGTTTCCGCCGGTGATTTAGGCCAACGGGCGTGGGCCCCTTTCCCCCCTCCCCCTCGCACGCACAAGGTCAGCGAGGGAGTCCCAGGCCTAATTTGGCGGCCCCCCCCCCCCCCCCCCACACGCACCGATGCGCGAACGACTGGCAGTTGGTGCTGCTCCACAAGAACTACAGCAACTCGCGTGAATCTGCAGTACTGAAGCTGTTAGTTCCAACTGTTAACTGAAGGTCAAAGTACTGGCTGCACAGAACGACGACCTCAACTCGTGAGATGTAAAGGAACGTAGTAGGATGTCTTCTGTAATGTGAGACGGAGTATGTGGTGCTACATTCCAAAGGGAGACATCGCCCGCTGCTAAGGACTGCTGAAACTTGAATTCCATCTCACAGAGAAGTAATAATTGCAATAGAGGGATAATGGCATGAATCACAGGACTACTCGGATGGTAGAGGTTAAAATAATACTGTTACGATTTTTTTGTAATTTGTGATGGAGGTCTAGTTAAATTAAAAAAACAACATAATTTATGATATTGATAACGTATTGCTTAACTAACAAAACTTCGCTTATCAGTATGTCTAATTGCAATTCTAATACTCCAAATAACACTTATTCCAACAATGTATTTTATTTAAAGAGAGTAGAGAGATAGGAAACGGAAGACACCATATTGGTTTAAACAGTATTTGACATAAATATTTTTATTATTATATTTTCAAAATTAGACTTTCTTAAGGCATTTAAATGAGTAAAAAAATGAGTTTTTCTGTCTGTATGTAGTTCATGTACTGCTGGAAATGCTTAGAGCCGTGAAATTTTATACTTGTATTCTCCAACAGGGGTTCGTTCGCACATAAATGAAATTATTTAGAACTTTTCGACGACTTTTTTCTCTCGATAATTTCTATGGAAACGGCTGTTACATTGCTCATGATGCTTTCTTCGTCTCCTGGCAACGGTTTTAAATTGTTGGTTATGCTTTCTTCGTTTCCTGGCAACAGTTTTGCATTGTTTATGATGCTTTATTCGTCTCCTGGCGACAGATTTGCATTTTTGATGATTCTTTATTCGTCACCTGGCAATGGATGTTGAATTTTTTATGGCTTATATTTACTTTCGGATCTTAATCACGTCTTTTTGTAAATCATCTTTGCCAACATATTGACACGGTATCACGGTATTGTTGGTCAAGTAAATGCGAAATTGAAGGCCGTTGAAAACTTTGAATCCACGATGGCGTCTTTGGTTAACAATTCTTCCCGGTTATCTTTGTTCTGAAGAACTTTTTATTTCAGGAAGTGATTTTCAAAATTCTCTTAAGTTTTTTCCTCTCGTTAGAGGGAGTGCGAGGGAGTTAGTTCTGCCTGTACACCTCCTTAGCGAATCACGTATATAATTAAGTGAAATTCCTGAGGTTAGAAGTATATAATTTTCATTGTTAAGTCATTTGCGTATATTATTAAATCAATTGTTGTGTTTGACTACGAAATAATACTGTCAGCGGACACTGTCATAACCTTTAAAAAAAACTAATTGTGTAATCTCTGCCTAAACGAATGCAAATCTCCAATGCTCAACAATACAAAATTTATATGGTATTAAATATATTGAAACCATTACAGGGGCGTAAATCTGTTGGATTCACAAGGGGGTGGGGGCGACAGAAATTCACGACGGGAAAGGGGGGGGGGGGGGGGGTTCGCACGGCCCGAAAATTTTGGACGTGCGTTTTAACCCTGGAAACTAATATGGCGTATTCCAATTCCAGTCTACATAAACCTGGGTATATAGTCACTTTCGTAAACATTAGGATAGGTACCAAATGTATTGGTGTGCCCAATGAAACTTCATGACAGTGAAACTGCATATCCGGTAAACTTGAATAGTCGTAGTAAAAATATTCACAAGTTTTAAGATACGTGAAAAAACTGGGTTTACAATTGATATGTAACATACTCTCCTTCTAAAGTCTCAATACGCTCAGTAGCACAGCTATATAGCGCCCGCTTGTATAGCACAAGGGAGGAATTTTTTTCTACTGAACTACTAAATCCTTTAGCACCAAAAAAAAATTGGTTGTCTGTAAATACGGTTTACGGACGATAGTTTAACGTGACAACGTCATAAAAAAAACATTGATGAAATTATTGCATACTTTTATGAATAAAATTGAATCATTTTTATTGAATTATCACTATTTTGTATGGATACAAAGAAGGAGTGAAATGAAATCTACAATTTAATTGATAAATTTACTTTTATTTGCACTCATTAATTCAAATATGTTTATTACTTTAACGAAGAGATTATTTTAACTATAACTTTTATACATGTTTGCTATTTAACTTCTTCCAATCTGTGTTATTCTGTTAAGGATAGGACGATGATAGGAAAAGTAGGTAAACTAAGTGTTTCAAGTTTAATGTGCCTCGAAAAAGTCAAATCGATGGTTGTTCCAATCGAATGGAAGAGAGATAGATGCTGCGCAAGCGTACAATGAGCGTAACGGGACAAAGCATAACGGGACAATGTGCGTAACGGGACAATGAGTCATCCTTTTTCGTGCGTGCAGCCGGCGTTCATCGATTTATTAGACGTTGTCACGTCAAAAAAAGTACTTAGCGACGATAAATGCCAAGAGCCTCCCTGAATCCAGAGCTTTAGTTGAGCCAGAAGAACGTTAGTCCAGTTACGATATTATGTGTATGTGGATGTTTAAAAAATTCTCGCACTTAAAATTAATTAATCGTATGTGTCTTCTTACAGGCTAAACGCATGTCGAGTTGATAGAAAACACAGTAACATTGAGATAACAGTTTTTTTTTACTGTATTGTATAATTTCCCGGTTATGACTTATGGCACAAAAAAATTCATTTATTGTCTCTGGGCATCTTCTGAACTTGCTCCATCGATAAGTCTTGCCTGCCTTTGATCCAAGCCCCTCTCGTTTCTTTAGTCACTGTTACTCCGGCGTTTCTCATGAAATAACAGACTCTGGTTCAGCATTTCACATAAATTTTTACACAGCACCGTGTTTCTCGTTCGTTATTTATTGCATCTTTTAAGAGACGGTTGAGAAAAATAAGTTGCTGAACATTTCACTCTGCTCTTGAAGATAGAATGTTGTAAAGAGCGAGAAAGCTAAATACATCACGCTGCAAGAACATCCCCTACGCAAATGCTGGGGGGAAAAAAAATTAGGGAGAAAAGGCCAAATTGCAGCCACTAGAGTCTGATGAAAAATAAAGTTAAGCACAAAGCGAGAAAATGACAAAGAGAGAGAAGGGTTGGCAAAGTAAAGGACAAAAAAAAAAGCGAGCTGGCATTGTTGGAACGTGCGCTGTGGCGCTGCAAAATGAGAAATTAACTGGCACAGCTGTTACCCACTCCTTCGAACACGACAAAAAAAATATATATATATATATATATATATATCCCAACAGCGATTCGCTCTTTAACCGCCGCCTCGTGATACCACTTCGCTGCTAAAAAGAATGGCGGAAACACAAGAAACAGTCACAAAAAAAAACACGACGTGTATTTAACCCGGGATTAAACTCCGCGGAAAATAACGTATGGGTACCTACGGACAATCACAACGTGATTAATTCTTCAGCAGATCCAGAAATCTATGCATTGTCTACGTATTTCCACAAACACAAGCCCCACTTCCGCCCCACTTTTTACAACACTGAATGATGGATTAAAGATAGTGAAAATTCGAAAATGAAAAAAAAAAGAGTGTAGTGATTTTTATGAAATATATGAATACTGAACCACGGTTAAAAAAATCTTCCGATCTCGTGCTTTGAAAAATTGGGATGGGATTTGAAGTCACTAATTAGCGTTGGTGAATAGGCTATATCGTACCTACAAAAAAAAGCTTGATATAGCGGAGCAGCAAATTTATCCAACGTTCCGATTTAGCAGTCGCAGTCATTAACGGCTTCCCTGTTAAGCGTCCGGAAAAAAAATCATTCGCTCAATTAAAAGCGTAGATATAATTTAACATATTAAAAATAATCTTTTGACTAAAATTTAAAAGTGTATTGTTATCATTTTAGTACACAATTTGTTTTTGCATAATAATGTATGAGAATCAAAACTAAGAGACGAGAAAAAATTTAATCTTGCAACCATGCTGACCTAATTCATTCACTCGCATTTGTGTCAAGCTTATAGCGGCAACTAAAACCGGTTTTTCTAAAGACAATGTTTTTTTTAATTTAGGGTATAGATACAGGCGATACGAATAACACGTCGAACCCGCGATGTTCGATAAAGTATTGCTAAAAGAAGAGAAAAAAAATTTCACTTCGATTACATTACAAAATTTTGCAACATGTAAGGATAATAGATTCTTTGAATGATTCTTGCAATTGAAAAAACTGATTTAAATGAAAATTCTTGACACGTGCCATTGCTAACTTTCACCGCATGCCATTGAGAAAATCCGAATAACAGACAAAGAAGGATGAATACGCAAACACACAGAAAACAGGCCAAATCAGCCTCCTGTATCTTGCTGTATCTTGGCAACAGGTTTCCAAAAGAATATTTTGTAAAAGTACAAAAAGAAAATGCTTTCTGTTTAGAGACTACAACACACAGCGTCACTGGCTATAGCCTACAGCAAGGGGAAAAAAAAAACAGTATTTGGATAGAGTGATTTGGTGACACAGTGGAAAAACCGATACGAGAATTGATGGACTCTAAACTCTAGTATCGAGTCCGGGACACATTTCAAAACTGTACCACTCTCGCTTCGTTAATGTCCCCGCGTACAACCAAAGAAGTTAGTTCTGAAAGACAGATTAAGGCCCCCCCGCCAACCCGGGAAAACATACGGCGTGTAGAGTTTCAGAGAGTAAAACGCGATTTAAAAACTACTTAACATTTGAGAAAAGCTTTAATAACACGCAGAAGACGGACGATGTTTTCGTATTTCGTTTTTTCCCCCCTTTTATTTTTTAAGAGTGAAAAATGGCTAGAACGCGTGTTAAAGGGAAACATATTTAGGAATAAATCACGTTATAGAAATTCTTGAAAGCACTCAAGAGACCATATAATATTATGGTTGCCGCTGAAAGTTCGTAGTTTCCCTGTGCACAGCGAGAAGACTGCGCGCCAGTACTCTGCGGGAGCTGAATTGTTGTCCCTTGGAAGGGCAGCCCTTCAGGATTTTTCTGACAGTGGTTAGTTTAGGTTAGGTTAGGTCACTTTACAAACTAACCACTGTCAGAAAAATCCTGAAGGGCTGCCCATCCAAGGGGCAACAATTCAGATAACCTTTCAAAAACACTACTGTCAGAAAAATCCTGATGGGCTGCCCTTCCAAGGGGCAAATTTTCAGGATTATTCAAACACTTAAAGAAACATGTTTTCAGAAATTGGATGGGCTGCCCTTCCAGTCGCTGTACAAACAAACCATTGCCAGAAAAATTCTGAAGGGCTGCCCTTCCAAGGGGCAGCATTTCAGTCGCCCCAGTACTCTGAGGCGACACCGCGCTAGAAGCACCAGCCAGCGGACCTGCAGAGCGTCGGTTACAGACGTCGGGACCAGGGAGACAGAGACAGAGAAAGAGAGAGAGAGAGAGAGAGAGAGAGACGTCGCAAGATACCTGTTTTGTGTGACCGCGTGGTGCATTAGTCAGGAAGGGGCGGCAGGCACAATGAGGGCGCGATGGGGTGTCCATTCCAACCTGCTTCCCCCCTTCCCACCCAAATCTTGCCCCCCCCCTCTCCCGCAGAACCTTGCCACACTTGCTGGACGCGGTCCAAACGTTCGCCCGGTCAAGGCCGACCCAAATCTCCAAATCTCCAAATATCCGAATCTGAGAACGAAAACCTTAAATTATAAAAAAATATGAAAATTAACTGTTAAAAATTCAAAAATTATATTTGTTTGTTTATTTTCAAATGTTTTCAGCCTCAAAGGCATCAGAGAAAAGCTAAGTAATCACTGTACGGCTGAGATTCCCACAGCATAAGATTTTCATGAAAGCATCCGATTAAAGCAGTTAACATAAAATAAAATAAGTTTTGAAATTGGTCTATCCGTTTGTGAGTTACGATGCCACTGACATACACGCAGACACAGAGATGGACCATCAAAGGCTCAAAACTTGTAACATCAATTTTTTGTTTTTTAGTTGAGGGTTAAAACAGTGTCACCGTCGACATCTTGGTCTGTCGTTCTGCTGAAGGTCCTACCATAACGAAAAGTGCAACGTTTGGAAAGTGGGTCACTCGATGTCAAGATGGAGGAATTTAAGATTGGGCAAGGTTAGTCAGGGTCAAGGTCAAAGTCAAATGACAAAGTTAAAGGATAATATGGCGACTATAACGAAATGTGCAACAGTAACATCTATCAATATGGCCACCGTAACTTCAGACGGTCGTTCATTGATCCCATCCTCTCAATCCTTATCGAGAAACATGCACTCGGATCGCCAATCACATACAACTACGATGGTAGCATATTAGATGAATTAAAACCAACAAAGCAAGGATGATGGAAATAGATGGTGGGCAGATATTCCAGTTTAATGTCCCAGCCGCTTTTCCGGGTTGTATCAGCATAGCTCAACATCCTGTGAAACAAATTTAACATCCGTGTGTGATTCCCTTTAAAGGATCATTAACTGCAAAACAATCATGTCATAGCGATGACGTCAGCGAGATCAACACAACTGTTGTTCACAAAGGACGTAGACTCAATTTCCAAACGTATTTTTGACCTCCCAGAACGCTCATAAAAATGTATCATTGCCTGGAGGAACACGCTTTTGTGTGCATGCACGAAAAAAAAAACAAATCCTACTGGGAAAAATAAGGAAGACGCGCCCCTATAAAGCTTTATGGCAATACTTAAGAATTTGTCAGCTTAGTTAAGTTTTTATTATTGCGGATGTAAAAGCTAAACTACCGTTATAAAAAGTTACGGTGCCAGAATAGCCGTGAGGTTCTCGTTCATTCTCTGTTCTCCCTGTCAATTCTTAGACGTGCAATCCACTTTTACTTAGAGAGTGACAGTCATCCACAGTCAGTTTTATTTTGTGTCACGAACAAAGGCCAAATATAACCGCGAGCCCTACGGGGTTATAAATTGAACAGGGAAAAAACACCGAACTATTAAGTAGTTAGTATCTTAAAATGAGTGATAGCATTTCCAGCTTGGATATTGGTTTTAGTGGACAGTGATTTTAGTTACATCTATTCCAGGATGACAAATCTGTGTATTAGTATTGAGAGAGAGAGAGAGAGAGAGAGAGAGAGAGAGAGAGAGAGAGAGAGAGAGAGAGAGATATGAGCTCCCATGAAGTCTGCGCAATTGCTGCACAATCCTTTTGTGTTATTACGTTCGTTCAAGCCATGCTTGAGTATAAGACCAGCTTGCGCATTCGTGAATTGAGGTCAAAGGAAATATTTCTCCATTTGATTAACCTGCAAAGTCTTTGTTCAGATTTTTATTTCCTGACTCTGCAAGCGGCCCTATGTACGGTAAAAAACACTCATACATATATGTGTGTATGTATGTAGCAATGTAATAAGTACAAGGAGTCTATTCATTTAAGCTCTGCTGTCAATAGCATATTTTTCCTTCAACAATTTTTTTACGTGAAAAGTATGAACATTTTAAAGTCCTAGACGCTTAACATACCTAACATAACCCACCTGATGGATATCGTGACATTTAAGTTCTTTCAAACAACGATACTTCAATGTTAAATTTCTGTGCATGAATTCACACTAAAATAATAACGAAAAATCACAACATTAAAGCTTGGACCAAAAGAAGACGTAAGGTATAATGAACTAAGTATGTGTAAGAATCTATAATTGTGACGGACAGGAGGCCACAAATTTTAAAAAACTAGAGTTTATTCCACCGCGGAATCATCCTGCCTTGACCAGCATAGGGACGTCGTGGTTGTCGTCACCGCTACGCCCGCCTGTGCTCACGAAACTCAGCAATGGGCCTAAACGACTCATCATTAGAGACCGGAAAAATTCGCGAGTTCATTTCGCGATAGGCTAAAATACAAATAGTTATACCTCAATGCAGCCTCTGTTATTGGCTCATAACTCACCTAGATAACTCTGGGACAATGAGAAACACCCAACCAAAGCTGTATCGAATCACAGGCTGCTACGTTGGGACGTCTCACAAGACAGCAGCCAATGAGTGGGTCACATTTGACCGAGTGTACGTACAACTATGGAGTTCATCCTGCAGGTCATTGAACCCGCGAATTTTTCCGGTCCCTACTCATAATAATCATAATCAGCATTTCATTGCACAAATACATTGGAACACAAAAAAAAAATAGGTTTCAACAATCTACTGCACGTCAAATCTTATTTATACGGTTGTTCTTATTACCTGTCAACTTGTATGGGTATTGCGTACAATGAAATTGTTTCTTAACATAGCATGCCGTTGATTACAGTAACTTGTATTTCAAAACATAAAATTATTCCAATTTAGAACAAATTCACTGTAGAAATAAAGCCATATTAAAGCACAATCTTACGTGATTTGTGTGTGTGTGTGTGTGTGTGTGTGTGTGTGCGCGCGCGCGTGTGAGTGAAAAACCAGTTTATAAATACCAAATGACCCAGAAAACCATAAATTCTAAAAAAATGTTTTGGAAACTTTTCTAAATACGTTATAGATATTTGAACCAAAAATAATTTTGTACGGGTAATTTAATATACAAATGAACGGGGAATAGCATGTTTGTAAGTAAATTCTCCATTCAAATTTATAGATTAATATCGTTAGTTGGATGTCTAGGAAATTTATCGAAACAAAATCAATTGTGGAGTGTGATCTCCACATTCGGCAGACACACGCAGACTACATACACGATGCCAACAGAAACAAACAGAATTTCACCCCCCCCCCCCGCTCCCCAAATGATATAATCCAGCGGGGGGCACCAGGGGGCAAGTCCCCGCCCCGAAACATCAGTCGTTTCGATTCTTTAAGTGCCACGATGTAAGTCAAACAATATGTACAAGCAAAGATTTTCAGGTACAATGTCATTCGCAATAATCTGGGTGTACCGTGATAGACATTTTTTTGAAGTGAAACTTCTAATGCGACTTCCAACAAGGTTGCGTTAAACGTTTAACGCTACCATGGAGGGGGTATGAAAGCACTGTTGCGTTAAACGTTCAACGCTCCTGGGGAGGGGGAATAGAAAGAGACAGAGCGAGAGTGAATGCGTGGCACTCGAACGCATGCGCGTAATATACCTGTTACATGCCAGCGCGAGCGTTAGCAACGAGTAGCGTCCAATATTCCAAGCACATGCGCGTGGTATTCTTGCTTTGCAGCGAAGTAAACAGTGTGAACGTCGTGAAATTAGCTTAAATACGTACCTGTTCTATTTTATTGTTCTATTTTAATTTAAAATATTCATTATTTCATTTACTTGTTTTTTTAGTTTGATTTGATACAATATGATTTCACCAAAAATCAATTTCTACCCCTTCCTATTTTCATTTCCACATTACGAAGTTTCACTTCTTCCGCGCGGAGGGACTCCACGCACTATTTTTTACAACAGTGGCTTAAGTTAATAAAATTGAAATCCAGTCCAACAGTAAAACACAACAACCGCATTGGTATCACAAAAGCAGGTGAAGTGTGGATGACGTAAAACTTAAAATGAAATAGTTTTGACCCCGACCTCCAGTATACGGTTGGCCCCATCTGAGGCGAACCTCTGGTTCCGGCTCTTCCTCCTGGTCTCCAGAGCGAGGACTGTACCGCGCGCCATTAATCACGACCTGTAAAACCACGGGCAGAGAGATGTTCCGATTGAGATAGCAAAATACTGATTTACACTGCATCCCGCGGGTAGAGCTGGCCGCGTGATACCGAACGCCAGTGATTGAGTTGTGAGGGGTGGCAAGGAAGGGCAAGGGTGTGGGGGAGATGGGATAAATTAGGGGGAAGGAGGGGAGGAGGGGGTGGACATGGGAAACGAGGGCGTGGCTATACCAGTTATTGAATGACCGCACATAAAGAACTGCTCAACGGGTTCTGGCGCTGGCGGGCGACTGCGAGACAGGAAATTGGATTTTTTTCCCACCCCCTTTCCCCCTACCAACCCCCCTTTTTTTCCCCCAAAACCACCGACCTCACTCGCCCCTTCACAATTCCCCCCCCCCCCCCTTTTCCATTTTCGCGACACGGTAGAAAGCGAGTCTCGCGCGCGAGGCGTTATTTTCAATTTATGGGCAGATTCACGCACTCGACCTCTCTGCCTTCATTTCCCGCATTGTCCGAGCTGTTTGTTTTTGATTTATCTTTTCATTAGCAAGTCTGTATAGCCCCCCCCCCCCCCAAATCCCTCCATACACACACACAAACCCCTCACAAGGATGCGGCAGGGGGGAGAGGGAATGTCCGAAGGGTGAAGTCTTGTCGCCGGAGCACGCTCGAGTTATATCAATTGCATAGTTCCTTTATTTACTGCCCAATGTTTCGACGTCACCCGCTTAATAAGCATGCATCAAATGCCAATAAACTCTCCGCTGCAGTCGGCCAGGATTTTTGGGAACTATGTTGGCACAAATGCACGCAACCCATTTGTTTTTTGAATATTTTAAAGCCCAGCTGTTTGTAATGGTTCAAATATTATAAACCATTGTTTATAAGTGTTTATTTCTTATTAATTTATTCACTCAAGTGTTAATTATATTTTGTGCTTTCATTAAGATGTATCTTGTTAAATTATTTTTCGTCCTGTTTTGTGTATTATGAATTTATTTTCTCAAGAATTCTTCATTCTTTATTTATTCACGAAATGTTCAACATGTTTAGGATATTAATTATTAATTCCAGTGCTTGTCTGCTGAATAACCTTATGAACCGTCCATCACATTTTACAGATATTTCGATGTAGCTCATGGTAAAAAAAAAATGGTTGTCTGTAAAGTCGGTTTACGGACGATAGTTTAACGTGAAAACGTCATAACAAAACATTGATGAAATGATTGCATATTTTAATGAATAAAATTGAATCATTTTTATTGAATTATCACTATTTTGTATGGATACAAAGAAGGAGTGAAATTAAATCTACAATTTAATTGATAAATTTACTTTTATTTGCACTCATTAATTCAAATATGTTTATTACTTTAACGAAGATATTATTTTAACTATAACTTTTATACATGTTTGCTACTTAACTTCTTCCAATCTGTGTTATTCTGTTAAGGATAGGACGATGACAGGACAAGTAGGAAACGAATGGGAGTGTTTCAAGGATGATGTGATGGAAAATGGCTTACCCAACACCAAAATGCAGTCAAAAATAATATATTTGCGCCACAGACTCTGCAGCAATGCTAGGAGGAACGAATTAGCAAAGAGCAATGAAAATGTTACATTGAAATGCATGAAAACAGAATTTTATTACGCCACGGTTTCGGTCGCAATGCTAGGCGGTTCAGGTTAGCAAAGAGCAATATAAAATTAGCGTAACGGGACACAGCGAAACGGGACAATGTGCGTAACGGGACACATTTTCGTGCGTGCAGCCGGCGTTCATCGATTTATTAGACGTTGTCACGTCAAAAAAAAAATGAACTGCTTTTTGAAACGAGTCATACACTTACAAAATGATTGCAATACTTGTAACCTCCTAGCAGAAATATATAGCAGTAGGGCAAACGGGGTTTCATATACTAGCACGAGTGAATACGAAAGTGCTATGGCACACAAGTTTATTACATCAATAAGAGATAATATTTCCATAAATTACAACAAACTTCATCAAAAACTTAATGGACAGCTTCGTTACAGGGATTTTACGCCCCTCCGGTCAATTCTGTTCACACACGATAGTACATGATTGGACAATGCTTAATAATTATGATTTTATACAATACCCTTAGTCAAACAGCGGAAAATGACTCTACAATTACAAACCTAGTGGCTGCCAATTCACTATCTGAACACAAGATAACAAACCACGCCGTAAAATAAATAATAACAACACACCAAGACATGATATTTTTTTTCAGGAAAAATATCTGAGAAAAGGGTAATCTGTAAACATTAAATTATTATAGCCAATACTCACATGAATTACACATTGGCAATAAACAGGCTTTGTTTGAAAACATATAACAAGTTACACGTTACGTTAAGTTTGGCACAATATTAATAATATATTTTTCAAACAAATTGCCTAGTAAACAATATACGTACTTTAAACAGAGCATATAAATCAATACATTTATATCGGCAATTCATAACAAGCAAGTCTCCATAGTAAATATGGTGAACTATTAGTGAGGCAGCGAACAACAACAGTATATTTAAAAGAATAAAAATATTTACAAAATTTAAAAAAAATGAAAGCTCCGCAAAAGTGCGGTATAATAAATTTCACTTTACAAATGGCTTCTATTTACAATTACGCCTTCACGTCTCAAAAGGCGTGCATTCAATCGTTACGTTTTACGAGTTCTCAAAGTTGAGACGTGTTAGTTACTATGCTGTAATTATAATTTTTGTATGGGCATAGTTTTATGTACATTTTTATATGTATGCTTTATATTTACACATGGACTTTTGTTTTCATGCGCCAGTTTTTGCCACCGTTTGTTATTGATTTTTGCCAAAGAGAATAAATGCGTTCACGTTTTTAAAAAAGTAAACCTTTAAAGTACTGTTCCCATTCGTCTCCTAATTGTTGTTTGCTCTGCTACCCTTCTTAGAATTTGCTGTGTGTTTGGACACACTTCTATCAGGGAGGGAAAGGTTTGGATGGAATTTAAAATTGTTTGGTGATCAGGATTTTTTTTTGTGGGATTTCACCCTCTCGGTAGCGAGTGTGGATTTTTGGCCTTGACGTTAGGTTTGAAGGTCGACGCGGCGACAACAGCTTATTTTCCACTGGAACTGACTGCTTCATTGAGAACACGGCTGGCTTGTTGTTTAGGTAATAAAGTCTCGTGGAACTAAGCTCGGGCACAAATCTGTAGGATTCGCAAGGGGGGCCCGCACGGCCCAAGAATTTTGGGCGAGGGTTTTAATCGACAAAATTCATCTCTGGATAGGATGCTTATATGTCGTACACTGCCCATATTTTTGACTATATGCACGCAATAAGCATAAAACTTAAAAAAAAAACATACTGAGTGTTTCCCATGATACACAGTTTTGACGTTTACGTTTATCAACCCTCTGTTTCACAGTCACGATAATGTAAACGTAAACGGGCCCCATCAGTGATGGGCTTCTTAATTTCGGTCCAGGGGGGAAGTAAGGGGGGCTGACAACCAGGGATCTACGCCCATGCAACTAATTATGGCCGAGCTTCAATGAACCAAATGACTACGCCGCTGTCTAAAAAAACCCGCAGAGCGCTCGCGTCTCTTAGTGCACTTGGTAGAGAAAAGCTCGGTCGTTCGTTCGCATTCGTGGAGATCCGTGAAGAGGGGCGGGGGGAGGAGAGGCCCGGCCTGCGAATCATAAAGCGCTGATGTCAGGGTCTCGGAGTGCGGAGTACGGCAATCCGTCCATGTCCATCATCAGTCCATGATGTCCATCTACTCTCTTGTCGTGGGTCGCATCCGCCGCCTGTCTTTCCAAACGAGAGTGGGAAAAAAAAAGGGGGGGGAGGAATAGAGCTTGGCACGGAGCGCTATACGTCGCGACACGCCTAGAGTTTTTTGGCAAAAGATAAGAAAGAAGAGATTTATCACCCGAGGGATGGGAAAGAAGGGAACGAGAGAGAGAGAGAGAGAGAGAGAGAGAGAGAGAGAGATGGGTCAGCTAGGGAGATGGAAGAAAGGGAGCAAAAAGGAAGAAAGAGGGGAGCCTGGGACGTAGAAACTTCTCAGCGCTGGTAATGGAAGCCGGAGAAATGTGCTGAAGGAAAAAAAACAGGGGGGGGGGAGGGGGAGGAAGCCGAAAGAGAAACGGGTTGGAGAAAAGTACGGAATCGTGGGAGAAGGGTTGGGGGGGGGGGAGGAGGAGGAGAGTTTGTGGACTATGTGTGTGTGTGTGTGTGTGTGTGATAACTAACTGGGTCAGGGTGCGGGAAAAGCTTACAGCGTCACGAGCCAAAAGTTCAGCTGGCCGAACACGTCACGAAATCTCCCCCACTACGATTCGTCTGGTGGATGCATACGAAAATATATCTGAAATGATGATTCTATCCTCCCCACCCCACCCCACTCTGGTGGGCTGCGGCAAATACAAGTTCATTCATTGCCGATATGATTCGCGACCCGAAGAGATGATTTGAGAACATTCCTATCAACGTTCTTTAAATTATTCATGCAATGGGGAATTTTGATTGAATGCATATTTTTTTCGGACATACACCATTGCAGTTTGGCACTTTTTTCATGAAAAAAAATATATAGTGCAAAATAATATATAAAAACATTGTTTTACCATGAAAAAGTGAAAAAATTGCAATGACGTATGTCCAAAAATTTTATTTAATTCCAAAAAACGTAATAAATGTGGATGGGGCAAGGTCTCGTCTGCTGCGATGTCATTAAAGACAAAAACGCACAACGAATACAAAGCAGAGAAATGCGTGTGTGCGGCCCGGGGGGAGGGAGAGGGGGGGGGGGGCTTGATTTGGTCTGCCATGAACTATGGTAACGAACCAACCCACTACTTGCCTGGTGTGAATTTCACGGGGGGAAAAATGGTAGAAAATCCATATCACGAGTTGACCTAGAACTACAAACAATAATGTTAATTTGAGAAGTGCAAACGCAACTAAGAACTCTGGAACCTATCCAATATCTATGCCACTTACGATTTTAAACATAATTGACAATGCCTGTCGAAGATAATCGTAGTTACGGTTCGGTCTCACAAAATTTGTTTATGTTTTTATTTTTTATTTTCTCGTCATTGGTATTATTTGAAGCCTCTTGTGAAATATTAACTTGTACAACTTGTTATCACCAATAAGTAAATATCTGTTGAACATATTACAAATAGTCCTTAAGTAATAGTAATAAAGATAACACGAAAAAAAAATTAACATAACGTGTGAGACACACACATATATATATATATATATATATATATATATATATAGAGAGAGAGAGAGAGAGAGAGTGTGTGTGTGTGTGTGTGAGTGAGAGCTTAATTAAAAAAAAACACAAAGTAGTCTGTCATAAAGTAGGATTATAAATTAAAGTCAAAACGAAAAATCTAAAACTAAACTATAAATAGTTTCCTTTTATATACATCTAATTGTTCAGTCATTTGATTTTTACTCAGGATTATGCGTGCGTACGATGTTAATAAGTTTAATTTATTGTTTTGTGCCAGCTGCGCTTGTGGGAATATTACAGCCAGCGAGAGTCACGGAAGATTTTTATTTTTCCTCCCTCTCCCTCCTCTCTGGGATAATTTCGCCCGCGGAAACGAGACGGAGAGAAGAGAAACTTCCCACCGTCAAAAAAAAAAAAAAAAAAAAAGTGAAGTTCCAAACTAAATTTCCACATAAACTCCTCGGTGGGCTCGTTCGCATATCGCCTCTCAGCCTCCTCCTACACCCCCTCCTCACCAAAATAGAATTCCCAGGATGCCCCTACACAGGCTCGCTTTCTCCGGCCGATATTCCTCCCCCAGGAGCCTAGGAGCTGCAGGAAACGCGTATCTCCGGTTCGTGTCAGAGGTCATCCCGGCCATGACCCCCCCCCCCCCCCCCCGGTCCAGCCTTGTGTCGGGCCACGCGTTTCCCAAGGATCGCGGCCAGCATCGTGTCCACAGTAAGTCCACGAGGCCGCCAATCCAGTTTTAGGACTACATTTTGGTACAGTCCAATTTCAAAAGAAAATTTATTGTAACGCTAAAATCTCTAGGAAGAGTAGTATTTCGGTTAACAACGAAAGAGGTTCGAAATCATAATGTTCTTTCCGAGCAAGATGGTTAAATAATTTTGGAAACTTATGAAAAATTATTTTGCTGCGAAATTTCTATTACAAATACTGCTAATATGTTCACATACGTCCTGTAATGTAACGCATAGTAAAAAAAAATACTAATTTTTTAATAACAGAACTAAAAACCCACGTAAAAAAATAATAATGTATGTAAAACACTAGCGAAAAAAAAAAATCCATTGAGTTTCCAAGATACAAAACTAAGAGTTTAGGTGTTGAATATGCTACACCTATAACCCTAACCGTATTCCTAGTGCACGGCCAGTCCCTTATTTTTAAGGAACGGATTTTGGTGTCCTATCCGTTGCCGATTTTTCGCCTTGGCCAAACTCGGCGCATGCGCATAGCTCAATTTTTCGTTGATTTCGTCCAGATGGTGGACCCGCGTCTGGCGCCATTAACTCGTATATCGTTATTTTTTTTGATTATCGGGGGACGTACCACGCGTGTTGGTGTGACGAATGAAACTTTATAATAGCGAAACTATCCTTGAACACTTTTTGAACACATTAATACTCATAACAAGAAATAATCACAACGTCTAAAGTACTTGGGAATATTAAAAAGCCTAGAATTTTTTCCCGTAGCAATTATATCGATGGTTGCCGAACGTGCGCTAGAATGCGTTGAAACTTAAGTTTCTAGCCTCGCGAAAGGGCACCGTTTATTAAAACAGTTGCCGATTCGTTTTCTTGATGGGCTTCGGTTTCAGACACGTTCTGGAATACGGCCCACAAGTTAGGTTATGATTGTGTCCCAAAAAGGCACAGCTATATAGTGCAGCTATATACATGCAGATAGAGATGTAGAAATATAGAGAATTAGAGGGATAGAGAATTAGAGAGATAAGTCATATTTTTGTGTATGTGCACCTACGTGTCAAACAATATACAAAAATAAATTGACTGACGCACGCAGGGCATTAACTAGTAACTAAATTAATAAATTCAAACTAGGAGGGTGGCGCAGAGCCTTAACCGAGGCCGTTGGAGACGAAGCGAAGGACATCGACACTAGCTCTTTGGCAGGCCAGACACCCACCCGCTGAGAGCGAGCAACGATGACAAGAACCAGCACATCTCGAGACGTTGACGGGCGCCCACGAGAGGTTTCCAACTTGGGCGGACAGCCTATCATACCGCTATCTCGACTCCTCACCCCCCCCCCCCCTTTTCCGCACGAGTCTTCTTCCAACTCGAGGGGGACGGGGGCGCCTGCTAATAATGTTTTGGCTTTAATCAGCGCATAATGAGGCATTAGGAAGAGGGTCCGCTGTCGAGTGGTTGAAGCGGGGAGTGGGGAGGGGCTGGAAAATATTTTGCGAAGGGGTGGTTGGGTGGGGGCGGAGGAAGGTTCGACGGCTTTTCTCTCCCACGGTTTCCAAGGTGACAGCGTTCTCCTCCCTTGCGGCTTTTATATTAATGAATACACAGCACGTTACTTAGCAACGGCGGCCGATGAAAGGATCCTTCTTCCCCGTGATATCGACGGGGAGGATCAGAACCGCCCTTCGCCGACCGCGTTTTGGGCGGTGGAGGGAAAGGGGTAGGAAGAACAGTCTTGCGAGGACACGCGAGGACGCGCGTGCAGCGAACGTTTTTGGAATTACTGCTTTTAAGGGAGTGTGTCCCGTTCCAGAATATTAGTTTATATTTATGTTCCACACGATTGAACTCGCCCGACTTTTTGAGTGGCCAAAATAAAATAAAAAAACACTTCATCGCATACATACGTTTTGCATAATGGGCTGGAAAATTTGCCGTTTTAACATTTTTTTTAGTACGGATAAAGACAATTAAATGGAATTGAAAACTGGAACTTTTTTAGGTTTAAAGTCAATTTTGCTGGCTTCTTTCAGAAAAAAAATTATTTAATTTTAGCTAACCTTTTAAAATCCTCACAACGCTTATGATTTTAAAAAGGTCGAATAAAAATTTTTTTTTTTCTGAAAGAAATTTGAATGATACCACGCGTTGCAGTTTTTAATCAATTTAGTTCTCCCTATCCACACTGCACTGAAATGTTAAGAATTAAATTTACCAGCTAATTATGCAAAAAGTATGCACATTTTTTTATTTTGTGTAAGTCTACAAGTCTAACCATGTTAAACGTAAAATTAAAATAATGGCCTGGAACGTGACAGACCCCATTAAGGCTGAGCTCCACCCTCCAAGTTTGGTCCTCCAAGTTTGGTCATCGCATTTTACCGTCATAATTATTTATCGTTGGTATTGCTAAGGGATTTTTTTTACCATGTAGGCATTGCAATTAAAATTAAACTAATTTTTGCACCAAATAGATTATACGCGTTATCTACTACTTGTAAATTGTCTATTTTTTTTATCACTAATCGTCATTGACACTGATCGAAGATCATTTCCTGTGTTCCCACGGGAATGTCTAGCCAGTTAGTATGTAAAAATTCGATTGGTAAATGTGCAGTGTCATTTAATACGATTAAAGTAGGATGTTAATGAACTGCCAACGCAGTTTTTTTTTGTAAGCTGTCCTCGCAGGACCCGTGGCTCTAGCTCCGGGCGTCGGCGGTGCGAGATGTCCGACTGAGACAAGTGGCAGCGGCTTGCGGGCCTGGAGCGAGGACTGCAGGCAGCTCTACAGTAGTTGCTGGCGGGCGGACCACGAGGTCACAGCCGCGCGTACGTCGTCGTCGTAGAGTCGGTGCTCTTTTAAGAAGGAATGCAACGGGGAATATCAATTTACGGTATTTTTTCTGACGTGACAACGTCTAACAAATCGATGAACGCCGGCTGCACGCACGAAAAAGTGTCCCGTAACGCAAATTGTCCCGTTACGCTCATTGTACACTTGCGCCGCATCTATCTCTCTTCCACTCGATTGGAACAACCATCGATTTGACTTTTTCGAGGCACGATTAAACTTGAAACACTCCCATTCGTTTCCTACTTTTCCTATCACCGTCCTATCCTTAACAGAATAACACAGATTGGAAGAAGTTAAATAGCAAACATGTATAAAAGTTATAGTTAAAATAATCTCTTCGTTAAAGTAATAAACATATTTGAATTAATGAGTGCAAATAAAAGTAAATTAATCAATTAAATTGTATATTTCATTTCACTCCTTTCTTTCTTCAATAAAAATGATTCGATTTTATTACATAAAAGTATGCAATCATTTCATCAATGTTATGTTATGACGTTGTCACGTTAAACTATCGTCCGTAAACCGACTTTACAGACAACCAATATTTTTTTTTTTTTTTTTTTTCCCGTTCTTTCGGAATTCCTTCCGGGTGTCCGACGAATTTTTCTCGTTCGCGAGCGACATACCGTCACGCCCTCGGACGCAACCTCGTTGCCGCGCGCGATGGTCTCGCCGACGCGACGTCGCTGCGGCGAGAGAACCCGACACGGGACAAGGCTGCTTGGCGAAAAAGGAGCTGGAGTGGGACGGTATTTGGGGTGAAGGAGGAAGAGGGGGGGGGGGAAATAACCCGTGTCCGATACACTTCTGAGGAAGCACACGCGAGGAGTACAGAAGGTGAGAGAGAAAAAAAAAATAATGGCGGTCTTCGAAGTAGCACAGTTCCGGTGTCGTGTCCTCGGGTTCCGACCGACAGACGCGTCCATGCAGAGGCACGTCCGTGACGTGACCGGAAAAAAGGGGAGAAGAAAAGGGGGAGTTGTTTTGTATATTTCTGACAGGAGACGTCGCTCAAGGGGGCGAAACGCGATGCGATCGGACGTGCCGATATAGGCCTACACCGCGAGTTCCTCGTCACGAAAGCCAAGACAGGAACGGGGAGGAGAGAGATTCAACTGTTTCCCACCCCCTAGGACCACTAGTCGTCACGCACGCCTCCGCAACACACCGCACAGACCAGTCCCCTTCCCCCACTGACCGGCTTCAACACGCGCCGCGGCGAGCCATAGCGTCGTCGGCGGCGGCGGCGGCCCTGGGGGCGAGCGCGGGGAAACAATTGAATTAGCACGCGCGGCGCACCTGCGCGCGACGCCGCGGTCCTGGAAGATTTAACGTCCGTCCCCCCCCCCCCTTCCCCCTCCTTCACCCTTACCCGTTGTCGCATACCCTCTCTGACCGCAGACCCGGGTAAATTACCGTTACTGCCTGCGGGTCTGCGCGCGAGGCGTAGAGGGGTTGGAAGGGAGTCGCGCAACTGGCAGCGCAGCTGCAGGCACGCCCCTGGCTTTCGGGAGTCGAGTCCCTGTCGGCTCGCGGCTTGGGTTTCAACTCGCTATCTGTATCGCTGTTGTCTGTAAAGTCGGTTCACGGAAGATAGTTTAACGTCGCAACGTAATAACAAAACATTGATGAAATGATTGCATACTTTTATGAATAAAATTGAATCGTTTTTTAATTGAATTATCACTATTTTGTATGGATACAAAGAAGGAGTTAAATGAAATCTACAATTTAATTGATAAATTTAATTTTTATTTGCACTCATTAATTCAAATATGTTTATTACTTTAACGAAGAGATTATTTTAACTATAACTTTTATACATGTTTGCTATTTAACTTCTTCCAATCTGTGTTATTGTGTTAAGGATAGGACGATGATAGGAAAAGTAGGAAACGAATGGGAGTGTTTTAAGTTTAATGTGACTCGAAAAAGTTAAATCGATGGTTGTTCCAATCGAGTGGAAGAGAGATAGATGCGGCGCAAGCGTACAATGAGCGTAACGGGACACATCGTAACGGGACAATGTGCGTTATGGAACACTTTTTCGTGCGTGCAGCCGGCATTAATCGATTTATTAGACGTTGTCACGTCAAAAAAAATGGGGGGGTTTGTCTGTTAAGTCGGTTTAC
Organism: Bacillus rossius redtenbacheri; assembly: GCF_032445375.1. NCBI lineage: Eukaryota > Metazoa > Arthropoda > Insecta > Phasmatodea > Bacillidae > Bacillus > Bacillus rossius. The sequence continues at coordinate 41,949,306 of NC_086337.1, read as the reverse complement.
GGACGATAATTTTACGTGTTAACGTCATAAGAAAACATTGATGAAAAATTGCATACTTTTTAATTTTCAAATATTATGTACAATTTTTGCAAATTTAATTTAAATAATTTGTTAAAAAATATAATCACGAACAATTAGTTCAAAAAAGCCCGCCTAAACCTGTTTGATATTATGGAAGATTTTCTCGCACGGTGGTTGGCCGGTTCTTGCACGCTCGGCTCATGCGGAACGTGACAATTTTTTGTGCGTGCAGCCGGCGTTCATCGATTTACAAGACGTTATCACTTCGAAAAAAAAGCCTCATCTCTTGTCACAATCATCAATGTTGGTCACAATGAAAAAAATAAACTCAAAAAAATTTTTTTTCAGTCATTGAACTACCAATAAGCTAATCTTTATTTTTAAATAACTAGCTGACGCACCCATGCTTTGCTACGGAAGTCTACAGGCGGGACGGGACACTATCAAAGCTACGCCACTGCCGCGCCTAGAATTATATATATATACACATATAATCTATCGAATTTTTAAAAATAATTTTATGAAACATTAAAAAAAATTTAGAGCTAAGATGAAGAGGAATAAATATAAACCAAAGACGCCATATTTTATTCGACGGTTTTTAACGATATTCAGATTCACTTTTATTTAAACTATACAGTGTTATTACAGAAAACAAAATTGGATTAACATTCGAAAGTGAATAAAGCAACAGCAATGAAATAGCCGTTGCCAGGAGACGCGAAGAAATCATTTTAAAAAAAATGCGGTCGTCGTTGCTATGGAGAGTATATAATATGCAAAAGTAATTGCTGGCACGTTGAAAAATTCATGTTGACCGAATAGTTTATTCTAAATACAGATACTTTTTGTAAGGAACAATGTTCAACAGCGAGGAAGAGGCAAATTTAATATGTAATATTCTAGTTTAACAAGAAGTATTTTTTAAATTAAATCTGCTGCTTAGTTTGTTACATCACAATTACGATATGTAATTATTATGACATTCCATTATAAAAAATAAAGCAATTCTTTAAAAAATATATACACGTTATTTAATGCAAAAATAAGACCAAGTTTCTTGTTGTAGAAAATACTTACATATCACTATATTAACAAAATGTTCTGTAGTCTACATCAATATCAAAAATAATATTATAATTTATTGTGCAAATAATATTTTAGTGTTGTGAAATACAAAGTATACATATTTTTTTTAGATATACGGCTTATGGTTGGTTCTTCTTCTCAATATATATCTGGCTACACGCCCACTGCGCTGTCGTTATGGCATTGAAGCGCATCTCGAATACATTAAGTCTTTCCGCTTGATTTAATGGTGACGTTTATTCAAATCCAATAACACAATGCAATGATATAAAATCCCATACCAAGCAAACGAAGCGGATTTTATAAAAAAAAACAAGAAGAAAATACTAACCCATATATCACAGAAAATGATTCCAACACTCATAGCGCAAACATTAAAAAAGAATTATTTCAGATGAAACGTGGAGAAAAAAAAACTGTTTCGCTCTCTAACATACAGAGGAGTCTCCAGAATATATGCACCAGATCAAAATATACACTTCTTCTTAAAACATGAAATATTTTCTAGCAAACAAAAATTATTTCGGTCAGTCCATTACAACTTGAGCCGTTATTAATCACACGCACAATATTACAGCACCAGGTAACAACAACGTGCTCGGGTTGAATGAAAACCCAGCAATATTAACAGAACCATCATAATCTACTTAATACAACTCTAACACTGACTGACAGACACCGCAGAGTTTCTAGAAGCTTTTGCATTTTGCATAGGAATTCCTCGAGTAGCGTAGGTGAGCACTAAAAGAGGAATTTTTGAAATTCCATCCCTAAAGTAGTGAAAAGGGGTGATAAGGTTTGGATGAAGCGAAATACACTCACTGATAGACTAACTCATCACGAATTCTCCGGAATTATACCTAACACCTACAAACTTGAAATTTGGCGAGTATAATACTTTTGCTACATATACATCCGCTAAGAAAGGAATTTACCAAAATCGGTTCCCAAAAAAAAAAGGGGGGGTGGGGGAAGTGGGGAGTTGCGAGGACGTTAAATATCAATTATTTTCCCCTTATTCGAATGTTATTGCATTGTTGGTGCTTTCTTCGTACCCATGGCAACGGCTATTTGCATTGTTGATGCCTTCGGCGTCTCCTGTCGGCGTCTTTAAGATTTTAATACTCCATTCTATTTCAGATCTTAAATCAGCTACGAGGTGGGGGTTGCGGAAGCATTAAAGATCATAATGTCCCGTCTTTGAAGCATATGCTCTACAGACTTGACCTGATGCGTATAGCCCGGGAAGCGCCGGGTACTTCAGCTAGTAAAATATAATTCTGAATGTATGGAGAAGTAAGTGTAGTACGTAACCTCTCGTGGAACTTTTAAACAGACACGCCTGTACAATCATACCATGATTAAGTTCAAGAAAAATAATAAAGATAACAGGTGAACACGCATTCACTGTGATATTTTTCTACTGAAAACACGTTTCTCACAGAAAAAAGAAAAGAAAAAAAGGAAACACGGTACAACTGCCAATTTCAAAAGCAAGCAAGACGACGCTCTCGGAGATTGCAGTCGGACTTCGCTGAGCGCATGTCGAGGAGTGTCTTCTTGGAGCAGCTTTCGATGTCCTGAGCAGGATCACCCTCCAGCATTACGTCGCTGATCGCGATCCTCGGATCACCTCGAGACGGCAGCGCGACGCTTGCTTGTCTGCTCGCGCTGTTCCCGAGTACAGGGACGGAGGAATTGTGATTGGTGGCTTGCTCCTCCCCTCCTAACACACAAATCCCCTTCAAACAGCAAGTAACCTATCAAGCGTAATTTATTTTTCATCCGTGTACATTGTAGGTAAAATTTTACGATTTGTTTTTAAAATTAAACCCCGTGTATCTAGTGAATGATCGAGTGTACGAGTACGTTTTACTTCACGCATAGCATTTTAGAAATAAGTTGGTGTTCAAACACAAAAGATTTAAAAAAAAATAGTTTCAATTTTATTAAATTGTAAATTGCAATAATTAAAAAAAATTTCTTCACAAAAGTACAGAAACTAAACATAATTTGTTCCGTTGTTACCTGAATCGCTGACTGCAATACAATTTCAAGGTCCAATAAACAAAATCTGCCCCCCCCCCCCCCCCCCACACACTTTCTAGACCACTGTCCGAATGCCACCTTAAGGAGGCCTTTAACCTAAAGGAGCCGCTAGAAGTGCACCTTAAAGGATATCAGCTATATATGTTGACCTTCTGAATAGTGTAAAGGATATCTGCAGAGTCACCGATGCGTACTTTCTTGGAAGGACGAGAGCCTCGTGTCCTTCCGTACATCCTTGTGGCCTCTGGGGGGTTTGCGGCATTATCATTTCGTGAAAATCTAACAATAGTCTGTTACTAAACATTCGAACTGCTGCGTAAATCTTTCATGCTTAGCTATGACTATCAAATGATGAACTTGAACGTGTGAAAATTATTAAATTGCTTGGAAAATAGAGTGTGAAAATTTTGGAATTCTAAAAGACTGTCTGCCAAAAATAACTTTTATCTTGTACACACGATGGTAATTTGAATATAAATCGGAATATTGCTAATACAGATTTATTTGTGATTTACGAAAATACAAATAAAATGCCTTATTTTTATATATAGCTTATTTCAACAGAACCACATTTTCTCTATCGAATAGGGATATTTTCGATCCCTTCATGAAAAAAGAAGATGGTTGCCCCAGCAGCCAATCGCGCGCGTGCTAATGCCTCCTTCAGTGGACCAAACACATGGCAGTCACGTGGAGAAAAGTCCGGACTGTGTGGTGGGTGTTCAAGAGATCCGCCGGACGTCGTTAACGGTTTATGATCACGACCGTTTCTTCGACACTTTTGGGCCCAATCGAACATTTGGGTTTTGCTCAGAGTATAGCATCACACAACTGTGCACTTGGAGTCTCTTCACGATTTCACTCTTATTTCACGTCTCCGTTGGCGATAAAACCGAACAATGCCGCCTCGCGCAACTGACACTGGTGCTATCAGCACAGCAACACTGACATGAGGAACGTGTGCATGCCTGCCCCCTCACCCTTCTCCAACCACCACCGCACCGCAAGCCTCACCACTTCAGTAGAATGTACCCAAATCCTGTTCACATTGCAATGACTAGAGACCCGGAAATTTCGCGGATTCATTTAGTCGCAAGCTAGAATGCAAACCTCCACACTGTCGCACTGTGTTCATGATTGGCACGCAGTTATTTGGACACGCCCCTCTACGACGCTGAGCCAATGATGCCCAGCTAGGAGAGAAGTAAGCGAATCAGGTAGTGCCAAATAACAAGGATAAAAATGTTCTCGCTAAGAAAAAACCAATGGGAAAGTAAACATGGGTCGAGCACAACTATAACTTAGAATTCTATCCTGAGGCCAGAAGAATCCGCGAAATTTCCGGGTCTCTACAATGACCCTCGTACAACCAGATTTGTAAGTGTCGAAAGAATTTGGATATCCTGGCCGTGGCTGATATTTTTTTTCACTGGATGCATGCATGCGTCGAAACCGACGAGTTTCATTTAGTCGAGGGTGCATCGGTGAAGGACACGCAGCTACTGTTCGGAAGCAGCATCGGTGTTCTCGCCAAGAGACACCTCGCCCTTGAGTCGACCTCTTGGCACGAAGAGCGCTCTCGCCGTGCCAGCAACACCGCGGCGGGAGAAGCGAGGGTGTCTTAATTGCCGCCGGTTTGATCAGACCTCGGCGTTGACGAGGAGGGAGCCGCGCTGCTTGCAACACAAGCATTTATTTAATTTTGACGTGACAACGTCTAATAAATCGATGAACGCCGGCTGAACGCACGAAAAAGTGTCCCGTTACGCTGTGTCCCGTTACGCTCATTGTACGCTTGCCCCTCATCTATCTCTCTTCCACTCGACTGGAACAACCATCGATTTGGCTTTTTCGAGGCACAGTAAACTTCAAACACTCCTATTCGTTTCTTACTTTTCCTATCATCGTCCTATCCTTAACAGAAAAACACAGATTGGAAGAAGTTAAATAGCAAACATGTATAAAAGTTATAGTTAAATTAATCTGTTCGTAAAAGTAATAAACATATTTCAATTAATGAGTGCAAATAAAAGTAAATTTATCAATTAAATTGTAGATTTCATTTAACTCCTTCTTTGTATCCATACAAAATAGTGATAATTCAATAAAAAAGATTCAATTTTATTCATAAAAGTATGCAATCATTTCATCAATGTTTTGTTATGACATTTTCACGTTAAACTATCGTCCGTAAACCGACTTTACAGACAACCAATTTTTTTTATAGTAATTGCTGATTTCCGTATTGGCTGTCAAGGTCATGAACCACAGGCTTGAGGTTTTGCCATTTTACGGAATTTAAAGCCTCAGGGAGAAAAATTAAACTTCTCTGAGGAGAATTGCGCCTTCTGCATTTTTCGAGGAAATAAATGAGATACTTTCCCTCGAAAAGGGAATCTTTCCCTCGAAAAGGGAATCTATCCCTCGAATCAGAAAATGTTCGAATTATTATTTTTTTTTAATTTACTAGTGGAATTTGTTTCCCTAAAAACTGGACATTTCAGATAATTTTTAGCGAATTTGGGAGAATTTTGAAAGTCGAGGTCAAAAAAAAATGGTCGACCAAGATTGCGGACGTGAAGTCACAGTTCAAAAATAGCGGCCGGTTCCTCAGACTTGAACCCTGGCACCGAAAACAACATATCTAGGTGTAGCCTACTCACTCCGATGTCAAGTTGACAAAAAAAAAATAGTTCCACGACTAAAAGTCGTATTGTACGTGCTACGTAAAAACAAATACTGGCTGGCTACTGAGATGATGCTTCTTTTCGATTATGGACATCACAGTAATAATGGGTGAAAAAAATACGAATTTATGTTTGTGAAAGTTTAACAGTTGTACGTGACTTGGTCAACTGCAATTCTGAATTCTCCGTTTGGCGTACGAGTATCGGAAGTAAATTTTAAGCAATTATTTTGAAAATCTATACTAATGTTTTTATGAGAGAGAGAGAGGGAGAGAGAGAGAGGGAGAAAGAGAGAGGGAGAATGAGAGAGGGAGGGAGAGACAGAGAGAGGGAGAGAGAGAGTATGTTTTGTAAGATATAAACCCAGGCGCTACTAAACCGATTTGTGTTTCAATTTAAAAAAAAATAATAATGGTTCCGTAAGATAAAACAATGCTTCCAACCAAACTCGGATAAAAACGATCAAATTAACTCAATTCTTGGCCTGACACGACATGATGATTTTTTAAAATATTTTCGTTAATACTTTTAATTTAGGGCTGTTTCTACAATTTTAACGTTATACCTCTCTTCTATTTGTTTTTCTGCAACAAAAAATTTCAACAGATATTCAATAGTTCAATATCGCGCAAGTTACGAAGACTTGTCGCCTTTTTTTACCCCAGATATTACATTAAGTTAATATCTGTTGAAAATATTTGTGGCAGAAAAACAAAAAACAAATGCAAAGGTGATGTCGAATTAAAAATTTAGGAACAGTCCTTAAATGAAAGTAATGAAACAAAATAACATCACGTGTGAAACCAGTCTTAAGTTGATTAGACTGTTGCAGACATAACAAAATAATGTCACGCTGGCAAGTGGCCCACAAGTGAGTTAGAAATATGTCACCGTGTATTTGCTTATACTTATATAAATAAAGTCAACATGATTTTGTATCTTAGAGTAGTCTTTCTGTAATTATCCTTGTCATCATATCGTCCCAATATGATTCAATAAAGAGTAGGGCCAGATACGAAAAAAAGTTTACGCGCGTCAGAAGTTATAATTAATTGGGGGTGGTAAAAAACGAACTTTAGATTTGCATGGAAATAATTAATAGAAATAGGATAATGAAAGGACTGGAGTGATATAAATATTGGTGGTAAAGTTTAAATTCCATCAATATAAATATTTTAAATTAACACACAGTATTCAATTAATATTAATATAGACAAGTGTATAAAATTAATTATTTTAGTTAGTAAAATCATCGAGATAAATTTTCATATGCTGACTGTTTATTATCATTTATATATTTAATTATTTATCAAATAATGTAATAATTTATATTGAAAATAAATTATACATAAGGGAGCAAAACCTAAAATATAAATACACTTGAAAATGTTTATAAACACAGTTTCTAAACCTAATATTGACAATAAATAAATGTGTTTTATGAAATGGACCAGTACTGAGTATCATAAATAAAGTATAAGATTTAAAAACATACACATAATTACTTTCTGTGTGTAGTCTTTTTTTTTCCATCTTGTTAAAGTGTTTCGTTGCATGGTCCGCGCGCATCGTAAAAATTTCACTCTCATAATTTTTTCCATGACGCGCTCACAGAAGTATAGCTTCCAAAAAAAAAAAATGGTTGGAGCTTGACTTTAATTCGGCCGTGAATACTTTCGTACAGAAATGTTTAAATAAAAGCTGCTGTGGTGAAAAGACGAAGTGGGTGCCACGGTTAGTAATCAGCGAAAGATGGGGCGGGGCGACTACTCGATCGACTACTCACAGTTCGCCGAGGCTGGGGCGCCGCCATGCTGGGCTGCGGCCCTGCACGGGGGCGGCAACGCTACTCGCATCCGGGGGCATTCCATAGAGGACACAGCTCGGCGGGAGCGGTTACCATCCTGCAACGAGAACACACGAGTCGTCGCACAGCCTGTCTCGGCCGCGAGGCCCACATTCAGGGACGAGAGCCACACCCGAGCAGTTCCGAAGTTCTCCGAAGTCTGCCGATCGCTCGTGGAGGAAAAAAAAACACCACATTTGCAAGGCTTTATATATTGTACGGTCATAACCTAACCAACCTTTCGATTTAGTAACGATAACCTAACCTACGGAAGAAAATAAAGAACTATTACTTATTACACTGCCCGAACCTAACCTAACCTTTTACTTCAGTAAACTTGGGAACTGTTCCGGGTTGTGATTGTGGCTTTCATCCCTGGTAAGAGTGTATAAAGTTGAATTGGGGCAGGAACATACTGACGGGTACGATATGAACAACGGCCACGTTTCCCACTTGTGATAAATCGATGTACGACCACGTCGGGAATCGAACCCGGATCGCCTCGGTGGTAGCCCAGAGTTCTAACCACTAACTGTGGTTTGCAAAACAAACCGAAGCTGTACGCATGGTAATCTTGTGAAGCCATTTTTTTTTTCAATCAGCTCATGGCCTGCGCCATGTAGGATCAACGCCCAAAACATTAGCTGAAGTGTTAGTGTCTGCAGTGTGGAAACAGATTTAACTTGACTTTACGGAAGTGACTGTGTTTAACGACGGAGATTTCAATTCAAACTTAACTACCCATGGTCAAGCACCATTTTAAGCAATGTTTCGGGCGTTACAATACGTCGATTGTATTTTAACTTCGTCAAGCATGCCGTTTCCTGATAATTTCTAACTCTATGACTGTACAAAAAAGCTAATGCTAGAAAAGGTTAATAACACATCAGCAATAAATTAGCGATAAACTGCATTATAAAAATAATTATTTAAATAATTTTTTAATTTACCACGTTTTTGAAACGGAATAAAACGTATAAAATAATTTTTCTTTTCCTCATGCAGATTTATAACCCCATACGGATTCCTAATCCCATTACAAATAACCTGAAAATATGTGATTGTGAATTTTTTATACCTATTACAATACTTGTAATATTTAAAACGAAAAACGTGGGGCACATGTATTAGATGGCTGATGAATGAATTGTTTACCTATGTCACTAACAATTTTATTGCACTGCAAATGATATGAACTGTTGTATGAGTTTTATCAACGACTACTCCCTACACTTATTACGATTACATGCCACGTGTTTAGTTTTAAATCTTACAATTAATTTCATTTGTATTCAAAATTCACAATCACAAATTTTAAGGACAATATGTATGGGGTTAGGAATCTGTATGGGACTATGAATCTGTATGGGGTTATAAATCTGTATGGAGCTGGGATAAATTATTTTATACTTTTTAGTCCGTTTTATAAAAGTGGTATATTAAAAAATATTTAAATAATTATGTCTACTTTTTAGGCTTGTGTGTGTTATGAAATATTGCAATCGTGTTTGAACATCTTAATTAGATTATGACAGGGACATTTGGCAAATTTCAGATTTATTTCAGTTTCTCTTCACCTGATAATATAGGAAATATAGCATTTCTATAACTACCTACCAATAATATTTCAATCTAGTTGTTATTTTCCAGAAAAATAAAATAATAATATAAGATTTTTATTTAAATATAAAAAAATAATGCCTGATCCTTATTACTTACCAACTTTAAATATATGACTCACTTATGGTGCCATCTGCAAACAAAAAAGCTTTGAGCATTTCAAGCCAACTTAAATCATTACAGCTCAAATTTATAAACCAAGTTAAAGGACAAAGACAACGAATAAATGCAGTCAGTTTGTTGTGAGCTATTTTTAATATATTATTAGCTTATATATATATTGCCTGTCTATTTGTTTGTCATCCAGTTCTAAGCTATATTCTGATCACCTTTATCTCATCAGGGAGTTAGTTTAACATCAATCGAAAAATTTGTACCGAACATACAAAAAAAAAACATACAGACAAGAAAGCGAGTTAATATAAACTGTTGCAATAAAAATTTTCGCTATACAAGTGAGAAACATGGTAAAGGTTCACACCCGCTCCCTAAATATTTGCTTCCATGTATTTATTATGGAGGAGAGATAGGTACCGAAAGACGCCATATTGGTTGAAACGTTTTTTATGCCATAACAATGTTAAAATGTCACCATTTTTTAAATGTCAATCCTCCAAAATTAAAACATTTGCACTTGAAATACCCGTTCACAGCGAAACCGATAGAAAGCAACACAGACAGGAACTCTCAATAAATTAAAATGCAAGGGAAATGCAGGTGAGGATTAATAAAACTATTAGGCCTATTCGTCGATCATAATTCAGCAGTCGGTTGTAAATTAAATCTGGAAAAAGTTTAAAACTTGAAAATGAAAGCGCTGTAAACAAAGTTACGATTTTTAAGATAAGCCGAAGGCTTCTCCCCAGATGTCTGCGAAGTTTTAACGACAGGTTAACGAGAACCGAGAAAAAAAAAGCGACACAGAAGGAGGCTCGCTTCGCTATCTTCGTTGTTATCGGGGCTAAAATTTACTGCGCGGACCCGGCTCGCTATAGCTCAGCGTTGGTTTGGATTGGGGGAGGGGGGGAGGTGAAAAAAAACACACACAAAACCCTTGCGTTCCCGAGAGACAAAGAAAATGACGGCGAGCAATAAAAAAAAAAGCCCCTAGCGTGAGGTCCGGTCGTAATTAGCCCGGGTAATCTTCGCGCGAGAGAGCGAGAGAGCGAGAGAGCGAGAGAGAGAGAGAGAGCAGGAGATAGGTAGAGAGAGAGAGAGAGAGAGAGAGAAAGCAACGGAGCAATCCCTTCTGCAAGCGCGGCCACACCAGGACTTGTTTTTTTGCGACGCTTCATCTCCGTCCGCGACACGAACCAACAACGTTCCGCTGAGATACTGCCGACCTGCGAAGTTAGGTGCGCTCTTAGGGGCCCCGCCTACCAGAGGGTACACAAACTGAGTGCAGAGCTTTAAAAAAAAACACGCAACGATTTTTAAATTGTTCCAGGTATCTGTGTGGGGGTCTGTTAACGAAAAGCATTTAAGAATACGCTTGAGAGAGGAGGATATGATTTGTGTTTCCGTATTACTGTTTTTATTTTGTTAAATTTTTTTGGGAGAAGGAAAATGACAAAAAAAACATGTATTCCAGTGTGTGTGTGTGTGTGTGTGTGTGTGTGTGTGTGTGTGTGTGTATGGCATGAAAAAAACAATACTTGCATTACACTTTTATTTTCATTTCAGCGCCATGTAATTTTATGTTCACCGCTCAAATCTCATAGCGGCTATATGCAAATACGCAGTAGCGAGCGTCGCAATTATGATCCCGCCTCACTAACACAAACACAGCCCTGATTAGGTGGGCTATTTAAAGCCCAGATACTCACATTTTTTTTCCACTGAAGGAAAAACGGCATTAGAACAAAGAGTCCCAGTATCCTTTAACAACAGGTACCGTAAACTATCTACTTTGACGATAAAATATTATACTGTACTCTTACAAACAGAAAAAAAACGGCGTAGTATAAAATTTAAAAAAAGATTCTTATGAGATACAATAACTATAAATTTCTTAGCTACCGTCATTTATGTACGGAGTTATAAAAAATCTAACCTGTAGTGAATATTTTATAACCTCTAAACGTCGTTTAGAGTTTAACATTCGAACTTTGACAATATTATGTATATTTCATACACTAAACATATCCTCGATATTCACGTCTTATACCTGCGAATAGCTGTTGAATAAAATTTCCAATCGCGTTTTCTTTTTTTAAGTTAAGAGCTTGATTTACAACGTTGTAGACAGTATTCTTACCCCGAGCTAGGTAGTTCGAGTAAAATAATGTTCCGCAGTCTCTGCAATACTAAGTATGTCAATAAAAGTCTTAGTCTAAATCAGTTGAATTTACAGTAGCTGAAAATTCCATGAACAATCTATAAAGAAAAGGTAATTCAGTGAACTTCCTCGAAAATCAGGACTCACTGATAGTGTCAATCACTACATTACATTGGGGGGGGGGGGGGGGAAGCATTGCACCTCGGTCTTTGAAATAAAAACGCTTAAACCCACGGATTCGATCGGTGCAGCTTTAACATATTTGTAATAAAATTTCACTTATTCCACTACTAAACCTTTAAAGTGTAAAACAATAGAAAACGCATATATTCCGCAAGACTAATAACATATTTAAGCGAAGTTCTAACACTAAAAGCTACGTGTTTTTCGTCATGTTTGTTATTTCATTTTCTTGTCACAACTAGATATTCCTGTAAGTTTATCACGATAACTCTGAATAATTTTATTTTTTGTTAGACACTTTCTCAATGGATTTTTACTAAGATTTTCTAAAAGCAGTAAAAAGCTACGCAGGTCGACATATTTATGATCACTTACTTAACCTTTTACAGCTCGAAAATTACGGGAAATAAATATTTGGTGACCCAAATTTACGAGAGCTAAAACTATATAAAGAAGAAAATTACAAAAAAAAATCAATTAATAGTAATCACACAAAAATTAAAAATATTATTCAAGCCTTGAGTTTAATAACCGGTGCCATTGAGACTATAAGCATGTTAAAATGACGTTATTATTTCCGCAAATTGTACACAAAAACATAGGATTTTTAAGCATACAATATTGTAGATTTATAATCCACTAACTGAAGTACCCGACGTTGCTCGAAAAAAAAATCATGTCGGTATGTTGCTCTTTTGCTGCGTGAAAGATGGTTAAACAGACAAACACACTTTCGCATTTTTAATATTAATAGGGATTTATAAGGTCTCATTTTTCTAACAACAACCTGCATAAATTGGTTACCCAGAAAAATAAAACATTTCAGTAAAATAATGTTAAAAAGTTTTGTTCTTTTTATTTTAAAAAATAAAATAGTAACTTGTGCATTTTTCCCGTTTTAGTTTGCGCAAAAGCAATTTTAAATTTAAACTAACTATTTTTACTTAACTGCACCTTAAGTGACAACTTTATGATGTAACGTAAGTGTTATAAGAAAAATGTCAAAACGAGGAGAGTTAAGAAAAGACGCTCAGATGCAGATTGTACATGGAAAAAAAAATACAAGTAATGAAGTTCCAAACTATCCGGAGTTTAGAACATCACATTTTACTGGCAATGTCCTGACGGTTAAAAGAGGGATAAAGAGCATTGGAAAAGTAGAAAGCGTTTCAGAAAAGAAAAAAACTGCTGCAAAATAAGCAACTCTAAAAAAAAAGTTAGTTCATTACGAAGTAATCTCGGAACGTTAGAAACTTCAGAAATAACAGTAACCGTTCGTTCCACACTTCCCCTCTCCCAACCCTCACACCGGCAGCGCAGTCAAATTGGAAGAGAGTGTGTGCCGTTACCGGGGCGAACACAGGCTATTGGTATTTATGGGAACAATAACACGCGAGCCCGCGGAAACGAATGAATGGCTGTAATTGGAGCTGGCATGGACGCAGAGACTAATCAGAGATTTCCAGTCTAAAGCCGAACACGATGGGCAACTAGTTCGCTCTGTGTGAAAAGCAACAAAAAATTTACCTAAAGTTTGGCTAAATGTATATATATTTTTTTTTTTGTAAATTACACACGGCACTGTATCATAAACCTTAATACCAATATTCATTTCACGCCTAAGAAATAATTGCCTTGGATATGCAATACCAAAAATATCTGCACTTTTTTTTTGTTTATGAAAACGTAACCATTATGGGTGCAAATAAACTATAATTAACTGCTCAATATGTATGCAACATATCATATATTTCTCAGCGAGCCAAAAAGAAATCAAATTCATAGTTAGTTTAAAGCAATCAAAATTGCGGTATTCAATTGCAGTTTCGAACTACAAATTTTAAAAAAAGGAAGGCTTTACATATTTTTCAACAGAATAACAATTTTTTTTAAGTGTGGTTAATAGATTAACAGTAGGAGAACTCAAGATAAGAGGATTTATTTAGCAATAAGTCTGTGAAGGCCGTCGAAGCGTGTGCAATTTTTGACGCAACAAGTCACTGTCCTCTCTCTCTCTCTTTTTCTCTCTCTCTTCCCCCAGACATGCTTCTTCCACCGCAGAGAACCGCCGCCTTGCGATGCATTCTCTCGCCACGCGCCTCGCTCGAGCGCCGAGCTGACATGTAGTCCAGTAGGGTTCAGAGGGTGCGTGTGTATAGCAAGCAGGAAAGGAAGTCGCGCAGAGTTAGGGCCGCTTGCAGAGTCAGGTGGGGTCAAGTCCGTGAAAAAAAAAAAAAAAAACTTGGCAGGTTAATCAAATGGAAGAATACTCCACTTGGTCTCAAGTCGCGACTGTGCAAAGCCGGCCATAACGTGTGGTCGCCAAGGGAGCAGCGGGAGCAGAGTCCAGCAGGCCACGAGCCTCGCCTGATCATGCGCCGGGTGTCGGGCAGTACCGACCGAGGTACTGTGTTCGAGTCTCTGCTAGAGAAGGAGAACACTACGCGACGCGTCCTTGTACAGGACAGGACAGTGTTAAGAGAATAAACGTCATTCTAGAGACCTGCAAAATTCGCGGATTCATTCGGAGATAGGCTAGAATTCAAACACATATACCTCTTAGATAATTTTGCTATTGGCTTACTGTTCATCTGGACGAATCTCAACCAGTTATAAACCCTCAACCAAAGAAGGATCGAATCACAGACAAACCAGCTGAGACGACTTACAAGTCGGCAGCCAATGAACTTGCGTTATTTGCCCGAGTGCACATTGGTATGTGCAGTCTATCCTGAATGCCATCGAAACCGCGAATTTTGCAGGTCTCTAGTCATTACTTAAACGTCAAGTGCGAAATTGACGAACCTTTACAGCCCAATTCAACCCCGAACCCTTTCCCAACCAAATCCCAACTCCTACCCTATCACTTTTCTTTCCATTGGAGACACTGGTGGTGTAAGAAAACGAAAAAAAAAAAAAAAAAAAAAAAAAAAAAGCCATCCCTTACTAATTGTACCGTTACATTTGGCATCAAAAAAGTGGCGCCATTACATTAAAAATTATATGTTTTGAAGTTACAAGATGAACCCTGTTTACTGATCATGATTCCTTAGCGTGTTTAGCTACGGAAGACTCGTGCTTTCATTACATGCACACTAAAATATCTTCGTTTACTTACAACGTTTAATATACCAAAATGCATATACAAACTTGTGCAATTTTTTTCTCTTCGAGGAACAAATCATGCAATGAAATTTTAATAAATAAGTTTATGAATTTAGCTGATTATTTCATATTGTTTTCGCAACCAAATTCGCAAATTCTATCTATATTATTTGTATATAGTACCTAACAATATTTGCAAATCATGACGTAATAAATATACCTGTCTTTTTCAGGATGCATATTTTAGATGCGAATATTTATTCTGATTAAAGTGAAGGGGAGAAAAAACATCTGTCTCAGCTGTCTGTTCTTCACATAATACAACATGGCGCTTAGTCAAGAATAAATATGCTGGAATTACTGATTTGGAATGCCCGACAGTGGGATTAAATAGGATTTGTGTTGAACATTAGAATTACAAAACTTCAATGCCACGAAATTTACATTTCAACTGGATGGTTACCACCGAAAATAATATTCAAAACAACTCGAATTTGTTATTAGACACACAACCACGTAATTCTTGTTACTAAAAGTATTAAAATTTATTGAAGTTGACCCATGTAATTTGGTTGTGAATACATACAGCTTTTGTTTACTGATTTGCTTTAATATTGGCGCGATGATTTAAAACAGCAAATTTATTTATTACTGTGACAAATAAATTGCTGATACCCACATTATCACTATAGCTTTACTTTGAAATACGATAGCCGGCTTATTATATTTTCAAAATTCGTGAAACATATGCATCTGACACACCTTTTAAATTATAACCCACACATTATTTTGATTCCACACCAACTGCCTGCTGGTGCAAATGTGTGTGTGTGAATAACCAATTTAAACGAAACTTCGACATGTCACGTCAAAGGTGTTAGTACATAAATAAATTACTGTTTAGGGATGGTTCATTCATACAGTGAATATTTTTTGAGAAAGTACTATTATAATACCGGTCGATTTACTTACTGCCTCCAACTAGACTTAAAGTTCTTGAAATTTTAATGATCCCTCCCAATGGATAATTAAATGACGTGTCTTGTCTCACTTTCGAGTGTGAATGACCTAGATTGTAACGGTGATATGATGTGAAATAATTCGTTCGTTTGCAGACTAAAATAGACTACACGCTAAAATGACTGAGGTAACACAGTGTATTTTATACACACAATCATACTTCGCATGCAAGAAGTTGTCACTGATTTGTATTTCCCACGAACAAATGTACTTTTCTGACAGGCAATTTTGACATTTTGAGTTTGAAAGCTGTAAATTCTTGCATTATTTCCGAGAAAAATACTTATAAGTTATTGGTGAGCCTTTTTTTTTTTTGAAAAAAATTACATAACTTTATTTTGTTTCATGTAATTTTTTTGGTGTAGATACAGCTTAATACCTCACATGAATGCATAAAAAATGTACATTCATTCGTAGGATAAACTGAAAGATTAATTTATTTTTTCATGCTCACACGTGTCTTTCAAACGTATTCACTTTAAAATGAATACACAATCATTGCATGTTATTTATTATATGGGCTAACAAGACGAGTATTGCAACTCAGCCGCCCTGAAGCAGCAGGAAATAACATGTACCTGTGAGCCCGACCACAGAAAAAAAAGGAACTACAAGTTAAAAACTTGCACTTGTCGAAAAGGCATGTCTATAACTTGCAGGAATTTAACATATCTGAGTCTAAGTATAGGGGCTACATGATTATTGACGTCGGCGATGGTGATAGCAACACATCTTCAAGCTTTGGATGACGGTCAATTTCCTGGTAAAAAATTTAAAAATCAGTTGTTACCGAAAAAAATGTAACTCAAGCTTCCTGATTTGCTTATTTATATAAGTCGAGGATGAGTGAATTTGCATGCTTTCTGAGTCGTTTCTGCACTTGGTTGGATCTATATCCAACGCGGAGTTAATATCGCCACAATATATATTTTTTTAACAACTCCGTAGCCAACCTGCAAAAAAAATACGTCAGTCAAATACTTGAAAATAAGTCTGCGCTAAAAGTTTACTACGTACGATAAAGATAGGTAAATATCCTCGCGGGGATTTTCTTTTATCAGAGACTGCTATTTACTTCTCGCATTCTCACACGCACACACGTTTACATAAAAAAAATAATAATAACTAACTCCCTTTTGCCGAAGCGGCAAGATAAACTTCAAACTCTTGACGCGAAGCCATTAGAAGCAAATCCGCACTGCAGTAACCATACGGACAAGGGGATTGGTAACGATGAGGGTGTGAGGGGGGTGGGGGAGGGATGGAGAATTCAAAACTCTCACTGCAATTTGCATATATTCCAGCGCCCCTCGAATTTAGTTATCCCGGGCTGGTGGTACCTTGGGAGGCGGCACGATTGAACAAAATTCCCTTGCATTTTTAACTAACATATTATACTAGAGGGAACTCTTACGGACCAGCTACGGGGGAATTTAGGGAAAAAGGGGGGGGGGGGAGGAGTAGCTCTGCTCTGATACGGCACCGTAGGGGCAGGGAAATAAAAGAGAGGGTTCACGTGGGCATTTTTAGCGATTTTTATTCGACGCAGGTAGTGGTGGTGGTGTTGGTGGTCGGGGAGAAAAGAAACGGGGGGAGTGGGTTGGAGCGGGTAGGGAAATTACAGCGAAAGAAGTAATACCGAACCGAAAAACCAGATAGCGGCTGTGTGTGTGTGTGTGTGGGGGGAGAAAAATAAAAATCTGTAGATGCGGTGGTATTAATTTTGCGATGCTGTGGAGCGGGCGCGCAGCAATACGCAGCTACCGTCGGCTGTTAAAAATAATTCCCCGCTCGGAGGAAGGGGAAGAAAAAAAAATGTAATTAAAATGTTATTTAGGTAACGTAACGCGTCCCTGGACCTACCCCGCGGCGAGCCGCTTCGTTCCAGAGGGCGTAACTGAAGGAAGAAGGGACCCGGGGGTTTGGCACGCGGGACACGGGCAAGCGAGATGCTCAGCAAAGAGGATGCGAATGAAAACTGCGGTCTCCGCTACATACGCGCGAACAAGGAGGAGGGGGGGGGGAGGGGGAGGGGTGAGGGGGACGGGACTCAACGCCGCGGAATTAACATCTCTTTGGGAATGCGCCCGTGACGTCACAATTCCGCGTGCGCGCGTTATACGCGCGCTCCGCCCTTTTTAGTCCTTTCATGGACAAGTCCCGCGTTACGTCTGCAGTGCATGTTGATCAAAGCATTGCTTCGGCATCAGACTCGGGGATTATCTGCCGCAATCCGTGCGCGCGGAGATTTCTTGTTTTTTTTTTTTTTTCCTTGTGATCTCCGAAACAAAATGTTCTCAATTCCATTAGATGTATAAAGAATTACGAGTGGTATTATGTCATTATGACGATACCCATTAAGGAAATACCACCAAACGCATTAAGGAAATTTCAGCTAAAGCTAAAATGATCACATAAAAGGATGTAAAGGGAGAAAAATCCATTTAAATATACCAAGCGAGATTAAAAATTGCAATAATTTCATAAAAGTGCATTTCTATGGAAAAAAATGATGTGAAGTTGTCAACTTTATAAGGTTTATAGGCCTTTATAGTTTATAGTTTATATGGTTTATAGTGCCTTTTTTTATATATATATAACGACAAAAGTACACAAACATAGGAATTACTTATATACTTTTGAGAAATAAATACCACAAAACATCGTTTAACATTCAATTTGTTGATCAGAAATTCTACCTTCTAAAACACTTGTAGTGGTGGTATTTTTCGAATGTTATATCCAAATTATATTTGGGTTTCCAAGTAGGCTAGTCTGTATTTAATACCGGTTTGCACACAGGTTACTGTAAGTATATCTTTAAGAATGTAAGCATGTCTTACATTTACTTTGTTACGCAGGTTGGTACTGCGTAACGAGGAAACTCGCCCCTGCGGGCTAGTGGGATACCACCCGCCATACACTGCACGGACTCGGCGCGCGAATTTCAATTGATGCGCGTTGGATAGCAGATCCTCGGGTCCACTCGTGCCGAATCGCCTTTGATCGGAGCACGTGGACGTGGTCGGAAGTTTCCGAGCCGCGTTTCCGATTCAGGATGTCCAGAATATTCCTCGCTGTTTTAGTATGGAGCGCAGCGAGTATATAAGCAGGCTGCTAGCACAAGTTCCACAGAGTCTTCTCTCAACCGGCTGCGTGAATAATGCGGTGACCACGACCCGCACCTTCGATCATCGACGCCGAAAGGCTGACCGCTGAGGTCTTCAAGCTGCGCACGGATGCCGAAAAAGGCGGTAAGAGAGGCCGCAAATTATACAAGTCAGTTACGGACTTGGTAATAATTCAGTGGTAGCCCAGTAACAATTTGCAAGTTGGCACGGGACTTCGGAAGTAAAAAGTATGTGTCGGACTTTGCAGTAAAATGACCAAGGGGAACATAGAAAATTCCGCCGAGGGTCATGAAGTGGTTTGCGACTAGGAGCATAACAGAGTTCTGCTCAGCAATACTTTAAAAAAAATATATATATTTTCTGGTTCTATTAATACGGTGAAAATAAAAAGTGCTACTACTTGATTAAAACGTTAAGGGCGTAGTGCAGTGGCATTAGCGGGACTATCAGTCGTGGCGTTTAAGACTACCTATGAACATAAACAAGGAGGGAAAATTTTTAATGACAAACTGTTTTAAAATAATTTCAAGCAACAGCATGTTAGGTGATTTGTCTCCAATTCTCTGCACTAGTATAGTGTTCGTTTTATTACCAAATAGTGTGAATTAAGAGCCGGCGAAAATGTGCAAGTATCAGGGAATCAGCACGGCGGCAGAGGTAGAATAAAGAAATTCGCTCCGTCGATGTTTACGGTCCGACTGGGGTGATCAGGTCAAGGATCTACGGAAATAAAAAAAAACACTCGCCGCTATCACTTAAACGACACCGAAGATTTTAGCCAATTTTATTTGGGGAGAAGTGTTGAAATTTAAATTGTGTTAGAAGTATCTCGTTCCTAAGTCTCTGGTACTGTTAAAACAATGTCTAATTTTGATCTGTAAGTGAAGGTTTAAGTATTTTGTATTAAAAAAGAATTTGTAATTATAACTAAAAGAAAAGGGTCCAGTTAGAATTATTTATTGAGGAATAATTCGTGTGGTTATGAGAAAATGTTTAAAAAGTAGTGAATGGTACGTAATTTTGTATAAATTTATTTCAGGTGTTTTGTTGGTAATCGCTGGAACATGAATTGTAGCAGTAATGTGTAACAGCCAACATAATAAGAAAATTTATATTAATGTATGAGGATTATATGTGTTTATATAATGTGTGAATAAATCTCTGTACATGCCGTACTAAATATGTGTTATACATTGCTCTGTGTTTCCTTAAGCTCTTGTTGCCATTCTAATTTCCAACGACTAGGTAACAACTTAATAAAATTAATGTACAAGACTTGTTTTAACGAAATCAACAATCAATTGGCTTAAGAACAAAGTATAAAAAGCAGTAATATAAAAACGATGAACCTAATTTTTTCGAAGTAGCTTGGCTTCTGGGTTGTAGCCGTGTCCTTGTGGCGAATAATTCACCGACGTTTCGGTCGACATTGCCGTCGCCACCATCAGGCAGCAGTGAATTATTCGCCAAGGACACGGCTACAACCCAGAAGCCAAGCTACTTCAGACGATGGCCGTGAAAGCCTGCGAACATTACTAATTTGTTCAGTTTTCATTTCTCAAGCAAATTCACTATACTTAAAATTATGTGTTTTAATCGTTGGCTTGAGGACACGTGACTGAAGGGCAAAGGGAAGCCTAAGATGTACATCAAGTTCTGTCCCTGCCCGAACACGCCCGAATATTCACCTTCGCCAGACTCACTCGAACCCAAAAACCTCTCGGCCCGAGAGCCGGCGTGTTGAGTCCAACTGCGCGACGTAGATCTGCAACAACTTGCCACCTCGCTACATCTCAGGCACCGCGTCGATTGCTCTTCTTGCCCAATCGGAATTCGAACCCAACGAACCCAGCAACCACCCAAATATGGCCAGACGTCATCCAGACGTCAGCAAAGGCCGTGTCCGGAATGGAAGTACGCAGTGTTTTTACATTCTTTTGTTTTACATGAAAACGTTTCTTCGCTCTTTACAGTGACAGTCGGTCGAAATTTTGTGTGACAAAATAACGTCAGATTTTTATCGCTAATAACTACGAGGCTAAAATAATGCCTCCACAATAGTTGAGCCCACAACGGATAGATAACTTTTATACGTGTTTGTCGCGCGGTATTTGTGCTGCCTGTGACGTCATCGCGCCAGTGTTTGCGCATGCGCGTGATTGTTACGAATTAAAAATTGGTGTAGCGTGGAAAACGCTTTTACCTAGGACATTTGATTCAGGTCATTGTGAAGAGCTTGCGTAGAACTTCTAGGGACCCAAAGTGAGATAATATTTGAATGAGATTGATAATGAAATTACATAATAATACGAAACACTTGTTATGATTGTATCCCGACGTTTTCACGAGAAATCTACGGCGAGGACGCGAACTGCGGCTTTTTCGAATTATTTTTTTATTTTTAATTTACTTGGTAACACTAACTGCAGATGTCGGGCACATCATGGAATTTCTTTAGCTAAAATTAACAGTAAGATTTTAGTTCAGAACCGATTTCACACGGGTCGTGGACACAGTCGTGTGAATGGTCTGTTATGCACTCGCTTGTTATTTTTTTTGAAATTGTAAGCCCAGGCTGAAAGCCCTCGCACGTGCCTCCTCGCGACAGGATCTCCCTCTCACTCCCCCCCACCCGCTAACACACACAACCTGTCGGCCGGGCGAACCGGAAATAGCCGCCGAGGAGTGATTTGAAATGTCGCCCGCGGGCAAATCCCGTGCGCCGCTGCTGGAGCGCCTTCAGGCGGCGGCGTCTGGGCGTCTGGGCGTCTGGGCGTCTGGTCTGGCCTGGGCTCTCCGGGTCGTCTGTGGAGTCCCTGGTTGGGCGCCTTGTTGTGTGTGCTCCCGAGGAAGGGGAGGTTTCTCCTCCGAGTCAACCGCAAGCTCAGCTGAACGGGTGAAGGTGGGTTTTGCAACTGACAAAAACCTGAGAATCACATACTCGACCTCGCACGCCCGATGAGCACGTTGTTGAGTAATACTACTGCGAATTTCCAGTTTAAGAAAAACTTGGTGGTCGTCAATTTCCAGCCAGTTCAAGGTGGAACAGGTTATGTATAGAGACCGGAAAAAATTCGCGGGTCCAATGACCTCCAGGATAGACTCCAATATACTCTACACACTCTGGCAAATGCCAACTGTTCATTGGCTGTCGACTTGTGAGTCGTCTCGACTGGGTGGCCTGTGATTCGACACTTCTATGAGTGAGGGTCTCTAATTGGCCCTCAGTCCTCCAGATTAACAGCGAACCAGTGGCAGAAGCAGCACTAAGGTATAATTATTTGAATTTTAGAATAACACGAAGTGAACCCGCGAATTTTTCAGGTCTCTAGTTATGTATCAACTGATGTCAAACAGATGAACCCAACGTCGAACTTAAACAGGTATTACGGACAACACAACGACGACAGCACAGACGAACACATGCAAACTAAATATCGGACAGCGCAATAATTCCGTGGAAGGAATTTAGTCACGAAATAAATAATAACAGCACAGACGAACACAGTAAAAAACCTGGACCACGCAGCAATTATACGGACATAGCGATGAGGATAAACATATATTGTAGACAACACAACGACGACAAAACCGACGAAAGCAGGTTTCCTATGACAAAAACAGTTGCGACGTTTCGGGAACTGGCATCTGCCCGCATCACCATCCACAAACAGAATGCCATGAGACACTTTTTTTCTGTGCGTCTAGATTTTCATTTTTATTTCTGATTTTGCATTTATGAATTTTTTCCACGAGAAACAGTGCAAAAATACAATGGCATAATGTACTAAATCAAAATTCCCCATTGCTAAGTCATTTAAAGAACGTAACGTAGATCATTTTAAGATATTTTCGAAAATTCTCTTCGCACCAAAAATTGTAAGGCATTTCATGGTTGCATTCAACTCTCTAGTGATTAAAATTGTTGACATTTAATTTAAAAAAAAAAAAAAAAACTATTTATTTTCCAAGCAAAGTTATTTCCAAAATTAGAGGTCAAGATTAAATCAAGAAAGTAACAAAGGCGTGTTGGTTAGAAAACCCGCCAAATGACTACAACTGTGATGTTAAAAAAAATAATATAAAAGTATTATTTATGACAAAGTAGCTAGAGTGATTCGTTGCTCCAAACAAACATCGTAAATAAGGACCAACGTTTGAGGGAAGAAAATATTGCGTTAGGTTAAGCCATTGTGCTAACTACAAAATCCGGTAATCCTACAAGAAAGAGTAACTTGCGTCTGAGCAAGTTCACCAAGAGCTGCAAGTTTCTTTGAAACAACGTTATGAGAAAAAGCTCTTGCGACCTCACGAAGCGACGGAAAGTTTTACCCGTGAAAGGAAAAAAAAAATGATGAGGGGGGGGGGGGGGGGACTTCAAAAGAGCGGAATTTTCCCGCAACCTCTGAGGATATATATATATATATATATATTTTTTCCTTTTGTTCCATTTGCTTACATTTCTCAACCTCAGTTTTTTTTTTTTTTCAGAAAAGCAGAGTGGCCATGACAAATCTCACCTCCCGCCACAGAAGTTACGCCATTTGGTTTGTTTCTCCGTGGCGTCGAGAATCTGCCCCCGCGGTTGGCGAAACGAGGGAGGGGAAGGGGAGGTTAATATCACAACTGACGTCATTTCAGACTAAGTCTAAGATTTAGTACCAGACAAGGAAAACGAGTTTTCAACTTCTGCTCCCATAAATGCTTAGTTTAAAGGAGAATAAACAAAACTATCCAAGCGATTGATAAATTTCCACATTGCAATAAATGTGCTGCTCGTATGTGTTTCAAACAATCAACACTTGTTTAACATACGATCATGTAAACAGTTGTTTATCACCGTACGACGTCTTAATACATATTTGATATGACCAACAATAACTGCAAGGGGTGGAAAAACAAGGGTTGGAGGCCAAAAATATTCATAAATCCCTATGTGGGCATAATATCGAAACCGTGAAAATTATTTGTAATTGGTGTAATTTTTATGTAAAAATTTTGTCGGTAACAATTGTTCATAAAACTAAACATTGCAAAAAGGTATGAATTAACAGAGGTAGAATAAAAAAAATATTCATAATTTCCGTACCACTTACACTATAAAATCCATTTCTATTTATTTTAAAACCTTAAAATATTATCTAGGTACTACTTTTGTTCGAAATATTTTTTTATACGACCAACTATTCCAGCAAGGGGTGGAAAAAAACAAGGGTTGAAGACACGAAAATTCATTACACCCTTACTAGGCAATTTATCGAATTCGCTCAAATTGTTTGTAAATCGTCAAATTTTTGTCCACTACATTTGCCTAAACTAATATCAACAAGGAGGTAAAACAATAGGGGTGGAAATAAAAAAACTAAATATTATTTCTGTACCATGTACACAATTAAAAACATTTTTATTTGAAACCTTAATATTATCTACAACTTTCATCTGAAATATTTTTTATATAATTAATCATTACTGCAAGGGGTGGAAAAAAACAAGGGTTCAATGACAAAAAAATTATAACTTTCTTAGTAGGCATAATATAAATTATGTTCATATTGTTTGAAAACGTTAAAAATGTTATCTGAAACAATTTTCAATACAACCAACCTTAGTTGCAAGGGGTTGAAAAAACAAAGGTAAAAGGACAGAAAAATTTATGATTCCCTTGTTAGGTGAATTATAGAATATGCAACAACTGATTGTAAAACTTCTAAAAATATCTAAAACTTTGGTCTGAAACCATTTTTGATAAGAGGAACCATTACTGCAAAGGTTTGGAAAAAAAACAGGAGTTGGAATAAAAAATTAATAAAACTTCCATACCATATACACTATCTAATCTGTTCTTATCTAGTTTAAACCTACTAATTATTATCTAAAACATATGTCTTAAGTAACTTTTTATGTAACCAAGTATTACTGCAAAAGGGTGGAAATAACAACGGTTAAAAGAAAAAAATAGTAACTAGTTTAGTAGGTATACTATCAAATCCGTTATAATTTACTGTGGAAATTTATATTATTATCTAAAAAATTTTGCTGAAAGAATTTTAAATAAATGAAACTATTACCGTAAAAACAGAGGTTGAAAAAAAAACTCTTTCTTATTATCAAATTCGTTTGAATATATTTTACACCATCTTAATATTATTTAAACCTTGGTCCAAAGCAAATTTTTGTACGAGTACAAAAGTAGACATAATATAAAAAATTGTTCTAAGCTCGATGTAGTGACTTAAATGACATTCAAAAAAGATTAGCTCATGGACATAAATAAATTACATTAAGTTTTTTTAATGTTCCAGTAGTTTATAGCATTCTTCGAAATCTACCTACGCCTATAGGCTGTGCCGAAAGGGATCTTTTAATGAGAGTTCAATATCAAACCATTTAATTTTTTTTTACTCTAAACGTTAGAACATAATGTACTTAACTGATGAAAAAAAAAATTAATTTAATTTTTTGAACCACAAAAACAAATAATAAAACTGTACGTCAGTTTTGAAGTTTAAGATTTTTTAAAATTTTACTGATGTTTCTATAAATATTTTTACAAACAGTTTTCCGCAATTTTACAGAAATTTTTTCTAACAGTGACAAGACAGTCACGCATCACTTTGAACATAAAAAAAGTTTAATTGAAAAGAAATTGGCGTTTCGGATTCTGCTTAGTAAAACATTCAACTTAGTGATTAATAAGACTTGGGTGATCTTGATGTCAAAACCTGCTAATAGTGGGTTCATAGTTGTTAGACTGATGTTAAATCATAATATGTGAAAACCACAAAAAAACATTACCGACACAAAAATTTATACAAATTTGCCATAATGTAAGATCGCAGATCTCACCTTTTGATATACAAGATAATTCAAATATTACTGGCCAAACTCTGGGAATTAATTGTACAGTTCTAAAGTAACAAAAACTGCCGTGTAGACATTTTTCGAAAAATTCTTTGTTCAGAAGATATTTCACAGTTTATTTTTTCCCCACTTTTCAGTGCCTTGTTTATAGTAATGCTAAAAATAATTACAGATACACAGAAACTACATCAATTCCAATTGCACTATTCGAATTATTTAATTCATACGATATAGTTTTAAATCTTCAGAACCACATCATGAGTACTAGAATTTTAAAATTTACAAAAAAGTTAAATATTTTGTACATACTTAAAAGGATTCATTCAATGGGGAATTTTGATTTAATACAATTATTTGGACATATTACACTGCAATTGTGCACTGTTTGTCATGTAAAAAAATTTAAGAATGCAAAATACCGTGGAAGGAATAGTCCAAGCTAGTCCAAGCTGTAATTTTTTTTCACGACTAAATTCTTTCCAAGCAATTCTTGTGCTGTCGTCGTTGTGTTGACCACAATACCTGATTAGTTTCATCGTTGGGCCCATCTGTTCGACATCAGCTGATTTAGGCTTGTTCTTTGTAAATTGATGTATTCATTTTGCATTCTTGTTATTTCTTCCATGACAAACATTGCAAAACTACAATAGCGTATATAAAAAATTGTATCAAATAATTACTTTGTATCTAACTATGTTTAAAAAAAAAACCTAACTAAAACTCTTCGAATTTCATAGAAAAAAAAATCTATTTCCTCCTAGTTTATTTTTAGTTTGAATGAACTCCGTTTCCTAACATTCAATCATCAATATTTCAAAAATTACTGCGACTTTACTTTCATGTCCGGTGTACGCCAGTGTAAAGTCAACGGACAGCTGTCGAACATGCGGAAGTGCACTATATAATGCGGTAATTTTCGTCTTGGAACACGTGGGAAAGTTAATTCGACAGGAATGTTGAGACCGCCGCCAAGCGAAGCCACTCGTGCGCTTCACGTCACGCGGAACGACTGGGAAGCCGTCGGATAAACCCTTCAACCGAGGAAACAACTTCGCCGTCAAAGCCAGACATCTTGGCGTCCGGCCCAAGAGCGGTTCCTGAAGAGGGGAGTAGAGGGGGGGATAGCTTTCCCCGAGGTGTTGGCTTAGAGGAGTCGAAGAATGGGCTCACAAATGTTTCGTAGACTACAAAAAGTGTGAAATAATAGATTGATAAAAAAAACTATAACATCTAAACTCGATGACGAGCAAATTCACGTGTTCACATGTTTTCTGATTAGACACTTGTGATACGAAAACACGGACACGACATTTAACGCAGAAATTTTTTTAAACAATTCTGAGCGTGGTAAATGTACGAAAATTGTGTTCTCGACTACATTTCTTTACACACGAAGTTCCCGCACCCGCCGCTAGAATTCGCTGCCGGTGCAGCTACGTAGACCATAGAATTATTCCATTTGAAGACCCAAATTTTAAACTATATAATGAAACGGCTCCGAAATAAGCAAAAAAAGACTCGAAATAATACTAAACATCGGCTTTGGACTTAATTATCGACAAGGAATAATATTAAAATACTGCCTGTCTTGTTAAAATTTATTAGACAGTTAACACTATAAAGTTTTTTTTTCCTTTAGCTTTGTGAACCTTCGTGCCACAGATGGCAGCACCGTGGTTACACATTTCCGTTCCATGCGACTTCCGTTCCATTCACGAAAATACTCCTGCCAAATGTGACGGTGAGGGAGGGACATATCCCGCGACTCCAGCAAATGTAGCGGTAGACCATACT
Organism: Bacillus rossius redtenbacheri; assembly: GCF_032445375.1. Lineage (NCBI taxonomy): Eukaryota > Metazoa > Arthropoda > Insecta > Phasmatodea > Bacillidae > Bacillus > Bacillus rossius. Next base: position 41,921,622 of record NC_086337.1, on the reverse strand, counting down.
CGGTGCCTAAATCAAATAATACGGGGGGGGGGGGGGACGCATAAAACGACTCGCTTGGCAGTTAAAGGTGCTACTTAATCAAAACTATTCACTTACCCGGGATCCTAAAATAATAGGCACTGCCCCCTGTACAGGAGGTCTGGAGAGAGAAGGAATTACTTTAAATGATTTAAAACTTAGTTCTAAAGAAAGTACATTCATTACACGAGACTTTAAACTCATACAAAATTACATTCAAACTGAATAAATAAAATCTAGGACAATCTGAAAATCAGTCTTATTATTAAACATAAAGGACTTAAAACCACTTATATCATGGTCAGGGGCAGGGGGAGGAGAAGTGCGAATGTGAGAGAGAGAGAAAGAGAGAGAGTGTGTCTGTAAGAGGATTCTGCCACTGACCCACTCACTCCTCGATGACGGGAAACCGGGAAGAGATTCGTACCCAGGGTCCCCCCCGGAATGCGAGTCCAGCGGTTTACCACTGCGCCGCCGCTCTGCCTGTGCGTCGCAAGAGGAATTACTTCTTGTGGTCGACAACAGAGTTTCCTCTTAAATATATATATATATATATATATATATATTTATTTATTCTCCCTCTCTCTCCTATAAACGCCCCACTACACGAGTATCAAGAGAGAGAAAAAAAGGAGGGGCGAGGGAATTTTGCGGCAAAAATAAAGGGGGAAAAAAAGGGTGGTAAGGGGGGGGGGGGGGTTCCCATGGAGCAAGGGAAGAAGAGAGAGGGGGGTTGAAGGTCCAGACGGTGAATATTCATGTGACGCAGGGCACCGACAGAGAAAGCGCGCGCGCGCGGGCGGGCCCCCTTAATCCCGCCCATTAATGGGATGTTCGCGCTGCGTGGACCTGATAACGCACGAGGCCCGACCGAAATCCTCCCCCCCCCCCCCTCCACTTCACGCGGGCGGTGTTCCCTAACCCTACCCCCTCCCCACGTTTTACCCTTCCCCAAAAACCTAGTCAACCCGCCAGCTCACGCCGACACGCCCTTGGACAACGGGAGGTCTCTCATATATATCTATATTAAATTTTTTTCGCCCTATCTAACAACACAATATAATTTCAAAACAAAATAAAAAATATATATAAATCAATAATCATACATACGTCTTGAAACTTTTAACAAACAAGAAAATATACAAATATTCATCGGAACTTTATGTAAAGCCATTTTTCTTTACCTCCAGTAAAATCAACACACAAATTTTAATTTTTTCTGTTGTACTTCATCTACGTCATAGAGACCACTATCTAATTTAATTGTTTCTACAAAGTAAACCTGTAAATTATATTTAACAGTTGTAATAATTTGTATTTAACTGAACATAATTCGAACATAAAACTGAGTTTGCATAACTCAGACGTTGAAGAATGCTTTAAGATGATGATTATTTCGTCTAAATATTAAACTAAGTACTAAAAAAGTGTTTTAAACCATTCCGTAATCATGCCACAATGGTATGAACTAACTCCATATTTCTGGCTTTGTTTTGGTTATATTTATACAGCAAAGTGGTGTTCTGGTTTCATAAAATCTTTTACTTTAATTGAATGTTCGCAGTAAACAGATGACATATGCTTTGCGCATAGTTGCACAGATTTGGTATTTCTCGTTACTTCATAACTATCTCGCATTTCTGACAGCGACATTTTTTTTTGAGAACACTACCCATGAATTAATATACATTTTTATTTTATGTAATTCGGACAGTACGTTGAAACTCCCTTCGAAACTTTATTGCAACGTGGTAGACCATTCTGTGGCGCAGTTGGTTCCAACAGTCAACTTCCTAGCCACTGAGCTATGGGTTCGAACTCCGGGCGAGGTAATGTGCGCCCGGTAGGTACGTTTAAAAAAATATATATATACATATCGCTATCGCAGATCAAGACTATCTCGAGCCCAGTGAAATAGGGTGAGGTTTTGATCATAAAATGTTCATCCAAGTAAATATCTATTTATTCACAAATCTCCGATACGCATTGTTCCTGAAACCTTACGAATTTCGCATCTGATGTAGGTACTTAACTGTTTTTACAATAACATTTTTTTTGACACAATAAATTAACTTCTGGTTGATAATTTTGTTTACCCCTCAGAAAAGGAGGGGAAGGGGAGATTAAAAAAGGGCGCGAGGCCATCACGTACGTTAGAAATGAAAATTAGCAGGTAGAGAGAGGGATGGTACATTTTATAGACATACAAAGAGAGAGAAGAGTTTAATTTTTTTTTTCGGAGTTTTGTTTTGTATATATTTTTTTGTATATTTGTCATTTAACGTAAATTTTTTTTGTAAAAAATTTATTACTGCATCGCATGACGTACCAACCAACGTGCACTCAGAATGCAGCTGCCGAGGGATGACGTGATGCTATCTGCAGTTGTGCGCTCAGCGCGGAAACTGCGCGCGGGGTATCGCCGTGTGTCTCTCTCTCCCCCCCTCTCCCCCCCCCCTCCACCAACACTGCACTCGCGCGCGGATGTTGCCGGAACCTCCCACGGGAGTCGGTCGCCTGATGGATGGACCAGGGATGCTGGCCCCGGCTCGTCCGAACCGGCCGCGGCATGTATAATAAAGAGTAACGAGCCGCCCGGGGCCCCTCCCCCCTCCACATCCCCCCAACGAACCAACACACCACACCGCACCCCGGCAAGAGTGCGCGAAGGTTTGGACACAACACGTGCGCGCGTGTGTTGAGGGGAGGTTTGGAAATTAGCCCGAGGGTGAGTTCTTTTATATATATACATACTCCCCATCTCTTGCCTACCGAAACCTACCGCCAGGCATTTCCATCGACTACCTGTCTCGCGTTAAGGCGCTCGCCTTGTTTGTTATTTTTTTTTACTTTATTTTATTTATTTTATTACATTTGGGTACGAATCATTTTATTTATATTGTATCGAGTGATTTGGTTTGATGTTTTAGGTTTCCGACTAATATCCGTATTAGTTGATTTATTTCTGTTCCATTTGTATCGTTTAAGATTAAAACGGATATTTTACATTATTATGTTCAAGTAGATAACATTTCCACACATTTCAGTCCTTTCCTTTGATTTATTTTGTTTATCATGATCTCGTTGTAGACATGTAACACTGAGGAGGGGACATGATGTAAGCACGTGGCTGGTCGCAGGGCGAGCGCACGCAATGTGCGAGGACGACGTCGCGGACTTCAGACAAGGACGTCGGCGGTGCCGGACGAACAACGGAGCGCCGCGTTGTGGGGGCGAAACGCGCGAACGAGAGCCCCATCTTCATTAAAATGTAAATATGCCCTTCCCCCTCCCTTTTCCCTTTTCCCCCATCGGACGGACAAAAGAGACGAGCGGAAAGGGGTAGGAACAAGCGAGAGAGAGAGAGAGACACAATGCGAAGAAGGGGGGGGGGGGAGAAGAAAAATGGTCGGTGAGAAATAGTTCTCCCGGCTCCCAACCTACGCCGCCTTAATTTTTTTTTAATGTAGTTTTCCACGACTCGGAGAAAAAAAGGGTTAGGTTGGCGTCTCGGGTTTTTGTAAGTTTGGGTTGGAAAGACAGGGGAAATGGTGAGAAGGGTGGGGGGGGGGGGTGAAAAGTCGGAAACGAACCCCCTCTCTTAGTCCCGACTCTTAAGAAACTTTATCCAAGGCGCGCGCAACGCCGCTCTACGAAAATATTATTTCAAGCTGTGCCGGCCGACGACTTCTTCCGCGCATGCGCCGACAGCGGAACGTACTTAACTTTTCTTAAAAGGTTCCAGAAATGAAAGAAATAAGATAAAAGGTTGACGCGGGGAAGAAATATATGGGGGGGGGGGGGAGGGGGAGAGAAGTCAACTTTTGACGTCTTTCAATATTGTTTGCGCCCAGAAAAAATTGTTTTCTTCATATAAATGTAAATCTCGCAGCTTTAGAAATAACTTATACCACCACCCCCCGCACCCCCTGCCCTACTTCGGTCCTTTCTGCGTTCTCGACCATTCGTTCTCCCCTTCCTTCCAACCACCCTTCGGCGTCTTCGGGACGCGTGATTTATTTGAAGTGTTTGTCACTTTTTTTTCGGGTGCGCCCGCCGGAGTATTTTTCGCTGTCTGCAAGGAGGATCAGGTGTAAGGGGGGGGGGGGGGGGTTGTTTCTCACTTTGATTGAATCCCAACTTCAGCCGCTACGTCGCCTCTCTCCCTCCCTCCCTCCCCCACTCCTGCTCCGCTAACTTCCATTGCTTTGCCACCCCCCCCCCCCTCCGGCGCTGAGGCGGGAGTCGCTTTTCGACGCGTTTCATTAGCCGCATAATAAATCGACGTCGGCTCGTCCGACTGCCGCGTGCTTTAAATCACGTCTCGCGAACCAGGTTCGGCGCGCTGCGATCTTCGCCCCGCGACTTGATTTATGGCGGCCCGCCTCGCGATACGTTTCCCCCCTTCCCAGTTATTAACGGGCAAGGCTGCGAGCTCTCGGAGAAAAGAGAATAGGCCTAGTGGTTTATACATTAAAAAAAATATTCCAATGTGAAGAGTGTTTCTTCCCCCTACCCTTCTGATGCGCTACCTCTTCCGTCCCCGAGTTCGTGAAACCTTGAATACTTGAAAAGCTACGGGGGACCTGCCACCATTTTGGCATCTCTGGCACAGGTGTAAAAGAAAACAAATTAATGTTATTTAGGTTAATCATGAAATTGCGTGTAAAGAGCAAAGCGGTTTCTCAATTGATTAAGTTTATTTATTTATTATAGTCTTTATCGGTGGCGAAGTTACGGCGATACGTACGCCTTTTCCAACACTGAAACCACATTATCTGCCATAACATCATACATTGCAATTTTACAAAAATAAGCATTTCATAAACTAAACATCAGATGACAAAAAAAATGTAATATGATAGAAAGCAGAATCAAACTTTAGCTAAATGTTCAAAGATAAAAGGTGACCATTGCAAAATTTAACCACCAACAAGCTTGTTAAAAAGCGATCAAGCATACAGGTGCTGCAAAAAGGCGTTGCCAAAACAAGATAATATTAATTAGTAATACATTAAAACCAGCCACTCACACATTCCCTCACAGATCCAAACAGTAGGTAAGCCGCGAAGTTATGTTGGTATGTAAGTGTTCCAAAGATGTTTGTTTTATTCATCCTGTGTTTGAAATTAGTTAGTTTTTTTTTTTTGCATGTCTGTTCACGGAGATATATATATATAGGAAGCTAGAGTGCTTATATATGATTTAGGTTATTTCGGACGTTAAATCACCGGGTACTTGGAGGTCTCTCGAGGGTCTCTGAAGAGGCGCGGGGGAGGGGGGGGGTTGCCATCATGGCTGCTGTTCCTCCGGCGAGATCAGTGGACGTTGCCCGTTCCGGCGGTGTCGGTGTCGCGGGGTCGAATTGGACGACAGTCACCCCATCCCCCCCTCCGGGTATGTAGGTAGGTACGGGGGATGGGATGCACCCACCCTGATTGCGACGCAATCAGGCCGGGGCTGTCGATCTCCCGTACGACCCGCCCTCGCCGTGCAGGTCGCCGCCCCGTTGCTGATTGTACGTCGGACACCGAACACCGCATCACCCGCTTTCGATTGGTGAAACAGCCATCACGAAGTTCGTAAATACCTGCCGCGATGCCCAATGTTCCATCATCCATCCAGAATTTCGGGAATGGCAAAAATATATTTAAATTAAAAAACATAATAATAATGAAGAGTCTTTCAGTACTCGCCAGAGATGTTCAACATAAAAACCTCGGTAACGAACGAATTCACGTGTTGCAAATACACTTATACTTAATACGAAAATATACAACTGGAAGCGAATCACACGTAGTTCCCGCACCCGCCGCTAGAATTCGCTGCCGAAGCATCTACGCTGACTATCGAATTATTCCATTTGTAAACCTAAATTTCCAAATACACGATGAAACGGTTCCGATAAAACCTAAAAATAATTGAAAAAAAAATTTACTAAACCCGGCTTTGGACCTGATTTTCGACAAAGAATTTCATTAAAATTCTACCCAGCTACTTAAAAGTTATCAAAAAGGCTAATTCTATGCAGTTTACCTTTGGTTTTTTTAATCTTCGTTCACGCCATCCGCCACAATTGGCAGCACCGTGGTTACTCATTTCCATTACATACGACTTACGTTCTATTCACGAAATTACTTCAACCAAATGCCATATACCGAGAGCTAAGACGTTACACATAAAAAAATACATTTTTTTATTTCGCCTGGATGTACATCGACTATCGGTGCGAGCATTTATGGGTCCTAGTCCCGGGCAAGACACTGGTGTGAATTTGTATCTGTGAAGTTTTTTTTTACAAAATAGGCCTATATATATTTCAATAATAGCTGTAAAAAGTGTCGATGAAAAAAAGTTGGCAAGAATTAAAAAATCTCACGTTCGTATGACAAGGGTCGTGGGTTCGATTCCAAATCCCCGACATACGCCTTAAAGCCTCTGCATGACCGTGCGCAGTCCAATCAATGTTTGTGTTTAAGTAAAATGTTAAAAATATATAGTTTTATATTTTAAAAATACGAAAACAAAAAATAAATTTTAAAATTAAAACTATTTTTTTTTAAAAAAACCAAGTAAATATAACGATTATAAAAAAAATGTAGCTAAGCAGGTGGTACGATTTTATATAAAAATCTACAAAATGTTCTTTATTTCCAGGTCGGTCAATTTGGTTTCTGTAGTCCCTTTAAAATGATTGTCATTGTGAATGATTATGTATTGGAATGTTATGTCCATTATAATTAATAACTTTAAATGAACATCGATAAATTTATTATTTTTAATTCATTTTACATTACTTTAATGACACGGTACCTGTATGTACGCTAGTTTCCTCTTGGATGGGCAGCCCTTCATGATTTTTCTGACAGTGGTTAGTTTGTAAAGTGACCTAACCTAACCTAACCTAACCTAAACTAACCACTGTCAGAAAAATCCTGAAGGGCTGCCCATCCAAGGGGCAACAATTCAGACAACCTCTCAAAAACACCACTGTCAGAAAAATCCTGATAGGCTGCCCATCCAATGGGCAACAATTCAGAAAACCTTTAAAAACACCACTGTCAGAAAAATCCTGATGGGCTGCCCATCCAATGGGCAACAATTCAGACAACCTTTCAAAAACACCACTGTCAGAAAAATCCTGATGGGCTGCCCATCCAATGGGCAACAATTCAGACAACCTTTCAAAAACACCACTGTCAGAAAAATCCTGATGGGCTGCCCATCCAAGGGGCAACAATTCAGACAACCTTTCAAAAACACTACTGTAAGAAAAATCCTGATGGGCTGCCCTTCCAAGGGGCAACAATTCAGACAACATTTCAAAAACAATACTGTAAGAAAAATCCTGATGGGCTGCCCTTCCAAGGGGCAAGTTTTCAGGATTATTTAAACACTTAAAGAAACATGTTTTCAGAAATTGGATGGGCTGCCCTTCCAATCGCTGTACAAACAAACCATTCCCAGAAAAATCCTGAAGGGCTGCCCATCCAACGGGCAACAATTCAGCTCCCCCGAATAAGCAATGCCAGAGTAGCCGCTACGTCGGCGAGCCTCCTCCTTTTGTCGCTGTCACGTCTTTTTTTTTTTCCCCTTCCCGCCCGGGGTGTCGCTGATGCTCGCTAATGACGTCGCAGCGCGGGATTGGTGGAAGAAAGAGCGAGAAAAAAAGGTATGATGGGGGGGGGGGGGGGGAAAAAGCCGGCTGGCGCGGGAAGGGTGTTTCTCCAGCTAGCGTGCCCGTGGCACATCCCACCTTTACCTTCTCTCTCCAATTCGAAATAACGCTTCATTTAACCGCTTCTTGCCCTTTCCCTCCGTCTCCTCCGTAACTATCCCTTTGTACACCTCCAGTCGCTCCGGCAACAATTTCCGTTTAGTTCTCATTAATTTGGGGGGGGGGGGCGGGTTGTTCCCCCCTCACTTCCGCCCCTTTTCTCGCTCGAGGCTGCCAGCCAGCTCCAGAGACGATGATAGGCGGCGGAGGACTAGGAAAAAGGATTTCGGCGAGGCTGTGAAGAGGGAGGGAGGGAGAGAGAGAAAGAGAGAGAGAGAAGGAAGGGCGGGGAGGGGGTGGTTCTCTGCCAGGACGCATTCAACCGTTCATAATACCCACTCGCTGGCAGTCTTTGAACCTCGGCGACGCCGAGGAATCGACGTGAGTTACCCCCGGATCGCGAGCGCTGCGTCTCCGCCTGACGTCTTCGTGACAGCAATTCCGTGCGACGATCCTGGTTCGTCGTGGCGAAGGGCGGTCGTTCGATCAGAACCTTCCTCCCCCCCCCCGGCCTTGAGTCTCATCCCCCCTCATGACTGATTTGTACATGGTTATTAAGTCAGGAACAAACTGATGTTTCTTTAATTCGCAGGCTGACCACATTCTGGAAGGTAGGGGAAAATAGGTGAGAAGTCAGGGGAAGTCTGAAAATGTATTTGAAATCCTGGAAAAGTCTTATTTATATGAACATATTGTTACGATTTACAGGGGCTCGTAAATGATAGCCCAATTAATAGATTTTACTACCACACCGTTTTATTGATGGCCACTACTTTATGTCACTTACAATTAATCTTCTAATAATGGCAAATAATCAATTGCACTTAAAAAAAAATGTTGCTTCCCCAGTCACTCGTTTTCACACACCGCACACTTTGCTGGGCCAAACCTCTGGCGCAACTCTCGCCGCAGCACCCCTCGCGGACCTCCGTCGCAGGACTCCGTCGCCGCACTCCGTCGCCGCCGTCGCAGCTCCCTTCGCCGAGATCCCACTCGACGCCTCGCTCGGAACTCCGCCGCGCCCGTGACACTATCGCCCGGAACTGAACTCTTCGCCCTGGAACCTTCGTCCAACTGACTTCGCCGCTTTATCGCCCGGAAACTCCGCCGCGGGAAATATCCCGACTCCACTGAACTCCTGCCCTGGAACCTTCGTCCAAGGACTTCGCCACTCTGCCGCATACGCGGCACTATCGCCCCGGAAACTCCGCCGCGGGAAAGCTCCCGCCTGAACTGACTGACTGAGGCCGGCGTCCTCGCCTTATATATCAGCCCAGGCGCCTTCTCGAATTTACGAGTGCGGCTGGGGCCAGTCGCGTAATTCCGCGCCGACCCTACGGCAGAAATCTCTCGAAACACGTGTCGGCGGCTCGCGTAACTCCGCAGCTGTCACGGTTTCGGATGTCAAACTAACAGCTCCGCGCGGGGAGCTGAGGGCTGGAGGGAGGGGAAGCGGTGACCCAGGTGCGCACGACACATCTCATGTTACGGCGGCATGTGATGTCAGCCCAGCTAGCTCTGCACCTGCGCGTGACGCGGCCTTGCTCACGTTCGTAACATTATATAGTTTTGTGAGTGTGTGTGTGTGTGCGTACGTTTTTTTTAATCACCCCAGCGCGTTTGGAGCTCATAAAAAAGGGCGATGAATGAGATGGTCGCGTTAATTATATATATATTTTTTTGTCCATCACTGCCACAAAACTCGACGAGAGTCTACGTCGGGTCTCCACGCACGAGAAGTCAGAGCAAAGGCTTCGTACACGAAGTGTAATATCTGGATGACCGAGCTATGCTCGGAAGGTCTCGAATTATATTACCGTGTGCATGGATACATATGTGGGTATAGCTAGCAGCATTACAAATTATTATTTTTTTTTTGTAACCAGCTTAACTGAAAATCATCTAATATATGTGGAGTAAATAAAAGCTGTTTTATTCAATGATAAACTTATCTTAGTAATATTTGTTAACTGTTGCGTTTTAAGTTTTATAGGCCCCGTGCATTGGCTAAACATTACACAGGTGATCTGTACAAACGTAGCATAATCGTCAGAAATCGGCCCACCAAGATGAATCCTATTGTTAACAAACGAGGATACTTCGTCAATTATTTCTATACATTAAAGAAGGAAATAAAATAACTTAAGGATTGGTAAATTTATGTTTAGTTAGTATACATTGCAACGTAATTGATACTGATTTATATCACAATTATAAGTTTCAAGGATTTTTTTTTTCAGTATTGCGAAGTTGAGGAATAAAGGCAAACTATAGGTGTGATGTATGTTGGTTTCGTTGACATTTCGTTTGTGATGAAAATACAATGTTTGTCATAGCGTTTATACGGCACTATACTTATTCTCACCTTTAGAGTTGCATACGCTTAATGAGCGAGTCACGGCGAAAGTAACGGGGCGTCCTGAAATGACAGAAAATTACTTTCTTTCTTTCTTTCTGTCCTGTTAAACGGTGTTCATTTATTTTTTGTGCCATCAGCGAGCTAGGAAGGCACAATAAAAAGAAAGTGAAATAAATGATTCAGCCCCTCATCCCTACCCCCATTTATTTAACTGTGTCGGCAATAAAAGAAAACTCTGCAGAAAGAGGCGGGATTGCGTCAACGAACGTACATTTGTGAAAGTTCCTCTGGAAAAATCACAGAGAGTTTAAAGAGAGACTTTATCGCAGAGACTGTAATTTGCAACACTACAATTTCATTTGTATATCATAGAAACAGTTTTTTTTTTCAATGCTGCCAACATTGCAGTTTGATTTTATTTTCAAGATCAAACATATTAGTGTTTTGCTATCATGAAAATTCCTCAAGTTTTTTTCCGTTAATATTTAAAAATATTATTTGTTAAATTGTTGCTCGTGGCTAAAATGTTTAACAACAAAATAAATACATGTGTTATATCAGCAGGAAGTAAAAGTAACATCTTTGACGAGTTTTTCTAAATTGTAGAGTAATGTAAACATGGAACAGATGTTCACGGGAGATCCATAAAATGGTTTTCTATGATCTTTCGCATAGAGCAAATAAGTGTAGCCTATATTGAGTGTTGCTGTAAGAGAAACTCCGTTAAAAAAACTTCATTGCTATTTCAAGTAACTTCATTGCTATTTCACCTATTGTATTGTGTATATTTACGTAACATAAAGGGTGAACGCGTTAAAAACAAGTATATACCTACATGTTTGCCTAAAGTTTTTTATGCCATGTTGGACCTAATATGACGTTGGTTTATGCCATTAGGTATTGTTTTTTTTTAATTCCAAAATCACTTCAAAGAGAATTCATTATGTTGAATTTGTATAGTAAAAGATTTATTTCCCCATCACGTCTTTTTCGGCAGATAAAGTTTAAAAAAACTTTCGAAAGTTTTATAAAAAATATTAAAAAGTTATATTTTTGGTGATTGTGGCGCAAAATTGACTACAAAACTTATTATTAACTGCTGGAAACTATTTCGACGTTCGCTAGAACTCATTGTGACTTTTCGTAATAAAATCATTCTCAAAGAATGCCCCAATAAATATCTTCGAATGTAGACGGTAGACAAACCTATAAATAACACCAACGCATGCATTCGTTCTTTTTGTAAAATGCTTGCAATAAGTTTTTTTTTCGTTGTGTTAAAAATTCAGTTGTACGTTTACAGTGCGTACAAAAGTTTTTTTGTATTTTTTAAAGGAAGGTAAAAGAATATCACTTATTTTGTATTTTTTTAAAACCCGATATTTTATATTTATTTAATACAATAATGTACGAGGTACGTGCTCTCGTCATTAGCATTTTCCGGAATCTCTGAAATTATCTGTGATATATGAAGACTTTATAGGCCGGTATTCCAAGGCACAAAAATAAAGGTTTAGGTATTGAATATGCTATATATGTACCCTAACGGTATTCATAGTGTACTACAGGCAACGCCCAAACCCTTATTTTTAGGGAACGGATTTTTGGTGTCCATTCTGTTACCCGAATTCCGCGAAAGCCCAAAACCTCGCTTATTTTTGTTGAATTTGTCCAGATGGCGGACCTGTGTCTGGCACCATTAAGGGGCCCGCCTCGTCAATGGCGTATGTGTGTTAGTGAGGCGGGATGATAAGCACGACGCTCGCTGGTATTTCTAGCGCGGTATCGCCTCTAAGCACAAGGCTCTGAACTGGCGCGCAGTTTTCTCGTCGTCACATGATAACTGTGAAATTTGAGCGGTGACCTTAATATTATATGGCCGAGAAATGACGATAAAGGTGTAATGCAAGTCTCTTAAGTTCTTTCAAGAATCTGTACTGGTTGTTTTACGCATAAAAATTACTCTTAAAACACGCGTTAGCAATTTTAACTCTTCTAAAAATAAAGTTTAAAAACTGAATCTGAAATCAAAAGTACTTTTCGGCCCTCAGCGAACTCTTAAATGCTTTTCGTAAGCAGACCCCACTCAGATATCTTAAGTCGTTTTGATATCGCGTTGTTTTTCCTGGAGCCCTGTACAGGGGGGGGGGGGGGGAGCTGAATTGTTACCCCTTGGAAGGGCAGCCCTTCAGGATTTTTCTGGCAATGGGTTGTTTGTACAGCGACTGGAAGGGCAGCTCATCCATTTTATGAAAACATGTCGCTGTACAAACCAACCATTGCCAGAAAAATCCAACATGTTTTCAGAAATTGGATGGGCTGCCCTTCCAGTCGCTGTACAAACAAACCATTGCCAAAAAAATCCTGAAGGGCTGCCCTTCCAAGGGGCAGCATTTCAGTCGCCCCGCACAAGGTATGAGTGCCAGTGTAGGCGGAGCCCTTAACTCGTATATAGTCACGTTTTTGATCATCGGGGGACGTACCAAGCGTGTTGGTGTGCCGAAAGAAACTATATGATAGCGAAACTATCCTGAAATACATTCCAATAATTTGTATGAAATAACTGAACGTTCTATGCCCCTTGCATTAATTTTATTTCATAACACATCATTAGCTACGAACGTAATAATTAATAAAAAAAATAGCCAGTCATGGGGACTGTCAACAGAAGTTAAAACTTAAAACTTTGTTTTTAAATGTGTAATATGACATCATTGCTACGTCAAATGTACGTAAGAAAATGATTTTGGTATTATACCAGTACGATGTCAGCATGATAACATTTATACTTACATTTTTTTTTTTAGTCACAACAGATGTCAGTGGTACGTAAAAATTACGTAAAAATTAATTACCTAGCTATAACTTACCAGTGAGTTCAGATCTAGGTCATGTATTCACGTGGTCAAATTAACTTCACTTACTGCTACTACAGAATGTCGGCGATGCGAACACACAAGATTTTACCCATCCAAAAAAAGAGTCCAACACGCACGTGATACAGTCGAGTATATACGATGTATTAGTGTATATATGCGTATACATGTACACAGGCCGCTGCGATTCGCCAGTCTGGCGCAACACGTCACTAGCATGTCGGTGACGCGAACCCACAAGTTTTGCCCCTACCAAAAATCGCTCAACGCGGCTAAAGAAGATTTCGCTTCAAAAAGTGAAGCATGTATGTGAACGTAACAATTTTGAGTTCGCAGGCTCCGCCGCCGCTGCGATCGCCGCCGGCAGTTCCGCCAGCGACGCTGCTAATGTACGGCCCGCGTCACGGGCCCGGCATGAGGCATGGAGGAGGAGGGGGGGGGTAGGGTCTGACACGAGGCCCGTGAAGGCGGATAAGTGCCCTCCCCGCCGCAGAACCAACCACCGCTGCGGCTTTAACAGATGGAGCAACCGCAGGTGAAATATGTCTTCCTGCCCCGTTCTGACGCGCGCGCACCTCTCTCCGCCTCTCTCTTCCTCTCGCCTGACTTTACATCCAATTTCCTCCTCGGCCATCCCTCTTCCCTCGTCATCCACCCACCTCCGGCAGGAATCCCCCCTGCCTCTGCATCATGGGGGTGATGGGAAGGGGGGATGAAGTAATCACTCGCCCTATCTCGGGCTCGCCTTCGCGTTCTCCCTTCCCCCAACCCCTCCCTCTTCCCCGGAAACTCGCGCTAGCGTTCATTAAATCCCCTTTTGTTATTTACGTTTCCGTCCTCTTTCGGTCGCGTCTTCCTCTTCGTCCCCTCCCCTCACCAACCCTGGTGTATGTTCGGACGGCGCGTGCCGCATGGGTTCGTCCGACGAGACGAGGCCAAACAAACAACCTGTCGTGCTTCTCGGCGGATGCCGCTGACCCCCGCCTTTTGTTACATCTCCGGAAGCTCTGTTCGAAAAAAAAAAAAAACATTACCGATATCCCTCCGCCACGTGGCCAAATTCGACATCGTTGCCGGCGGCCCCGGTGACAAGGATGCAAGAGTACGATCGCGCGAAACTGTCTAACTGTAAACAAACACAAACATTATAAAAAAAAATTACTGTGTTTTTTTTTCTTCACCAAATGTTATTCTAGTTTTCATAAATCCAGTTCCGAGTAATTTTTAACGTACCACCATCAATAACGTGTCTAGTCGTGGAACTACTCCTCCCCCCCCCCCCCTACCTTATTTGACGGATGGGAACTGGGCTACGTGTTTTGAATTTGAGCATTTACGACCGTGACGTTTTAAAAAAGTTCATTATAAAAGTGTTATTTAGGTTGAGTTCTCTACAAAACACGACAACTTCGCAGGGTTTGAATAGCAAAAATTTATTTTTATTGAAATACTTAATTAAGTCTGTTGTACATTATTCAGCACATTATTACTTTGATATCAATATTTATTAATTTTTTCTTGAAGAATATTTAGTAATGAAATTTTCTATCTGATATGATTTTTTTTGCATGATTATCTGTTTGAATTCCTGATTAAAACACTTTGATAACCTACTGTCAAAAGAATAATTGATTGGAACACAGGAATGAGACTTTACGGATTCAACGTTAGTGACACTCACCACTTAGTGGCGTGATGCATAATTGTCTCATGCCAATTTAAATTTATTTATTTATGTGTAGTAATCATAGAATGGTTACGTTCCCTGTGTATTTCGCAAATGTATACTAATTGCTGTAGTAACTGATGCAAGAGATCTCGTCCAAGTTATTTTTATTCGTCAAAAGAGCGATATAAATTAAATTATTAATAATCAAAACAAAATTTTTCTTGTAAAATGGTTTTGCCATCCTAAACATGGATTATAATGTTAAAATAATGACAAAAATATTAATGGGAAAAAAATTAATCGTAATGTTTATAGTGATGTTATTCGTGTTATTCAGCGCACCCCGCAACACTAAGGCCCCTTTCAGACGAGGAAGTTTGGTTGATTCAACTAAATTGCCTGGTTGACTCTCAACTAGTTGACTGCCGTGTGAAGACACTTTTTGGGATGGTTTTGCATCAGGCAACTTGTACAACCAACTCCTCTTCCCAACAGGAGGTCAGTACAATTTCAGAACCCGAGGTAGCAAGGACACTTCTCGTGCGAGAAGAGAAGCACAAAAATAGGAAACCCAGTCGAAGAAACGCGTGGGTTCATCCGCTCTTACGGAATCGGGAAACGGGCGCTTTCTCACTGCTATGTCCACAATTACTTAGCCACGTGGACCGATTCTTCAGTCATATCCGCACGTCACGGTCTTTCATTCGAAGAGCTTCATTCCTAATGATCCAGCACAGGATTCGTAAAGAAGACACCCGACAGGTGGGACGCGCTCCAGTTTGGACACAACTAGGCGTTTGGTGCCAAGGACGAATTCCCAGTAGTGTCTTCTGTGTATACTGTAGAGTCTACTCGTGGGGGATGAGCACGTGAGAGACACAGGCGCCTATTGGCCGCCCGCCAGGGCGGACGAGTTGACTGCGAGTAAAGGGGTTCGGGCGGTTCCCAATCATTTGCTACATCACCACACTCCTCTACACCCGTTGGTCCAACTAGTCGCCTCGTCTGAAAAGGGGTCTTAAGCTGGGGATTGAGTTGACTCTGGATTCAAGAAATGTTTATAAAAAAACACCGATATTAATTACTTTAAATGTAAGAACGTTTCAACGAAAAATTTCTCCTGAGATAAAAGTAGTTTCAGAGAACTGGATCTTCGCAGAAACTATGTCTGCTCCAGAGTTAAGAGTTATTTTGTAAACAGGTTAGACACTTAAGTAAGAGTATGAGGTGTGCTTTGGGTACTAAAAAAAATAATTGTGAACGAGTCTTCCAGTACTCGCGAGATATGTGTAACATCTAACTTCGGTAACGAGAAAATTCACGTGTTCTCATGTTGCGAATACAATTAAACTACGAAACTCACACACGAATTTAGCGGAAAATCCTTACGAAATAATGCCAAGCGTAATAATGATACGCTAATTGTGCTTTCAACTCAATTTCTGAACGCCAAACGGAGCAGTTACGTCAACTACTGAATCATTTGATTAGCAGACCGGAACGTTTCCAGGAGAGATACCGCACATTTTGAAAAAAATCTATAGAAAAAAATATATTGAAGTAAATTTTACATACACAATGTTACATAGACTACATTTCGTGCTTTATCAGAAAAAAAACATATAGTTATAGTAATTACAAGATGTCTCAAAATAAGTGAATTTTTTCTGGGGCTTGTTTTTTCTCAGCATAACATTTCCTACAGGAGAGATGCCGCACCAATGAGGATAGATGCCGCACTTTATTTTTTTTGTTGTAAGTTAAGTTTTCTCTTTTCTTCTCTTCCGCATTCATTACATAATGTGTTGTACAAAGTACACATCTCATGAAGCCACTTTGCACACATGCTGCACTGAATCCAGTCCACCTTGGAAGTAGTTTTGTAATAGTTCTCCCAACATTCACAACAAATATTATCAATGTCATTACCAGTTTGAGTAACAGAAACACTTTCATTTTTCTTGTTAAATTCTTTACGAGATGTTTTCTTTCTCTTCAATCCTTTAGCTGAAGTCACAGGTTGGGTTATCTCGAGTGATGCTGGCATGGGTTTCTTTTTCTTTTACTCTTTCAATCTTTCTAAATTTTCTTTTGTGGTAAGAATTTGTGCACATTGTTTGAATCTTCTTTTCTGAAGAGGAGGTAGTTGTGGGAGTGGACTTATATAATGGAGATGCTTTGTTGGAGTTTCTTTAGATGTGGATGGTGTAGGATCTGTTTTACTTTGATTTGTACTCTGGAATGAGATTTCAATTTGAACTGTAGATGACTCCTGTGACTGAATACCCTTATTTTGGTACATAAGAGCATTAGTAGGCCTATGTCCCACAAGTACTTCATAATTCTCAGGAAAAGCATGACTACATCCCGTTTTCACATGAGCCGAAGATGCATCGGAAATTGAATAGAAATGGTCAGGAATCGCATCAGGGTTAAAAGGAAAGATCCCAGTCACCTCAAATCCTGAAACAGCATTACCAACACTGGCCACTTTTCTCCATGCATTACCAATGAGCTGCCCAGCTTGGTATCTGGTTATATTCCGGCTTGGGTGCTCTCGCATCCACATGCTAGCCTCTTTGTTGTACATTCCTTTCAAAGGCCCAAAAAACGAACGATCTAGTGGTTGGAGTGCTTGAGTTGTATGGCTGGGCAAACAAATGATAACAACATCTTCCTTTTCAGCGATTTACAAAAGATCTAGGGCACTTACGTGAGAAGCATGTCCATCGAGAATGTGCACGGTTTTTCCTGTTGGTTTTCTTGGTACAAAATGTTCTACAAACCACCGATGAAATAATTCAGCACTTATGTAGGAGGATTTTGGATTCATGTACACATCTGAACCAGCAGGTAGCCCATCACAGAACTCCTGTTTTTTGTTTACACCTTTCATTATAAGGACAGGTGGTAAGTTCCTTCCCTCTGCACTAAAACATCCTATCAAAGTGATGTTTTCTCCCCTTTCTTTAGGTGTCAATGTGTGGACATTTCTGGAACCTTTACTTGCTAACACTTTCCCTGGTTTGTTAATGAGAGGGAATCCCGATTCGTCAACGTTAAAAATGTGCCCTGGTTTGTCCATCAGATTATACTCCTCTAACACTGACTGTAGCATTCTGAAAAAATGGCATGTCTCGTCACGATTCATCCCTACACCTCTTGCAATAGATAGACCTTCGGCTTGTCTTATTGTTAGTTCCGGATTTCTCTTGAGAAAAGAGTTCAATCAAGCATATCCTGCCATTTGAGATTCCCTATAAAATTTATGTTTAATGTTCAATTTTTCGGTGAACATATAGGCTAAAACACGGACGGTTTGTCTGTCAAGAGCAAATCCAACTTTGCAAAGATTTTGGATGTGACGAACAAGTCTTTTCTCATTTTCTGTACCCAATGTACCTTCTGGTCCAAGACCTTTCTTTGTGCAGTCGTTCCTCTCAATCCTCCGAGATATGGTCCGGGCTGGAATTTCATAATAATGCTCTGCCTCTCTCTTGCCTATGTCCCCTGCCATCACTCTGGAAACGGCTTCTTTCAAAGTTTCTTCTGACCAACTTGCTCGTTCTGACTTCCTTCGGTAGCAATTAGGCATTTTCCTGAAACAAATACAAAATATTTATTAGGATATAAGTTATATCCTTATCTGAAATAAAATTAAATACATAAGTGATAATGTAATTTGGTCTATTTTATTTTATAGCATATAAAATTCGTTTATTTTGATCTACTTATTATGACATAACATTTGTATCTTGTATGAAGTTTTTGTATTTATAAATCCAAAAAATTATACAGTTTTCAAATTGATTAAACCACTGCAAATATATATAAAAACACATTAAACAAACACATTAAATAAATCATCCTGTAGCTATTCGTGAGTAAATAGACTTAAGAAATATACTTTTGACACTGCGGCATCTCTCCTTTATTTTTGCGTGGCATCTTTTCAAATGTTCAAGGAGAGATGCCGCACTCACGAACTGCAGTAAGGAAACGGTTTTTTTTTACCATGCTTGTACATCACAAGATTCACAACACAATAGAGAAGTTAATAAAACCATATTAAGAAATAAACTTATAAACACAAGTAGTAACAAAGCTTTTCACATACCTTCATTGAAGTTTTTCGAGTCAAAACCCCTTGCTTTACATAAAAAATCGACTTTTACAAGCGTAATGTAGCAGCTATCCCGGAGTACTAACATGGCGTCGCTTCGTGGATACAAAACGCACGTTCTGCTCGACCCGTGCTGCGATCTGTGTGGAAGTGTAGTAACTACGACGGGTGCGGCATCTTCCCTGCCGCGGCATCTCTCCTGGATTTACCTATATTATAGAATAGCTCAGACAAAAGCGAAAAAAGACTAGAAAAAAACAACTAAACTCCAGCTTTGGACCTGATTTTTGACAAAGAATTTTATTAAAATAACAAGGGTTAAAATTCATTAAACAGTTAATACTTCATCGTTTCTCTTTGGTTCAGTGAACTTTGATTAGCGCCGTCCACCACATAATGGCAGCACCGTGGTTACACATTTCCGTTCCATGCGGATTTCGTTTCCATTCTCGAAATTACTTCCACCAAATGCCGTACACCGAGAGCTTAGATGTTTTTTGTCTTCAGTGTTCAGTTGAGGTCAGCGTCCATGAAAAAAGACGTTTCGGCATGCCACCCTCAAGGGCTGGTAACAACGCGTTTAGAATGGCTGCAAAAAAGACACGCGGGAACCACTTGCACATCGTTTACAAGGTCATGGTCTCAACTCAGATGCCAATAAGTAGTTGGTGACTCTTGCCACGATGGTCTAAAATATAGATTTTAAGTTCTTGAAAGTTTGTCAACGTTCCAAGATTATTCTCAATAGTTCCTGTCGTCAAAAAACTTACTTAGTAAAACTTGAACACTGACTAACAACGCACAGTTTAAAACAGTGGGTCTAGAAGCATGGAATTTTGCATAAGGGTTCCTTATATAACATGGGTAAGCATTTGCATAAGGGTTCCTTGTATAACGTAGGTAAGCACTAAGCAAGGACTTTTGGAAATTCATCCCGAAAGGACAGTTAAATAGGGAATTAAAATTTGTATTGAATTTTGTCATTTTTGAAGTTAGAAATATGGAAACTTATGTTTAGGCTTCTGTTTATAAATAAAAGACAGTTGTAAAAGCGTTTTTTTGGTAATTAATCAAAAATGAGGATTAAATATTTTCCCATCTGTCACATGGATAGTCACGTATAAATCCGTGGTTGGGTTTTCTTGGAATGCAATCCCGTTCAACACCCCTTTCCACACCAACCAAGCCATTTACAATTCGTTTCGTTAATGCTACATCCTCATCACTTCATTCGTTACTCATCACCTTCTATATAAAATTCCCATTGCACGCTCAGTTTATCCTTTAGTTATCCATGAGCTACGTCATGCCTAAACGATTAACTGAAGCAACTGCGCAGTTCAGTGCGCTGAAACCTGCGGTATTAGGGCTGAGCTTTCAAGGACTTCAGTTCGTTCAGGTGATATTTCAGTTCCGTCAGTTGCAAGGAACATTTCCCTTCCAGAGGATTTGGAGAATAGCAACTACAGTTCTAATTAGTTCGAAAACAAGAGCGTGAGCAGAATTTCATTTTGGAGAAGGGAGGGGATTTTCCCCTCTGTTTACTTTAAAATTCTTTCCATTTGTTGGCGGGCATGAAAGATCTTTTAAGATTTCGGAAGCGGTAGGGGAGGTGGTATATTCTCTTTTTTTTTTAACCAGGGCGTAAGCCCCTGTTAAAAAATAAAGGCTGCCCCAAACGACTTGTACACAATGGAAAATTAAAACCCTTTGACCCAAATTATAATCGAAAATGGTTCTCTCGTCTTTTCGTATAAATGAAACAACCGAATAAGAAAACTGAGCTGTGGCTTCAAACGGTCGTGCTGTTAAAATCCACTTAACTTTCCCGATCTGGATTCACGTAATGTGACAAACGAAAAAGGCGTGTAATGGGGCCCATTAATGACCTCGGTGTCGAAGAGAAGTTTTTCCGTTTGCACTGCCCGCGGCAGCTCGTTTCGAAGTCCCGAGTCCGACATGCCTCCATCAGTTCGTCCGCCGCAGGTCACGTGACGTCAAGTAAATAAAGTCGTAATGGAACATAGTTGTACACAGCCACAAAACTCACAATAATTTATACGCATGAAACACCCGGTACATATTATTGAAATCACTCCAAGGCACTTGCATCACCTTCATCTTCATTTATTCGCCATATGACGTGATGGTTGCCACTCAAATCTCGCAGTTGCACGGACTGATGCGCGCCAGTTCACAGCCTTGCGCTTAGAGGCGACACCACACTAGAAGCACCAGCGAGTATTGCACTTTATCATCCTGCCCCTTTATGACGGCCGGTTCGGGAGTCGATCCAATGTTCTTCGTGACGCGAGTCCAGTATCATAAAACAAAAGCTACGTTCTTCCATGGCGGAAACTTGACAAATACGCACACGCAGATGGCTTTTCATGGTTTGAAAACACACGTTTTTATACATTTTCACTCTTCTAAAGATACTGTTTAAAAACGATATACGAAAACAGAACTACTCATCTGTCCTCAGCGTTTTCTTAAATGCTTTACGTAAACAGACACCACTTGGAGATCTTGAGCAGTTTTCAGATCGCGTGGTTTCTTCTGGAGCTATTGCACGCCGTATGTGTGTCCGGGTAGGCGGAGCCCTTAATTTTGTCTTTCAATGGTTTCCTGAAATCACTCAGCATTAAAATTCTGGGGTTTCTCCTTTCTATAGGTCAATATTTCTCACCATATTCCTGATTTTAGTTCATTTCCAAGTTTACTGGACCTTGGCTTCACGTCGACATTAGAAACGAATTCGAGTGCGACGAACGACTGGAATAGTTCTAAGCCAGGGATTTATTTAACTTATTCTTGATATTCAGCCGCGCAGCACGTGGCAAGGTCGGGACGTCACTCCGACATTTTCGCTCCGCTTACACTTCAACCAACTTGCGAAGTTGTTGTTTCTCCCTGCTTCGCCATCTTCGTTTCTCTCTCTCTCTCTCTCTCTCTCTCTCTCTCTCTCTCTCTCGGGTCGAACGCGAACGCGGGCGAGAAACGCGCCTCGTAATTGTATCCCTCGGCGGAGCTGCGAGTCGCTGTCTTCTTGCCGCCACTCCCCATAATTGGATGCCTCGCGGCGCGCGGCTGATCTCTTGCCCGCGACTGTACCGCCGCCGCAGCGCGCCGACGCAGCACAACTGTCTGCTCCTCTAATTGAGTGCCACTTTCGAGTCCATTTCCCCCCGCTGCCTGATTGCTTCTAATTACAACATTCGAATGGAGATGAAGTGCATTGTGTAAAGGGGGGGAAGGGTTTTGGGAAGACGTCTCTTGGGCGGTTGCGCGAAGGAGAATAAAGGCGAAGGGCTTTCAAGGGTGTCTCGGGGGGAGAGGAAGGGAGGCGGAACTTGTCCCTAGTTCCCGAAACGCTCGCTCTTGCGGTCGCGGACTCAATGCTCCGCTAACTACTCAAAGTGGGTCCGTTTTCCCGCGCGCTCATTACGGGGCGAGGCGCCCATACGCGGTCGCCGCACTCGCGCGAACCTGGTTCCTCTTTGTGCCCGGAAAGACGTCATTACCCGCGCCGACGCGTCATTACCTCGACTCGAACGCCACCGCCCTGAAGCAGTTCGGATCCAAACGAAAGGCACGCATCTGCCCGTTTTTTTTTTCTTTTCTTTTTTGTTACATCTTCGACCTATTAATCCGGGGAACATTTCCGTCCCGTGAATATCAAGTGGCTTAGTTTCAGGTGGCGTCGGAGACGGCTGACTTTTAGCATTGAACTGTCTCGTGTCTCTTCGTTTAATTAACTTCCAGGGGGGGGGGGGTGTAGAGGGAAGTCAGCGAAAGACGTCTCGGGGAAAGCTTCTTTTTCTTCTTCTTCTTCTTCTTCCTTTGCCCCAGCCCTTCGCGTCGACGTCTTCCGAGTTTCCTGCTCGTTGATGAGTCGCGACCTGTTAGAGCCGAGCGACACTTTTGTTTCGGACTGCCTCGCTCAATTCGAAAACGCGCCCCGGGGCGGGAGATTTTCGTCGAACTTTATTTTATTTCCCCCCCCCCCTCCCCTCTTTTTCCCCTACCTCCACATCGTCCCGCTTCTTTTCGCGACGTTTCCTCTTCTCTTCGACGCGCTGTTAATTCGCCCCGGCGAAGGCCGTGCCGACATGTAAATTGATCTTGTTGCGCCGCCGGCGACGTCGGAGCCGACGAGAGCCGGTCTTCACCACCCCACACCCCTCCCCCTTTTTTTTTATTCCTATATCGCTCCCTATTTCTCCCCATTTTCAGTTTATTTTCGCTCGCGACCAACTCCCAGGACAAACCCCCCCCCCCCCCCCCCCGGAGATAACAACAGAGTCCCTCCCACCCTCCCATCCCTCAGTCTCTCTCGGTTCATTCCATCTTCCGCTTCTTCAGCCCCGCCCCCCTTCCCCTCTTCCATCGCTTTTCGGCATCTCATTCCGATCCCCGCTTCCCCTCTCCCCTGGACCCCCGCGGCTTGTATAAATACGAATAAAGTTTCGGAATTGAATACTAACTACGCCGGGAGCAGTGCTTCGTAATCCTGCCAACTCCTCCGCGTGAGAGGGAACAACTGAACTCTACTCCCCCCTCTCTCTCTCCCCCCCCCCCCCCCCACAAGCCAGGGGGTTCGTCGTTGGTGCTCCTTGCCATCCAGCTGTGTGCCGCTCGCGAATAATTATCCGCATTTCTTGGTGTTGTAGTGGGGAAGGGGGGGGGGGTGGGGCAAGTTTCGCGAGTCGAGCCTGGTGGAGGGTGGGGAGAGGGTAGCAAGGGCATTATCTCAACTTGTACGTAAGATGTTACGGCGCCGTCGCGTCCTCCGCCGCTGTGTGGTTGTGACGAGGCCCGCGGCTCTTTGCGCTCACACCAACCCCCCCCCCCCCCTCCACCACCGTGGAACCCTTCACCCGACCAATCTCAACCCTTCTCAATGCCTGCCTCCCGCGAGCCCTCGCTGGTTGCTGGGAGGACGTAACTGCGGCCGGGGACCGCCACCACCTCCAGGCATTCCCCCGCCATTCCCCGCGCGGCTGCTTAGCTGACGGCGCCGCGCGCGATCTGGCGCTGTTCCGACACAACTTCCGCACCGTCGTGGCTGCTCGCCCTTTCTGTCCTGATAAATATTTTCTTGACTTGATGTAAGCTTTTGGACACACGCCATTGCTAAGCACATGTATGTCTGTAGAAGAAAACTACAAAAAACCCAAAAGACAAAAGCACAAATTAAGCAAAAAAATTGCGGTTGTCAACAGGATATAAACACCACATAATATTCCATAACAGGAATATGGTAAACAAACAAAGAAAAACAAAGAAAAATAGACTGAGAGAACGAAAAAAAAAAACCACAAATGATGACAGCACAAATATATTGAATCCAAAAAAATTCAGCACAACAGTTGAAACGAGACAAAACGAAGATACGAAACAAACACAATAGTTTTCCAAAACAGAAGAGAACGAAAAAAAAAAAAAACAGAAATTATAACAGCACAAAAAATTGAACACAAAAAAATTCAGCACAACAGTTGAAAAGAGACAAAAACACGACAAAA
Source organism: Bacillus rossius redtenbacheri (assembly GCF_032445375.1). Taxonomy (NCBI): domain Eukaryota; kingdom Metazoa; phylum Arthropoda; class Insecta; order Phasmatodea; family Bacillidae; genus Bacillus; species Bacillus rossius. Next base: position 41,897,272 of record NC_086337.1, on the reverse strand, counting down.
CGAAAATACGAAACAAACACAGTTTTCCAAAACAGAAACAAGCGACGTTTCGGGAACTGCTATCTGCTCCCGTCCTCAGGTAACAGGATATAAACACCACATAATATTTCATAACAGGAATATGGTCAATAAACAAAGAAAAACAAAGAAAAATTGACTAAGAGAACGGAAAAAACCCCACAAATGATGACAGCACAAAAATATTGAACCCCAAAAAAAATCAGCACAACAGTTGAAACGAGAAAAAAACACGACAAAACGAAAATACAAAACAAACACAATAGTTTTCCAAAACAGAAACAAGCGACGTTTCGGGTACTGCTGTTTGCTCCCGTCCTCAGGGATTTATTTAATATTAAATTTGGGTACACTTTTGTATCTTAAAGTTTTGAATGCATTCTGACAGTATTTTCTAAGTTAAAGCCTACACTAGAATTGTTTCCGTGGTTGATAACAATTTGGAATTTGAATGTCTTTGATATGTGTAAAATGAAGATCCTCGGTTGACTGTAGTGCGCGCGCGCGCGCGCGTGTGTGTGTGTGTATTTATTATTTTTTCGAACATTTACATTTTTCAAGGCTCATATTAGTTTAGGGAGTAAAAACGGATATCGGACATTCAACGTAGTTCATGCACCTTCATTATGAACATTTTTCGAACATTTTTTTCTCTCGCATACAAGCTATTTTCAGGTATTTCACTACAGTATGCACGGAATCTTGTAATAAACAATTTGCGTATAAGTTTTTTTTTTCTTCCTAGCAGTGTCTGCCGTACTGCCAAAAGTATTTCGCATCGAATAAGAGAGATGTTGTGTGCAAGCAAGGTCACGTATTATATTAATAAAAAGCGAAGACCTTGCCACGTCAGCTGAATTCCTTGCATTCTCTGAATGGATATCGGCTAAGTACGGATTATTAATATGGGGAAAATTTTATCAACATACTCACCCTCTCAACAAACACGTATGCATACATACGTGCAAAAAAGGCCCACGTCCATGGGGGCGTCGCCACCGCTTTTGTGTTTCGACGCAGCAGTCTTAATGCCCGTTCTGCAATGGCACGGAAACGGATATCGCGTAAACGGTGGCGGATATCACGTAACAGAGTTTCTACAACAGCACGCAGACAGAGACGGACCCGTACGTAGTAGCTCGGCAATACGGAGCTCTTCCGTGAACGCTGCTCCGTGAGAACAATAGATAGGGACCGGAAAAATTCGCGGTTTCGATGACCTTCAGGATAGACTATACAGTCCTGTATATACCAAGGAAAATAACGCCAGCTCATTGGCTGCTGACCTGCGAGTCATCTCTACTGGTTTGACTGTGATTCGATACTTCTTTGGTTGAGGGTTTCTCATTGGCCTAGAGCCGTGGAGGCGAACACTGAGCTAATAGCAAAAGCAGCTTAAAGGTATAATTATGTGAATTCCAGCGCATCACGAAAAGAATTCGCGAATTTTTCCGGTCTCTAACAATAGAAGCCGAGACCTTGGCTGCGGTGGTAGCCATATTTGTTTCCATTCTAAATACGTTCAAAATTGTTTCAAGTACAAGAATAACTAGTGTTCTATTATGACTTTTTTTTTTACTATATTATATGTAAATCCTGCCCATGCTATGACCTCGAAGCATAATGTATATATTCTTTTAAAATTAAATTAGTATTTCGTAACCTTGAAATGCAATCTCACAGGTTGCCATTTGTCACAACGATTCCCTTGAGGGATCCGTCTCTGTTTAGTGCCATTGTAGACACGCAGCCCACACCTAAGCACTAAAACCTCTGAGTCAGCCGGAGAACCCATGAGTCCCGTAGAGTCATGTAGAGTCCTGTATCCATACCATCCTAGCCAGGGCCGTAGGCAGGATTTTGGAAGGAGTGGACCCAGTACACCTGTTACGGGTAATGTTAGAAGAAGAAGTAAATCTAAGTTTACCCTGCTTAACTTAACATCATCCAAGTTTGTTGGTTAAAGTTCGAATGATAAAACTGAAATAAATTTGAATTCAACGTTCACCCGTGTGCAGCTAGGTCTACCCAACGCTGACTGAGTAATGTTAGAAAAACCAAATGATTGATAACTTTAGTTCATCGATACCTTAAATAACTAACCTAACGTAACGTGCTCAAAATTGACGCAGCACCTAACATTACCCAGCCCGATTTTAATTTATTTTAGTGATTATTCGGACTTTACCCTACAACCTTGCATAATTCTAAGTTTGTTCTTAATTGTTTAATGATTTCGTTAAAACAAGTCACAACCACGTCTATATATTAACATTTACAAAAAATCCGGTCAAAATTGTATGAAACAGTAACAAGTGTAAAAAAACCGACAGTAAATATAGACTACTTGGAAAAACAATTCCTGCCACTTCTGTGTACAGGAATGTCAGGCTATAAAGGTGTTATGGTAGGAAAATCCTACCTAACGAGAATTCCCCAAAAGGCAGGACAACTGCAATACTCGGGAGTCTAAGGGGTTGCATAACTCCTAGGCCCCAGGAAACCCGAGATTCTCAGGCGACGAGGCCCTTAGCAACAGCGCACGGAGCGCTGATTGGCTATAGATGACGTCACTTCAAGTCGGTGGTGATTGGCAATTGATGATGTCATACTGGGTTCGCCTGGTATAAATACGGGTGTGTTAGCAAGCAGCAAGCAGAAGGTGCCTGGCTGCCAGCCAGAGGCTTCGGCTTAACATCGCTCCGAAGAAGACCACAGATCGTCACGCTGCCGACATCGCCCACGACGCCCGGAACGTCACGACAACACGAGGCCGACACCTTAGAAGAATCTGCACTAGGGGCAGAAGGGAACCGCTGCTCCGTCACGAAAGACAGACACCAACCGGACTCTGCCTGTGACGACCGAGCTGTGAACTCCGTAGTCTATCACCTCCATCAGCAGCCGAGGTGGGACTTAGCCGAATTTCAACAAGCAGTAAGTGGAACTTTAACTTTTCACACCTGACCGGGACTTAGCCGCAGACGACGTAATAAGAAGAAACGGACTTAGCCTCAGACGCCACGACTCGCCACCATTACTCGCCAGGAGCGAGTAGCAACTCGCTCGACGAGTAATTTTGTGAAAAGCTGCAAGTCAGATTTGAAGTCCTCAGGGGTGGGAAAATACCCCCTGAAGGAATATATTGCAGGGAGCAGACTTTTGTTTAGGGACACTCGCTCAGCGAGTGGAGAAGGAGCGAGTCGGCGCTAGGAGAGTGGAAGTCAACATCTACATCGTCCGCATATGGCAAAGAGGGGTTTATAGGTAGCGTTGACAGATGTACCCGGAATTGACTTTGTAAATAGACTAAGGAATTGATAGAGACAGGACTGACACGCCAGATAACCAGAAATAGAAACATGACGAGTTGGCCGCGCCTCAAATAGTGTGTAGGCGAAAGCGCCACTAGGATTTGACTTCAAAGTTAAATATAATGAAAATGGAGGGCGGACACAAACTCATGGCGTTGGTCTATGTCATAGTCAAGGTTATATTTGAATTATGTATCAGATAAAAATTGTGTATAATTGAGGAAAGTTAAGGATGGTTTGGAATTTAGGAAGTAACAGTAATTAATTGAAAGAATATTGTATACCAAAAATTACATATTTTGTTGCCCTAGCAGATAATCGCTAATTGTCGGGATTATTATGTGTTGTTATTTCGAGATTATTGCATCAAATTGTGTTGTAATTTATGTTCACAGAGATCGTCAGCCATTTGCAGGTAACCTGTTTCAGCTATTGAAACAAACGGTGACGAATCTGTTTCAAGTTTACATGTTTGTTGTGTGTCGTATTTTAACCAATAAAAGCGTCTTGTACACAAAACTGTTTAAGTTTCTTCGCAAGAAAAAATCTACCCTATCTCCCTTGGCAACTCTTTTCGAGTCGCTGCAGGAGATAACAAAGGGGAGGAAATACATTATTGTATCCCACTCAGGATTATACTCAACCTTCTAAAATTACCACTCCGTAACCTTTTCTAGATAAGTTGCCGTAATTTTACTATTCTGTCCTCGCTTGTGTTTTTTATCTTTTTTAAATTCTGGAAGGGAGGGGGTTCAGACACCACTAACTACGCCCTTGTCATTGCTCTCCATTAATACCGAATAGGTATACGTCGTGGACCATGGAGGAGAGTACAAAGGATGGAGTGGAGTGTTGGGAAGGGGGGTGGGGGTAAATTCCAGAGAGGGACTGTTTGAGTTTCGAAACATATTTTTTATGCGTATGTTTACCCTGATATTCGAAAAAAAAAACACAAGTCTATTGCTAATAAAAATCCATTTAGACACCTTACAAGTTATGTGATACGCGTAGATACGTATGGATTATGACCACGGCAACGTTTAGTCTTTAAAGTTTTTTTTTGTTGTTTTTTTTTAATTTTGAGGTATGAAAAAAAAAAGCAGAAAATTAAGTGATGGGGAGGGAGCCCTCGCACCCTTAGGTTCTCCCGACGACCCTGCTGGGCCCATCTCACCCCTCGACGGCGGACAGATCAGGTATTCCGGCGACGCGAACGCCCTCGGATCTTTTATCGCCGGTGTGTTTCGATACGAACGGTCTGTTCGCATCGACGGACACTCCGGCCCGCGGGTGTGAGCGACGCGGGGCGCGACGGCGGGCGCTCTGGAGGGTTCCCTGGACACACCCTCCCCCCTTATCGTGGGGAAGTAAGCTATGTGCGCCTGACGTCACGTGTCGTTAATGCCCGATTCCTCTCGGCGATATTCCGCTCGCGTGTACGGCCCCTACCCGCCCCCCTTTTCCGCCACTCCACTACACATAAAAGCGATTGCAACTCGTGAAGGGGAGGGGTGGAAGGGGAGTTTGATCACCCTCCCCCCTTCCCCCGCCCAAAACACGGCTCTACGTTCCCACCAGGCACCCGGAATCTCCGGTGCGCGTCGCGAAACCGCTGAGGAAGAACCGTGAGTGCGGTTGTGGGAGGGAGAGTTGTGGTGAGGGGAGTGGGGGTAACGCGGTCGTGCGCGTGTAATCGCCTATCGCTGCCGGGGCTTTTGCTACCCCACTCCCCCTCACACCCCCTAACAACGCGGCGAAACGACCGGCCGTGAATCGCGTACGTGCACGTGATACACACTCCTGCTTCTCCCGCGCCTAACTGTTTATGGCCCTTCCTCCCTACTCCTGGGTCCAGTAGCGCCCGGTCGGGACCATCCATCACCGCCTGATGCTTCCCCCACTTCCCCAGAACCTCGCCCACCTTGCCCTTCTGCCTTCCCTCCCCCCCACAACTCCGGGCCAATAGCTATTTTTGAAGCTCTACTAAAAAAATCGCAAAGCTCACGTCAGGAGCGGGGCGGTCGATGGCGAAGAAGAAGGTGAGGGCGTACGTACATTGAGTGCCCCACACCTCAATTTCGGGAAATAAATCTTTAGTGAAGCGACGCTACAAGTGCTGCAATTTTTCCGTTACGGCTGCTGTGTGACACGAGAAGCCTTCTTTTCTCGGACGAGAGAGCAAAAAGCCCGATCGTGCATCTTCGGGATTTTTTTTTTTTTTGGTTCATTGTAAAATGTTACGTTAGCTAAATTATAAATACTTTAAAACATTGTGGAAGGTTGATTTGGTTAGGATAGCTACATTAAAGATACTGTGAAATCATGTGAACGGTTTCCTAGCCCTGGATAGCTACATATTAAAAAAGTTATTTGCTAAGCAACCATGAAATGATTTTACACTATTTTTAACGTAGCTATACTTAACCTGATATAACCAACCATCCACGATGTTTTAAAGTAGGTATTTATAATGTAGCTAACCTATCCTAATCGACCGCAAAATTTAATGCCACACACCGGTTAGACAATGAGATAGAACCGGGAGGAGGGGGGGGGGGGGGGGAAAGCGAGCATGAACTTCCGGGGAACTTTGGGCGTGGCTCTCTCGTCTGTGAAAAGAAGGCTTCCCCGCTATGACACACTGGTCCTGCCGACCACCGCTCCTCGCTGGGAGCTCGGCGACGAACACTCTCAGGTCCGTCTGCCGGCTGCACATCTCCTGGACACGGGGGTAGTTAGACAGTTTTCACGTAGTCTTTCATTCGTTCAAGTGGATTTCATGAGTGAGAAGTTTCATTTCCAACACTAGTGGCGGCCAATTTTTTTTTGACGTGACAACGTCTAATAATCGATGAACGCCGGTTGCACGCACGAAAAAGTGTCCCGTTACGTTGTGTCCCGCTCATTGTTCCGTTACGCTGTCGGCGAGTGCAGTAATAATAGGTTATGTTACAATTGACTAAAAAATTATGGTGATTCATATAATTGATGATGGATATTTGATTACACTTTATTTATATGAAAACTTGTTCATAATTATATTTAAACTTTATAGCTAAACGCCAGTTTTTAAAATTAATTACAAGTCATCTACACGTGAACTGTTTCGTCGACTGTTTATAAAGTGGAGTGAAAAGTTAATGTGGTTTTCGTTGCTTATTACAACAACAATTTCGGCAATAAAGGTTAATTATTCTTGCATTTTAAAAATCTGATTATTAGTATAATTTAAAGTATTTATTCTTTTATTATTAAAATAAAAATGATACAATTTTATTCATAAAAGTATGCAATCATTTCATGAATGTTTTGTTATGACGTTGTCACGTTAAACTATCGTCCGTAAACCAACTTTACAGACAATCAATTTTTTTTGCAAACATTTTCGTGCGCCGGTGCTATATACTTAAGAATTGGTGTAAGAGCAGGTGAAGTGAATATAAGTCTTCGATATTTCGTGGTAAATTTGTGAAGTCCCGGAAATGTGAGTGTTCTACAAAAGGTCAGCACGAGAGTTTACAGTCTGGTACATAGAGGTGAAGATGCATGTGACGCGCGAGTCAGTGTCGCCCTTAGCGCTTCTGTGTCGATACGCGCGTCCTTACAAAGTTTTCGGGGATGCCAGCGTGTTTTTCGGAATTGTTTTTAGGTACGAAACGCCAGGTAAAATGTTCTTGGAAGCACCCAAGGGACTTGCATAACACCTTTATCTTCATCCCTCCGCCATCTAATGTTACCGTTACCTCTCGAATTTCATAATGATCTTACTATGCACGACGAGAAGACTGCACGCCAGTTGAAACCCTTGAGCTTAAGAGGCGACACCGCGCTAGAAGCACTAGCGAGCGTCATACTTATCATCCCGCCCCCACCAACACAGATACTAGGCGGGCCTGACAACAAGCGTGCAACCGCACCACGTTTTCTGAGGAGGCGTTGACCAACAAAAGAAAAGAAAAAAGAAAAAGAAAATGATGTACCTTTAGACTCTCTCCGCTGTTCAATCAGATGTCTGTTGTCGCGAACCCGCACAGAAGAATTTTGTTGATAACGCTCGTTTGGTAACGGATGCCTCCGAATATCGATTCTTTCTATCGAGACGTTCAATCTTCGACCACCTGCCGCGCCAAACGCGTCGTATCATAACCGCTTACGACTGATTTAGAACAACCCCGCTCCCCCTCCCCCCCCCCCCCACCTTCAATGAAAGGAATACAATTTTTCTCACGAACGGATGACGTGCAGAGTGCGTCATTGTATTTTTTTTTTTTGGAAGACGTAAAAAAAAACTGCTCCCGATACGAGCGCCTCTTCAACCCGATCCTGCGAGTACCGATGTTGTTTTGTTGCGGCGGTTGTGCGTTATGGTCGATGTATTTTCCCCCCTCACCTCCCCAACCATCTCCCCAGCGACAGCGCTCGCCAATCCTCTTACGCGGGGCTGCTGTCAAGTGGCCAATTAGGAGACTCGCTGGCTAAAGCGCAGCATGCATGCGGTAGTTGGCAGGCAGCGGGGCTGGCGCACACTGGGTTCGCAAAAGAGAGGGGTGAGGACGGAATAAGGGGAGGGGAGGAGGGAAAGGCCTTGACCTGGCATCTTTCGCTTCGCTGCGCGATCTTATTCCTCGCAAGAAACTGCGCGGCCACGAGCATTCGTTCCGAAAACTATTCGAATGTCGACGCAGCGCGCATTTCTGTTCATTTTATACTTCCCCACACTCGACGATCTTTTCCTCCCGCCCGACGGTGGTCTCAGTTTCGATTCCCGGCGGGAGTTAGAAAAAAAAATTGGTTGTCTGTAAAGTCGGTTTACGGACGATAGTTTAACGTGACAATGTCAAAACAAAACATTGATGAAATGATTGCATACTTTTATGAATAAAATTGAATCATTTTTATTGAATTATCACTATTTTGTATGGATACAAAGAAGGAGTGAAATGAAATTTAGAATTAAATTGATTAATTTACTTTTATTTGCACTCATTAATTCAAATATGTTTATTACTTTAACGAAGAGATTATTTTAACTATAACTTTTTTACATGTTTGCTATTTAAATTCTTCCAATCTTTGTTATTCTGTTCAGGATAGGACGATGATAGGAAAAGTAGAGAACGAATGGGAGTGTTTCATGTTTAATGTCAAATCGATGGTTGTTCCAATCAAGTGGAAGAGAGATAGATGCGGCGCAAGCGTACAATGAGCGTAACGGGACACAGCGTAACGGGACCATGTGCGTAACGGGACACTTTTTCATGCGTTAAGCCGGCGTTCATCGATTTATTAGACGTTGTCATGTCAAAAAAACACTGAGGAATCTCGCAATGGTGGAAAGAGCTGCGGTCGTGGGGTTTTCTCGGATTGCTCTCGGCAATTGATCTATGTAAGGGCATTCATTATTAAACGTCACAAAAGAACAAGATAGATTTACTCCGAATATCTGAGAGATATTATATCAGTTCAGTGTTTTCCCCAGCGCTTACACACTGCAAGCTTCGAACATGCTGGTTAACCGTGTAACTGTGGAGGCTGAATGAACAAATAAATAAATAATTAATTCTACAAAAATAATTTTTTTAGTTATACTTTTTTTAGGCGCGTTATGAAAAAAAAAAGAGAGTAATTTTTTACGATGCATGCGCACCATGAAACGAAATTTTCATAGGATGAAAAAAAAAGCTACATAAAAAAAAAGGCTACAGACAAATAAATAATTTACATGTGCTTTGAAATCTTATACTTTATTGATTGATCTTGAATCCTGGTAAATTTAATTTAAAAAAAATATTGTTAATATTAGTGATAGAAATTGTGCTTTTAAACTTTTTCAAGCGTATGTATACAAGTGAGGTTATGATACCGTATGTTATAACGATGTCAGGTTGCTTGTAAGCTTCCAATGTCGCTGGCAGGGAGTATCTGTAGAGGGTTTAGTAGTCTCCTGGCCGTTTTCATGGAAGTGATTGTGAGGTTATGTATGTATACTTTATTTGCATTATAAAATATTACGTAGTTATTTAATAAATAATTAAAATTAATAAATAAGAACAGACATTCAGCATATTGATTGATTTTCATTTAAATTAGTATTTATTTATATAATATTGCTATTTGAAATAATTAATTACATATGTACATTTGTTTATATTAATATTAATACTGCGTAATTATTGGATTATTTAATTTGATTTAATTTATACTTTATTGATCGTATTTAAATCACTACAGTCATTTCATTATTTTATTTATATTAATTATCAGCATGCAAAATTAAATTTAGTTTTTTATCACGCCTAGTAGGTAAGTATAACTTCTAACGCGTGTGCATAAGTATACACACCCATTTTTATATTACCTAGAGGAGAGTCTATGAAGACAATGATTCGTTCTCTGGATGATTCTTGCAATGGAAAAGATTGATTTAAATGTGATGACGCGAGCAGATGTCAGTTACCGAAACATCGCAGTTGTTTTGTCTTCTGAAGCCTTCTGTGCTCGTATGTGCTGTCGTTCTAAAATCATTGGCATTACTCATACAATATTCGGCCCGCTTTTTAAAAAAAAGTTGTTAAATGTAATGAATTTCTTGTAATTAATATTGCGGTATTTGTACGTTCGCAGCAGGTCAGATCCAAGCGAGTGCAGCTTTAAAGGCGAGAAGGAATTAAAATGGACACGGGAACATGTGTAAACGTGTGTGCTTATAATATGCCATGTGCAACAAACAAAAGCTTAAGTCTGTTGTGCCTTTCGGGCACAGCAACGGAGAGAGCGGGTCGTGTCCGGTGTTTCTTTTGAACGCTGTAACACGTATCAGTAAAGGACGAGCTAAATGTGTGTTTTCTGCGGAGATACTTATCCGTTAAAGTCTGCGGCGTGTTCAAAAGAAGAACGCAGCTGTTTCCTGCTGCGCCTTAAAACTAAAAAAAAAAAAAACGAGCACAATGAAGGTAAGTACCCTCTTGCAGCGGGTAGGTACTGCTTCCTGTTTCATCGGCGCGCGCGCCTTCAAAGCCGGCGTCGCTTTGCGGCGGGTCTCGACAAAGCGGCGTCGTGTTTCGCGGTCGATGAATGCGGGATTTAAGCTCTACGCACCCGCCCGGGGGGGGGGGGGGGGGGGGGGGGGGTTGGGTGCTCGCCGGAAGGCACCTTGAATGGCGGTTCGCGCGGCGATAGTCAGCCACAGACCCGAGACAGCTACACCTCCGGGGCGCTGCAGTTCTTCGGGCGGCTAATTAAAACGTCGGTTCGCGGTGTTTTCCCGCGAACCACGCCCCCTCTTCGTCGGGCCCCGAGCATCCCGGGAGCTATTCAGTTACAAGCTCCAGAGAGAGAGAGAGAGAGAGAGAGAGAGTTTATTCACTCGGGAGATCAGCCGAAGGCGACGGCGAGAACCCCTTCCAACGCCGCCTGGAAAATGCTCGCTTGCCCGGCAGGCACGTCAGGAGCGAGAAAATAGCGACGAGGCGTCGAAACAAGCGTGTTCGCGGAGTTTGGCCCGGAACCGGTTCTCTGAAAAGAGTTACTATCGAGTCAGCTCTTGGTCCGTTGCTTTGGGATCGTATCGCGGCTCCGCTACACACACCACGTTGATATCCGCTGGAAATTCTGGCATGCCATCAGCTCGCGTGACGGTTGCATGAGAGAGTCGTCGTTTCCCGTGACATTCGAATGGTGCGATAATAGTCGTAATATCCGTTCACGTACTATTTCACTGCCCAAAAATTTGTATCCAAGCCAATTACATCGTAGTTTATGAATTCTGATGTCGTCGTGGTCTCTATTTAAAAGTTCGTTAGGAATGCTTTTGAACCAAACGATAGCTAGAAATAACTACTTGGTTTACATTGAAAATTAAAATAGCCCACATTTTCCGAAACACTCTTGTAAAACAAAATACATTTAAGTAATTATCACATACTAGCAGGAATAAAACTCATAATGCCTTTATTTAGGACACTCAAAAAATAAATAAAAATAATTACAATTGGCGTTTAAAAATGTACACAGTGTATTAAGGTATATAAACAGAGTTAACCTGAATTCGACCGAAAACTTAGGCTGCAGCTTCATAAAGACATAATAAGTTGAACACATAGAAGACCTAGGATATAAATTGTTTCCGAAGGCTAGTAAACATATTTTAAGTTGGAGCTGGGCAACATTTTTATTGTAAATAATAGAGAAAGTACTAACGATAAATAAAACACTAGGCTTCTGGAGTGTGTTTAATTTAATGACGTTCTACAATCACCACGATGTTTGTCGCTGTCGTAAAACAATGTCATTGAAATAATTGGGTGTGTCAGCAATCACATAAAATTTGTGATTTCAATGAAATAATTTTACGATAGCAACACGTTTTGTGGTGGCTGTATAACTTTTTTTTTAAAAATTAAAGACTATCCAGACTCATGGTGTTATGTCTTAAAAGCTTTCTCTATAATTTACAATACAATTTTTATTTAGCTCCAACTTCAAAGACGTATATACCACCAGCCTTGGGAAGTATTTCAGACCACATACGTGTTTTCGACATATTTTGTCGTGATGAAGCTGCAGCTGAACTTTTTCGGTCGAATTCAGACTCACCTATATATATATATATATATATATATATATATATATATATATATATATATATATATATATATAGCTATATATATGTGTGTGTGTGTGTGTTTGTTTGTTTTTAATTCGTGATTACATGTGCTTTTTTTTCCTTCTGAAAATGTGTGTGTTTTATTTTTAACCCTGGATCAGACTGTCACATGCCTACAGATCCGTCCAGACACGTTGACAAGCCAAACAAACAACTTGTTCAGTTTCCGAGGCAGTAATCAAGCATTCCGTTTGCAGAGGCCGCGGTGTTTCTGCGGGCGGGAAGTTGGTCGTCGCTGCGGGGTCGACCCCGGCGCTAGGTCCGATTCGGTCCGCGACGAAGGTCGGTGGCGCGGCCGACGCGACGTCCTGATTGGCGGGGGACGTCGGGGCAGAGCCCGGGGGCGGTTCGTCCAAAAGCGGCCGAATGGCGGCGTCAAAGGGTTCGTGGATGGAGGAGGGGAAGGGCAGGGCACCAATTAGTCCCGTCAGGCATCACGAACTTGCTTCCGGTGCGGGACTCTCAGCCCTCTTTTCTGTCTCTCTCTCTCTTCCTCCCCCCCCTCCCCGGCAGCTGACAGAACATATCGTTCTGCCGACGTCAGGAAGACATCTTTAAGACACGGGCTTGTGAAATCGTGACTGTGAAACCGGGTTGAAGACAAAACTATGTCTTACGGAAAAAATTAAAAACATTTTACGCTCATCCCATGTACGTAGGCCAAAATATGGGCAGTACACAACATACAAGCACCCTGTCCAAAGATGACGTGTTGGTTAACTCCACAAGTGGCCACCTCCCCCCTCCCCCTTGGAAATTTCCGCGGGCCCCCTTGTAAAACCTACAGATTTGATCCCTTTGTCTTAGAATGCAATATACCGAAAGAAGATGAGGTAAAGAAATAAAAAAAAAGATAAACAAAGAACACCAGCCGGTGAAGTTATATGGTTGAAATATGATGATGATGATGATGATGATGATGATGATGATACGGAGTCTTTTTTTTACCCATCACTGGAAGTCGTGAGCGCAGGCAGGCAACGCCAAGGCGATGACAGCCGCAAATCCCTTTGTGCTCGCCAAGGCAGGATGATCCTGCGATGGTTCGCCGTTGCCTTCCGCGGGATGAAGGTGAAAAGGACATCAGAAAAACTTCCAGTCCTGAACCCAGGGAGAAGGTTTGAAAATATCCTCTCTCGAGCCGGGATCAGCCGACCACGCCAGCCACTGGATCACGTGGGCGGACATATAGTATTATATAAATATATAATAATTTAATAATTTATGAAAGATGGAAGACCTATATATATAAATAATTATGGATTGTCCCAGGAAACTAAATGACTTAAAGATACGATGACACAATAACAATAACTACAGGAAACAGGAATGGAAGGCATCAAAACTCCTAGTATACCCTCACTAGGGTGTTGGTTCTAGGAGAAAGACTGTATTACATGCCTTCAACAATTATTGGAAGAATCTGATGCTGTGAGGCTTGCACGATGCACACACGTGTATATACGTCAACTTGCGTGTCGGCATAAACGTTACACCCAGCTAATGGCTAGAAAGTCGAGAACTGAAACAAATACAAATGCCAAATAAAAACTAAATGTATGGCAATTTGCCCTATGCATTTAACACTTTGTAAAATAATTTTTTTAAAATATACTATAGATTCGTGGAAAATTATTTTCTTATTTTTAAATGATAAATAACTTAATTTATATATTCAGGAATGTTACATAAAGGTCTGAGTGGATACATCTAATAAATATGATATAAATGCAAGACTGTCCGGAAAATTAATGTTATGCAAACAATAAATTATCACTATGCATATAAGTCCGTTGGTGATTTATTTACTAGTCTGATTTTTTACATTAAGTAAAGCCTTGTCTTGAACTTAGCAACGAGCACATAACATAAATTGATTCTAAAAATAATTTAGGTAACAGTATATGTAAACAAAATATAGATAAGTATCAATAAGTTTTCCAAAGTTCATTCCACACATTCAAACAATCCAATCCGTTCACGCAAATGAAGCAAATGGTTCGTCGAATCACCAATTCAAACTCTTGCTCCAGTTCTCAGAATGTGCCTGGTTTTTCTTGGACCTAAACTCAGTACGCAACTATTAGGCTAAAGTATTCTTCGGCAGCCTTTGTGGAATAAAGAGGTTTTTTTTTTTTATGTTTAACAACTTAGCCCTCGGCATTTGGTAGGAGCTATTACGTGAATGAAACGGAAATAGCGTGGAAAAGAAATGTGTAACCACGGTGCTGCCACCTGTGGCGGATGGTGCGAACCAAAGTTCACAAAGCCAAAGTAAACTCCATAGTATTAAATGTTTGATGAATTTTTAAAAAGATGGGCAGTATTTTAATTATATTCCTTGTCGCAAATCAGGTCCAAAACCGGGGTTTAGTATATATTTTTTTCAAGTCTCTTCCACTTTTATCGAAACTTTTTTTCATTGAGTAGTTTAAAATTTCGCTCTGGATAATTTGTAGCCAGCGTTCTACGTAAATTGAAAGTGAAAATCGTTAAGTGTGGATGGCTTCAGGTGCAACCTTCCATTGCGCGTTGAGTAGTCTGCAATATCTCTTAAAAAGGTTAAAATTGAAGGGAGGGGAAAAGGATTTGCGGAGGAGGGGAGAAGAGGCCACGACAGTAAGTTGTGTAGCGCTGCAAAGTAAAAAAAAAAAAAAAAAAAAAAAAAAAAAGCTGTTATGAAGGACGACGTAGTCGTTTCGGAAAGAGGGTGTAGGAAAGAAACTTACGCGGTCGTCCTTCCTACCTTCCCTTCCTGATACACTCTCGCTACCGTGTGTGGGCAGCAGATACACCCCCCTCCTGCCAGCCGCCCTTCCCCCGGCTCTGTGGCCAGCGTCCTGGCTGACCGGCCGAGATATGGAGGAACACTTTGCCTTATTGGCGGCGCCCGGCTGAGTCTGCGGCGAGTTCTCCAATCGGGCGCTCTCTCTCGCCGACCAGTGCACTGTGGGGAACGCTTACGTCACAATGAAACTACCGACTCCGAGTGTCGACAACTTCCACGAGCAAAACGACTATTTTTTCTTTTTAGTTTCCATTTTTTTGAGACCTCAGTTAAATGGGTGGTAAACCTACATTATTTTGCTTTTAATATTTCGTGTTTTTGTACGTGACTGTAAATATATTCATAACAGAAATCACAATTGCTCAAAAAAATAATGTTTTTCTACTAAAAATTACCTTATTTAATAATTTTTATTTATTTAAAACCCAATCTTTATGTCAGTTCCGGCATGTACAGAATATATGAAACCACGTGGTATAGAGTTTTTTAATTAACCGTTCGTGTGTAGCCTTTGTTTTGAAACTCTTTATTTTTAGTACGTCATTCATAAACCAATAAAAATTACGTTTTCCCAAAAATCACTGAAACATTAGTTTTTCATGGTTTTTGGAAAACATCAATTTTTATGATGTATGAATGCTGTACTAAAAAAGTGAGTTTCATGGCGAAGGCTACATACGAACGGTTAATTCATAACTTAATTCAATAAGATTTGATATTTTCAGTAGGCCTACATTCTAAGACTGACTTAACATTTGCCTTTAGTTCATAAAAAAATCTTTAAATAAGGGTATGTTTTGTAGAAAAATTATTTTATAAACAATTAACTATGGTTATATTACAAATGTATTTAAAAATAACACATAATATTAGCAGAAAAATAATTTAGGATACTGATTTAATAAAAATTTTTGAACATGCGCCATTGCAGTTTTGCACTGTTTGTCATGGGAAAAATTCATAAAAGCAAAATAAGAAATAAAAATGAAATTATAAACCCAGAGAAAACAAGCCTAAACAAGCTTAGATATGTCAAACAGATAAACCCAAATATGAACCTGGAAGGTACCTAATATGGACAAAACAACGATAACAGCACAGACAAACACATTCACAATGAAATATCAGAGAGCACAAGAAATCCATAATCACTAAATTCCTTCCGCGGAATTATTTTATCAAATCAAAACCCCTATTGCATGAACCATTTAAAGAACGGAAATTAGGATGCAACACCCTTAAACGTGACGTGCTTTTACATAGCTTTGAGTAAGCTAAATATTTCACCTCTGACACGTTCAAATTATTTTCGGTATGGAAAATTCAACTCTGAAAAAATTTTGTATTACGTGAGCCTCTGATATGAGATCTTTATTATGAATTTGCTGACATAGTACAACATGTAATATACTTAGGTTTTAGTACAGAAGTATTTAATCACACGAATTTAAAAGATCAGCAAAATTTAATTCATTTGAATTTTATGGCACTTGCATTAAAACATGCTCAATGATGAAGGTTAATTTTTTTTTTCTTTACCTATTTGAAACTATGCGTTTTTTGGCACGTAGAGGTAGGTTTTTTTCCTCCTAATAATGTGGACCGTTCATATATTTATATTACAACTCAAGCTAAATTCTAAGGTTGGACATTTCTATACACTGATTTTTTTTTTGTAAATGGAACAGAAATATTCATGTAAAATTACAGATATTTGCGAATTTGTACATACATACAACTGTATCACTGGCTTCGGATTCTTTCCCTTGCATTTATGCTTTGAGTTGTCCCAGTATCTACAATAGATAAAGTTATTTGTAAACTGTTCCTTGAATAGCTTTCCTTAACTGTTCCTTGAATAGCTTTCCTTAACTGTTCCTTGAATAGCTTTCCAGTATCAACTTCGCACATTAAAAAGCATAATAAAACAAATTGAAAGTAATTGTTTGATAGTTCATAAATTTCCCATTGTTAAAAAAATAAGCTAAGTCGGGCACTGGTTGTATCCGTCTTAAATTCCTTTTTCTGTCAACGATGCATAAAACAGAATAGATTATGAGCATAAATGCACAACTCTTCCACGATGACCGCAGTGATAAACAGCAAGAAGTTTCTGACGAGACGAGTGAACTTCGTCATAGGCTCTGGGTTACACAATTTAACGCCGGTAACCTAACTGACTCTCGTTAAGCTGGTTGAATAAACAGACGTTCGTACAAAGACATGCGCAGTCGATACAACAGTCGCCATTCCTAACACGTCTGCGAAAAACCGATGGATACAATCCCACCTACTTAATCGTTGCGTGCATACGTCTTAACGTATTCCGTTTCTTAACCGCGATTCCCTTTGGTTTCAGACGGACTCGGGCAAATATACCGCTGGTGACCTTTCCGGTTGTTTTTTTTCGCCGTATTGATCGGGAAAGTTGGGAAATAAGGATTTCTCGCCCTCGACCCTCCTCACCAATGCCTTTTTTTTTTCCTTTCTTTGGTCCACAGCCCCACACCCTGCCACACGACTTCCACCCTTCTCTCCTCCCTTCCCCATCGCCACTGAAAGAAAGAAAACTTTCTCCCTGCGTGTAACTTTCCAGTGCCGCGGCGCGGAATTGAAGGGATGCTGGAAAAAGTCGTAAGGGGAGGGGGGAGGAGGTTTAAGATCGGCGTGGTCACGTGATGTGGTTGCGTAAAAAAAAAAACCGCCCCGGCAGGAGTCTTGGAATCTGAAATTCCGGCACACCAATGAATAGCAAGCGCGCTCTCTAGATTCGCAACACTTTTCGACTCCTCCCCTCCCCCCTTTTCTTCTACTGATTCGAGTATCGAGTCGGAAAAGGAGCAATGTGTACTCCCGTCTCGCGTTCGAGAAATACTTTTTTTTTTTGTAAGGAAGGCGAAGTTCCCGCCCCTTTACCCCTTCCCCCCCTCTTCACCCACAACGGTACCTTGCAAAGATGCTGCGTGCTAGCGCTTAGGTTCAAGTCCCAAGGGAATATTTCGTATCGGTGGTACGAAATGATGGGTGTGACCTGAGCGAATTTACTGCGCTTTCAACCCGTGTTGAATTCCATATTCGACGAACACCGATATTCTGCACGGTTCGCATTCAGGGAAGTCAGGCACGTGCTTCTACTCTGGAATCCAGCCCGAGTTAAGTTCGCTAAATGTGGTGATAGCTCGGGCCATGGGGCTTAGAGGAGGGGGGGGGGGGAGGTGGAAGAGAAACTTCGCTTGGAGATTCATCCGTCACCAATCCTGCATTCCGACGGAATACGAAAATTAGTCAGCTTAAACAATTTAGCTCGTATTGGTTTAAAAATACATAAATCATTTATGAACATACATAGCACATAAAAATCACATGATTTTCTAGGACAGTTAATGTATGTTTCATTCATCAGATTTAAAAAAAAAAAAAAAAAAAGGCTTGTAGCTTCAATTACGGACACTTACTTCCAACTTGTCTGAATTCTACGTTAGATTTCGTGTCCGAGACCCCAAGTTTCGTATTATAAGTGTATCTGCCACATGATAACACGTGAATTTTCTCGTTACGGAGGTTAGATGTTACACATCAGTGGCGAGTACTGAAAGACTAACTCAAATTTTTTTATTTCCTTTATACTTTCGCAATTTTTTTTTTTCATGCAAACATTTTTGTACAATTTCGTCTCATTGTTTAAACTTCTCATCTCTCTCACAGGGGAAGCCTAAGATGTCCATCAAGTTCTGTCCCTGCCCGAACACGCCCGAATTTTCACCTTCGGCCAACCTCGGGTTTATTTATATATATATATATATATTCATATTTCTCTGTTTATTTTAATGTAGCTATACTAACCTAACTAACCGTCCTTAGTGTTTTAAAGTGTTTTAATGTAGCTAACCTAACCGACCACTTTTAATATTTGAATTCATTTTTCCTGCGCAAAAAATAAAACAAATCCCGAAGTTGGCCGAAGGTGAATATTCGGGCGTCTTCGGGCAGGGACAGAACTTGATGGACATCTTAGGCTTCCCTCTCTCACAGTGGCTACCAGAAGATACGCAAGTCCCAAATAACAGGGGGTGCTTTTTACTTCGGTAGTTAATAGTTCGACGTCGATGTCTTCCACCGCGGTGTCACGCGACCAACTGGGGTCTCGCCTCTAGCTTCACGTGACTCGACGGTCGCGCGTGGTCTTCCGCGAGCTTCTGGTCGCTGTCACGCAGTGCGCGTGCCGACACGTGCCAAGACGTCGTCACTGCAGGAATGCTTGCTGCGCAGGTCTGTCTGGTTAAACAATCGAGGAGGAGAAATGGGTGTCTGAAGACGAAGTTTTCAGGAGAAAACATGGCCTTTCCAGAGTACCATGGAGTGGCTGAAGATGAGAGTTGGACTGATCGAGAAAAAAGGTAACGAGGCACTGTTAAGAGGGAGATATATTGGTTTCAGAGGTTTTTTATGCTACTACAGATACGCATCGTTTAGTATTTATTAAAGATTTTCATAGTCCAAAACGTACTGTTTAGTACTGACGGTATTATTTCTATTGTATTCATTTAAATACCAGGTAATCTAGATCGAAGGGTTTTGCACCACAGGCCGCTTGCTACTAAATGGCTCCTGGGCCAACACCGCGTCTTGTATAATTGACTGTTTGGCCGATGTTTCGACTTGCCTTGTTGCAGTCATCTTCAAAGGGAAACTATTTACAGCAGCCAGTCACTATAAACTTCAGGCATTTCGTTAAACTATGTGCCACTGAGAAATAACTTGCGGAAAAAAATTGATCCAATGGTGGCATTAGTGTGTTAATATTTCCCTGGTTCCTATTGTCTACTCTCGCAGCCCCTTTATGGACACAAAAAAAACACACACACACACGAAAACATGAAATATTTATTTCAATCACTCCAGTCTTGTTTTCGGATGCCAACTGGTGGCCATGGCGTCGTTGCTATTTACCTTTCCTCCCCCCTTCTGCTTCTCCTGTATTCTCTCTTCTCCCTCCCCGCTTCCCTCTCCCTACGTCGAAGCGACATCCATTCCGCGGTGTTTGCCCGCCCGCACATGCGCCGCCTCCCCCCCCCCCCATTTCCATCTCCCCCCGCCTCAAACCAACCCCGATTAATTTGTTTGTTTGCTTTATTTGTTGGCTTAGCCGGCCGTAATTATTCGCGGCGCAAACACGGCGTCGCGCTCGCCGGCTGCAGTCAAAACACATCCCCGCTCCGCAAACTGCCAGCACGGATTTGATTTGGACTGTTTTGGAGAAGGGCGAAGGGGAGGGGGGGGGGGCTGCGGGCAGGTCTCGTTTGGAAAATGTGAAAAGAAAAAAAAGATTAACGGGACGTGAATCTGTCCGACACGATACATGCCCCCCCCCCCTTTTTTTTTCCCCTTTCCCAAACGCAATTCCTGTCATTCGCTAATGGACGTTGTTGAGGGATTCCACGCTAAATCCCCGTCGCTAGGGGGGGGGGGGGCAGCGGCCTTGAAGATGGCTGCTGCAAACGAATGCCGACACGTACACTCAAAAATTCTGAATCGTTCAAACTGCTCCGATTCGAACTGGCGTATCTGCTTCACTTGAATTGGTGAATTTCAGCATTTTTTTCAGTTACTGAAGTTTGCTGATTTCTCAGTGATTTTAGAACAAAATTTTTTCAGTGAATTTCAATAAATAAACCACGAATTTTTTTTACGAGCAGGCCACTGATTCGCCAGTCACCAACAACAGGACAAAAGGTTTTCATGTATATATTTACTGCGCAGCTGTATGGAGTGCCGGCCATATTGGCTGCGAAGGGTTTGAGGATTCGAATCCCAGCTAGGAAATGCATGCCATACTAAGAGTGACCCCACGTGAATTTTAGTTCCTGTTTTTTTTTAAATAGCAGCCCATCCAGCTATAGTAATAGCGGGCCCCTTAAAGTATTTTTAAAAGCTGTGGTGTCTGGTTAGGTCTTTGGTGTATAAAATAGAGTTAAAAGTCAATAACTATAGTTACTATAATAAACATAAATATATGTTTTTAATTTTGTTCAATTAACAGTGACGTGTTGTAAAAATGTATAAAAAATTATTACTCGTAGCAAAACAGAAAATTGTTCGGCAGATAGTTTATACAAATAATCGAATGTAAAGCATTTTGTTACAGTGCGTGCTTTTGACGACAGATATAGGTAAGTCTTTTTATTATGAGAGAAATTATGTAAACGCGTTAATTCAGAGCATTTGTGTACTTCACGAAACTAAGGTCAACAAACAAAAATATGAAATAAGGCTAGGTTAACTACTGTGTAAAAAAATTAATGAGTAAATAAAACAAAACAATAAAAAAGACACGTGAAATTGTAATAAAATGGACGAATAGTGGAGACAAAATTAGGGGAAACCTACTAACTGACCCTGAAGTATACCTCTAAATGATTCTGTTTTAATAGGAAAAGGTGTGTTGGGTTAGGTATGTAACATAAATAAAATTCTTATAAAAATACGGTCTTCGTTTTAATTTTTGGGAGTATAGGTTTTCGCCCGACTAGGTAATCGTAAATAAAATAAAGTTTGGTTAGGTTAGTACAGCAACATATTTTTATAGTATGGTTGTGAACGTGAGACGTAAAGCCACGAACGTGCCAGGTACCTAGCTTGATAAACTCAGTAGCAGTACATTCCCGACGTTATCCGCAAGCGTAAGAATATCCCGGATAACTTGTAATCAGTATACACTACAAATGTTTTATTGTAAATGGAACAGAAATATTTCTGTAATATCATAGATATATGTAAATTTGTACATTTACATGAAAATAGCCGTATAGCTAAAAAAAAAAAAAAATTGTGTTCGCAGTAACACTGGGTTCGTACTCATACCCAGGAATTAATGCTTTGTGTTGTCCCAGTACCTAGTTAAAAGTTATTTGTAAACCTGTCCCTGTATAGATTTCCAGTATTAACTGCGCACATAATTAGCATGATACAACAAAACCAAGTCAAATTGTTTATATATTCGATTATCTTTTCCATGGTTTGAAAAAAAATATATATGTGCTTGAATGAAACATGAATAAAAACATAAAATAATGCGTTAATTTTCGCAATAGCTAAATACTTAGAACTATCTCAATAAACGTATTTCATATATGCAAAAAAAAAAACCATAGTCATGTGTTGTGCAAATGTACAATATTTTTCTTGTAGTAATAGAATATATTTTTTTGGTTGCTGGTTTTCCAAAGAAATTTTTGCAAAAGTGCAGAAAATGTTTTCGTATATACATATTTTTTAACAGCGAGGCCTTTGCAAATTAAAGTGTGTGGTCTAAGCCGTGTGTCATCGGATAGTGCTTGACGTGTCGGTTGTCGGCACTTGCCAAGGAGAGAACTGCGACCTGACGGGAGAAACTGTCCTGTCTCCCCAACCCCCCCCCCTACTTTTTTTTTCACCCTTCCTCGTGAAACCTCGAACCAGCCCCAGGGGCACATCGGAGCGGCGTCGAGGGACCCCAGCCCTCTAGCCTCGCACCGCTTGTCCGGTTATTAGTGTGTGTGAGAGGAGGGTTGAAGGGAGGGTGGATGCCCCCGTGGGGGTTGGACGGCCCATCGGTCTGGATGGGCGAGGAATTGAATTCTCGAGACGACGGGTAAGGACAGCCCGGATGATGTGTCTCTTGGGGAACGTCGCGTAGGCTTAGGTCCGAGAGAGAGAGAGAGAGAGAGAGAGAGAGAGAGAGAGAGAGAGAGAGAGAGAGAGAGAGAGAGAAGAGGGCCAAGAGTAGCTCCGCCCAAGACCCAACGACTTGACTTCAACTTGCATCTCCATGCGATTATTATCCACCTAGGGGAAATCTCTACGGATATTCCAACATTTTTTTTGTTATCGCCTCATTCATACGCTACGTTGCTAACCATCCTTTATTAGTAAAAATCTCTGGCAAATACGTGCTCATTAACTAAAGTTTTTCTAAGTGTATTCGTGTTAGTGAGTCAAGGAAGGTTAAGTGCGACGCTCGCTGGTGCTTCTGGCGCAGTGTCGCCTCGAAGCGCAAGGCTCTGAACTGGCGCGAAGTCTTATTATCGTCGTGCGCAAGGAAACTGTGGGATCTGAGCAGCAACCATAACATTACATGGCGGAGAAGTGAAGATGAAGATGTAATGCAAGTACCTACTTTGAGTGCTTTCGAGAATTTGTATCGGGAGAAGTTCTTTTGAGTGCTTTCAAGAAGCTGTACCGGGAGTTTCATGCCTAAAAATTACTACCGTACGAAAAACGCGGTATACGCCATTTTCACTCTCCTAAAAATACAGTTTAAAAAAATCCGGAAAAAGGAGTACTCATCCGTCCCCAGCATATTTTTTTAAAATTATTTTCGTAAACAGATACCACTTTGATATCTGAAGCAGTTTTTAAATTACATTATCCCCCCCCCCCCCCCTGAATATCTGCACACCGAATGTGTTTGCAGGTAGGCGTGGCCCTTAATTATCAACATATGATATCAACTAAAAAAAAAAAAAAACAGAAAAGAAATATTAATTCGTGCCAAAAATTAGGATAGATTCCAAATAGGTATTATAGCAACAAAATTTTTTTACCAAATCCAAAATTGGTTCTTCATATAGGGGTAGGCCTACTGACCCAGTCAATCACGTGTGCTGATTTCGGAGAGTCGATCTCGAGACTGAAAAGTTCATCAAAGACAAGCTGGCCTTGATGATGTCCCGGGTTGTTTAGGGGGGAGGGGGAGGCGGGAGTATGGTTCAGGAATATCTCGGGGTAACTTCAGGGAGATTAGCCAATTAGGTAGCTTGTTTCAAGGCTTACTTAGTCTTCGCAAAGGCGCGCAAACTTCCAGCACTCCGCGCTAGTTGGCCGGGTGTTTCACTCTTTAACAAGAAGAAAGTCTCGAATGGTACCAAATAACCGTAACGGTGATTGGATAAACTTCAATGTTTCTTTAACAGCTTTGCTTGTCATGTTTTGTTTCTGTGAACTTCCACCCTCATCCCGAAGGAAATTGTTTTTCCGCGTTCGAAAATTCGATTTGTAGTATCTTTTGTGTAAAATATCTAGCCTCTCCCAAACCTTTTGTTTCATCCTTTTCCAACAAAAATATTTTCCTCCCTTGACGTGTCTTTTATCGAGTCACACCGAAACACACTTGACATTCCAAGTGTTTATTTGTACTACAGATACAAAATTTCGTTTTACCAAAATTTCAATGTTATTTTTAATTGACCTTGGCTAGAAAAGAACTTGATTTATGATATCTTAAGAGTGTTCTATTGTCCTATCTCAAGTTGAACAAACTACGCTTCAGAACAAGAAAACGTCAACTACAAGATTAGATCCCAATTAAGGGATAGTTGTGTGCCTGTACATGTTTGCACTCTCAATAAATGAACCTCAATGACAACCAAAACATAACAAGAGTCTATAAATGTCAACAGTCATATGTATTAAACGTTAATCATTTTTCAAGAACTTTCTTTCAGCTTTTATATTTTATTTTACTTCAGGTACAAAGACAGTAAGTATTACAGACAAAGGTAAAAAAAAAAAAAACGATGTTATCACTTGAGTTAATTTATAGGCAACAGTTGCATGCAGAGATAAAATTATGGTTTCCATTAAACTCGATAGAAGACTAACAATTACACGTTAAACAACGCATTTAAAACGTTACAAGAAAACAATCAAAAGCTTACAATTACAGTAACAAGATACTAAAGTTTTGGCCAAGGCTATACAATATTAAAAAAAAAACCTTAAACCTTTACAAAAATTGCAAGGTTAATAAAACGTGTTACTTCAAACCAAGACTAGGGCGCAGTTTCTCACGCGTGACCTAAGTAAGCATTTCCAATCAGGCTACCGTACACTCGCACGCCCTTGCAACGAAAAATAACATTAACTGTATGTAGGTATTGCCCATCACAAGCTATTAAGTTGAAAACAGCAATATTCGAAAGAATAATAAATACTTACAAAAGCCAACCTACAATTACACGCATAAGAACCAGTCACTAATAAAATTTGCAGTTAAAGAATTTAGCAAAAAAGGTATACAAACTGGTGAGTGTACACATATATGTACTACATACATACAAGCAGCCCAAGGAAGGTCCATTCGTTAAACAGGCGCATACAAAAGTTTTAAATACGCATGTACTGACGTTTATTAGACTGCTAAACACTACCTTGAGTAGCATAAATAGTATCGGTCCTACACAATCTAATGTTCCCGACCAAAACTCAAAAGCATAGTTAACAAACTTAATTAACATACGTGAGTTGTCAAAACGACGCAGAAAATGTTATGAGTCCTGTTTGTATGTTTGTAGAATCTGAGAAAAATAGCTAGTAACTTTAACTTACAAACAGCGAATCTAAATAAAATTGACCAAAATAAGAAAAGGGGGTTTAACCTTGTGCCAGACGGAAATTTTTATGTGTGATCCGAGACTGAACTTCGAATAAGGGGACCAAGTACTTACATTACATGCAGTCAATGCATCCATGAACCCAAGCTTTTAAAACCAATATTCAAAACTCTGAACACGTGTTGTCGTCGGGCGCTACTGGAACTGGAAGGTCACCAAGACGATGGCCACAAATATAAAATTCCAACCGATCTGCACATGCGCTGAAGGAAAGGTATTTGAGGGAAACAACATGAAGGGAATGGTCACATTACCAACGGGAAGGGGAATAGACTTGTCTCGCATCGGTAGTGACGTCAAGGACCATGGGTAGATTCTAACGTCCGCTGAAAACCCCTCACTGCAACCTCAGAGTAAGAATAACACTATGCTACTTTCTTTATTTCATGCAATAAATACGTTTGTAGATTAGATAACGATTCTGTTTTCCCACACAATTTAAAGCTAGCATTCTATGAACTATTGGTTATTATTTTCAAATATTACACCAACACTTAATTATTTTTTATAATGGAAGTAAACAATTTTTCGCACGATTTTCAGTTAAAGGGGAATTAACTACTTGAAAAAAATTTGTAGTAAATTAGGCTTTGTTCTTTTCCTAATAAAACTATGTCTAATGCGCGAATGGTTTCAACAGGATTTTTTTTTTTTCAGTTTCCACGAAAGTATTAGTAATTTTGCGTGAGACTTTGCCCAGCTTGAAGCGCAACCCCCCCCCCCCCCCTTTTTTTTTTACAAAAAAATCTATTCACACTCAAACCCGTGACCTTGAATCCGTTAATATATCATTACAGATTCTGCGTTATGTCATTGATTGCGATACAATGTGAAATCTCTTGATTGGCTGCGGATAGGTGTCCCAAGTTTCTAAAGTAATTTGTGGAATTTGTAATGAATTGTTTCCTACAGTTGTTTAGCTAACTCGTGGGATATTTCATGCCGCTGGGTTGTCACTTGGCAAGTACTCGCGTCTCTGCGGTTTGCGTCACAGAAGAGGTGACGAACAAAGAGAGAGAGACAGAGAGAAGTAAGAAGGATACGCTCCAACTTTTCCTCTTGCGCCTTCATCACACCCTCCGCTAACCTCTTTCATTCTTCTCTGCTTGGATCGACTTTTATTTGATTTTTTTTTCTTTTCCTTTTTCCGCATTTTTAATATCGCCCGCGTCCGCGTCCCTTACCCGCTTCCGCCATATTCATCCATCAGTCTTCCTCCGTTCTTGCTTTCTGGCGCCTCCCCGATTCTCCCTCCTCCTCCTTCGTCGTCCCTTTTATTTTATCCTCTCAACCTTCCCCACTCTCGTCTTCCGGTTAGCGCTTGATTCATCAGATCATCTGGAACGTTGAACCATAGTTCACGAGAAATGATGTCGGCGCTGCAGTTGTGAGACGGGTGGCTGACGTCACCAGGCTAAGTGCTGCGAGTTTCCTGATACATGCGTTGGTTACGTTTCAGTACCCAACTATATATATATATATATATATATATATATATATATATAATTTTTTTGCGTGTAACATTTTAGCTCTCGGTATACGGCAGTTGGTAGAAATAATTTCGTAAATGGAACGGAAATGTGTAACAACGGTGCTGCCATCTGTGGCGGATGGCACGAACTAAAGTTCGCAAAGCCAAAGGGAAATTTAATAGTGTTAACTGTTTATTGAATATAAAAAAAGGTGGGCAGTATTTTAAATAAAATTCCATACGTAGAAAATGAGGTCCAAAGCCAGGGTTTATATTCATTTCAAGTATTTTTCGCTTTTATCTGAGCCGTTTTCATTACATAGTTTAAAATTGGGGTTGCAAATGGAATGATTCGATGGTCGACGAACTGCTACGGCAGCGAATTCTAGCGGTCGGGTGCGTAAGCTGCGTGTGATTTTCCTCGAGAAACGTAGCAGAATACACAATTTGCGTATAAATTTATCACGTTCTGTATTATTTTTAAAGAATTCGTGCGTTGCATTTTGCGTCCAATTTTCGTATCATAAGTGTATTTGCGCATTATTAATCTACTTTTGGAGATATTTTAAACAATTCTACGTTAAAATTTCACGTTTTTTTTTTTTGCAACATGAGAACACATTAATTTCCTATTTTTCTCGTGGTTGGATGTTACGCGTCTCTGGCGTGTACTGAAAGACACTCTAACTTTTTTTTTTTTTTACCGCGCTGCAAAGAAGGGTTGGAGAGTAAGCAGCACCGGGAATTCATCACTCCTGGCGACGGAGCTTAGCCGCTGAGAGAGAGAGTAAGAGGGGAGGGGGGAGGGGCCGTGGCAAGGAGGCTGTTATCTAGCGTGACCTCGCCAAGGCCTTCGCTTCTGAGAAATGGTCTTGCGACGACTGGGGCGGAGTGAGATAACGGAAGCCCGCCGGTCGTCGGAAGTAGCGAGGAAGGGGGAAGGGGTGGATGGGACTCGAAAGAAAAAAAAAATGTTGGGGTGGTGGTGCGTAAAGTAGAAGTTGGAGGGGGTGGTGGTGGTGGTAGACAAGGAATTGTTGCGCATGCGCGGAATGGTTGCTGCCTCCACAGATATATTTCCTTCTCCTCGACCGGAAAACCGTCATGACGACTGGTTAAGGGAGGGGGTTGGGGACGAAGACGACGGCGACTTTGCTTCAAGGTTGTGTCGACGATCCTTGGATGGTGGCCTTGTGGAGAGGACCAAAAAGGGGGGAGGGAGGGTCCGTAATCTTGGGTTTAAGGCTGCCCTCCCAGCCCGCCAAGTCCGATAGCCGTTCCGCCCGTCCGTGCAGATGGCGGAGGGCAGCTAAGGCTTTAAACCCAGTTGCTAACCCTTAAGATTTGGCTTCGTAATCAAACTGACACGCAAAAAAAATAATTTTAAATACTTATTTATAATCAGCCTCCCAATACTCAGTGTTATGAATTAAACATCGGCTTTAGTTGAAGCAGCATTGAATCACTTCGTCATATATACATAATTTTTATAATAACATAGATTAATGCGGATGCCCATATTCCTTGTACCTAAATTCTTCGCATATTACTAACATCTAACAAAACTCTGAATGTCCAGCGAGTAGACTTTACTTAGAATATTTTTTTCCTTCTTATAATAAAGAAAATGACTTGAGTATGTGGAAAATTCACCCACGCCGATGTAGAACAAAGAAGTATGTCGGGAAAAAACAACTCGGAAAAACTATAACCAAACAAATTAGGCACCCGGGCGGTAGAGTTAACAACTGCACAGCACACGGCGAACAGCGAGGCTTCTGCGACAAAGAGATGGTCAATGGACGTAATTCGTAGACAGGACACCGAGAACTTCACCGCAACACTTAATCCAAAATATTGCTGGAAATCGTGAATAGCACTGACCAGTGGCTGATATAGACATTTTTTAGAGGGAGGGAAAAAGTTTTAAAATAAATAAAATAAGAATATGTGTATAAAAAAACTTACGTCTCATTGCGTCCGCCACTGGCTCACGATATTTCAAACATCAACATGGCCACAAAAAAAAATTAATTTTACGTCAGCTTCAAGCGAGGATTGGCTTAGCACAGCGCAATGGCTACACATGTAGCCTAATCTGTGGTAGTCTGCGAAATCGCTCTGCTCTATTACGGGCGGTAAATTTCACGCGCAGAGGTGCTACAAAACTGAAAATTGAGCCTGTTTAGCGACTCACAACGAGCCAACTAGTGGCCTGCGAAAATTATCGCCCAACATCGCGACGAACTTGCACTTAGTGAGTGACGCTTCGTCTCAGAGCGGGCAAGACTTCCTCACACAGGGAAGCTTGGAGGAATCCGAAGTTTGGTCGCGATCGGCGGTCCCGTGAAATAACGTTTTTTTTTTGGTCCACCATTTTTTTTCCTCTTCTAAATACAATATTTGACTTTCGGCCCAAGAACCTGACAGAAAACGACGCGAGGAAGCGTCTGGTGTGTAGAAGAACTCTCCAGATAGAATATGTTGTCCGCAAACCGACAAAAAAAAGGTTAAAGTAGCTTGGCTTCAGTATGTAACTGCTCCCTGATGATGGCGACTGCAATGTCGACCGAAACGTCGGTTAATTATTCGCCAATATATCTGAAATACGCTTAGTACAGATTGTGTACGGCACCGTATAGCATAGTTGGATGTCCAGTAAAAAATAATCCACACGCTGCATGGTTTGGCAAAAAAAAGAGGGTTTTGACGTGGATGCGTCGTCTACATTTTGCTGCCAGTCCCCAGCCTTCGTTCGACACCCAACTAGAACCACCTCCATTTTTTTTTTTTACTTTAACAAGGGATTGAAGTCTCCGAATTCTCTCGTGTGCAGTTCTTCAGGGGAGGTGCCATTGATGATTATCGACAGATATTTCCGGAAAGAAGAAGATAAAAAAAAAATAAAGAGCCACGCAAGTGTTTTTTAACGTTTCTGTTCGACGTCGATTTCCCACCTTCCCCCTTTTTTTTTCTTTAACTCCCCCCCGCTCTTCCTCTCGTCATCCAGCTGTCACTTTGCCCCCGTCACTGGAGTCACTCGCCACCCACTGGCTTCCAGAAGGCGCCCACGCAAGGGCTGAGTTCGACTTCCAGGCAAGCGCAATCCAATTTCAGAAATTTCACAGGAGACAGTTTAAAACGTCTTTATGCTATGAAAAAAAATTTTTTTACGTATATCTGTTACAGGTTGTTTGAAAGAACTTACGTCCATTATTGTTTAAGTATTGTGAATATTGAAAAAAAAACTTACAGTTTTGAGTGTATTTCCATTATATATTTATTTAAATTTTTTTTAAATAAATTTAATCGTTATTTTTGATGTGTAAACATCTTAGCTCTCGGTGTACGGAATTTGGTAGGAGTAATTTCGTGAAAATGGAACGGAAGTCAACTTACGGAAATTCGACACAGATACGGCGGACCCACTTGTTGCAAAAGAAACCCTTATGTATTCACTTTCGTAAACATTAAGGCACATACCAAACATATTGGTGTGACAAATGAAAATTTATGATAGTGAAACTACCACGGAATATAAATTGTAAACTAAAATAGTCATAGTGAAAAGTAATCTCAAGTTTTGAAATACCCAAGAAAATTGGCATTTTAATGATTATAATACTTATTCTAATTGCAATATGTCAACGAATTTGACAGCACAGCGGAACAGCGCGCGCTTGATGACATCAAGGAAAGTGGTTCAAATCTCGTCCGCAGAGAGTTTTTACTAAAATTATCTATTTATTATAATAGGCTATAGTAATGTTTTTAAGCCTAATACGGTAAAGGTTTGTTTGTAATAATTATTTACACACTTATTTCAGTCGTTTCACCAAAAATATATACTTAGTGTTATAATATGTATTTTTTTTTTATGTTTCAGGTTAGTATTTTAGTAATGCCTTTGAAGTAATAACTTCTAACGTGTGCGGAAACTTTAAAGTATTGACTGTTTTTGATGTATTTTAACAAGCTGGACAGTATTTTAATAAAATTCCTTGTCGAAAATTGGATATACCATCGGGGTTTAGGATTTTTTTAAAGTCTTTTCCGCTTTTATCTGAACCGTTTCTAATAGTTTAAACATTCATTTGTTTCATGCTGCCATCTGCGGGTGATGGTGGCAAACAAAGTTTACGATTACGGCAGCGAATTCTAGCGGCGGGCGCAGAAAGTAAGTATGTGATTCGCTTCTAGAATTTTTTGTATGTACCCTGAAAAGTTAATATTTTATTGATCAGTATATTTATCACGTTCGGCATTATTTTGAAGAACTCTACTTTGAATTTCGTGTCCGAGTTTCGTATTATAATTTTACTTGCAACACAGTAAGAGAACAATGAATTTTCTTGTTCCAGAGGTTATATATTTACACATCATTGGCGAGTACTAAAAGACTAGCTCAGTATTTTTTTTTTAAAGATAATCCGCAAGGATCTTATGCTGTCTCGAGTTTTGTTCACGAAGACGGCCGGGTGCTCCGACGTAAATTTCTCCATGTATTTGAACAATTCACTTTCAGGGAGCGAAATAAACTTTAATACGTCCCTGTCGTTTTTTCTTTTTTAAAACTAGTGTCACGTGACTTGTATCAAATTCAAACATTTCTTCAAAAGAAGTACCAGCGGTACCCCATTTAGGTACCAAATGTCACTTGCAAAGACAACAAGGAAACGATACTTGTTTTTGAACATCGTACCACCAAACTGAGTTGTTCACAAACGATGTTTACTAAACGACAGTGCCAGAAGGATGAGTAGACCATTGAAATTCCTTTTGAGAACAGACGAGAATTCGTGACGAGTCACGTGACACAAATTAGTCCTTCTACCACTGATAAATAAATAAATAAATATATATATATATATATATATTGTAAATGAAAACAACTGCATCACTACAAAATAGTGTCCGCAGTAATACTGAGTTCGGATTCTTACACGGGTATTTATGCTTTGCGTTGTCCCAGTGGTTTGAGGTATTTGGAAACCGTTCCCTGAATATGTTTCCAGTATTAACTGCGCACACCAATAAGCATTATTAAAAAAAAAAGTGTAATTATTGAATGTTCGATTATATTTTCCATGGGTTTTAAAAAAAACTTAAGCTTGAATGAAACATCTATTAAAGTATAAAATTAAGCTACAATTTTCGTACGAAATACCCAGTAGGATCTCGAAAAACGTATTTCATATATGAAAAAAAATAACCATAGCCATCTTTGTTGTAGTATTCACAAACTATTTCTTGGCAAATGGTTTCAAAAGGAATATTTTGTAAAAGTACAGGGGAAAAAAATATTTTTTTTTCCAGCGTAGCGGCGTGCGTCGCGCTGGTGGTAATTGAATGGGGACTGTCCCACCTGTTTGATCAATCCCCCGTGATTGGTTGCGGCGGACCTAGGGGAGGGGGGTGCTCGAAGGGCGTGCCGTTGGACGAGGGACGCGGAGAAGGCGGGTCCCGATCACTGACCGTTGATCAAGTGTTGGTTTGGGCGGAAACAAGGGTGGACAGGCAGTTGTGTTGGAGTGGAGAAGGGGGGGGGGGGGGGGGGTGGTATGTGTTTGTGAAACTGAAGAGGCCGCGGCCAAAAGCGCGCACGCACACGCACACACACACACGAGAGCCTCTCTCGCGTTTGCCCACCGCAGCCCAAAATGAACTGAATTACTCTTTTTGTGTTATGATGCGTGGTGCGGTGGAGGAGACACTCGTACGATCCAATTAGCCCCCGCCGGCCTCATGCGGGAACAAAGTGATGGCGGACCCTCTGTCCCCCCTCCTACCACACCGTTAGTAATTACCGAATATCTACCGACTTTTAAACGAATGATTCTCCTCACAATGAACTAGAAATTCTTCACTGTAAAAAATATAATCTGTATTTTTTTACAAGAAAAATTTGCGAATGATACATTTCACAAGCGATATCGTTGGCCACTGATTTTCCAAGGACTATCCTTGTAAAAGTACACAAAAAAAATTACAGTGTTCGTAATTTCAGACGACTGGATATTAGCGTAAGCTATACTCCGTATTTCGACTTCCACGTGGCAATATATAATTTCCGACTTTCCATTTTAACTGGGAGGTATTCCACACTGCCTACACACTCCGGTCATCCGCCCCTCCTCAAGCTCGAGGCTGGTTCCACCATTGCCTAAGAATGTGTGGGTAAGTATACATTCCTCGCTCTTATTTGACCAGTTCTGAAAGCAACCTACGTAAGGACTTCGCCTGCCTGGGGCACGTAGAGCTTCAGAAAAAAACAAACACGCATTTTGAAAAATACTCAATTATCATATTGTTGTCTGCCAACGAAAAAGCATTTAATAATACGCCGAGGGTGGATGAGTAATACTACTTTATCTGTCCGGTACAGATCCTTGAAACCACACGAAGGACTTGCATGACACCGTTGTCTTCCATTCTCCGCCATAATTGTAAGTACGTTCCTTAGTTTCTTTTTATGAAGACTATTATATTCTTACGAACGCAGGACTGCGTCACGCGCCAGATTCCGAGCGTGCCGGCGGCCCAGCACGGCCACTGGAGTCACGCGCCGTGTCAAGTGTGGTCCACTGGCGTAAGGCATGCCACGCGCTCCTGGCAGGATTACAAGGGTCGTCGATACCACCTCCCTCCTCCGCTCCCCGCGCATCATCCTGCCCTCGGCGCTGTTATATATCGCTGAACGGCCTTGGGAGTTCCGCGGGCCGCCGCGCGGAGTGGCGCGAATGGACGCTGCTTTTCTGGACTGTTCGGGCGTCGGGTCGGGCCCGGCATGACGCGACTCGTCACTGCTGCTCTCGTTAGTTCTAGAAATACGACCTACGACTACTTCAGCAGCGACGCCGGCCTCTCCGGGAGTTCTGAGCGAGTTCGGAGAGTTTCGCGAGGGAAGGGAAGTGCGACATCGGCGAAGAGGGTGAGAGAACCCCCCCCCCCCCCCACCCCCTCCCGGGAAATGGCGCGACGCGGAGTTCTACTGGATCGCGAGAATGAGTGGCGTGACTGAGTGGAGCGAGACTGTGTGTGTGGATAGACGCGAGGTAAGGGGCGAATCAGTGTTCATCCTAGCTCCAGTACGGAGTGCGTACTCGGAACTTGACAGACATTGAGTGACTTGCGAATAAACATTTTTAAGTGCCAGTGATTGTGATCGTTCATGTTTTTGGTACAATTATTTATTATTAATGTAAATATTAGAAATTAATAAAACTGTAATAAAATTCAATTGGTCTATCCCTTACGAACTCAGTTCTCCCCACATAAATTGTAACAATATGTTTTCAGACAAAAACGTTCAATAAGTCGTTTCGGCAACGCTGAAGTGGCTAATTTTTAAGTTTCTTATACGTGCAACACTTTCAAAGTATCTTTCCTCTACCGTATTATTTGTGTGCTGTTTTGTATGTGTGCAGCGTGAAAATAGGCGTAGTTTTATTACAAGAGAAAAAGAAGTAATGCCTCGTGACTAGCAATAATCTAAAGCGAGTAAAAAATATACATATATTTGTAGCTTTTAGTTTTAATAGTGCATTCCATATAGGGAATCAAGAAAATAAACTTCTTATAAGGCACATTTACATAGCCAATCTCAGGTGACCAACATCCATTGATGACTTACGTGCACACCCGAGGATGATATGTAGATATATCATATGGATGCGAATGTTTCTATCATAATTGTCATTACTGGGCTATATTGATATCCAAGCCATATTAGACACACGTATATTTACTAAATATCTAGGAACTTGTGTCCACCCACCCGGAAGATTCAGTGTTCATTTTATTTATTTCTTGTTTTTAAATTAGCAATTTTTTTTGGATCCTGCTTCAGATATCTTTACTTCGTATTTCGTATCTTTCCGCCGCGTTCAAAATTGTTAGAGGTTGGAATCGTAAAAGCCGACGTCACGACTCAGGTGTCAGTGTACCTTATCCTAGAGTGTTGGGTTCGAGAATGAAGTTCGTTAGCTGGCCCCTACTAAGCCGTCCAGCATAAGCATAGGGAAGTTAATATAAAAAACAAAACAAGAAATGTAAATGTAATAAGTAACTTTTAAATTAGTATTATAAGTGTTTATTTCTATCATAAATCAAGTGTAGTGGCCGTTATTTCAATACTGGCGGTTATATCAATGCATGGAAATTATTAAACTAATTCTCCTTGGCGTACCTGTCGGCCCGCGTGTGAAATTGCACGGTGTCACCGACAGGTATGTTTTCTCGAAGCTAGAACACCAAAGTGTTCCGTGTTTAGCGCGAAACAAACCTATATGCGAGGCAGTCGCTTGGCGTCGTGTTACACCAGACTGCCCACTAGTTCGCGGCGGTCGCGTTAGTTTCACACCCCACCTTTTTTTTCCCTCAAAAAAAAAACAAGGCAACGCGAAGCTGTTTTCGCGGGAGAAGGAGAGGGGGTGGGAGGGACCGCGGCAGCGGCAAACTCGCACTTGGACGCGGGCCAAAATTCCGGCTGTGGAACAGCCTCTGACCCGGTTCTATCGGGACCAGGAGTTTCTAGGGACGTCGTACAGAACCGCATGTAGTGCGAAGAGAGAGAAAAAAAAGGGGGCGGAAGCGGATGATGCTGTCAGATGCATTCATCGGGGTCTCGCTTCGTCCGCGAAAGAAGAGCCCAGTTAATGTTTCAAAAAAACCGTTATTTTTGAGGAATACGTTCATTGAGTCAGTTGTTGCGTCTTCTGTTTCAGCGATCCTCTTGTTAAACCGCAAGAGATGTCCGTGCCGATAGTTTCAACCGAGGGATCAATTATTGTCTCGGAGCAGAGTCAGGTAAGTAAGGCCGGTATTCCAAGACACAAAAATAAGGGTTTAGGTGTTGAATATGCTATACCTGTATCCTAACCGTATTCCTAATGCACGATAGGAAAAGGCCAGTCCCTTATTTTTAGGAAACGGATTTGATGTCCTATCCGTTGCCCATATTACGCGCATGTGCAGAGTTCGCCTTTTTATTGATCTTATCAAGATGGCGGACCCGCGTCTAACGCCACTAACTCGAATACTTTTGTGAACATCGGGAGACGTAACAAACGTGTTGGATGACCAAATTAAATTTTATGGTAGCGAAACTATCCTTTAATACATTTCGTACACTTTAACGGTCATAAAAAGATGTAGGTAATAGCGACTTAAATAGTACCTACTTGAGAAAATTAGAAAGGGGGTTTTATTTTTGTGCGATGGTGCTGCTATATCTGCTATTTTTGCAATAACAATTGTATCGATGGTTGCGAAACGTCCGCTAGAATGCGTTGAAACTAGTTTCTAGCCTCGCGCAGGGCACAGTTTATGAAAACGGTTGCCAATCCGTTTTCTTACTGGGATTCGGTTTGGACACGTCCTGGAATAACAGCCCGCGAGTTAGGTTACGGTTGTATCCCTACAAGGCAGTGCTTGTTCACTACCTTACCCGAACGTCTTGGAATACCACCCTAGTGAAGAAATGAAATGCTCATAAAAACTCATTGGCGATTTCATAGTGGTGGATGCTTTGACTCTTGCATCCCATCGGACCGAAATTAAAATCTTGAGAATACAACGGATGAGTGGATTTTTATTATTCAATCGTACATTTATGTTGATCTAGTAGGGATACTGTTCCTTACCGGTGCGTCTAGTTTTATTGCATCAAAGAACTTATAACACCTTTCATTTTAATTAAAATAACAACTCTT
The DNA here is from genome assembly GCF_032445375.1 of Bacillus rossius redtenbacheri. Lineage (NCBI taxonomy): Eukaryota > Metazoa > Arthropoda > Insecta > Phasmatodea > Bacillidae > Bacillus > Bacillus rossius. Next base: position 41,860,873 of record NC_086337.1, on the reverse strand, counting down.
TGATGTTACGATTCCGCGGAGAAAAGTTTCTGAAAAGACAAATATAACATTCGGGGCTAAGTAGATTGGCTAGGGAACAAGTATTTAGAAAGGCGAGAAAAAAAAGCGAGAAGAAGGATTGAAAACATAACTTGAGATAATACTGTAAGAGAATGTGGCTATTAGGTTTCCGGCCACAACGATATCAAATAAGACTGACTATTTCCAAGACATGGCAATTTTTTAATGGCAATTTTTTAGCGGAGTGCTATACACTGTTCATTCATCTGCGGGTGATCTATGTTTGTAAGCCACTAAGAGACAGTCTTCCGATGAGTTTAATCTGGACCACCTCATCTGTCTGAACTTCGTCGAGTTCAAATGAAGACAAGAATCAGTTCTTTATCTTTCCCTCGCCTTTCCTTCTACGATTTTTTTATTGCTTTTCATTTTGATTTTCAAAATTTGGCTTTGTTACAGCATAGTGCATAATTTAGTGAAATGATTCAAGTTAACAGAGACTGGCTGCTACAAACAGTTTGCCCTGTGAAGTCACTGATGTTTTGGGAATGGCTTCAGCTGTGATAAAACTGTCAGCAAACGCTACGTTATGTTCTTACGAAATATCTTCATGTGATTTTTCTGCCTTGCCTAAGGTACATTTACAATATTAAACGTTAACATTTTTGCCATGACACATAAACCACAGTGATTTTCTTATTCGTGTTCCTTCAGCCGGTTTTTTATTATTTATTATTTTATTTACTGCTGCTCTCTCATACCGACAGCACTTTACTATTCTATAACCGGCAATGAAGTTCTTCCAAAGATGCCGCTGTGCTTCAGAGGCTGAATACACTGCAATTGACACGCGGATTGTGGATGTCGTACTTTTAATCCTTATATCCGTGTTTTACGTTCATGTTTTAGATATGTGTGTGGTTTTTATATTTTGTTTGTGTCACTGCATGCGTACACACAGAACACCCTAGAAATGTTGGCTCATTTAAGCTAATAACTAGCTAATTAGTTTTATGCAGTATGAATAATCAAAGTTGCTGATTATAAATTTTTTCTCATAAGTCGTGAAAATATTCTCCCCCACCCCCTTTTTATAACAACCCAAGAATAGCATGTTTGATTATATTTTGATTTGTTATCAACAGTTAGGTTATTCGTGATTGTTTAGCACAAATTTGTGGTCAAAGTATAATATAATTTGATGCATGATAGGAATTTATAAACTTTTGAAAAATGCATACAACACATAAATAACTATACTTTATTATTTTTTTTATATTTAAAACCGTAATTAATTGATCCATCAAGTATTCTCGGCCTGAAGTTGAGTTTGAGAACATTCTGTATGTATGCATCTGGACCTGAAAATTCACAGCTGCTTTGACATGTTAAAAACCCCAAAATACTTGTATGTTTTTGCGATGTTTTCAACTGTGCCACAGTTGTTTCGACATGCTCTACGGTAATCGTAACAAAAAAAAAAAAAAAAAACCACAGCAACCAAACGGTCGTATCACATCCAGCTAAAATGCCTGTCGAGGAAAACAGCCAATATTAAAAAAAAGAAATTAGTACAGATCTAGAAAACACAGCACCATAATGACTAACCAGCCTAGCCAGGGGTATGTTTGTGTTTGCCAGGCGGGATGATAAGTGGGACGCTCTTTCGTGCTTCCAAGCGCAAGGCTCTGTCTGAACTGGCGCGCAGTCTTCTCGTCGTGCATAGGACAATTATGATGGCTGAAGCGGCAACCATGGCGGAAAAATGAAGATAAACGTGTAATGGAATTCACTTGGGTACTTTCAAGTTTGTTTTTTCCGGACGTTTCGTGTAGCCATCTCACTCGCCTAAAAATAAAAAATAAAATAAAAACATACATTTTATAAACAAAATGCGTAAACAGAACTACTCACACGCCCTCATCAGCTTATTGCTAAAAGATTTTCGCAAACAGACAACTCGGATATATTGAGCAGTTTTTAATAAATAGCGGAGATTTTTTTTATGTAACTCTATGCACCGCATGCGCCCAGGTAGGCGGGACCCTTAACAGGTGGAATTCCCTGGTCTCTACTTATATACATTCGCTATACGATAGCAAAAAATAGCCGATGACGCACGCACACACACACACAGACACACAATGTAGAGCTATCTCGGAAAACATCTCGTCTTGTTAACTATTCCTGGCCTTGTTTCTCGTTGTTTCGTTAATGCCGGCCGGCGAGCGTCGCGCGGAAATAAAGGCCAGCCACTGTTGTCGCCAGTAAACAGGTCCATCCATCCACGTAGCGACATCCATCCTAGTCCTCCGCGCGCGGCCCGAGACTCGCCAGTCGTACACGCGCGACCTTAATTGGCTCCCTTGTGGCCATAACGAACAGGTGGAGAGAGGGCGACTGTGGAACACGTGATTGGGAGAAAGGGGGGGTTGTGAACACCTCGGTCGATTTCCCGAAAACCTTTGTTCTCCGAGGAGGAGGGGGGGGGGAGAGAGTAGGAACACCTGAAGTATTATTCGCGCCGCCTCCTCCTCCTGACGGGACAGTAGTTCGACCCGGACGCAACTTCTACGACGAGGAAACATCAGCGTGTCGAAGGGAGAGGAGCGGTAATTTGTTCTTTGTTCGTCGTAGACTTCGGTTTGCCATCTCCCTCCCCACTCCCCCTTCCCCCTCCTCTCCATATTTCTGACGGGGGACGACGTCGTCCGGAAGCTGAATGTCCCAATCCTGGACCCCAGCTGCGCTGTCTTCACGCACCCCCTCCCCCACCCTGGTGATTCTCTCTGCGAAATTCCGCTTCATTCGGCACTGTCGTCCCCCCTCTCTTACCATAAAAATTCCTCCATTGTATTCTACATTGTTTGTGCCTCGAGACCGGAAAAATTTGCGGGTTCATTTCGTGACATGCTAAAAATTTACTGATTTACTATTAATGTGGAGCGTTCATGGCCAATTAGAGACTCCTCCCTTGTCACCCTTAAAAAAAATAGAAATCCGGAAGAATTAAAAAAGACAATTTGTAACTCCATATACTTAATGTTCGTTCTTAATTTCTAACCCTTTTCGTTTGTTTATCATTGGTTCCTAGAATTAAATTTTACTCGTAATTAAATTCGGCGATAATTGTTTTTCTTAAAAATACATTGCCCCCTTTTCAACCTATTAGGGTATGCATTTCACAAAATATAAAAATTTTGGTTTCATGTATTCGTATGTTTATTATTGGTATCGAATATCATTTACTATGCTTAATTAAATTCACTGTATTATTAACCTTAAAAGCATACCTACCCTTTTGCACCCCTTAGGGTTTGAAATGTTCAAAATATAAAATTTAAAAAAAATAGCTTCAGTCACCGAATTGCAAAGTAGTTTTCGATTTGGCTTCTTTTGCACATTTAACAGAGCTGATTAATTGCAAATACTGTTCATTTTTGAAGTAAAAGCAATTCGATCCCTCCACTGACAATAACTCTTTTATGAAAACGCTTACTGAAGGCCGCACGTGCTCTCTGTTCGGCCGCCATTCTGTCACTGAGTGGCGAATGTCGTCGCCCACGCGTTTTGTCCCACGTGTTCGAAAATGACGCAATACCTAACATTACCCAATTAGCGTTGGGTGGACCTAGGTGTACACTGGTAAAAACAGAAGTTAAATTAATTTTAATATTTCGGACTTAAGTCTACAACCTTGAACAATGCTAAGTTATCCCGGGTAAACGTAAGATTACTTATTCTTATATCATTACCAGTAACATATTTTTTTAACTCTAAATAGGACAATCATTTTGTAAACTTGGAAAGGTTAAACTGCTTTATATTGCTGATGATACTCATGAGTTTTGAGTCTGTACCATTATAAAATGTACACAAAATGTCGCTCAAAGGACCCCCCCCCCTCTCTCTCTCTCTCTCTCTCTCTCGCCAACAAACAAACACAGAGAGTTATGTGCAATGATGTAGCGAGCGTAGGTACGCTAGGGGCCATTCGGAATACCCCCTTTCTCTTTGTATGTATGTATCCATGTGTAGTATATACAAAGAGTTTGGTTTCACCCGACAATAAAACTGTTACGATTCATGGTACGGTAGGTGAGTAAGATATATCGTTTTACTTCTTTACAAGAGTTATCGTGTTCCCTCACACTATGCTGACGAATGAAGAAGTTATGAAGAATTAATTCGGTGTCTACGTGATAGCTGATCATGGTGGAGTCGTATAATAAAGTGGTAACCATTCGTCAATCCGTCCCTAAAAAGGTTGTAAAGTTTTGTTTATTTTATCTTCTGCAATTGATTGTTTGTAGTTAATATTAGTCCGAAATATTTTGTTTAATGACTCAACTTAGAGAAGGAGTAAGTTATTTTCCACTTTTGGTTTTGGCTACACAACGCGCTATAGCGAGCCCGTTGCCAAAGAGACCCTCTAAAAATCCAAAATGTTTCTCTTTTACTTTTTTTCCCCTTAGAAAATATAAAATAAAATCTGTGGTGGGAGGGGGGGGGGTAGTTGGCTCGAGGAAAAGGAACTGGGCTGTTAAAGAGAAATGGGGGAAAAATTTAGATACTGGCGGTATTGCATTTCGTGAAAATGCGAGGACTTAATGCTCCCACAATCCGTGTCTCAGCAGAAAACTTTGACTACGGGGTGTGGCGAGGGAAAGAGTGCGATCGGGGGAGGCGCGGAGTTGGTTGGAGACTGCGATCCAGACCGCTGCGAACCGTTCCGTCTCATAATTTATAAATCGTGCAACGGCCCTCAACCTCCCCTCCGCCCCACCCCCCACATCCACCCTTCATCGACCCTCTGAGGCTGCAGAAATCTCTCTCCCCCTCCCAACCCCCTCATTCCTCTTTACCAAAACTTAACGTCCCGAGAATAAGGTGGTCGCCGAGTTCTGGCGCGGGGCCAGAGGCAAATGGAATTGGACATTTTACATTAACATTAGAGCCGCCAGACGCACGCTGCTTCGGTCGGCAGATACTTTAGCTTGAGGGCGGCTTCCATCATCATATCTCTCTCTGCCCACCCCCCCCCCCCTCACTCACTCGCTCACGGGGGGGAAAAAACAGGCCGAACACCACCACGAAGCGGAGCTTAAAAGTCCTGTTAAAGTTGCCTCGTCTTGATTTTTATGTGTAACACCTTAGTTCTAGGTGTACAGCATCTAGTAGGATGATGAATTTCATGAATGGAACGGAAACGTGTAAACACGGTGCTTTCACCTGTGGCGGATGGCGCGAACTAAAAGTTCACAAAGCCAAAGGTAAAATTTAATAGTACTACATGTTTATTGAGTATTTATAACATGGGCAGTATTTTAATAAAATTTCACTGTCGAAAATCACGTCTAAAGCCGGGTTTAAGTATTTTTTTTTTCATGTTTTATCCCCCGCTTTTATCGGGGCCCGTTTCATTATATATTTTTAAAATTTTGGTTCGCTAACTAAATGATTCAATAGTTGACGTAGCCCGGCAGCGAATTCCAGCGCGCGATTATGGAAACTACGTGTGATTCGCGTAAAAAAAAAAAGTAGTTTGAAACACAATTTGCGTATATATTTATCACGCTCTGCATTATTTTAATTTCTTGATCGAGTTCCGTATTATAAGTGTATTGGTCGTTACCGAGGCTAGATGACGTCACGCATCTCTGGCGAGTACCTACTGAAAGACTAGCTCATGTTTTTTTTTGGCGTGACAACGTCTAATAAATCGATGAACGCCGGCTGCACGCACGAAAAAGGATTACTCATTGTCCCGTTACGCACATTGTCCCGTTACGCTCATTGTACGCTTGCGCCTCATCTATCTCTTTTCCACTCGATTGGAACAACCATCGATTTGACTTTACCGAGGCACATTAAACTTGAAACACTCCCATTCGTTTCCTACTTTTCCTATCATCGTCCTATCCTTAACAGAATAACACAGATTGGAAGAAGTTAAATAGCAAACATGTATAAAAGTTTTAGTTAAAATAATCTGTTCGTTAAAATAATAAACATATTTGAATTGATGAGTGCAAATAAAAGTAAATTTATCAATTAAATTGTAGATTTCATTTCACTCCTTCTTTTTATCCATACAAAATAGTGATAATTCAATAAAAATGATTCAATTTTATTCATAAAAGTATGCAATAATTTCATCAATGTTTTGTTATGACGTTGTCACGTTAAACTATCGTCCGTAAACCGACTTTACAGACAACCAATTTTTTAAAAATTATTTTCGAGTATTTAACTACCGTAAGTATGATTATTTAAATGTGAACCCGGTGGATAAACAGTCACAGCGAGGCAGCGCCGATCACAGTAGCTCAGTTGGCTGTATGCGGGGCTTGCGGTGCAAAAAGGTACTAAGTTCGATACTTGGGTGAGGAATGGGGGTAAATTGTGTCGTCTGAAATCGTCACAAAAGTCAATAAGAATGTCAAATTAAGTAACTTGAGAAAATTCATCAAACAGTCAATACGATGAAGTTTACCTTCGGCTCTGTGAACTTCGGTTCGCGCCACCCTCCAAAGATGGCCACCAAACCGTGGTTACACATTTCCGTTCCATGCGACTGCCGATCCGTTCAGGAAATTATTACCCCCAACAAATGCCGTGCACGGAGGGCATCGGTAAACGAAACAGGGTGCTCCTGGTCGTTTGTCCTCTCGTTGGAGTGTCCCTGTGGATGGATGCCCTGCAACGGAGCGGCAACGGATTGCACGCAGCAGGAACAACACCTCGAGACAACTCATACGCTATACCGACGACCTCCGGCCACGTTTTCAAAAAGGGTTCGAGAACAAGCGTCGTTCTACCGGGTTTTGCGATGTGAGCCGTGAACCACTACACCAACCCGTAGTTTTTTACATTCGCGTGATGACAAATTTTCGATCAAATTTGTTTCGTTTTATACACAGAAAATAAAAATTTTGTACTTTTCAAAAGATTCCTTTGGAAGCCAGTTGCCAATAAATAGTTTGTAATACTACAAGAAAGATATTGTAACTTTGTGCAACACATGCATATGTATTTTTTTTTGCAAACATTAAAAACGCTTTTCTATATAATACGAAAATTGGCGTATATATTTTTTTTATTTAAGGGGTTTTCATTCAGGCATAACTTCTTTAAACCATGGAAAAAAGACAACAGAATATTCAATAATATGACCCTTATTTTGTTTTGTCATGCTTATTAATGTGCGCAGTTAATACTGGAAAGCTATTCAGGGAAAGATTTACCACTAATTTTAACTGTTGGAAGTACTGGGACAACACACAGAATTAATGGCCGGGTAGGACTCCAAACACAATAATATTCCGAACAACAATTTTGTAGTGATACAGCTGTTATCACGTTAAATGTACACATGTAATTTTACACGAATATATATACATGCAGCGCTTATTATTAATCTGCAGGACGTGTGTTAAACCACTAATGTGCGTATACAAAGTACGAACATTTTTAAGTTGTGGGTGGAGGGGGGAAATACTGGAAGGTTCAACATTACGGACGCCATGACGTCACCACGAGCATTCAATTCACCAGTTTATCAGCGAAGTGAGTGGGTTGTCGGAGTGGCGGGTACGGAGCTGTCATTTAGCCCTAATTACTGGGCAATCTGATTTACAAGCCGGCACTTTCATCGCAGTGGAACGTTTCATAGATATGTATTCAAAATTCGTTTCGTATGTAAGTCATTTGATCGCGAGGTGGAAAAATCCCACGTGGCATTTATGTTAATTTGGTTAAATTTAGTTTCAGGTTTGTTAGCATCTTTGAGGAGTTTTTTCCCCCATGAATTTTGAGGTTTTTTTTTTTAGTGGAAAACATTTTAATAAACTGCAGTTAAGTTTCACCAAGAAGAAGTATTCTGCCGTGTATTTGCCGTGATTTAGGTACTGAGATTTGGATTCCGGATTATGATTAAAACTCGGCCTCGGATTGCGATTACAGCATACATTTGAAGAAAAAATATTCTACCTTCTGTAAACGGAAAAAAAAATTGTTTACGTCTCAAAATATTTTACAAAGAGTTGACCTGCCAAATAAGTTGCGGTAACTACAAAAGAATTTCGCAGTGTCCACAAAAGCGTTCTTCTTTGACCGCATAATTTAGACACCATAAATTACATTGTTTTGCAAACGCTACAAAGTTATTTGTAACGGAAAAAAAATATTTTCAGGAACTTTTTAATTGTTATTTCAGATCATAATGGTCTCCTTATGCTATTCTACTTAGGAAATAGAGGACGAACATTGGAAAAGCCATATAAATATTTACTCTCTGCTGCAACATGTGAGTAATTGTACTTCCTGGGATTATTTTCGTGTCAGTTACTCCTGTGTTTGAAAACCCGAATAATAATATTAACATAAACAACGATTAAAACACGGCAACACTGTAAAATGGGTTGTCGTTGCTCGGTTTGAATTAACGTCTCAGCAAGATCTTTGTCAATACTATACCTTAGTGGAAATAATCGCAGGAGGACAAAGTTCTTCTTAATCCGTTATGAGAATTACAACAGTCATAACATTAAAATGAACCGCCATCTACTCATCACCTAATTTTTGGTCACACGGGTGATGTAAATTATAATTGGAACATTTTTAAATCAACTTCTGGCATACATTCCTATCCACAGCCCCACATATCTCAAACTTTACATGGTCTGTCATATATGTTTGAAATTATAACATATCAGGACATAATGTAAAAAAAAAACACTATTTAAAAATAAATATTCCCAATTGTTGTAAGGCCACTTGAAGATATGTGCCAAATATTACCCGAATTTTGTGTAATTTTTAACGCCAATTTTGAAATTTTCCCGTCATTTTAAGGCATTTATTGCAGTGTTAAACCATTTCACCTTAAATTAGCGAAAAATGCTGGTTACAGATTATCCAGTAATCTTCATATTTAGAAGTATTTTCAAAAATTTACGAGAACTGCGTTTTATCACTTCGAATTATCTTGGAGTGTTAACCAAACATTTAAAACTTATTAAGTCCTCAGCAAAAATGATTACTGTTCTCTATTCGACGCGCAGGCGTATCCTGTCCAATACAGAATGCATAACTCAGACGTATTAACTTGGCGCATTTTATTACGATACGAAGATCTAGTACTATAATATGCAACAATGAAGAACTCTTCAGTTATTTGAGGTGCATTCTTAGCTGGAAACTCAGTAGATGTACAGTAATTTCTAACAGGATAATGCCAGTAATTTTACTTATTTTTGACGCGTAACACCTTAGCGTTCGGTACACGGCATTTGGTGAGAGTAATTCGTGAATACGACAGAAGTCAAGTAACGGAAAAGTGTAACAACCATGGTGCTGCCATTTGTGGCGGATGGGCAAATTAAGTTCAAAATGACACAGGGAAACGTTTATATTATTAACTGTTAGTGAATTTGAACAAGATAGGCAGTATTTTAATAAAATTACTTGTCAAAAATCAGGTCCAAAACCGGGTGTACATATTTTTTCTCCCGAGTCTTTTTTTTTTTTTTCGTTTTTATCGGAGCCGTTTCATTACATAGTTTAAAATTTCCGGCTTCTTTTCAAAGGATTTAATGAGCGACGTAGCTGCTCCGGCAGCGAATTCTAGCGGCGGATGCGGAAACTACGCTCTTGGATTCGCGTACAGAAATGTAGTCGAAAAAAACAACAATTTTCGCATGTTTATCACCCTGGGCATTGTTTCAAAGTATTCTAACGTAAAAATATTAGTGTCCGAATTTCGTTTTTATTAAGTGTAGGCCTACCTATTTGCAACGTAAGAACGCGTGAAATTTGCACATCAGTGACGAGTGCTGAAAAGACTATTATTATTTTTTGCTTTAGGTCACAGTGGGCGCCTCGCACGCGAGATGGCTGACGAAGAAAAGGCGGGGGGGTGGAATGATAAGGGGGGAAGGGGGGGAAGGGGGGAGTCACCGCACAGCCTCTATGCGCCTCGCGTCTGCAGGGGACGGGCCGCGCTCGCTTAAGAGGATCAGCGTGCAGAATAGTAAATTAGACTCCACTCCAATTCCAACAGGTTAATGAAGGCGCCGTTTAAGCTTTTCTGACGGAGTCGGGACCGCAAGGCTGACGCGAGGAGAGAGTCGAGCTGGCGAGCGTCTCTTCTCGAAGCCGCCGCTCTCCCGTCCCCTCATCTCCTTCCACCCTGCCCCACCAACCCTCTTCTCGTTCCGTTCTACACCCCTTAAGTAAAGACTTTGGGGCCTAATTCAATTACACCTCCAACAGGCAGCGGTAACGGAAGAGGGTTTCGCGAGGGGAAAGGAGTTTGGAACGAAGGAAAAGGAGTTGTGGTGGTGGGAGGGGGGGGAAGGGGGGCGCGGAGAATGTCGGTGCAGAGCGCTAGGTTTCATTACGGTGCAAACAAGCTTCCCTGGGATTACTTCGCCCCCGAAAACTTGGCGGAATAAGGTTGCAGGTGCTGATGAAAAGTTTCTAATTGAAATGTTCAAACTGCGCGGGAACCGGAAGAAAAGTTTTTTTTCTCTCTCCCCCCCCCCCCCCCTCCTTTTGAGACGCGGCTGGCGAGGAAAGGGGTCGAGGGAACGGTATGACAACGTTCCTTAACCCTTCTGCGTCGCTTGAACTGGTTGTTTCAACTTTTATTATTTGTTCGCCCTCTCCTTTAAGCACGTCACGCGACGGCAGGAATACTCTGGCTCGACCCCCAGGAATCGCATGCCTATCTGCGCCCCGACTTCGTCGGAGCCACCAGGTCTCAGGCGTCACGCTGAGCCACGGACTTACATCGGTTGGCCACAAACGAAAAGACAGCAGCGGCTTGCACGCACGGCTCAGCGGAACAACGTGCGAAGGCCGATCAACACGCGACGTTTTGGGCTACGATTTACCTGCGCAGTGAAAACCCGTGCAGATGAAACGATAAAAGCTCGAGGCGTCCGCACACAGTATTTTTTTTTTTGACGTGACAACGTCTAATAAATCGATGAACGCCGGCTGCACGCACGAAAAAGTGTCCCGTTACGCACATTGTACCGTTACGCTGTGTCCCGTTACGCTCATTGTACGCTTGCGCCGCATCTATCTGTCTTCCACTCGATTGAAACAACCATCGATTTGACTTTTTTTCGAGGCACATTAAACTTGAAACACTCCCATTCGTTTCCTACTTTTCCTATCATCGTCCTATCCTTAACAGAATAACACAGATTGGAAGAAGTTAAATAGAAAACATGTATAAAAGTTATAGTTAAAATAATCTCGTCGTTAAAATAATAAATATATTGGAATTAATGAGTGCAAATAAAAATAACTTTATCAATTAAATTGTATATTTCATTTCACTCGTTCTTTGTATCCATACAAAATAGTGATAATTCAATAAAAATGATTCAATTTTATTCATAAAAGTATGCAATCATTTCATCAATGTTTTGTTATGACGTTGTCACTATCGTCCGTAAACCGACTTTACAGACAACCAATTTTTTTTTTGTAAATGGGACAGAAATTTTATGCGAAATTGTAGATATTTAAAATTTTCTCCATTTACTCGAAAGTAACTAGTGTTTGCTGTAATACTGGGTTCGGATTATTACCCGGCCAGTTGTACCAGTCAGTGCCTCCTATAGTTAAAAGTTATTTTTTTAAACCGTTACCTATATAGCTTCCCATTATTAACTGCGCACATTAATATGCATAATAAAACAAAATATAGTTATATTTAATGAATATTCTACAATCTTTCCTATGGTTCTAAAAACAAAAATATGCAGAGCGTCCACACACACACGCAATTTCAACTCAGCAATTAGTTCGACTGTTTACATTTAGCCAACTATTTCCAGTAATCCGATGTCGTGGAACTTATTAAATTTTTGTCACCATTTATCCGTTCGCCGCGTGGACTACCGCGTTGTATTTCTGTACCAATTATTCGTTCGCCTGCCATTTCTTATCAATTATCGCTATACCTACTCTTTATTCTCTAACTCCGCCACAAACAAGGGAAACTAACAACATATATGTAGTTCAATACACCCCTTATCCAAAACTCTTTATAGCAATGACGAATGTCAGCCATGTTCACAATCTTCACTTTCTGGGCCAATCTCGGACGAAAACTGCGGCCTGCACAGAAAGGAAGGCTGAGCGAGTGTCCACGCGAAACAACTTACCCGCGCGACGTTATGGAAGTTTCAGCTATTTCGCCCGGTCTTTAGACTCTGCAGTTCGTTAACGTCTTGCCTGCAACAACTTGAACTGCGCAGGTAGATCGTTGCTCAAAACGTTACGTGTGGTTCGGTCTTAACGGTTTGAGTATGTGGGGGGGGGGAAGAGAGGCATTTTGCGCTCTCATTGTAGGTGCGTTGTTTTCCTGACCCCCTGTCTTCATTTACTTCCAAAAACAATTGTCTAATTCACGCCTAAATTGGTTGGCTTTATTTTTATACCGCGTCGATAACGAGGTCATTAGAAAAGGTTAGATATATATGTGCAATGAACGATACCAGCATTTACCTTGAGTGATCTCGGGAAACCATAGGTAACCGAAACCAGGATTGCCTGCAACCGAGATTCCAACCCGGTTTCCTCCGGAACACGAATGCAAAGTTGCAACGTTTTGTTTATACCGTTGCGCCACCCTCACTCGAAAATTATATTTTGGTCGCGAACTTCGTCGCAGATTCACTCACAGAGTTTATCTGCTAAAATAATAAAAAATAGCATTTTTTTTTAATATTCGTTGTCACCCACTGTTAGAAATTACAGTAAGTGTACGGACTTTCCAACGAAGTTTTTAACTCAAATAAACGAAGAGTTCCTTTCTAATGTCAAAATAAAATACGCTGTATTTCGACTCCTGAGTGTTATGTTTCGTTCTAAAAAAAACACTCGCGTGGACAAAAAAAAAGTTTTCTTATGCATCCTTGGATTCATTCAAATCAAACGAACTCGGAACCTTTACATTTACGAAAAGACAGCCGTAAATTCAAGAAAATATATTTGGACATCGTTCCTTCGTAAGTTCAAGGTGACTCTTTTGAGTTATACCGCGGATGGTTGGGTCACAAGTGAAGAAAAATTAGCTTTTTTCCTGGAGTATCATTTTAGACATGTTTATTTCATAAAAACAAATATGTGGACCTGTGGTAGTAAAAAAAAAACGACAAATTGCCAACATGGCGTGCGAGAGACCGAGCGTAATCTCGCGGCCGGCTGCGCCCGGGGCCTGCGGGACGAATAGCAGAGCCGGACCGCAAACTACGGCCGCTGATTTGTGCTGCGGCCGATGCTAGCAGGGATGAGGGGGGTGGGGGAGCGGCCTATTAAATTATTCCAGGGCACCGCGTCCACGTGGCGCGTAACTGGAGCGTGGCGAGAGGGAGGGGGGTGGGGGTGGTTTTCCCTCGTCAAAGAAAACGCCGAAAAGCGCGCGTGCGCACTGCCCTCTCTACCTCCCTCTTTACCCTTCCCCCTTTTTCAAAAGACCCTCCAAAACTGTCCAGCTTCCTCACGGGGCCAGCCCTCGAGCGTGCGATCCGGCGACGTATGCTGTCGAGAGGGACACGTGTTAGAGGAGAGGGGGGGGGGAGAAGGGGGGGGGGGGGGTTCGAAGCAGTTATAATTGGACTGCGAGTACACAGGCCCGAGTCTGGATTCGACCAACAAACTCCAAGCTGCTTGCTCCGTCGCACACGAAATACAGTTTGGAAGTATCTACACGACTAACGACCGTCTTTAAAAGTTGGAACTGGAAAAAAAAAATCATTTAAGATAGAACCCTGAGCGTCTGCATTACGTTTAATCAAACGAAGCTCTACAACCACTGCGAATTTTGTCACTGTCACGAAATTATTTCATTGAAATAATTCTGGGGGTGGCAACAGGTAGATATCATAAGTATGTTGAAAATAAAGGCGTCACGTTCTTTAAATGATTCATCCAATGGGGAATTTGGACTTAATCAGCCAAATTCGGACAAAAGGAACCAACGATGAGACCAAAAAAGTATTATGGTCAACACAACGACCACAGCACGGAAAAAATATATATTCAACCTCTAAATATCAGACAGCCAAAGAATTCCGTTGAAGGAACTTAGTCATGAAAAATAATATAACAACACAGACGAACGCAATAGTCTAACAACGAAGAGACAGATAAATGCAGGCAGACAACAAACCTGGACAACCCAGAAAATATATAAAAACAACGATGAAGATAAACAAGTATGTACTGTGGACAACAAACGACGATTGCGCTGACGAACACAGAAGGTTTCCAACAGTTGCGACGTTTCGAGAACTGATATCTGTTCCCAGCATTAGTCTGTCTTTTTTTATGAACGTGCTCTCCGATATCATACACGGAATTTTTATTTGTACGCCGCGTGCTCGCATGTCGAAGATAACGTCCTCCGCGGGGCTTACAGTGCGAAGGGGGTTCCGGATTCGAATCCCGGATAAAAGTTGTGTTCGAATTTTTGTGCGGTCTAATAATTGGTCACGAATTCGTCGGTAGCCGATAAGACTGTTAATAAATAATAGTTTAAAAAACAAAAAAAAACAAGCTTTTATAGAAAATCCAACTGAAAAATAGAAAATAAATTTCAATTAAAAATAGCGTAAAATAAAAAAAAATGTATTTTATTTTTTAAAAAAAAAGCGTGTGGTGCATGTTGTCAATAGTTATAATTATTTTATTGACAGATATGAGTAGAAGGATTATCATTTTGATAATATCTTAAAAAGAACCCCAGACGAATTACAGTTGGATTTACGGCACCAATCCCAAAATTTGTTGAAAAGAAAACAAAAACTATTATTTTTCAGCCGTGGACAGGATGAGAACCGACCACCGGTGAATACGTGGGTTGACGTCATCGAAGACCCGCGCCTTAATCCGCTCGGCCAACAAACCAACTGTCGTGGATATATTGTAATAATACTAATACCCCGAGTGCTCGAGCTGGAAAGTAGGTAGACGGTACGCATGCGCCGACTGCACGGTTGTCTCACTTGCTCTCACACAGAGGCTGGGTGAGGAAATGATTTAATCCTGTCGATCCTAATCAGGATAATGAGATAAACTTATTAAGTTAGTGTATTGGCACCGGTCCTCGATAAGTGTACGAAGTTTAGATTAAATATTTCCGTTTAAAGTGGGTCAAAATCGAGTGCAAAGGAGTCGGCTACAAACATACAAACAAACATACAGGTGAAGCTAATATAAAGCGTGTAAAAATAAAAAAAGGGTCAATAATAACGGCAAACAAAGCATTTAAATATGTGTTAGGGACTCCGGAACACAGAGGTGTGAGTCATGAATTTTGCAGTTTTGAGTTTGCCTACGTTTCAGCGCACAAATGTGTAGCCAACTCAAAGCTGAAAACATTTGTGTCTTACGCAACTATTTTCTGGATCGTCATACATTGTTATAACATACGTTATGCATTTAATTCTGCGTTGCGATGATGTGCTAGAGGCATACTGCAACTACCAGATTTAGATTTTTTTATACATCTCTGGCAGTGCCACTATAAAAATTTATTTTCAGTATTTTAATTTACGCTATAGTTAGTTAAAGGTAAAACTCTTTTTTTGTTGATGTACTGTCTTAATTATTAGCTAATTTTAACAGTGGCGTATTTCACCGTACCGGAAAACCGCGTTTTAACTTATACATTAAAAAAAAACATAAGCAACATGTGTGAAACCCTAACCATGCCAATGCGCTGATGAAAGTCGGCGCTAAGGTACAATGTCGCAAAGCTGTGCACCCAATTTTATGATGAAGGGGTTTTCAAAATTATAGCTTCCTCTGAACCACGTGTTTAACCGGCTTGGTGCTCATACATAAAAAAAAAATTATGACAAACAAAAAAATATACTTATTTTGTGAATAATTTATCTACTTAATGTTTTGTGGTGACAAACTAAATAATTTTTAAGTCTCCATGAAGTGCTTAGGGGCGACCCAAAAAAAAAAAAAAAAAAGAAAGGCTCGCTTACACTTGAGAACGGTTTTCGTTGATACAGCGAAGTCATGTTTTAATGTTGAGTTGCGCAGGGATAGTTGGAGTGGAACTCTCGACCACTCGATACGCGTGGACAAGAGGATTTTTCCCTTTCTGCACCTCTGCCAGTTCGCATCGCTTCTCACGCCTCGATCTCTCAACCCCCCCCCCCCCCCCCCCCCCCCCACCACCCACCACCCGCGCGCGTTGAAACTGTTCGACCGGCAGTTAGACACTGGCCCCCGTCTCATCAGTCTTCCGCCGCGCGGTCACATTCGTTCTCGCCTTTAATTACGCCCCGCTTAATTTAAAGAGGCGGGAGTAATTGTCTGCTTCTGTCCCGCGGTTTCGGCCTCCCGTCTCCTCCTGAAAACTCCTTCCCTGACCGCGCGAAGGATGGAGGACCCGAGGGTTAAACGGGGGTTTAGAATTTTGGGGGGGTCGGCGAACAAGTTGTGAGCGGCGAAGAGGGGGGTGGGCGGACGTGGAAAAGGTTGGAGGGGGGAGGGGGGGGAAGGGAAATGGTCGCGGGTTGCGACCTGACCTTCCCGCCACTCGGGTCACGCGATATTGGGACTATCGCCGTAATGTAATTAACAGGTTAAGCGGAAATTACTCCGGGGTTGTATCAGCCATCTGAATATCCTATCAAGTTATTCGCTCTCCGTTATCCAATTAAACTGCCTTCCCTACTCCCCCCAAAACCCCCCCTCCTCCACCACTCAACCGCAGAAACTGATTTAATAAAGAATGAATATTCCAGCTTCCTAGCCCAACCTTCAAAGCTCTTTCGAGATCATCTTGTTTGCTGAGCAAGCCCGGCTCTTTTAACCCCCCTCTCCCCCCCCCCTTGCCACCCCACGAATATGATTAATTCTCTCGCTGTTGACATTTTATTTTTACGGAAGAACTTTTTCAGCTATTTTGCAGAATAGTTCAAAGTCCTTTACTTAAATACAAGCTTTTCAGTAGTCACGCAGATGCTGGCGGGAGATTCGCTGATTATTTTTTTCTTTCTTTATTGTCTTTCAACAGAAAGTTTTCGGTTCTCGGTTGCCCTGATAGATCGCCGACGTTCACGAGGCGAAGGTCGCGGGTTCGACGCCAAGAGCGTAGACGTGGGGGGGGGGACGACGACGGGGGGCCATTGACCCCCCGCGTAGCAACCCTCTGAAGCCGCCGGCACCAGCCTGCATAGTTACGCCGCTGTAAGAAACCGCGACGCCTCTACGGACTCAACGTGGTCACGGCGATGAAGGCACTTCGCCACCCGAACTTGAGACTTCCATCACCTGTGACGTATGTGGTGTTCAGGGTACTGGATTCAGCGGGGCGAGGCGAATTGAAGAGTATTAAAAGAGCCCTTATCCAAGGTTTTTCGTAGAGGCTTGGTGTGCTAGACGAGGCTAGGGGTGAGCTGATGTTGACATTCTCCTGAAGTGTGTCGTACATCCCGACTAGAAAGAACGACCGAGACCCCCCCGTAGTTGGCTTACACCGCAGGTCGGCCATTGCATTGTGCTGGACTCGAGTACATGTGTATGTTGGGAGTAGAAATTTTGCGATTCGACTTGATGTTGCTGTGGACGAAGAGCAGACCACAGCGCCTGGCCTACTCGAGGCAGCCAAGGCACACCTAGCCACCAAAAAACTTTAAATAAATGCCTTGTGTTTAATGTGTTTGTTTCTGTGTGTTGCAGGTTGCGGTGGATTTGCCCCCGCACAGTACTGCGACAGACGCTCCTGCCGCCCCTACAAGCCCTAGGGCCACTACAGATGCCACTGCGACAACTGGCCACACTTCGCCAGTGGCACCTAACCTATTGGCAATCCTAAATCCTCGCTCCTATCCACCTCCTGGTCGATCGGACGCGATAACATCACTGCGATCGGTGCGACGCTGGTTTACTGTAGCCATCCCAACTTTGCAACTTCCCTCAGTCTGCCGGGGCGTAAATTGCAGCGCCCCTGCAGTCCTTAAATTTGCGCATAGATGCACGCGAGTCGCCGTGGGCTCTCCCGTGCGTGGCCAGAATAACTAAGAAAAATAGTTATTTTTTCTAGTAAATAGTTTTAATGTAACTTCACGTGCTGGTTTTGTAAAGTACTAATAGCACACGTTTGGCCAATAATATTCTGACGTCACAACGAAGCTAGAGTTGATGTCAAAGTTAGATGGTTTAAAAATTTCAATGTAACTTTGCAATTAAACTTAATAATTGTCTTTGTTTGCAGTGACGTAGGGGCGCAATGTTAAAAATGCCCGAGCAAATGTTGCAAACCCACGGAGTAGGCTAAATAGTGTTCATGCGAATAACCTTTGGGTTTCTTGAAAATTGTGTTGAATAAATTGTTTTCTCTTTCGTCACCGCGCACCCCGGCCAGTATTCTTAAGTTTGTTGAGGTACCTCCCAGTGTCCTCAACAATGTGACTGTCCTTAGTTTGCCCGAGGTTGGAACACCTGTCTCATTATCGCTACTCGATCCCTCACAACTCGCGACAGGAAGACCCATCAAATGACAGTGGTGACTTCAATCGTTAGGCTCCATTGTCTTCGTTGTTCATCGTCCCCTCAGTGTTGCCGTACGCATAGGTAATTGTGCAATCTCATTTGTTTCCATGCTTGAAGCGATAATAATTGAAATATGAAATGAACCTATAAACTAACGCATTCTTGTGCGCCTTTTAACGCGTACGTAATTTCCAAACCGAAGCCCGTGTACATAAAAACTACGACCTTCTTTCAAAGAAAAAAAAATTAGGCGTAACATCAAACACATGATTTTTTTTTTTCATCTCCTATAAAAAAATTTCCAGGCTTTTTAATGTTGAACCCGCTAGAAAAAATTATTCAATGCTAGCCTTTGCGAAGCAATGCGTAAATGGTACCGTTTTATTATTATGTTTGTTTGTATATTAAAGGAGGCACATTGTTAGAGCGGTAAAAATTAAATTTCAACAGTTTGTTGTGGGTTTAGAGAGAGGCAACTAGCACGTTTTCTTCGATAAGCGCATTACCTGATGAAGCACTGAACGCTGTGTATTCGTGCGAACTGTAAATTGTCTATAAAAGCGCAAATTTATCGATGCTGTGTCACCAAATGAAACGTACATAATAGCTACCTCTAAGTAAAAACAAATATATATATATATATATATATAATGAAATTTCCCTAAACAAGAATAAATCGGATTCTAACTTTTACATTTATTGTTGAATGTTACGTATTTTCCGTAAGTTTAAAATGCGTAATGGTGGAAATTTTTTTTTATTGAATTACGAAGGGCATACATGAAATTAAATTTTTTAGCGCTTAAAAAAAAGCTCTCATCATCGGGACTACCTTTTAACGCAACATTTACCTTTTTTCGCAGGTCCGTGCCCTCGGCTACGAAGTTACAGAAAGCAGGGAGAAGCACAGACAAACGAACCACCTGCAGGGGTCTTTTCTGTGTACGCTTCAATTTTTTTTCTGTCCGAAATATAATTTTTTTTTTGGGTCACGTAACGACATGATGACTTGGCCGGAGGGTTTGTGATGGCTAAGAGGGGGAGGTGGGGGGGGGGGTGAGGAGAGAAACACGCCCCACTCGTGAAAGGCATCATTTGCATGACATTATGGCTGTGTCGTATTTGTTAATTACCATCCGGTCCCTCCTCAGGGGAAGGTTCGTTACGCCATTGTACGCCCTTCGCTACTTCGAGCTTCCCTCCCGCCCTTACCCTCTTTTCCGCAGCTCTTCCCGCCCGCGAAGGGGCGAAAGGTGGACGGGGGGAGGAGGGGTAGGGACTCGGGAATATAACGTGTCTCTCACCTTGTCTGTCGGGGTTATGTAAACGAGTCGGCGGGGGGGCGGTGTTGACCGTGGAAGTAGGTTTGGGACAAGGCCCGGTGCCGGTTGAGGGGGGATGCGGGTGGGGTTTAAACCACCCTTACCCTCCCATTCTCTTTTCCCCTCCCGCCGGCGACGTCACAGTCATGCTCCTGGCCAACCCGCGCCAACCCTTCATCCCCGCGCGCCAGCACCGATCATTTGCATAATCTACTTAAGTTCCCCAAGAGTAGCGCTGCGCCGAGGAGAGACGAAAGACGCGCACCCAGAAGCGAGCACCGGCCTCCCCCCTCCCCTCCCCCCTTGCAAACACTACCCACTCGTCAACCACTTCTCCCTCGTGTGGCGGCCATGTTTATTTTGGTGGCAGACTGCGGGGCCGCAGTTCGCTCCCGGCGCTAATGCGGTTAAGATGGACGTGAAGTTGCGGGGGGTCGGTCTAGCCCGTCAGTTTTAGAATCCTCTTTGGGGAATTTGTGAATTTTTTTTTTCTACTCGCCGCTACCCCCCCCCCCCCCCCCTCCTTAGTGGCAAAGACCGGGTTGCCTAATCTCGCGGTGGGAAGTCAAATTTTCTCTTTCTCTCTCTTTCTCTCATCCTCCCCCATACACACACACTTGTCTGCCCACTTCCCACTCCGGTAAATCCCAGCCGTTCGCTCGGAGTGTTATTGGAAGCTGTTAATTGGCCGTCAAAAGAATAATTGGGTAGAGGTGGTGATTTTAGAGCTTGTTTAGTTATCCCACTCTGCATGGACCTGCGTGGTATCGCTTTAAATCTTTAGACTTTGTCTTTGCGCAAGGAACCACCACTTACTCATTAGTAGGGACCGGAAAAATTCGCGAAAATAATGACCTACGGGATAGACTTCAAGATCCTCTATGCACTCGGACAAATTACATCTGCACATTGGCGACTGACTCGTGACAACTATTAACTAGAATGCTTTTGATTCGATACTTCTTTCGTTGAGGATAATTCATTGGCTCTGATTCTTTCCGACAACCTGTGGTCCAATCACTGAAGCAGCAAAAAGTTAAACACATTTGGATTCTAGCCTATCGCGAAATGAAACCGCGAATTTTTCCGGTTTCTTCTCATTAGTAGAGACCTGCAAAATTCGCGGATTCATTGACCTCTAGGATGGACTCCACAGTCCTTTAAATACTCGCGGAAATGACACCTGTTCATTGGCTACTGACGCGTGAGACGTCTCAACTAGGCTGTCCGTAATTCGGCACTTTCTTGGTTTAGTGTTTCCCATTGGCTCACAGTTCCCCGGATAAAATGTGGGCCATTCGCAGAAGCGGTACTAAGATATAGTTGTTTTGATGCTAGCCTATCGCGAAATGAATCCGCGAATTTTGCATTTCTCTACTCATTAGACCCTTGCCTGTGGTGATTCGGAGTGTGATTGGCCCATGGAAATAACTAGACTGCGTAAAAAAAAACTTGTCTCTTTGACAACCAGTAACTCGCTATGTGTACCTTCCCAAGCTGGCTGTCATATACAGAGTGAGTCTGAATTCTACCGAAAATTTCGGCTACAGGTTCATCACAACAAACAGAAGTGCCTCCCAAGGCTGGTGGTTTACGTCTTTGAAGTTGAGGCCCAGCAACATTTTTACTGTAAATGAAAATAGAGAAAGAATTTAATATGGAACACCGAGTGCCTGGAATATGTCTAACTATATGAAGTAGTACTGGAGGTAGTAACACGTCGCCAAGAATACGTGAATCATGAAGGTGTCAACTACTCATTATTTCAAAGAAATCATTTTTCTACACCCTACAAAATTCGCGATGGTTGCAGAAATTCATTAAATCAGACATAATCCACACGATCAGTGCTTTTTATTAAATATTTTCTCAAATATTTATAATTTAAAATGTTGTTCAGCCCCAACTTCAAAGATGTATTACCAGCTTTGAGAAGACCATAAGTCGTACAAAAGTTTTCGACTTATTTTGTCGTGGTGAACCTGCTGCTGTAGTTAGTCGGTAGAATTTAGACCCAGTCTGTATACCTACACACACGTGTGTATGTGTGTGTGTGTGTGTGTGTGTAGGTATGTGGAAGAAGTGTGGGGTTTTCTAATAAATTAATGTTATCGTCAGGTAAGTTAACATTCAGAAACTTGCAATAAAAGTAAATGGTTACCAAGGAAAAAAAATAGTGCGTGGAGTCCCTCCGCGCGGAAGAAGTGAAACTTCGTAATGTGGAAATGAAAACAGGAAGGGGTAGAAATTGATTTTTAGTGTATTGTTTCTTTAAGACAAACTTAACATTTCTTACAATTCACAATTGATCGCATCTTTTAATTATCATTTTCGAGTGGAGAAATATCCAAATCTATAACATTTACAATGGGATTATGATAACCAAAGTAAGATACGAAATGTTTGAGTTCTATTTTTTCAATATTTCTTGCAAAAACAGCATCAATGGTAGTTCCCCCTTTGGTTTTCACGACGCTCACACTGTTTACTTCGCTGCATAGCAAGAATACCACGCGCATGTGCTTGGGATCTACCGACTCACTCTATTTCTCTCTCCTACTTTCTACCTTTGTGTATCTTTCTTTCTCTCTCCCTCTTGCGTTTGAATATTGGACGCTGCTCGTTGCTAACGCTCGCGCATGCGTTCGAGTGCCACGCATTCACTCTCGCTCTGTCTCTTTCTGTTCCCCTTCCCCAGGAGCGTTGAACGTTTAACGCAACAGTGCTTTCATACCACCTCCATGGTAGCGTTAAACGTTTAACGCAACCTTGTTGGAAGTCGCATTAGAAGTTTCACTTCAAAAATAAATTACAATTATTTAAATTATTTTTCAGCACCGTGTCACATACATAAGTATGCCCATATACTTTTCGCTAGAAGATATCCAGAGACAAACTGCGAGTTAAAAACTTTGTTGCGTTGTCTGTGTTTCGTGGTGTGTCTACTGTTGACACACCAAACACAGCCATCCAGTGCGGAAGCCAAACGCGCCCTGTAACGGCCCGGCCAAATGGGGCAATGGCGTCTCTTGCAGACGGCCGCCAATCACAAGGGAACAATCGCTAGCGCGGGCGTACCTTATTGCAGTCAAATACGCCAACAGATTATTTCACGAAAATCCTATGCCCCAACACAAATCATCCAGTCACACACACAAATATAAACTCTTACACACATATATAAACTCTTAAAGTAGCTCAAAATTAATTTTTAAGAGTATTTACTGTAGAGCATTGAAAACATGTTATCTTCAGAACGATCGAACACTGTAGTCCCAAAATTTATAATATGATAAAAGTGTAAATACGGCTTGCATTATTTGTGCATTTGTGCATTATTTATGTTCGATTGGATTGTTTTTAGTTATTTAATTTTATTCAGCTGGAGATCGTGATTCAACATCATGCCTAAAAAGCAGCATATAAGAGGTATCATCAAAGGCAACGCCAAAAGAGGCACCAAAAAAAAAGCCAGTGAACGGATGTGAGAGTAAAGGGCCTGAAAAAAAAAGTTTCTTTTTTCCTTTGAGATCATACCCACATAGCTTACTATTCGAAATCATTACCTCTTGTTAAATAAAAAAATACTAATAATTTATTTCCAAGCAATTTATCTCTAATAAGAAGTTTCACGTTCAGTCGCGCGTGGACTCCAGGCAAACAATTTTTTTTTGTCTTTGTCAGCACCAACATTGACAAAAAAAAATCGTTGCTCATTTTTAAGTGAGCAAACACGCACTATAAAACAAGCGTAAACTGGATTTGCATGGTGATAACAATGTTAATGTGTGCTCTCCGCCTCCACCCCCCCCCCCCCCCTCTTGCTCGCACGATGCACAGCTACATAATGCATTACGGAACGCGGTTCGCGACGCGCGCACACGCGCGCGGCTGGTGAACACTTTCCATCACCATCAATACGTATCGGCGCGCTATGCAAATTTCCGGTGACTGGGGGGGGAGGGAGAGGGGGGAGGGGGGGACGCGACGCGACACGCGGCGCCTAACGACGTTAACTCCGAATCGGGGTCGCGTTCGACGGCGGAGCGCAACAAACGCGCGCGTTGAACGCGCGAAACTGCGACCGCCCGTAGAACGTTTTTTTTTTGAACTGACGGCGCATCCGGACCGGCTGGATGAAAGAGACCCGCGTTTCGAATTCCCAATGTGGATGATGGTTCACAATTTTTTAATCGGAACGGCATCACGCGGCGGATATGACGTCGTCACATACGACGCAACGTAGTTGATTTAATACAATTTTTTTTTTGGGCATTTCACTCCAATTATTCACTGTTTCTCATAGGAAAAAAATATATTTCAAGGACGCAAATTAAGAAAAAAATAAATAAAAACACAAAACCCGCAGAGAACAAGCTCTTGCTCTTAGTTTGCGTTCTTGAAGCTCGGCTTTCCGACGGACCACCGCGAGTCCACCTTCAACACGACACGGACACGACCACGGGACGAGGAGGGGGGGGGGGGAAGAGACGCGACAGATGTCCGCAACCCCGCCACAGCACCCGGCTACTCTCGCTGGGCCTCCGACACGTCATCGGCCCGGGCTTAAGCGGCTTGTAGTGATCGTCGGGGAGGAGGGGTGGTGGTGGAGGAGGAGAGGTTAGGCGCACGGTCCCCATGTCGCAAATCACGTGATCAAGCCCACCGCACACACGGTCCCCCCCCCCCCCCTGCCCAACCTGCACAGAGCAGCGGCTTTCTGGCGGCTGGCTTCCCACAGCGCCCTTGCGCTCAATCTCTGCTGAGCCACACATCTGCAACTCCGAGCTGTGCTCACGCGAGGCGCTCTTAAACCCGCGATTCTTTTCTACGTTCTTCCAGTGATTCTTGAGGGGAGGGGGGAAGAGAGAGATTGATTCAACATAATGTCACGCGCACACACGCCCCGTTGCAGCTTTACGCCAGTTGTCATAAAGAAACAAAAATAAAATAAACAAAGAACGGCGCAGTTCGGGTTCGAACTGTAAAAACGTCGGGATAAAAATCAAAAGTTTTTCGTATTAGTATGTGATTTAATTGTAAATCTCTTTTAATTCAATGGTTACACATAGTAAAAAAAAATGGTTACATAATAGATAAAGCATTAGATTATCGCATGATCGCATCGCGAGTAATTCGTAACAATCACGCGCAAGCGCCTACATTGGTACCACGATGTCTCAGGCAAAACAAAACAAATCAAATACATCAGACGGTATTTTGTCACACAAGAAAGTTCGACCGACTATCACTTTAACGAGCGAATATATATTTACATAAAAAAAAAATCCCCACATGAATGGACAGCAAAGATGAATGCAGAAACGCACGAGGAGCAATCCAATATCGGCCGATGTCAAATGTTACATGCTTAAACAACAAAAGATATCCTAAATAAAAACTGCACATACGATCACAATGGGGATGACAACGACAAAAGATTTGCCTCAAGAAAAGTAAATACAAAAAAAAAAAACCTTGAACAACACAGCGACTCACAGACGATCTCAACGACGAAACTTGAGAATATTCTAAACGACACAACGACAACACAACTGAAGTACACGGAAGGCTTTCTCTGAGGATTTTGAGAGGTCCCGCGCTTTATCCCTATCTTAATTTAATAAAAATATAAACAATACCAAAATATCACAGCTTTTCACAGCATAAGAATTGCCGTAGCACTTTAATTGGTAATTGGTACTTGTCACTGCTTAAGTGATGTTATGTATTTCTCGTATGTGATTGTTCAACCAGCAGCGTAGAGAGCGCTGTTGAGACAGACCCTGCATTTCCCGCATAGATAGCGCTAACTGTTATGAATTTAATATTTCGTTCAGAGATATGGCGTGTTCCATATGGCAGAATAGTTTAAATAAACAGTAACACGCACAATTTTTCTTTATAGTGTATTTCAACAGTGGGTAATATTTATTTAGAAAATTTTCTTAGTTTTCTCTTTATCTCTCTCTGCCATTTTACACTTTCGATATACTTACGAATCGAGGTTAGATTTGCCAAAGACATTTCACTTCTATCACGTTTAGGTTACTGAGTTACACGGGCTTTTTTTTACTTTTGTCTGTTTGTCTGCTTATTAATATTATTATTATTATTATTAGCTTCGCACAATATCTATCCAATGGATTTCGATGAATTTAAGCTTTATAATATGATATAAGTATCTATAATGAAATAAAATTCTGGATATTTTCTTTTCTCGATAAGGTATAATGTTACCGCAAAACGCAACTCTTTTGTTTCTGAATGAATCGCTCTTAAACTATTCTATATGGACGAAGTCACCGGCAAAGATAATAACAAAAAATATAAAACCACTGATTGATTATTCTTATCAGCAGGGTGCACGGTAAAAGAGATTAGTTTCAAAAACATTCAATCTATTTTCGTGCATTTAAGATTATTTAAATTAAAGTTAGCTGAGAAACATATGTACAATTAGCAGTAAATCATACTGCAAATAATCTTACAATTTTGTGTTTTGTAAAAAAACATATATTATATTATTCACATATTTAGGCCACATTAAAATTTTGTGCTTATAGGTTTGAATTCTGAAGGGGAATGGAAAAAAAAAAGGGGGGGGGGGGGGGGTTGTTGCGTATAGTAGTGAACACTTGTGAACAGCGTGTTGTAGCGCTCGCTTGCATAAGTAAGCCCGCACTTCATCAACAAAAGCAGTTCGAAAACAGCACCAGACAGCATTACCACCACTCGAAGAGAAATTGCAGGAGGAAAGCTAAGCACCTGTACTAATATCAGCGCTTTGCTCACAATGGAGTTCGTGGGTTGAAGTCGTAAATGTGTACGGGGTTAGAGAGGGTAGGATGGAAACGGTGTAGGGTGGGGGAGGGGGTGAAAGAGAGGGAGTGAAACCTACTAAAGAAACATAATTGTGCTGTACTGCGTTTCCTTTTAATGAAGTTTAATTTATCTCAGTATTGTTGTTCTCTCAGTATGATGGCTCCTCCACAGACGAAAACAAGATGGTAGGATTTAAGAGTACACCTCGTTTTGCCTAAAGTCATTTAGCCTAAAATGTTCTTTAGGCAAAATGACTTTAGGCAAAATGACTTTAGGCAAAATGACTTTTAGGCAAAACGACTTTAGGCAAAACGACTTTAGGCAAACTAACTTTAGACCAAATGACTTTAGGCAAAACGAATTTTAGGCATTACGATTTTAGGCAAAACGACTTTAAGGGAACTTAAGCAGGCGATTATAATTTTAGGCAAAACGACTTTAGGCACAACGACTTTAGGCAAAATGACTTTAGGCAAAACGACTTTTAGACGAAATGACTTTAGGCAAAATGACTGTAGGGCAAGATAAACAGATGCCTAGAATTTTAGGCAAAACGACTTTAGGCAAAACGAATTTTAGGCAAAACGAAGGTGAGGAAACACGATTAGGCAAAACGATTTTAGGCTAAACGACGCGCCCCCGGATTTAAAATGGTGGCCGGGGTTATCATCCAACTTGGCGGCTGGGGTCAAGGTCAATATCACCCAAGATGGCCGCCCTGACGTCACAATCCAAGATGGCGGCCGGCACCGACACCATGCCCTACACGCTGTCCTCGGACATACATTTCCATAGGTACTACTACTCACGCGTTTTAGTTAAATTCACCGTTCCAAAAATACATTTAAGACACGAAATAAGAAAACAGAACTAGTCATCCGCCGTCAGCGTATTCTTAAATGTTTTTTGTAAACAGACACCACTCTGATTGATATCTTACGAAGTTTTCAAATCACGTGGTTTTTCTTGAAGCATGGCACACCGTATATGTGCCCAGTTATAGCCAGGGCGGCTCGAATGTTGCCGGTTTGCAGAATTTATCGAACCACAGAATTTCCAATTAAATATATTTCGCTACAACTTAAGAATTAAATACTTCGCTTGCTTAGATTTAGTATTTTTTAATTTTTGTTTCCTATTTTGAACTGTACTCCCTGATAAAGCAAGACAAACAAATAAATAATTGAGACACTACAGTTAAAGCAACAGTTACACTAAGCAACAAATAACGCTGGCTTTAATCAAGGCAAAAACAAGTTCCTTTGATTTGTCAGGCTACAAAATTATAAAATACATTTTTACTGCAAACAGTGGCTGCTTGTTTTAAAGTATTCAAGAATAATTGGAAAAATCCCAACTAAGAATCTTATATTTAATACATAACTCACAAAAACTTAAAAATCATTTAATTAAAAGGAAAACACATCGTGGAAAATAAAAGCGTAACAATGCCAACAATCCTTAGGAATTCATTATTTTCGAACTAAGCTACGAGATGATGTGCTTGATCAAATTCCGAAAGTTACTCACGTAATCATTTTTAACATGCTGTGTTCGCAGGGCATGAAGAGGAGGCAGAAATACCAATGATCGCAGCCTGAAAATGATTCTGTTTCCAGCTAGAAACTTTGCCGTATACAGTGAGATACACTGAACCCCCGTTATGTGGAATGCCATATCGGCGCAACACGCTGATATGTGGCGAACGTCGCTGCTGGAGGCCTGCAAGCCGTTACATGGTGGGTATAGCGGAATGAAGCAGTGACTTTCCTTTTTGACGTGACAACGTCTAATAAATCGATGAACTTCGGCTGCACGCACGTAAAAGTGTCCCGTTGCGCACATTGTTCCGTTACGCTGTGTCCCGTTACGCTCATTGTACGCTTGCGCCGCTTATTACAACAATAATTTAGGCAATAAAGGTTAATTATTCTTGCATTTTAAAAATCTCATGACTAGTATAATTTCAAGTATTTATTCTTTTATTATTAAAATAAAAATGATTCAATTTTATTCATAAAAGTATGCAATCATTTCATCTTTCATGAATGTTTTGTTATGACGTTGTCACGTTAAACTATCGTCCGTAAACCGACTTTACAGACAACCAATTTTTTTTATAGCTACCAACAAAAAATTATTCCCGATGAATTCAGTTCACATTAGCATTTTTAACAATTTGCATGCGTCCGTTTCGCTGCAGTGTTCAATTGACTTCAAATATTTTGTGTCACCCCTCCAAGGCTACTTGGAATCAAAAGATGATGATGATGATAATAATGACGATGATGATGATGACGACCGATTTAACCAAGTGACGTCACAGTAGCTTCCAATTTTAAGCGGGAATTTCCCGCTGGAACT
This sequence comes from Bacillus rossius redtenbacheri, assembly GCF_032445375.1. Taxonomy (NCBI): domain Eukaryota; kingdom Metazoa; phylum Arthropoda; class Insecta; order Phasmatodea; family Bacillidae; genus Bacillus; species Bacillus rossius. Next base: position 41,831,822 of record NC_086337.1, on the reverse strand, counting down.
AGAAAACCAATTTTTTTTTATTTTAAAAGTTACTAACTTATAAGCAAAATAAATCAACATGACTTTTTTTAACTATTCAACGACAACGCTAGTTGACATCCATTACAATAAATCATTACATATTGGCCCTACACTGTAACTTTTTTTTGTAAATGTAACTAAAATAGTATTGTAAAATTACAGATATTTGTACATTTACATCAAAGAAATTGTATCCATACAAAAATAACGGAAAAATTCCCATTCATAATTGTGGAATTTGTGTGGCTGCAAAACCTGTATCTAGAGAAACATTAAGCATAATTTTAGCATAATTTTAGTAATTTCTCATAGTCCTTTCTAAGAGTCATATAGTACTATTTGAAGTTAAAACTCAAGTATCCTTAATGTTTTTTTTAGCGGTCCTTTTTATGTTGTTTAGATGCACTATAAAGTATACGATCCTTAATGCATCTGTTATTCTTGTACGTTGCGTAAACATTAAGTTTATTTTAATATATTTAGTATTTTTGTGCAGCAGCGTATTAATTACGGTCAAGTATGGTGTTAATGTTAAACATGTGTGTGAAGGCTTGCTAACCCAAAAACAAAAGGCAAAGTAATGTAGAATGTGTAAGGTCCTTAGAGCAGAATATACTAAAAAAAAAAGATGTATCAATTTTTCGTTGTTTTCTTCTTGATTGTTTTACAATCAGTTAATAATACAGGGGTTTGCCTGATGTATTTGAAACATGTGCTCGGGCTCTGAAATCTAGTACAGCGCCCCGACAAGACGTCACACACAAGGAAAAATAAAAAAAAATAAAAACATGTTTTCACGCGGAATTGTGCTGTACTTCTGCGTTTGCTTTCATTAAGTTTAATATCTCTCAGTATTGCTTTAGAATTGTCAATTCAACGGAAACAATTAAATAAAAGATAACGAAAATGTCCATGTTTATTGAATAAACAATCGGAAGAATATACAAGGCAGGATATGCAGGACAATGCTTGGGATTTGATTACAAGGGAATGCTGTCCTGCTGATTTGAAATTTTCTTGAAATAATCCATGAATTTGGTTTCGTCCTCACAAGCTACCGCTTCACCAAATGAAATTCTTCAAATTCTTTTGTTTTTATATTTAATTCATGAACCCATCTCTTTTTTTTACGTGCACACATACCGTGAGAGCCAGCACAATATTATCATCGTCGGAATCATCGCTCTAATCCCACGGCATGCATCTCTCCGACTATCCTGTCTGTCGCAGTGATCATCACGAACATAGCGTGGCTTTCAGTGTGGCTTCGGCTTTAGATTTCAGTCTACATTTAAATGGGCATTTACTCTCTCTTTTCAACGCACGATTTCTGCCATTAGCGCTGTCCTTGTGTCGGTGTGCTCTGTTGCCAAATGCACGCCATAGACCGCAAAAGTTTGAGACACAACTTTGTGATCTAATATAAATTTGTTTAATCTATCAGAAAAAAATTGTATTTTTTAAGATAAATATGAAATGAGAATTGTGGGAATAAATTGTCCTCGTGTATTTAATGAAGAGCATCATCTAATAATTTCCATTTTTTTAAATTTCTATAGAGATGTAAATAAAAGACCCCATCTTGGTTTCAACCGTTTTTGTTAACATTTTCATTGTATCATTTAATTTCAAAAGAAATTTGGTTCTTTCCAGCACGGCACATACTTTCATGGAAGGCCTTGTTATTAATTGTGACTGTTACAAATAGTTTCTCCTTTGAAATAATAATTGTTGTTTAGCAATTAATTACTTGTTTCCTGTCAGAATGGCATCAACTGTAATGATACTGTGAGTACATATTATTTTACCTTAGAAAAATAAAAAAGTATAAAAAATTATTAAAATTTATTATTTATTACCTCTGGTATACAGAATAAGAAATTTAATTTTAAAAATCGGCTTTGAATAGTCTGGCGACTGTGTTCGCCATTTACTCTGTAGCATACTGTAATCTAAGCGTGAAACATACTATAGCTCCGACACTTCCTTTTCACGTAATACGCGCGTAGCCCTCCGCAGATCGTCGGAACACAGTTTGCAGCATTTCAATTTTACGGACACTCCCACCCTCTACCTAGGCACATTTCTACCATCGCTAAATTAATAAATTAAGTCTACAAAAGTAATGAGAAGACTCAAAAAGAATAATTATAACTTATTTTATCATTAACATGTATTTTTCCCACATTGGAAAAAAAAATAACTTTTACGATTTTACAGGCCACGAAACGTTTTTTTTATATAAACTCTTGGACGTTTTTTTTATATAAACTCTTGGACTTGGCAGATCTTTCAAAGAAATCAAACACACACACTATTTCAAAGAACTTACAGCTTCGAATATCAAAAACACGATATTTATTCTTAAACTTACTGAGGCAAAAAATATAGTTAATACAACTGCTGTGATCAGCAGATCACACTTTCTTTGAACACAAAACTCACAAGAATATCTTATTATGTAGTAACTAAGCTATCAACAAATTGTTCACGGTAGAAGCATTTTTATTACTCAAAACAGAACTTGGAATTCCTGAATCCAGCATTGTTTATAGTAATGTATATTTCTCTTAAATTACATATACGCATAGTTTATCATTGACTTAGCAAAAAAATTCAACCACTAAAAAATATCTTGTAAAAAATTAAGCTAATCTGTTAAAATTTATACAAAAATTATACCCGCATAAAGGTATGGGGACGGTTTTTCCAAATCTCGTGTGGACAGTAGATTATGTTTGGATAGAAAGTAAAAAAAAAGTAGTTTTGTATATATATTTTTATGAAAGAATAAATACTGTATTTAATTAATGAGTAAACCAACCTCGCGACTACCAAATCAAATATAATCTGATGGGCAAACTACAGTTCATTGTCACGCGATATTTTTTTTTCCATAGCAACAACCTGACAACAAAAGGATAGTGTGCTCCCGTTTCCACTTCATTGTGAAGGTATTTCACTAGGCAAGCTGACTAGAGGAGAAGGTGGAAGCTGATAAAATATATCTGGTCCCAGGCACCATCCGTCAGTCTTAACCAATGGTACGTAACTAACTTTGGCATTCAGGATATCTTGCGATCACATTTATTCAAAAAATACCCCTATGAATAAGTTAGGCTCTTCGAAAGGAAAGTTTTGCCGACCTCTGAAGCGCAGTTGGAAACGCACGTTGACTTAAGATGCGAGGAGTTGTGGGTTAAAATCCCTGAAAAGTCATGGGAGTATGTTCATAAATCATAACCATTAAAGTCGGTTTCAAATCTGTACGCGTGGTGGCGTACAGGGCCTTGCCTGGCGTTTCAATGGCTGATTTTATTTGTGAGTAAAATGTATTTATTTACAATTTTTCGACTATGGAGAAATTCGTTAACTTTTTGGAACATGTTTAATTTAGTTAGAGACTGAGGTTGGCAACGGCTGTTGATTTAAATTCCTAGTTGTCTAAATTATTTAATTCTGGAACGTTTCTTCAGACTTTTTGGTGTTGGAATCATTGTTTTAATTGCAGTGTTTGCAAAGGGGTTAGATAGCCCACAATTTTTAAAACTTTTGGGATTGTGAAAAACGTAAATATTAAACAAAGCATTGTAAGAATTAGAAATTTATAAAAAAAACCTGTTTTAACAAGAAGGAGGAGACTCTTTTTGGGTTTATGGCAGTCCAGAGGCTGTTTTCAGTTCTGCTGAAGAATTTATTTATTTAGCTTGAGGTCGTAGCACTTGGCTGATACTACTTAACCGAGCCCAAGAGTTGAGTATAAGTCTTTAGTAGACAGTATCTAACTATACTTTATGAATTTAAGGTTTGTTTCGAGTTTTAGAAGCAGTGATAAAGCCCTTTCATATTTTGTGTGAACAGGTCATCTTGGATTGGATAAGCCAAACTGTAACTACTAAAGAAAAGCCATCGAAATTTTTTTATCTTCTTCATTGATATCCGTGTTGAATCTTACGACAAAATAAGCTAATTAAATTAATATATCTAAGGATGACAATTTAATACTGTCAGGTGTTATTACTGAGGCACAAAACTTAAAAAACAGTTTTAATTCATTTGTGCTTGGCCTCAAATCTCAGAGGTATGAAAGAAAGTGATTGTGTTAATCCTGAGTTAGTTGAGCCTAATAAGTTACTGATCATTTAAACAAACGAAAACCCCAATTATTTTATTTATTTGGTATGTTTAAAAATTATCTCTGGAAGAGTGATATAGATAAGACAGAACATTTGTAGCACCATCAGCGTCCAACTAAATTTAGTTGAAATTTTATTTCATTTTAGTATTTGAATCTTATTGGAGGTAGTTCTGTTTTAATAAAGTTATAATTTAGAGTTTCTTATGTTACATCCCTTGTTATCTGTGTTGGTTATGTATTTGTCCAGTGTTGAATTTGTGTATGTTTTGCTTAATTTTCTGTGTATGTGTACTAGCATAACCTAACAAACATTATTTTTCCCAGAAAAAAAACCTAATCTAATGAATAGTTACTTTCTTTAAATAAATGCCATTAAAAACTCGTAATATATTTATATTATATATAGCCTAGAGAAAGCATTACAAATCTGTCAAAACGTCAACAAAATTGTCAAATTAATAAGTAAAATGTACATTGCAGGCCAATAAATTACTAACAAGCTAAACATTAAATAATAGGAAATCGTTAGATCACTCGCCACCCACCTAGGCTAGTGTAAAATGTGGCGGACTTTTCCGTGAATCTGTGGGTTATCTCTAAACACTCGTGTATCCCTCAACATTTAATTCATTCCGTCAATGCCCTATTGTCATCTCGTGAACCTCGCGGTTATAATGATCCCTATCGCAACACGGCGTTAATCCCTTGATCATTCATTAACAATTAAATCTTTATTTAAGTTTAATTATATGTATGTTTTGTGACGTCAAAGCTGTCATGTTGGATAACTTTGACCTTTGACCTTGACACCGGCCGCCATTTCAGATTTCCTTGACCTTAAAATTCGCCAAAGTTAACCCAAAAAATGCCAAAATTACTTAAAATTTCTCGTCAGAGGAAAAAAATCCCCACCCAAAAAAACCTCAACATTCTGAATATTCGAAAAGTCCCATTTTTGAGGAAAAATTAGAAATTAAAAAATGTTTTCAACTTTAAATCCTTAATGGTTTTTGCCTTTAAAAGAACTAAATGTTCTAAAAGTGACTTAAATCTCTCCCTCCTCCTCCCTTTTTTTCCATCCACAATAAGTATCCAGGGAATGGGAACTTTTGTAATTGGACATAGAGTTACCATTTCAAACCCATTGAAGTCAATGCAATTAAAATTAAGTAATAAATGACATTAAATTCTCCCGAAAAATTCTAATACAAATTTTAAAAAAAATTGATTTTCATGCGAAGCTACAAAAAGCATGTTAAAAAAGTAAACAAATATTTATTTCTAAAAAATTATTTTCAAAATCGATTGCTGGCTTTGGTTCGATCCCGGCGAGAGTAAACATTGTATTTACAAAAAAATATATAAATAATTTTTTAAAATTTTTTATAAAATTTTAACATAAACGCACTTACGTAATTCAGACCAGAGTCCTCATTTCGATTCCGGTAAGGACCAAATTACTTAATCCTTCCCTCATTGTGACTTCCAGCAAACTAATCCTCACTACTACTACTAATAATAATAAAAATAATAATACCAAAGTATATATTACGCCAACCAGTTTGACACCATAGCAGCCATTATAGATGTCGCCATTTTGAATTCTATTATTACATGCTAGAGATCGCTAACGCCATATTGGTTTAATTTTTATCCTTTAGAGTACAAGATACGTTTAATGTATCGATCACCAGATCGTCAGCTGTTGTATCGTACGCCATCTTGTTTCATATTTTGACTATCATATTGAGAATTTGTTATAATCAACCTAAATTTCGGGGTGGGGGGGGGAAATAAATAAAATAATTTACTTATTTAATAAATTTATTGATTCGGTCGGTTCCGGTTCTGGGATCGACTCTTTACCAGTACAAAAAGGATAATTATAACTTAAAAATACTTTATTTTATTTTATTTCACCTCAATTTATGAAAATTTACCGTTTCAATTCACAAATATGTCGTGAAGTTGTATATAATTCTAATAACGAGCGCAGTGACTGTAGGCTGAGGAAAAATCATTATCTACTGTGCCGGCAACGACACCGACCTCATCATCTATCAACAGAGTAACGCTACCATCGTCCACATTCGGGTGCTGTTGCATCTACTGCGATAAGACTTTAGTATATTTTGGCCATCGCAAGCGTCGTCAACTGTACTGCTCGAATAATCTGGCTCCAGTGCGGTACCGCGTGTGACAGATGTGGCAATAAAATTTTACTAAAATATGCTCTGAAACTATATGGCCAGACATGCAGCGGACTGGTTTAAAAATCATGTGTAAATGAGTGAATAAATTATGATTTTGTGTATTCTTTGTTTTTGTAATAGAGTATAGTTTGCATAGTAAATATCATTTGTAAAAATGTGTTGTTTTATTTATTTCACCTGGAATCTAGACTTTCATGGTAAGATGTTCGATTAAGGTGATATTGTATTAAGTAAATAGTATTAACTTAGAATTACGTTGCTTGGCTTATGGGTTGTAGCCGTGTCCTTGGAGAATAATTCACCGACGTTTCGGTCGACATTGCAGTCGCCATCATCAGGGAGCAGTTACCTACTGAGGTTCTTAACAGTTGTCCTGCCTTCATATACTCTCGCCTGAGGGAAAGGTGCTTCCTGATTGGCTGCCGCTGTGGGCCAACCAGAGCCTTCCTTTCCTCTGGTTGGCTGGGCTGTTTTGCCAATCAGGGGCGATCTGTCTGATGTTGGCTGTGGAGCTATGTTTTGAGGATTTCTAAAGAGTGGGTTCCATATTTTGCTTAATTTGTAGCTATCTTCTCTATTCATGTTTGCTGGGTGTTTTAATATTTCTATTGATTCTCCAAAGTATCTTTTCTTGTATTAACGGATGTTGTATATGGTGTGGAATTGGTCGAAATCAATGTTGTGTCTGGTTTCCTTGGAGTGTTCTGCTATAGCTGATCGTGGGTTTTCATGTTTGTAGTCACTGATGTGTTTTTTTAACCCTTGTGATTATTCGTCTGCCAGTTTGTCCTTTATATACCTTGCCACAGGAACATGGAATCTTGTACACACCGGCTAGGTTTCCGTCAGGGGTTTTGTCTTTTACCGATGTCAAAGACCCCTCAATCTTGTTTATGGGTTTGAGAACTGTGTGATATTCATGCTTCCTAAGAATTTTTACCACTTGGTCAGAAATTCCTTTGACATAAGAAATGAAGGCTTTATTAGGAAGATGTTCTTTCTTTTTTCTGTTGAGGTGGAAAGCCATGAAACCACCTCAACAGAAAAAGAAAGAACATCTTCCTGATAAAGCCTTCATTGTTCCAAATTTTGTAATAGAAATTACGAATTTTTAATATGGTGGTCAAGATAGTTGACATTTGATGTTCTAATAATTGACACAACTGCACTGTAGCAAATAATTAAAAAAACAATATGAGGGCAACGTGTTCTAGGAGACACAAGAAAATCCAGGAAGGCAGATTCAAGAATGATGTCATGAAGTCATAATGGAGGAAGTAATATATGCTTTGGCGTTAGTAGTGGGGGTCAACCACCTGTTATATGTAGTGGAAGTAATATATGCTGACATTTTTTTTGACTGTCCTCACTGTGAATTGAACCCCGAAACTTTTAAAGCCGTTAGATTTTTTATTATTTATATATTTTTTACATTTGTGTGGCATTTCACAGGAACAGTATGTATATTTAAACACTATCATCAACTGTTAATTTAATCACATGTATCTCCATGTGCCTACACTGTAAAAAAGGGGGATTTTCACTTTCGAAGTAGGAGTATTTTTATACGTAATTATGAGTACATTATGAAAACAGATTGTGAGTAATTTTATATGCAGTTTAGCCACGATTGTAAAATATACGAAAATTATAAATTAAAAGATCACCGACTTTTATTTATACACAAATGTAGGCGTGAAATTAAAACTTTGTTGGTTTGTATAAAATAATTTTAAAAAAATTATGCTTAGATCCTGGGGGAAAATATAGTTGCAATAAAGTTGTTACTTTACATGTTTGATAGTGTAAAATTACTCATTCGTTAGTGCTGAATTTCTCCTCTATCATTGGAGCAAAATGACACCGAACCTAGTGAACAATACAATTTCTTTGATATAAGATGTAAAAGATAGAACTAAAGAAAGTGACACTAGCAACTTTGGCAGCTAATTTTGGAAATTAAAATATTTGGAGCAGAACGAAAGTTATTAAAAGAAACAGTCGATGACCGATAGTAATTGCAATGGCTTCCTAGGGACCTATCTTTGATTTGAAAATTTTTTAAAGTTTATGTACCATATTTAATTCTATTATTTCCAACTTATTGTGTAGCCAATTGGTGAAGATCGTTGCTTTCGAAGCACGAGATGAGAATATGCGATAATGGTTCGAGCCTGCGCCACTACTCTCGGGATTTGATAACGGTATTTACAAGAAGCCACACTAGCGGCATCTAGAATCAAACTACAGAACCTTCCATGATGTCACAAAAAGAGCGAAATTGAAACATATTTTCATTTGGTGGATGATAGAAATACATATATAGCAGCATAACTTTACAAACACAAAAAAAAGTTATTTTACACATTCTTCGACTGCAATTATTACATAGACAATATAAATGCAAATTTACATTTAAATTAATAAAATTACTGATGCAAACGGTGTAAAATTACGCATACATTGTGTAAGTGATTTTTAATGCTAAAGATCTAACATACCTGTCAGCCATGTGCTAAATTACAACTACTTTGTGTTATTTTACAACAAAACTGTCTTTATACATACATGTGTGGTTAAAATACACTTACACAAGTTGAGTAAAAATACACCTACAATCAGCTGCCACTTGCATCGGTGTAAAACACGCTTATTTTTAAGGGTAGGAAAACTTTGTTGCTTTTGTGGATTTTGGAGTCATTTTTGTGGAAAGAATGGGAAATTTTACGTCACAATCCAAGATGGCAATCTGTCGTTGACAAACCCCCCCCCCCCCCCTTTTTTTCCCCTTTACCGAACTCTTCAGCCTGAAGCCTGTTCTCGGACCGGCTATTATATACTACTTTCTGAACGTTAAAGTTTCACCGACATCTTCCGAGCATCGATGATACCATCGCGGAAAGATGTTTTCGAACAGCAGTAATGCTCGTCGACATGTACGAAGAATTTTCCTCCCAAGTAGTTTGGTTCTTAGATATACCTCAAACAATTAGTAGGAAATGTTAAGTTGAAAATACATGAGGACATGTAAATGTTTCGCTACAACAGCAACGCATCAATGTGCTTAAGAATACACCGGAAACAGGTACAACAGTAGGAACATCTACAGGTTCGTCGTCATCGGTTAGACATCGTGGCGTCTACTGCGATGTGTCGTACGCATTTTCACATGATGAATGAAGACACGAGAAGAGCATGCGTGAAGAATCATTCTCTTATTAAGTTTCTCTGCGGTAAGTGTCACGTTTGGTTAACTCTTATGGATAGTTTGAGATGAATATGCGAAAAATTGTAAAGGTGAAGTTATTTTTCCTACTGTGGAACTACCTACGAACATTTCAAATCTAGAGCTTAATTTGGAAACTCACTTGCGTGCAAGTTCTAGTAGCCAAAAAGATGTACAGCTAGCGATCGCATCATCACCTGGTCATGTATCTAAACCACTGCTAGCTCCGTTACAGGTAAATTATAAATGGGTTCTACTTGGCGAAAACTGCATCTGATATAATTTTGAAAGAATACTATGATATAAATACCTTTAGTGAGTCAAAATACATTTTCAATTTTCTTGGTAATATTAAGCAGAATATAATAGATCAGCTTACAGATGAGGTAGCAACTCATGGATCTATAAAATATAACTTATTGTTGGACTGCAAGTATGATGACCCAGAACGTGCTTTAAGACCATTAATTCTACCATCTTCAATTCCAACGAAGTAGTGACGCCTGTTAATCAAAGTTAAGAGAAACTTTGTCTGGGAGAAAAAGACCACATCGGTAAAGGACATGGATGGACGCTGTCTCCAGTGAACCGATCAGAACTGAGAAATAGTATTAATTGAATACTGGATCGCCAACTTTTGTAATAGCTTATGAAGTAATATATAATTTCTGTACCATTAATGTTTGTAAAAATGTTTTATTTTTTGTAATACTGTTTCCAGAACTTACACTGTTTTGTTGCAAGAATCAGTTTTATAAAGTACGTGATATTTAATCAAATAAGAATTTTACAGCTAAAATTGTAATTTTTTTTTAGGTGCTCAAGGCTCGAAACAAGGACAGGAATCGTTCGAATCAATAACTATATTGATAGGTGTATTTTAAAAATAATTTTTGGAATTTTTTTCAAAATATTTTGTTAGTGATTACAAAGATGAGCTAAGATGGGCGACAAGATGGCGGACGATGCAACAGCAAATGATATAGTAATTAACAAAACTGTACTGTTTGGAGTCATATATATTCTTTGGTAGTAGTGATGGTGGTGGTGGTGGTATTAGTAGTAGTGGTAGTAGTTTTTATTTATTTAATTTTATTTTTTATAGAGATTGAAAAATCTTCAAAACGTCACCAACGAAGATGAATAATGGAATTTTATGTTGGTAGTGTGGGAATTTTACCCACTAAAATCAACCTCTTACTGCCGTTCCCGTGGAAAGGGGACCAGACCGGAAATCGCTTTCGCATTACTGGCCGTAGATACTCTGTTAAACGCCCGCCGTTGCTTATTCCTCAGCAGTAGTAGTAGTAGCAGCAGTATTAGTAGTAGTAGAAGTAGTCGTGGGTTGCTGGAGTTAGCGGTAGAGGTGCGGAGCAGTCTGCTGGAATTCACCATATGTGGAGGATTAAGTAACTTTAACATTACCAGGTTCAAACCAAGGCCTCCGGACTCAATGACGTTGGTGTTTTCTATTATAATTTTATAAAAAATATGCAATATTTTGAAAATTTATTTCTGAATTTTTATACGCAAATTACATATTTACTCTGCCGGGGTTTGTACCTAAGACAGAAATCCATTAAGTATTTAAATATTAAAAATAAATAATTTGTTTGTTATTTTTGGCATCTCTTGAATTTTTTGTTTTTGTTTTTTTGATTATTTTTATTAATTTGAAATATTTTCATGAACAAACGTCATTGCTGGTTTTAACTGTATGTCATAGAAAAACCACAGTAACGAACAAGAAAGATGAATACACAAACTCACATAAAACAAGCCAAGTTTAACCGACGTTAAATGTTATACACATAGACAGCACAGATAGAATTCTATAGAAATAGTTAATAGGAAAAAATTATCACAACACTATAACTGTGGCCTGACAAAGAGACAGTTTTAACAAGAAAAGCAAAAAAAAAAAAAAAAAAAAAACAATTTATATAGCACATCACAGCGACAAACAAACGAACCACGCGATGATACAAAAACAGATAATTTGAACACAACGACTACACAGGGACATAGAGGTGAACTCATCCCACTGTTTGTCTGTGCTGTGATACTTTTTTTCCGACCAATTCATTCCATGTATTTTATATCTGGGCTGTCTTATGTGTTTTAACATTTGACATCAGCAGAATTTGACTGGATTTCTGCGTGTTTGTTGTGCATTCATCATAGTTGTTCATTCTTGTGATGTCTCTGACAAACAGTTGAAAGCTTTTCCATGAAAATCTTTAAAATCAAGCTTCCCAATCGCAAGAATCATTCAAAGAACGAATTTTTATTACATTGATCACGACGGGTTCGAACTGAGAACTGTTAATATGACGATGTAAGTTCCTCTACCCCAGTGTTTTACTGGTGGCGGGTTGGAGGGAGAACATTTATTCTTTTGAAGGCAAAACTCAATGAGGAAATTAGAAATTATGGATTTTAAATGGATAATGTTTCCTCGAAACAATTTTTTTTTTTTTGCATTTGCAGATTGTCAGAGAATTATTGTGAGGAATTTTTCCTGAAAAAAGGAAACTTTCAATCATTTTGACGAATTTTGGGTTAAATTTAACGACTTTTGGTGTATTTTACGGTTAACGGCATTTACAATGGCGTAAAAGACATCTCAAACTGAAAGAACAAAGCCGGCACCACACCCAAAGTCAGTACCCTATTGTAAAACGTTCTGTTACTAGCCAATTTCCAAATATTTCTCTAAGTCATAATATATATATTTAAAATATAGGTGTTTCATGGTAAAGGTGACTGCGATATAATGTTTTCTGTTTGGTTTATCCTTATTTCGTTACCAGCGTAAGACATTCTAATAAAATATTACCTTAAATAAATCTATTAAAGGTAACCTCTTTACAAGAAATCCTTCAAAGTTTTTGTTTTGTGGAAGAGCAAAATTATGATTTAGAAAATTAGTTTAAATGAAGGGATTTAAAGTTATATTAACGCTTAAATTAATATTGAACTAAACCGTTTTTGTTTAAGTTCTTTGCACGTATAACGAACGAAATATATGTATATATTTCTGTTTTAAAAAAGTACACGCTTTGACATAAGAAAGATAAAAGTTAAGAATGAGTCATAAAATTAAGATGGGAAAATTAAAGCGAAGAAATTTTTAACAATCTAACATTTTAACTTAATTGTATAATAATACTGTAACTTTTAATCCCAAGATGTAATTTCATATTTCCCTATTACCACATTCCCAAACTAGAGTCTACGAATTACGAAAACAAAGTGAATGAATAACTTCACTAACTAAACGAAATGGAAAAAGCAATATATTTATTTTTTCCTTCTATAAGAATTTTTATGTAACTAAGTTCTTGTGCTTTTAAATAATTCATATGATTTTAGCATGAAAACATGCAGGCCTAAAAATAATTTACATGCTGACGGATTAGTTGTTTTTTAACTAAAGTGGCATGTTACAATATTAAATAAATAAATAAAATATAGTTTTCGGTTTTTGGAGTATCACTAAACAACTATATCTTCTTAAATACCTGTTACCTAGCAATGGCAAAATTTATGACATTGAATATTTGTGGTAAAAACCCCTAAATTGAAATTGAATTATCAGTTTAAAAAAAAAATTGTATCATTAGAAGGCAGCAATTTTTCAAACACAATAGTAGTAAAAAAAATACTACTATTTGATGCACTGCACTCATCAGAATTGAAATATTTAATTGATTTCATTACCTATTTTGGCTTGTTCGAGAGCAAGACTGCGATAGGACATCACACTACTCATAAACATAAAGTGTAGACTACATGTGGGTTGTATGGGTGCATGTTTGAATTTCCCTAACACATTACCGATTCTTACACTAATGAAACAGACCATACGAAGTATAATAACATTTTTATAATTCTAGCATGCAAGAAAATGCGTAACTTGCAGTCTCGTATCTCATTGTGTGATAAATAATCGGGACCTTACATATTTGCACAAAATTAATGTAAAAATTTGTTTCAGATTTGGAGAAACAAAAACGTCTGGGAGTGGTGCCTTGCCAGCCTGTTTCTGAACACTACTTTTTGTGTTAACATAAAAGTTCCGAAAAATGCGGCAATAGGAAAGACACTAGGAGTGGCATGTATCATTCCCAAATACTTCAGCACAGGTCTGAATTACATCGCCCTCTTCCTGGACCGACCAATAATACAACAATCTGTAATTAAATATGATGAAGTAGATGATATTATTCTATACTTACACTCCAACTGTAATGTTCCTTTATTGTGGATCTCTGAAAGAATTATTGATAACGACACCCCCCACATGTATTACAGAACAGAAATCACAGAGAATGCAGTGGGTTACATAATATTGTCATCTTACACGCCCGGGAAGTGCCTACCAGAATACAACTGGACAGCCTTACCTTTCTGGAACCCACAAGCTATGTTTCTGTTAATTTCAACAGACGGAATGAAAGAAGCACCAGAAAACACCGTTGAGATATTCGAAGACTGCTGGGAGTCTTTTAATATACTCAATGTTGCTCTCTTATACACAATATATAACGATCTTGAGGGATATTCACAAAACTCTGACACTCATTTAGTGACTTACAATCCGTTCAACAGACAACTTACAGTGGCAGATGTTGGTCTTAATGGAATGCAGCATTGTAACAATGTTTACGTCCAAAAGCTACGAGACACTAACGGATTCCAGTTTGACGTGAGTGTTTCACCCGCTCATCATCTGATTGACATCAGATATACAGAAGAAGGGGAAGTTTACTACACGGGTCCTGGCGTCAATTGTGTTCTCATAGCTGTCAAGAAGTTCAATGGCAGTTTTAATGTGATTGCTCCTTCGAAAAAAATAGGCATGACTGATAAAACTTTTTCCAGAGTTTTATATGCGGACGAGGCCACGTACAATATTAAATCGTTGATCAGACGATATGCCTATCCTCATGAACAAATATGTGTCACGGCCGCGGTTCCAAAAGCAAATAAAGTACCCACGTATCTGAAATTGTTGATGCCATTCACCCAAGTCATGTGGTTATCATATTTCTTCACCATTCTACTAGTCGTTGTTATATGGAGGGCAGTGATCTATTTCGATGAAGAAAATTGCACGAGATTCAATATTTTCGTGGAATTTGTGAAACTCTCAGTGTGGGGATTCAGCGATTGGACACCCGAGTTCTTTGTTCAAAGACTATTACTCTTGACGGTTGTCGTTTACAATCTCATAATAAGCAGTTTGTACCAAGGCTCTCTGACAACATTTTTATTTAAGACTCATTTTTATGCAGACATCGATACATTTGATGAGTTAATTGAATCTGAAATTGCGATTTCAATATTTGTGCCGAATGAAGATTTAGAACTCGCAGCGGAGGCACTTGAGGGAAACCCTGAAATAATAGAGATGTTTGTATCGAGAGGAGTGTACATAACGGATGACCACGAAGCCCTGGATATGGCTGTTACTTATCGCAACGTCAGCAGGGTGCTTTCCCGGATCTCCGCCCTGCATCTGGTCGCGCAGTACTACAAAGACGGCAGTCCCTTGCTGCACGTGATAGGCGACTGCTACACGCGTGTGCCTTTGAGCGTGTGGGCAGTCACTCCGAACAACCCTTTCCTCGCGCAGTACAGCGCTGTTGTGATGCGGCTGTCGGAGGGAGGGTTCGTGTCCAAGTGGCGACTGGATTATTCTGAAGATTCCAAGAAGATGCTGGCCCTGGCCGAACGCTCCGTGTCCCTACGTCCCATTGCACTCGAGCATCTGACTATAGCGTTCGTCTTGCTCTGCATAGGAATGATATTGGCTACAGCATCATTCGTTTTTGAGAAGAGATTTTACGGTGTGAAAAATATAATTGATTATTTTGTGAGACTAGGGGACTTAAAAAAAAAGAGTTTGCCATAGATATTTTAAAAGCACCAATGTTACTCACTGTTTTTTTTTATATGTTCCACAGTAGTGTAGCAGAAGAATTTAGGTTTGTAAATGAAGATGAGCTTTCTCCATTTTGAACAATAAGATCTTGGTTGGTACACATGAGCTTAGAGTTAACTAGAATAATTAAAATTCAAATACAACTCATATATTTTCATCACGATTATATTTATTTTTATTAAAATTTAAATCAATCATATAAAAGTTTTTTTTTAAATTCTAAACAATTTTTATAATTGAAAAAAAAAATGATTCTAGTAAAACATGTCATTTGGGTGTTCAACATTTATGTTATGAAAAAATTGAGCGAGACTTTCAGTACTACTAGCTCGTGGTGTTTAATAATTTAATCTTGGTAACGAGAAAATGCGTGTATTTATGTTGCCAATAGACTTATAATGCGAAACTCGATCACCAAATTTAACGCAAAATTCTTAAAAAAAATAATAATCCAAAATCTTGACGAATATAGGAAAAATATTCATTTTTAGGAAAAACTATTAAAATTTCCCCCGCGTCAAGACTTATCGCAAGATATGCGAATAATTGGGCAGAATGCACTGCACTATTAGACCACCCGTCTCACAGCAGCGTCGTGTGGGAGGGGGAGATCCAGGCGCTGGCCCTGTATCTCTATTCACTGTGTGCTGTTACATGACTATCCCATGCACAGAAAGTGAATTATTTTTATTTTAATAACATTTCAATATATTTATTGTTATTTGTTTATTTTTTCGTGTTAAATGCTCCATAATTGTAGTTGGACGTATCTACGAGTGCTACACTCTATGACGTAGCCCGAGCTGACATTTAAGCAACAATTGGCAAGACCCCTCTAGGGCATTATTGACTTTAACGGCAAATGAAACTTTTTCCACGTATTTTATATAAAAGGATGTTCATTGTTGGAAATTAACATTTTAAATTTGTGACATTTTAGTATTTTAAGATGTATTATTGGAAGTCAGTATCTTGTTTTGAAGTGTAAATTACGTTAACGGTCTTTCTACTCCGACCAATGAGAGGCCGAGTTACTTAAGTTAAGCGTTTTAGAATAAGTAATGGAATGGTGACGGCGTTGGCGATATAGCCAGGGTTGAAATCCCTTATAAATCTGACAATCTGAAAAGCTAAATTAGATCATCCAGGTTTAAGGATGTTTGAATCGTCGTGTAATTAAGTATATGTGATTAATATAGGGCACATCCGCACTGATGTGTAATTAGGAATGTATCCTGACGTGAGTAAAACTGACTCCTAATTCTCCATCGTAAAAGACCGTTTTCCTGCACCGAATGTAATTCAAACCTGCTAACTACGAATAAAAAGATTGATTATTTGTCAAACTAAGTAAAGCCTTTCAGAGACAAACATTTTAAACCAATTAATATTCTGCTTGCATATCCCAGTTCAGACCCAGAGGTGAAATGAGATTGGAATCTCATGTTGTTCTACCACCAAACATACTGAATTAAGCCGAGGTATATTGTTTTAAATTACACGTCAACGGTAATAAACTATAATTCATATATTTTCTTCGATCTAGGAGTGAGAGCAACGGACATAATAAATTGAATTAATGAACTTTTGTTGGAGTTTCATGTGTGCAACATACTTCCTGCTTGTTATAGAGACATAATTATATACCACTCGCCAAGCAAAAATTATATATATTTATTTTATTAAAGACTATCTGTTTAATCATATTTTATTTTGTTATTATTTAATATTGTGTATGTTTCAACGACCCTAAATTCTTCATGTTTTCACTCTACTTAAATATTAGATCTGAAGTGTTATTTTTTCTCTTATGAATTCTATTTCACTTGTTTTTCTTTGATAACAAAGTTAAAGTCTACGTAGGAGTGGCGCCCAGTAACGGCTACAAATTCAAAGAAGTCTCCACACAATAACACTAGAGTGACCACCCAACAGAGGGGCCATAATAAGAAGTAGACATATATACACATAAAGCTAATCAACTGGCAGCTAACTTCTTCGAAGAAGGCGCCGAGAAGCTTGTGTTACGATATGACGATATGGCGATTATGTAGAAAAATAAGTAAGACCCAGTTGAAATTGTGGTAGTAAATTGTAGTACAATGTAAATTTGTCTTTTTTTTTTTAATAGCCCATCGGAGGTTGAAAACGAAAGCCCTCCTAATTAAACAATTCGGCCTCTCTGTCATAAAATACAAATAAAAATACCGAAACAGAATAAATTTCGAAATAAATCTTTATAACACACGTAAACAAATGAAATAGTTTACTGTCGGGTAGCTAGACAACTGTAAATAAAGATAATCAACACTGTTGACAGTACTCTGTACTGGTGTTAAAAATACAAGAGATATATAGAGAGAAGCTTTGTATATGTGTACCTATGTCAAACAAATTACAATAAAATTGTGTGTTTTCTTTTTTTCTTTATTTCCCATTTAACCGGACTGAGCCACAACAAAGCGTGGCCGGTACAACTAGTATTAGATAAAAAAAAAATTGTATACCTTTTCCTGGATAGCTTCCCAGAATTAACTGCGCACATTAATAAGCATAATTAAACAAAATAAAGTCCTAATTTTTATTATGTTATCTTTTCCATGGTTAAAAAAAGTTATATAAAAAAACAAATTAATTTTTTTTAAATCATGTGTCATTTCTCGTATGCGCAACAAGCAGTATTCAGTATTGTTTCCAAACAAGTATTTCATATAGGACCATGCAAAAACAACAATATAAATGTTTTTTTTATGTACAATCATTTTCTTGGTATTAAAAACAGTTTTCTTGGCATTTGTTTGCCAAAGGAATATTTGTAAAAGTACAACAAAAATTATTTTTCTATGTATGTAGGTTTCCCAATTCTGTGTTATTATTCCACGAAGCCCTTTAACAATTAAATTTCAAACTGAGGCGCAATCAGTCCTTGAACTCCCAAGCGGAACAGCTAATTAACGCAGAACAATTATTACACCAAAAAAATAACCAGCACCGGCAGAAACCATTGGTAATATCTACTAACGAAAAAAGCATCATTACAAAAAAAAGTGGGTTACCTATCTAAAGGTGACCATACAGTGTACCAAACATGAATTAAATGTCACCACGGCCAATGAGAAAACCATAATTTGTCGTGTTAAAAATAGTAATAAACTGTTATGCAATGGTTGTAAGAGATACATTAAGTAAAGTTAATGTAAACCAGTAATGAGACGAATAACAAAACATTTATAATACAATTTCAGTAATTAAAGCCATTAACTAGTTTGCTTGAAAATTGTTTTTATTATTATTTTTTAAGTTTATTATTATTTATAAAAAACATGCATACTTTAACATCCCCAAAACCTTCTTTTTTTTAATTTTTGCCTTGCATGACTGAAAGGTCATGGCAACTGTGACGCTCACTTCTCTTACCTTAAGGACCGACAATGGATATCAATATGATTCAAGAAACATTTGCATTAAAATTATTTTTCGGGCTAAGCGATTTATGACGAAAATAATGCACACTGAAATGTATATACATTTGATAAAAAAAATCGCTTGAAAGAAATAAATTATCTTACGGGAATACCTAAGTATTTTGATTATAATACACGAGACAAAAAAGGTAGAGGGTAGGGTTTTTATTTATGAGCTGAAAAATTTTAAAATGCAAATAATTAGATAAAATACCAAACTATTTTTTGTAGACAAATCAAGTAATCATGCAATTCATGAATTGGAGGGTAAAAATATACAGTTGCAAATATTTATGTATTACACACATAGGGCCTACCTGTCAACCAGTCGGATGCAGGCATAACAGAAGAAGAAAAGTTTACTGTGAAGATAAAATATGGATACATATCGCTTTATATCTGAGCGTTAGAAATGAATTGTGTGTTAAGTTTAAAGTGTTCTTGTGAAACTATCATTATGTAAAAAATTTAAGTGTTTATGTTTATGTACGTATTTTTGACTCGCATTAAATCGAACATACCTTGACTTCCTGTACATACTTCCACATCACACCAAATTAAAAAAAAATGGAGTGGACCAATGGTACGGTACATACGTCAATGACGTAATCCTGGGAAAAATTTATACATATAAAATACAGGATGATTCACATTAAGTTACCGCCACTCACAGGGCTTATTCCTTGCATCAAATGTAGCAAAATATGACATAAATGTGGATCGTATTTGCAATAGTTAATTCAGCCGCTAGCTCATGTACCTCAAGTGTTGCTAAATACGTGTTTCTGATTCTCTCAGCGGCTTTGCTCAGCTCTTCCGTGAACAACGTCCATCATCCACCCCCGTGCGCAATAATCTGTCAATTGTAAGGCAGGTCGAATTACTCTACCGGTACTGGGAGTACAACCCAAATTTATGACATATTTATCTCTCACTGCAAAAATTATTTTTTGTACCTTTACAAGGAAA
This sequence comes from Bacillus rossius redtenbacheri, assembly GCF_032445375.1. Lineage (NCBI taxonomy): Eukaryota > Metazoa > Arthropoda > Insecta > Phasmatodea > Bacillidae > Bacillus > Bacillus rossius. The sequence continues at coordinate 41,811,841 of NC_086337.1, read as the reverse complement.
GTCCTTGGAAACCCAGTCGCCAAACGATACAACTTGTAAAACTGCAAGGCAGAGCTTTGTACCATTTGTAATTTTGCAAAGCTCTCTATCTTGCGTTTTTACAAGTGTTATCGTTGACAACTGAGTTTTCAAAGGATTTTCCTTGCATTATCACAACATTTTTAAATAATGTGAGTATACAGATATTTCGCAAATTCGTTTGGTGCCAGTATAAAATTCGAAGACATATGTTTGCTTCACCGACGTTTGCTTTTCTATTGGCTTTTTGACATTTTTTTTTTAAATTATGCCTATGAAATCTGAGCGGTAACCATAACATTAAATGGTGGAGAAATGAAGATAAAGGTTTAATGTAAGGTCCTTGGTTGCTTTCAAAAATCTTTACTAAGCGCTTCATGTCTAAAAAATTATTCTGATTACATGCGTTTCAGGATTTTGACTCTCCTAAGAATACAGTTAAAAAACGAAATACGGAAACAGTACATCCACCCTCAGCGCATTATTTAATGATTTTCGTAAACTCTGATATGACTCTGGTATCTTGAGTAGTTATCAAATCACGTGGTTTATTCTACAGCTCTTCACACAGTATGTGAGTCCGGGAAGGCGGGCCCCTTAAGATTGCTGCGTATCTTCACTTGGTGCATGAGACAACGAATGCCTTCTGTTGTTTATTTCATAGTTGTTCGAATTATAGCAGTGTGAGTCAACTACAAACAGAAACCACATCCAAAATATTTTATTATTTTTGTTAAAAATATATATCTGGAAGTAATTTAAAAGAAAGTAAGCCAAGTCTCTAAAAATATATGAAGTTTTGCAATAACCAAGGCGAAGAGAGAAATTTCTGTGTCCAGGAAGAGTCAAGAAGTGCAAAGCATATTTTTTTATTTTTTACGGATGCTCCAGATATCAAAATAATTTTCAAGTACGATTCTGTGTCTATCGTCACAGGGAAAAAAAAAAACAAGTAGGCTACCTGGTTAAGTTATAGTTACACGCTATTTACAGTAATCCCCGCGGTATCACATCTATCTTCGTTCTCCTCTTACGCCTCATTTTCGTCCATCCATTCCCCAACGGTTGGTCGGTAGGACAGATCTATCTGTCCCAAAGGGTAGTGAAACGAAAAAAAAAAAAAAAACACACCTTTCTCCCGTCTAATTTACGCCGTAACTGCCTCGGGCCGGCGCGGCGTCACGCAGATGTTACTGTTTCATACTTCGCGGGCGCGTCGTGCAATTTATTCCCTGCCCCCTCGAGTCGAATCTGATGCGCGTGCGCAACATATCTCCAGAGCCCGTGGGATACCGGCGGTTCTTATCATCGGCGCGTGTTTCAGGTGAACGCAGGGTGGTTAGAACAACCACGATAAGGTAGAGGACGAGAGGGGAGGGGGGAAGTAACTGAAGGGGGGGTGGTGGTAAGAACAAGCCCTGCGGCAGGGAGCAGTTCGTTAACGAGATAAAGATAGCGCCAGAGTTGCAAGAGAGCAAGGAAGGGGTGGGGTGGGTAGTGCCCCGCTGGATTGTACGAGGATGAGGGAAGGGGGGAGGACCGAGGTATAAAAAAACTTCCCTGCAGCTGGCAAAACCTAACCAAACTAAATCGCGCGGGGGGGGGGGGGGGGAGGGGGAGGATGAGAGAGCTACGTGCTCCCTTTTCCACTCCGACCCCCACCCCCTCCTTAACCAAGTCCATTCGTGGGTACGTGACCTCCGGGAAGGCTCCAATCAGCCGCTGTACCCGAGTAGGGGGGGGGGGGGAGGAGACCTTCCCCCCCCCCCAACACCGTCTCTCCAGTTCCTCCAGCAAGACCCACAGCCTGGCTCTGCCCGGTTTAAGGTCAGGTTTCATAGTTTCTCTTCTGCAAAAACCTGGATGGTTTCTACAGCTAGTAAACTAAAACGACGATCACCATGAAAAAAAAATTAATCGTTAAGATTTAGTGGTGCTATTTCAACCTATAATCAAATTTTATATGTATCACTTTCTTAAGGCAATTTACAAAAAAATAATAACAAAACATTAAAAAAAAAACATTTTATTTATAAATATATAAGATTATATTGCGTCCCAAAAGCAAGTTTTTATTTTACTTACTCGCTAATTTTCCCTTGTAGGCCTAGTAAGCCAAATAAATTCAATGGTTTAGTTAACTGCTTCGCCACGAGAGAGAGAGAGAGAGAGAGAGAGAGAGAGAGAGAGAGAGAAATAGAGAGAGAGATAGAGAGCGCTATCGCCTACTATCACCACCACTGACCACCTTAGTACCCCAGCCATCGCAAAAATATATCTATAGGTGTGCTTTTGTACACCTATCTCTGTCACTGTCAAACTATTTGTGAGATCACTCTGGAGGTATTTTACTTTAGTAGGTATAGGGAAATGTACGTAAAACTGTGTTTAAGTTCTGTTCTAACAGCGACTATCTACAAATGTTAAAGTTGATGGATGTTTTGTTTCCATTAAAGTAAATTGGAAGTCACATTTGATACCTATAATTAGTTTAATTGATTTATTTATGTTTAAATAAATTTTTTTTTCTCCTTTCGACATAAGTTTTAAATGTACGAAAGCTACGAGAGTATTTAAGATTGTCTAATGTTTAATAGATCTCGGAGTAGTTTTTTGTGTGAAATACCTTTAAAACACTAGTTTGGTTAAAATAAAAAATATATACATTTTGAGCAGTGTCTCCAGTAAATTGTTATTTACCACGACGGTGACGATGCCACTCGTCGATGAGAACATACGTAATGAAATGGTTTATATGTATAAATGACTGCCTGTACTAAGAAATTACTGCGTGGGAATATAATAAAGTGGTAATTGTAAACGCTCAAAAAATAATTATTTCGTTGGTTTGTTAACTTATTACTAAAAAAATTATTTTACTTTCGAAAGTCAAGGTTAGAAAATTGCTGTATAAAAAACATTATAAAAAATGTTTAATCATTTCACAAACTTTCTAATATTTAATTTGTCTTGCACGAATACACTCGATAGCCTATTCTACCAATTTATGGTTTTAAAAAGAAAGTGTAATGGTTAGGGGAACGGAAAATTTCGCGCGTTCATTAAGTCGCAAGTTAGAACGCAAACCTTCACACTATCGCAATGTGTTCATGATTGGACCTCAGTTAATTTGGACACGCCCCTCTACGAACGTGATACAGCGATGTTCAGCTAGGAGAGAAGTGAGCGATTCAGATAGTGCCTATTAACAAGGGAAAAAATTGTTCTCACTAAGAAATAAACCAATGGGGAAAGCAAACATGGGTTGAGCACAAATATTACTTTGAATTCTACCCTGAGGCCAGAAGAATCCGCGAAATTTCCGGGACTGTATTAATGGTTATTTCGTTCAATTTGTTCTTTTAACGTTATTTGGGAATCCACGACTCCGACCCTCCAGTTGGTCCACCCCCCCCCCCCCCCCAAACAAGCAACGAATGTGCGCGCGCTAAACCTGCTGACGGAGTTTCTCCCTGTCTGTGTAGGCCCCTTAAAAACCTGTAGGTACAGTTTGCCGGTCGAATTCAGGCCCATTCTTCAATTGTTGTAAACATAATAACTACATGAAACAAATTTAAATGTTAAGATTTATAAAAAAAAATGGGCGCGCGTACTTATGTACGCGCGTTAGAATTTATACTTATTTTGCGTAATTAAAAAAACTAACTTTAATTTTGCACGCAAATGATTAATATAAATAAGATAATTAAATGACTGGTGTGATATTATAAATCCTGTAGGTAAAGTATAAATACAATCGAATTAAAAACATTTAAGTACACACTCAGTATTAAAAAATAAAATAAACATGAGTATAAAATTATATATTGATTAATTAAAATTATGAGATAAATTATTATTTATAAGGAAATTTAATATATATGCTGAATGTTTATCTAATTTATTAATTATAGTTATTTATTTAATAACCAATTATATATACGGAAACATAAATTCACTTATATAAATAAACTAGTAAACGTGATAAATTTTATGAACACTATTTCGATCTCTAATATTCATAATAAAAATATGTTTTAATAATATTTACCAGTATGCAATATCAGTAACTAAAGTATAAGATTTAAATGCAAATACCTACCTATATAATTTTCATTTGTCAGTAACCTTTTTATGATCCTGTGAAAATTTCGTTATATGGTGCGCGCGCATCGTACATATTCACTCTCATCATTTTATCGTAACACGCCTAATCAAGCATACCTACCTACAAAATAAAAAGAAGGCTTAGTATATTTGTTCCATAAATCTTGGATATCACGGCTAGCCTACACAGAAGCAGTGTTACTTTAACGTTAAATGCTACGTCTGTATCTGACGTCAACCAGGTTGCGTGCGAGACAAACTCCGCTTGGAGCTCCACGGGCGACGAAAATGCGGGCGGCTTGACAAATAGCACGGCTGTAAAGCCCCCGTAAGCCGGTGTTCACGAGAAGGGCGTAGTAAAAAAAAAAAAAAAAGAAGAGGGAGATAAGGTTAAAAAAAAAAATACGATCGCGGAAGTTTAACAAGTTCTTGGATGGGAGGGGGGAAGGGGTTAAAAAAAAAGCAAATATTGTTCGTCGTGGTCGCTCCTGCGCACGCGGCATTGTCTCAGGTTAGTTACCGACGATTGTCCGTGCGGGGTCGCAGGGGTGCGGAGATAGCGCCCCCCCCCCCCCCCCCCACCCAATCCGGGCGGCCGGGCAATTAATGCCGTGGCAGGAAGCCGGCGACGGAGAATACCGCCGCTAGATGTCAGCACCAGCACAAAGCGGGCAGGTGGCCTGCACTGGTAGGAGGGGAGGGGAGGGGAGGGGAGTGCCGGCGCCGCGACATCACGTGATCGCATTGTTGCCGGCGGCCATTGTGCAGCGGCCACTGCCATTCCGCAGTGTGTCCGCGCGGGGGGGAGGGGAAGTCAGCGGCGGGTAGGGACTACTTTATCGTGGAGGGGGGAGAGGAGGAAGTCAGGACGTTTGAACGAGACCGCCCGATATAGATAGTTGGGGCAAAATAAAATGAGGACCTGGAGATTAGAAAATTTTTTGGAGAGCACGAAAAGGTAAAGCGGCGATAGTGGACGGGGCAAGATTTAAGCAGGAAAGAAAGAAAAAAGGGAGGGGGGAGGGGTTGAGAATCGGAAGCATTTCCAATAGCAACACGCCAGATTAATAAAGTATCGCTGCCCGGACGGGCATTTTGCCACCGAAAAATTTTCAGGAAGCGAAGAGAGAGAGAGAGAGAGAGAGAGAGAGAGAGAGAGAGAGAGAGAGAGAAAGAGAGTAAAAAAAAACTAGTAGACCGTGATCAAATACATAAAAGGCGGTTTCTCTCTTTGAGCCTGGATTCAGCATCAGACCCTTTTCCTTATTCCTTCTCTGACCCCCTTCCTCACAAGCCCTTGGAAGAGGGGGAAAAAAAAGGGGGGGGGGGGGGTGCGGCGGCGGCGAGAACCCGTAAATAACAGAGGGCCAATATGCACCGTCGAGTCGAGAGGCATTTTACGACTTCCCACCCCCCTTTCCTTCATTGCTCCCACGAACTGCAGCGAATATCGCCGGGGGAACCCGAGCGGGCAGCGAGCCATAGTCGACATTCATCTCGCGCCCGCCAAAGGAAAAAAAATAGCCTACGATTCACTGACCCCCGATCAAGGGCCCCCCCCCCCTTCCCAACATATTTCACGTTCACCGCTCGCTCGTGCAACGTGTCGTTCGGAATAATAATTTTAATAATCACAAATTTTGCGAGAATTAATATTTGTTCTCAACGATTTTCGGTATTTAAAAACGTAGCTGGCCTAACACAACCAAATTTTCATTTTGGTCACAATCATCTAGACGTGCGTGAACCAACCATCCTGGGGGAGAAAAAAAATTCCGGGTCGCACATGATCCTGTCAGACGTTGACAATAAGTGTTTTTCATTGGCTTCTAGTCGTTCAGGACGTGTCAAATAACCGATGATCCAACGACCAAAAACCTTTAAGTGTACAAACAGTTACATTCAAGACTGCCATAGTTCAATAACGCAAATTTTGAAGGTCTCTTAAGTATCGGTAACTAAATTTTTTGACGTGATAACGTCTTATAAATAGATGAACGCCGCCTGCACGCACGAAAAAGCATGACTCAATGCCATGTTCCGCCTGATCCGAGCGTGCAAGAACTGGCCAACCACCGTGCAAGAAAATCTTCTATAATATCAAACAGGTGAAGGCGGGCTTTTTAACTAATTGTTCGTGATTATATTTAAACAAATTATTTACATTAAATTTGCAAAAACTGTAAATAATATTTGAAAATTAAGTCATTTTTCATCAATGTTTTCTTATGACGTTATCACGTAAAATTATCGTCCGTAAACCGACTTTACAGACAACCCCCCCCCCCCCTTTTTTTTTTTGTTTGTCTTTAGTTTGACCGACTGCGTTAAGGTAAATTATAACGATTTTTTTTGTGTGTGTTTCCCAGAGTTGGTTAACTGACCCCGCAAAACTTCACGGTCACATTAAAAAAAAAACTTCTTCATAAAAATCTAACATTAGCAGGCCAAGACGTACGTGCGATACTTCAGGCTCTCCAAAACGATAACCTAGGCCACTCCACTGGAAAAATAAGAGACCATAATCCAGTATTCCGTAAGTGTACACAGCGTTTTTTTTTGTTTTACTGTGAAAAAATAAATTATATCTCTAACTAAAAATTCTTTACTTTAATGTTACATTCATATGTATTCCTTTATCTCTACTTTTCTACCTCCTCATGTTATTTATTTAAAAAAAATAGCTTTATCAATATATATTACCAAAGTTTAATTTTAATTAAAAACTAAAATATAACAATAAAAATTAAACTGAGACATATTTTGTTTCGTGCACGCTGGCAGATAACTGCGTAATGGGAATACTACATTCGCAACACAGTATAAATTAAATGGGTTTTTATGTAAATTTTCTCTGACAAATATTTTGACCAAAATAGAAACCGAAAACTGATTAATTTAACGCTTGTTGTCTGTGTAATCTCATCTACACATCCAAATGTGTAATTTAATATGTTAGTTATTTTTAATAACAGGTGTAAATTGTTGTGATTTTTACCAAAGCCTGAAGCACTAATTATTTTTTTGGGAAACCTTTGTTTTAAATGACACCAACTGTGCTGGTTCCCCCCCCCCCCCTCAAAATCACACGAAGAAAATACAGGAAAAAAAATACTACAACTGTATGTACAAACGTAATTTTAGATTTTACGAGATTTTTTACAGTGTGCTCGGATAAAAAGAGCTACGAGAAGTAGCTCAGTAAAATAATTAAATAAAGAATCTACCCTCGAAACGTAAGGAGAGTCGCATGACACAGGGGTGAGGCAAACCCCCCACCCTCTGCCCCGGGTTTGCGAAGGTCCCCGGCCGCCAATCAGCTTTACGACCTGCTCGCCCTGCTTCAAGAGCAACAGGAGCGGGGTGCGGTTCCTCAGTGCCGGGGTGGAGGGAGCGGCCAGGGTTACACTAGACCAGTGGTACCCAAAATGTTTCAGCTGGCGACCCACCTTTCCTTATAGGAATACCTCCACGGTCTGTCTGTCCATGGTGGAGTAAAAAAATCCTTATTTGTATCGTATCCCTTCCTTATGCACTTATAATTTACCGTCAAATATTGTGTATATATATATATATATATGCTTTTTGACGTGATAACGTCTTATAAATCGACGAACGCCGGCTACACGGACGAAAAATGGTCACGTTCCGCCTGAGCCGAGAGTGCAAGAACCGGCCAACCACCGTGCGAGAAAATCTTCTATAATATCAAACAGGTAAAGGCGGGCTTCTTAACTAATTGTTCGTGATTATATTCAAACAAATTATTTAAATTAATTTTTGCAAAAAAACTGTAAATAATATTTGAAAATTAAAAAAGTATGCAATTTTTTATCAATGTTTTCTTATGACGTTATCACGTAAAATCCGTAAACCGACTTTCAAACCCCCCACCCACTCCTTTTTTTTAAGATACCGATTGATTATTGATAAACAATTTGTGTTCTGATTTTAAAATGGTTGACAAAATATAATCACTTTGTAGCAAAAAATGTTATTTATTAAAGAATAGATATGTGTTTGCAGACAATTCTATTTTTTTTTAGACTTTTCTTATCTTTTCTGATGGTTTATTCGATGGGTTTCTGATAGTTTCAGGATCGAGTCGCGACCCACCTGTAACCATTCCGCGGCCCCACTAGTGGGTCGCGACCCACCGTTTGGGAACCGCTGCACTAGACCATTCATGGGCCCGCGGGCCAAGTGCTGCCCTTCAGGTGTTAGTCAATCCGGCCCGCGACATGGTCCTGAAAACCCCTACAATCACACACAGGACAAAATATACATGAGGACAAATAACTATTGCAAGTTACGTAAATATTCAAGCATATCCATAAAATCTAGAATGCTTTAATATAAATGCATCATAATTTTTTTTTCTTTCCTTCAGCCATATAGGCCTATACTTCTTACGTTACATACATGTTATTTAAGAATATTTTTGTACTTAATGAATATTTGTTCTTCAGAATCACTTTCCATATTTCAACGAACATCTTCAGGTTGCACACTATTTGGTTTAGTGATAGCTTACGAAAATATAACTTACCTAGTTGTTGGTGAAGAATCAGTAGGACTGCCATCTGGTGGGAAACGCACCAAACACTCGCTCGCTGTGCTTCGATCGCCTGCCAACGACTGCGCGTCATTGAAGCCTCGTCGGGCGCTACTTTCCACGTTGAAACGTGGCCCTTTTATCCCCACCTCCCCTGCCAACCATCCATCAACATGAATAAATATTTTATTTCAAGGAGTTTTTTTTTCCAATATTTGTTCTTTCAGCATAACATCTACTGTCATTTTCGATGTGTAACATCTTTACTCTCGTTATAAGACATTTGGTAGACGTAAACTAGTGAATAGAACGGAACACACATGGAACGGAAATGTGTAGGTAACCACGGTGCTGGCATCTGTGGCGGGAAGCGGGAAACAAAGTTCACAAAGTCAAAGGGAAACTTTATGGTATTAACGGTTTACTGAGTTTTAACAAGATGGGCAGTAATAAAATAAAATTCCTTGTCGAAAATCAGGCCCAAAGGCGGGGTTTCGTATTTTTTGCAAACTCTTTTTCGCTTTTATTGGAGCCTTTTCATTTAAATAATTCAGTATTTCGGTCTGCTAATCAAACTATTCCACAGTCGAAGTAGCTGCTCCGGCAGCGAATTCTAGCGGCGGGTGTAGAAACTACGTGTGATTCGCGTCAAGAAATGGAATTGTAAACACATTTTGAGTATTTTTTTTTTTATCACGCTCGACATTATTTTAATTTATTGATCGAGTTCCGTATTACAAAAATGTATTGCTCGTAAGGTTAGATGTTACACATCTCGGCGAGTAGGTACTAAAAGACTCGCCCAGATATTTATTTTTTTATATTCGTTTCCGAAATTTCTATGGTTCACGCGACCTTTGCTATTTTAAAATCCATAGCTCTCTGATTGGGGACCTGGTGGTCGTAGAAACTTCCCACTCCGACAATCTCGCCCCCCCCCCCCCTTATTTTTTATCTCTCTCTCTCTCTCTCTCTTTCTCTCTCTCTCTCTCTCCCGGTTATAATTTCCTTTTCAAAACGCAGTTATTGAATCACGACACGGTTCAAACTTCTCCGGCGAAGCGGCGTGCGACATCTACCGTCCCGGGGCATACGAAATCAACCCCACCCCTTTACCCCCCCCCCCCCTTCACCAAACACTCTATTCAGTCATTTCCCGCGGAAACAATAAACATGCAGATTTGCCCGCGTGCGGTTTGGTCTCGCCACGGTTGGTACCCGTGTTCAAGGGGGGGGGGGGGGTGAAGGAGGGAGGTAAAAGGGGTCCGTTGTAATCCCTCCTCCCTCAAACCCTTCTCCTTTTCCGCTAACACAATCCTAGACTCCTGGCTCGTAATTGTGTTCCACACCACTGCAAATGTTTTTTTCCCCTGCCCCCCCCCCCCCCCCCCGCCCGGCCCACCGTCTCTGGCTTCCCACTCCCAGGCAAACCAAAACTCTATCCCGGCCCCACTCAACGAGCCCTTCTCACCCCCCCCCCCCCCAATCTATCCCAGACCTCCGCGGGCCCACAACCGGGTCCACAAATTAATGCAAATGGAGGCCCTGCCGCGGAGCGCGGGTACCAGTTTTATGGCCGTCCGCGCAGCACGACAAGATCGCGCATCCTGGAACTTGGCTGCAATTATTATCGTGTGTTTTTTGTTTTGTTTTGTTTTGTTTTAATGAGGGCGTGTTTATAACCCCTTCCCCTTTTCTGTTTCAAGAAAACAGCAACAGCAAGGGTCGACATCAGTACTTGCTTGCAACAAGAAACCGTTAAAAAAAAAAAAAAAAGTAATCCTGTTCTTCAGTTCCCTCGGGGTTGTTTGTTGGCAGTGTCGACCGAGGAATTACGCCCAGAATCAAGGAGTATAGAAGTAATCACATATTCACTCCCAGTTTGAACATGACTCCTTTCTCTCTCTCTCTCTCTCTCTCTCTCTCTCTCTCTCTCTCTCTCTCTCTCTCTCTCTCTCTCTCTCTCTCTGAAATCTGTATTCTGACACTAACAACCACACAGCATAAAACTAAAGAAATTTAGTTTTGTCCCGAACCTTATCAGGATCTAGGCTTGCTTCAGAATTCCTCGGGTTAAGCATTTAGGGCTATTTAATACATTTATATAAAAGAATATTCCAGTTTCAATGGTAGAATATTATGAAAGTTTATTTTACATTATTCACAACAAATCATACATCCAATTGAAGGTACACTAACCAATATGTGCAATTTTAGCTATATGGAACACATCCAACCTAAAGTCCCATTCTTCCCACACTTTGGTTAAAAAGTCCGGAGTAAATGAAGCAATAGCCTCTTCAATCTGGCAAATCATTAGGTAGCAGCGGAACGTAGACACGATATTTTATACAGCCCCGAAAGAAAAAAAAATCGCGTGGCATTACGTCAGGTGAACGTGGAGGCCAGCGAAAAAGAGATCTGTCGTCTCGAGCATTACATACTAACATTCAAACGATCAGGGACTTCGACGTTCAACCACTCTCGTGCAAAGATATTCCAAAGGGGAGGGCTGAAATTACATTGTTTTTTTTTTCTCATAGCGAACTGCAGAACAAAAACGCTTTACGTATAGGAGTCGCCATTTTGCGTAGGTGGCCGCTGCAAGCGAGAAAACAACAAAGCTGTTACTCGCGCATGACCTTATCTAAAACTGTTTGAGTTACTCTTTTAACTGTGACGAAACCAAAACTCTACGACACTCACAGCTAATACTACTGAGAATATATAAGTGGGACATTATTTTATAGACATGCTGTAATTTTGAGAACTGCATATTATAAGCCAAATTACGTGGCACATACTATAGGGCAAGGCCCCCACATTCGATTACGGGCCCTGGATTCAGGATCGGAGATTTTACAGTTACGCGCTACATTATAATTGCATGGTTATTTCTTACCTACACTCTTTTTAGAATGTTTTTTTAACCTGAAAATACAAGGATATAATTATGGTTATTATTGAATAAGTACCAACTAAGCTTTGTTTATAAAATTATTTTACTTTAAAATAACCACAGAAAGTAGGTATTTATATTTCTTTCACACACTAAGATAAAAAATGAAAATAGTTACAGAAAAATAAAATTATCTGTAGGTGTGTAAAATCTTCTTAAATTTCATTGGATGAAAACATATTCAATACTTTTTTTTTTTTAGTTTGTGAAAAATTATGATAGTTAAACATTTAAAAATAAACGGGTCTGGGCCCGGGTCCACCCAGCCCTGCCCTTGTGTGTGGGGGCCATGCTATAGGGATGATGAAAAAAGAAGAAGACTTGCGCGAGTCACAGGGAGGGTTGGGCGAGTGAAGGGTTATTGGAGAAGCAGAAGAGGAGCGGGGCATAACTTCACGGGCGCCGCGACGGCAGAGGCCGCGCGCATACGCCAAAACCGCGCGCACGCATCGCGTCACACGACCGCGACTTCCCCCCCCCCCCCCCCAAGCTAATTTATTCATTGGATGCCCGCGCAGCCGGCCAGCCTCGCTTCGTATGTAAAACACTCGGCGAAATTCTTCATCTGCCGAGCCTGTGGTATAAAAGGGGGAAAAAAAGGGGGAGGGGGTAGTACGATGCGCCAAGAACCCTACGGAGTTCTATGCGGACAAAAAATATATAGGCTATATATATCGTGGATGGGTGGCCGCCACGCGCGTTCGCAGTGAAATTTGATAGACTGGTTGTAGTCAGTGAATTAAACTGAGTGATGTTATTATATATTTGCTTGAATATCGCAATGTTGTAAAACAAAAAAAAAAATTTGGAGGGCAGAAGTACTAAAATATTTTCATTGAAAGATGCGTACGCGTATATTTGCAAATATTTAAAAACTGGCATTTTTACGTACTATCCAACTTAAAAATGAAATGACTGTGTATATATATATATATATATATATATATATATATATATACATACACACATACATACATACACACACATACACACACACACACACACACATATATATATATATATATATATATATATAGACCATCTCATTTGAATCAAAATTTGGAGTAGTGGGATAGATATGTGGGTGATATGAGTTGTTGTCGAGAAATATTTTGGTTTGATTGGTTTAAAAAAAAGGGGGGGCGGCCAAGATGAGTTATTTCTCCGGTGAAATCTAGTCTAGTTACGTCCATGGTTGTTGTTCTACGTCAGCTCACTTACGGCGCTGCCTACAACACTGCTGCTACTGCTATCTGCGTTTTCGGTAAGTAATTTGATGGCTAAACTAGCGTGTGTGTGTGTTTTTTTAGTATATTTAAGTGGCTTCAGAAAAAAAAAGAATGTAATGCGCTATGTAATGCTTGAAATGGAACGGAGCCAAGCAGTTTAGGTAACGGCCGGTTGAAGTGCCACTGTCAACTGTGGGACACAGTGTAATCACACAGTCACTGATAGTGGCATAATGAATTAGTTGTTTTGGACGAAATTATTATTAATTTGAATTAATTGGAAGTTGGTTTAAGGATTTAGCTTGGACGAAGACTTGGGAAGCAAGAAGCTTAAAAAAAGTGTAAAGTTTTCATGTTATACTTATTATAACGTATTATAACGACGTTTGTATAGTGACACGTGGTAAGGAAGTGTTTGGGAAAGGATACTGCCACGGCAAAGAAAACAAAAGGCCAGATTTATTTATTTTCTTGGAGAGGATAAACCTAATAGTTTTTATATCGCATACTATGTAAGCGTTAAAGCAGGACACATAGTTTTGATTTACATTTTGTGTGGAAATTTTGCAGTGGTCTTGTGTTGAGTATATGGAAACTACAGGCTGATTAATAAAAAAAATAGTTTACTGCAAAATAAATCACCAGTAAATATCTTAGAAAACCCGTATTCCTTATCCTTAAAAATAAAATACATTACATTTATTGTAAAGTCTATATTATTGAACCCGAAATAAATTTATAATCACATATCTTGAATGTAGGTATTTCCATTACTAATATTGCGTTAACTTCTGATAACTCTAAAAATTCCCTGCTATAATTTTGTTTACTGAAAAGCGCATGTTACTAAGCCATACAGTTTTTTTTTAACGCCTGTCCATCGTGAATTTGCAGGCACTCGTAATATTTAATAAGGTTATTCAGGAGAGTCTCAGCCTTTCCATGGAGGAGGGGAGGGGGAATACGAAAACTACTATGTTAACTTATGAAGAAAAAATATTATAAGTTTCATGAACCAATATTTTTTTTTAATTAAGGGGTAGGTATATTTGGGACAGTGATCATCCTTGCATCCAAAATAATGACTAAAGAATACAAAAAAAATAGGTGCTCAGTTCGTAAGTTTATTAAGTACTTAGTAAAATACATTGTCAACGAAATTCAAGTGGCAGATTAAATCCAACTTTCGGCAACTCGAGTAAAAAAAAAAAAAGTGATAACGCTGTGTGGTTCAAAACCCGAGTGCTCGCAAATTAAAAAAAAAAAAATAATTAATCGGTTCAACGGTCCGAGGTTTCAACTGCGTGGCTTTAGGAACCACTTAATGCGACCTCAAAAGAGCGGGAAACCGCTTTGAACGGGGAAATAAATAAAGAAAAAAAAATAAAATAAATTAGCAGCATTTGAAGCATTCAATAAAAATCTGCGCCGGGGGAAGACCCCGGCGATTTCGTCCCCGCCGCTACATCTAATAATTCCATTTCGGCTTCTTGCCCCCTCAATAGGAAGAGGGCGCCGCGGGGGGGGGGGGGGGGGGGGGTTTCCTGACGAACAGCTTTTCCGGGGCTCGATTTAAATGCGCTCCCCGAGCCGAGCCCCATGCGTAATCGCGTTGGCCGAGACGGCCCGGGGATGACTGTGCTTTGAAGTCAAACGGCGCGGCGCACCGAAACACACGAATGTACCGCTTAAACTCCCCTTCCCCCCCCCCCATCGTCCCTTCCCCGTCAAGCTAGGGGGAGGGTGGGGGTGGGGGGAACCAGACTTCATTCGGTTTGCAAGCACCGAGGACGGGCTGGACGGCCGGAAGGGAAAATGTAACGAAGGCATGAGTGGTAAGGGGGAGGGTTGAGGGAATCTAGTTTAGTCCGGGGCATTTACTCTCGTGTGCGGCTTCGGTCCCACGTAAGAGGATGAACAGCGCGGAGGGAGGGTCCGCACAGAAGACACAGGAACGCCATAGAGTTGTAAAATAGTTGAAATAAAGAAAGGGAAAAAGAAGAAGAAGAATACGACGGCGTCCCCTTACATTCAGGCTTCCGCCTATAGTCGGGAGGATACCAGCAAACTGGTGAGGTGGGACGATAAGAGCGAACGCTCGCTGGTGCTCCTGGCGTGGTGTCGCCTCTAAGCGCAAGGCTCTGAACTGGCGCGGAAGTCTTTCTCGTCGTCCACAGGCCAACTGCGAAATCTGAGCGGTAACCATAACATCACACGGCGGTGAAATGAAGATAGAGGTGTATTTTTCCAAGTCGCAATGAGCACTAGGTGTTTCATACCTAAAATGTATATTCTGAAATCACGCGTTTTAGACCTTTTTCACTCTCTTTTTTTTTTTTTTTTTAAAATACAGTTTAAAAACTTAATACGAAATAAAAAAGTACTTTTCGGTCCTCAGCGAATTTATTATTTATGCACCATAAGGGCCCCGCCTACCCGGGCACACACACGGTGCGCGGAGCTTCAGTTAAAACAACGATATTTCAAAACTACTCGAGATATCCGAGTGGAACTGTTCACGAAAAGCATTAAAGAATTCGCTGAGGGCCGAAAAGTACTTATGATTTCGGATTAAGCTTTAGACTGTATTTTTAAAGAGTGTGAAAAGATCTAGAACACGTATTTTCAGAATAATTTTTAGACTTGAAACAACCGGTACGTATACTTGAAAGTACTTAAGGGTCTTTCATTACACCTTCAACTTCATTTTATCCGGCACATAATGTTACGGTCACCGCTCAAATTTCACAGTTGTCCTATGGACGACGAGAAGACTGCGCACCAGTTCAGAGCCGTGCGCTTAGAGGCGATACCGCGCTATAAATCCCAGCGAGCGTCGCTCTTATCATCCCGCCTCACTAACACGCACTCACCCCGACTAGATGGAGCCATTAAGCATTCACGAAGTTAACGCAACAACGACCTCCCCTCTTCACCACACCCTTGCACATACTATTGCGCTGAAGGGACCATGCCTTTTCGTCAGCCCTTGCCTGCGTCGCGAAGTCGCAGATGCCGGGTGGAAAAACCGTCCAACCACCCCACCGGTCCTGCCTGAAAGAAGTCTGCTCGTGAAAGTTTCCCGAACGATGTTACCGCACACTTATATTAATAGTCATTAATATGCAGTTCACAGGTTATAAAAAAATATTTCTTTAGACCTGCTCTTTCCAAGAAAATCATTCATGGGATGATTGTCAAAAGTTGGTGAGTCCTATTTTTTTTTTTTTTAAATTTTGATTTGAAATAACAAAAGTAACAGTCAGCTAGCTGTCACGCTGTCCCGACTCGGATGGAAGGGTAAATAAAGAAAGGGTCACCGATACTGTTCACTGTATGCGCACTCTCGCCTACTTGGTTTTCGAAGCACAGCCACCTTTAAGGTTATACTCACTTCTACACTCTATATCCAGAGTAGTTTTTAAATTGCACCAATTCAGAGGAGTCTGACTTCAAACGTCTAAAGGTTTCTCACTCCAATCTGTGGAAACATACAGTTTATTTCCGTGACCAAAACTTGCTGATTTATCAATAGCTTTCCCTAATTTTTATATTAAATGCGTTTATCATTCAGCAACAAATCGTGAACCAAAGTTTCAGTCAGGCCTAATATCAAACCATGTATTTAATAAACTTAATAATAAACATTTTAAAGGTCAATTTTTACATATTAACATCATGAAATAGATACCTGACTACCTGAAAATATTTTAGTTATAATTTCCAAAATTTTAGGCATATATTTTTTTTTTTACAGAAGGCAGTGAAGGGTGATAGTCAAACTTCGGTCCAGAGTTAGCCAGAGTGTATGGGAGTGAGCACCCTTTTGAACTGATACACTAGCTCAAAACTTGGCCTTACATGCCGAGCTGATTATGTAATTTTCTTAATTGGGGGCTTTTCCTGTGAATATGTATTCCGATAACTCTCTTGCATTTGTCGTGGAGCCACAAATTATTCGTGCTAGATATTTCGAGCTGTAAAATATGATTATCAACACTCGCGAGACGCTGTTAAATAATATTTATTAAACATCCGTTGAAAGAAACTGAAAAAATAACACAATGGAAGAGCGCTATCGTGATAAATTCACAAAAGAAGCCCCCAAATAATAATGGCAATGACAATAAAACGGGACAACCAACACGCGAAGGAGACCGAGACAAGAGCAAATATAATTAAACCTACTATATTTTAGACGTAGGCGTACAGTCCTCTAGATGACCCTAAGCCAGGTGATAAACAGGAGGGGGGGAAGCAATCTCGTGCGAAAACAGAATCCTCGAAAATAATCGTGACCGTGACGATAGATCAGCGGCTCCGCCAAGCCGTTGGGGAAACACGGGAGGAGGTCAGCGCTGCAGAGTGCAGATTACCTGCGGGGGTAACAAGCGCCACAGCTAGACGCCACACAACTGACGCCCCTCTCGGCGCCAGGACTACAAACCACCCCTCCTCCCCCCCCCTTCCGCTCTTTGCAAACACACACGACCTCCCATTGTCACCCCCCACCCCCTCCATAGCTAGCGGTCAGCGCGGGGCGGGCCATGCCCCACCAATGGCAGGTCAATTGGAACGGATTAATCCACCGGGGGGAAATTAGCGCTTGATGAAGTGAGTAATTGTTATGTGCGCGCGCACAAAAAAAAATTAAAGGTTCGGATGAATTGAACAAGCGGGATGAGCGGGGTGGAAGCTCGTTAGAGACAACGGAGGAAGGATAAAAAAAAATGAAGACTTAAAAGTGCTTATATTGTCGCTTCTGCGCTCCATTCATCACCGCGATTGTATATATATATATATATATATATATATATAGACGCAGCACGCGCCCGGCATAGAGGCTTTCAGACTCGTCAGTGATTAATCGCCGCGTAATTGGACTATTGGTTACGAGGCGAGCATTCTTCAGGTTCCTCTGACATTGCAGGATTTTATTACATTACATGTGTGTGTGCAAATCCGCCCATTGTGACTTAAAAACAAAACAAAAATAAGTTTGACTCGGGAAATCATGCGTAGAATCGATTTAGGCCTGACAGGTAATTTTGAGAGAAACTTACTTGTTTGACGTATAAAGTATATATATATATAAAGTGTATATATATGCTTGCACCTACTCTATGTCACATAATTTGTCTCTCAAATTTGAGAGTTCACAAAAGTAGTTTCATCATTACATCATCACCAACCGCTTTCGGCCTATTACCGGGTCAGCAAAGTACAATGCCTTCCTCTTACTCTATCCCTCATCCACTCCTTATCCTTTCCTTTATTCCAGTCTTATCTTCTCTCCTGCACTCCTTTAACTATCTGCTCTTCCCACATCCTTGGTCTTCCTGGGGCCTTGCTTGCTCCAGAGTATGAACTCCTCAAATTCTATACATCTATACACCAAATCAGAAAACCATAAATAGTGTTTATCATATTTCGTTACGCTA
Organism: Bacillus rossius redtenbacheri; assembly: GCF_032445375.1. NCBI lineage: Eukaryota > Metazoa > Arthropoda > Insecta > Phasmatodea > Bacillidae > Bacillus > Bacillus rossius. Next base: position 41,793,532 of record NC_086337.1, on the reverse strand, counting down.
GATGTTAGTATTAGTTTAAATTACATAAAAATTACAAAACAAATATAATAGTTTCAAAATATTGTTCATTCAAATAAATAAATATTAAAAAAGATGTTTATGCTAGTATTATTTAATATAGGGTGAACGGTCTAATGTGCTTGGAGTGGTTTTGATTTACGTCTTAACGATCTGAAATTACTATAGAGTATTTACTATTAACAATGCAGGCGTAAAGAGTTCCTTTGCAAGATATTTGTGAACGTGAAATATTCCTACCAAAGATTATCAAACATCCTCTCTCAAAAGGAAACGTCACTATTGATTAAATTACGACTGGCAAAACACTACGTAAGCTAATATATTTTATATTAGAACTAAACTAAAAATACATATTCTGACATAATAGGCGCTGATTTGTTTTAATGTTTCAGTTAATCATGATAAACGTTTTTCTTCAGAAGGGTAAGCAAACAAAATAATGTTAGAAAAAAATTCTAGATTTTTGTCTACATAACCATCGTGAGAATTTTTCAAGCAACACTATTATTTTGTAAGTGTCACACGCCACACTTCATGGATAATGGAACGATTTCACCAGGTGGTGAATGACTGATGCGAGTCGGAAACGAAGCTGAAACGGACAAACTGAGAGCTAATGTTGGTTCAGACTATTTGGAACAAGACATCTATACTGATGGAGGCTAAGTACTCATTTCCCGCGTACGATAAATCCTTTCTTTCTTTTTTTAAGTGAAACCTCTTTACAGCCGGAAGGATAATTCAAGGCGATGAATAATCAGAGTGTAACGAAAAACGAAACGCTTAGGAGCGGGACGATCGATGACGAAGACGGGGAGGGGGAAGAGTTAGCGAAGCAAAGTTACAGCGCTGCATTTTTCGTTACGCTTTAAAAGACAAAAATTGTATTTGCTTTGAAATTAAAATTCAATTAAAATTTGTAGCCTTTCAAATATTGATAGCGTATATCTTTAGTGTGATACAATGAAATTTATTGTAAATTCAAGTAAATTATTAAATATTTTGAATAACATTCAAGTGGATAGCTGAAGTTTGAAGTTTCACTTCTAACGAGCGAGCGTGGAGGCCACGCACCCGTGCTTTTTTTTAAAAAACTTTGATACATTTTTTTTTAAAATCACTGAAACATCACTGCGTTCATATACAACCTCAGTAATGTAGTGGTCAGAGTTTATATCTTTCAGCGCAGAGAGACGCGGTACAAATCCTTCCTTGCATATCGGTTCGTTCCTGATTAGATTCAGCGCAAGTCATTGAATGCTAACTAACCCTTCTACACGGCTTAAAGCGGGGACGTTTATAGCCAACGTGGTAAAAAAATATATATTGCAGGTACAAAAAATGGCAAGGGAAGTATTTAAAAAAAAATTATCTGATTTCTCCTGGGCTGTTACTACCCGGCAGTATAATTTAGTTAAACCGCCTGGGTGATTGCAGATAAATTCTGGGCCATAAATGGTTATGGTGGTTGATTACCGCTTCCCTGGTGGAATGAGTAAATGGCGTCCCACACAAACAGAGGCCAGTAACGAAATAACAGCTACAAAGTGGACGTGGATTATTTTATTTTTTTTTCGCGATACACAGTATATACCCAAGAGTGCCGCTTATTATTATTACCTTCGGTACATCACGTACCTATACACCGAGCATGCCCAAATTAAAAGTGCGTGGAATGTTCGACAGGGACTACCATTAGTATTTAAAAGCTTTTAGCAATTTCAAATATAACACTTCAAAATTTCACATATAATATTTATTATTTTTAATGAGTATTTTCGTACCTGTATTTTTTTTTTTTTAAGTTTAGTTTAGTTTCATAGCCAACCATTGTAGGGAATGTTGGAAACATTCCAAATGCCTCATACATGTTTAAATACAGTCTTCTGTGAACAAATAAATAAAAAGACATACGTTGAAGAAAAAGCGGGACATGCAAACAGACTGAAAGGACATGTAAACAAAACATAATGCTCCATCACTACTGAAGAAAACCAAAATAAAACTTCCAACTTACTTCCTTAATTGCTGAACAACTAATTTTATCATAGTTGCTCGAGATATTCCAACGTAAATGTAAAAAAAAAAAATTATCCATTAGACGACTGCAACATTCGAACTCTTAACACAATATCACAAAGCAACATGTTAAAAAAGTAAACGTACTGTATGTAAACGTAATGTCTGTCAAATATCGCGTTTTTTTTTCTTCCAAGAATACTCTGGTACTTCGTTTCTTGTATATTTAATGTAATGAAAGGTTTGTAATGAAATCGACTTTTTAAAAAAAAACCTGAAATTTTTTTTTTGTGAGGGTGTTTGAAGGAAGGGGGAAGGTGGATTAGATTATTTCCATTCTTACGGAACGTGAAAACGAAGCCCATGTTGAAACTATGAACCTGTTAATAGTTCGTGTCAACGTATAAGCCTGCTGGCGAACGAACGTTGAAGGGGCGTCGGGAGGGAGGGAGGGAGGGGAAGGAGGTATTAGCGAACCAACACGAGCTGCGAAACCTTGCGCTGCTCCTTCGCCTCCGCCCTCGGAGGACATTTCGTATTCCGCCTAACGAATCGTCGCTTCGCTTCACAAGGGTTAGCCCCGACGTGGGGAGAAGGGGTGTGTATGGGGGGGTAGGGGGGGATGGGAAGGCATCAGGATTCTCGAGCAGAAACTTTCCCACAAAACACTTCCAGACGGAAAGTTTTCTCCGTGGAAAGTACACCCCTCCCCTACCACTCTTCGCAAACCCCAAGAAAACCCCCTTATCCCCAGAGTCTCTACGTTGGGGCGAGAAGGAAGGGGGGAGGGAATGATTTCTTTACTTTTCTCTCGCACCGGAGGCGCGAAAAAGGTAAAAAAAATATATATATATTCATGCATTAAGCGTGTTAGCGCGGCTGAGTGGAAGCGCGAAGCATCGCGTCTTACACCCCCCCCTCCCCTTTCCCCTCGACAAGACCCGGGGAAGCGCCCGCGACGTGCGAGGAATCCCGAACGGCGAATGATTCGGGATGATTCGGGATGATTCGGACCTCGGAAGCTTCGCTCGCGGCGCCCCGAGAGAGCTGACGTTCAATGGGGCGTCAGCCATGGCGCCAATTGCTGGCCAGTAAACCCCAATTAGCACATGATGCACGCACCCTTGTCCTGCATGGTTAAAAACCCGCATGTTAAGAGTGTATAGGCTTCGGCCTGAGACACACTTAGGTCATCCCCTAACCTGGACCCTCCCCTTACACACTTCGAATAATTTAAGCTAGGGGAAAAAATATATATAATTCGGTAGCGTTGGACTCCCGAACCTGACGGCGCGCGCTTCGCTCGCTGCTGTGGTGTTCCAGAGCAGTTCGGACGGATACGATATGATCGCAGCCTCTGTAAATAGTGTTAGCCAGCGAAAAAAAAAAATTAATTCAACATTTATGTATCAATAAATACATTTAATACTTTAAAAAAATGTAACCTGATAATAGTAAAGAGGATTGCATATTCCAGCATTTTTATTTTTTATTTTTGGAAATTTTGAAATGATGCTGGGATGTCAAAATTCAAAACGTTGTTAAAATTACCCTTTAGAATAAAGAGAAGAAAAAAAAGAACATTCGTTTGTTGGATGCACTGTGACACGGTTTGTTCAGTTGTCTGCAATGCTTCGCAGCGGACTTGACGAGACTCAGGGGGGTGGAAAGTGAGTATGTGTCACCCAACATGCTCTTTGAGAGCAATCCGAGGAGGAATACACCGAGGAGGGGGAGAGGGTGTCGAGGTGCAGCCTGGAAGAAGGGGGGGGGGGGAAGCGCGATTCACACGGCGTCGCTCCTCGCTTCCCGGGGACGCCGCAGCGCAGCGCTCCAGTCGGCGGCGAGCAAACAAAAACACGCGCCGCGCGTCACCCGAGCCCCGCATAGACGGAGGGGGGGTGGGGGGTGGAGGGAAGACGGGCGCCGCCAGCTTAATAAGGCGCCCGCGACGCATCGCCGCGCGCTAATTAGGCGTCGTATCCCGAGCGCGTCGTTAGCTCGCGCCCTTAATTGCTCGTGCGAGACGCGAGACGCGGGTTCGCGCAACAGCTCGGGCGCACAAGAGGGAGACCGGGTACACGCGCAGACGTTCATCCGTCTCGGACGAAACTGTACGATATTCTCGCGCGCCCTTTCTATCATTTTAACGACATACCTCTCATGCATTTTGTTTCTTTTTTTTTTCTCCCACAAATACAAGGTAACACAGAAAAAAACAGGACCTTTTTGGTAAACAAATGAAAATAAAATACCCGCAACAACACAATATTTTATGAGAAGCCTAAGATTTGTTTTATTTTTGCGCACGAAAAAATGAATTCAAATATTAAAAGTGGTCGGTTAGGTTAGTTACATTAAAACACATTAAAACACTATGGACGGTTAGTTAGGTTAGTATAGCTACATTAAAATAAACAGAGAAATATAAATATATATATAAATAAACCCGAGGTTGGCCGAAGGTGAATATTCGGGCGTGTACGGGCAAGGACAGAACTTGATGTACATCTTAGGCTTGCCAAATTTTATTGGCATTAATTGAACCATTACAACTTGCCTTTTAAAGAACAACAATCCAAATTATCAATTTGAATGATCGTTTTTTTTTTTCTTTTTTTTCGTGGCTGCCTCAAGATTCGGCACCACACGACTCGGCCAAAGGAACACTGGCTGGAATAAAACAAAGAATTAAAGACTAAAATTCGTGGTATCCCAGCTGAGATGTTACAGCGATCAATGGGGAACCCGAACAACAGATTAGAAGACAAGGACGCCATCTGCAGGACGTGATTTTCATTGTCGTAATTTATAGTTTGGATTATTGTTCCTTAAAAGGCAAGTTGTAGGGGCTCAATTACTGTCAATAAAATTTTTGTGTTGTTGCATGTATTCTATTTTTATTTGTTTGCCAAAAGTTCCCGTTTTCCTGTGTCACCTTGCATTTTCAACAGATATTCACTTAGTGCAATATCATGGACGAATTTTTACGCCCATGATATTACACCAACTGATTATCCGTTGAAAATATTTATAGCAGAAAAACAAATGCACGGGAGGTATCAAGTTGAAATTTTGGAACTAGCTTTTAAATAAACGGCATTTTCAGTGTTTGTGCTGTCTTCATCTCCTGTCAATCGCTGTTGTACTTTGATGTTTTCTTAATCTCCTGAAAATTGATATTGCATTGTTTACGCTTTATTCACTTTCGAAATTCAATCTAGAGCCTTAAAATAACTGTTTAATACAAGATGGCGTCTTTGTTTTATATTTCTTCCTGTTATTTTTTTTTTTTTTGTGGAATGAAAACGGCATACCGACAGCTATGTAAAAGAAAAATGAACAGTTTGTGTAAGCGAAAATAATTAAGTAATAGTACTTGTATAGGCAGGATTACGAGCATACATACGTAATTTGAGCACAGGTTCTCTTAATGTGTGTCATCATCTATACAAGTTTATACTACTCAGACAGTGATTAATTGTTTCAACGTCTGATTGTGAGTCCACACAAAGACTCCGGAAATTTTTTAGTCCTGTTTAAATTTCAAGTTACCAATAGCCTCGTTCGAACACGATCGCCTTCAACTAAAGGATCATTAATTTTCAAGGCTGTATTTAGTGTGAAACTAGCCGTGAAAAGATATCCGAATTATTTCGAAGATAATAAACCAACTGTATTAGTTAAGAAGTATATATTCGGCATTAATTTGTTTGCGTTTACATTTTTTTCTCACTGAATTTTCTCTACATTGTTAATTTTTACAAATTAAAGTTAGATACTAACTTTAATTTTTAGTCATCTAATTTACTATAGTGAAGGGTTGGAAGCAATCTCAACGAATTAAGTACTTAGTTTAGAGGTCAGTGCAGAGTTATAGGATTACGGTTTATATATAGGGTGCAGTATAATATTAACACTAAGACTAAATGAGATCTACGGTACGCGATTTACTTATTTGCAATAACAGATGCACTACCTGCGACTGAAAAGAGAGACAATTCAAGGGATCCCTTTAATTAAGAAACCAGGATTATTATACCAGTTAAAAAATTATAATTTTTTTACCCCTCTTAGCGCCCGTCGTCTTCTTTCACCGATTCTTTAATCTCACCAAACTACCACCGCTGAAAAAAAAAAAAAACAGTCGAGACGAGAGCGTAGAAATGCACATAAAAAGTTATGAGGGGCTATACCTGAGGGGAGCAAAATCTTCCTCGCAACTTCAAAATTACTACATTCCGGGCTAGGAGCTGGCGCAAGTGGTTTTTACAAGCGCAGCACAGGAAATTTGCAACTAGAAGTTGGCAGCTTGAATCTTGAGATCACTACAGCCCAAGCTACCAAAGAACATTTTATTTTCTCCGCCTCCTAAACCTTTACAGCTGCGCTGGTAGTTTGACTGTGCACAGTCAGAGGAGTGCCTTCTTACAATTATAAGCCAAAAGGCGTTTTAATAATGTGGTTGTGAGATCTACGCACGAATATATCAGCCTCGAAAACACGAAGAAAAAATAAAACATAATGCCCTCAACATCATAAACGTGGTCCGATTTATGTCACAATTGTTTGACGTGGATTTACTTTTCGAAATTCGCAACGATGGCAAAAACTTTCGAGAAAGCAGACTTACTTACGTGAATATAAAAGAAGATTGGCCTATTTTTGCGGATGTCGCAAAACTAACGCTGGTATCACAATAGCGCGAAAGGCCCAACGTGAAGGACGCGATGCGTATGAAATAATTTCCTAGTCAAAACGCGTACGACGCATCTGTGACGTCTGGGCGACAAAATTCGCAGGTTCTACAAACTTTTAATACAATATATATATATATATTCTATTTCCATCTCGTAGCAAGTGCAACGTTGCTAAAATGCATGTCGGAAACATGTTTTTAACGGAAACATGTTTTTAAATGTTAGTGGAACTGGTGCATTGGAAATATTATTATTCATGTTAAAACAGCATTTGGTAGGAGTAATTTCAAGAAAATATAACGTAAGTCGATGAAAGTAAATGTGTCACAAAGATGGCGGACCCACGTGTAGCAACATAAACCTGTATATAGTCACTTTCGTAAACATTCAGGGGCATACCAAACGAATTGGTGTGCCAAATGAAACTTTATGACAGTGAAACTACTCTGCAATATATCTGATAAACTAAAATATTCACAATAAATAGTATTTCCAAGTTTAAAAAAAAACGCAAGAAAAATTGTCTCACAATGTATTACATATTCTCCTTGTTTCCCAATAGGCTTAGTATCACAGCGGTAGAGCGCGCACTTGTTAACCTCAAGGGACATGCTTCAACTATCGTCACTGGATTTTGACGTGACAACGTCTAATAAATCGATGAACGCAGGCTGCACGCACGAAAAAGTCTCCCGTTACGCACATTGTCCCGTTACGCTGTGTCCCGTTACGCTCATTGTACGCTTGAGCCGCATCTATCTCTCTTCCACTCGATTGGAACAACCATCGATTGACTTTTTCGAGGCACATTAATCTTTAAACACTCTCATTCGTTTCCTACTTTTCCTATCATCGTCCTATCCTTAACAGAATAACACAGATTGGAAGAAGTTAAATAGCAAACATGTATAAAAGTTATAGTTAAAATAATCTCTTCGTTAAAGTAATAAACATATTTGAATTAATGATTGCAAATAAAAGTAAATTTATCAATTAAATTGTAGATTTCATTTTACTCCTTCTTTGTATCCATAAAAAAAGTGATAATTCAATAAAAATGGTTCAATTTTATTCATAAAAGTATGCAATAATTTCATCAATGTTTTGTTATGACGTTGTCACCTTAAACTATCGTCCGTAAACCGACTTTACAGACAACCAATTTTTTTTTACTTTTTTAATTACAATATAATATATTAATATTATATAATAATATTGTTGAATCAGCTCAATAAGGTTAATGTTTGTTTGTAGGAAAAATTTAAAGACTGATTTCATCGTTTGAGCAAAAACAAATATACAAATATACAAACATACCTATACTTAGTGTTATAACACATGTTTAAAAATGTTTCATGTAAATATTTTAGTAATGATATATAAGTATAACTTCTAACGTGTGCTGAAACGTTATAATATTAACTTTTTAGTGAATTTTTAACAATACGGGCGGTATTTTAATAAATTTCATTGTTCAAAATAAAGTCCACAGCCGGGGTTTCATAGTAGCAGTTTCGTGCTGCTAATTGCTATCTGCGTTTACGATTCCAGCAGTGAATTCTAGCGGCGGACGCAGAAAGTATGAGTTCATTTGCATCCATACATTTTGATATTTTGAATGCGACCATTTTTCTTATCAGTTCATTTATCACGCTCGGAATTTTTTAAGGAACTCTACGTTAAAATTCCGTGTCCGAGTTTTGTATTTTAAGTTTATTTAACACGCACAACACGAAATTAGATTAGTTTGCTCGTAACCGAGTTTAGTTGTTTACAAATCACTGGTGATTATTGAAAGACCAGCTCAATTTTTTAAAAAATTCTAAATTTATTTTTATAATCTTGAAAATGTATTCGCTGAAAGTGATTTTTCCAAATGAACATTAAATTTGGATTAAACATATTTCTCTCAAATGTTACAATAAAAAATTGTAAATATTGATAAATGTCATAGGTGTAGTTCATGGTGCAATGGCTATAATTAATTTAAATATAATCGTTTATTTTTGAACGTCGCTCAGGTAAAAAAAAAAAAAAAAAACTCATTTTCACAATAATGCGATGGTTTTCTGTCGCATCGCGATCGCGTCGCATCAATCGCTCTATTGCAATTACATCATAAACGTATGAAAGAGTGTTTGCAAGAACTATTTCTATTAGATACGTAACACGATTATGACAATTCTTGGTCAGTGGATTTATTAAAAAGAATCGATTTGCGTTCAAAATTTATATCCTTTTATTTAATGCTCTTTACGTCGTATTTTCTTACTGAAATCGATAAAATAATTTAAGCTTTGGCTTCCATAGGCTATATAGTAATTTTGTTATTTTAACGCTCGCGTAATCAAGATTTTCGTTTTCAATCCGTCTAATTGGACAGGGTTCAACATTTCATACTCTTCGCGGTGTTGTAGGTAGACAGGAAAAAAAATTGTCCGTACTTTTAGAAACGTTTCCTTTGGAAACAAGTTGCCAATAAATAGTTTTCAATACTACAAGGAAAGATATTGTATCTTTGTACAACACATGCCAATGGTTAGTTTTGCATACATGAAATACGTTTTTCGGGAAAATTCTCAGTATGCCTTACGAAAATTTGCACATAATTTTATATGTTATATGATGCTCCATTCAGGAATATTTTTTTTAAACCATGGAAAAGATAATAGAATGTTCAATAATTGGATACTATTTATTGTTATGCTTATTAATGTGCGCGGTTAATATTGGAAAGATATCCAGGGAACGGTTTACATATAAATGCAACAATTGGAGGTACGGCGACATCACAAAGCATAAATGCCCAGGTGAGAATCCGAACCCAGTATTACTGCGAACACTAGTTTGCAGTGAAAATGTAAAAAAATAAATTACAGTTATTAATATAATTTCGTTGCGTACAACGTAAATCCCACGCACAGTGTATGCCATGCCCACCGTCATGAATTAAAAATTGCTTGTCTGTAAAGTCGGTTTACGGACGATAGTTTAACGTGACAACGTCATAACAAAACATTGATGAAATGATTCCATACTTTTATGAATAAAATTGAATCATTTTTATTGAATTATCACTATTTTGTATGGATACAAAGAAGGAGTGAAATGAAATCTACAATTTAATTGATAAATTTACTTTTATTTGCACTCATTAATTCAAATATATTTATTACCTTAACGAAGAGATTATTTTAACTATAACTTTTATAAATGTTTGCTATTTAACTTATTCCAATTTGTGTTATTCTGTTAAGGATAGGACGATGATAGGCAAAGTAGGAAACGAATGGGAGTGTTTCAAGTTTAATATGCCTCGAAAAAGTCAAATCGATGGTTGTTCCAATCGAGTGGAAGAGAGATAGATGCGGCACAAGCGTACAATTAGCGTAACGTGACAATGTGCGTAACGGGACAATGAGTTATCCTTTTTTCGTGCGTGCAGCCGGCGTTCATCGATTTATTAGACGTTGTCACGTCATAAAAAAAAACCCACGTCAGGGATTGTTTGTGATTCATACATCAACCGATATCACTGAGAACCAACGAGCAAGAAGTGTAGTTGGATGTTTCGATGGTCGGGTTAGGAGGGGGGGGGGGGAGGATCGTTTGCCGGAGTCTCGTTCGTATCCCTATATGATTGCCTTTTAAAAAATGTAAACTGGATTAGCGACACCCCCATCCCTCTCCTGACTGCCGATGACGTGCGCCGGAAGGGGATGATGAAAAAAAAGGCTCACACCCCCTTCCGCCCTCCTTCCCGGATCCGCCGGCGCGAAATGTCGCATCCTGCTATCCCCTCCGCACAAACATTCGCGCGGGCTTCCGACAACGGTTCGTTAAGGACCGCGCTTTAAATGTGCCCCGTTCCGGAATCGATATACTCGCATAAATGAACTCGCCGCGCGAAATGTACAAAAACCATGGACGAGAGGACGCGGGTAGACGAAGAGAAAGTATTACCGCGTAATCGTCGCATGCTGATGATGATGATTATTTATAACATGATTTCCTGCCGGTGAACCCACGTCGATTATACGTCATATGCGGGCGAAATTGCACCAGATCATCACTTCAGCAGCTGCACTGAATAATTACGCCTGGATGGCAAAGCTTTGGGGCAGTCTAAATAGTCTATCAAGGCAATAAGTTACATCAAAGAGTTCCAGGAAATAATGGGTACTGGATAGAACATAAAAAAAATATATATACATACAAAGTTAAATCGAATGCTTCTATAAAATAAGCAAAGACTTAATTACCACCGGAAAGACTACTAAGATAAAAAGTGTTCATCAGACCTCAAATTTAATTTTCAAAGAACAAATTGCCTAATGTGAAAGTGTTGAAATAAACGTCACTAGGTTCAAACTAATAAAAAAAAGAATGAAACAAAACCAAACCACAATTCCAACCGACAAGTGCGGCCTAAGTGAATGCTATTGATTAAAAACCATTTTTTTAAAACCAAAATTTGAATTTTTTGATGTACCGATGCACAACAATCAAGTTTCATATTCTAACCGGTTAAATGAAAGCAACTGATTTTTTTTTTAATTCACGAACTTTGTCACAGTAAAAAAAAACTCACGAAACGTTATCAGTATCAAAGTTAATTAATGGACTATTTACAAATTACAGGCAAATGTGTAATAACATTCGCAAGGAGAAACCTGGGTATCTCGCATGTTACATATTTTATAAATGACCGTTCATATTCGGTATTTGTTGTAAAACTAGATAATTTTAAGACATTGTGCATTACTGTCTCAATAGTGTTTTTTTTTTCAAAAACTCCTAAGGTTTTCTAAAATTGTAGAAAACAAATCTTTAATAAGGTTTTTTTGTGATACTCGGAAAATAAACAAATTTACAAAAGAGAGGATTCACAAAAAATATTATTTCTAAACTGTTTACCATATTATTTCATGGTTTTATTTTTTCGACAGTGTTTAAATATAAATTGGCCTATAAGATAAATATAACCACTAAAGAAACACGTTTTTAAACAATAAGCCATCGCTGTATTAGGAAATTAATTTTAATCACGAGCAAGAACACTAAATTATAGAAACAAAATTACTATCTCCTTGTTGTGGCAAATGGTGAGTATTAAAATTTTCAATTTTGAGGGATACATTTTTGAAAAAACTTTAAATTTGTGTTGCGCGTTTAAGAATATTGATTATATTATTTTATCATGAATTTAATTAATCTTGTTATGCCTAGTGTGGCGGTAGTTATACAAAAAAAGGTACAACATGAAGTTTAAATGCAAATTTTAGAAATGTAAATTATTATAATATATATTCGCTTATGCTTCCGTTACTGCTATAGAATAATTTTTTTGGTCTTCATAAATCCTGTTAAATTAAAAGTAAAATGTATAATTATTTTTAAACTGTTACTGGAATACACCTTCCCCTTAAAATTGGTTCAGCTTCTTTGCAGATATGTTTTGATGAAACATCCTTGTCGTGGAAAAGTGTGGAGAAAAATAAGTGTAGTTTTTTTTTTTACTTTTATTTAAAGTTTAATATTTTTGATTGGATACAAGTATACACAGCTCCTAGCTAGGGAGTCAGAATTGTGTGTACTACCTCCTGTGTGGAGAAGTAACCACGCCCTTAAGATGTTAGGGGGGCCTTCCATGCCTGACTCTGCATCGAACATACCCCCGGACGGGAGGTACGCAAGGCTGCGTGCTGCCAAGAAGAAATGAAGCCAATTGTGTGAGCTGGGGCGGAGAACGACGCTAAAGGAAAAAGGCGCGAAAAGGGGGGGGGGGGGGGGGGGGGAAAGAAACAAGAAACTTTTACTTCCGCAGCCTTAAGCCAAATTAATAGCGAAATAACAGTCCCACAAAAAAAACAGCTAAAAGGCGCAGTTCGGGTTCCACGCCGTAGATTTTTCGTGAAAACGTCGAGATAAAATCACATCACGTGTTTCATATTCATATGAAATTTAATTATAAAACTCTTAGTAAAACTTGCTTTTTCTATAATTCCGGTCATATTTACGAGTAGTTTGAGATTACATTTTAAATAATTTTGTAACAATCACGCGCAAGCGCCTACACTGGTACGAAAAAGTTACAGGAAATAATACGTGCAAACATTATAGGATATCTCCGTTGTGGGATCAACCATTTTTGACGCATTATTAGCCTCGTAGTTGTTAGCGATTCAAATCCGACGGGATTTTGTCACACGAGAAAGTTCGACAGACAATCACTATAACGAGCGAATAGATGTTGCCAAGCAAAAAAAAAAAAAAATTGGATAAACTTAAAATTGGTAACAGTCACTTAAGCTGTAGAAATTTTCGAATTCTTTAACAAGGCATTTCAATCGATAGTTAAAATTTTAACAGCTCCTGTTCTCTATCGCGAGAAAAAAGTAAATAATTAAAAGCAAACAAACGGACTGTTAAAAACGGGTGCATGGCCTCCACACTCACTGGAAGTGAAACTACATAAATAATTTATTCAAACGATAAAACTAAACAATTAAAGTACACAGCAGCATGCTAAATACCTCCATGTCTGCGAAACGTGCAGTTGGAGAACGGGCCTTATGGTGTCTGTTGCAGTGTTTCCAGCGGGGAGCTGGAGTCAACAGGACGAGTGTGTCAGCAGCACTTTTAGCGTCGCTCCGAGTGTGAGGAGTGGGGCGCTCAGATTTCATCCTCCCTCTCTGATGCCACCGAGAGCCCCGCTCTTGACCGTTGCCATTTTCGTTACGTTCTGAGGAGTCATCACCTAGACTTATGCCCTACCGGCCGTAGAGAAGTTCCACTTTTCACAAGAATGGAGAAAACATATATTGTACTCCACTAAGAAACAATTTAAAGGGGTGTCTGAATGCCTTTGCAGTTTTTTTTTTTTTTTTTAGAATATTTCTAAGGCAAAGGAATAACTGGGCATATGAGCTGTCTTCATCACCTATGAGAAGAGACCTTCAAAATTCGCGGTTTCGATGGCATTCAGGATAGACTGCACATTCTCTTGTACACTGGGCAAATAACGCAAGTTCATTGGTTGTTGACTTGTAAGTCGTCTCAGCTGGTTTGTCTGTGATTCGAACCTTCTTTGCTTGAGGGTTTATAATTGGTTAAGATTCGCCAAGATGAACAGTAAGCCAATAGCAAAATTATATAAGAGGTATATGTTTTTGAATTCTAGCCTATCACCGAATGAATCCGCGAATTTTGTAGGTCTCTACCTATGAGTAGGGACTGGAAAAATAATCTGCGGATCCAGTGACCTCTAGGATATACTCAATCCTCTACACACTCGGGCAAATGACGCCTGCTCGCTGGCTGCCGACTGGTGAGACTCGTAGTCTGGGTTGCTTGTGATTCGATACTTCTTTCTTTGAGGGCTTTTCATTGGCCCAGAGTCCTTCTGACTGTGGTCCAACCAGAGAAGCAGGGAAATAGGCAAATGGGTTTGGCTTCTCGCCTATCGCCGAATGAATCCGCGAATATATATTTTTTTCCCGGTCTCCACCCACGACACGTCCACTTAAGTAGCGCATTTACGAAACATGCGAATTTTTTTCCCAAAACACATGCAACGTGTCTAAAATGGCGATGTGGACGTTTGCAGTAACGTGTTTTGTTAAAATGTAGTAATTATTTGTTAAGAACAGAGAAGTATTTTCTATCAGGAATTTTCTGACAAAACAAATACTCGCTAGGTAGAAACCAACTCTTCAAAAATTATGGAAAAAAAAATATTCGTTAATTTAAAATGAAACTTTACGATCTTCTCCATACATGTCCACTCAGTATGCTCAACTTGATCATAGAAACATTATCACCTAACTGCAGCGCATGAGAATTTTTAAAAAATTCTATTTTAGCACCGACAATCAGTATTTAAAACAAATCCTTCAATTTGTTTAGAAGATAAGTTATAAACTGTTAATTATGATAGGCAAAAATATGTTGATTGTGCTGCAAACATTTTAACACATTATTCAAATGAAGTAAGAAATGGTCATCCCGAAAATCAAGATACACTTTAAAGACATATTCAGGTTTTAAATTACTTTCAAAACATAAAACCAGACTGTCACAACATGTGCTTTCGACAAGAGCGACTAACTTACGAGCGTTTGCTTACAGAAAAATAAATAAATAATAATTATGTTAAAAAATTTTTTTTCTATTACTAAATAAGATAACTTACCGACGATGTGGCACATCGCACCACGGAGCGATACCTGCGCCTCACGCCACCTGTAAAATAATAAAAATTATGTGAGCAGCGAAAAATATAAAAGGGTGACCTGTTTACAAAAGAATAATCACGAACATTGAAATAGTTAAAACTCGGTATTTGTTTGCTGTTGCAGGTTGGGGTTCTCGTCCGTACTGAGCACAGTACACACTGCAGGGACGTAACTAGACTGGTTTCCACGCGGGGTAATAACTAGAGACCTTCAAAATTCGCGGTTTCGATGGCCTTCAGGATAGACTGCACATACCCCTGTACACTCGGGCAAATAACGCAAGTTCATTGGCTGCCGACTTGTAAGTCGTCTCAGCTGGTTTGTCTGTGATTCGATCCTTCCTTTGTTGAGGGTTTATAACTGGTTTAGATTCATCCAGATGAACAGTAAGCCAATAGCAAAATTATCTACGAGGTATATGTGTTTGAATTCTAGCCTATCACCGAATAAATCCGCGAATTTTGCAGGTCTCTAGTAATAACTCATCTTGCCCCACCCCCCTTTTTTTCAAAACCAACCAAAACAAAACCTTTCCCGACTACACCTCATATCGACACCACAGATTAATTCCACTATTCCAAATATATATATTTTTTCATTCAACTAAGGTGGTAAATAAATACCTACATTTATTTGCAGTCATTTCATTTTTAATATATGTACACATACATTGGTTCCCCGTTATGTGCGGTGTTCCACAAAACAGTTGATCCAATGTGTCTTATTGTTTACGGTGAAGACTATAGAGAGAGAAAAAAAAACAGAAGCATTTCTGGCCCTACGTTCACTCGATATTTCTGCCTACTCTATACGTCCAGCAAGTATTTCACCTGCAGCTGGTACATACAGGGTGGGTCTTAAAATAATGAGTGACTGAGAAAAAAAAGAGTACAATGTGATAAGAACTTACCCAAAGGAAGTACCTCTAGCCTCTTGAGTAATTACAGTACTGGGTGAAAAACTTACATTACCACTAATTCTTTTTCACATTTTTTCCACTGGGTGGGTGGGGGAGGGGCCTCTCTCAAAAGACCCAACCTGTATAAACAAACAAAAATTCTAAAAATGTCTGTAAAGTCGGTTTACGGACGATAATTTTACGTGATATAGTCATAAGAAAACATAGATGAAAAATTGCATACTTTTTTAATTTTCAAATATTACTTACAGTTTTTGCTATTTTAATTTAAATAATTTGCTTAAATATAATCACGAACAATTAGTTATAGAAATAAACTGAAATCAAATCAATGTCAATGAATTGATAATTTGAAATGAAATTGGACAAATAAATATATATTTTTTTAAATTGCTGCTTGTAAAAAGCCCGCCTTAACCCGTTTGATTATTATAGAAGAATTTTCTCGCACGGTGGTTGGCCCGGTTCTCGCACGCTCGCGGCTCAGGCGGAACGTGACAACGAGTCAATGCTTTTTCCGTGCGTGCAGTCGGGCGTTCATCGATTTATAAGACCGTTATCACGTCAAAAAAAAATACTAACTTTGGGTAACGAACACACACACGTTTATTTGGTCTGGAGTTTCTATCGTCAACCGTTGCGGGGGATAAAGGTCATGGAACGCAGACGAGGTTCGATCTCTCCCCCTGCTCCTCCGGCCGGGACAACACACACTCTCTCTCTCTCTCTCTCTCTCTCACTCTCTCTCTGTCCCCCGTCGCTCCGACAGCGACCCCACGCCCCCTTATCGCCCGCGGGAGAGGGTAGGGAGAGGGTAGGGAGAGGGTAGGGAGAGGGTAGGGAGAGGGCGGCGCGCCGTAACGAATGTTCGCAGGGCCGGGCCTCGCCCTACGCGCGCGCCGGGAAAACAACCCCGAAAGAAAGTTTATTTTCCCCGGGAAGACCCTGCCCTCCCCCCCCCTCCTCCTCTTTTATCAGCCCCCGGCGATCTAACTGAAAATCCGAACAAACTTAGGGACCATTTAGATAACATTCGCCGACCGACTCGGGAAACTTACTCTTTCCCTTGTCCTTGCATAAAAGTTTGTAGTTTTTATGGCTGGAGTAAATAAGTGCGTTCAGATTTTATAATCACACATCTTTCCCCCCCCCCCCTTCTCTATATTTCTTCCCCCTAAAATACGACTTTATCGATATATAATGCCCAAGTAAAAAAAAAATCACACAAATCCGTGCAAATGTTCACCATAAATATACATTTTACTATTTCTGTATCAAATAAGGAAGCGTTTTATTAAATAATCAGGTAAGAAATAATCTGTGTAACATTTTTATGACCTCAACAGTGATAATCCCCTTAAAAATACTCTATTTTGCTAGTGAACAAAATGGGAAAGAATGCGGGTGTGTATGTATGTATATATATAAATATATATATATGTATAAAATATATATATATATCCCTCCCTTCTCCCACAAAATTAAAAAATATATATTTTTTTTTTTTTTTTTTTTTTAGAATTTGAAAGCAAACAGCGGGAAAAATGGTTATATTCCCTAAAACTAAGCTTAAAACATTTCACTGTAGTCACTATTATTTCGTGCATTGTTTGTACTCAGGAAAGACTAGTCTTACAACTAACAGTTTATGGTATGGTTATAACGCTTCTTGGTCATTACTAGGAGCATGTGAGTACTCGCAAAATATTTGATATTCGATTCTACTTTGCAAATCGACTATATAGTTTTTTTTAATTAATTGTTAGCTATGTATATATATATGCTTACATCGTGTCGGAAACATTCACAATAAATATACCTTACTGTATACTGGACTGTCGACACAAGTGAAAACTTAAAATTTTGTTTTTAAATGTGTAATATAAAATCATTTCTACTTCAAATGTACGCAAGAAAATGATTTTGGTATTATATCACTAGCATGTCGGTGACGCGAACCCATAAGTTTTTCCCCTACCAATAATAACTTTAAAACTAGAAGAAATTAAGTTTTTTTCATTGAAAGAATACCAAATTATTAACTTAAATCAACAAATAATCAACATCATCTCTAATAAATCAATAACCTGACATTTGAAGAAATTCACATCGTAAATAAATAAACAAAAGAAAAAACATAACCTCAACTTAACTACCTAATAAAAAATATCCAATACTCGCAATATGTACCACACAATTACGTTAAAATTTCCTTGTAAAATAAAAATTAAAAACTTGTATCTTTAAAAATATAATAATTAAGTTTTATCCTTGAAATATAAAAAAAATTAACACGTCACGTAACCATGTCGATGACGAGTTACATTAATTTACTCCCTATCCAAACCTTCCTATAGAAGTTTTCACTTCAAAAATGTAATATGTCTTAGGCTAAGATGATTTATTTAGAAAATTAGCTTTGTAGCCTACTGCAATAATAATCACACATTGTTTTATATTTGATAAACAGTAAAGGATTATGATTTTAAATTATTAATAATAGTCTGTTTTATTTAAGTAAACATATCAACAGAACAACTTTCAAACTTAAAATATACTAGGTTAAGAAAATGCATTGCAAGTTTTTTTTAATTTCCTTTATTTTACACCTGTTTGTAATTTTTTCATGTATATAAAGCTCTTTTTTTTTATATTTTACTGACTGTGGATCATTTTTCCTTGGACTAATGTGAAGTGTGAAAAAAAAATTAACGGTATGTTAAAATTCGATTAAAAAAATATTCTTTATACGTGGATATTGTGTTATTCGATTCGAATTAAAAAAAAAAACAGTTTTCTCAAAATTCTAGTCATTACTGGCTTTAATTCACCCAAAGCGTTTCAAAACAACCGTGAGTAATCATCAAATCATAAAAGATGTAAATGTGCTGCACTTCTAATTTGATACCAAATGAATCTGATAAATCTACGCACTTGTATTTACTGTTTACAGCATGTGTGTCGGTCAACACGGTTTACTCTCGGCCTTCGTCTTTTTTTTTTTGGTTCAGGGAAAAGAATCATGCCATCCCTGAATCTTTCCTGGGTTCTCTTGCTTTTCTGCGGTAAATAGCATCAGATTTATGGTTCCTGAATGACTCAAGGCTACTCTTTTCTTTTATTTCTGCACCACTCAGAAAATTTTACCCTTGACTCAGAGATATATTACTACTCTGTCTCTGCAGCCCATTTCTTTCGCGAAGTTATTTGTTAAATGTTTTATGTTTAGTGGGAGTTGTTAGTTTAACAGAATTTTTTTTTCTTAGGGAGATGTTTATTTTCTTTCCTAAATTCTAACTTTTCTTCAGAACTGTCAAAAATGATATGAAGATTTTTTATTGTAATTGATCCGTCTTCAGCGGTAAATGACACTAAAGGGCCCCGCCTACCTATGCAAAAATTCGGTTTGCAGTGCTTCAGAAAAAATCTAAGCCATTTAAAAACTGCTCAAAATATTCACGTGTTTACGAAAAGTATTTAAGAATACGATGAGGGCAGATAGGTAGTTATTTTTTCGTATTTTGTTAAGTGGAATGTATTTTTAAAATAATTTAAATGGCTAAAAAAAAACGTGTTTTAGAATCATTTTTAAGCAAGAAACTCGCGGTACAAACTCTTGAAAACACTCAAAGGACTTGTACGACACATTTATCTTCATTTCTCCGCCATGTAATTTAATGGTTACCACTCGAATCGCATAGTTTACCTATGCCAGACGAGAAGACTGCGCGCCAGATCACAGCCTTGCGCTTAGAGGTGACGCCGCGGTGTAAGCACCAGCGAGCGTCGCACTTATACCATTTCGCCTATCTAACTAGGCGGGCTCCTGAATGGATTAGGTTTCAAGTATCGTTGAAACTAAGGATTATTCACTGTAGATGAGCTGAGAATGTGTTATTGTCTACCTGTAAGGGTGGTGGAAACAGGAATACCGTGAGAATACCCACTTTCCCCCGATAAGGTCCTTCACGTATCCCTCTTTGAAAAAAAAAATGTCGTGTTTTACCCCGACGAGATTCAAACCCATATCACAATGACGTGAGGAGAACCATCTGACAACTGAACCCTTTAAATGAAGTACAAACAACTTACAATTAATTATTGCTTCGACAATTTGCTCGTTCATAGAAAATAATACCTACCCGAGGGCTTTGCGAATAATTAATATCAAGTACTTCCGGATGACGACTGAAGCCTCGACATGTTGTCTACGAAATATTCACTAGTGAAAACCCCCGCCGGTAGTCAGGCATCAAATATGCGTCAAACACGGCCTTAATTATCAATCCTCTACTCAGCAAAGTTGTAAGGGCAAACACTTTATAGATGTTGAAGACGCAATGAGAACATATGGATGGGACCAGATTGAATTTGGATTATGATGATTATCATTTACCTAATTCATCGCTTTGTTTGCTATTTTCTAGCATGCGTTTTTCCAGATAAAAGTTTCAAGGAGATTACTTTTCGCAAAATGTATTTACATGTTATTTGTACAGGTAAAAGAAAATAATTTCGCGCAATTTCCCATATCCGTTAATTCAAAAAATAATTCATACTCATCGTCTCTAATGACCCCCGAGCAAATGTACAGCGTCCTTACAGCAACATCTGTAACAGTTTCAACCTTACCCGGTCGAGAGGCCTCATGAACACAGCATTACACTCCAGTTGTCCTACTTTCCTGCCGATGAGTGCTAGATATTACGCACTCGACTGGTTTTTGTATGTTTGCCCCATACTCATTTTTCTAATTAAATCTATAATTGTTTTTTAATTTAATACGGACTTACTTCTCGTCATCAGCGAGATCCTAAGATACGTACACACACACACACACACACACACACACAGCAAATGATTGATTGCAGTGCAGATAAATCATCATTGTAAGAATCGTTTACGGTTTCGGGTTATACAGTGAAATGTCTTTAATCTGTAACGTTCGGGAAAACATCTGTGCCAGATTAGCGATTTTGACGGAGTATCAAACGTTAATATGTACACTTATGAACGAAAATACCTAATTTGGAAAAAGTTTAATATTAATTGAAAACCGACAGTAATGTTGCGACTCTGAGACAACTTGAAAACGCCGACCGCGCCGTGTTGTGACCCGATGACCTAGGTCAACAGCCGAAAACCAACCCCCCCTCCCCCTCCCAAAAAAAAGTAAGCTAGTCTTTCAGTACTCGCCAAAGATATTGTGTAACATCTAACCTTGGTAACGAGCAAAATCATGTTGCAAAAACACTTATAATAAGAAACACAGACGCGGAATATTTTTAACTGTATAATTGAAAGAATCCGTCAAAGGGGAAAAAAGCCTTGGAAAAAATACTAAAACCCGGCTTTGGGCCTGGTTTTCGACAAGAAATTTTTATTAAAATACTACCAATCTTGTTAAAACTCACTTAACAGTTATCACTATAAAGTTTCACTTTAGCTTTATGGCCTTCGGTTCGCGCCATCCGCCACAGATGGCACAGCGCCATTGTTTCACATTTATTTTCCATGCGACTTCCGTTTCATTCACGAAATTCCTCCCACCAAATGCCGTATACCGAAAGCTAAGATGTTTAACAAATCAAAAATTTTGGAGGCCAAGCAGTTTGATTGGTGCCGGATTACAGAATGTGCTGAAACATGAGATGCCCGATTTCAGACGTTTCGTTGTAACATTAAAAAAAAAAAAAATTACCTGGAGTGATTTTTTGAGAAAACCCAAAGAACCGTGTTTGCTGGATCGGAATCAGGTCATATCGAAAAAACGAGTACATGTAGCCTTTTTCATTCATGCACTACTTCGCTCGGTCATATTTTTTTCTCTCGAGCGTCACAGTCATTCGTTCGCATCAGGGGTAGCGAAACAAAACAAAAAAAAAAAATGTATGTTTCCTCTCTCTTACTACTCTCGCGCGCGATAAATCAAGCACTACGATTTTTACAGGATTATGAAAAGAGCATTTCGTTCACCCTTACCCCCCCCCCCTCCTCACACTTGCCCGACAAACGAGCGGCAGCTGAAACGCAACACGTGTAGCCGGCTAATGTGGATTGATTCGCGACGCGACGGGATGTGTACGCGGCGTAGTCGCGCGACGGGAGAGCGAAAAATAGAGCGAAGGCAACTGGGTACTTCTCGAAATTGCTTCGCAGGGGGAGGGGGGGAGAAGGGGATGAAAAGCAGGGCGCGAGGTGAGGACACCAGCCCTCTTCCCACTTTCCGCCGCACCACCACACACGGTTTTTTTTTTTTTAAGTGAAACTTCTTTGCTAGAGGGGGATACAATTTTCGAGCGTTACGAAAATTCCGAACGCATGAGGGGAATAGTTAGGTACGTGGTGGAGGAACCGGTAGAAGGAGGAGAGTGCGTCAACGCATGCACTAGCGGTCGAATGGGGAAGACGGCAGGGGAGAGGTAGGTGTAAATGACGCAGCAGTGATGCTACGGAATTCTCATCACCCTGCTTGTGTTTGCCTACTCTTCAGTTTTCGTAACCGCCAACGATTAAGAAAACCATATTTCCTTTATTGTATTTTAAAGTATCTACAATTTATTTATTCGTGTGGAAAATAGTTCTTGATTTGTTCAATTAACGTTATAATTATCATTTAACTTTTATATGAAAAGTGTGATTTAAAATGTAAATAATTATCTCTATCTATAATAGTTATTGATTTGTGCAATTAACTTTATAAGTATCATTCAAATTTTATATGAATAGTGTGATTTTAAATGTAAATAATTTATCTCTATGTGCAATTAACGTGCAATTAACTTTATAAGTATCATTCAATTTTTATATGAATAGTGTGATTTAAAATGTAAATGATTTGTCTCTATAAATATCTAATAAGCAAGAAGTTTCACTTCTGTCGCACGTGAACTCCATGTACACACTTTTTTTTTGTAAACGGAACAGAAATATTCGTGTAAAATTAATGACATTTGTACATTTACACGAAAACAAATGTATCACTACAAAATAGTGTTCGCCGTAATACTGGGTTCGGATTCTTACCACAGCATTTATGCTTTGCATTGTTCCCAGTACCCCCGCTAGTTCAAAATATTTCTAAACAGTTCACGGGATAACTTTCCAGTATTAACTGCGCACTTTAATAAACACAGTCAAGGAAAATATGATCACAATGTTTGAATATTCGATTATCTTTTCTATTGTTAAAAAAATTTAAGCTTGAATGAAACATCATTAAAATATAAAAACATACGAAAAAAAAAACGTATTTCATAAATGCAAAAATGAGCATAGCCATGTGTGGAGCACATTGCGTCGTGTTCCCTGGCGCTGTTATGTACTATTTAAGGTAAAAAATTGTTCCTCCTACCACACACTATCAGACCGAATTGACGGTCGGACTCGAATCAGTCGGAACTGCCGTGTGTGAGCAAGGGCGGCGGACTCATCAGTCGGAACTGGTGGACTGATAGTGATATGTTTTTCATACCATGTATTTTTCCGCGAAATAATATGATCGTTCGTTAGACTGCGATGAGGTACGCCCACGCTAGCGGTTATTTCCTTTCAATTGGCGGCCGTCTGCAAGAGAGGCCATTGCCATATTTCGCCGGACCGTTCAGGGCGCGTTTGCCTTCCGCACCGGATGGCTGTGACTGGCGTGCTGACAGTAGACAAGCATACATCAAGCCAACCAATAAAGCTAAGACAACGCTGCTAAATTTTAACACTGAGCTGATCTGGAAGTCTTTTGACGTGACAACGTCTAATAAATCGATGAACGCCGGCTGCACGCACGAAAAAGTGTCCCGTTACGCACATTGTCCCGTTACGTTGTGTCCCGTTAAGCTCATTGTACGCTTGCGCCGCATCTATCTCTCTTCCACTCGATTGGAACAATCATCGATTTGACTTTTTCGAGGCACATTAAACTTGAAAAACTCCCATTCGTTTCCTACTTTTCCTATCATCGTCCTATCCTTAACAGAATAACACAGATTGGAAGAAGTTAAATAGCAAACATGTATAAAAGTTATAGTTAAAATAATCTCTTCGTTAAAGTAATAAACATATTTTAATTAATGAGTGCAAATAAAAGTAAATTTATCGATTGAATTGTAGATTTCTTTTCACTCCTTAAACTATCGTCCGTAAACCGACTTTACAGACAACCAATTTTTTTTTTTCGCGAAAAGTAGGCCTACGTGTCCGACTAGTCGAGCAAACCGTAAGGGGGCGCGCCCAACAAATTTAACCCGAGACAAGAACGGGTGCACTCTCGCGACTGAACCCAGAAGCTTCTCGGCGCTGCCTATCCCCGCGGCGACGACGTCTTGCACTAAGATTTGTCCCTTAGAGAAGCTACTAGATGCTTTAAATATGTACGGATTTTTTTTTTTTTTTTTTTTTTACTTGGACCGTTTCTTCTCCGTGAATAATAAACACTCCGTGCAGACGCTGAATATTTCATGCGACGTAATTTACCCGGGAACTTTTGTGGGCAACTGTCATTTTTAATTTATCATGCTCTTGGCGCCGGGGATTGCGGCTCTAGCTGCGTCTTGGATGACGGCGTCTTACGACGGACTCCCTCCCGATGAGGCTAGCCAACCAAGTGGCACCAGCGAGGTTGACGCAGTATAAAACTGAGAATGAGTATATCACGTATCTTTAAATTTTACACCGGGAGGGGATTAGTAGAGACCTGAAAAATTCGCGGGTTCATTTCGTGTTTTGCTAAAAAAATTCAAATAATTATACCTTAGTGCTGCTTCTGCAATTTGTAGAGACCGGAAAAATTCGCGGATTCATTTCACGATACGCTAGAATCCAAACAGCTGTACCTTTATATTGCTTCTGTGATTGGCTTACAGTTTATCTGAAGGACTTTGAGCCAATGGGAAACCTTAAACCAAAAAATTATCGAATCGCAAGCGTCCCAGTTGACAGGTCTTACGAGTCAATAGCCAATGAGCAGGTGGCATTTGCCTGGGTGTGTAGGGGATTGTGGAGTCTATCCTAGAGGTCATCGAAAGCGCGAATTTTTCCAGTCTTTAGCAATTGGTTTACTGTTAATCTGGAGGACTGAGGGTCAATTAGAGACCCTCACTCATAGAAGTGTCGAATCACTCAGACCACCCAGTCGAGACGTCTCACAAGTCAGCAGCCAATGAACAGTTGGCATTCGCCCGAGTGTCTAGAGGATATTTGAGTCTATCCTGAAGGTCATTGAACCCGCGAATTTTTCCGATCTCTAGGGATTAGTTAGTGGACAAACAAAGCGAACTGACAAGTCTTGCGAAAACAATTTGTGCGTCGTCAAAAGGCGGAGAGCACCATAGTTCTGGAGGTACCTCGTATGGTCTCTCTCCTTTCTCTATCGTCTTTCATACAGTTCCGTTCACCTTGCACGACCTTCAATTGTAATAAATGCGAGAGAAAAAAAATTAATAAAGTACAAACCTAGAGTGATATTATAAGCGATGGACCCACAGCATATTATGAAGGGCTTCATTTTCTTTTTCTTTCGCCCATTTGGAGAGGATTGATTATTATTGGTTACGTAAAGAATACAAAAAAACCTTACTGTATAGAAAACAAAAACAGTAAAATGTTTTCCACTGCTTCTATTCAACTACCGAGATTTCTGTTAGTGTCTAGTCTCATACGTAAATAGCTTGTGCACAGAAAACATTTTTCTGTCCTTTTACGAATCATTGTTTTGGAATCCAGTTTCGGTGAGTAATTTGAGTTTTAATTGATGTTGAATTTTTTTTACAACGTGGAAAATATAATATAATATTCAACAATTTGACTTTATTTTGTTTTATTGTGCTTTTTAATGTGCACAGTTAGTACTGGAATGCTT
The DNA here is from genome assembly GCF_032445375.1 of Bacillus rossius redtenbacheri. NCBI lineage: Eukaryota > Metazoa > Arthropoda > Insecta > Phasmatodea > Bacillidae > Bacillus > Bacillus rossius. The sequence continues at coordinate 41,767,783 of NC_086337.1, read as the reverse complement.
GTCATGGAACAATTTACAAATAATTTTAACTCTTGGAAGTACTAGGACAACACAAAGCATAAATGCCCGGGTAAGAATCTGAACCCAGTATTACTGCGAACATTATTTTGTAGTGATAGGTACAGTTATTCTCATGCAAATGTACGAATTCACAAATATATGTAATTTTAAATGAATATTTCTGTTCCATTTAAAAGAAAAAAAAATAGTATGTGTACTTTTCATTACTGTTTTAAAGATTTGTGTCAGTGATATCTTCTTAGTAGCCTATATTTTGCTACATAAAAATTAAATTTTATTTATTATTACTCCTGTACCGATTTTCCGTAAAAAAAACTTTAAAAAGTCTTTAATATTTTATCCAACAGTAAATATAAGCCAAAAAAAGTCTACTCAAGAGTCTCTCATTCGTCTCCACATGTTTAAAAAAAATAATCGAACATCTCCATGCCACAAAGGATGGCTCGTTCTCACGCGCCGAGTTTATTTCATTATTGAAGTGAAAAGTCTTTGCTGAGGGGGCTAAAATTTTCGAGCGTTACGAAAATTCCGATCGCATGAGGGAATAAGTTAGATACGTGGTGGGGTAACCGGTATAAGAGTGCGTGAATGCATGCACTAGCGGTCGAAAGTGAAAAGAAAAAAAAAACAGGGGGGGATAGGCACGTAGCGGAGCATGCTGTACAATAGTTGTAACGGCTGAAAGTAGAGACGGCAGGGAAGAGGTAGAAATGACGCAGCAGTGATGCTACGGGATTCTCGTAACGCTGCTTGAGTTTGTCTAATCCTCAGTTTTTTTAATATGAGATCACACCCGCATCTAATAAGCAAAACTTTTCACGCCTGTCACGCGTGAATTCCACCCGCACACTTTTTTTTGGCATTGCTATTAATTCAGGACTATTACCTGTAAATTTATCACGATAGCTCTCTCATATTTGTTACATTTATAAACGAAATAATCGATCTGTAAATGATCACGCAAGTGTTCATAATTATTAACACTTAAGTGACTTTTTTTAGGAACATATTTAAAATATATATATATCTGCAAAACTCGAGGCAAAACCATAAAAAAAAAAAAAACAAGAGCGCTATTGTGATCAATTCACAAGAAAAGCCCTGAAATAACAGTCGCAAAATAGGAAATGAGACCGAGACTACACCACACAGTTTTCTTTCATTACGGGGTCGGTGCTTTGTGCCCTTCCTGCACAAAAGGCAGCCGCAAATGAAACGGTCGGCAGTTAGTTACCTGTCAGATAGACGGTCTCGCACGCGGCCATTGTCAGCGAGCGAGATTGCACTATGGTTTGACGGGGGAGGGGGTTGTTCCGGATAGGGGTTGCCTGTGTGGCGGGGAGGAGGAGGAAGGGGGGCAGCACTCCAAACAATGCGCGCCCTAATGGCCGCCGCAGAGCTATCGGGGAGGATACCCGTTACACGGACGACACATTAAACCAATTGTCAACGTCAGCTCCGCCCCGTACCTTTTAAATCGCGGGGACCGACGGACGAGTTTCCGAAAACGAGAGGCGCTATCGGGCCTGATTCCCGGAGAACTGCGGGGACGGGAAGCATAACAATTTCGGAAATCGCCTTGATTCAACGTTTACTGCGAATGTTTCTACCCCCCACCCCCTTTTCTCAACCCCTTCCCTTTGGGAATAGGGTACAAGCGAACGTGTCTCCTTATTTCCCTCACAAAGCCTGTGCTGTCTTTAATAGCTACTATAAAGAGATAGTGTGAGTTAGTTTGTAACGGGAAACGTCGAAATATCATGGTAAAATTTAAAAAATATATATATTCCACATTAATTTAGAAAACAACATGATTCCTTCGATTATAGCAACATTTGTTCCCAAAAACGAAGAAAAACGAACAATTTGACTTCCTTCTAGGCTTAAGCTGATTAAATGCATTGAATTTAACTTAAATACTTAGTATTTATATTCAATCGAAAATTGACAAAGATGTCATAGAGATACTGACACCCATTTCACAGTAAAAAAAACAACCACCAGGAATGGAAAACAAATATGAATACATAAACACAGGAACAACAAGCTGATAATCAAATTTTACATGCTGGGACACAAAGAATTCCGTGGAAGTCAATTCGTCGTAGAAATCCTACTGCGTCCCGGACTGTCGTCGTTGTCGTGTTGCGTGTTCTGTATCTACTGTTCATGTTGCAAATGTCTCGACGTCGTCAGGCCAGTTGTGTTCGTCTGTGCTGTCTTTAATTCTGACTCATTTTTTTCGACGTAATTCTCTGCACCGTCCCAAGATGTAACATTTGACATCACCTGTCCATTCAATGGGGGAATTTTTTTTTAACGTTACAACCTGCGGCAACTAGCAATGGTTTAGTCCGAGATAGTGAAATAAAATGTACAATAATGTTTTGTAAGCCTCACTTTTGAAATATTTCTTTTATTGAAACTTACATAAAACAATATCAACATGACGGGGTGAAGCCAAGCTATTATTAGAATTTTTGGAGAGGGGCGGGGGAGAGTGAGAGATTCCGATGACAGGATGGGTTCGCAAGGGAAAGGGGGCATAGAGAAGGGTTCTCCAACGTCATGGCGGCCTAGCGCAAAGAAGGGGGCAAACAAAAAAAAAAAGGTGTCGAAAGAGAAGGTATTGTAAGGGGAAAGCTTTTTTTTATTTTACTTTTTAAAGTGCCGAGGGAAAGAATTAATGGAGGAACCCCCGGCGTGGGCGAGCGAGCAGGAGGTGAGAACCTATTAACGGCTTCCACCACTTAAACAAGATCGAGGAGCTTCGGCGCTGCGGATCGCCCCTGGCGCTAAGTCGCCTCTCTCCTCCCCTCCCCCCTTTACAAAAAACCCCCACAAGAACAAACCCCCCCCCCCTTTTTTTTCTACCCATCTCTTGCCCCACATCGCCGAAATCCCCACGCTAAAAGCCCCAGCGGTACGGGGTGTGGAGAAACAGAGGCCGCAAAACTATGGCACGTCCACGTCACACGGGCCGAGAATAAATTCAGATTCGGGTGCTTCTCCCCACACACCCCAAAACCTTTTTGCCCTTCCAAAACTACTTTCTCCGTGCCAAGGTAACAGCGGAATAAATTACCCCTCCTCCTCCCACCCGCGACCTCTCTCCTAGCACCAAGAACAAACAGCTCCCGCGGATATAGGCATTCCATCGCCTATTAACAACTCGCCGACAACTAGAAACCGATAACCTATTGTAGGGCTATTTAATTTTTCGCTCATTACACTGCAATAAGGTATGTCAGCCCCAACAATTGCGATTGGCGGCCGTCTGCAAGAGAAGATATTGCCTTTATTTAATCCAGGTCGATTCAGGATGCGTTTGCTCCCCTAAAGATGCTGCCAGTGATTGGTGCAGACAAGTGCCTCGAAGCAACTCAACCAATCACGAAACACAGTCGATCCCACGGTGTTTTTAACATAAAATTAGTCTCGAAATCATTTCGGAGGGATCTCGGTTGGTCTTGGATGACGAGGCCGCGTGACCGAGTTTATAAACTACGAAAAATAACACATCGGCGCAACAACGAAACTAACGCAAGAAAATCAAGGTCGTTAACGAAGCACGAAAGTCGCAATACGTCAACAACCTTATAACTTGAAATTATTGTAAAACAATTGAAACAAATTTCTTCCCCTGATTACTCCCCATAATTCAGGCTTATCATGAAAACGAAAATCATCAAAAAATGTTTATTTTTTTAAGTGCAATTGTATGTTACTGTCCGAATGTTAAAAAAAAGTGACGTATTGTAAAAAAAAACACCATCGTGGCATTCTATGAACATAACAGCTGCGTCTTTGAAAGTTCTTCGGAACATTTAACTTAATGGAAGCTGGCCGACGCTCGCTTTGCTATTTTGCGTTTCTGCGTCGTTCATAAACGGGTATTTGAGAACGTCGCTGTCGATCTTCTTGCTTCTAGCGTGGCTCACGCTCGCGCCTCAAACTCTCCGGAGTGACGCAGAGACTTTGAGGCACCAGAGACTTTGAGGCTCGCATCCAGCGTGTCCGGCGCAAAACCGACACAGAAAAACAATTTCTGTGGTTTCACAAAAAGATTCCTCTGAGAACCAGTTGCCTAGAAATAGTTAATAATACTACAAAAAATATATCGTAACTTTGTACCACACAAATGGCTATGTTTATTTTCGCATTATATGAAATATGTTTTTCGAGACAAAACTGAGAATCTCTTACAAAAATTATGGCATAATTTTATATTTTAATCTATGTTTCGTTAGAGAATTTTTTTTTTCTAAACCACAGAAAAGATAATTGAATATTCAATAGCTGGACTTCATGTTTGAAGTGATAATTCTTTGATGATGAGGGGGGGAGGGGGGGCTAAAATTTCGAGCGTTACGAAAATTCCGATCGCATGAGGAGAATAGTCAGGTACGTGGTGGGGGGAACCGGTAGAGAGGAGTAGAGTGACGTCAGCGGCGACGCCACTGTATACAACGCACGCGCTAGCGGTCGAAATGGGAACGCCGGAAATATTTTTTGAAACTGCAACGTGGCGAGGCCTAAATAATCCCTCCTCTCGCATCGACAAGAAAGTGAAGAAGGCCCCGTTCACTCCAACAACCGGTCCGCGCGTGCGCAGAGGTGCGAAAGAAGTGCGTGAAGGAGGGTCCCTCGGGGCCGGTTGGTGTCGATGCGAGCCCGGTAATTGGTCCGTTCGAGGAGGAAAGAGTGGAAAAGAAGATAAAAAAAAAGGGGAGGGGGGGACATAGAGCGTGAGAGAGAGAGAAGGGGGAAGGGGGGAAAGACGGGCCTTCACGTCACGAGCACCGTCCTCTCGGCGGCTCCAATTTCCGGAGGGGCGCTTTTAAAGACGGCCGGCATCCACCGGGAAGCAATTACGAGCCGGGTAAGACGGCGGGCCAGGCGCGAGGGTCGACACCCAGCCCGCCGCCAGGTCGGTAGCGGTCGTAGCGGTCGTAGCGGTCGTAGCGGTCGTAGCGGTCGTAGCGGTCCGCGCACACGCGCGTCTGGAGGAGTCCTCCCAAAGACCCGGCCACAAGAGATCCCCTGCAGACGACGATCATAATATGACATACATAGAGACCGGAAAAAATTCGCGGATTCATTTCGTGATAGGCTGAAATTCAAACATGTGTACAATTCTGCTGGTTCTGCTATTGGCTCGCAGTTTAACTGGAGCTCTCTCTGGGCCAATGAGAGACTATCGACCAAAGAAGCGTCGAATCACAAGCTACCCAGTGGAGACGCCTCACAATTTAGTACCCAATGAACACGCGTGTTTACTTGAAATGTGCAGAGGATAATGGAGGCTATCCTAGAGGTCACTGAATCCGCGAATTTTTCCGGTCCCTAGATATACATACTATAGACCTGAAAAATTCGCGGATTCATTTAGTGACATGCTACAATTCAAATAATTATACCTCAGTTGCTGCTTCTGCCATTGGTTCCCGGTTAACCTGGAGTAATGAGGGCCAATCAGAGGCCCTCACTCGCGGAAGTGTCGAATCACAGGCCGCGCCCAGTCGAGACGACTCGCAATTCAACAGCCAAATGAACAGTTGGCATTTGCCCCGGGTGTGTAGAGGATAGTGGAGTCTATCCTGGAGGTCATTGAACCTGCGAATTTTTCCGGTCTCTATGCATACAGGATGTCCCAGAACTAAACAACAAACCGAAAAAACAGTTGATGAGCCAATCAATCACGGTTATGAACAATTAAAAATATATATATATTTGTAGGTTTGGAGTTATACGCATTTTTCAAAAGTTTTTTTTTTTAATCCCCACCCTGAATTAAATTATTAAATACTGGAAAACGATTACTGCAAAAAAAAATTCATCGTGTGTATTTGACTGGTCAAACTGTAAAAAGTAAGTTACTTTGCTAACTTAGCAAGCTATTTGAAAATATAGCTAATCAAATCAAATAACATGCTAAGTTAGGAAAGTAATTTCATTTTCCACCGTGGATATTCAAAGTTACCTGATTAAACATTGTTGCCGCTTAAGTCGTATTTTTCCCCCCTCAAAAGTATAGCATGTTTGATTTTATATTTAATTGTCATCAATAGCAGGCTATTTATGATTCCGTAGCCAAAATTTTTATTCTCATTATCTAATAATTTGCTGCAGGGTTGAGATTAAAAAAACTTTTGAATAAATGCCTCCTATAACGCAATAACTTCAACACTTTTTAATTTTTTTTTTGTAAATTAGAACCGCGGTTCACATATCTGCCAACTGTTCTCGGCTTGACTTTGAGTAGGCCTATGGGACAACCTGTAAATGTGGGTATATGTGTAGCTCACATTATTTGATGTTTTTTTTAAACTAACCGCAGGTTGCAGTACAGCTATCTTGAGCTAAGGCCACACAGAGAGCTATGCTATGTTCGCAATGTTAGCTATGTTCGATACGCCGGGTTGGCCAGACAGGATAGTCTAGTTCACGATGTCGGAGAGACGCATGCCGTGGGATCAGAGTGTTGATTCCGGCGATGATAATATTCTGCTGGATCTCACAGTATGTGAACGTAAAATGAAATGGGTTCATAAATGTAATATATATATATAAAAGAAATTGAAGAATTTAATTTGTATGAAGCAGTTGCTAGTGAGGACGAAACCAAATTTATGGATAGAGACCGGAAAAATTCGCGGATTTATTCGGCGATATGCTAGAATTCAATTAAATATATTTTTATAATGATTTTGCTATTGGCTCACTGTTCATCTGGACGAATCTCAGCCAGTTATAAACCCTCAACCAAAGATGGAACGAATCACGGACAAACAAGCTGAGACGACTTACAAGTCAGCAGCCAATGAACTGGCGTTATTTGCCCGAGTGTACAGGGGAATGTGCAGTCTATCCTGAAGGCCATCGGAACCGCGAATTTTTCCGGTCCCTATTTATGGAACATTCCAGTATAAATTCAACTAAGCTTGATAGCATCCACTTGGAATCAAATCCTGTGTATCCTGTCTTCTATATTCTTCCATCGATTAGTTTTCCCATAAACATTGAAATTTTCGTAATCTTGCAATAACTTTATCCGTCGACTTGACTGTTTGAAGCACAATACTGACAGAAATTAAACTTCTTAGGAAGCAAACGCAGAAGTACAGTACAATTACGCGCGAAAACAGATTTTTTTTGTTCATCTGCAAACATGCGCGAAGTCAGCGATGTTGTAGGCAAAATAGCCGGGAACCAAACCCCTGGCGACGTCGCCAACATAGCGAACATAGCGAACATAGCGAACACAGCTTTGTGTGGCCAGTGACACCTGAGATGCAGCTGGCTATATTTCACTCGCACAGCGAACTTCGCGAACATATAGCGAGCATAGCGCCCGTAGCTTTATTTAATACTAGTTGATGCACCGTGCTTCGCTACGTAAGCAGAGCACTCTCGCACTACTCATTACTAGAGACCTGCAAAATTCGCGGTTTCGATGGCCTTCAGGATAGACTGCACATACCCCTGTACACTCGGGCAAATAACGCAAGTTCATTGGCTGCCGACTTGTAAGTCGTCTCAGCTGGTTTGTCTGTGATTCGATCCTTCTTTGGTTGAGGGTTTATAACTGGTTGAGATTCGTCCAGATGAACAGTAAGCCAATATCAAAATTATCTAAGAGGTATATGTGTTTGAATTCTAGCCTATAACCGAATGAATCCGCGAATTTTGCAGGTCTCTACTCATTACTTATGCCCCTCTTAGAGGGTACAAAAAAAATCGAATTTCGAAAATCAATTCATGACACAAAAACCTTTATAACTATGATAAACGGGAATAAATAAAAACAAAAGACACTATCTTGGATTAACTTTTTTTTTTAAATTCCTCCAAATGCGCTTTAGTTTAACAAACAATGCTGTGGCAGTATGCTGACAAAGATAATAATATAAATACTGGATTAAGATCCGAAAGTGAATGAGGCATGTACAATGCAATAATCACTGACGAAGAAAGCATCAGCATCAATGCGACAACCGTTGCCATGGAGATTATCAGGAAGATTTAGTCATAAACCTTAAATAAAAATTGGAAAAAAAGGCAGCCTGTACGTAATGGCATATTTAAATACTGGTTGCGATACTTTTCCATATTTGCCTATCATAAATTCGATGCAGTGTTATATTCAAATCAAAACTAACAGATATATATTGCAATATTTCAAATCAAAAGTGTGCCAACCAGAAACTTCACTTTGTGTATTTTTTGTCAGTTTTGTTTGGAAAAACGTCGTTCAAATCAGGTACGTAATTTAGTTACAGTCCGTTACTAGTAACTTGTCAACATTCCTCAAATGTAGTACCAGTGGAACTCATTTCCTATCTGTCACGTGCAAAGCAACGCATGAAGTGTTTTTTTTTTTACGAACAGAGACCAACTCCATGAATATATTTACAAAAACACTGTTCACAGAGCAACTGCCATTAATATAAACTTGTGTGTCTGCAAATCAGTACCCAGCTTATCCTATGCCATGTTGCGAATTCGGAGAGATTAAATATGAGCAAGCCAGTAATACGTTACTGTATTCCTAACATCATCCTGTCCTGGTTAGGGAACGTAGTTTTTGCTGGTTTTATAGTTTTTTGGCGACTGCGTACTTTGGTTCCTAATTCGAGTGCCTCAAGTAAGGCCTCAGCAGAAGGATACGTAGACTATTGGTACTACGTTCTTTGAATGATTCTTACAATGGGGAAGATTGATTCAGAACAGTTTTAATGAACACACGACATTGTGTTGCGTGGATAAACCACAAGATGAATGGTATTTCAGGAAGCCTCCTGTGTTCTGTGCCGTCGACGTTTTGTTATGCAGAATATCCGTTTAGTTTCATTGCTGCGTTCGCCTGTGTTGTTGTGTTGTCCAGATGATCTGTTTTGTTTCACCGTTTGGTTAGTCTGTTTGCCACTGTGTTTGAAGGTGGTTGTTTGTTTGTATTTTTATTCCTGCTCCTTTTATAACTGTCTCGTCATTTACAGCCCACTGAATTCATCTGTTCTAACATTTTTTTTCTGTCAAATTTCACCCACGGAATTCCCTGTGCTGCATATTAATTTAATTTTGACATCGCTCTGATTATAGATTGTTGTGTGTTTGTCCATTCTTGAGAAATTGTTGTGTGACATACTATACAAACCAGCAATGGCGTATGTCCATTGAAATTGTTTTAATATTTATTATTTCGTCTTAGTTTTAAATGTGGCGAAGTTTAGGCGTGAGGACCACCTAATCGAACAATTAACCACAGATTAAAATAATTACTTTAAAAAAAATACATTAAATAGAAAAAACAAAGAAGTGATCACTTAAAAAATACTAAGCCAAGAAAATAGCTCACACTTAAACTACGGAAAAAAAATTATAATTAATTAATTTTTGTGAGTATGTGCTCTTATTTCTTATAGAGAAAAAAGTACACAATGCAAGTATTAAAATTTAAAAAAAGTTAGATGAAGAAGAACCAAAACCATAATTTACAAAAAAAAAATAAAAATAAAAATGTGTGAAGTACACAGTGTTACTTTAAAACGAAAAATAAATCATTATCCAACCCTACATATTGCGCAAATTAACTTATCGCATCAAATGTATCCTCTCTCTCTCTCTCTCTCTCTCTCTCGTGCCTGGAGTTGTTTGAAAAAAAAATTGGCACTAATTTTGAGAACTATCCAATTCGAGACATGTTACATGACACAGACTATACTAATATCTACTCCAGTCTCCCTCTTCGCCGCCGCCAACCCAACTTCCTTCCCCCCTCTATCACCTTCCTTCACAGTACCGCAAACATAGTTTCACCGGAGGCGTTATCACAGCAGTTTGTCACGCGTGAGTGGTATCCGGAACAACGAACTACAGAGAGCTGTGCCGAAACAAACAACCGCAAAACAAGTCGCTGCATCAATCGAAACAACAGCAGCCGGAGACAAGCGAAACGTCGTTTCGATAAAGACATACACTCTTCATTAGTAATTTAATTAGTTACAGAGAACCAGCGCTGTTCCACTTGCTGCTTCGTTCGCACCGACTTCGAGAGAGAACCGATGATGTATTATTGTAAGGAAAGTTTTTATACGGTCAAATCGAGATTCCGTGATTCAGTAGGCTATAAACTGTCAGGTATACATAAAATATCACGATTTTAACGAGAAAAAAAAAAGCAATATGAGCGCCGTATTGAAGGTTTTAGAAATAGGCTTGTAAAATTAAACATTCTCAAAATTTATAAAAATTTTATAATTTTGAACCAAAATGATACCTTTCGAGTACGCTTAAAACATCTTGCCAACTACGTTGGTCAAAGAATTTCGAAAAACATGGTAAATAAAAATAATGCAGTTATATATGGATTAGGGATCACTATAAAAAAACAATATCCTCTGTTCGTTTTCTAAGAGGCGGAATTTCGAAATTACTTATAAGAACGTTTTTATCTTTAATGTAAAATGCAGATGTACGATTAGCTATGCGTTAAGAGATAAAATGACAAAGTTTGTTATTAATAAAAGCACTATTTTACTAATGAAACTGATTTGAACTAAGATTAAAATGGTAAACAAAAACAGATTTTTCAATGAAGTTTTAAGTCAGTAATAAACTGTTAACAGCAAATGTTTCTTTGACTGTTGAATCAGAAAATACTTATATGCAATAGCCTCCATCTGTGTTCAACCGCTAATAGCCATAGCATTAAAATGTGAAGAACCAAGCCCATTCTTTGAAATATCGTTTAGCTTCTAAGCGAGCAGTCTCTAATGATATAAGAGATTCCCTTTGTCCCTGCACGTCTAACGCAGTTTGCAAAACACGTTACCATGGAATGCTTCACAAATAAAATAAAAATTATAAACCGCCGAAGACAAACTATATTTATAAAATGCGTTGTACAGTATACATAAAAGTTTTTTTTAAGTAATTATAATGGCTTCGTATTATATGATTGTCTTTAAATTACGTTTTTTTTGTATTTATGTTATTTCTCTCTATAATGATGTTCTGCAGTATGCTGTGTTAATCTCAGTGTTATTATTTTTTGTACTTTGAAAATGTTTCCTGTTTAAATTTTAAAAAAAATATTAATTTATAAAAATTATACAACCCAAGCATTCCTTTTAAAAATCGTTTATGTAACCGCTATACTAATCAAAATTAGATTTCGCCCAATACGGGAAGCAGACGAATAATTCTTCAGTGGGCAGAATAAAGGGCCCATTCAACTTGGTTTCCATAGTACTTATGCCCTTTATACCACCCTCTGTAGAATTGTGAGTCTTCTCGTAGGTCCAGCAGTTTTACAGTTATGAGAGGCATACAACATGTATAATACTGGACACCTAAACTAACATTTTTTTTATGCACATAAGTGTAAATCAACAAAATGTTATTTTTTTAGTAAGTATATTTTTATCACGCTTGTAGACTTACTTACAAGAGCAGAAACTATATCGCAGACAGAAAACATTCGTCTGAAACACGCCCTACTGCAATTCACTCAACAGGTGAAAACAGTTTAAAAATATCACAGTTTTAAATAACACTAATGCGAACGGATAGTACTTGATTTTTTTTTCCGACTAGGTCTGAAACTTATTCAAACTTTAACTAATATACACAATAAGGACAATTATTCGACTTATCATTCCGAGTATTAACAATTGGATTGGCCATCGATGACAAAGTCATTGTCGTTTATAAGGCTACGTTGAAAATTGGTAAATAGCAAAACAAAATATATAAAATTTTCAGTAATATTTTTAAAAAAATTCTGTAAAACATTAATGTTTGAGACCTTAAAAAAAATTTACTTTCTAGGTTCCGGAAGTTTACATAAATGATTTTTAAAAAAACATAGTGTAGTTGGCAGCATGTAAAATATTTTTAAAAATGCGTGCGTAGATGGTGTCCAGAACTTGACAAACCGTCTGTATGATGTTGAAATTCACGCTCAGCAAGGACCCAGGACTTGACCAACCGCCTGTAGCTAGCGACCAGATGGTGCGGCCCGTGAAATATTAAAGTTTCTTCTCTCTCTATCTCTCTCTCTCTCTCTCTCTCGCCATCACGCCCCCATCCACCCCTCTCCCCCCTATTCGCATAACCTACGGTCAGGCGGCCGTAAATATTGCACCGGGCCCTTCCTCAAACCTTCCCCTCTACACCCTAAAAGGCCTTCCCCTCTCCCCCTTTCAAACCACCACCCACCCTTAAAGGGTTCTTTCGCCACGAGCCGGGCCGATTGCTGCCTATCAATTATGGACCTTCCCGGGAACCCTACGACATCTTAATTTCGCGCGGGAGGGCAAAAAACGCGGGAAGAAATAAATGAGACCTGCGACTCAGTTTTATTCTCTGCGACTAGCGTTAAAAAAAAAAAAAAAAAAAAAAAAATATTCGCAACACGCGTGGACACAGACATGAAAATTACACAAACTTTTCCCAACATGTTTTCTCTACAAGACAGCTTTATATATATGTATATACATGGCCTATACAACAAATTTCAAAAACATAAAAAGCAGCTTGAAAACTTGTGGCTCCATAGAAATTTGTCTCTTCTTTATTTTACTCTTCGCTGTTTTATAGCAGAGAAGTAATGCAAAGGGTCATTTGAAATATCAGCGTAGTAAGTGAATTTCCAGAAACTAATTCGTTCGAAATTTTAAGTCACCGTCACATGCAGAGAAAATTTGGACCAAGTGTTACAGCAAACCTGCGAATGTTTGTTGGACAACGCCCAATAACGCCTAATAAATATATATTAGAATTTACAAATTCCCATCACTAAACACGGGCATTTTCATAAATAAAAATCTTTAGAATTTGTTTCTTCAATGCACACACTACACTTCACCCTACACAATAATGTTTTCAAAATGAAACAGAAATGTTTTATGTAAAATTACAGATATTGGTAAATTTGTACATTTACATAAAAACAACTGGATCACTACAAATTAGTGTTCGCATTAATACTGTGTTCGGATTCTCACGCGAGTATTTATGCTTTGAGATGTCCCAGTATCTCCAATAGTTAATGATTTGTAAACCGTTCCCTGAATAGCTTTCTAGTATTAACTGCGGACATTGGTAAGCTCAATAAACAAATTAAAGTCTAATTATTGAGTATTCGTTTATCTTTTACATGGTTAAAAATATTATGCTTGAATAAAACATCAATTAAAAATTTTCATAATTAATACTCAGTGTTATTTTGGAAAACGTATCTCATACATGCAAAAATAACCATAGCCATGTGTTGTACCACCAAGTTAAAACATATTTCTTGCAGCATTATAAACTATTTTTTTGGAAACCGGTTTTCAAAGGAATCTTTTGTAAAAGTACAGAATTTTTTTTTTCCTTCTATGTTTCGGTTTTCAGGCAAACATGGCGCCGACTATCATCTGGAAAATTAACAGCTTGACGAAGTGTCCACGTAGTAATCCATGCATGGCAAATTCCTGGTTCCTACACAATGCTGAAAGGTACGTAAGAAAAATAACGTCACTACGTTGTGCGCATGCGCAGATAACACAAACAAAATGTACTAAACGTCCGTCGTGCACATTACAGCGTTGAACAATTGCGGCTTAGAGAAAGAGAGAAAGTAACAGTGCCATATATTCTTGGTGAAAAGGAGCGAGATTAGCACTACCGTGGTGGCGCAAATCGCAAATACGCGAATATAATTGTCAAAAACCTTGGTGTAAAAAAGTTCATTTGCGCTTTTCCTACCGCCAAAACGACCGGGTTAGCGTATCAATTCGGTAACTGTTTCACTATAGTGAATGCAACCAAGAGAAAATTTTACAATTCTACAATTCTCCGTTTATCTACCTTTAAAATCATCGGAGACATCTCAGAACCCAATTCTATAAAGTGGCTAAGAGCAGAATGATAAAACAATCCTGGTTTTAAACATTCTAGGCATTTAACTTCAACTTTAGAATGTAAGACTACTGGCAAATATCCGTTACAGCAAAGCTACTAATTCCTAAGCTAATATTAATGAAAGTGCAGAAAACTTTATATGTAACAATTTTAGTCACATTCATGCATACATATAAATATATTTTAAAAATACCTGGACATAAGATAGTACTTGCAACACTACTAATAAGTGATTTAATCTTAAAAATTAATAATAATTTATATCCTTGAGCCAAACATTTTCATGAATGTAAACCACAAAAAAAGTTAACAGCTGTTATTCGAAATTACTTCGCCAGTTCAATGGGAAAATGAAAGCATTATACATTCTCTAAAAAGAGATTAAAATATTTTATTACAAGGAAATAAAAAATGCAAAAGTAAAAAAATCTAAGTGTAATATAGAGAAATTATGAGTTTGGGACCCAGCTGGTGCTCCAACGAAAAATCATCTCCACAAGGAAAAAAAGTTAGAGACTTTTTCCAAGCAGCAATTACTACAGAAGCAAGGCGAGAATCCAATTCTCTTCACAATGGGAAAAAGTAAGAAAGGGAGGGGAAAATAATATTTATAGACCGAGTAGAAATCACAGTTAAAGAAAAATGGAAAGAAAAAAGAAAAATCTTAAGAAGTTAACTGATTGTAAAGTTCTGTCTTCATTGAATGAATATAAAGAGTTATAATTGGAACTATGGAAATTTATTTTTCATTAAAATGGAAATGCATTTAAAATCTGGATCTTTTCCTTCCTCGTCTTGTGGAAAAAGCGAAACTATTCATTTTGTCTCCGCTGGCTCATTCATTTGTGTTTTCACAAAGAGAAACTGATGATAATAATTGCAAACACGGAACGTCACACTTTTGGTAGGGTGACAGGTATTCAGGCGCTTTATAAAGAATGAAAAATGACAGAAAGAAGTGGTAATTATTCTATAAATGACGAAATTAAAAAATAAAGAGTTAGTAATATAACTGCACCAATCGAATATTTAGATAAAAACGAGATAACTTAAAGACTGGAATATGCAGACATTAAAAATTTCTACCGTCGATAACAACCATACGAAGCATATTACAAAAACATAGCTCATGAATACATTTGTATCAAGGCTACTTCACACGATTACGCTCTAAGTATCAAATTTAGTTTTATATGCAAAAAAAAAATCACTCGTTCTTCCACTGGTGGTTCCACTTGACAACGAGCGATAACAACCAGACGTATAATTTGTATTGGTTGAATGGCAAAGACAAGATGTCACAGTTATTGAAAGAAAGGAGTAATATCAGGTACGTTCAGGGGCGCAACAACAGGGAGTATTTTGCCCCCCCCCCCCTTCTGAAACCTTGAAGTGGAGGCAAACGGGGGCAAAGAAACTGCTGTGTAATCAATTTTTAGATAATAAAACTGCTTAAATAGCACCATTTTCCACCTTGAAATACAAATTTTCCCGGGGGAGGACCCCCGGACCCCCCGCTTCAATAGGGGGGATCGATGGTTCTTTATAAAAAGGTATATTGCCCCCCCCCCCCCCCTTTTGGAAATTTAGTTGTTGCGCCCCTGGGTACGTTAAAAATGTAAACAAGTTAATATTCATTCTAATAAAACGCCAAAAAAATTATAAATATATATTCTTTCCCAATTGCAACCTTGCGCATTCACACTTCTAGCACTAATGCACAATTGCACATTTTAATTCCTACACCCTTAACGTTTGACCTATGTCACTTCCATCTTAGCCCTATTCTGAATTGTCCAACCTATTGAATTCATGAAAATTTTATTTTAGTTTGGAATGTTATCCAAACCTCCAGACGACAATATTGTAAAGTTTTAATATAAACAACAACGGATTTAATAGTATACATAGAAAGGAAATTATGATTTTTTTTTTAATTCTATCCCAATTTTTTCAACCCTTTGCATCAATGGTTAATACAGACAAAAGTTTTAGATACAAATCATAAGATTTATAAACGATCTGAACGGATTCGATATTGTGCCTACTAAATGAGTTATGATTTTTTTTATCATCAAACCTTGGGTTCAAATTCAAACAGATATGATTGCTTTCATATTATGGTAGTTAAAGAGATTTTTTTTCTTCAAAAAACCTTCCCCATTTCTACCCCTTCGGTGGAACTATGCCAGTTAACGAACTCGACTGAGATTTTCCATTACCATATTTTATGTACTGGTTAGGAAGTAAGTTGTGCAAAATTTACGTGCAGTTATCGTGTTTATAAAAAATTATATATATATATACATATATACACACACGGTTAGGCTACAATAGGTAGTCTTTCTTAGAAATCTACCTAGAACTGACCTAGTTACTATATTTTCCTCACATATTTTTCTTGAATATGGACTTCGAATACTAAAGATTTGATTGGCCTATACTTAATATATAAACATGAGTCTTGATTAACCGAATTAGTATGGACCGCAGCAACCTCGGATAAACAAAATCGCGGATAACATGTATAATACGTAAATATTGTTGGTTTTCAGTTGGCCCAGTGGTAAGCTATCATTTTTCGGGAATTTTTTTTTCTCCATATTTCTTCAGTGTAGATTCTTCCACGTCACTCCATGATTCGCCGAACGTGTAAATTCCATCTTTGAGGTTAATTTTATTTAGGCTTTCGACAATTATTACGTCATTTTCCAGGTCCTCGCGCAAATTTTCCAACAGTCTTGACGATCAGGTCGGCTCGGATAATACGGAAGCTCGGTTAATCGAGACTCTAATATACATAGTTTGGTATTTATATTTTTTATATGTATTCTCTAATTTACATAGATTTGTATTTAATTATATTTAATAATTTTTAAATTTTATACAATTTAACTATGGTTTTTGTTAGTACTAGCCTTGGATATTGAATTCGTAAATTATTCATCAGTAATTGCTATAATTTGTAATGTGTCAGTATGTAATATCATGTTTTATTCCTAGATAAACCTTATTATACGTTGTTTAAGTCTCATGATTCAATGTCAGAGAAGGCGTACACGCCTCAACTACGCCAAAACAAAAGTCGAATAAATAAATAAGTAAATATATATAAGTATGAGTATTTGTGTGTAGGTACATGTGTCTGTGGATTTTGTTTATACAAATATACGGTTTCGCCTGATAAAGTATTGCATTTATGAACTTAAAAAAAAGGAATTTCATTGTCTAAATTAAATTTAAAAAAAAAACACCCATATTATTTTTCCCCAACCGTTAATGTAGAAAATGTTAAATTTTGGCACTCACTGACTTACTCACTTTCATACTTGGTGTTCAAACTAAAGAGAGAATTACTATCTAAATCTCCAGACGCCCCGAACTACTGTTAAGAGGTCTCTAACGACGAAGCTTGCCCGCTACCCCGTGCGCCTGCCTATAGTTGGGGCGCAATGCAGGTAGCGTCCATCCCTCTACTACCGCTACACGCCTAATTCGACTAGCAGGGGTGCCTCGCTACCCCTTTCCCCTTCTCCAGCGTTTTCCCATTGAGTCCAGCACATTCCCAGAGCCCCGTCTGCTGTGAAGTGGCGTAACTAGGACGCCATTATTCTCGCAGCTTCGAGTGTTAAAGTCGGGGATTATGATGACGTAACACTTCGGAGGGTTACGAGACCTTTTCCAGGGTAGAACGTGGCAGGTATATAAACTGAGATACCTACTTGACCTTCGAGGGAAGTAAAGTGAAGAGGGGGGAGTCGCCCCCTTGGAAAGCGATAGCGGACGGCGAGCGGTGTGAGAAGATTGCTGCATCGGGGACCAAAGCATCCGGGAACTGTGTTGTGTTTGCGGCGGACGAGTTAGTAGTGCGAGGTGGTGTTGTGAGTCAAGAGACGAGCAGAAGATAGAAAGGTCACTCACTGTCAAGCCAAGCTCCAGTGGGGACTGAATGAAAGCGCGATTAATTTGTGGGCAGACAGTTAAAGTGTTATAATTTAGGGAACAAATGAAATATAAGGTAATAAATAAACACTTAATTTAATTAATCGGGCTCTCCTTTCCGGATCTGTTCTCCCACTCGTAACAGTATCAACAAAAAAAAATTGGGAAACCTTAAGCTTTGCAATCATAGGTTAAAATATCTGAAAAAAAAAAAAAAATTGTTTGTTTGTTTTCCGTCAAAATAAAAGATATACATTTTTAATCGAGCTTGGTAAAATTTCGCACACTTTACCTTGGATCAAAAAAAAAAGATAACATTGTCTACCTGATATTTCGAAAGAAAAAAAAACAAACAAACATCCCACGTTGTCAAAAATAAAGCCTATTCATTTTGCGTAAGGCCGAGTACGTCAGCTTGTACAAGAATGGAAAGGAAATGTCTCATTCGGCCTTAATGAGGATAACCGAGACACGTGAGCCCCGCTACCTTTTTTTTTGGTAAATTTTTTTTTCCCTCCCGCTAAAACCGATCCTGATTTCGAAGCACGATCCGCTAACAAAAATCGACGTCGACAAGAAATAGACCCTTCTTCGCGACGGCTTCCCAGGGATCCAGGGGGCGGTATCGCGCCCCAATCAATAGCGACCTCATCAGCGCCCAAACAAATGGAACCATCCCGTCGGGCAAAACGTAATCCCACAAATCACTATATCGACAGTTGGCTCTCTCCTTCTCCTCTCCCCCCCCCACCCCCCTTTTTCCTTCGCGCCTCTATATTTTCACCATTTCCCCTTTCATCGTTCACCGACACGCGCCGCCGAGTTTCTTGCTTCCTCTCCTCCCCCAACCACCCCCCCCCCCTCCATCAGGAAAAAAAAATTTACCCTCGCCCGAAGAGACGCAGGGTCACGCGGGAGTGACAGGGATTCTGGGTGCGTCGCGGGGGATGTTTAGCGTCCGCGGGTTGGTATTAATTATGTCGGCGCGGGCCCCGTCGCGCCGGTGATGGCGTCTCTGGACCGTTGTAAATCAACGTCGGGCGAAACCCCCTCGCGAACTGCGCGCACGTGGCACGTGCATGTGTTGGACGATCCGCCTGCTCTCTGGTGAACGCGGCTGCTACCCGTCACAAGGTAGAACGTCGGCCCCAGAACTCAGTTTTGCTCCCTCGTCCAAGGAAACTGTTCGAGAAGTCAGCGTGAAAGGATTTAAAGAAGTTTTTTTTTTTTTTTAATGACTGTTCAACGTTTCGCAAACATGGGTAGCGCGTCTAAAAAAAGGACGTATTCAATTCCCGTGTTTATACCATGCGGCATTTTATTCACCAAGCAGGCTTAACTGAAGTTTTTAATGTTTGAATGCCTTTTTTTCAGTGAATTTCTGGTGGTATAGGAAAGAGGCACAGAACGAAACGACGGTCGTGGCAATTTGACCGCGTGCTTACGTCACGTAAAATCAGGTAATTGTCAAGTAGGCCTTGCCTAAGCTGGTTCAAGGTCGTGCGAGTCACGTCGTGAACTTGAGGAACTCAGCTCTTATTTTAAAAAAGTATTTTCAACACCACCCGGAATATTTTTTAAACACTATTCCCGTTTTGATCACATAGTAAAATGTACCAAAATTTCAAATGTATTTTTTAAAGAATTTTATTAAGAGTGTTGCACACAAGCAATTACCATTTTTGTAAGTACCTCACGAAATTTTTTATACTAATATTGTTACAAGATTTACCTGTTGTGGTTTAGAGGAGGTCACAAACACTTTGTATTAGTTTGAACTATCGCCTTTAAAATAGAACGTCGTAAATTTTAAAAGGGAATCAATTATTTTTGTCTGAGTCCAAAAAAAAACTTGGTTATTAAATAAAAACCCGTTATTCCCCATCAACCAGCACTTTACACAAAGAATGCTAAAAACATTTCCACAAAAAAAAACTTATAATAATATTAAAGGTTCAGGGACTATTATATAATCAACCATGAGATAGCATAATTCTGTAGGGCAGAGGCGGGACAAGCAACAGCCACGCTGCTCAGAGGAGAACTTCGCGGACTAGCTTCCGATACACACACAACAACAAAAAATAAGAAAAAAAAGAAACAGCCCCGGGAGCTGTGCGGTGTAACAAAGCAGCGGCGCACTTCATTATACGACAAGCTAAGAGGCTTGCCAGCGACTCCATCCCCCCCCCCCCCCCCCCCACTCGACACCTACTTGGGCCGCAAAGAACAGAGCATTCCGAGCCCGCCGGCCGCGCGTCCCGGCTTTCCTGCTGCGCCCGGGGCTGAATATTCATGGCAGGACCTGCCGCGTACAGCCCGCGCGACGAGCAATGGGCCACAATAACTTAGGTACAGGTCGTTCACTGCGCGTTGGCCCCCGCATATGTCAAATACATAGCTAAATGTGAAGCAAAGAAAGGAGCCTTTCGCGCATGCTGTTATACCGCGTGCGTGCTGCGCCCGAGGCTGGATATTCATGGCAGGACCCGCCACGTATATCCCGCGCGACGATCACTGGGCCTCAATAACACGCATGTGCCTAATGCATGTGTATACCACTACAAATACATTAATTATACTGTGATTAATAGGTTTACAGATGTAAGCTTGATGCATGCTTGCACCACATAAACTTTATTTATACTGTTGTGTGTTTAGAAACACGTTGGATATTGTAAATCGCTTTGGATTTCCGTTGAAAATGTTATTTTGTAAACTACACGCAAACAAATTAAAATTTACTAATCACAGGCTATATTCATGAAGTATAAATTTACAGACGTAAGCCCAAAGCATGAGTATGCCACAACAGCTTCTTTATTTGAACTGTTAAAGTTTACATAAACAAGTTGGATACCGTGAAGAAAATTCTGAAAATTACAACAAGGCATGTTTTTTAAACACCAATCCTGTTTGTATTATTATTATTACTATTATTTCTTGCGTGGAGGCAGCCCTTGTGCCACTGTTGCACTCTCGCCGGCGCTGACGGCTCCCGCCTCGTTAAGAGAGATGTACAGCGAGGGAGTTTGTCCTGCCGGTTCCTGCCCGGTCAGCTACAGCGGTCACCCCGGGTCGTGGAGAAGGACGAGGGAGGGGGGGAGGGTGAAGCTGCTGCTGCTGTCCCATTCCCCCCCCCCCTTCACCCATCCAACCCAACTCGCCAAAACCCTTCGCAGCCAGTGACCGCGGCCGCCGACGGACAGCTACAAGACAGGCACGTACCGAGGCGCCGCTGCCAAATGAACAACTCCGCTTCCCCCCCCCCCCCCACCCCACCGCTGACCACAGTCGCGATGGTGGAAGGAGCGTTATGCTGACGACAGCAAGCAGCAGAGTCGCACGGAGTCCCTCCGGAGCTCACGTCATCCGCAGCGCGATTCCCAGCGGTCATTACGGAGTTGGCGCTTTTTCCTTGCCATCTCTTCCCCCCCCCCTTCCCGGCGCCATTCAACTCCCCCCGAGGCTCATTTTTAACCCATTCCCTTTTTCAAGCCTTGCAGACGTCGGCAGAATGAAGCGGCACATCTGTAACAAGGATCGTGAACAACTTTTGGTAGAATCAGGCTACCAATGAATCGTTCCCCAGGTAAACTGAACGCCACAATAAAAAAAGAAAGAAAATAAGAGTTCGTGAAACTCAGTACGCGTGATAGAAATGAAACTTCTTTGCCAATTCGAACCTCGACTAGTAAGTATATCGTAAGGGGTAAAACGGCAGAGAGAGAGAGAAAAGAGAGAAAGAGAGATAAAGAGGGAAAAAGACAATTTTTCTAAATAAACATGAATCAACAAATTTACTACTCACTTCAAAATCCGGACACACTAGTCATTATTCTTTCGTTCATCTATCTCTCTCGGTTCTAATTTTTGTTTGGCGGCGGGGGGAAAAAATCATCGCAAAAAAGGGGCAGAAGGAAAAAGAACCCAGCAACGTATAAAGCAAAGTGCTCTCTTATGGATCTTTGGTCAAGTAATCATGGTCTGTCTTTTTCACGTCCTAAACGTTTCACAACAATGTTATTCAAGAAAAAGTTGCATTAAAATTCGGCCTTGACATTTTACTCTAATCGCACCCAACGAAGTTTCACTTTAAAAAAAATTGCAACAGCACAAATCAAATAAACCTGACTGCACTCTGTCCCATTGGAATAAGTGAAATTCTATCGATTATTTAAGTGATGATTTTTGCATTAATTTGCACTGACTATGCTACGAACTGATTCTTATTCCTAGGGAATAGCAGTGATTTGTCAATCAGAAGATAATATAATTGTGTAGTTAAATCACTTATTCAAGACACGTATAGAACTATAGACACTAACGATAACTGGATACAATTAAATAATTCTGCTTTAGTAAGCTATCTTAGCTGCAAAATGTATCATTATTTTTAATAAATCATCTTGTGTTTTCAATTTTTATTTAGTATAATTTTACCAAACTTAAAAGAAAGCTGCGTCTGTTGTCACGTAGAAGCACAAAAACTCAAAAAGGGTCCTTATGTGGTTTCGATATAGCTTACGCATGACGTTCATGAAAGAAAGGGTTGTGGGTACGATCCCAAAAAAAAAAAGAAACAGGTATGATTCATATTTATAAGCAATGAGTCAGTAGCCAAACTGTAAAAAAAAAACGCAGTTTTACACCGATGTATATAGCTTTGGAGGTTACACGCAATTTTAATGCTGTGAAATATATTTCTAGACGAGTCACAGTAATTTCACTTTTTATTGCAGACGGTTTGTCGCTCCTAATTGGGTAAGAGCTCTTATTGTAACACTGAATAATATGATTTATTGATTTAAGTTGTAAAAATACATTAAATCCACCCTTAACTCCTTTTCATTTCAAGAGAAAGCCTATTTTATAAAAATGTAAACAGTCTTTCATTCTCGCCAGTGATGTGTAAACATCTAACCTCGGTAACGAGCAAATTCATGCGTTATCATGTTGCAAATAAACTTATAATATGCGTTACTTGCGTTATTGCATTTAAGAAATTTCAAACAATTAATTATAAACCTCTTCAAAAAAAACCAGTAAATACTTAGAAAAATACTAAACCCCGGCTTTGGACCAGTTTTTCGACAAAGAATTTCATTAAAATTGTCCATCTTGTTAAAATTCACTACACAGTTAATACTTTTAAGTTTCTACACATGTTAGATACCTATAAATTACAACAAAATATTAAATTATATTTGTACTATTAGCTATATTTTTTCATACCCATGCGAATTCATGGGCATTCATTTTCAATACACGTTATTAATTTTATTTTAAGTACTTATAAATAAAGGATACAGGCCTGCCTAGAATTAAAAAAAACATATAAAGGGCTGAATTGTGTAATAATTAGAGACCGGAAAAATTCGCGGGTTCAATGACCTCCAGGATAGACTCCAATATCCTTTACACACTCGGGCAAATGCAAACTGTTCATTCGCTGTTGACTTGTGAGTCGTCTCGACTGGGCAGCCTGTGATTCGACACTTCTATGAGTGAGGGTCTCTAATTGGCCCTCATTACTCCTGATTAACAGTGAACCAATTGCAGAAGCAGCACTGAGGTGTAATTATTTGAATTGTAGCATTTCACGAATTGAATGCACGAATTTTTCAGCTCTCTAGTAATAATATTATAGCAATAATACAAACAAATAAATGTGTTCATACATATTTTCTTAAAACAAATTTTGTATAATAACTTAATCTGTTATTAAAAAGGTAAAACAAACTTCCCCCTGAAGAGATTTGAACCACTACATTTGAGCTCATCAAGCAGCCACTCTGCCATTACGCTACCAAGTCCATTGACGTGTAATAAGAAGAAGTATACTGTATACAAGTTTTTTAAATGTATTTTTGAAGTTGAGATTACTTTTTACTACAAATACATTCCAGGGTTGTTTCACTATCAAAAGAAATCTCATTTGGCACACTAATACGTATTGTTTGTCCCCTAATGTTTATGAAAGTGACTATATATGGATTTATGTTCATAAATATGGGTCTGCCATCTTGTTAAGATTTTGTTGCATGGTGCGTGCGCATCTTTAAAATTAATTCTCATCTCTTATTTTCATAACAAGTCTAAAGAAGTATAACTTCAAAAATTAGCAAAAAAAAATACTTAACACCAGAATTTTATTAAAATACTGCCCAAATGGTTAAAATTAATTTAAAAGTTAATAACATAAACGTTCCCTTCGTCTTTTCAAAGATTTTTTTTTCACGCCATCATCCACAGATGTCCGTTTCCCTGACTCCTACCAAGTGCCGTAGGTATACCGATATAGAATCTAACTCCTTCGACTTTTAGAACAGCGACATCTTAGGAATGGTGATTCTTAGGGGAAAAAATGTATTAGGACCATTTTTGTAGATAATTTTATAATATACTATTTTTGTCTGGGCTATATTTTTGATAAAACCTACCGTTTTTGAGAAAAATTAAAAAAAACGAACATTTTGACCTTTGACCTTTAAAAACTTTTTTTTTTTTTAGCACACATGGGATCTATGGGGACTTTTGGCACTTTGTTTATACTGGTGTACCCAAGGTCTCTACCAAAATTCAGCTCTGTCGGAATTTTTGTTATTTGATCACTATTTTTATGTTTATTTTGACCGGACTAAAAAGGTTGCAGGGCAGTTGACGGCGCCGGGACACTGGACTTCCAGACAGGCCAATCCTCGGACGAGGCCTCCGGAGAAGATGAAACTGAAGGCACTGGCTGCTGGCTCTGCGATCCACCCCGACTGACTGGCTTTCCCTCCCCGACGGCAATCAATGAACTACACGAGCTAAGCCCCTCTTCCCCCCTCCCCAAACCACCCCAACAACACACACGCACGATCCTTCCTTTTTTTCCCCAGCCGGCATTCTGCCCCGCTCTTCGCGAACGCTCGCGAATAACAAGAGTACATAAGCTCTTTTCGCCGCGGCTAATTGGACACCGGAGCGGCCTGCTGCATGCCTCGAAGAGCCAGTAGGAAACACCCAAACCTCTTTGGGGTTGCTTCCATGCGCAAAACTTATTTCGACGCAATTTTCTGGACACAAGTCATTGCCAGAACGCTTCCCTGTCACGTGAAATGAAGACAGACAAAATTAGAATGCAAACTTCACACTCTCGCACACAGAACACAGAAAGCAAGCAAATATTAGATATTATTTCCAAAATAAAAAAAAATTGAAGTGGGATTACGAAGTAGCAATTAATAGAGACCGGAAAAATTCGCGGATTCATTTCACGATACGCTAGAATCCAAACAACTGTACCTTTATATTGCTTCTGTGATTGGCTTACAGTTTATCTGAAGGACTTTTGAGCCAATGGAAAACCTTAAACCAAAAAAAAGTATCGACTCGCAAGCGTCCCAGTTGACAGGTCTCACGAGTCAGTAAGTAGCCAATGGACAGGTGGCATTTGCCTGAGTATGTAGGGGGTTGTGGAGTCTTTCCTAAAGGTAATCGAAAACGCGAATTTTTCCAGTCTCTAGCAATTACGTCCAGAACTAAGAACCATTGTAATTAATGTCAGTACATCCGGAAAGTAGACAAGACTACCTGAGAGAGCTTCTGCTTCTAGTCAATTCACGGAGAAGAACTCTTTCAATTCTCTGCACATTCATTACGCCCACTGCCTTCCCAGCCGTGCTAGTGATCCAATGGTGACCAGTTCAGGTGGAAAAGGGGTTAAGGGGATGGGAGGTCTGGTTGAGTGTCGATGACTTTTTCTGTCAGGGCTATAATAAAAAGTCTATTAAAAAAATAATTTGTTGTAAACCTTGCGAGTTAAACGTGATACACGGATATCACAATAATTACAGTTACGACCACGGTAACGTTTACAGTCCTAGTTTATGAAGTTATATTTCTTTAGGCATGTTATGAAAAAAAAAATATGAGAGTGAAATTTTAGATGCGCGCAGATCATGCAAATAAATCTTCACAGGATGAAAAAAAATAAGGCTCTAAACAAATAAAAAAAGACTACATAGAAAAAAAAATTATACATGTGCTTTTAAATCATATACTTTAGTGACTGATACTGGATACTGGTCCATATAATTTAAGAAATATATGTATTGTGAATACTTGTCTTTATAAATTTTCTCAAGTGTATTTATGTAATCGAATTTATGTTCCCGTATGTATAATTTATTTGAATTAAAAATTAATTTAATAATTATTTAAAATAAATTAGAATAAACATCCTGCATATTTATGAATTGTCATAATTAATTGAAAATTATCTCGATTATTTTTGACTAAAATATGAATTAATTTTAAACGCGTTTATGTTAATACTGAATTACATGTGAAGGCAGCGCAGTTGCGTGGCTGAGCAGCAAGTCCGAGCCGAGGATTCACCGAGAGTGCAGGCGGGGGATCACCGCAGGTTGGCGCTAGACGACCCTATGGCCTCACCTCGCACTCGCCTGTCGGGGGAACAACCAATCGCCTGCAACGAGCACACGGCTCCCCCCTCGGCGCGGACTCTCAAAAACATCCGGAGGGCTCGTGAATACTGCAACAGCCTGCACTCGCGAGGGCGCTGTGAATACTTGTCAGAGGCGTAAATATTTCGTATCGTGCAATTTAAAGTTAAGTGCAAGCGTGACAAAAAAAACTCAATGTAATGTTGTAAGTATGAAAATATTAATATTAAATACAGCGCTGAAAAAGACATTAGGCTAACAAGCTCCCAGGACACTACAAGAAGGTTTTTTTTTTTCATTTTCCTTCTAATAAATCATATTATTACTGTTTTCTACCCATGTTATAAAGCTATAATCTAATACAAATGTAAATTTTGACAAAAGAGCACAGAGTGCTGGCGTGTCAATATGTATTGTACCAAAACCATCTAAACTGTACTCTATATGCAAATAAAAAAATCTTGAAGAAGCGGAAAAGTCACACTGACCCCTGTCCGCGTGCATACGAGGAGAAGGTTTCTGTTCCGAAACGGAACACACGTATGTTGTTGTGCGGCGGAAAACAAACACTTACCCACCGCAACAAATTTTTGTTTTATCTGGCGGCATTAGACAGTGGAAGAGAGAGTAGCCAGCGTATAAAACCTAAACATAACCTTACAAATTAAAACCGCCGCACAAATAGCCAATTCGTACCTGGGATTCGAACCAGAAACCGTTCGCACACAAGAACGTCTGAAAATTTAAGGCCGGTGTCAAACCATGTTTGTTTTTTTCTTGCAGAATATCCAATCGACCGATTTTCTTTGAGTGCTCAATGGCAGGTATTTCAAGGAATAATGCACTACGTAAATTTATCGAAATCGAACACGTAAACAATTCAGGTATAGTAAATCGCCGAGTACAAACTGACAAGCGCTCCGATTCAATCGCACAGCGTTAGAACCGGCCTAATGCGAGCTATCGTGTCCAAGCACGTGACCTATGCGTGGTAGAAGCTTTCCTGCCCAGCCCCGAGTATTATCTCCGGAACACCATCTAGGTCCGAACTTAACTTTCAATTTCGCATATATTTTTTTGTGCCGCTTGAAACAAAAAACTTCCACGTTAAATTTTTTTGGCGCTTGGCATGGCGACTTAGCTTTAGCTGCCCGTTAAAAGTCAACACTGTCTTGTGAACTGGTGTGAATATCACGACAGTTGTAGTGACCCGTGTGAAGTACGCGGTTATTTCCTCACGGCTCTTACAGACTCGGAGCCTGTTGGTAATATGTGTTTGCAAGAAGTTATAGGTCTGAGAGATAGGTATTATTTATGCATTGGCACGCCAAAAATCGGGAGAAAACGTAAAAAATTAGAATTATAGCAAAAAAAATGGAATAATCCGAAATGACGGGGCCTAAATACCCTTAATGCATGCCATATTACACCCCGCATGACTGAACCAAGGGTTTTATCTGGGCCCAACTTGACTAGTTGTAGTCTAGAGTTTAAGATAGGGGAATTAGTCATGCCATCAATTGCTGCCATGGATGGCCAATCCTTTAATTAAAGCACACGATACATGCTATGCTAACTGCATGGTTGCAACCAAAAATGTTTCGGCGTTATTGACTTCGGCCTGAGAATCAGTTAAGTCTTCTGTACCACTGACCACTCCCAACTCAACACACACTTGGTTTAAATCATATAAGAGAAATAAAGCTATAATTTCGTGAGAAACAAAACGCGGAAAGTTCACAGTTCGGCCTGAGAACAACGATATTGATAACCGAAATGTTTTTTCCTGATAAATTAGTTTACCACAAAAGTATTTTTTTGTGTAAAATTTTCCTGTAATTTACAGAAAAACTTTTCTATAAAATAGGAAAAATTTTCCAAAGAGTTTGAATTACACAAATCATCTATTCATGTAAATAAATTTTACATTTTTTTTTATTTACGACGTAAACATTGGGTAAATAAACTACATTCTACAAACGATAGGGACAAAATTGTTGTTTAAACAATACCTACCAATCCACAGAAAAATTAAGTAGTGTATAACTTATATCACCCTTTCTTATATTATGTAACTCTTGTGTTCCAGAAATTTTTTTTTTCAAACTGAAAATTTTCCTCGGAAAAATCACCAACTCACATCTACATTGAAACTGTTCTAATGGCAGTGTTACAAGGTTATCTGGCACCTAGTCAAGCCAAGATTCTGCTTAAGTATATTGGAACTAAAGTTTATTTTATATTCGTGCACGTAGCGCTGGCAAGAGCTGCGGAAACATAACCGACGAGTCGAAAGTAGAGACTGCGAGAGAGAACGAAAGAGAGAAATAAAGAGAGAGAAAGATATAGAGAAATAGAGAGAAAGAAAAATAGAGAATGAGACTCTGTTAGCCGCCACCCGCTCCCCCATTTCACAAGTAAACCCGTCGCCGCGCGGCTGAGCGGACGAGAATTTCGTTTAAAATCGGCCATGCGATGCTTGGTACCCCCGGACCGACGAGGTCCTGGGCTTAGTTGGGCTTGCCGCCACGAGATAGCGCCGGGGACGCACCACGGTAAACTCTCGCGACGCCAGCGCGTGGGCAAACTTTTCCACCACCCCCCTCCGGAAACAACTCTCTCTCTCTCTCTCTCTCTCTCTCTCTCTCTCTCTCTCTCTCTCTCTCTCTCTCTCTCTCTCTCCCACCTTTCCCCGAAAATCCTGCAACAATCTTCTCCGCAAGCCGAGCCGAGACTTTCCAGGAACTTTTCGGGGCCGGTGTTCGGCTGGATGGATGGCCTGGGGAAGGTGAGATAGCCGGGATGGGGCGCGCCCTGTGTTTTATTAACAGACACTTGGGGGTGTTTAATAAAGCGTCGTCCCGAGGTTTGTTTTACTGCCCCGCGGGACGCGAACCCCCTCCCTCCTTCCCCTCCCCACCAAGAGCTGAACGCGGCGCGATTGTTTGCTGTAATTGCCCTCAATAATTCAGCCGCGGGTTGAGTGGTAACGCCAGAGTCACAGAAAGGGGGGGAAGAGAGGCGCAGAATCCCAGATCGCAGCCGATGGCGGCGTGCATAAAGTTGCGGGAGACAGACAGAGAGCTCCTCTCAGATGATAACACTATTACTTCCGGAGCCACCTGCCCAGAGGGGGGCGAGTTGGGAAATGGGGGGAGGGGGGATAAGGGTTAGAAATTCGCGTGGGAAGCATGCGCGGAAGGGAAATCGATTTTTAATAATGCAGGCATGCCGAGGAGATGAAGTAAGGTTTTTTTTTTTTTGGGGGGGGGGGGGGGGGGGAAGGCTGGAGAGAGAAAAAAGAAGTCGGAGGGGGAGGAGGACAGAGCACGGACGAGAGATAACGGCAGTCGCAAAACTCTCGGGGCAGACATGGCGGGTTTATTTTTTTTATTCTCTCTCTCTCTTCCCCCCCCCCCCCCCCCCCGCCAAATCAAACCTCCACAGTACCTGGGTTTTTGCCAGTCGGGCAGCCGCGCACATCTAGAGCAAGTAACCAGAAACCAGTAGGATCCTTTCCCTTCCTCCCCACCCCCTCCAAACGTCCTTACTTCTGCCACCCCACGCTTACTCATTTGTGAAATCACGTGCGAACAATATCCCTGAGCCATAAAATAAAATTACCCAAAATACCAAAAAAAACGTTCGCGCAATCGGCTGCGTGGCTTTCCTCGTGAGCCGATAAGATAGTCTCATTTCGAAGTTATATCACCTCGATTGGTATAGAGCTTCTTTTTACCCCCCCCCCCCCCCCCCCCCCCAATTCCCCACACAAAAAAAAATTGACCCGGCCCGCTTCTCAGATCAAATCACATTATTTAGCTGGAAAAACGGACAAATTGAGCACACAGGTTTTATGTAATCTCAATTTTTTCCCCTCAATATAATTTTATCAAAATTTCTTCAAGCTCTGAAAAAATTCTATGAAAAATAGGCATGTTACAATTTTTTCAAAAATTAAACCAGTTTTGATATAATTCTTCATTATTCTGTATTTACTTTCAATTGCATGAAAGAGTTAAAAGTATATATATATAATATTTTTTTCCCCTTCGATCCTCATAAAACTCGCTATCCATGGCCGAAAATTTGTAATGTAAATATATACTGTTTTACAAAAAAACTGCAATACATAGTTGTTATTTAATCTGACACGTTTATCAGGCGGATTCAATAGTCCGAAAAGTAATATGTTGAAACTGCGTTTTAAATGCATGCGGTCTTCAGAAATTGTGATCTCAGGTCTTTGTTGAAATGTCAAATTGCAATGATGAACTTTAGTAATGCTACGAAGCGTATTCTTTGTTCAATTTTCTGGTTCAGTTAATATAGGAGAAAAGACAATAAATAAATAAATAAATAAAAATAAATAATAAATAAAGTTTGGAATTCTCTGATCAACTTAAATATAGTTCAATATCGTTAGTACTATAGCGGCTATATTATGGATGCATAACATGAATTAAATATTTAACATATAAAATAAATCTTGTCCTCACTTTTCATAATTAAAAAAGAAAACGAGAGGTAATGATTATGGTCCCCATTGGTTTAGATTGTAATATTTTGTTTTTAGTCCAATATATAACATCTAATAAACACTTATCATACATTATTTATTCGTAACGTGGTCCATTTGTCGTCATCTAAGGGGGAGATGACTTCAGAAAACTAACGGTAGTACAACAAATATGAACGAGTCTTTCAGCATTCGCCAGTACGCTAAATTCTCGGTAAAGAGAAAATTTATATATTCTCATGTCACAAATAAACTAATACGAAACTCTTGACACCAAACTAACGAAGAATTCTTTAAATTAATGCCAAGCAGGATAAATTTAACGAAAAACATTAATTTTAGGGAAAACCGAAATATTGTCTCCATTTTTAAAACCTATCTATAATTCTGTTTAATAAGATGGTAGTATTGATTTATCAGGGCTAGTCAAACAAAAGACTTACTGAACGTGTCGTTTGTAAATAATCAACACAGAACATGTGATATTTTCCCCTAGAACGGAATTATCATTGCCCACGTTTTTGAGGTTATACTTCTTAAGGCGCGTTGAGGGTGAAACATTTTAGTATATACCAGGAATGCAATGAAATGAGCGCACATTTCACAACGGAAACTTACAGGTTAAAAGTGCAATGCGCATGCATGCAGACTGTGCTATAACCACGAGCCGAAGTCGTCAAGATGGCGGATTTACGTGTTGCCAACAGGGAAGCCTACGATGTACATTCTGTACTGCACAGACCCGAATACTCACGTTGGCAAGCCTTCTTTTCACAGACGAGAGAGCCAAACCCGAAGTTCCCCGAAGTTCATGCTCGCTTTTTTGTTTACATGATTTCACAGTAGTTTTAATGTAGCTATCCTAACCAAATCAACAGTCCACAATGTTTTAAAGTATTTATAATTTAGCTAACCTAACCTAATTGACCATTAGTTATCATGAATTGTATATTTATTCATTTACAATTAACAAAAAAAAACCGAAGATGCACGATCGGGAGTTTGGCTCTCTAGTCTGTTGAAAGAAGGCTTGCCAACGTGAGCATTTGGGTCTGTGCAATACAGAATGTACATCGTAGGCTTCCCGTTGCAACATGCACCCGTGCATGATTCGAAAACACCGGAGGATGTACTAAGCGTATTGGTGTTCCAAAGTAAACTCTGTGGTAGTGAAACTAACCTGAAATAATTTTTTTAACTTGAATAGTCATACGAAAATATAATAGCAACTTTAAAAATACCCTTAATTGACTAATCAGGAATATGGTGTTGAAACGAACATGGCGTCAAAATATATTCAACATTTTTTTTTTGTTCTCTGAAGTATTACATACGTAGCACTATCTTTCATGCAATTTTCAAACCAAAAGTGCAGTCCAATATACCTCGGATTTGGACCTGATTTTCGACAACGAGTTGTATTAAAATATTTTTCAGTCATATTCGCTTTTGTTGGAGCCATTCCATTATTATAGTTTAGCATTTCGGCCTACTAATAATATAATTTAACAGTCGACGTATCTGCTCTGGCACCGAATACTAGCGGCGTGTGGAAACTATGTGTGATTCGCGTCCAGACATGTGGTTTGAAAACAAAATTTGCATATATTTACTATAATCGGAATTATTTAAAAGAAATTTACATTAAATTTTTGTCCGAGTTTCGTATTATTAGTGTATTTGCTCGTTACCGAGGTTAGATGTTACACATCTCTGGCAAATAATAAAGTCCGGGTTACATTTTTGGTACTTATATAATGATGTAAATAATCATTAATATTTTTACAACAATTTTAATCTTACACGAAAGACAAATATAGTGTATTTAGTAAAAAAAAAGAAAAAAAACCGAGAAGTTTTCAAGTCATGGAATGGGTCTAGATCAAATCATCCAAAATCCAATTTTCTCATTTTTTTTATTTCTTTCAAATTATGAGTCTATTATTCGGTCTACGTCCGTCGTTTTGTGCTAGAATTAAAGTTAAATGGATTTGTTACACCTTAACTCCTGACAATTTTCCTCGTAGGATCATTATTTTTCCAAAATTTGACACAAACCTAAAAATTATACTTTTTGGGGGAAAAAAAGTCCAATTTTTGAAGTGCTGTATCTTGAGAACTATTTACCTGAAATTTAGCTAAATTGTGGCACATTTAGTCGTATTTAAAACCCGTAAGAATGAGTTTTTCGTTATCACATATATTGTTGAAATTATAAGCAAAAAACCTAAATAAGTGCAAAAATTTAGCTGTTTTTTTTGCAATTATCTCAAAACGCACCAAAAAATTTTGTTGGACAACTCCATATTTAAACTCAACATCCCAAAAAAAAAAAAAAAAAAAAAAAAAAGACCGACTACTGCAAATTTTGCAACGTGAAACTACCATTTTCCTGTATTACTAAGCTATAGGGACAGTTTAAGTTTATCAAGAGTGTAACGCAATTTTTCCAACACATTTTCAAACTTGCCAATACTTTTTACTATGACTATTTTAATATACCAAATTCCAGTGTAGTTTCACTCACTATCATAAGGTTTCATTTGGCACACCAATACGTTTGGTACGTAGCCTAATTTTTACAAAAGTGGCTATAGACGGGTTAATGTTTTTATACGTGGGTCCGCCATCTTTGTGTCATTTCCGTTTATCGACTTACGTTATATTTTCACGAAATTACTCTTACCAAATGCCGTATACCGAGAGCCCTGATTACACCAAAAAAAATTATCTAACGACAGTATTATTATAAACCTGATGAATGAGAATATATATATATATATATATATAAATCTCGTGTCACAATGTTTGTCCTCAATGGACTCCTAAACCACTTAACCGATTATAATAAAATTCGCACACCATGTGCAGTTCGATCCAACTTGAGAGATAGGATAGTTTAAATCTCAAATTATAGTCGCAATTTTAATTTATTGCGATTTATAAAAGCGAAATACCACTCACTGACTCACTCATCACGAGATCTCTAAAACTATAAACCCAATTGACTTGAAATTTAGCATAATTATTTATTTTGTGATGTAGACGCTCACTAAGAACGGATTCTGCGGAAATCCGATCCCAAGGGGAGTTTCGGAGGGGGGAGGGGGGGGGGGGGTAATATATCAAAATTTCCATTTTTTGGTAGGAAATCACCATGGCAACGGCTGTTGCTTTGTTGATTCTTCATTCGTCTCTATGACAACGACTATTTCATTGTTAGTGCAGTCCTCATCACCGTTGAAATTTAGCTGGTATCTAAATATCAAAAATTACCCTTTTTTTTCAAGTATTTATATTATACAGACTTGAAACTTCACAGTAATGTTCCTTATGTTACGCAGGATGACATTTTCCGAAAATTAGATCCCATGGGTGGTTAAAACAAGGCAACAGGATTTTGCATTGTTCATGCCTTCTGCGTCTCCATGGCAACGGGCATCGCGCGGCAGTGGCGTACCCACAAGGAGGGGCATGTATAATGAGCGGCGCAAGAGTGATCTGCCTGTAGACTGCCGTAGCGAAGTACGGGTACATCAGTTGTACGTTGCGTGCACGAGTCGGGAAACCATCGGTGCTATTCATTTTCTCTCCGGTACATTATACAGCATTGTAATAAATTTTCACTGATTTTTTTTTTATTATTTACCATTACTGTAAATGGGTGATGTGGCTTAATTTTTTTCCATTAGTATAGCCGTGCGAAGCCGGGTCGGGCAGCTAGTATATATATATATATATATATATATATATATATATATATATATATAAAATTTATTGTTCATTCCCTGATTTTTATAATTTATAACAGACAATACTAAGTTATATTACTAAAAAAAAAAAGACAGTCCAGTTTTTACGACTGTTAATATTGTGTGACGTGGTTTTAATGGAAATAGTTTTTGTCAAGTGGTTTCCTTAAGCACCTTCGTCAGTATTTCGTCCTTCAAAAAAGTAATTTCTCGGAGGATGTATACAGCATTCATTGTCTTGTAGCGAATTTTCACCATTAACTATGATTAAACCAATCTAAAAGAATAACTAAGACATATACAGGAATAAGATAAATCGCAAAAAAAAAAAAAATCACCCACTGAGGTGAAAAAGTGTGCAACTATTTTTCGCTAAAAATAAGTTCGCCGAAGCAGTAGTAGTGAAGGATAAAGGGTGTGCAGTGTCAGAAAATAAAAGAAAAGACAAATGTTAGATATCCCAGGGAAAATAAACGAGTAATAAGGATCGCGGGCTTGCGCAACCATTGTCTGAAGTTGCTTGACTTGTGGAATACAGAAAAATCTGTAAAGAGGTACAGAAACTGTTTATTATTATTTTCCATCCTCGTAAAGTACCATTTTTGCAGCACTATTTTATTTTCTTTCTTACGTCCTTAAATACTTCAAGAAATGGTTTTGTTTTACGTTTTCATAACGTCTGCTATGCTAATTCAACATGCTTTCTTATTTCTGAACCGACGTCTTTTTTGTAAACGTTTCTTAATTGGCAATATGTGATTGTTCGCTAATTCGGCGGCGCGGCGTTCAAAGATTTAATTATTTGAGCGTCCGGTCCATTGAACTATGGGAATTTCGAACGTTGTGAAATGTTCCGGTGGTCCAGGCTCCTGCGGTTACACTCGCTAGGCGCCGCGGCGCCTATATATGGACCTAATCAGTGCGAAAGACCGCAGTCATCGAAGAACCTGCGTTTGAGCGAAGCGCAAACAATTCAGTAACATTTATGCACCCTTTTGTGACACGTGAGCGTTAAGCGTATTCGAAAATGCAAGCTGGTGCGAATAAGTCACACTACAGAAGCTTGTATTGTGTCACACGAGTTGTATGTGTGTCAAAGAGAGAGATTTCACCGACGCGATGTTTCGGTAGATTTTTTATTGCAATCACCATATTTAGGGAAGCAGTTACCTTACCATGAGGATGGCGACTGCATGCAATATCGACAGAAAAATCGGTGAATATTTTTGACGTGACAACGTCTAATAAAACGATGAACGTCGGCTGCACGCACGAAAAATTGTCCCGTTACGCTGATTGTACGCTTGCGCCGCATCTATCTCTCTTCCACTCGATTGGAACAACCATCGATTTGACTTTTTCGAGGCAAATTTAAACTTGAAACACTCCCATTCGTTTCCTACTTTTCCCATCATCGTCCTATCCTTAACAGAATAACACAGATTGGAAGAAGTTAAATAGCAAAAACATGTATAAAAGTTATAGTTAAAATAATCTGTCCGTTAAAGTAATAAACATATTTGAATTAATGAGTGCAAATAAAAGTAAATTCATCAATTAAATTGTAGATTTAATTTCACTCCTTCTTTGTATCCATACAAAATAGTGATAAATCAATTTTATTCATAAAAGTATGCAATCATTTCATCAATGTCTTGCTATGACGTTGTCAAGTTCAACTATCGTCCGTAAACCGACTTTACAGACAGCCGTTTTTTTAAAAAAAAATTTTATCTTCGACGCGGCTAGAACGCGACTGCTCAGTGACGTAGGAACCGCTGAGAGGATCGGCGAGTGTTTTCTAGGAAGTGTCCTCCTTGAAACGACGCTGCCCGGCAAGATAAGGCACGCTACCTCGGGCCCCAGGTGACGGGCGGAGCTTGGGACTTCTCGGGCGGAGACTGCGCGGCAACACCTATCACGCCGCCGCTCACCGAGAGAACTCACTCCTCCCTCGTCCCCTCGCCACAATCACGGTCCTCCCCCGCGGGGGGCTACCCAGTTTAACCACCGGGCCGAGAGACGAACTTGTATGAACTACTGTCCCTTCATCGCCGGCCGGCACTTTTTTCCATCCAATCAAAGTGCTCCCTTCGGAAGGGACGAACAGAGACGATGGGGGCTGGAATAAGGGACGTCGCTCCGAGTTCCTGCTGAAGTTGGGACTTAAAGACAGGGAGCTGGCAGTGCACGGGAGAAAGAAGAGAGAGAGAGAAAGAGAGAGTAAAAAAAAGGAGAAACAACACGAAGAGATGGCGCTGTTGGACAACTGCTCCCTTGGTGGGGTTCGGGAGGCATCGCGCGAAGTGTCTTGGACAGAGCGAGAAACTTGCAGGGATGGTCCATTGAGGAGACGGTCGTCGGGGAAACTTCGATTAGACAGTAACAACGCAACTTTGGCACATCACAAAGACAGAAGAGAGGAAAAAAAATTTACAGGCGCAAAAAAAAAAAAAACACACATTCACCGACAGTTTCGCTATCCGCTGCCTGCAAAAATACACAAGAATGAAAGGGGAAAAAAAACCATCATCCAGAGAACAGAACTTCGCGGGACTCGAGATAACAGGAAAACAGTGGCTACACGACAAGGGAAAGAACGGACACCAGGTCTGATGTTAACTTCACTCGCAGAAAGTTGCTGAAGGTTAATTTGTTTTGCGTTAAAGCGCTTGTTCCAACTATATCACGTAACACAGATTCCTCATCATAACAATTCTCTTTCGTCTTTCCTTCGCACAAGCACGTGCAAATTATTTATTTACACATTGAATCTTCCTCAAGACGACCTCATTGGTCGGTCGATTCTTCCATTTGTTCGTTTTCTGTAATCCTCCATCACCTTATTATTTTTCCCAGCACACGTACCTTCTACTTCAGAACTTTTTTAATATTTTTTTTCCCGAGACTTTCGTGATTAGTCCTGCAGTTTCCTTGCCTTTCTACTGTAATATTTGTTACTTATACACTGTAATTATTTTTTGTAAACTGAACAGTAAGATTTATTAAAACCTTCATATAATTGTAAATTTTAACATTTAAATAAAAACAACTGCATCACTACAAAATAGTGTTCGCAGTAATACTGAGTTCAGATTATTATCAGATAATTTAAACTCTGTGTTGTCCAAGTACTTCCAACAGGTAAAGTTATTTATGAACCATTCCCTGAAATATATTTCCAGTGTTAACTGCGGACATATTAAGCACGATACAAGAAAATAGAGTTCAACTGTTGAATATTCGATTATCTTTCCACGGTTAAAAAAATTCATGCTTAATTGAAACATAAATTTAAAAAAAAAAATTTTGCGCCAATTATCGTAAGAAAAAACGAATTTCGTGGATGCAAAAAAAAACAGCCATGTGTTGCCCAAATCTACAGTATTTTTATTGTGTTATTACAAACTATTTCCCGGCAATTGGTTTCCAAAGGAATCGTTTGCAAAAGTACAGAATTTTAGACATGAATACGTCTTTAAAATTGCTTCCATAGTGGGAAGCAATTTTAAAAAAAATTATAACAAAATCGGGGGATACAGTTTGGTGTTGCAGCTGCATATCTCTCATCTTCATCCAAAATTTAATTACACCACTGGATAGCTTAAGGATCAAATAATTCGATAAGCTAAGTAAGTACTGTGACGCATCGCGCCCGGTGGAGGGGGAAGCGCCGCCATTTTGAGGTCATTTTGCTGCGTTTCGAGATTTCCATTTAGTATAACTTTTGACTCGGAGAAGCTACGACGTTCGTTTGAGTTTCAATCGTCAGCTCTCGTCCAAATCTATCGATTGCCTATATAAAACATTAGTGTAAAATATTTACAGTGAATATAATGGTGTTAAAATAAATATATATAATCACGTATTCACGTACAACACACTGCCGTGTCCATGACACAGCCACATCCCATTTTTCCCCCCCTGTGTAGACACACTCGAGAAAAAAAAGCGCCATCGAGTTCGGCCTTCAAATCGGTTAAAACAACTTGACATTTCCAAAACTATTTATTTATTTTTTCCTCGGCCAACAACGCGAACACGAGACTTGCACACCAGCGCCGAGCAA
The DNA here is from genome assembly GCF_032445375.1 of Bacillus rossius redtenbacheri. Classification (NCBI taxonomy): domain Eukaryota; kingdom Metazoa; phylum Arthropoda; class Insecta; order Phasmatodea; family Bacillidae; genus Bacillus; species Bacillus rossius. The sequence continues at coordinate 41,729,116 of NC_086337.1, read as the reverse complement.
AGCGATGTGTCCCCCGAGTGAAGTTCGGTGGCAGCGGAGGTGAAGGAGGAGTTTCCGTCGTCGACGTGCAGACTGAATATCTTCGCCAATGTTTGCGCAGGATAGAGATCGCGAAATCAAAAGACATTCACACTCGTGAGGAGGGGTGAGTGTGTGTGTGTGTGGGGGGGGGGGGGGGGGAGAAGGTTTCGCCGGCCCCGCGGGCGGATCCGTCGCGCCCGACGTCGGAAGACGTCGAAGCAATCCCGCCCGAAAAAAAACTGCCCCAGGTGTCGGCGTCGGCGCGCCGAGAGAGATTCGGCTACGAGGAGCAGGAACGCGCCCGCGGCCATCGAAACAACTCGCGACGAACGACACGTGGTGGTGGGGTGGGACAAGGGGGGGGAAGAAGGGAATATAAATAAGCTTTAAGGGAGAGACTGTAGTCAGGAAGCAGAAACGATCCCTGGGTCTACTTCTGCACGGAGTAGGAACACTGGGTATCACAAGGGTGGGGGGGAGGAAACTCGTTTCGAAGCAAGGCGAGAAGGTAAACAAAAAAAAAATGCGAAGATTGATATTGAGTAGTAAGTTGCGACGGGCATGTCGTTTTGGAAAGGAAACAAGCAGGAATATATACACGCGGCTGGTGGAATGGTGTGTGGTGTGTGTGAAACAGAGAGAGAGAGAGAGAGAGCAAAGAAGGAGGCACAGTGAAAAAGGGTCCCAAGATTACAGACGAGGTTTACTTTCCTCGCACGTGATACTCGCTCGATTCGTCAGATAGCGAAGACTCGACAGTTTACCAACCTGGGGTTATTTCTTCAGCTTCTTCGCGAATGAAGGAAATTTTTTTTTTTCAAAAGCAAAATACGTGAATTTCGCACAGTGTATAATACATAAATGCAAACATACACTATAAAATAATTTTAATGTTAGCTTAAAAACCTTCGAAAAGTTATAGAGTAATAAAAATATACAAGAGTGGAAAGATATTTATATTATGGCGTATAAACATTTCTGTTGTCGTTAATTTTGTAATTCAGTCGATAAAACTACACAAGCAAGCTAAAAGCAGGAATTTTAAATTTAAAAAAAAAATCGAATCTTTAGCTTATTTTTATTTGCAGAACTGAAAATGTATCTATAGTCCAAAACAAAGAAAAATTAAAATAATAATAAACAGCATACCACCAATTTTTTCGGATGAGTTAATTTACAAATATTTTGCCGAAATCCTACATTAAAATATAAATATTCAAAATCTTTTAAAGTACAGTTAAATATATAGTAATATTGTGGCACCATTCAGTATTTTTTCTTTGTCCTATTGACTTTAGAATGGCTAAAAGTTATATTTCTTAGTGTCTGAAGAACTAGACACTGTTTTGAAAACATAAATCGTTACAAATTAATCATTCTGATATGCCAATCCTAAGAATTAATTATATTTATAAAATATTAATTAATAAAATTTATCTCTTTTATGTATAACTTATGTAACCTGCATAACTGTGATAGTGTAGTTAATTAGTTCATTTGACATGAGAGTTTTATTTCACTTTAGAATATATAATATTTCGGAGGCAGAGTTGATACTTATTCTAAAATAACAATAGTGCGACAGACGATTCGACAGGGAAATATCTTACTAATGTGAACACGACCGTGCAACAAACAGAAACAACAACTAGACATAAAATGTTCCTTGCCGTTACATTCGCGTCACCTATAAAACAGTCTCCAATTTTTTTTAATGTTTATTGTCATGACCCCGTTTGAGAAAAAAAAACTATTTAACAATAACTTTATAATTATTAGAAAATATTATTGTTCGTGAACGTATAAAAATATTTCACAAACGACTTTAGTAGACAAAACTTCAAAAATACACCAAACATTTATCACGAATTCTCCAGTTTAACCATCGCTGAAAACAAAATTACGATGATCATTTAGTAAAATCGTTCCCCCGATGGAATGGAAACAGAGAGGAAAAACACAAATATCACACCGCTTTCACGTCTGAGTCGTGAAACACACTGAAACAGAAAGAAAGGCGAGAGCGCCGATTTTGACCAATCTGCAAGGTTCCCCTTCCCCGCCCACCCGCGATGCAAACTCAAGGTCGTGTCAGCGAGCTGACTACACACTTTAAATAATGACACCGCACTTATCTCTGTAAGACTTAACATTTAGGGAATTATTAAGGTTAGACGATATAAACATTTTCGTTACGGTACGAAATTTTGGTTCCGGCACCCGTGTGTTTCGGTGTGATTTTAAAAACCTTTCCTCGTCGAACAAATTTTCTATTGGCCGTCGTCCACGCGAAATTTGTCGGTCTGACGTCACAAATGTGTCGAACGTGAATGGTTGGTATGTTATTTTAGTCGCGTCGCGTCCGTATCGTAGCGCCCGTCGCTATATTGTCATCCCGACGAAAAGCCGAGACCGAACAGACGCTACGCCATCCATGTTCGCCATGTTCACCATGTTCGCTGCGCCAGGTGGCCACACAGGAAGGATAGTCTAGTTCGCGATGTAGGAGAGACGCGTGCCGCGGGATTCGAAGTGATGATTCCGACGATGATAATATTATGCTCGTTCTCACAGTATGTGAACGTAAGAATAAATGGGTTCGTGAATGTAATATATTTATAAAAAAATTAATTCGAAGAATTTCATAATTTGATAAAGCAGTGGTTTGTGAGGAAGAAACAAAATTTCTGGATTATTTCAAGAAAATTCGACTCAGTAGGATAGCATTCCCTTGGAATCACATCCCAGGCATTGCCCTGCATATCCTGCCTTCTTTATTTTTTCCATCAATTTAATCCATAAACATGGATATTTTCGTAATCATTTAATTTAAAAATTTCCGTCGACTTGAAAATTTAAAACACAATACAGAGAAAAATTAAACTTAAAAAAAAAGCAAACGTATAAGTACAGATATTTTTGTTCTTCCGCGCATGCGCGAAATAAGCGACGTTAAGAAAAAAATAGCCGTGATCCAAACACCTTGGCAAACGTCGCCGACATAGCGAACACAGCTTTGTGTGGTGAGTGACGCCTGAGATGCATCTGGCTGTGTTTCACTCGCGCAGCGAACATCGCGAACATCGCGAACACAGCGAACAGCCGGTCGGTTGGACTCCTGGGTGCGTGAGCAGGAAGGGTACGCATGTCGTATCGACCGAGCCGCCGGGGCGCGCGCGCCACAGCCTCAGTTCCGCCGAGCGCCGCTACGCGGCAGCACCGCGCGCGCCGGCGGCCCGGAACTAAACGCACAGTCGTAAAGAGGGTGGGGGAAACGCCTCCTTAATTGCCTCAATCAGGCCGTATCACGGAGCGGCGGGCGCGCGGCATGTTTACGTCCCCGCACGCGCTAGTTGAAGCGAGCGCCGCCAGGGGAATACGCAGCGCTGTGTCGTGCGCACGTCTTGCCCCGGAGCAACACGACTTTTTTTTATTATTTAATTTTATTATTACTTCAAGTCATTAGAAACTGCTTCACAAAACTAACAAAATACATCCATATCAGTGAAGGCCTAAGTGGCATCGTTTATCGCGGCCTGCATACAGAAACGTTCAACAAATAATTATTTCTAGGCATAAATAATTATTTCTAGGCATAAATAATATGTATAAGCCGTCTTTAATTGCATTTATGTAGAAGCCTTGGTGTTCTTACGAAAAAACTTAATTTTAATGTAATATATTTTTACAAGGACCTATTATTATTTTCATTTTTTTTTTTCAATTTTTATTTTTTAATACTACTTTTAATATCTTAGCTCTCGGTTACGGCATTGTATTAACTGTTTGGTGAATTTGAACGAGATTTCTAGTCGTAAACCAGGCCCAAAACCTGGGCCAAGTTCGATACAAGTTACATGACAGACTATAACTACAAAAAAAAAGCGAGAAAGTAAAAATGTATAGTAAAGATCAGTCATCAGATATCACAACGCTTGCATCACACGAGGGGAAAAAAAAATTTGAGTACATTAAAAAATATACGATATTCACATGTTTCCACGCTTAAAACTGGCTTTATTTTTCTTCGTTCCGTTATTGAGTTATATTTTTTCACCGCGCGTTCCGGCGCGACACCCATACGTCAGCCAACCAGCATTCGCAAAACAACAATCCAAGAGACAGAAGAAGAAGAAGTGGAAGAAGAAGAAGAAAAGGAGGCGCGATCGGCGAACATCTCGGGGAAGATATGCTAAAACCTGGGCTCGCGTCGTCTCTCGGGCACGAATAAGCGGCGAAGTTTTCAAAGCTGTTGGGAAATTGGAAAGTGGCAGGAAGGGGGGTGGGAGGGATTGGGGGTGTAGGAAAGGGACGGATGTACGAGTGGCGGAGTGAGAAGTGGAGACGGCTCTGGTAAGAGTTGGGAAAGGGTTTGAGTTTAGGGGGACGGGGGTGGTGGTAGCGAGCGACAAGCGGCCGACAAGACTACAGATCGATCCCAGACACCCGCCCGGCGCTCTTCAAACTGCAGATTGAATTTGAGATCCCTTAAACCCGACGACTACACCCCTTCCCCCCCCCTCCTTCCCGCACACCCAAGGCCATACCCGACGGTTCCTCCCCTCTCCCAACACTCCCTTCCACGAGCGAAACTCCTTCAAAGGCAACATCGCGAGCAGGTTGCGCGCGCGTGCACTCAGGAGCGAGGCCTGGGTTCGAATCTGGCAGGAAAAAAAAACCTCCTCTTCTTCCCCGAAAATCCTTCATCTTCGCCTGCGTCGATGCTCGTGTAATGTGCGGACGGGGCAACAGACCTGCGCGACCTCGAGGTGAAAAGGGCCCGGGGGCGAATAATAATTGTCAGCTCACCCCCCTCCCTCTCCCAAACACCTGATGTAAATTTTTTTTCTTCCAAAAACCCACGGTTTAAGAGTGGTATATAGAGAAGCGGCTACTCAGAATCCGGCGCGAGCAGCACAAAATACTTCTAGCCTGGGCGGAGTTTAGCCTTGGAGGAGTGGCCTACTAGGAGCGCGTCCTGGCGAAATGATGTCGGTGGAGGGGATAGACTCGGTTTACCCTCCCTCACTCCATGGTCATTCCCTCCTCATGACGGCGCGGTACGGGTCGGGATGTCTCGACAGCATTGCTACCTGCCTGCCTGCCTTCCCCGTACGAGCGGAGCGCCGCGCGAGCTAGTGGCTACACACAACGTTTCATTCAACACAAATGTCAAATAACGCGAAAAGTATGTTTGTCGTAATGGTAGCATTTTTTTACGCGTGTTTAGTAGTTCATAAGTAAAAAAAAAAAAAGATAAAATGGATTACTATGTTTTTGCTAAAAACACAAACTTTTACATGAAGTGGGAAAAGTGATATTACATCGTAATTTTCGAAGTCACGTGGATATTAAACGTTACATATCCTCCAAGGAACATGAAATTACCTTATTCTGCAAACAAATCTTGCCGAAGTTAAATATATTTTCCGAATCGATGTTATGTATTTTTTATAACTCGCATCTGTCAATGATAGTTGTAAAAGCTTTTCGAAATACATACATATTATGTACTATTTTTTTAAAAAAAGTGTTCGTGTTTTTATAACATGGAATAATCTCATTTGTAATTGTTTCACTTGTGTCATGGCAATGAGTTATCATGCAGGTAGCATATATTTTATTTGGACGTGGTTTAAAAAGGCACTATACAAAAAATCGTTACATAATTCCACATTATAAAACATGTATTTATTTCACACGTAATTCATACATTTTGTTTCACACCAATATACAATGTTCATTATGTTATAAAAGACAAATAAATTTAAAAAGAGCACTATAAATTAAACCAATGTGGGCACGAGTTACTTCCAAGAAAGACAAATTAAAAAAAAAACTGTACGGTATAATAGACATTTTAAACACAAATATTTTTACATCACAAAAACCTTTTTCAAAACAGTTTGCAGAAAAGTCCAACAATCTTAAAAGTATGTAGATGGCCTTTAGAGAGGTATTTAAGAGAAACAAATGCTTAAATAGAAATAATTTTACAAATCCGATACAGTAAACGACAACAGATTATTTAAACAAGTTTAGTAGAATTACACACAAATTGGTTTTTACGTGTGACGCACAAAAAATGTACATAAGCTTTATATTTTTAACTAGACAGGCATTTATACTATTCGATTTAATGCACACACACTTTTAAAACAACAAAACACAGAATTTAATTCAGCTTACCACTGAAGCAAAATATTTTTATGGTCGCTATTATACATTTATTTCGTTTCTCCTTTTTGTTAGGACTTACCAGACAAGAAGTTTATGCATACCGAACACTCTTTTTATGAAATTCTCTTGTTTCTCATTTAAAAATTTTACAAAATTTCTCAATTGGCTGCCAAATGAATTAATTTCCTTCAAAAGTAACAGTTACGAACACCTCAGTATTTATTCACCTAAATAAGCAATGTCTTCTATAATTTTAAACACCATTGCTCACTTGAGCATTTAACCATTCTGGAAAGCTTAACTCAGCTTTAAAATTTACATTATAGGTAAGACATTTAATTTTTTTACATATCCAAAATAATTACGGTAATGATTCTCTAGGTATCCACTGAACGTGACCACACGGGCTATACTTTCTAATGCACACGTAGGTGCTGGCATACTAAAAATGAAGGTTCATGAAAATGCTTGGCATGGTTAAACGTTCTAGAAACAATGAGCAAGAATAATTTCCAGTATGAAAGGTGATAGTTTATGAAGCAAAGTGAGCAGGCGACTTAGATTGATAAATCAAACAGGTCACTATAAAAATTAGTTTGAATGATTATCCAAGACCAACATTTTCTTGAAAGTTCTGCAAAAGCTTGAAAAATGTTCACGTTTAATGTAATCAGGGTGTAATATTCGGTTTTGTTTTGGACGATCTTCGTTTTCCCATGCATTTTATCTTATGACTTCTGATAGCCTCTGTTATGTGCGGCGGATCCCGAATTTCCATATTTCTTGTGTGTCTAGGATCAACTAATTCCGGAAGAACGCATTGTGTGTAAAATAAAACGAGTTTTGGTTCCATTTTTTTTTTTTTCCAGAATGTGTCGTCTCTGAAAATTTCCAATAGGTACTTTTAATTTATTTTGGCTCGAAGTCCAGATGCCAAACAAGCAAATATCCCTTCTGGTTATGTGAAGTTGACCCTGGACTTGGTAGAAATATTCAGGATCTTTTTTAAATGAAATGACAGTAGGACTTTCTTCAGAATATTTCAAATACTTTATTTTGCCTTCTCGCATGGCTTCATTTATGTCCATTCCATATGCCGAAGCAGGACACTATTTCTACGAGACGACCTTCGCCAACAAGGCCATCGGGTGTTGCGGCAAGAAATGGGTGTTCTTGGTCAATAAAAAGACCAGCTTTACTTATATTAATTTTTTCCTGGTCTTCTAGCTGTTTGATGACTATTTCTTCGGACTGCCTGCCATGTTGTACTGCTGGAACATTAAGTATGTCATGAGAGTATATTATGGCTCTTACTAGGTTCTAGCAGGTTGTTGTTGGCTTCAAATAGGTTCAAACGTTTTATTACAAAAATTCTAAATCAGCAATAAATGTTTGTTCTAAATACCTTTCTTTCCTGTTGAACACTGCTCATTTCATACGCCATTTTATTAAGTTTTCAACGATGTTGATGTTTTATATGATGATGGTGTCAGACACTTCCGTGGACCAATGAAAAACACCGGCTTCCGTTTCCAGCAGTTGGATTGGTGGCTGAAGTTTGGCGTACGATTTGGTGACTGTCCTGCAAAGATTAAAACAAAATATATTTGTGACATGTTGAGTATCAAAATTCCAAAAGTAACGAAATTTCCTATTTTGGCTCTCATATTTGAGTACAATTTTATAGTTGTGTGTTCCGCTCAAAATGTTGATGAATTACTCTTTAAAGGTAGTGAAATATTCAGTTAATTCTATAATCCTGCCTATAAACTCTACCACTGTTCGCAAACTAATCAGTAAATGTGGGATATGATGTAAGAGAGTTTTATTGTACACTAATATGACAAGTCTAATTCCAGAATGTAGGTACAGCACGAGATACGGGCATACACATGCATGCACGTACAAACTTGCATACAAAGAAGTAACATTCAAAAAAAAGGAAAGGCTACGTGGAACAATAATAATTTATGTCATCATATATTTACTGAATGTTTTTTGTTTGCAGGAGAGCCATATTGTATATCGTCCTTTACTAGAAAGCCTACGAGGCGAAAATTTTTCGCACTCAATATTTTTTATAAGGAAACATGGACAATCACCCAATGACGCACTTGAATATTGCAACATACAGCAGTAAGGATTCCTGGCGTTTTTCCAGCTAGCGGCTACCACAAGTAACACAATAATTTGTTGATAGTCGAACGCATTTGTAAACTGAGACACGCTCAAACAAGGGAAATGAGGTGGGGGATGAAGAAACTGTCTTTTGGAACCGAACACAGTGAGTTATCAATAGCTTGCCTTCCATTCTCGCAATTATTCCCCCACCCTCATAACTTCACCCATACTGATTAATTTAATTATCTTTCGGCTTGTTTTATAATAGCACTAGTATTTTTCACGTCACATGGACTTTTCTTGGACTGAATAAATGCCCTATTAGTTCACTTTTTAAAATTACTAATTGAAATTGATAATCGATGACGTATGTATGGTCGTCAAGCCATAATAACTTCCTATGACTTGCATACAACAGTAATACCGAGTATCTAACTTTTCTTTAATCTGTCCGTAACACTAGGCCTATATATATATTTTTCCAAGAACAAATCCATAGAAGTTCAATTACTGAACTGAAAATTATTTATATGAAAAATTTAAGCCTTTCATTAGACTCTGAACGTAATAAAATGCTAATTATAAATGTTATCGTTAAATACAGTTCGCAGTTTGTGTAGTATAAAACACTGGCTACTTACTCCTCATCAGGATTCAGAACCATATTTTCATTCCCTGCGTTGCTTGATCCTGGTAAAGAAAAATGAGCCGTCAAGTTAGCTGTTTGGGGATCAGTTATTGTGCTGTTGACTTCCTCTTGAACTGCACCATATTCTTCAACTCTTCGGATTTTTCTAAAAAATTAAATGCATTGTACAAACTAAGTTGTAAAATATGTTTCTTAAAATAGTTTTTAGCCGGTTTTGGAATTCTCCGGTGTTCTTTTACATTGATAAAAGAAAAATTAATATCGGTATCGCTATATCTTACCTTTGTTTCTGGTACTCAATCAGATCCGTTGGTCTTCTTTTCTTCCGTTTCGCACTTAAATAAAGTCGCCCTAACTTACCGATTAATTTGTCTTGCTTTTTTTCCATGCGTACCGACTAACAGATAATTGCGTCTTTTTTATATTATGCGAAAGCTCACAAACAGCATTAACGAACCATTGAACGAATCAGCAGACTTAAAAATCTTTTACAATGTAGTTTGCTACCGAGTGAAGATTCTTTTCAAGCTACTCGCCAAGGAAATCGTCTGTCCCATGATAGTCCAGGAAAGATATGAAAAAAACATGGACAAATTGCAAGAAAAGGTTTTTTTTACATCAAAATTCGCAGAAAAATTCGTAGAATAACATATCCAAAATCCACCGAAATCCACTTTCTTTTGGTAACTTTTTTCCGGGTTTTGTCCCGGAAAAAACACGAAATAAAATAATAACTCAAAAACGGTGCATGTGACGACAAAACCTGTAGAGGCAAAAATTAAAGAAGATTAACTTTTCCATAACATATCCAAAGTTCAAGAAAATCAGCTTATAAATTCTGCTTCGTTTTCCGGGATTAGTCCCGGAAAAAATATTAAAAATGAAATAAATCGCAAATTGTGCACTTTGCAGCATAATGGTTTAGGAAAAAGATAAAGTAAACAATGTTTATCATAATATATGAGAATTTAACACAGATCAACATTTAATTTTTTTTTTGTTTTTCAGGAAATGTCCCGGTAAAAAGTTATCGAAAGCAAAAAAAAACGGAAATCGTGCACTGTACTTCAAAATAAATCGTGAATTAAATTATGGGCAAAAAAATTGCATTATATAATTGACCTTTATCAAATTGTGCTTAAAATTTGTGTACTATTGTCCTGGCTGGTATATGTAGTTACTATTTATACGATTGAATTCCCATTCCCTTGTACTGAGTGATTTTATGTATCCATGTGTTATAACTCTGCAAACGATAAAATATATAAAATTAAATTAAATATGTCATTGACGGAGGATATTTACTTCATCAGTTACCTTGGCCCCATACTGCAACATACAACGAGATCGCTCAGCTGTACGTGAGTTTCATCTTGAAAAATTATGGATTAGCAACTACTGTATTTGATGGATATGGGAAAACTCACAGTACTAAAGACACAGCACATATGAGAAGAACAAGAGGTAATGCATCACCCGTAGTTGAATTCACAGGAGAAATGCATCTATCACTCCGTAAAGATATGTTTCTTTTGAACGAGCGAAATAAAGGACAATTTGTAAGGTTATTAGCAATACATTTACGCGAAGCAGAATGTCCTGTTGTTGAAGCACCAGGTGATGCAGATATTTACATTGTCCAAGAAGCTTTAAAATGTGCAAAATAACAGTTGACAATAGTTATAGGAACAGACACAGATTTACTTGTCCTTTTACTCTACTACTTTGACTCACAAACACATAACTGTTTGTGTTTAAAAAGTGAACAAAGGCAGAAGAAAACATATCACATTAAGGAGCTAAAGCTGAAGCTCGGTGATGAAATTTGTAGTAATATTCTTTTCTGTCATGCATTCATGGGATTTGACACATCACACATCTATGGTATAGGAAAGGGGAAAACATTGGATCTGCTCCAGAATGACAGTGCCTTCAGGCAACTTGCGAAAGTATTTCAGATAGTATTCCCAGTGTGTCAAAAGAAGACACTGTAAAATCGGCAGAACAGCTGTAGTACGCCTGTACAATGGGTCAAGAAGTGACACACTCGACACTTTGCGTTGTAAAGTGTTTAGTGAGAATGCAGCTACTAGTTCCAAATGTGTACAACCAGAACAATTACCTCCAACTAGTGCTTCAGCTCGTTTCCATTTCTTAAGGGTTTTCTATCAGATACAAGAATGGAAGGGAATTAAGATGAATCCAGAAGAATGGGGATGGAGAAAATGTGGCTACCTTCTCTTGCCAATTTCGACAGACAAGCCAACAGTTCCGGAATGCCTTTTTAAGGTAATCAGGTGCACTTGCAAGGAAGATGGTTGCGGTGCATCCAACTACAGTTCTAGGAAACACGGCATCTCATGTTCTTCGGCTTGTGGAAACTGTCATGGATCAACCTGTAAAAACCGTGAATTACCTCCCGAGGACTGCAATTACTGTTACGGCTTTTTAAGGTAGGGTGTTCCTACATATCCATGCAAATTAGCCAGTTTTCTTAACCAAATACACAGATATTTAATGCTGTGACCTTTTAATATACCATTTTGTTCAGAAAAATATAATCTTTTCCAATATAGTTACACATTTTCATTTTTCTCATCGAATAACTAGAAATTCGTCAATGAATTGCTTGTTTTTACCATTTTTTTAAATACATTTTGCGTCACGATTTCCAAAATATAAAACTATATTGGAAAAACTGCATTACTTTTCTCGTCAGATTAATACTCTGGAAGCTGTAGCTATCATAATTCTCGAGAAAATAGGCTAGTAGTGGACGCATGTATAACTGGTTTTAAAAAGGGGTATATACCACTCTTAAACAGGATGATTCTGTTAAATAACATTTCGAGCTTATATGTAGGTAATTTTCCGAATTGTTGGATCAGTTTGTTAACATTAACAGAAATATAAAATCACGTTAATGTTTGTTTAGGTAACCTATATTTTAAATTAAAGTACTTATGTATGTTACCTAATGCATGTTTATTCAGTATTGTGTGTTAGAGTGCATCCCAATGTGTGTATATTTTTCTATTTCTTCTCGATACAGGTCACTGGAAATCTTGTGTAAATTTAATTGTATGGTATGTTTTGTGAGAATGGACGTGTCGAATTTTTCTTTCAAACGATAAGCAGTTGAAATGAGTCTGATTTTGTTTTCTGGAATATAATTTTGGTAGATTTCAAAAACGTTTTAACACATCACTAACTGAAAAAAGGAATATAATTTAAGTGACTTTAAATATATATTATGGAAAATGAATATAGTTCGGATCTGACAATTTGACATGGGATACAATGCTTTCTGTTATTTTGCCTACATATTCAATACTTTTTCCGTGGCCGATCACAAAATAAAATCTATTTACCAGATTTCAGTGAATTTAGGATCTGGTAAAGGAAATCTTGTGTGCTTCTGTTTGTCCCACCGAAACTTTTTCAATACGATGTTCCGTTTTCGTTTTATTGAATTTTTAAAGATTTTCCAGGACGAGTCACAAAAAAAACTATACATATAAAAATATATACATTTATATATATGAGCAGATTTTGGTGAAATTAAATTATATTTAACACAAAAAAAAGTCTTTAATTTTAGTCACGACTTTCTTTGACGTACGATACGTTTTCGATTTGTCCTTTTTTTTCCAGGAAATTTTCTGGAAAACCAAAAACCTATTTTGTGTTGATTTTTGTTAATTTGTAATATATTATGAAAATCGTTGTGTACTTTAACTTTGTCCTGAAACATTTTGCTGTAAAATGCGCTATTTTCAATTTATTTCAATATTTTAGGTTTTTCCGTGACGAATTCCAGAAAACAAAATAGTAGTTATTAGTGTATTTTTGTAAATTTTTTGTATGTTATGGTAAATTTGGCTCTCTTTAATTTTAGTGTCTCTACCTTTCTTCGTAGAACGCACCGTTTTCCAGTTATTAATTTATTCCGCATTTTTCCGGGACAAATCCCGGAAAAAACGTTACCAAAATAAAGTGGATTTCGGTGGATTTTGGATATGTTATTCTACAAATTTTTCTGCAAATTTTGATATAATAAAACCTTTTCTTGCAATTTTTCCGTAAATCGACCCCTTTTTCTCATAAAATGCCTGGACTATGAATCCTTCAGAGAAACGGTGTTGCTGTGTAGCGGGAGGAGGTTGAAGGGAGGAGGGAGGTTTATCACCGTTACAGATCAGCACTTCCCCTACAGCGGGCGACGTTGAGGCGTGTCAGTGTCATCCCCACCCTGCTCGTCTTCCCGGAGCTTGGCGTCAACTTTCACGTTGAGCAGCACAAGGCAGACACTAAAAATGCCAAATTAGCCAGTTTTCCTAACCAAATAAACTGATATTTAATGCGGTGACCTTATACTTTTAATATACCATTTTGTTCAGAAAAATATAATCTTTTCCAATATAGATTCAAATTTTAATTTTTCTCATCGAATAACTAGAAATTCGTCAACGAATTGCTTGTTTTTACCATTTTTTTAAATATATTTTGCGTCACGATTTTCAAAATATAAAACTATATTGGAAAAACTGCATTACTTTTCTCGTCAGATTAATAATCTGGACGCTGTAGCTATCATAATTCTCGAGAAAATAGGCTAGTAGTGGACGCATGTATAACTGGTTTTAAAAAGGGGTATATACCACTCTTAAAACACGTTACCGTGGCCATAACTGTAAACGTAATCCGTGCGTACCGTATACCGCATCACACGTACGGTTCCCAACGAATCCTATCAGCAAATGATTTGTGATTTTGTACCTCGTATCAGTGTAAACCCAACCACTAACGCGTCGGTCCCGTCGCAACGGTTACAGTCTCGTTCAGGCTCATCTCAACACTTTCGAAATCAACCACTTAAAAAAAAAAAAGAAGTAAAGTTCTCGCACTCTCTTACTTTAGTCGCTTTCTCTTTTGTTTGTTTTACCTACCCCATCTAACCTTTTGTTTTCTATGTCTCTTCGGTATAACTGGCAAGATATACATAATACGATACAAATTATTATCAACCCTCATTTCAACATACATAAACAGGGGAATAAGCAGAGGAGATGGATGGGAGATATCCTCCCCAAGCCCCGAAATCCTATAAAAAAATCTAAAAAAAATATATTAGGTATTCCCACTTACAAAAGGAAATAATTTGAAAGTAATCAGTGAACAAAATGGTCCACCACCTCTTTTTTTTTCACTAAAAATTAATTTTGTATACGCTCCTGTACATAATAACATGGTGAATTGACTATGAGATGATTACCTGCAGGACACATAGTTTGCACTGTCAGCATTTTCATCAACATTGCTTAGCCAATTCAGCCAGTCTGAAAAAGAAAACCAATATATTTGTTTGATGAAACTTTGAAATGATATATGATTGATTGTGATCAGACGAAGTATTGACGCGTGGTTGTTCTTCAAACAAATACATGGTTGTTGGAATTATTTGCGTTCGTACAAATAACATATGATAAACAAACTACATAGGATTTATAAGTTATAAAAATCTTCTAAGATATTAAAATGTTATATAATATGAACAATTACTTATACTGTTTTGTGATTAAGATATTGTTGTTTTCCCTGGCTTTTTTTTTTTTTCAGGTTCTGAAGACTTGTTTTTCAATTCTCTGAATTATTAAGGTTTCGAAGGCATCTTCTAAATTCTCTGATTCCCCCCTCACCCTTTAAAAAAAACAGCTATTCCCTGTCTGCAGAAACCTTGAAATAATAACTGCCACAGGAAAACATTTTCAGGCTGTAAACCTTGCCAATTTGGCAGCTAATGAAAAATAGTATCTTCAAGACTCAGCGTCATACCGATGGTGCTAAGTAAAATTACAAAACTGAAATAAGGCCGGTAAGTGTCTTGGAATAGTGTTGAAGTGGAAAGTGTAAAAGTGTTGAATATGCTACACCCAAAACACGCGCACGATAGAACACGGCCAGTCCCTTATTTTCAGGGAACGTATTTCGGTGTCATATTCGTTGCCGATTTGTTGCCCCAATTCCGCGCTTGGCGCAGAGCTCACATTTTCTTTGATTTCGTCCAGATGGCGGACCCGCGTGTGGCACCATTAATTCGTATTTGGTCACTCTTGTGATAATCGGGGGACGTACCAAACGTGTTTTGTGTGCCAAATGAAACTCTATAATAGCGAAACTACCCTGGAATACATTATGTACACTTTAATGGTCATAAAAATAAAAAAAATTGGTTGTCTGTAAAGTCGGTTTACGGACGATAGTTTAACGTGACAACGTCATAACAAAACATTGATGAAATGATTGCATACTTTTATGAATAAAATTGAATATTTTTTATTGAATTATCACTACAAAGGAGTGAAATGAAATCTACAATTTAATTGATAAATTTACTTTTATTTGCACTCATTAATTCAAATATGTTTATTACTTTAACGAAGAGATTATTTAACTGTAACTTTTATACATGTTTGTTATTTAACTTCTTCCAATCTGTGTTATTCTGTTAAGGATAGAACGATGATAGGAAAAGTAGGAAACGAATGGGAGTTTCAAGTTTAATGTGCCTCGAAAAAGTCAAATCGATGGTTGTTCCAATCGAGTGGAAGAGAGATAGATGCGGCGCAAGCGTACAATGAGCGTAACGGGACACAGCGTAACGGGACAATGTCCGTAACGGGACACTTTTTCGTGCGTGCTGCCGGCGTTCATCGATTTATTAGACGTCACGTCAAAAATCCAACTATCAAAGTAGTCGAGAAAATGTGTACGATTGTGCTGCTATCTAGTATTTTTTACCGTAACGATTGTATCGATTGTTGCGAAACGTCCGCTAGAACTCGTTGAAAACAGTTTCTAGCCTCGCGCAGGGCACCGTTTATCAAAACGGTTACCGATTTGGTTCCTTACTGGGATTCGGTTTGGACACGTTCTGGAATACGGCCCCTTAGTTAATGAACGCAGAGTAAGATATGGCGTGAAAAGTAACATATTTCGTGTTTGTGGTGGTTTCACATGTCCACGATCTGGATAGATGCACGCAAGCCACTGGGCCCAAAGTAATGCCATATGACGGAGTGATATTTTTATTGATATTAAAAAAAAAATGTCATAACAACCGTAAAAATGCACACAGTGTTAAAGTGATAGAACCTTCCTTTTTGGATTGCAGTTATAATATAGATACTCTATGTTCACAAATTAATGATACCTTTAATTAAACGTGTCATCATAGACGTCCATAACGTCCCACAGATATTGATTCCTTCACTGTTCATTTTGGTGTACGTCGAATAACTGCACATGCGCCTGTGTCGTGGAACACAGCACACGCTGCGCGGCACAGAATGGCGCGGCCCGTCCTACCCGACGGCGGCAAAAGGGGTCGTGGAAACCAAGCAGCGGACGAGGCTCGTCTGACGTCATCAGCCGCCGCTCTCGGGAAGATCAATTCCCCGCACATGCTGCCGTTTCGCGTCACGGCTTATGGGGGGGGGGGGGGGGGGGGAACGGCCGGGAGTAAGTAACCAATGAGAGAGAGGGCTCGAGTGTGCGAGAGCTTGTATGTGGAGAAGGGCGGTGAGTGAGAAAGAGGGAGGAGAGAGGGATTTTATTTTCCTCCCATTCGGAGCACCTGGTGTCACAAACACGCTCGTAAAGAACTCGACGAAGGCGGCGGTTAACAAGCGTCCAGACACGCGGTGTGCTGAGCTCGGCGCGGCTAACAGGTTGTGAAGAGGGGGGGGGGAGGAAGGGGGGGGAGCAACATCAGCGTAACTAACCTCCAGCCCCTTCAACAACACCCGCGGACCCACAACAACCATCATCTCTCGCCAGCTGCGAACTCAACGGGGAGAGTTTCAGCCGTGCTCCACCGACAAAAACCGCTCTTTTCCCCCCCTTAGAATTCGCGAGCGACCTATTCTGCCAGGTGGCGCTACAGCAGACCTTCAATCGCTTGTACGACGGCCAGTGGGTCTGGAACCGTTTTGCCGAAAGTCACTTAACCGACAGGGAGAAAACCTAAAGTCACTTAACCGACAGGCAGTAAACTTAAAAGTGTTTTGACCCGCAGGTAATTATACCCAAAGACATTTGACCGACAGTTAGAAGACCTAAGTCATTTTGCCGTATGACATGTAACAGACAGGGTACAGACCAAAGTCGTTTGACCGACAGGCAGTAGACCTTAATTTTTTTTTTTACTTTTTAAATCTAATTTAACTTCAATATAATTTGTCCGACAGTTAACTAAAGTAATTTCTCCTGCATATCGGACAAACTACTTTTCCGGTCTAATGGCTGCTACCCTTCCGCAACTCTGGGGGTTAAAACATTTTTGATCGATGTTTTTAAGGAGAATTAAGCCTCACCATTTCTTTTTTTTTTTTGGGGGGGGGGGGGAGGGGGGGCTGATTTTTGCGCATGGGGTTAACTGACACAGACACAATTCATTTCTGGATGTGGTGCTCGTATATTGTATGAGTCCCATATTTCGGACTAAATGCATGCAAACAGCACATAACTAATATATCAGAGATTTTTCCCCCATAAAACATAGTTATTTTTTTTATGTTTACGTTCATCAACCCCGTTTCACAGTCACGCTTCTGCAAGTGCAGGATGAGCCCCCTCAGTGAGGGGTGTCCGGGCCCTTCTGCCCCCACCCCCTCCAGCCAAGGAATCTATACCCATGGGAGGCTCCAGTGACCAGTCGGGTACCACGCCGACCGATTAATTTTTGATTTCCTATGTTTTTTTTGTTCTGTTAAAAATCTGGACATAATGGGAAAATAAAGATTATTTTGTTTTAAGCATGCAACCTCCAAAGCGCTGATCTATACCTATTTAAATCCATAATATCGTATTAGAAAAAAAAACTTAAAAATATTTTACTGCCTACTATAAAAACTCAATTAAATAGAATTTTATCGTACGAATTAAAAAAAAAAAACTAACCAAAATAATTTATCAGGAAAAAAATTATATCAAAAATTTTTAATATAAAGTGGCAAAACCATCGTTGAAATTTGATGTTTCGTAATTGTTTAAGAACGTTGTTTGAAAGCAGTTATTTTTAAAATTTTCCGGGGAAGGCCCTGCTGGGCTATTCCATACTCCCCAACACCCCACACCGATTAGTTCCCTCTTCAAAATATTATATTCGCGAATAATTAAATGGCCCAGGGCTGCGCAAAGTCTAGGGCCGCCACTGTTGGCTTGTACTAAGTATTTATTAATATATATTTTTTTGTTAAACAGGAAAACAGCATTATAGATGTAATAACTTCCTATAAATGTAAGCTACATAGTTACTGACACCTAATGCAATACTGTCATTTAAAGTTATTTGGCAATCATAACCACTCTGCTATGATCGTTTTTATCGAACAGCCAGTTACGTGTGTTTTGGCAAATAAAAAGCTGAATTCAAGGAAATTTACTTCAAATATTCTTTTTCTATATTTGTGGTGGTCTTGCGAGGTCCGGTATAAAAATACTAAAATGAAAAGGGCAGTAAATATATGCACAAACGCTGCAAAGTCATACAGTATCACGGCTTGCGCACGGATTAAAAACAAAGTGGCTGAAGGAACATGGCAATTCAACTTTAATTTCCAAGATAATCACTGTGGAAAAAAAAATTAGATCGTCATCAGGTATCAGAATTTTTAATGGCCAAAGGTAATAGTTAATTTGAACGTGGCGGTTTTAATTTTTTTTTTTTTTTCAAGCATCTCAGTCACCTGGTAAGAGAAAAGGAGGGGGGATGATGGATTTAAAACTCCTCTTCACGTCTCTTGAAGTATTTATTAGGGTGGAAATTTCTTACCCGAGTCCCGAGGGGCGCCCCAGAAACCAAAGTGACGAGGGGGGGGGGGGGCGAGAGAAGGAGAGGGGCTCTGCGACAGCCAATCAATTTACATTCTTACGGCGGGAAGCGGTCATCAATCTTCTCCACTCCACCTCCCACCCCCCACCCCCCCTTTTCCAAAAACCAACCCCAGCCAATACCAAGATTCTTCTCACGGACCGAGAAACCCTCACGGACAACCCGAAATTCCCCGGCGGAGGCCCGCGCCAGAGTTCGCAAGCCGGTCGCCGGCGGCGCTGGCGTCGCGCGGGAGGTGGAGGCCAAGAAGAGGGGTTGGGGAGGGGGGGGGGGAACGGTAGGCCCCATAATTCCCGGGAGCTCGTTAGCTTGACGCCTGGAGACCTTCCCCCTCCCCCCACCACCCCCCTCCGCAAACCCAGCTTCTAATGACGCGGGGCCCGCACAGACCGAACGGCAATCCTCTGCCCGGAATCTGAAATGGCAATTTCAGACGCGCGCGGAATATCTGAGCAGACCTGCGTGGAGTTCGTACTTGCGGCCGAAACTTAACGATTACCTACTGCCACCCAAAACTGATACATACCTCGCGAGTTAAAAAAATAAAATGTGTGCGTGGAGTTCCTCGCGCGAGAGAAGTGAAACTTCCTTGCTTATTATATTATTGTTACGATTAATATAATGTTGCGGGGATAACTGGGTTCGTAAGGGAGAGCTCAATTAAGTTTTCCAGTTACCTACAGTTTTATTGATTACTAATATTTACATTAATAATAAATTATCTTACTTAAAAATGCCGAATCACTAGACTGGAAAAATTCGCGATATCAATGACCTCTAGGATAGACTCCAAGATCCTCTATGTACTAGGACAAATTGCACCTGCTCATTGGATAATGATTCGTGACACGTGTTACCTGGGAAGCTTGTAATTTTATACTTCTTTCGTTGAAGGTTTTTCACTGGCTTGGAGTCCTTCAGGTAAACGGTGGTCCAATCACTGACTCAGAATGAAGGTGAACGAGTTTGGAGTCTAGCCTACCGCGAAATGAATCCACGAGTTTTTCCGGTCACTACTAATCACCAGTTACTCGCACTTTAAAACTGTTTATTCTCAAGTCACTGGCACTCGGTGTCTGTCAAGTTCCACAGTCCGCACTCCTGGCACAACTCTAGCGGCACACCCCGCGGAACTCTGTCGCCGAAAATCCTGACACCGAATTCACCGCGGAACTCCTTCGCGGGACTCTTCCCGCACTCGCGGCACTCACCGGCCCTCACATTCGCGAGACTGACGCCCAAAAAAAAAACTGTCACGGAGGCCGTTGTCGCTGTTTAAGTAGTCCGTGGCACCCTTCTCGAACCGACGAGAGCAGCTGATAACGGGTCGCGTCATCCCGGGCCGACCCGACGCCCGAACAGTCCAGAAGGGCGGCGTCAATTCACGCTGCTCCGCGCGGCGGCCCGCGGAATTCCCAAGGCCGCCCAGCGACAGATAAAGGCGCCGAGAGGCAGGACGATGTGCGGGGTGAGGAGGATGGGAGGGGTTAGCGACGACCCTTGTAATTCGGCCAGGCGCGCGTGGAATGCCTTACGTCAGTGGACGGCACGTGGTCGTGCAGGGCTGCCAGTCTCTTGCGTTCGTAACAATATATTAGGTATAGGAAACATTATCCTCTTTGGCTAAGGACGCAGATCGAAAAAATATATGCAAGTATGCGAGCGCTAAATTATGCGATTGCGCAAGTTTTGCATATCTGAAAAAAAGCTCTATGCGAGTGTGCATGTATGCAGTGTGCAAGTAGGCTGCGTCATTTCTACCTCTCCCCTGCCGACTCCTACTCTACTGGTTTCTCCACCACGTACCTAACCCCTCATGCGGTCGGAACTTTCGTAACGCTCGAAAATTGTAGCCCCCTCGGCAAAGAAGTTTGACTTCTAAAACCTTTAAAAAAATGTTTATGTTACTACATCTTTAATAATACCCACATTATGTTTCTGATTGGCTGTTGGGGTTCACTTTTCGTGGGTTGACTTCACTACGACCTTACTTCTTAATGGCTGTGGTGCTGTTTTTGTCATCTCGGGGCTGTTACAGATTATTGTGATTCCAGCATCATTATATTTTTATTATGTGCTGTGAAAAACATTAGAAAAGTATTTTAACATATAGATGTACAGAAAAAAATTGTCATTAAGAATAGATCAAAACAATCACAAATGTGAATACGGAATTGTGAGAGCGATTCATGTATAATGTTAAAGTTTTATTAAGTAGTTGTTACATTAGGCCTATATTTTAACTGCGTCAATGCTACGAAATCATTTCCGATATTATTTTTCTTCTTATTCTGAAATGGTTGCTTGTCCGTAAACATATTAATAGCGAGGTCAATGCAGACGACAAAACACAACGCCACAGTAGAGCGACAATATGAAGGGAATTAGCCATGACTTACAGTAAGGAACCATCCTACCCTTTTTCTAGAAAAAATCGGTGGGGCTGTATCGAGACTCACGGCCGTTGGTTTCACGTGAAACTTCTGTGTCAGCGAGTCGCTTTTAGTGTAATGGTTTAAAATAAAAATAATAAAAACAAGACATTGTCTACGTACTAAATATTTTAATTCAAAGAGACACTAAATGGTAGCTTACTATTCATTTCAAATTATATTCGAAGAAAATGTTTAACATTGTGATATGATAAATGAGATACCTAAGGCATAATATCAAAATTACGTAATGTTTTTTGGTGAACGTACAATCTGTATTGCCCAGTGTTGTCGGTTCTCTATACACAAACACACGAATCACCGCGCTATCACGTCTGAGTCGTGAACTACACTGAACATAATTTTTTTTCCTAACCTAAATTAAAACTAAGTGTACCTATTTGGGAGGTCTAGGTAGGGAAGACTCTTAAATGCGTCTAAGGCCGAAGCCTATATAGTTAGGAAAATGTTAAAGAAAGATGATACAGACCTTTTCGTCTGTTCAGTTACCCATATGTTTCGCTGTGATTTTTAAGACGCTTCACGTCAAAACGATATGACAATAGCCAGCCGGGTTTTGAACCAGTGTTCTCTGGGATACTTATCTAGTGTCTTACGACTCGGTCCATAAACTTCGATAATGTATCTTTTCTCACCTTCAGAATGCCTTGCAGTGATGCATCATGCTACTGGCGTGAGTGTACGATAATTGCATAACATTACCAATACAAAGTTTCAGACTATATTACTCCATGTAGGCTATCATCATATGTCTTGAAAAATTATTGACATCTAATATTATAAGTTCAACTATCATAAATTACAGTCACGAAAATTTTAATTCACGTCTTTTGAGTATATCGTGTAGTAGTGCGTGTAACTACATGTGATTTTGTTTACACATTTACCATGGGTGTAAACAGTATTTGTGGAAAGGGAGGGCAGAAGCCAGTCACACCTCCTGAAACTCTTTTACAAAGATTATGCTTGAAAATACATTTTTAGGCTATTTGACGATCCCTTCAGTGCTTTTGAAACTTCTGTCTTTGTAATTTTGGTAGAATAAAATTTTTTTGTCTAAACAAATCTGGCCACCCTACCCCCCTACCCACTCTTTTTTTTTTTACTACGTTCTTGACACTTATTGTTACAGAAACATGTTCCTCTTTTGGGTTAGCTTCTCTGCACTTATGCCTGTGCGTTATACAAATTATATTTCACTGCTATGAAATTACACAATTCATGCTGAACGAAGAACATAAGAACACATAAATCTGTTCATTACCGAGGTTAGATGTTACTGCACGTACTGCACGTGTTGATTACACACGAAACTACAGTAACCTCGTGGAATAACATCATGTCAGTGTTAAGAAGACTGCAAGTATCCGCTCTACCACTCTGGTTCTGAAGTAGAGCGTCTGCCTTGTGACTTGTAGCAAGGCCGCTGAGAGAATTTGTGGGCCCCCGGGCAGCTGGGGTAGTAGGCCCCCTTCCTTTTTTTTTTTGCATACCACTACTACGTACTATGTATACCATAAATATATATGGTATCGTAAAATTGCATCCTTCATTTGAACATAAATAACGATTTCCTAGTTACACAAAAAAAGAGAGCATTTGCATGTATTATCTCAGTGCACTTTTACATTGTTAATCCCATAAAAATACAAATAATAATTAATTTTGATGTATATATTGCTAAAAAAATTTTAAATGGTAATCAGAAATTGCATTATTATATGAGTGTTTAAAATACATAAGTATAATAATTTATTCTGAATATAAATAATAATTTAAAGTAATAATACATTTTATTACTTCGAAAACATCAAACACATTGAACCACATTCATTACATTGAAAAATTTGTAATAAATATTAATAATTTATAAAAAATTAATATAATACCCTTAGTTCGATGTAAAATCATAAATGACATGCATTTTAAATAACAATGATATATATTTTACATCCTACTAAAACACAACAATTCAAATATCATATAATATATAAAAATGTCTAAATTTAATAACACTTCAAAATGTTTTACAACATACAACAACAGAACAGTCATTATTTCATATCGAATCACTACATTCAGAATAACCATACACTGTAGTATATTATTAAAAATTTTAAACATATAATGCATTTAAAAGGATTATGCTACTCAATTAAATAGTTCAGAAGTAATCAAAACAAATCGGTTTTCCGTGCCTTATTCAAAGCAAAATCTTTAATTGCATCGTCGTAGTTCAATGACCGAGCGAGATCAGGCTCTAAGGCAAGCAAGGTGAGCCCACTAATCCTTTCCTGAGACATGGTTGAGCGATGTACATTTTTTAATTCCTTCATTTTGCTGAAAGACCTTTCGGCTTCGGCAACTGTCACGGGAATTGCGCAGAACACTCGAACAGCGATACACACGTTTGGAAATAAACTATCCAATTTTAATCTCCGTAGTGTGTTTGAAAGCTGGATTTGTTTCAACTGGTTTGGACCAATATTTGAAACATAAATTGATTTGAGATGTTTCATTTCATCATATATCTCCATGACACCCCCTCCAGCCAGGGCCCATCACCGCATTCTTTACTTCAGAAGGGGGAGTCTAAATGGCACTGATCCCAAGTGGAGGGGTGTACGGGACCAAGCAAACCTATTGTGCTCGTACCTGGCGTTCCCATTTCTGCTACTACGCAAGTATTTTGGTGTGAACTGAATGTTACAAGTACTGCTCGGTTAGGTTATTGGTTATCGAATGTAGTTTTAGGAACACACAAAACATATATATAGTACAAGATAATTAGATAATATAATAGCAGGGGGAAAATGTTTTTCCAGCCATTTATTTTCCACTTCCCAGCCGGGCGCCCGGACCCCTAAGGCTACCGGGGTCCCTGGGCATTTGCCCCTTTTGCCCCCCCCCCCCTTCTCGACGGCCTTGCTTGTAGGACCCGGGTTCGCGCCCCGGCTCCTCCAAGGCGTATTGCCCAGACAAAATGGTGGCATTTTCTCTGGTATGAATACAATCCCTTGTAACAAGTCAGTCTACCAAAGAAACGGTGGGTGGAACAGAAAAAAAACCTTACAGGTGGCTTCCGAATGGGGAGCCCGTTTCTTTTCTTGGGCTCCCCATGCGGTGGCCATTCCGGGGGTTTCTCCGGGGGAACGGAGTTCTGCGAAAATATTTTTTTTTTTAGTTTTTAGTAACTGTAGCATTATCATTCCAACATGCTATAAATAAAGCTCAAACATTTAAAAAAAATGCGTTTGTACATTAAATATTTTAATTAAGTGTGTATCAGTCAGTGAATGGATGTATACTTACCGATATCCTGTGTTAAAACATTTATCGGTATATATTTTCTTGAAGTATTATTGACAGTTAAATTTTAGTCACAAACTATTGACTAATACCTTTGTTATGAAGTATTTTAGACGTTTTTGACGAAAAAAATATTTATAGGCACATTAATTTTATTCCTAAAAATATTATTTCTAAAAAACCACGTAGTTTTCAATCAGGAAGATCGTCTTTAACACACACAGTAATATGTGTGTGTGTATATATATAAATGCCAGTATAACATCCAGATATAAATATAATATTCTTTGATACTTTCCAACTCAATCTTATTATAAAAAATTATCAAGTTTAGGCCTCGTCAAGCAATGCGTGGAATATATTTGTTTTAATTATCTTACAAATAAACGCTTTGCAGTCAAATTTGCAAATGCAATTTCATGGTATTATGTTTTCCGCAAAGTTGTTGTTTATCTCAAATACTCTTTAATATTTAATAAATGATATTACAACAGTAATCAGAATTGATCAAGAAAAGATGCTATTAAAAAAAACTGTGAAACTATTCAGCAAGATATTTCAGCTTTCCAGATCTGGTTTTCAAGATAACAAACGTTTCTGAATTACGATAGCATTTATTGTATAAAATGTAGTAAAAAATTAATTCCATTAATAAGAATTATCACATAGTAAGAAATGACATTAAACGTGGTGTCTACTTTTGATACCTACCAGTTATATTGGATGCCAAGTTTTTATTTTTCACCAACATGTGGATAATACCATTAGTTGCACTTAAAGATCTTATGTCTTATTAAATTTATAACTTTCCCTGCATCAATGCCTGATTGTATACTTTGTTCTTCAAATTGATTAGCTATGAAGTAGAATATTGTGTCGTAGAATGTAATTAAATAACTAATGCAGAAAAAAATTTTAAATTAATATTTTGAAATTTCATGCTTTTAAATTCCTTTTAAATATTCTACATTCCTATATAAATTTACTATTTACTAGACTTTCAATCAGTGATACACATTTTATCTCGGTTTGGATTAAGAATTTCTACTTGCAATTATAGAATTAGTGACACTTTTAAAAACATTAGTAACTATAAAATTTGTAAAAAAAATACAATTTCAGGCTTTAAAATTATTTTTAAATATTCTACATTCCTATATAAATTTACTATTTACTAGACTTTCAATCAGTGATACACATTTTATCTCGGTCTGCATTAAGAATTTCAACTTGCAATTATAGAATTAGTGACACTTTTAAAACCATTAGTAACTATAAAATTTGTAAAAAAAATATATAACTCTTTTTGAATAATCTAGAAACATTCATTGGTAAAATAACTTAAGCAAAACGTTATTTAAAACTTTTATAATCTACAAATTTATTTTGTAAACACCATTTTAGTTTATGTTTAAAATTTTTGTGAAAACCAAAGTAACCAATTGTAACCAATTGTAACCAATTAGTTACTATGTGTTAGTTACTGTGTGTTGTGTTGTTTCGTGTTATGTCGTAAAGTTATTGATATGTGTCATTGTATGTCCTGTGTTAATGTGTTTTTGGTTGATATTCTATGTGCTTATATGGTACCTATTTTTTTAATGTATGTGTCATATTTAGTTAACAAGTGTCGCAAGGCACAAAAAACGAAATTAATTTTGATCTGACTGTTTTAAAGAAGAAGAAGAATATGCTACGCATAGTAATATTTTTTATTTCGTAATATAAAATATACCTAAATTTTAAAAGAGTTAATTTTGAAAGACTGCAAACCTGAGTAAAACTCACCAACATTCGATGTAAGAGCCTATGTCTCCCCTAGAACGCCTGTGCTGCTTGACCAGTACCAACAAACTACACAACACAAAAATATTTCTCTCTAATTTCTGCATCTTAAATATACATTTCGTAGACTTTAATTTATTATGGACATTAATATCCGATATGTTTGTGTTCTATCATCCTAATAATGAAAACCCTTAAATATTTGCGTTGGATGTGACGTATTAAATATAGATCTAAAATTACTTCAATTATTCCAGTGTGAAAAAATGTAAATTCTATGAAGCTAGTTATATTACGATTTTATTAGTAAGGCCGTTTTCCTCATTCCGTGGAATGTATAATAAATGTTGGCAGAATTCCCCTTCGTCCATTTTTGTTATGACAGTTCCTCCTGTTTTGTCGAAGGCGACGGAATAAGAATACAGTGTCGCTCCCTATAATACATTTTTTGAAACATTTTTTTCTTCTCGTCCGCGATCTGGAAATTATTTGTTATTGCAACTATCATCGTCATAAGCGCTATCTGGCGGCTTTCAAGTTAACCTGAGAAACAGCTAGAGTGTTGACAGCGCTACCTACCGAGTATTCTATACACTACTTCGAGAGCAATGCCGCTGTACTCTTTCCATGTAGTTTATACGAAAGTAGGTATGGCAGATTTCCGTTATGGTACTTTTCCGCCTTTTTCGAAGATGTCATGCGGAATACTTCCGTTATGGTAGTCTTCCAGTATGGCAGTCTTCCGCACCCCCGTTAGAGAGCCCTGACATATAATCCTAGAAAACGAATTTTTTTTTTTTACTGTTAGGTCAGTTGTTGTGACTTCGTAACAACGATGCAACACTCCACTCCCCGGATATACGAAGCAAACAGTTGGGCCTGCGACTGCGACTGGTCCCAAACTGCACACAACGGTTCAGAACTTCACCGCAGGGAGTAGGGGTGGGGGTGGAGCGGGTCAGAGGCCGCCAAGTTGGGTCACAAACACGCGCTCGCGCGCATACTGACGCTTGTCCACTTCCGGTCCGGTGGGTCTCCCTTCCCCCCCCCCTAACCCCCTCCTCCTCATCCTCTTCCCTCCCGAAACCAAAACGTCCACGCAAAGTTACGGGGCGAACCAGCGCGCGGGGAATCAAATTATTCAAATCACGGGCGACCGCCCCTTTTCCCCGCACCCATCCATCTCCTCCCCCACCCCACCCCGGTCCCTGGGGCTTCTTGATGCACGTCCAATTACATTGCCGCTGAGTTTCGGACCTCACAAAGTCTCGAAGGAGATTTAGTAAGTGGAGGGGGGGGGGGGGTAGAGCCCGAGAGGCCTCGAGTCTTGGGAGACACCCGCGCGCGCCATGGCGGGCCCCGACGCGACGGTGACTGTCACAGAGGAGGAGACACGGCCGGAGTGCCTTGGCGATTGTCGACAATCGGGAGAGGAGGAGGAGATGGGGGAGGGGGAGGGGGAGGGGGGGGGGAGAGACGCAGGCGCGCCAACACTGCGGCGTCCAACAAGGAATCACCGAACAATGGTTGGGTAAGGGATCGGAGGGGACCGGCATCTGCTGAGACGCCGAAGAAGAACGGTTCCCCTTCCCGCGGCCAGAGCTCCGCTTAACGGTTCCTTCACATACCACTGGAATTTCACTTGGAATTTTTTTTTTTTTTTTTAACTGCTCCAAACATATTTGCAGTACATCAAAATCCGTG
The DNA here is from genome assembly GCF_032445375.1 of Bacillus rossius redtenbacheri. Lineage (NCBI taxonomy): Eukaryota > Metazoa > Arthropoda > Insecta > Phasmatodea > Bacillidae > Bacillus > Bacillus rossius. Next base: position 41,700,999 of record NC_086337.1, on the reverse strand, counting down.
TCACACTGTCAAACTTTTCGCTTCCAACATGTTTTCTCACATAAAGTTAAGTCAAATGTGCGTGCAATTTAGTTCTTGACCAAACATGTCCAAACAAAACAACTATACTTTGTAGCAGTTTCTTTTTCACGAGATAGAAAATAAATCTCAATGTTTTGTATACAAACCGTAAAAACACGCTTTTAGGGCGCTTACATGACTTACGATAACCTAAATATAACTTATACATCAAATTAATGCACTACATAATTGTAGGTCTTAAAAAGGCCTACATAAAAGTCACTGATAGCATATATCTATCTTCTAAGGATGACTCACAGCAACAATTTATATCGTTCACAATCGGTTAAAAAATGAGTTATTTGCGAAGCTATTTAACATAATTGTATTAATCATTATACAATTAAATGTTCGGAACCTTAGGCATTACATTTAGACCAAAATTGACTTTTACACCATATAATACACTACTTATACTTATTAAATCTACACGAAGTCACATTAGTACATATCGCATACGTGCGAAGCCGGGGTGTGCCGATATAAATATCGACATAGTCGCCAACGACATTGATACATTATTGTCGTAGCGTGCAATCAGTTCGAAGGAACCACACTGGTAACTCGGTGCCCTGCGATGCAAGTAATTGTCGCACAGCCTGGTCCACCTCGGCAGTGTCTTGGAAGTGAGGTCCAGAGAGTGCGGCGTTCAGTGCAGGGATAGCAGCACGCACTTCCATTGGCGACCACGTGGTCAGCACACGTCCGTCTGGGGTCGTTTCCACAACGGCCGAACGTACAATAACGCCGAATACCATAACGCCTAATGCCAAATTGACCGCAACGCCGACAGCTAGAAAACTGCTGTGTACCACAACGCCGAAATACAGTAACGCCAAAAAATGTTACGGCGGGGACGGGGACGGGGACGGGGGGGGGGGGGCACAGGAGCAAAATGAAAAACAACTGAATGAATTTGTGTGCTAACCTTACCTAACCTAACCTTTGTGGCAGTCCTGCAATGACATTTTTCGGCGTTAATGTATTTCGGCGTTGTTGTACACAGCAGTTTTCTAGCTGTCGCCGTTGTAGTCAATTTGGCATTCGGCGTTGTGGTTTTCGGCGTTATTGTACGTTCGGCGTTGTGGTGCGTCCCCGTCTGTCTGTCATCGTGATCTGTGCTCGAGTAACCTCGGGCACTCTCTCTCTCTCTCTCTCTCTCTCTTCTCCGGCGCTCTGCGCATGCGTCATTCCTCCTCCGCTGACGCTGCTTCCCGCCGTTGAACCAGCAACGGGTGTGGATTCTTAGGGCGATTGTTTGTTTCATCTGGTGGCTACTCTGCTCTTTCAAAAAGAATGATGAAACTTACTTTCGGAACGTTCCTCGTATTCGTATATAATTTTGTTTGTATACATGCGAACACTATTTCTGCAATTTAGTTTACTTCAGGTTTACTCAATTCAATTAGCCGAGACAACTGTGCTCGAACATACATGGCATCGATGATGCTTACCACTTTGTTGGTTCTATTTGATATGACGGAATTGCGCTGTCTCTTGCTTTTGATGTTAACCACACGCTTCAGTTTATTTGTCGGGCTAAAGATTGCAGTCAAGGGTTACGTACTGCTCCTGGCTCGTGAATAATCTTACAAGTAATACAAGAAGTATAACTTATAATGCGCGTACATAAATACACACATTTTTTTTAAGTTATACTATTACAGAAAACTGTATCGCAACAGACATAATTATTACTTTTAAGACCTAATTCCAGAGCATTTTGTGGAGGGGGGGGGGGGGGGTAGTTTTATAAAATAAATTGTCGATTCGGAAAATAAAAACGTATTAAAATACAGTTGACAACAAATACTATTTTATTTTCACCTCACTAATGTTTGTGCAATTTTAAGTTAACGGTTTGTATGAAGTCTTTACGTTCAACACATTTTTTTTAAAAGATATTATTCACAAATAAAAATAAATAAATAAATTCTGTTTTTCCAAAATCCTGAAAAAGCTCATATTCCTATGCATTCAAGAAAACTAAATTTTTTATTTATTTACAAAAGATATCCAACATAAATAGTTTCACGCCAAAGTCGACACAACATAAAACGGTTAATTTAAAACTGTTTTACGAACACTACCGATTGATGACAGGATTAAATTACTTACTTGATTAAAATGAAGTTTTCTCAAACCCATTTAATTAATACTTATTAAATTTATAAAACCATTTATAAAAAAAATCCTAACTGTAGATATATTGTGAAAATATTTTAACCATTTGCAAGACCAGGAAGTAATAGAAGCGCGATGATTCGGGATACTCCGCCTCTTAAGCGGCGCCCCGAACGGCAATTCAGGTGCTGTACGCCCCGCCCCGCCCCGCCCCGCCGCGCGCCTGATTGATGCTTCCGCTTCCCGCCGCTTTGTCACAGGGGCGCTCCATTCTCCCTGCGAGGACATGAGGGGAGTCGGGGGCTATCATTGTTCCTCGCGCCTCTCCACGGGGCATAATCACGGGCCCCCCACACACCTTCACACCTTCCTCCGCCAGCCTCACCTAACACAAGAGCCTCCCTCCGTCACCAATTCCCACCCCAGAGCTGCCCGCAAACAATTCCTTTTTGGCGGCACAGCAGGGCAACCGGCAGGCGGTAAGGATATCAGGCACCGACACGCCGCACAGACACACCGCACAGACACACCGCACAGACAGCGCTTCCGAATCCAGAACCTTCACACACGTTTCCGACAATCACAGTTGTATGCTTCCACCCGCTGAGTAACTAAAGGTCAGGAGACCGCATGCTGTGACGTATAGTTGAATTTACTTTTAACCTCGCCATCGCCGTATTTCCCGCCCCCCTTCCCGGGCCATAAAAATATTGTGGAAACGATGTTCGCAGGCATTTACGGCCATTGTCTGACGTAGCTTGACTTCTGGGTTGTAGCCGCGTCCTCGGCGAGTAATTCACCGACGTTTCGGTCGACATTGCCGTCGCCATCATCAGGGAGCGGTTACCTATGTGGAAATGGTGCTTAAAATAACGTCTGATGGTTAGTTAGCAAGTATGAATTATAATCTCCGTCGTTAAAAGCAGTCACTTTTTTTTATTATAAAAAAACGTCTTTTCAACCTGTTTACATAATGCAAACACTAAGCTTCGCCCAATTTTTTTTTTTGGTCGTCTGACCAACATGGCGCAACAATTAGCTGAAGGAAAAAAAATCGGCTTCACACACTTAACCATGTAATCATGCAGATGAGCCCGCCCTCAGCTCCCACCACACACCGCGCGGGTTCGAGCCTCGAGATACCCCACTAAGTCCAAATGAACTCAATAATGGCATTTCTTAAGATCTGTGTCCCACCACAGTTGTAACTTAAATTCGACGCACATTAATAGTGGTAACGGGCAGCATTCCGCGGGACTGCTGTTCGTTGCCCGGTTCTGGGATGCTGTCACAACTTAGAAACACACAACTTAGAAACAAACGTGATAGAATTGTCTAATTTATACCTTTTACAATTTTTATGTTTCTATGTTACGTGGTTCGGCGTTGCGTGCGTTACGAGTTATGACAGTGTGTTTCTAAGTTATTATAGTTTTAAGTTGTGTGGTTTTATCGTTGTGTTTTTAGGACATATGTTTCTAAGTAAATACGGTTCTAAGGTGTGTGTTTCTAAGTTGTTTGTTCCTAAGTAATTTCGTATATAAATAGTGTGGTTTGGCATTGTGAATTTCTAAGTGTTTCTAAGTTATGATAGTTCAAAGTCATGAGTTTCTAAATTATAAAGTTTTTAAGTTACATGTCCCGTTATAAGTTGTAAGTTTGTAAGTTGTGACAGTTCTAAGTTACGTGTTTGTAAATTATTTCCCTTCTAAGTTGCGTTTTTCTAAGTTTTTTTCATTTGGCATTGCGTGTTTCTAAGGTATGATCGTTTTAACTTGTGACGGTTCATAGTTACGTGGATGTTTCCGGAATTCTAAGTTATGACTGTTCTAAGTTGTGCGTTCGTAAGTTACGTGAGTATTCCCCAGGACCGCGAGGACCACAACTGCTATAGTAACAGTTTGCGGCACTCCCTGCCGCAGTGTTGTCTGACTAAGCGATCTTTCCAATCAGGAAGGATATTGGTATGTTGCCGGTAGGTACCCACCGGACATAAATATATCCCCGTTTTTCACTATCATTACAAAACTAATGAGCTATCAAATTATTTCGCGTCAAAGTCATGTCCCTAACCATAGGTAATTTATGCTCGCCCCGAAAGACAAGAGCACTAATAACCATATACAAAATTTCCAATGATTTAATCACACGCAGTCCGACCGTAAGGTAAAATGTGGTAGCAGCCAATGAACAACAGACATCGACTTGTTTGTGTAAAAGTTTGTTGAGTTCATTCGGGTAGCGGCACGGTTAGAGGCGTAAATTTCGCTGATTCATTTGATCGCAAGCTAGAATGGAACTCTCCATTCTGTTGCACTAAGTTCATAATTAGATTGCAGTTATTTGGACACAACTATTTACGAACGTATGCCAATGATGCCCAGCTAGGAGATAAATAAGCGAATCGGGTAGTACCGAATAAAGAGGATTAAAATAAAAGGTTCTCACTAAAATATCAGCCAACTTAAAAAATTAAATGTTGATAGTGCAAACATAATGCCAAATGAATTCGCGAAATTTCCTGGTCTCCGGGCATGGTATGTTTCCATTTGTTGGATGCGTCAAGTCAAAAAGCTTAGGTCGTTCAGGTGCCAATGAAAATACGTTATCTTTTCTAGAGTCCCAGGGAGAAAAAAGGGGGAGGGGAAAAATTCGCTATTTAATTTTCGCGGCAGGCAGAAAATCCAAGAACCTATACCTACGGAATTTATTCTGCGATTGGCCTACAGTTTACATAAAGAACCGTAATCCGACGAGATACCCTGAACCTCAACCTCGAAGCAATCAACGAACATTGGCATGTAGAGGACTACGAAGTCTCGTTTACAGTCTCAAGTGGTTTCTAATGAATGGATCTCATTTTATTTGCTAGCATTCTGATTATACCCATGTCAAAAGCTTATATAAATTGAATAAATTATTTTCATCAAATTTTAAATAGTTTTTAAAATAGTCATATATTTAATAATAATTCAATGATAAATCAATTTTGACAACACTAAATAATGTTTAATCTTCTTAATTGCTTATGATATTAAAGTGATAGTATATATGTAGTTTGATAATAATATTTACGTCTGTATCGATTTATGTATCCGATTTACACAATAATTTCATATTCACTGAAATTTAATTGTAATTTTTGTTTTGATAAGTTAGAGCTCAGTCAATGTTGTACCCTATATCTTTTTCTCATTATCCCAAGTGAAAGATCTAGCATTAAGGGGCCCGCCTACCTGGGCACACGTACAGTGTGCAGAGCTTCAGAAAAAACCACGCGATCTGAAACCTGCTGAAGATATCAGAGTGGAGTCTGTTTAAGAAAAGCATTCCAGAATGAACTGAGAGCGGATGGATGGTTCTGTATCCGTATTTCGTTCTAAAACTGTATTTTTAGGAGGGTGAAAAGTGTCGAATGCGTGTTTTCAGGATAATTTTTAGACATGAAACGCCCGGTAGAGATTCTTGGAAGCACCCAAGGGCCTTCCTTGCATTTCACCTTTATCTTCATTTCTCCGATATATATAATGTTACGGTCACCACTCAAAACTCATATTTTTTTCCCTATGCGTGACACAAAGACTTGCGTGCCAGTTCAGAGTCTTGCGCTTAGAGAAGATACACAACCCTTAGTATTCTCTGCTAGATGTGCGATTAAAAAAAAAAAGTACTTTTTTGTCGCGATTTGTCGCGAGAAGTCACTATACTACTCCAAGGTTTATATTTATTTTTTAAAAAATTTTCTCACGTTTGCTTGCGTTAAGAGCGAGTAACACTTTGGATGGCGACGATCCCAGGGACTAATTTCGGCCGCACTGCGCAAAGGAACGGGCGCGCGCATTGTCTGCGCGTTTTATCGCGAAAGCTAGGTCCTCCGCCTCCTCCTCTCCTTTCCTTATCCGCTCGCAGTCATTTGTCAGGGTTTTATCTCGTAGGTGAAGTAGCCTCGCACCAAATTCCGCCGCCAAGCGCGTAAAAAAAAAAAAAAAAGAAGGAAAAACTCCCGCGGCGTCGAGTGGTCTTTACGCGAGCGCCACAAACCGACGCGACGCACGAGCGAAGGGAAAATTGAGGCAGTTGCAAAGACTCGGTGAGAGAGGAGGGGGGAACAAGGATAACTAGAGGGGCGACGGCAATAGAAGTGTAAGTACGCAGTTACGGCCGGCGATAGTGAGATAGGAGGACAGAGAGGAAGAAGAAGGAGTAGAATAAAGAAAAAGCGCCGCGGGCGTAAAAAGTAACTCGCGATGTTTCGCGTCATAAACACGACACGAGATAGACAGTGCCTTCTTCACAACGCGTCTGGCTCGTTCCTTTAACAAACGTCGTTAGAAGCCACGGGAATGGTTTATGTACATCTTCCCCCTTTCCCCAACCCAAAGATTAACTGTGTTCAAGATTGTCCGCATCTAGTTTTTTTTTAAGGGTGGGTGGGGATGGGGGAGAGGAAACGCTAAAGAAGGCACGTAACAAACAACGAATAAAACATTTCATCCAGCGAAACAATTACACGGAAAGTCAAAGAAAACCCCAGGATAAAGAATACAACTGACATTAAACGAGTGATATTTTTGTTCACTTCAAACAGTTGTCGGAGGGGAAAACGTTGAAAATCAGGTTTTCCTACGAAATAAATACGGTTTCTGCGTCAAAAATAAAATGCTGGTTCATCCTCCTCTTGAAACTACCAGATGTCATAAAGTATGTAATGCATAGGCCTAATCATATGTTACACCATAAAAAAAGTAAATAAACTTCTGGAATAAGCAAAACGTTGCAGGCCTATACTCTCACGTGGTAACAGTATCTCATGATTACCTATTAATAGGGGCACAATTTTCGCGAGAAAAATTCGAGACTAGCAGTATGTTGTAATTTTGTAGCATTGTTTGTGTTTCCTGATTGGTTGAATGGCTTCTCTTGCTGACAGCCGCCAATTACAAGTAAGAAACCGCTGGCGCAGGCATAGCTTATAGCAGTCTCATAAGCGTTCAAATACGTATATCTATACGTATATGTGTGCGTATATATGTTGTAGGTATATTACACAGTAGTCCATAAAACAATGTCCCAGTTTCAATTATAATCTTTATAACAATTAAATTTAGACAAATCATAATCAAATTTAAGGTAAACTAGCCTAGTTTTCTTTATAAATGTTCAGTGTGTGTACCTTTAGTCATACGGCACACATCCAACCTAAACTCCAATTCTTCCCACATTTTGGTTAACACGTCCGGAGTAATGGAAGCAATAGCTTCTTCAATTCTGTGTCTCAAATCTGGAAATTCACTAGGTAGCGGCGGAACGTAGACACGAACTTTTATAAAGCCCCAAAGGAAAAAAAAATAGCATGGCGTTATGTCAAATAAACGTGGAGGCCAAAGAACTCTGTCGTATCAATCATTACGACCAATCCAACGGTCAGTGACGTTGATGTTCAACCACTCTCGTAAAAAGAGATTCCATCCTTATCAAATAAAGTTTACAGGTTCACCCTCTGCTAATTGGGGAAAGAGGCATTCTTTCGCGATGCAAGCGAGAAAACAACAAAGCAGTTTTCACCTATGGACACGGTGTTTATTTTCTAGCGAAAAATACGATTCTAGAAAGTGTGAAACTCTCATCATTATGTGCACGTACAATTAAGGTTACCAGACACTGATAATAAAAAAGGAGGACATTCATCTCGCAAAAGGAGGACATTTCACTAAAAAGGAGGACAATATATTTTCTTAAAAAGCCATGAATTAATTAAATTGAGTACGACATTTTACAATGTTTTGGCATTTAATACAGTTTCAGTACAAAGAAACAAACAAACTACGCATATACAGCATATTAAAAACACGTGCTTCTGCATGTGCTGCTACCTGTCAAGCTGTCACAGAACTACTTACTAGTGGGGTGACTGCGGACAGCGCATTAGCGCGCACCGCGCGCTTTACTCAGAGTGTAACTGCAAGAATTATCTCACTTTATAAAAAAGCCGGACATTTTGGAGCATTAAGGAAAATCCGGCCGGACGCAAAAAAAAATACATAAAAAGGAGGACATGTCCTCCTTTTGCCGGACGTCTGGTAACCCTACGTACGATCAATAAATGGTTGTTACAAACGAACTACTATGCATATGTGTGCTATGATAAAATGTTATACCCAAGGCGTGTTGGTAGGGGATACATAAGTACCCCGAAATCCCAAAAAAAAAAAAATTGTATATAAAAATAAAAATGAAAAGCCACATAAAACACTGAGAGATTAATACTTTTTAATAGATTTACTGTTTTAAATTTCGTTTTTAATTATTTAAATCACATAAGTAATAGGCAATAAAGGATTATATGGTTGTATCAATAAATTCCTTTGTACTAAAATCTGTTACACGTTATGGTACGACGCACATTCAAAGTAAATAACTTTCCAACACATTTTTGAATATATAAAGATAATTCAAGTTTTAATTTCAAGAATAATTTAAAATGCCAATCGATGAAAATATTCCTGGTAACTGAACTTTTTTCTTTCCTTTGGTGTGGTAAACTTTTAGTTAAAGCTACAAGTTTACTTAAGGAGCCCGTCTAGTCTGGGTGTATAAGTGTTAGCGAGGCGGGATAAGTGCGACGCTCGCTGGTGCTTCTAGCACGGTGTCGCCTCTAAGCGCAAATCTGTGAACTGGTGCGCAATCTTCTCGACGTCCATACGACAACTGTGAAATTTGAGCGGTGACTGTAACATTATATGGCATAGAAATGAAGCTAAAGGTGTAGTGCAAGTCCCTTACGTGCTTTCAAGAATCTGTACCGGTTGTTTTACGCATAAAAAGTACTTAGAAAACACATCCGAAATTAAAAGTACTTTACAACCCTCAGAGAATTCTTAAATGCTTTTAGTAAATAGATCCCACTCGGATATATTGAGCAGTTAATAAATCGCGTTTTTTTTCCCCTGAAATTCTGCCCGGGCAGACGGAGCCCTTAAGACGAAAGACGAAACAGAAGAAACTTATCACGTCATACATTAACAGCTTTACGTATGAAAGGAAGTGAGAATTATGGAAGGGAGAAAAAAACGAAATAAATTAAACTCGTTTCAAGTTTCTGGGAGGTAAATTACCTAAACTAAAGTTTCTCGAAGAAGTTTGCCATACATAGGTGCAGCAACAACTCCGCAAAAAGTTTTTCTAAGTAGGACCGTTTGGAAGAGTGCCTTAAATGCGAGGGCTTTAGGGAAAAAAACACCATAGCCCATCCTAAAACGAATATATACTTACGGAGTCCAGTGCTTTAACACGGAGCTAAGGGCTTGCGCGGCATCTGAACGACAGCTGCGATAAAGCCTTTACATTGTGGGCAAGAGTGGTCGTGAATAATTAAAAACCTTGGGGAAACCACCATTTCTTTTATCGACCTCGAAAAGCCTACGCCAAAGCTCTAAAGGTTTGCTCCTGCACGAAGTTCAATATGAGGCTACATAGTAAATTTTCTTTGTAAATAAAACAGAAATATTCATGTAAAATTGCAGATATTTGTAAATAAAAATAACTGTCCAGAGTATTACTAGCTTCGCAGTCTTACCCGGGCATTAATGCTGTGTGTTGCCCAGTACTTATAATAGTTAAAGTTATTTGTAAACCATTACCTGAATAGCTTTCCAGTATTAACTACGCAAATTAATAAGCATAATGAAACAAAATTAAGTCCAATTTTTCATGGTTTAGAAAAAAATTATACTTAAATGAAACACCAGTTAAAATATAAAATTATGAGCCAATTTTCGTAAGAAACATTGAGTATTATCTCAAACAAATTTTTCATATAAGCAAAAATAACAACAGCCATGTGCTGTTAAAAGTTAATAAATCTTTCTTGTAGAATTAAAAACTATTTCTTGGCAACTTGTTTTCAAAGGAATTTTTAGTAAAAAGTAGAGACAATTTTTGTCTGCATAACTGGTGAGCTCTCGTTTGATAAAAAAAAATACCTAGGAGAGAATTTTTTTCCAAATTTGCATTAGAATGCTATATGGTATACCCACGCCAGATTATTTCGGCGGCCGTCTGCAAGCTCATGTCTTATTTGATTGGGCCATTCAAGACGAGTTTGCTTCCGCGCTTAATTGTGTATTGTGATTGCTGTGCTGGCGGTATACATGAACCTGGAATATCTTTGACCAATGAGGCATTTCATTTGTATTTTAATAAATTATCAATAAATCTGCATGCAGAAATTTCCGGGTTATATTTGTCACCCTCGAATTATTAACTTTCCGGTTATGTCCGGCGGAATAAGTTAGTGTTATTCACAAATGGTCTTTCGAGAATGCAGCTGCTGAACTGCAGAATGTTAAGTAACAGTTTTTCGTGTATTATCTCGATCCAAAACATTCCCTATATAAACCACCCCGTGTATAGTTGCCACAGCCACTACATCACGCCAATTAGCCGATCTATCTGGTGGGGAGCTTCACTCCCCCGCCGAATTAGGTACACGTAACTTTTATAGCATTACACAACCTACAAACGCACACACAGGCCCGTTTGCCAAACCTATCCCACAAGACACGCACCCCCACCGTCGATTCAAATGATTCTTCACCAGTGTGGGGTGCACCTGAATTACTATGCACTTAGCAAGTTATAGAAACTTCGGTTTCTCGCCTCGCCCACGCTTACTGCCCCGGATGGCAATGTGATGAATCGGCGGCGTTGCCACAGCACAGGAACCACAATTCAAGCGCAAAAGAAGGTGCACGAACCCGTTGAGGGGATAGTTATCTGGATTATTTTGCAGCCATAAATTTTGAATTTTTTGGGCATTGTTTTAAATTCAATCAATTTTATAACTATACTAAATAGTATATAAAATGATTTAGGAAACCTGAAAGGCCATTTTGTATTTCAATCCCAGAAGGAGTTGAGAGTATGTAATCATAGGGTTTGCAGATTTGAATTAACAGTTCGAATGTAGCATTTTTCAACACTTCAATTTTTAATATAGGCTGATTCATAATTAAGTATAAGTTCAGTTTTTATCCCACCCTGAAAATATCAGATATCTGAATCTTTCGTAAAACCAAATTATAATTGACTTACAGAGGATACTTAAAAATTCCCTTTTTACACAGCCTACAGGCGTAGGTAAATTACGAAGTACCTATTTCTCCTGGAAACTTATATAAACTTCTGAACTTACTGTACATGACATCCCAAATGTTGACCAATATCCTAAAATATTGATAAAACAAAAGAAAAAAAACATTTTATTATATTTCATGCAGCGAAAATGTTTCGAATGTTTTTACTCAATGCAACCAACATTGAACAACTTACAACGAATTTAATGAACGGATTTGAATTATTAATTTTTTTTTGTCTTTCAACCCCTGTTATTTTCCACCCCATGCAGCGTTGGTTGTATAAAAAAAGTATTTCGGACGAAAACAGTAAAAACATATTTTAAGGTTTCATAATAAATAGGAACGGATTTAATAGCGTACAAGGCACGGAAATGATTTACTTTTTTTATTCCTATTCCTGTTCTATTTCAACCCTTTGCAGTAATGGCTTGTCTCATCGAAATAAGTTTAACACAAAAGTTTTATGTATAATTTATAATATTTACAAACAATTTATACTGGTTCGATTGTGTGCTCACAAATGGAATTTTGAATTTTTTATCCTCTAACCCTCGTTTTATCCACCCTTTGTAGTTAGGGTTGGTCGTATGAACACTTGTTTCATACAAAAGTTTTAGATACTATTTATACCTACAGTTTACAAACAATTCGAACGGATTAATAGTGTCCATATTATGGGAGTTATGAAGTTTTATCCATCATTCCTTTTTTTTTTTCCACAACTTACAGAATTGGTTCGTTGTATAAAAACTATTTCACACGAATATATAAAAATTTGTCTACGGACCATGACCTATATAAAAATTATTCGGAAGTCACACCATGATAACAACTGCAATAGGTAGTCTTTCTTCGAATTCCAACTAAAACAACAAGTAAGTACTACTACATCAAAGGCCGCGTGTAAAGTGTTAAATCTATATTGCATACGACACGGCTTAATGATCTTCGTTTATGCTAGGACTGGAATATAAATTGGCCTTCACGAGTTTCTCAAATAAACTATTCCAAAACAATCACCCACAGTTACAATCAGGATTTATTTCTAAGGCACGGGCGAAGATGTGCTAATTTAGAGAAGCAGATTAATTCAGGATTCTGCCACCGTTAACGGAACGCGGTCGGTTTTTGACGGCTGGTTCGGAAAGGGTGCGGATTTGGAGGGTGGGGAGAAAGGCAACCAAACTACGCGATAAACGCGGAGGTAGGCGGAAACGTATTTTCTGTCGAGTAGGCAGCGCCTCCTCTCGCAAGGGTTAGCGCGGAGTGATACGAGTCGGTTAAGACGCGACTGAGTATGTTTCGTCGGAAGGATGGACGCGTGACAAAGGGGGGTTGGAGAGAGAGAGAGAGAGAGGGGGGGGGGGGTTAGATGTTCGTGGGAGATGATCCCCAACATGTTTGAGCTGCGCGGAGATACATGTTTGCCGTAGCTCGTCGGTAAACATAACGAGAAGGGCTTAAGCATCCCTGCCCCCAACCCCTCGCATTAAACCCAACGACTACAGCGGCAACTGTACCACGAGAACGAATTTTTTTCGACGGGAAATGGAAGTGGGCGCAGGGAAGTGCTGACGAGAGCCTAGCGCACAGCGGAAGCGGAAACGTCCCGACGCGACGTGAGCACGTGTTGGACACGTGGTGTGAAGAGGTGTCAGGGAGACAAGTAAAAAAATAAACTGAGCGAGTCTTACGAGTACTCGCCAGTGATGTGTAATATGTACATCTAACCTCGGTAACGAGCAAATTCACGTGTTCTCGTGTCGCAAATGAACTTATAAATACCAAACCCGGACACGAAATTGAACGTAGAATTATTTAAAATAATTCCGAGCGTGATCAGTATGCGAAAAATTTCCAACTACAATTTCTGTGCAGGGTTTTTTATGCCGGAAAATTACTCCAAAAACACGCCTTTCAGCCATTTTAACTCTTATAAAGATATATTTTAAAACTTAATTTGGAAACCTAACTACTTCTCGGTCCTCAGCGAATTCTTGAATGTTTTTATTCGTAAACAGACTCCACTCGGATATCTTGAGCAGTTGTTCTTCCCTGAAGCTCTGCGCGCCGCACGTGTGCCCAGGTAGGCGGGGGACCTTAACTACTGCCGACTCATGACTTCGACCGGGGCCATAAACGGCTGCTGCTCGCAGCAACGGCGACTGTTCGTCGCGAAGTTGAACCCCACTACCTCCCGGGCCAGCCCTTGGGGGAGAGGGGGGGGGGGGTTGCGCGCAACTTTCGCGAAAACCCGAAAACCCCAAAAACCCTCCCCCCCCCCCTCTTTTAGCTGCAAGCAACGGAACAGTCGCGATAAACCGGAGGGTAGCGCGAGAGAGCTGGTCTTCGACTATACGGCAGAAGTGCCTGGGAAAGTAAAATGGGAGGTTTAAGTTGGGGGAACAACTTTCGGGGACGCGCAGGTCGAAGGTAGACGACGATAGCGGAGGTTACGGAACAGGAACAGTGGTGAAGGGGTTGTGTGGCTGGGGGGAGGTGGGGGGTTGGGATAGAACAGGTCCCCGCGTCGCCGCACGCCCGCACGACGTCTCGTCGTAACGAAAGGACGGGAGGGACGACCGCGTTAACGGCGCGGCGCAGGGGCGTAACTCCTTCCCTCTCTCTCTCTCTCTCGCGCTCCCGCGGACGGCTCCGCGTAGCTCCTACTCCGTCCTCGTCGCTCGGGCACTTGCTAGCACGTGTCGCCACGCGCACACGCGTGCCGGCACTTACACATTCAGGACTGTCCCCCCCCCCCCCGCGCCTATAACCCCCTCCAGAAGAGAAACTTTGGACGGCGCCCAACGCACACGGCGCCCATACTCTCCAACCCACGCCAATTTTCCCCTTCAGACACAGACCAGCTCCACATCCCCACTCCCGGGCCGGTTTGCTCCCCCCCCCCCTCTTTTTTTTTTGAGTTATTACAAACTTTTTAATAAAGTCTTCACGGGAAACTGATGTTTCCGCGGGATGCGGACGCCGTGGAGTTACGAACGAAAGAGGGTGGGAAGAAGAAAAAAAATGAGGTTGCTGGCAGACTGGAGAGGAATTCATAAACTGCTCCTTCCCGCCGGAGAAACAAAAGAAAGAAGGGAAGGAAGGAAGGAAGGAAGAAAGAAAGAAATAAATAAAAAGACGACGCCAGGGCAGCCTCCCCCCCCCCCCCCGGTCCCACAGACGGGATGACGTAGCGTCGTCCCCACACCTGGATGCGAGTATATGAGAGCCGCCGCGTTATTGGAGAATATCTGACGCGGAGCGAGCTTCATTATCTAGCGCGGGCAGACGCGGTCGTTGACGAGGAGGGGGTAAAAGGGGAGGATCGAAAAAATACACTCAAGCGTAAAAAAAAATTATATAAAAAACGGGGGGGGGGGGGATGTGTTGGTGGAGCTCTTAATATTACATCAGCTTCTACACCTCGAACGACAGTAAAAATGTCATTTCATCGACGACGCCTTTCGTAATAAACAATGAGGCGACCTGTTCATGCTTGGCCGATCGCAAATTTCGAGTTGAATCTGCGACTGGGGAAAAAAGAGTAATTTTAATTTACATGTAAAGAAAAGAAATTTTTAAAAAAGAATAGAAAAAAGTTACGTGACCATAGTAATTAGTTTAGGGGAGTGGTTTTCTAAAAAATTTTTTTGCGTACATAAAATTTTTTTCTGTCTGTGATTTGCGTTAAATAAAAAATATATAGGTCTACTTCATTATTGATAAATTGTGGTATAATGCAATATATGTAGTTTTAAATTCTTAAAGGACAGTTCTTATTTTAATCCTAGCATTAATTGGAAGCATGAACCGTTTGTATTTGGCCTTTGTCGTAAAACTGTTTGTTTTTAGGATAATAATCATAAACATGTTTAAAAAAATTGTTTTCCAAAATAACTTGACATTTTCGGTCTGTTAGCTTTTTGGGATACAAATTATTTTAAAAATAAAGAATTTATGACAAAACCCACACAAAATATTTAGTTCAAAAACTGACCTTCACTCGATTCAATTTATGTTTATGTTAGGTTTTAAACAATATGCTTTTAAGCAGTGACCTTTCTAGGGCGGGACTTGGAAGGTGTTTAAGACGGAGGCGGTTTGCGGTGAGCAGTATGTGAGAGCCACCGGCGATTGAGCGTTGAAAGCAGTGAAGTGAAGAGGCCGAGTGACTTCTTGGTGAGCGATAGCGGTCGGCGAGCGGCGGGCTTCGCGTGCGATGATTGGTGCGTCAGTGACCGAAACATAGGGTTTTGTGTGTGCGCGAGGCAGTGTGCTGAGACAGAGGTGCGCGGTTAGACACTATCAGTAGAGAAGAGCCACCGACGAGCCGATCTCCAGTGGGGAAAGTAAATTGCGGACTTAAGGGGGATTATTAGTCCCCGCCGTCTTGGTTTTTTTATCCTTTTTTTTTGTTGCCATTTTCAACCATTTATCCCAATTTTTGGCGCGACACGGCATAATAATCATATCTCCCGGATCTTCTCTACTTTGTTGGAACCACGTATTTACTAACGGGCTCCAGTCTGTAAGCGCCGCGAGGAGACAATGACGTATTATTTCACGCGGATGACTACAACTACCATATTAATCACATCATTTCACAAGTATGGACTTCCAAAAAGTAGCCGAAGCAAAGTCATATATGCCCTGTCAAACAAAAAAATTAGCTCGGAATATTTATTGTAAGCAGTATCAAAAGTCCTAATCCTCCTTAACGAAACAGTAATTTTTTTTGGACGGACAAATAAAACTTAACGAATAATGCAAATATTAGGTATCCATTCAGGACCTGTTTTCCCCACTCGTAGCAGTATTGAACTTGGCCTCGTAACATCACGCAAACAACTGCGGAACAACAAGGGTTATCCACACGTGTGCTCACAACACGGACCAACCAATTATCGACACAGAATCGTACAAACCCCCTCTGCGGTTAAGCGGTTTATCATTACCCACGCTGGCTTTCAACTTCGAGCACTGACTTGTGGGGCTTGCGAGATCAGCATATATTCGTGTTTCCGCTGAAGTTTCGTGCAAACATTATGTACCGATAATTCCGACAAAACAATCGCACCAGGTAATGTGGGCGATTCATCAAGGGCAAACCTTTCAACCACTCACCGCCTTCGACCCAGCGCAGCGCCCGTAAGTGGGAATTCATTGTAGGACAACAATGTGCGGGGTTTTAACATGGCAATAAATCACTAAAGTTTTATAAACTACAATAAATCCGGCTTTTAAAAAGTCTTAATTGGATTTCATGTAGTCCACATTATGTTCCAGTAATAAATTCGCTTGGTGAAACAGTAAATGCTGCTAGTAATGTAGCTTATTATGCTTACATTAGACTGGCGTCACATTGTTATTAGCGGCTAAAATTTCTATTCTTTCGACCATTTTTTCTCAGAATTCAGTTATGCAGGTCTGTTGAGATGGACTAAGTTAGCAAAAATCTAACACGTTGATCTTCAATAAATCATCGAGTACAAACTGGAAACCGCCCGGTTCAACCGCATAGTGTGGCTCCGGCCTTCAAGTGGTATAAAAATCCTGGCTTTTTGTAAGGTTAAGTCTACATCTGTCAAGTGTTAAAAAACAGCAGTTGTTATGTCAACGGTATTGCCGAGAATTTTCTCAAAGTCACGAAAACTCATAAAGATTATAGGGGATATTAATGAGTTATAAAGTAGTTGGAATCGTTTCACAGCTATTTGCTTCATCAGGAATACGGGACATGTGTATTGACCACTACGCTACCTCGCTTCACATATAACAATTGAATACACGCTTTTCATACATTTTCGTCCTCAGAAATGTCAAAAAAAAATTTCTGGGCTTTCAGCGTGGCCATTTGTGTTTTTGTTTTTTTTCGGTAAGATCACTAGGTCGACCTCTAAGCCTTCATGAAGCGCATCTCAGCCTTTGCTGACCTTTTTGCTGTAACTCTCCAGTAACGCACGCACTAACGCCATCGAGCGCCCTACTCCTGTGCGTCCGCGCCTGGACTTACGGTACCCACTGTTAAAAATTGTTTTGGTGTGCCTTTTGGCGCAGTCGTCTTGCGTTCTCGTTCGTTTCGCGGGTTCCGCGTACGCCCCCTACGTACGACGACATCGACGACGACGACGACGACGAGAAATCAGCCGCACAAAGGAAACGACGACGTGCGCACGGGACTGGAAAAGCAAATCACGAAGAAGAGGATTCCGCGAGGGACAAGGCGTGTCGAGGGAAGTTGCCTCGAGGGGAGAAAGAGAACAGGGAGAAAGAAATTCAAGGAAGAAAAAAAAAGGGTGGGAAGGGGAGAGGCAGGGGAGAGTCGGGGTCGTGAGGTCAAGCCATTTGCCTCGAGGTCCTTTATTCTGCTCTCAGCGTTGAGCACGGATCTCGGATGGCCGGAGTCGGCGACAAGTGAACCGTCACTAACATCGGCCTGGGAGAGACGCCACATGGCGCCACTGTACGTCTTCCCCTTTTATTTCTTGTTACGGAGTCTTTTTCTCTTCTCTCCTCTCCTCGCGATCCGGCATTCTCGCCACTTCGTTGCGGATGCGATTGTGTATTTCCGCGTGCCCGGGTGCGAGTAATCGATTAATCGATTTTGTTGGGTTTTTTTTTTTTTTTTTTTTTCGCAGAAGGAACAAATTATCCCTGGAGCAGAAGCGGCGAATTTCCGGTGATTCTGGGAAAACTTGAACTTCAATTTGTAGGGGTGGTTATCTCGACTAGACGTCTGCCCTAACAATCGGCAGAATCACGCCGGATACTGTGTCGTAGTTGAAGTCACTTTCCAACCCACCATGGCGATACCGCAACACGCTAAACAATGCGCAGAGTTTCAGAAAAAAAAACACGCAATTCATAAACTGCGCAAAATATTAGAAAGGTGTCTGTTTACGAAAAAAGCATTTAAGAATAGCTGAGAGCGGATGAGCAGTTGTGTTTCTGTATTTCGTTTCTAAATTGATTCTTAGAAGTTAGTGAAAAATGGCCAAAAAGCGTGTTTTCAGAATAATTTTTTATGCACGAAACAACCGGTACAGGTTCAAGGGACTTGCATTACACCTTTATACTCCGCAATATAATGTTATGATCACCGTTCAAACATCATATAGTGGACTGCGCGCCAGTCCACAACCTTGCTCCTAGAGGCGACACCACGCTAGAAGCATCAATGAGCGTCGCACTTATCATCCCGCCTCACAAAACTCAGATACAATCCCTGACTAGGCGGGTACGCTATCCTAAAACACGGTCATTTAAAAGAATAGTAGGTAGCTTCTCGCAGTGTATCTTCGTGCAGTAATCGTTGTAGCCATGCACGGACACCCTCAGGGTTTAGCGGATTTGGAATTGTCGAATAAGCCGTCCTACCCGGCAAACTCCACCAAATGTAACGTCGATCATACTCGGTGCCTAAACTAAATGAGACGTTGTGGTGAGGATTAATCAAAACAATAACAAAGCTATTACTTGTGAAAAAGGGGAGGGGGGGGGGGTAACTCATAAAACGACTCGCTTAGCTACGAAAGGTACTTCGAAATCAAAACTTCTCACAACCCGGGATCTTAAAATAATAGGCTCCTCCCCCGCGCGCCCGATAGGTATTTCTCGGCCTTTCTGGTCCACGCGACGAAACCCGGGCAGTTTTCGCCGCCGAAACGCCCCCGCGGGCGTGAGGTGCCGGTGCTGGAGGGGGGGGGGGGGGAGGACTGACACGGGGACGACCAAGGAAGGGAGCCAGGGGGAGGCCGAGGAGAGTAACTAGCGCGCGACACGCTACGACGTCAAGGTTCGCCGCGGGGGGCTTCGGCGATGCAGGGGACACACCCCTCGCGCCATTTACATGCAGATTACCGCAGCGCCCGGTATGAAGTTACGGACCGTGACGTCATTACGGGCCGTGGGTATACGGGGTCGGTTGGGGAGGGGGGGGTTCGGGAAGGAGATGTGGAGGAGGTGGAGGAGGAGGGGGGTGGGATGATATGGCGAAGGGGCGCGAGCTAAGTTTAATTAAAGGTTCGCGGGCCGCAGGCGCTAGGCGCTGCTGCGTCGCGCGGGCGTAACTGTTATTGTAGTGCCGCGAGCGGGCGCTGGTATCTCGCGCGCGCCTTTTCGGGGAGAACGGCGGGAAGTTCGTCCGCTCCGCTCTGGAGCGTCGGGTCCGCGGTCGTATAGTTTAATTTGTGGGAATATTACAAAAATGAAAACGAAAAAAAAAAAAAAGCTGTATCAGTAGTAGCTTTCAATATATATACTGTATAGAAGTCGCGAGTAGATAGGATTTACTCTACGTTTTTTCAGGAGCGAATGATGAGCAGCTTGGGAACTTCACCGCTGCAGTGCGCTGCCGTAACACCCTGCATCGTCTTAGGTTGTTATTTACACGTTAGAGCGCAGCACTGTCGCCCGCTGTCATTTCCCCGCACCCCCAACCCAACATTCACTGCAGCTCAAGGTCGTTCAACGGTAGTTTGTGCGTAGGGATGAGAGGTGGGGTAGAGGGTGGGTGGAGGACAACGCATGTTTGAGGGAGGGTGGGAAAGGGGTGTTTGAAGAGTTCGACACTTGTCCGCTAGGGACCACCACAAGTCGATGCCCTAGAGATGGTGGCGATTGCGGCGGTGAATTAACCAACTACCTCAAACCGTATTAGAAATTTTAACCTGGGCTGGCGACTTATACAGTATATATATTCAAAGGTAGTAGGTACCGAACCTGACCCGGCAGATTGCCAAGCTATGCGCTTGACCACATTGGAAATTCGTAAGGAAAAAAAAAACTTTACCTTCGAATTGATGTATGATTTGTCGTAAATAGTCTAAATTAAATATACCGCTGAAACTGAGACACCCTGCGTTTACAGACAACATGTGCGTAGATAGCTATATTTCATGTACCACAACTTTTTTTTTTGGCTGATGATAATAATTTTTTTCCAAAATGATCAGCATCACCAAGGAATGAAAAGTGTTTCAAAGTGATATGGAGCAGGTACACATAAATGGCGTATTATTAGGGACCGGAAAAATTCGCGGATTCATTTCGTGATAGGCTGAAATTCAAACATGTGTACAATTCTGCTGGTTCTGCAATTGGCTCGCAGTTTAACTGGTGCTCTCTGGGCCAATGAGAGACTATCGACCAAAGAAGAGTCGAATCACAAACTACCCAGTGGAAACGCCTCACAATTTAGCACCCGATGAACACGCGTGTTTACTTGAGAAATGGGAGAGGATAATGGAGGCTATCCTAGAGGTCATTGAATCCGCGAATTTTTCCGGTCCCTATGTACATATTATTAATGAGATGAAGCTACCACCACCCCCTTCCCCCCCCCCCTCCAAAGCTAGTAGCTAACGGAGCTCGTGCAGAACGGGCGAGTGTCCGTGGCAAGGATATGTACGAGTTAGGTGACGGGGGGGGGGGGGGGGGGGGGGGGGAGTGGTGGTGTATTCGGGGCATAGTTCTGGAAGAGCAGACTCGTGTATCTCTCTCTCTATCTCTCTATCTCTCTCCCCCCGGGCCGCCGCGGGCGCAGAACCTGCGGCGCAATCAAACAGCCCCGGCGCCTCCTCGCTCCGGTATAGGGTTGATGATGTTTGATCAGGGGCCGCACTTGATGGGCGCGCGCTGCCCTCCCTCCCTCCCTCCCTCCCCTTAAAGCAAAGATGAATCGAGCCAGCGGAGCGTTCACGCGGACGTAACGTGTCCGATGATGACCACGGCAGCCCCGCCGGGTTTCAGGATGAGGGGGGGAGGAGGAGAACACACGGCTCCCCGAAGAGCCGCAGCCTTTGCCGCCGGCGCTGTAATCAACTTTGTGTGCCCCCGCGCGTTTCGGATCATCCCCCAAACCTCCCACCCCCCCCTCCCCCTTACCCTTTTTCCACCAACCTCCACGACCACTGACCAACCCATCCCTTCAATTGATTTTCTAATTCCTTGCTCCCGATGCCAGCGAGCCGCTCCTGCCATTTTCTTCTTCTATTTTTTTTTCTTCCCCCCCCCCTCCCTCCTCGCAAACCAAGTCTTCCCGGCGGTCGCTTTCCGCTTGACCGCCCTCGCCGCGAGAGCGGAAAATTCTTTAGTGCTTCATCGTTCGGGAAAGAAAAATCAACTCTTTGTTGGTCTCCGGCCGGTATCGACTGCGAATTTCGCAAGTGTCCCGAGGAGGAAATTGCCAGCGGCGTCTTTTTGCACTATGGTACTACCGACGTTGGATATCGCGAAGGTCACAAGCTAGCTGCAACCGAATTATTTACCGTAATTCAATTGGGTGAGCGTTACATTCTCATAATTATACGTTAAGCACATGACACTGAAAAATCAGGTGAAATTAGACGGCGAAACTGTCAAAAATTGGTTAATATGATATAGCATCCAAAATTCGCGTTTTAGCTTATATATGCAGTATTTTAAAATGCAGCGTTCCGTATCCTCTCAAAACCAACCTGATTTAGCCTATAATTGATTAGCTGATAACACGCGGCTTTTATGGCCCGATTTCAGGGTATTTCTGATATTGCACCATTTTATGAAAAGTATGCAATTACTTACAAATATTTTTACAAAAGAAATTTAGAAAATGTCAGGACTATAAAATATTTAAATCTAAACAAAACGATTTAAGATTGATAATTTTTATAAAGTGGCTACGCGAGAACATTTATTGATATTTAGTTTAGATTAAGTATCTAATTTTATAATTGCCGTTTGAGTGTGTTCGAAGATACATTTTACCTTGATGAAATCACACTTCCTTTTCATTTCATGAGGTAAACAATTTAAAAAATGAAGGAAAAAACGCACCTATTTCATTTTAGATTATGCTATCGTTTACACTTACACTTTCATTAATTATTGTTATAGCTAAGCTTAGACTAATGAAATAATTGCATCTTATCACAGATACATTATTTTTAAGTTTTTTTAAACAATTGCAACCTTTATTTTAAGTGCCGGATAGAGTATTCAATTTTCTTATCTAGAACATTAGTTGATTCTTAGTTATGCTAAGTATTTCTTAAACAACATTTCAAAATTTTTCACCTCTCTTCGCGTTTCCCACAGGGATACCTATGTGAAAAGTCAGAACTACAGATTTAGTAAATATGGCAATATCCGTTAACCAAATAAACCTTAACTCTTGCAGTTTTTCACCGCAGATGTAAAATCCAAAATATTTATAGTAAACTTACCTACATTCTATTGCATGTTTATAAATCATAACTCATAACTTACATCCCACTTGATTAGCTGCAGAATATAATAAAACAATAATAATAAAACCAAACTGACCACCTCTTCAAATCCATAAAAATGGTAAAGGTAAAAAACATGATATTATTTCATTCAATGTACAGATAGAGTTTTACTTAAAGTTTTATTATTACTAGCTTCCCACAGTGGCTTCGCTCACGAAAATATTATATAATTGTAATAAATATATGTGATGATTTCCAAATAACCAAAAGCAAAGCAATATAACCGTATTTAATAAAATTTAAGGTTAATATAAATAAGGTTTCATTCATTACAAAACCATTCAGGGTTGGTTTAATACAATTTTTTGAACATACGCCATTGCAGTTTTGCAGTGTTTGTCATGAAAAAAAAACTCAAGGATGTACAATAAGACATAAAAATGAAAACATAAGCGCACAGGGAACAAGCCTAAATCAGATGGACTCAACGATGAAACAAAAATTAATCCAAATTGTAGTTTCAGACACGTTCTTATCCACCCTTAAAGAGTTTTTTTGCTACTTCCAATATATCTTTTTAAAATAAATATTTTGAAAATTAAAATATAAGTAATAGTTAATTTGTATGCATTGTAGCAATAAAAAATATTAACTCGAGTGGCAATGCTGATGTTAGTAAAAAAAAATCATTTGTGTGTCAGACTTTTTATGAAAAGAAGTAACTTGTAGAGTATATTCATGGCGATATAATGTGCAACAAATCATAAATGCAATACTTATAACTAAAACAAAAGAAATTACACGAGAATGCAACGACTTAAAACAACGTTTGAAGTCAATTAAGGGGCAAACCTTGTAATATTTTTTTTCCATTTAATATATATATATATATTATAATCTTTCCCTTACAATTTATATTTTAAATTATTAAGCCATACATGCTATATATTTTTTCCAAACTTGTTAAAGCTGCTATTGTCTAGGGACATCGACGGGAGTAACTCACTAATTATTCCACGCGACCAGCTTCGTGATGGTCACCCTGGAGCCTATACCAAGGATGTTGACTGCAAGAAGGGTGAAAAAAAAAAAGCCAGGTCCTGTGATTCGTCGAGCTATGCAATTAAATAACACGCATGTACTTCAAGATGTGGCCAACGTATAAATATATATTTTTTTGACGTGACGTCTAATAAATCGATGAACGCCGGCTGCACGCACGAAAGTGTCCCGTAACGCACATTGTCCCGTTACGCTTTGTCCCGTTACGCTCATTGTACGCTTGCGCCGCATCTATCTCTCTTCCACTCGATTGTAACAACCATCGATTTGACTTTTTCGAGGTACATTAAACTTGAAACACTCTCATTCGTTTCCTACTTTTCCTATCATCGTCCTATCCTTAACAGAATAACACGGATTGAAAGAAATTAAATAGCAAACATGTTTAAAATTTATAGTTAAAATAATCTCTTCGTTAAAGTAATAAATATATTTGAATTGTTGGGTGCAAATAAAAGTAAATTTATCAATTAAATTGTAGATTTCATTTCACTCCTTCTTTGTATCCATACAAAATAGTGATAATTCAATAAAAATGATTCAATTTTATTCATAAAAGTATGCAATCATTTCATCAATGTTTTGTTATGACGTCACGTTAAACTATCGTCCGTAAACCGACTTTACAGACAACCAATTTTTTTTTTGTTTTTGTTTTGAAACCAAAGACGGCGAGGTACATTCCCCTCTCCTAGATATTTATCAGTTAGGACCTTTCGTTGTTCGAGGCGTGAGGGGAAAGAAAAGCGGTGGTTCGCTACTCGAGCGGTCGTCGCCGCGGTCTGTCGGGATGAACTGTTCCGCCGGAGATTATCGCGGGGGGGAACAAGCGATATCCGGGGCGAAAGAAGGGCGATCACCGCACGGCCGAAGAGACCTAAAGCCCTCACGTATATCCCCCCGCCGCCCTGCCACCCCCCCCAGGCCGGCACAACACCCCACGCCGCGCGTGGCTTGCGCGAAAACGAAAGAGCACAGAAACTCTCGCCCGCTCCTCGGGAAAGGGAAAAGACCTCGCCGCCCCCGTCTGTGATCCGCAAGTTTCAATCCCGAGCCGTTGGGGGAGAAAGAGAGAGAGAGAGAGAGAGCCCGTGTTTGCCCACGGCTACCCGCTACCCCACTCACCCCGCCCCTCCTACTACTATCCTCGTCCCTGGAGGCTCCCAGCCAGCGGCGGTCCTCACTCGGAGGAGCCTGGAAGGAGGGGGGAAGAGGGGTCCCTCCAATCATTAGGCTGTGAGCTCTCTGTCAATATTGACACGGGGGCGCCCGATCTGGTGATGGCAGGATGAGGGGGCGGATGGGGGGGTTTTAGCGTTAATGCCGGGTTGCTCGTTGCTTCCCATCGCCCCCGGACCCAACCTACTTTTCCCTTTTCACCAAAAGCCCCCCCTCCGACTTGCAAAAGGGGGGGCCAATCATAAAAATGGAGGAGAGAAAACAGTTGCCGATGCAGCAGAAGGAAAGACCCGCCCCCCCCCTCCCCCAGGGAGAAAACGAGTCAAGGTTAACCAAGAAAAAACCTGCTGTAATATACATGAACGACGTTCGTGGTGAATTCGGAATTCTTCCAGTTCGTGTCCCTCTGGGGCCAGAGTAGCGCTCGGCTGCTGCAAGGCAGGTCTGGCGACCATCACAACGTGCGCTGTCTCTGCGTGGGCACGCAATAATATCAACCAGACCCTTGAATTATACCTACTTATACGCGTGAATCCTACGAGGGAAAGCTATCAATAGGGACCGGAAAAATTCGCACCTTGGATGACCTCTAGGATATACTCCACAATCCCCTACACACTCAGGCAAATTCCACCTGCTCATTGGCCATTGATTCGTGACACCTGTCAACTGGGACGCTTGCGATTCGATACTTTTTTTGGTTGAAGGTTTTCCATTGGCTCATAGTCCTTCATGTAAACTGTGAGCCAATCAGAGAAGCAACATAAAGGTACAGTTGTTTGGATTATAGCATATCGTGAAATGAATCCGCGAATGTTTCCGGTCTCTAGCAATTAATTAAGTCACAAAATCGATTTGTAGTAGCAAGTATTTTCCAAGACAGTCAAGTGGAATAGGATATTAAACCAATGGCTTATCAGCACAAGTAAACGCAGTGGTCTTCAAAATTACGATACACATTGAGTAACAGCATAGGTACATGTATTATCTCTCACAGAAACCTGTTAGATAATGTACAGTATTTTACTTCTAGCATACAAATAAAATATTTGACAACTATTTTATTATTTTCAAATTTTCATCTAAAACATACACTGTATTTTTTTTCTGTCTGCACTTACTACTCTTAATAATCTTGCAAAATTCATCTCAAACTAACGTCTGAAGGCGTCCTTGGACTTATTTTGTTTATAGAAAGCTGTCAGGAACGTCAACGTTACTATCAGGATCAGAAAAATATACTGTGGAAATTAACGTTACCATGACGTAAAGAAGTAAAGACAAAAAAGGCGACCAAAAAGAAGTGACCCCTCAACTTTTCAGGAATCGCATTCCATCGAAAACTTATCCAGCTTTATTTGTTTGTTTGTCAGACGCGGTAAACTTCTGTTTCGCTCTCGCTTTCTCTTCGGAAGTTACTGTTCGTGAATAGTAATATAGAGTTTTTATAGATTGGAACGTAAACAGCATTTATTTATTTTTATATTTCCGAAAATGTTGGCAAACATGGAGCTAAATCTAATGCCTGGTGAACAAAATCACAAACTGCCAGGAGTAAAATTTAAAAAAAAACACTGTCTGTACTTACAAAACAAATACGTTAATCAGAATTCCAGCGCATTTCTGAATAGAATCCGGTTTTAATAATATAATATACGTATTACATTAAATGAGCAAATAAAATTTATAAGCTTTTTTAACTGATTTTTATAGTACCGATTAAGCCATTCTCTCACTCTTTCCTCCACCCCACCCCACCCCTTGTTTTAATCTATGTTCATAAAACGCTGTGATGAGAATAACTTTATACTTTTTTTAGTGAGGATACAAATAAGTTTTCAAGTTAAACTAGCTAAAAAAATTTACTTATCAAACAATAAAACTTATTTCCAAATCAATTGAAATGGTGTTGCTTGAATCTCTAACACTCAAGAGATACTTACAAACGCAATATGGTTGGCTACGATGCATTCGGATGCAGAAAGGTTGTGGCTACGCATTACGGGCCTCGTCTACCCGGGAAAACATGCTTCAGAAAAAATTCCACGCGATTTGAAACTGCTCAGATATCCGAGTTGTGTCTGTTTATGAAAAAAAAAAACATTTACATTGAAGGTGGATGATTATTTCTGTTATTGGATTTCGTTTTTAAAACTGTATTTTTAGAAGAGTTAAAATTGTTGAAACCCGTGTTTTCAGAATATTTTATTAGGCATGAAATACCAAACACAGATTGATTTTTGATAGCACTCAACAGACTTGCATTACACTTTTATGTTCATTTCTCCGCCATGTAATGTTCTTTAAATTATGATGGGCTGTATCTTAGCAGAACACATGTTTTGTGTGTCAAAACAAGTAACCAAGAACCTCTAAAAGAATTTATGTTGTTTCAGCACATTGAAAAAAAAAAAACCGTCACAAACAGATCTGGACAAAATTATCGAAAGAAAATATTGTACCACTGTAAAATTATTTGTATTTCATTCAGAAGTTTCTGTTTACTTGAATGTATTGTCAAGTAATTATTTTTCTAAGTGAATGTTTAATTATTTTAGTTTAATTTTATTTCAAGTAATCATGCATTATAAATGCAAAATGTAGCAGTAAAATGAAGTCAAACAGTACAAAAGAAAGTATCAATTTTAAATTCCTGCTTTAATTAGTGTCTGATTATCAAATTTCCAGTAGGGCCTATATACTTATGCATTTAATAACTCTTAGTAACTACTGCCCAATTTGTAATTTTAATTATTAAATTTAATTCCTAAATATTTGAAATGTACGTTAAAATGATAGAAAATATCTCAAAGATAGTCACAATATGATACATAGAAATAAAGCAGTCAATCAAATAAAATGTTTAGAGCTTTACCGCACAACACTATCAGTTTCATAAAGAAAGATGGTAGGTAGCAAGCTTACCTTGTAGTTAATGATATATAAATTGTATATACGTACGTACAGCATAAACATTCGAATTTAGCCTATAGAAACTGTAGGTGAAAATATTAAAATAGAAGGTGATAGATAAATGTCTTGAAAGAGAACAAAATTATGAAAATAGTATTAATAATATCACACAATTTATAGGAAGGGCTGAGAGAGAATCGAAGATGAGACAAGCGAAGAAGTGATGTAGTAGCAGAGCAAACTAAAGATCAGCAAAAGAAAAAAAATCTGCTCACTAAAATGATTCAGACGAAGCGTACGAATTCCAGAATATTCCGGATCATCATTGTAGTCGTTTCCCAGACAAATGATGAGTTTAAAATTCCTGTTTACAGTCTGAATTCAGTAATCAAAAATGTTTAATAGAAATTTTAAAAAAATGTTTTTACTTGTGTTTCTTAATGCAATAGGTGTATGTAGGCTGATTCGGTATCACGTGGCTATGAACGAGGATGGTTTCTATAGATACTACTGCAGTACAAATTAGGCTGCTGATGATGAAAAAAATGGTGGGTGAATAATACAAACAGAGCAAGAAAACAACACAAGGTCCATCGACTTCCAAGACTCGTGGCGTTGACTTCCAGTCTACGCCTGGGAAGAAGCACGGAGCACGAGAGAAACTTCCTGCTCCGCGCGGTTTTAGTATTCTTCCGGCGAAATATCCCCGGCATCCCTCCCCTGCGCAAACACCTCCGAAAGCTTGGGCCGGGGACTGGCTGGTTTGCTGAAAGGTGATAGGGGGGGGGGAAGGACTAAATGCTATTCCGCCACCTCGGCGAGACAACAATAGCTGCTCTCGCGCGCGGCACCGGCGCGAGAGGGCGATAGCCGCGCATTCTAGCGGCCGCCGGGCTGAACCTGACCACAGGAGGAAGAAGGGGAAAAAATAAAATACCTCTGGTCCTTTTTTTCCCCGAGGAAGGCCCGAACCGCATTCGTCGTCACGCCGCGCACGTATGCGGCCACACACACACAAGCGCGCATGCGCGCAGGAGACAATGGCCGCCATCACAGCGCGCGCGTGGCCGGTGAGAAGGGGGTTAGAGTTGGGGGGGGGGGGGGTAGTAGGAATTGCATCGCGAGGACGGCGTGGGGTGGGAGGTGGTGGTGGTGGTGGTGGTGGTGGTGGTGGTGGTGGTGGTGGGCGAACCACAACAGGGGGCAGCCAGAAACACGGACCGACAACGCTTTCAAGCCATGTTGGGTGGGTGTGAAGGGGGGTCGCGCGCAATACGGCTCGCGTTACAAACGCTCGCCCGCGCGCGAGATACAGACCCGGGAGCAGAAGAGACCATCTCTCCTCCCTTACTCTAACACCCCCCGACCACCAAAGCAGGTGGTGTGGTCTCCACAGCACAATGGGGGTCTCCGCGGTGCTCTCGATTTACACGTGACTTAGCGCGAGTCCACTTCCTCTCTGAATTGGGGGGGGGGGGGGGGGGGGGGAGGCAGCGTCCACAATATCGCAAAGTGTTTCAGGCAGCATCGTCGACGGCCAGAACCATTAACTGGCAAAATTACTGGAACTGCAGGCTAATTGGATGGCAATTAGCAACAGCAATCCGAGTCGCGAAATCACGAAACCGTAACGTATCATTTTACCTGTGTAGTAGTAGAGCATCTTCCCCCGAAAGCAGGTGGATATTAAAGTAAATGCCTTGCTAGAAGTACAGAAGATGCAATCTCAAAAGAGTAAAATGTAAATAATATAATATAAAACTGTCTTAATATATTTACATGAATAATTTGTGCAATACTGATATATATATATATATATATATATATATATATATATATATATACACACACGCATTTTATTATGCAGATAATATTAATTTTCTTCTGACAACTGGGCTTCAGTTTTTGGAAAGGCTAATAAATATGTAATAAAAATTACACAAATTGATGACAATTATCTCTCTCTGAATGTAGATACAACAAAATATTTATTAAACTTTCTGTAAACATGCTGGTCATCCCAGCAGAACTGAACTTAAAATGTATGAAAGTAATTAAATAAGTTGAAACTGTGAAAAATATTTTAGAAAGATTTCAGGAAGTAAAGTGTTTAGTTAACGTGCTCAACAGGTTTCTGAAATGGGACAATTTTTTTTTAAAAAATCATTAAGTGGCCATCTAAGAAATTGTTTAAAATTCTAAGATCAGACATATGATTATAAAATAGTGTATATTGTTGTAGAGTGAGAAAATATATACCAAAAGGATAGCAGAATTAATTAATTACAGTTTTATTTGTTACTCAAAGTTACACTATTAATTAAATGAAAACATTTAAAATGTCTGTCCACAAATTAAAATCTGCTTCGTTCAGTTCACAGTTCACTATCCCCACTGGACTCGGCTCGACAGTGGCTATCTCTCTCTACCGCTCGTCTCTTACCACGCACCTCTGTCTCGAACTACTCACTCGTACTACACACAGCACAGTCCCCGATGCACCCGTCTTCGCACACGAGGCCCGTCGCTCGTCGTCCCATTATCGCTCGCAAATGAGTCATTCGCCCGCTTCACTTCACTTGCTCTGAGACTGGCGTCGCCGCTTTTGTACCCCCTCCCCCCCTCCCCGGTCTGTAATGGTCTCGCACACCTTTGACGTGTCGCATCATCAGGGTCGACCCGACGCCCGAAGCTCTCATAACAATGGCGTCCTAGTTACGCCACTCCACGCGACGGCCTCCGGGAACCCCCGCAGAACCCTATAAATGGGTTGAGGGACCGATGTCAAAGCCCGGGGGAAGGAAGGAGCCCGAGCTGGGGGGGAGGGGGGGTGTTTATGTTTAGTGAGGTCGGGTTGCTAATCCCGTAAATGACTGTGCCAACCCACCTGGGGTCTAACGGGCCGGCTGACCGGCCTGCCTGGGGTCTAGCCTCTAGTATGCTCGTAACACTTTACTGTTTTATTCCCACAATACATATTTAATAACCAAATGATAAGGACTCTTTGCTTACTCGTGTGTCCAACGTAATTATTTATGAATATTATTTATGAATAGTTAGGAATTTTATACGCTACATAAATAGGAATATATTTACGCGGGTAATGGAAAATAAGGGCAATAATTATCTTGAATTTGTATAACTGATATGTGTATGTTATCATGTATGCATTTGTAGATCGCTGTGTGTTGTGGTTTAGCTGTGTAGTAATATTATTATAATACTAATGATAAAGTGAATAGCACTAATGTGGATCTAAGATATTATTGCAATAAATCTGAAATAAGTTACTAAGAAGAACGCACACGGTGTTACACGTCAGAGAGTGACAACATGTGACCACCCAAAATAAAACACTTTAATTTAATAACTAAGGCGTGTTCTACTTATGTAGCTGTATTTTAAAAGTTACTATATTGTTACACTTCCATTTCTTTATACACATCTCTATGGAGTATGCTAATATTTTTGCTTTGTGGTACGCTTGTCTTCAAGGTATACATATATCTTTGGCGTTACAGTCAGTGAGTGAGTGATGAGCGTAACTCTATATAGAATACTTACCTTATGATATATGTGAAAAAAGGTAACCACGCATCATCTTGGTCTCTGAAAAAAATACATTTAAAAAAATAAGTATATGCCCAACGCACACAAAATTAACATCCACAAGATACAAAATAAATGCATTATTCTTTATTTTTCTCCAAGTACCAATGTCACATAGTTTAAATATAAAATATAATACTAAACAAAACCATTACAGTGTATGGCTAGCCTACGTGGTCTAGGAGTCGTATGTTTGAGATCCGCCTCGGAAACGACTTATTGTTTTAAAATAAGTTAAGTTTCTAAGCCGGTCCCGCTCAAAGCTTCAAAGCGTGGATCAAAAATCATTATAAACGGGGGGGGGGGGGGGGGGGAACAGAAAAACTGTATCACTTCGGTTAACAATTATATCATGGACTTCGGGATGTACAATAATTACAACAAAGAAATTCGAACATGTCACAACAACACAGAACACACAGTAAGACACGGTGTTGTAATGTTACTAGTGTAAAGTGGAGTGTGATATCAGAGGAAGTGTTCAGTTTGAACCGAGTGTAAGCGCCGACGTGGTGCAGTTGTCGAGTCAGCAGGTGCTCGCCGGGTCTCCGTTGTTCCGCGAGGCCTCGAGCCTGAGACCTGCTGGCAGGTCGCTTGGCGTGGCAGAGTCGGAGGAGACTAGGAGACTGCGTCATGAGAGAGTCGGTGTCCCGCCAGTGCAGTAGTACTGCGAGGTCACTGGGAGTTCTGGACATACGTGGAGTGTCGTCTGGAAGGCGCCACGAGCCTTGCAGCGGTACGGAGTTAGACCGGTGCTCACGAGCGAGGTCCTGGGTTCGACCCTCGGTTAGAGTCCACAGCGACTAGACTTCTTGCATCAGGGCCGAGCAAGCAGAGACGACGAACCAAACAGGAAGGTCCTTAGAAATACACGTCGGTGTACTGATTGAAGGACACTATGACCCAACTCCCGAGATAAACCTTTAAAGGCAGGTGACAAGTGCGAAGATCACGAACCCAGCGCATTCTCCTCTTCCCAACCCCATCCCCTTCTATTAAAAATATTATACTGTTTTATCTGATTTTTTTAAGACCATAAAACAGTGTCTTCTGACAGTATTGTATACATTAGTATTTATTCCTAAAGAAAAAAAAATATATATAAATTCTGAACACATATTATAATTTCACAGGATGTGCTATAGTGTGTCTCGCGCTTGGATGGCAGTACAGAGAAACTGGCGCTCACTGTTGCCAGATTGATACTACCCTACTGTACCATCCAAAACTATAGTAATATTTTTAATTTGACTATATTTTGAAGTTTTTTAAAACCATAAAATACTGTGTATCGTCAGTATTATTACAGTGGAATACATTCTGAAAGAATAAATATAAATTCTACAAAAAAATACAGTTATTATTTTACAGTAGAAATTATTTGTAGCAATCGGTCACTATTAATAACAAGGCACTCCATTACTTATGTGTTGGTCAAACAGAGCAAAAAATTCTTAATAATATTAAATATAAAAAAATTAATGACAAAGATATAATTATGAAACATACGATGGCATCTTTCATTTACATGTTCCGTAGAAGAGGGAATTGCATGTTATTAGTAGGGACTGGAAGAATTCGCGGGTTCAAGGACCTCCAGGATAGACTCCGTGATCCTCTGCACACTCGGGCAAACGTCACCTGATCGTTGGCTGCTGACTTGTGAGGCGTCCCAATTGGGAGACTCGTGATTCGATACTGCTTTGACTGAGGGTCTGTGATTGGCCCACAGTCCACCAGGTTAACAGTGAACCAATAGCAGATGTTGCGTAAAGGAACAATTATTTGCATTTCAGCATATAGCGAAATGAATCCGCGAATTCTTCCGGTCTCTAGTTATTAGATGAAATACAAAACAAGGGAAAAAAATTCCCAAATTCTCATTTCAAATTATTTTTTCTTTACGAATAAAATATTTTAAGTATGGTAGATGTAAAAAATTCTGCATTGCATGGTAAGTGGTGTCTAAAAAGTTTCGTGCTCTTTTGTGTCCTACACCTGGCGACAGAGCACGTTGGGACGACAGCGGATATCATGGTGCGCGCTGCAATCCAAGGTTGAGACGCGCTATAGTGTGGTCGGCGGCGGCGACCAGGAGGCGGTGGGTGGGGCGGGGCGAGAGGGGATGATGCGACGCCGCCTCCCCGGAGACCGACGGAGCCAGTCAGGTGGACGAGGAAGAAACCCCCGCGGGCGGACCGGCCCTAGCCGAGGACCGCGGAGGGAGGAATCAATGATGTGAAAGTCTCGAGGCCAAATACAAATCTTGTCGCGCTGGGACCAGAGCAGAAATAAAACTTCCCTCTTTCTTTTTTTTATTTATTCCTCTCTTCCCCCTTTCCGCGGGGGGTTCACAGAACCTAAGGCCCTTCGTCCTTGCCGCCAGAAGCAAAAAATAAAAAAAATAAAAAAGAATAAAACTTCTCCCTCTTGCGCGCGTGGGGCAAGGAAATATAAAAATAAGACGAAATGAACCACCCACGAACGAGAAGCTGCAAAGGGCGCATCAAGAAAATTAAAGTGGACTGTTGTTGATACCACGCATACCATAACACAGAGCGATGATTCCTGCTACACGGACATGCAGAAGATGAGTCGCAGGTAGCTTTCAGCCAACCGCGAAGCAGAACGCCCGAAAACCACCCACCCCCCCCTTCCCCCCAAAGAACTTGGATGGACAACAAAATCACTGAACGCAAAAAAAAAAAATGGCACATAGGCCTGTGTTTACGCTGGTAATTTAATGCTATGTGAATTTACGTTTGATTGTACGGGGAGGGGGGGGGGGGTGGAGCGAGGGAGGGAGGGAGAGAGAATAGTCCCCCACCAGTTATATCGGCTACTAGCGTGATGTAGTGTCATGTTGGTGAGTATTTAAGGCTTACTAGCAGGGTCGACACCATGTACTCGATTCTCGGGTTTTGTGCTTGGTTTTTTTTTCTCCTCAATAAAACCCAGTCTATAATCCCACGTGGGTTATTTCAACATAAATATAAATGTATTATAACATTTTTCATTACAGTTTAACATAAATAACAAATACAAAGTACGTAGGCTACGTAAATACAGAAATGCACAAAATTACAAAACGCAGTCCGGTTTCAGCTTATTTTTACTAACACTTAAGAAAATTATACGAGCAATAAGTACATATTTTTCATTTAGAAAACCTAAAAAAAAAAATAAAAAAAAGTGGCAAATTAACAGAAGTTTTTCAATAGGCCAAGCGAGTTCGTTTGGTCATTCCAGCGCTACGCAATGATACTTCAGGGAGAAACGCAACCAGCAACTGTTTTCCGCCGAAATGCTTCCTTGTCACTGGCAGAACTAGATACACAGGATGAGTATTTTTAAAAAGAGGGCCCCGTGGAACACGTGTGAAAAGAATGAGTGGTTGGGTAAATACAGCAGACACCTACAGTATGACAACTGCCTACCCAGAGGAGGTGCGGAATGTGTCTACCACAGGACATGTCCAACGCACCCTTTAGATTGGTTACTGTCACACTGTTCTGTATTTACTCAATCACTGCTTTACCGCACGCGTTTCACGGGGCCTCTTTTTGAATACCCTGTGCATACTACGTAAGTTTTCGTTTCGCATTGATTTCTCTACTTCCTCCCTACACTCAAGTAGCTGCACACTGTCCAAAATTGTCCAGCTGAGATTTGAAAGCAACGCCAGTTACAAACTATCGGGGTTTATTTGGAGCGGCCTGCACAGCTTTACACTACACGCCACACCATAGTTTAAACAGGACACTTCCATGTTAGCAGTTGAGCAAAAACCCGGGTTTAAAATAACTTTACCCATGTAGGATTTTTCAGTTTCCCCCCCCCCCTCCAAATCATATACGTTTTTTTTAATTACATACTTTTTTTCAAAAGGTCTGCATTATAGTGGGTTTTCTGGAAAAAAAATTTAAACAATAAATCATTAGACAAGATGGATTTTTTTAGAAACTTTAATTTTATTAGTAAAACATTTCAATAAACTTAAACATTAGACTTTAAGTCATTACGAAATTTCACCTCTAAAGGAAAGAAAAAAGGGAAATACGTTGTTACAGTAATAAATTATACCTTAGAAGATAATAAAGCAAAAGTAAGGTTATGGTTTACGAATATTAAACATACATTAATTTCTAACTTCATTTTACCATTTTCTGAAATTCCATCCGTAAGGGGCGTGCACGTGGTAAATTGAGTTTAGTAAAGTAAACAAATCATATCTACAAATCTACAAGAGCAATAGGTAAGAAACTAAGCATGAACCAATTACAATCAAATATGGGTACTGTATTTATTCCATTTATCAAAATTTGACTGCTAAGGGGGTGAAAAGGAATAAGTTGGGGTTTATAATGAAAAAAGCACATTTCCGAAGCTGATAAGGGCAAGACGACAAGTTTGGTATGAATAATAAACGACCAAACACTATCAACTATTTTTTGTCATTTCTGACATTCTAGCCCTAGGAGAACAAAAATATGATAAATATGGTTTAAAAATAATAAAAAAAGAAATCTTCGAAATTCATCATACATGTGAAAGACAACATAATATATATCAACAAAATAACCCCAACTTATTTATCATTTTCTGAAATACACTCCTAAAATTTAACGAGTTTTTACCCTTAATTTACATTTTAGGTAAGAGTAATATTATCTGGAACAGGTAGTCTTTACTGAAAATAAATAGGCCTATATTACCACTTTCGAAATTCCAACTCTGAATTTTTTTTAACGTAACCTTGTAACAACCTGACAGTTTTACCACTTATAGTTCTTATAAAATTGCATTATAAGTACTACCCTGGAATTTGTGAGAGGCAAATCACATATGGTTCCCTACTATTACACTATAAATATTTCAGATATATGATAATATACTGCGTGTAGCAACATATGTGAGCAGTGTCGAGATGTGGTGTACAAAATTCATATCACCGCATATTACTAGGCTGGCATAAAGATTATAAAGTAAAAAATATATGTGCATATTAATATCATCGCGGAAATGGTAGAACCAAACTGGTCGATGAACAGACTTAGTTGTACATTCGGGTAGGGGGGGGAGGGGGTTAGTTGGTTAAAATAAGCTTTAAAAAGTAAAATTAAATCGAAAAAATTGAAAATAGCAACACTGATGATTTGGAACATCAGCGCTTCAATCCACTTGTCAGTAAAATAAAATACGATGAACACTTTCTTCAATAAAAACTTTTTTTTAATCTTCTGCGCTTTGTGTATTACGAGAGAAATGCACGGCACCTAAGTAGAGTAAATAGAACGAAATTGTTTTATTATTATTTCTTTACTTTTTACAATAAAATTAATGAAAATGAGAATTTATAAATAACAACTATAGTCTATAATAAAAATAAAAATAATAGGGCAAACTTGTTTATATTTTTATTCATTTGGCGAAAATTCCTTGTCTTTATTTTGAGGAAAATTATAAAGGTACCTAATATAAAATTCCCCCCCAAAAAAAATTCAATTTCACAGGTAAAAGTAAAATATCAAAGGTGGTTTAAACGCTCCACTCCAACGATTACATCCTTGTACTAGCTAAATCCTATTATTTAACGGTAATAATTTACGAGTGTTAAGGCAAAATAACTTACATATACATGGGGAATTAAAATTAATGGAACAATTATAACAAAGAACCTGTCCCCCCAAAATTGTCGAATCACATAATTAGCATGAACATTTTTTGATGGCTATGGAAATGAACTTAAGGATATGCGGTTACTTATAGATTTGTTGACGTTAATTTAAACTTTCCGTGCATAAATTAACGTTCAAATTAATGACACCTGCGTGGTTTGGAACACGCTCACAATATACTTCCGTCAGCTATCCCTCCGCCTTCTTTTACTTTTTTTTTTTATTTTATCCAACTCGCTTTCCCGAAACTTCTCTCCCTCCCCCCGGCCCCGCTGACTCCACCGACCGACTGCGAAGCGAAATTGCACCTTCTTGTCAAAGCCGCTCGAATCATTAACGACTTCAAAAGAACTTTAATCGAAAAAGTTAAAGCAACAGATACCGAGAGAAGATGGGACCAGGGGGGAAGGAGGGGAGGTTGAAATGAATGGGGGCTACAGTATTTACATAGCTAAGTTGTTAATCTTATCCCTCGCGCAGGGCCGCGGGCTGGATGACGGAACCGCGTGGGATGAAGTGAGGTAGGAAACGGGTAAAAGAGGAAGGGGGGGGGGGGGGGAGAAATGATGTTCGCGCGCGAGTTACTCTCCGACTAACGGCAGCCCCAACTTTTTCGTTTCATGTCTGGCCGAGGGCGGAAACAGTTATGAATATTCGCTCCAACACGACGAGGAGGCTGCCTCCCTCAGTATCCAGGATAGTGACCGGCGGTTATGTGTATATATATACCTATATATGTATATATATATATACATACATACATACACACATACGCACACCAACACACATTCGCGTGGCGTGCTTACTGAACCCGAGCGCTTTGCGTTTCCGGGGAATAAATTACGCTTCAGTAATCTGTGAAATCACCAACTACAGTGACCAAAATCTAAAGACAATGATTTGAGTAGGTACATTTTTTTTTGCAGGCGGGGGATCAATTAAAATAAAAAAGGGTACATCTTAAATATTATAGGAAAGTCACTGAAATGACATCAGATTCGGGAGGGCGGTAAAAGTAAACCAAAGATGTTAGGTTGAAAATGAAAATAAGTATTTTTTTTTTATTTCCTCGTGTGAAGCCTACTACTCTTTCTTGTTTCACAGTCATTTCAGTCACGTCTAACTCCACGTCCAACGTGCAATCATCATAAATATGCCAATGATTGTTCCTCATTCGATATTTTCCTCATATAGTTACTAACATGTGTTGGTGCATCTATAGTTTCAAGCTGTTCATATTTACAGTTAATTGGCATAGTTTTTTTTTGGCAAACACATATCCACCCGACTTGATTTCTCTTAACATTTTTTTTTTCTTTTTCACTGTTTCCAACAGATACAAATAGGTGATTCGTAAAGCAGAGGTTTAAAGCACAAGTTTAATGCTAACAATTAATTTTGTGACCTTAATAGGTATTACAGTGTATTTTGTTGACAAACAATTATACGTTTATAAAAATTCTTATCATTAATATATTATACATATTGATATTCGGAGAGGAATAATTACCCTCATAAAGCCACAAATCTTACCATTTCGCGTCTGAATTTTAAAAATTCCCCGGACCACCCTCTGATGTGAGGGCATACGCCCTTGCGGTACAGTCCGGGCCTACCCAAAAATAAATCACTGTGGCATCGTCTGTGTTTCGTGATTGGTCAAGTTTCTTTCAGGTACATGTCTACTGTCAGTAATCACAGTAATTCGGTGCGGAAGCACTCAAAATGGCAAGATCAAATAATGCAATGGCTTCTCTTACAGACGGCACAATTCAAGGAAGAAACAGCTACAGTGGGCATACCATATTGCAGTCTCGCGGGCGTTACTGTTTTTTTTTCTTTTTTTTTTTCGCGAAAGATTCCTGCCTCTAGTAATGCACCTGATATAAAACTAGCCAGTTAAGAAATAACACGCATTTGAAACCGTGGGGACGGCATGCAGTGACGTAGTTAGTCACTTTTTACCCCCACAATATTTGGGCGATACAGGCCGTTATAGAGATTATGTGAGAAGTGAGTATTTATTTATATAATTTAGCTTACTGCCTTTGTCTAGAAAATATTTTTCCAAAACAATTGTTCAAGTTTTAATTTTGTTTAAAATTTACAGTAAAAATACAAATATATTTCTGCTTATCAGTTTACGATTATTATACAGCCGGTATCAGTTATTTTCATGGCGATATTCGTCTGTACGTAGTTAAGCGTATTCAGCATTCCTTGCAACAAACCGAAAATCAAACACACTAACGACAGACAGTGCAGATAGTTATATTATATTTGTCAATCACAGCTTCTTGTGACATTGAAAAACTCTGTAGTAGCGAACTTGTGTCTGTGACTTCTCGCCGAATAAACGCCCAGCAACTTACCATGACCACTTCGCGCCTGGGCGTGATAATACGTCACCACATCCGAGAGATCCCAGCCAATGGGTGTGAATGGTGCTTGAGCTCACCTGATGGTGGTTAATAGGCGTGAATTATAATTCCCATCGTTATACACAAGTCACTTCCATGAAATACAATCGTTTTAAAATGAATGTTTCCCCAATGCAAGCAACACTATTATTTCATCCAATCTTTTTTTTAGTGTCCCGCAAACATGGCTGGACAAAAGCTGCTTCACCCAGTGTCCATGTGGTAATGCAAACGTGCCCACTCCTAGTTTCGAACAATTTAACTTCTTCGATTTGCAAGACGAGAAAGATGGAGGGGGAGGGGGAGGGAAATCCACATATAAGTACTGCTGTAGACATATTCTTTTAATAGTTTTATCCTTGTCATTTGGCTTAACACAAATGAAAATAACATGAAAAACACTCAGACTATTATTAAATAGAGGAAAAAAAATGTGATCCTTAGGTACATAGTACATATATAAATTATATCCACCACCAAAAAAAACATTGTTATATATATTTAAAAATAAGGAGTGGCTTGAGTTCGTTAGCGGCCTGTATAACGTCCTTTGTGAGCACGGCACTAGGAAATGCTAAAACGCAATCACCAACAACTGTGAGCACTACAGTATGCGGCGGCTCGAGTATTTCCTCTCTCTCTCTCTCTCTCTCTCTCTCTCTCTCTCTCTCTATCTCTCTCTCTCACTCACTCTCTCTCATCCATAGCGCTGGTCCCCAACTCCCCACCGCTCGGAAGATTTGCAATTGAACAATGCGCGTTCATTTGTCAACCCCCCTCCTGCTACGACCGCCCACACACAGGGCGACGCAAGCTGTGCTGCCATGAATCCTATAAGCCCCCCCCCCCTTTCCCTTCCCTTCTTTTCCGAACAACCCAACCCTAGCACCCGCCAATTGTTCGGCGCGAGAATTTAAAACAGATATATCGGTCAAGAGGAGGTGAGAAGGGGAGGAGGGGAGGGGGGGGGAAGGAAGGCTGGTCGGATATTTTTATTGGCGAGCAGCCGCGCGCTGGACTCGTTTCGCATTGCGACCGTGGCAGTTTTTACCCCCTCCCACTCCTCCCCCTTTTTTTTTTTTTTTTTTTCCAAAACCCACTCACCAAGCTTTCCTAATTCCGGCTACATTGTAGGAGAAAAAACCCGTAAACAAGATACATTGTCGGATCCCTGATCCCGATTCGTTTCGGCGAGTTCATGAAACCCCCCCCCCCCTCCACCCGCATGGTATGGAGGGGGAAAGGGGGGTAGGGTTACAGCGGTAAATAAATAAAAACCCGACAAGAATTCCCAACGTTCGCGCGCGTGTTTTATAAGTGATTGAAAAAGGAAGGGAGGGGGAGGAGCGCGTGTTGAACCGTTCCAGAATCGTTCGTTAACTTTGTTTCCAAATGAAACTCTGTACTGTTTGCAATAAAACTGTAAGTTAAGACCCCGGAGCAGAAATATGAAAAAAAAAAAAAAAAGAATAAAAAAACTACCTCCCTGTGTTTCGCGTGACATGCCTCGTAGTTGAAATGTATTTTGCAAGCTACGTGCAGTAAAAACGAATTAAAAAAAAAAAACATGGTGGCGTTTCGATTAGTCCCCGCCATATTGGATTTGTTGTTACAAGAAGCGACTTCACAGGGCCGAGGTCTCACCCAAGTGCTTTTATTACCGACGCGCCTGTCATTAAAATATTTGTTATTTAATGGTAGAATCCTATTCATTATTTACTATGAAAGTAAATTTATTAAATTTTAATAACCCTAAAAACAATTTTATTGTAATTATTATTATAATTACCGTCCATTTGTCATACTTCCAACATCCGGAATGTCCCAGAACTCAGTATCAAACCGATAAACGCGGTAGGTCCATTAATTACGGTTATTCAGAATATTTTTAAAAATCTAAAAAGTGTCAAAGTTTTTTAAGATATAAGCATTTTTTATTTTGGATACCATGTATAAAAAAATTTTTGTTACGCAATAATGATTAAACCCTATTATCCTTCTGGCAACAATCCAAAATAAACTCAAACATGCTATAATTTCGGGTTGGAAAGGGGGGGGGGGGAATTATTTGCACTTGTTACAACCTGACGTATACTATATATAACTAGCTCCAGTACGTTACTGACGTAAATAAATCACTGATTATATCACGCTGGCAGTTACAGCTGTCATAATTATTACACCGGTCTAGGTATGTTGCCTTCAGCAAGTCCGCAAAGCTAGGTATAGTGCTGCATCAAGCAAAAAAATATATATGTAGCACATAAGTATGGACTGGAAAAAATTCGCTGTTTAAATTATCTATATGACAGACTTCACAATCCCCTAAATACTCGGGCAAATGCCCCCTGCTCACTGGCTAATGAATTGTGAAACCTGTCAACTTTGATGCTTGCGATTCAATACCTCTTTGGTTGAAAGATTTTTTTTTTATTGGCTCGGAGTCCTTCAGATAAACTGTGAGCCAATCACAGAAGCAATATTAAGGTACATGTGTTTGGATTCTAGCATAACGCGAAATGGATTCGCGAATGTCTCTAAAACTAATTAGATAGGCCTATATTAAATTCAGAAATAGGACCAAAGTATATGAAAACAAGTTTAACATAAAATTCAATGGAAACAATATATTGCAGGTTAACTCAGTAAAATTCTTAGGGGTATATATTGATGAGCAATTAAAATTTACCGAACACATAAATAATATTGCGAAAAAATTAAATTCAGCCTGCTATGTCTTGAGGTATCTTGTAGAATTAGTCGATTTAAAAACAATTAAAATTGTTTATCATGCATATTTCCATACAATCATGTCATACAGTATTGAAATCTGGGGAAATGCCAAACTAAACGGAAATATACAAAATTGCAAAAAAAAAAAAAAAGCCATTCGCATAATAACTAAAGATAAAAAAACATCTAGTTGCAGAAAAAAATTTAAAAAATTAGGAATACTAACATTCACAAATGAATTCATATACAGAACATTAATTTTTTGCTATAGACACCAAACC
This sequence comes from Bacillus rossius redtenbacheri, assembly GCF_032445375.1. Lineage (NCBI taxonomy): Eukaryota > Metazoa > Arthropoda > Insecta > Phasmatodea > Bacillidae > Bacillus > Bacillus rossius. The sequence continues at coordinate 41,658,590 of NC_086337.1, read as the reverse complement.
AAATTTAAAAGAAACAAAGATATCCATCATCATAATACTCGAGGCTGCAATAAATTGAGACCCATACAACACACCACTACTCAATTTGAAATATGAATAGAGCACATTGGCAGAATACTATTTAATAGCTTACCTTACAAAATAATGGAAATCAGCAACATAGATAAATATAAAGCTTCCATAAAAAATACACTTGTATGCAATCCATTTTACAATTTAAAAGAATTTATGGAGTATACTGCTGAAAGAGGGGAAGCATTCTGGCTACAGCAACAAAAATATCCTTATACCCTAAATCCTGCTTATTTTTTTTCTTTCTTCTTACTTAATAAATATAATAAATTGCTTGACATATCATGTCTGGGTATGTATAAAAGAATCAATGTAATATTTGTAATTCAGATTATCTGAAAATTTTTGTTTTACTTCAAAGGTATATGTATGTAAAACTAATATGTATATGTATTTAAAACTGTGTATGTAAAACTGTATGTATATTGTCGCGGGTTGAAATTTTGCAGGGTTGTTGAAATCAAATTTAGGGACTTTACTGACGGGACTCTGGGCTGGCTGCTCTGTTCACTCGTCAGCGCAAGTGGCGTGACCATGTAATTGGGGCACGGGGCCGGCGCGGCGCGCTGCGGGCTTGCAGAATTTTGTTTGTTTGTTTGGCCGCGCGCTGGCGCAGCCACGGGCCGCAGTTACTGGGGCGCGCTGTCGTAACAAGCCGCGCGGTGTGGCCTGCACATTGGGGTAGAGGGGGGGTAGTCTTCCCAGATGTTCTAGTTAGTTGTTTAGTAAATTTGACTTCAATAACGAGCTTTTGTTATGGTAGGCGCGGCAGGGCGCGCGAATTTAAGCGCAAGTGAGTGGTGACTCGGGGCTCACTCAGGCGGAGGCTATGCGTCTCACCTGTGGTCACGAGTTGTTAGTTCGTTCGTGATGTAGGAATTCAGGCTCACTCAGGCGGAGGCTATGCGTCTCACCTGTGGTCACGAGTTGTTAGTTCGTTCGTGATGTAGGAATTCAGGCTCACTCAGGCGGAGGCTATGCGTCTCACCTGTGGTCACGAGTTGTTAGTTCGTTCGTGATGTAGGAATTCAGGCTCACTCAGGCGGAGGCTATGCGTCTCACCTGTGGTCACGAGTTGTTAGTTCGTTCGTGATGTAGGAATTCAGGCTCACTCAGGCGGAGGCTATGCGTCTCACCTGTGGTCACGAGTTGTTAGTTCGTTCGTGATGTAGGAATTCAGGCTCACTCAGGCGGAGGCTATGCGTCTCACCTGTGGTCACGAGTTGTTAGTTCGTTCGTGATGTAGGAATTCAGGCTCACTCAGGCGGAGGCTATGCGTCTCACCTGTGGTCACGAGTTGTTAGTTCGTTCGTGATGTAGGAATTCAGGCTCACTCAGGCGGAGGCTATGCGTCTCACCTGTGGTCACGAGTTGTTAGTTCGTTCGTGATGTAGGAATTCAGGCTCACTCAGGCGGAGGCTATGCGTCTCACCTGTGGTCACGAGTTGTTAGTTCGTTCGTGATGTAGGAATTCAGGCTCACTCAGGCGGAGGCTATGCGTCTCACCTGTGGTCACGAGTTGTTAGTTCGTTCGTGATGTAGGAATTCAAGCTTTCGGGCGGAAGCTATGGTCGACGCCAGAGGCCACGAGTCGTTTAATTTAAGTTAGGTCATAATGTAGTCGTCAAGCTTTCGGGCGGAGGCTATGGCCCTCGTCAGGGGTCACGCGTCATAGTTTTTAAAATGTAATGTTCGTTCGGGATTTCAAGGGCAGGAGAGGCCCCTACGTTATTTTTTTAAAGTAATCGATCAAGAAAGGCTTTTCGGAAAATGTGAGTATGGACTTATCTTTGTTTTAATTTTAAGTATTAATTATGATTTGAGGTATTCGGAAGGACTAGGGAAGTGTTTAGTGAAGTTCTCTCATTCTCTCTCTTGTAAGGTCGTTCAATCGTTAAGGAAGTAAAGAGATTATTGTTTTAAATTGTAATCCCGCTATTTAAATGTTCTTTAAAATGATGTTGAGTATTTGACTTTAAGAATAAAATAATTTTAATTAAGTATTATGTTATTTTGCAAAATCTCCTTAGTTCAGCTCTCACCAGACATCCTGTACGGGATGACGAACCTATGATCCTAGGTACAGTAAAGTATTTTATGAAGTTAAGACTAGTTGATGCCAAGCGAGTTGTTTCTATGTAAAGAGCTACGATTCTCTCCCCCCTCCGAAAGTGGATCGTGACAGAAATGGCGGTGGCACCGGCTAGGTGCACGTGACAGAAATGGTAGAGTTCGCCGGATAGGTTCTATTTCTGGAGAGAGAGAGAGGTAGATTTTTATGTTTATTATTAAGTTAGTTTCAGCTTCTGATAGCAGGTTATTAAGAGTTTACTTGAGGAGAGGATTACGGAATTTTAGTCTATAGTGGAGGAAGTCTTTGAGATTTTTTTTTTGACGTAACAGATGTTTATTTGAGGATACTTGTAAGGATAAAGTTTATAGTGATAAGTTGTTTTAAGTCGTTGAATTTATTGTAGATTTATATCGGGGATTATTACGTGAGGAGAATACGTTATAAGTTAAATGCTTATTAGAGATAATGCAAGTGGTTTAATTTAATTGAAGTTCATTTTAAGATTGTAGGTTAAGAGAATTATAATTTAAAATAAAGTTTTTTGTCGTAAATAGGAATTATTTTCAAGAGAAGTTTGTTTTGTTTTCGTGCGCGTAGGAGACGAGACGTACGAATTAAATCAGTCGAGGGAAGGATAAACGTTAGAAAGGAATTAAAGAGAAAACGAGAGTTTATGTAAAAGAGAGTTATAGAATTTATAGTGATGTTTTGTTTTAATTAGAAAAATGTTGAGAGTTGTTTCAGAACGACACGTCAGTGGACGTGGCAGAGTGAACACGTGACGGGGAGGTGCTGAGACCTAGCGGAGAACGGAGGAACCGCAAGCGAGGGTTGGCGCACCTGATGGAATTCGGTGACGTCACGGGCTCATACGGAGACGTGGACAGGCCGTGACCTTGTTTTGATCAGCTGTACGGTAACTTAGCGATAAGAAAATAGACTATTGGTTAAATAAATTTAAATTTAAGTGTGTTTTAGGAGAAGAGGAACTTTCAGTATGTAAGTAATTTAATTTAAGAAGTGTATGATGTATAGGCTAGAAGTGTTTCGTTGTAAGTTGTTTATGTTTTTGTTAGTTAAATTCTACCTCGGTTTTAAAAATATTTTTTTGGGATTTGTAAACATTATTAAGGAGGTACACTATAAAATCGATAAGCATTGAGAAAACTGGGAAGGCTAGATTTTGTGTGTAGAGGGAATTTACTCCAAGGGAACAGAGAGACAAAATTAATGTTTTCATTAGGGCGAGGGACCCTAAGGTGAGGCGTTGTGTCCCTGGGAAGAAAGGGAATTGTAGCGCAGACCATAGGAGATGGGCTGACTACGGAATTAAGGGTCAGGAGAATCCTGAGAGTTGTGAGTAGTTTGGGGCAGGAGTTCCCCATGGTAGTACCGAAGTGGCTATCCTGTATGGGATAGGGTACCATTTCAATGAAGTTTGTTGGTGGGGTTAGAGTCCCTTGCTGTGTAGTGGGCCTATAGCAGATAGGCACTACAGTGAAATTTTTGGTTATTTTGTGAGGTAAATTCCCTGGAGGTTAAGTAAGATTGGATTCAGTTAGGAAGGAGGGAAATGAGAAACATTGCTGTAGAGAGTTAGTGTACTTGCCTAATGTGAAATTGAATTTTACTAAATTAATTTAGGAGAAAGTTTTGTTCGGTAAATAAATAATAATGGAAGATAGCTAGATAATTAATTAATTTTTTTTGAGTAAGGTGTTTTAAGTAATGAAATAAAATAAGGTGAAGTAATTTGAATAATTGGGGAGGAGTTTCTTTAAGAGTTTAGATACTTGTTTTTGAATTTATTGAGATATTCAGCCAGTGGAGTTTGAGAGATACAGTGAGATTTTAAGGAAATCGGTTGTTTATTAATTAGGACAAATGAGATTTTTTGATTAAGAGTCAGTAAGCATAGTTAAAATTTACGACATGATATTTGTTGATAGTTTACAGTTATTAAGGAGAAAACAGAGTAATCTATTTATTTTTATTTTAATGGTTTGAAGATAAGATTATGAATTTTTTTTTGGAAGTTTCTTTGGCATGTTGGAATAATTTTTTTTGATTTTTAGAATTTACAGAGAAAATTTAATTGATTTACATTAGTTTGGAAGTATGGAGGTTTAGTGTTCGATTAGCCCTAACTTGATGGTCGGATCTCAAAAGAATGCCGTAAAACCGATAGGCAATTGAGAGGAATGCGGTAGGCGCTTGTGTAGAGAGGGGTTGTGGGAAAACTCCTTGGGACTGATGGCAGATCAGGGGCCCTAAATAGTGTGTGATGCTGTAAAACCAGTGCAGGGAAAGCCTGGTATGCTTAAATTTTTGGGCACAGGTTATGTAAACCTGGGGTTCCATGGGATTTAGTCATGTTAGCTGCTGTGGGACATTGAGATTTCCAGGCTCCATAGTAAAGTCAATGTAAATTTTTGTTTTCTTAAAATAATAAATTTGTTTTTAATTTATTTGAGATATTTGATTTGGAACAGTGAATACAGACCCCGAGGAATAAGAGTTATGCTGTGAGAGGAGAAGGTGGTAGGCCTAAAGGGTACAGGCACCACAGAGGTTATTTGTATTGCATAATTTAAATATAAGGAAACTTGAGAATTTGAAATTTTGTTGTTGGGTTGGACACCCATAAGAAGAGTATAGGCAGAATTTTTATTGTTATGAGATGTCTAATTTAATTGAAAAGAAGAAAGTTTAAAGATGCAAGGTAACATTATTATTGTAATAATTGAAAGAGATTAAGAGGTAGAGAGAAATAGGCAGTTTTTGTTTGTAAGTACTAAAGTTTACATATAGAAATTTAGTAACTAAGAATGAATAATAAGTTAAGTCTAGTGTAAAAGTTTTTTTTAAGTTTGTTAAGTTAAGAGTCACAAGTAAATTTTTTTTTAGAGAGAATGTCTTTGATAGGAAGTATTAGAAACTTATGGGAATTTTAGGGTAACATAAATAATGTAGGTAATGAATAATAAATAGATGGTAGGTCTTAAGTTAGGATTAACATTTGAAGCAGAATTTAATTAAGAAGAAGGAAAATAAATAGGCCTAATGAAAAGAACAAAAAAGGATTTTATGGTAAAGCATTTTTTTTAAGTAATAAACAATGAATAATAATGTTGTTTCAGGGTAATGTGTACTAATAATACAATTTTTTTTAGGACCAAAGAACAGGAATTATGTAATTTAAATTAACATGTATTTTTGAAACTGTTACAGATTCCTTAAGATAAGATGAGCTGAGCAGCAGTCCAGTTTACAAGATGACAAGAGTTCGAGAGACAAGATACAAGATAACTGAAACAAGAGCCAAGACTGAAGATTCAAGAGAAGAGAAAGCTGGCAGCCATGGACTTACAAGTGGAGATTAATAAGGTCATGTAAAGTTTTATTTTTTTTATGGAAGACAGTAACTGGAGTTTTTTTTTGTTATAAACATTATTTACAGAACTTTTTAGGTTATAGTAATGTAATGGAACTAGTGAGTTGTGGTAGCTGTCAAAAAGAACTAATACCTTAAGTTTAATTTTTAAAGTTAATTTTCTTAATTTACAGAGGGATTAGTAGTTTTTTTTAAACCTTATTTAGGTTGGAATTTAAATACAATAGCTTATTATAAATGTGTACGAACAGTTCAAGTTCACAGTACTGATAGGTAGGTCAGATGATCTTATTGATTTTGATGATTTGTTGTTTTGAGTTGATTTTTAAGTGTTGTGAATTAGACAATGAAATAGTTCTGAAAACTTAAATTATTTCAAGCTAAGAAATAGTAAAGTTAATTGTAACTCAAAGGACACCAGAATTTAATTTTTTTTTGAATTAGTAATGTTTGAAAATTTTATACTTTACAAGAAAGGTTATAAACAAACAGATCGGATGGAACAAGGATGCAGTAAATCACAATTTCATTTAGAATTATTGATTAGCTTTTGAGGTTATGAAGTAAAAGTAATTATAGTTTAAAAGTTTGAATAAAAAAAAATGTTTTTTTTTTATTTGTTTGAAATAGAAAGTTTAAAAGTTAATTAGTCATGATCTAGGTGGGTGATGGGGTGGGAATTGGCCACTCTTTTTCCCTATAACCTCCCTAACATGGCCTTCTATTACAACTAACAGAAATAAAGAAGAAGAAAAATGAAGAATTATTAGTTAGAATGTTTCTTTCATGAAGATACCTGATGAACTTTTACTGTTTGGAAGAATAGAAGCAAGGTTAGTCAGATATTTTTACTCAGAAGAAGAAGAAGATAAAGCAGTTTTATGACTCGACAAGCCAGAGATTGGTGTTTCCCCTCTGCGCTTCTATTGACTACGTTGTTTACTCTCATGGGATAGCTGGTTCGGCACCATGGAGAGAGATTGGTGGGCATTGTGGTTGCCCCCAGAAGAAAAGAAGAGTAGAAGAGGTTATGGGTGGGTCATGTGAACTGACCTTCAACCCAGTTACTTCGTGGGGACTATTTGCTGTATAGAGAAGATCAAGACTCAAGAGTTAGGGAAAATCATTGGAGGTCATGTTTCCCTTCCTTAAGTTTTTCCTATCAAATTATTTGCCTGATTAGATTATGCTAAGGGTGGGATACTTTATGTTAGCAGTTGAATTAATTAATTTTATTTTTTTGTGTGTTTGCATCCTTGCCCATCGATTGCAGTTTAGTAGTTAGTTTTGTATTTGTCAGGCGTGATGGTAATGCCTGTTGATGATGTTTCAGAATTGTAATCTGTTCGTGATGAGGATGGCACAACTCCGAAGCAGATGTGGGGAGAAGTTGTGAGCTGCCCTGGAAGCCAGTCCAGTAGCTGTTGGAGTTGAGTGGTGTTTGCTGATGGCCAGCCCAGGGAGCTACTCTTCTCGACAACACTGACTTCGAGGAGTTGCACCAACCTTCACGAGATAAGAGTTTAATTAATTGAAACACTGTAAGGACACTTAATTTTTTTTGAAGAACGAAAGAAGTATGGTAATAAACGGAAACCGAAAAAAAAAAAATAATAATAATTATCAAGAATTTGCACATTGTTTAACGAATACTGAGAAACTAAGAACAGTAATTTAATTTGTAAAGAGAGCTTCACTAACAGAACAATTTTTTTAGAATTGAGAACTCGAGCCTCTGAAGGTTCCTGTGAGAACAAACCAGATAAAAGTTTTACATTTAATTTTATGAATACTTGTTGTTTTAAAATAAATCTTATGCAGAATCTAGATGTATGTTCAGACAGCAAGGAACTAAGAAAATTATTATTTTTGTGAAATGAGGAATTTATAGTTATGGTTTAATGGAAAAAGACAATTTGTAATTTTGAGGTAGCTCGATGGGGCTCGAGCTCTGTGAGGGGAGGGTTATGTCGCGGGTTGAAATTTTGCAGGGTTGTTGAAATCAAATTTAGGGACTTTACTGACGGGACTCTGGGCTGGCTGCTCTGTTCACTCGTCAGCGCAAGTGGCGTGACCATGTAATTGGGGCACGGGGCCGGCGCGGCGCGCTGCGGGCTTGCAGAATTTTGTTTGTTTGTTTGGCCGCGCGCTGGCGCAGCCACGGGCCGCAGTTACTGGGGCGCGCTGTCGTAACAAGCCGCGCGGTGTGGCCTGCACATTGGGGTAGAGGGGGGGTAGTCTTCCCAGATGTTCTAGTTAGTTGTTTAGTAAATTTGACTTCAATAACGAGCTTTTGTTATGGTAGGCGCGGCAGGGCGCGCGAATTTAAGCGCAAGTGAGTGGTGACTCGGGGCTCACTCAGGCGGAGGCTATGCGTCTCACCTGTGGTCACGAGTTGTTAGTTCGTTCGTGATGTAGGAATTCAGGCTCACTCAGGCGGAGGCTATGCGTCTCACCTGTGGTCACGAGTTGTTAGTTCGTTCGTGATGTAGGAATTCAAGCTTTCGGGCGGAAGCTATGGTCGACGCCAGAGGCCACGAGTCGTTTAATTTAAGTTAGGTCATAATGTAGTCGTCAAGCTTTCGGGCGGAGGCTATGGCCCTCGTCAGGGGTCACGCGTCATAGTTTTTAAAATGTAATGTTCATTCGGGATTTCAAGGGCAGGAGAGGCCCCTACGTTATTTTTTTAAAGTAATCGATCAAGAAAGGCTTTTCGGAAAATGTGAGTATGGACTTATCTTTGTTTTAATTTTAAGTATTAATTATGATTTGAGGTATTCGGAAGGACTAGGGAAGTGTTTAGTGAAGTTCTCTCATTCTCTCTCTTGTAAGGTCGTTCAATCGTTAAGGAAGTAAAGAGATTATTGTTTTAAATTGTAATCCCGCTATTTAAATGTTCTTTAAAATGATGTTGAGTATTTGACTTTAAGAATAAAATAATTTTAATTAAGTATTATGTTATTTTGCAAAATCTCCTTAGTTCAGCTCTCACCAGACATCCTGTACGGGATGACGAACCTATGATCCTAGGTACAGTAAAGTATTTTATGAAGTTAAGACTAGTTGATGCCAAGCGAGTTGTTTCTATGTAAAGAGCTACGATTCTCTCCCCCCTCCGAAAGTGGATCGTGACAGAAATGGCGGTGGCACCGGCTAGGTGCACGTGACAATATATATATATAACTGTAAATATGCAAATGACATGTTCCATAGCCTTATGGTTTCTACCAAAAGAAGGCTCAATGGAACACAAATAAATAAATAAATAAATAAATAAATAAATATTTCCGGTCTCTATACATAAGGTATATTGCAAACAGTGGCTAATCATTTGAAAATACAAGATGCCAAAGTGAACATAAAATACAATAATTCGTAACTACTTAGTTAGTACGAAATTGTTGGATTTTACGCGGTTCTACGCTGGAACATTTTTCACTGTGTTGTTTCAGTAATAAATATTTCAACGGAATATTCGTAATTTTTTTTAAAATTCAGTTTCTCCTACACTGACAAAACTTAAATTTTGCACAGTTTCTCAGAACCTGAAAACAATCGACCAAGGACATCCAAAACAATGAATATATATGTATATACCATTTTATACTCACAAAAAAAAATTAACTCAGTATACTGTTACATTGGTAATCCCATTACAATGAAAATAAAAATAAAATTTAATACTATTGCTGAAATACCTAAAAATCATCACTATAATTTCTTCCTCTGACCATTTTTTTAAATACAATTAATTGAAATGTTTTGAATTTATTAATGACAGCAATGATGATTATTTCGCTGATTAATTAAAGTAGCAGAGTAGACTTGAAGACATAAGCATGTGCTTCAAGTTGATGATTGGACTACAGTGCTGTTGACAAGCCCTTCACGACCATCAGCCAATTAGGAACAAGGAGATTAAGCGGTTTCCCAATCACGCGTAACCCTCCAAAGGAAGTAACCTTGTTATCGACCAATGTGCAATGAACGATGATTCAATACGTCGGCCGTGACGTCACAATCCAAGATGGCGGCCGGCACCTCAACCGAGAATCAGACGCAGGAGGAATCAATATAGGTATACTACTGAGATGCATTTGTGCATATTACAAGACATTTTTACTGAAATTGGGCAGAACTCTAGAACAACGATATACACACGGTTGTAAATTAACTGTACCATCTTAGTTTCCGCTGTGTTTTCTCAAGCTGTACTATTTTCAAAGAACTTTGGTTTTTATTTGAAACATAGATAAATTTGAGGGTCTTTTTCCATAGGTAATTTAGAAGGTTTTTTTTTTTTTACATTTTAGCGGGTCTTTGCGAACAATGTTATCACCAATACTTGCATTTAAATAACTAAATGTCAATTCAAAGGTAAAATTTGCCAATCTGATTTTGGCGCCAACTGGAGAGGCATACGAAGCCCAAGGAAACCCATCCTATTTGTACGTGGCATTTCTGTTTCTCTGCTCATCGGCAAGCACTTTTGTAAACCAAATGTTACAAGTTCGGCTCTGTTAGGTTCTTGGTGCTCGGCAGGTTGCTTTAGAAACACACAACATCAAAAAAATAAATCAGTACAAGATGTTTTATTGCTGAGGGAAAAAATGTTTCTCCACGCAATTATTTTCCACTTACCGGCCGTGCCCTTTACGCTAACGAGGCGTCCGGGCATTATCGCCCTTTGCTCCCCCACCTTCCTCCACCCCACTTTTTCAGCGATCATGTTTATTACATCACAACATTTAGCTGCAAAAGTCTAAATTTTCGTTGAAGCACCTGACAAAAAAAAATATCTTTTTGAACAGAGTGTAAATATACTTTGAGCTCTCGAATAATGCTAGGTTTTTGCTTCAAATATGTGCGTGTGTGTAGGTGTTAGTGTGTGTAAGTTTGGATGTTTGGATTGTTGCTAATCACGTTTTAAATTCTTTACGGAATGGGATTACATTTGAAACAGAAGGGTCCCATATAATGGATTAACACACAGGCTACACAATGTTAAGAAATTACACTTCCAAAGGAGTGAAAATAGGAGCAAATTCTGTTTTATAACCACTAAAAAAAAATTATTTGCAAGCACTGTACACGTATGATAAACGCCTAGCAACGGGCTCGTGGTACGGCGCGTGCAGGGGAGTCTTAAAAGGGAACACTATGCTTGCTATGCCATAGAAAACACACCACAACTAAGCACAATCCACACCGGCTGCAAAAATTATTTATGTTCAATATTATTAAACTTTGGGGTTTTTCCCTTCCCCCCCAAAGAGTTCAATACAATCTAGCACATGGACACTTTCGAATGAGGGCGGGGCGAGTTTGAAATACGAGCGAAACTATCGTTCATGAATGACGAGAATGATACAAACAGTGAGCGTACTTTCTCTGTGCCCGCCAATCAAAATCCGCGATACTTTGGAGTTGATCTTTTGTTGCTCCAAAGGTAAATAGTGTGGTGGTTCTAAGCACGAAAAGAAGTGGGATGTACATATAAATATACGCTAAAATACTATATATATATATATATAGTATTTTAGCGTATACATATATATATAATTATATATATATTAATCCGTAGAGGTTACATACCCCCTGGTTTGTTTATCGCACACAACCCGACCTAACTGAGCGGTACGAAGCTTGAAACATCCTACACTCCCAAAACGTCAGAAAGTATTCCGAGGCAGAAGAATTGGAAGACCAGCGGGAATTTCGTTTCCAGGTGGATTCGCCGCCATCGTTTTCAGGATTAGTGACGCGCGATAAATCGCGGCCACTCTCTGCTAACGTCTTAACGATCCGGGGAAGGAGCCGTACAGCGCGAGAGAAGGCAACATCCCCTGCTTCCTCCTTCTTTCCCCGGAGAAGCCCGAGGGAAAGTAGATGGGGGGGGGGGGGGTCCTCGGGACGTTTGTTAAAGTGTTATCTCCGCCTGCAGTCTCAGGGATTACGACTTCGCTCCCTCCCCCCCCTTTCTTGCAGGGGCTGGCGTGGCCACTCGACGGGGGCCTCCTTATCCTCCTCCAGGGCGATACGACCTTTAGTTCAGCAAGGGTAGGGTTTCGAGAGAGGGAGAGAGAGAGAGCGCGCACTCTCCCACTCCCCTTCGGAGTATTCGCGGGAGCCGACTGTGCACAAGATTAAAAGGGAAGCCAAACATTTACATAAGTAAGATCTCTGCAACCTTCCAACCTTCTCTCCCTCGACTACCCTCCCCACCAGGCCCCCAGTCCCTACTTCCAGGCTTCCAGGCTTCCAGGCTTCCAGGCTTCAACGGTAGCGACGGGAGGGGGTCTCTCCTTTTCTTTCCTACTTCCACACACCCCCTTCACCATCCCCACAAAACTGCCTGCTGACCGAAGCACTTGCGGGGGTCGTCTTGAAGGAGACGTCTCCCTTCCTCAAAGACCAAACCTTTCGGGAGAGCGAGTGTCAACACTCGGGCGCCATCAGACCGAGAAACGGAGACACACACGCGCGCACCCCCTTTCCGTCCCCTTCCGCAAGTCTTCAGCAGGTCAGGGCGAACTCCCGCGAGTCAGCTGAACTCCTGACTGCGGGGGCGACCAGGGTGATGGTGAGCAGCCGCCGGCATCAACGCCTGGGGAGGCGGGCCAATCCACTTCACGAACCGTAAAGAAGCTGCGTCTTGGATTTGGGTCTCAACCCTGAATCCAGGAGATACAGGAACCTACGAAAGTTTCGAACCTGTGCCGAGGGACACACGCGCGTGACAGTAGACGTAACGACGTCAAAAGCAACCATTAATTTAGAGTGACTATGATTAAGAGTCCCGATTACTTCGCGACTCATTGGTCGATACAAAATTTACATCCTTCGGCGGGTTATGCGTGATTGTAACCATTGTAATCCTTGTTTATAACTGACCCAGAGTCGTCAAAGGCATGAAAAAAGCTTTGTAGTCCAATGATCATCGCCTAGAAGGTGTTAATTTGCTCAAGTCTACTTTGCTACCCAATGAATCGCGGTCCTACATATAATTTTTCGCCACTTTAGATTCAACACTTCACGTGTGTTTATTATTTTGAAAATTGTGGTGGATACTGATGACGTATTGGTTAACGCTGCTTTGGTACATGTGATTTATTTGCGTGAAGCTGCTTACATATACGGGAACATTAAATTAAATAAGTTAAGGGATCGGCTATTCTCTGTGGTAAAGAAGCATCCCAACATTTGCCTGCTGTAGTTTCGAGAAACTATAATTGTAAAACCGAAATCAGAACAACTGGAAGGGGGTTCACACCTGGGCCATCCTGAATGGGAGTTCAGAATTTAAAATTTGGACTTAGCACACATATTTAGCGCCGTTTTTAAAGATGTCACTTTTGTCGCTTGTTTCTCAACGTCAAAACGTCAGATTCGAGTAGTCGTCCACTCCTGGGCTTTATTTACACGGGTATTTACACTGTGCATATAAACATGATTAATAACTCGATATTGGAATTTCAGGTAGTACTTTAATGAGTCACAGAAGCTCTTTCTGTTGTGTACTTGGTTGGCGGGAATAAAGCAGAAAGAGTTTTCATAAGAATTTCGGGAAGAGAGTTAAGCCCATTAAGGGAACAGTATCTTACGTTATTTTTCTTCCACAATGTCATGTTTTATTTATGATTTTAAAATAATCCACAGTATAAATATCATTGGTTGTTTATGAAAGGGTTTATCAGTTTAATGAGTGTTTATTATTATTATTAATTATAAAGGTTACTTATAGATTCTATTCTAGCATGATAATTAATTGTGTGGGATAGAAAAATTTGAATCAAAACCTTTGCATTTAAAACATCCTAGCTGTTAGACCATTCATAATTCAATAAAAAAAAATCCCAAAAACCTATAAACCTTAGTTTTTTCAATGGTTTGAGAAAAACATTTTTTTTGAACAATAAATTATATCCTAACAAATTAAGAATTTTGGTCTAAAAAACTACATACGAATGGATGATTCTAACCTGCATACCACAAATTTAATTCTTCCAATACATGCTTCAATTGTTTTGTAAAAATGGCTATTGACTTTCTCGAAACCATTTAAAATACACTTGCTGTGCCGATAAGAACTTTTAAAAACAGTATTCTTCAGCAGAATGCTGCGGTTGTTTAAAGTCTGGATATAATGGCGTGTTCTCCCTGGGAAGGACTGATTCCCACAACACGAGCCCCCAGGAGCCACAGGGAAATGGATAAGCCATTTAATCACAAATTGGAGGTGTTTTTGGGGGAAGAGCTACATCGAGAGGCCGAGGGCTACCCATGCCAGCATCGAGGCCACCCAAACCCCCTTTTAACTGCTCAGCTAACCTGTGGTGGTTTGACTCGGAGGATCACCCATCCCACGAGTACCACACGGCGCTTGACCAAGTCTATGAGATCTCTGGGACCCCTTCGGACAAAACCAGAGAGCCTGTGGTGCGGTCGGCACTAGACACCACACCCTGAACCCTGTGCCCGGATGCCCCTTTACATACTACTTATGGGCACTTTCATACTTTGCTCAGTTGTATGGCTACAGAAGTGTCTTAAAAATCCCTTCCATTTAACAGCTCTAACAGCTGTCTAGGCTAGCACCGGAGAGTTTTCCGTCACTCGCAGCGTTCGCCCTTCCACGGGATGCTCTAAGCGATCAGACCACACTTTTACAAAAGCATTAAACGATGGTTAGACATCATGAATTTAGTTAAAGCCACGAAAAAAAAGAACACGAAGTCTAAAGAAGCAAAATTATTCAGGACACCGCCTTCTTTAAGGACCACGCACGTCGTGAACAGCTGAAGAAGCCGGTTGAAGCCACACAAGATGAGATCTACGGCCACAGAAAGCGCTATGTTTGCGATGTTCGCGATGTTCGCTACGCGAGAAAAATACAGCCAGCTGCATCTCAGGTGTCACTGGCCACACAAAACTGTGTTCAATATGTTGGCGACGTCGCCAGGTGTTTGGTTATCGGCTCTTTTTTTCTTGCTAAAACGTCGCTGACTATTCGAGCATCTGTTTTCGCGCGGAAATGTGCTGTATACTTCCGCGTTCGCTTTCTGTGAAGTTTGTTTATTTCTGTCAGCATTGTGGCTTTAAATAGTCAAGTCGACGGAAAAAGTTAACTGCAAGATTACGAAAATATCCATGTTTATAGAAGAAGAAAAAAATCGATGGAAGAATATAGAAGGCAATGGTACGCAGGACAATGCCTGGGATTTGATTACCAAGGGGATGCTACCAAACTTAGTTGAAATTATCCTGAAGTGTTCCATAAACTTGGTTTCGACCTCACTAGCAACTGCTTCATCAAATGAAATTCTTCAAACATACATGAACCCATTTCTTTTTTACGTTCACATACCGTGAGAGTCAGCCAGGATATTGTCATCGTCGGAATCAACACTCGGATCCCACGGCACGCGTCTCTCCAACATCGCGAACTAGACTATCTTCCTGTGTGGCCACCTGGCGCAGCGAACACGGCGAACATCGCGAACATGGCGTATAGCTTTCTGCGCGGCCTCGGCTGAAGGAACTGCGGCGCCTCGGCAGCCGGCCGTCATCCACGGAGAGCAGTTGCCCTGCAATTAAAGCGGAACGAGGCTGACGGACCCAACCCCCTTTTCCCTCCACCCACACATTTTTTTTTCGGGGTGGAGGAAGGTGGAAGGGGGGGGGGGGGGAGCAAATTAATTGAACCGGCGCGGAAGGGAAGGAGCCAAGAGTGCCCGCCCAGAAAGGGATTAAGCGCTAGGGCGCGCGAGTCTTGCGGGAGGAGGGGCGGGGAGGGGGGGGCGACTACAGGGCACGCGCCTGGCGCGCCGCCCTACTCGGGAGGTGCCCCGAGTGCCGGCAAATTAAGATGCCGCCATCTTGGATTGCTCCATCTCTTTGCTGTAATATTCCAACTTGTAAACTATCCATCCCAATCCCGATCACACCTCCTATACCTTGTTGCGACCACATATCTATACCAACAGGCCCCATCTAATAATGTTCGCAGGCTTTCACGGCCATTGTCCGAAGTAGCTTGGCTTCTGATGGGTTGTAGTCGTGTCCTTGGGCGAACAATTCACCGGCGTTTCGGTCGACATTGCAGTCGCTATCAGGTATGTAGATACTGCTACCTGAACAGAGAGTGAGGCCGAATAATTATATGCATGATTTAACTTAATTTTACATCACTCTAAAATATTTTAATTTCAAAAATTAGTTTTCAAGCAAGGAATAATGTAACGACCTTCAAAATTCACTTTATTATTTGGAGAGAGGCTAGAATGCATACAATTTTTCACTTGAACTGCGTTATCATTGGATTATGGGTAGTTTTTACATGACCCGAAGGTCAATAAACAAATAATCACATTATAAAATTGAAATGACCCGAATAAATAAACACTACAAATGTATTGCCAAAGTAGAGCCGGGATCACGTTTGCAAATTATGAACAGATATTTACATTTCAAAGGACGAGAAATTGGTCTACCAAGTTTCCAACTTCAGGAAATCTTGTTAAGTCTGAATTACTTAAATTAAAAAAAAAACTTATTTAAATTACTAAACGCATAGGTATCTTATTGCTGCACACCGTTATTTTTTCTGAGTTTTAATTTTGGCAATATGTAGGTATGTATTTCTACGTATGAGACACACACACAAACACACATATATATATATATATATACATTATATATATAGTATATCTGTTAAAAGCCGTGGAGTTTTTTTCTACTTTCACTACCTTTGTGATTTGTTTCAAATCAATTACTTTTAAAACAAAATTATTATTTTTGTTTACACATAACTTATATTTGTATAGGCATGCAGGCTATATAGTTACAAGTAACTTATACTTTTTATGTACATATAGGCTATAAATATTTAACCTACCAATCCGAGTTAAGCTCGATCCACCTAATGTTAGCCGATAAAACGATATTACTGTCACAAAACGGCCAAAAGTTTCGCAAATTAACTTGTACCTAGCTATCGAAACGAAAATCCAAACATTTGAAACTTACATTTTTAAAAACCTTAATATTTTTTTTAATTTTCCACAAAACTATAATTACATTTTTCTGGATTCAAAACTCAATGTACTAAAAACATTAGAGTGCAATTATCCACACCTTTTCTAAGAGAACATGGTAGTACATATTTGCTGCGATTTACTGGCATATTCAGGAAGTAAAGATTTTGCTGAGTGGGGAAAAAAATTTATGTATAGGGAATTCTAGAAACGGGTTACCATGAATAATACAGTGTAAGAAAATCTTTCAACATGAAAAATAATATGCTACATGTTACAAAAATTCAGAAATTCTAAATTACCCGTGGCTCTTCTTTTTTACCCCAAAAGCTACGATGGCGTAAAACTTAACATGCAAACTATATTCTGAGCAACTAGAAGCCATCCAACCGGGCAAGAAAGAGAATTCGAAAGAAAAATAAACGACGAAGGAAAGTCTTCCGTTAGCAGGGAAACGAATTCGGCATGTTTAAGAAGTGTAATTACTTTCACCATTTAAGAAGAACGGAAATTTGCCAACATTAGTTTCCGGATAGGAGAATTTCATTCCTTCTCTTTCTAGCTCTCCATCTTAACCCTGCAACCAGCTCCAGAAATTCCTCCCCCCCCCCCCCCCCCCACAAACTTTCACTCCTTTTGCCCTTTAAATCAGCCCGGCCAATTCTCCACCTCCCCACATAAAGTCTTTTCTTGGAAATGTCCCCCGTTAGAACGGTTTCTCCCTTTATTCTTCGGCTTGTTTTGGAACACCGCACATTTTAAACTAGTTTGAAATTCTAATCTTCACGACGTAGCAACACTGGCTCCAGGTAAGGGCTTTGTGCGGCGTCCATTGTGCGCAAGTAACGCCTTTTTTTTTCCTCCCCGGAGTCGGGGAAAGGGACATTTTTTTTCTCCCCGAACTGCAAATACGATCCATTTAATGAAATTAATAGACCCCTTTCCATCCGGCCACTTCCCTTCCCCCACCACCCCACCCCTCTTCTACCGCTTTCGCGTCCTCCGCACTTCGCAATTAGAAATCTGAACTTTCTAATGTTCCGATTCATCGCGTTCTAATTAAAGCATTTGAGCGCGTGGATCCCGAGATTAACAAGGCTCTGCGCCCGCAGAGAGGGATTTTAGTGAAGCAGTATGTCGGCGTGTGTGTGTGAGCGGGGGGGGGGGGGGGGGGGGGGTAGGTCTCCCCTAGACCGCCTCTCTCAGACACACACACACACACTGGCTTCCCTTTGTTCCGAGTATCTCTCTCCACTGTGCAAGTAACAAGCACGATGACGTGTCAAAACAGCTCCACAAATACGCCCGACCACTTAAGTATCAAAGAAAAGTCATTATTATATAAATATTAATACAATAAAAACTAAAATGTATTTATCCCGTCTTAGCAAAAATATGGTATCTTTATACAGGTAATTTTAATATTATTAATGAGTTGAAAATAATTTGATTTAAATTAATTTTTTTAAACTATTTTTTATTGAATTGGTATATTAATATTATTGTTATTATTATTATTATTGAATATTTGGCTGTCTGTTGGTTTGTTCGAGAATCGCGCAAAACCCACTGGACCGATTTTGATGCAACGTTTTATATTTATAAAAAATTATGATTAGAATTAATAACTGGTGTGTATTTTATCTCGCTAAGATGACGGGATCCGGAGATATAACAATTAAACAACAATTTTTTTTCACAACCAAGTGCAGCCAATGTAAGATGAGCTCCCTTTTCGAACAACCATTCCTACCGATACTACTATGTACCAAATATATAAATTATCTATTTATTCTATCACAAACAATAACTATTTTTCACGATTGAAGAATACTTTTTAATTGCACTATGTGATAATTAAAAAAAACATGCGATTATTCGCACGGAGATACACTTTAGTAACTTACATTAAATATTAGTGCATACATCTACAACGGTTAACGCAATGTAAACGAATTGTAAACGGAATACGTGGCTTTATGCTTGCAAAGTTGGCACGTTCTTTTCTAACAATTCCTCCTCTTCACAACCCGTAAATTTTTTAACGCCCAGGTCATAATGGCTACAGCAGCTTACTGTTCATTAAAATAACGGCCCTCTTAAGCGCCGACCATTTTCGCAGTGACTATCGTTATTCTCGTTTCTTACTTGGAGCTTAACACGGTCGGCACGTTTGTTCCACGCTTTAAAAAAAACGACGTACTGGTAGAAAGATGGCGGCGAGGATTACGTCAATTGCGAGATGGGGTGCTGGGTTCTGTGGTTACCAATCGTGGACGATTGGAGACAAAAATAACCAATGAATAGGGAACTTAAAAAAAAATTGAAAACATAGGTCATCATTGGAAAATTGCAAAGAATACAAACCAATGCGAAGTGCGAAATACCTTTGGTCGTGATTCAAACAAAATTGTAACGCGCCAATATATATTGAATACTATATTAATATTAGAATATAAATAATTAAGGAAAAAAAATATTAGTAAATTACTAAGTGCTGTTGCTGAGTTGTAGTCACCATTAAATTATATTTTTAAAAGAGAGTGCGTAAGAAATTACAAGTTTTAGTAATATAATTTAAATTCAGAGTAGGCTGCCAAATATGGTATAAGTTATATCCCTTCAAACTAAACTTGTGGATTGACGGAATTTCCGCAGGTTTGACGCAGCCACCAGCAAAAAAAAAAAATTTTTTTTTTTCAGTATTGTTTTGCTTAACACAGAGGAAAGCAGAGCAGGAGAAAAAAACTGGGAAGAGGCCAATGAAACTTAAAACTACTTTTTAATGTTTTTTATTAATCTAATAATTTGAAAATATTTAAAAATAAATGCCGTCTAAGATATCAGTTCGTAGAGGTACATGCTTAAGCCCGACATTACGTGTATACTTATATAATTCTAACTTGAAAATAATCACGAAAGACGGGCATTTGTTGAAACACAGGTTGCCTCTGTTTTCTGACTGACCGAGAGGCGAAGTAAGCTAAGTTCATATAGCGCGTCTCATTCTTAGATTGCAGTGTGCACTTAAATGGGCAATTACTCTCTCTTTCTAAAGCATGATATATGCGACTAGTGAGGTGCTTGTTTCGAAGTGCTATGTTGCCAGATCTACATCATTAAGCAAAAATGTGTTTAACACAACTTTGTAATGTAATGAAAATTTTTTAAATGTATATGAACATTGTCTTTTGTAAAGTAAAATTTACATATAAAATATGTATGTACAACACATTTTCATTATTATGATTAGATAAAATTAAAACTTGTAATTACTTTTATATTAATAAAAATAAATAAAATTATGCAGATGTACTGCAGTTCGAGAATTTTGCCGCAAAGTTGTAACGTCTCTTACCGCGAGGACATTCCTATAAAAATAGTCTCCTGGTAAGCAAGTGATACTTACAAAATTAATATCTATTTTTGCTTATCACCAACATGGGCTCATTTGATTTCAAAAGGCAACGCTAGCGCAGTTTACCAAAATTATTCCATGCAAGACGCACAAAGAACACTGTCTCACAAGGAATTAATTTTCTCTTGAGGGCTCCGCCAAATACAGTTATGCAGAGGTATGCGGAATCCTCAAAGCACTTGCTCGCAACACATTAATTATTTCAGCGTATTAACCGTTCCAGTTTACGTCCGAGTTCTTCTTCGCTGGCGTCCCAATAAATTCACAAAGCGGAATTGCCATTGTTAACACAATTCCCGAAGATCTGTAACACGCTGTGGGTCGGGATGCAAAATAAAAAAAAATGAAAATTCGTTATCGTTTAAAGCTCGCTCAAAGGACGATTCGACAAAGGAAGACGTCTGGGTAGGAATGTTTCGCTCTAAAAAAAAAAAAAAAAAAAGTCTGGAAATTATACAAGGGAATGACAGCTTCTCGGAGCATACCATCATTCGGCTGAACCTACCATCCCCTTCATACCTAACAGCTTCAACCCTCTCCCCCCCCCCCCCCCCCAACTTCCTTCTAGATAGCAACAAGCCAATTCCGTTTTCATCAACAGCGTTTTATTCCAGAGTATGCCGAACTCACCCTTTCCACAAGCCCCTCCCCCCAAACCCTTCATCGCCCTCCCCTAAACGCAGCAATCCTCAATCCGACCGTCTCGCTATTAAATCAGCTTTCCAATTGAAGTGCCCATTCCTCGTAGTATACCGTCCAAAATCGCCCCCTCCCCTTTGAAGGCTTTTCTAAAACACTCCCCCCCCCCCCCGCCCCTCTCTCTAACGACGTCACACCGAAGCGAGTTCTACAAAAGAACTAGTCCTATTCTTCACCCGCGACAATGCAAGAACTCATTCCGAAATTCGCAACGCTAATGTACGTCCGTGATAAGAAAAAAAAAAATGAATGAATGAGACATAAATGAAAATATAAAAGTATGCGCCAATTTTCGCAAAGAAATACTCAGTAATATCTCCAAAAAAAAAAGTATTTAATTTATGCAACAATAACTTAACATATCTTTCTTGTAGTATTACGTACTATTTCACGGCAACTGGTTTCCAAAGGGATAAGTATATAATATTTACTTTTTTTTTCCTGTGTAATATAATGGGTGCAAAAATACGCGATTAAATACAAGGGTGGTATCGAGTTTAAACATTAGAAATGACCTTCAAATAAACATGATCAAGATGGTGTGTGAGTCCTAGCCCTAAGTCCTGAGTGCCTCTCTGAGCCACAGGTAGGCCCTTGATCCGGGGTAGATCGTCCCTGTCGCCGGGGCGGCTGCCTAGACAGGGTTGCGGACGAGAGTAGGGGGTGGTAATAGCATTGCAGTTGACGTTAATGCGCTTAGCGCCGCAGCACGAGAAGAGGATAAGGGGGAGGTGGGGGGAGAGAACAGGTAGCGACAACGCTTCGCCCTTGCTGCTGTTTTAATAATTACTTGTAACTACGAGGTTCCGTTTCCCTTGGAGGATTGGAGGAGAGAGAGAGAGAGACAGAGAGAGAGTAAGAGAGAGAGTGAGAGAGAGAACAGGTTGCACGTCTACACTGCAAAGTCACTTACTATTAAATCATCCATTTCTCATTTTAGTGCGTTATTTGCCCACTGACAGCCGTACGACGCAAGCCAACGTAAAAACTGAAGCAATAAAAAAAACATTAGGTCGTAGGCACAAGATTATACCGCCATGTTTTCGAATCTAATGATTCACAACAGCGCATAGGACGTTTGTGCGCAAAGCAGGGAGATGAATACATTTGATTTATTTCGGTTACGGACGCACGGCGCAACAGCCAATGATAGTAGAGAATTATGCAATGTCATAATTATCAATTATATTGTGGAAAAAAAATGCTCTCGTGTACGTTATTCCTACTTTAAAAATTAATTATTGGTGTTGCTTACAAAACATCACTAGATTAATGTAAATAATTAATAACAATGTTTCGTGGGTAGAAAGGTAAACCAAAAATGTTTCATAGACCAAATTAATATATATGTTTTAAATTGTGTTCAGAACTTGCTGGTCAGATGTCATGGGATAATCATTCGGTAGTTAATATAGTTATTAACTAACACTGCCAACAGATGGATACATCGCGAAATTTTATTTGCTGAAATTAAAAGTAATCTACCCGCGTAATCGCCCCTATAAGTACTCTGAATTTTACGCGATCCCCCCCCCCCCCCCCCCCTAGTTTCTAAGAGGTTGGGAAGAATCATGCGTTACTGAAACCAATACATATTCTCGAAAGGTTTGAGGGAGAAAAAAAAAACGCGTTCACTTCGTTCACTTACTTAATCCACTTGTGCGGTCTGAATGACAATTTTTTTAACCAACAAATAACGTGGCGGACGTTGCCGTGAGACAGTTTTTTTTATGTGTAACATCTTAGCTCTCGTCACACGGCATTTGATAGGAGTATTTTCGTGAATGGAACGGAAGTCGCATGGAACAAACATGCGTAACCACGGTGCTGCCATCTGTGGCGGATAGCGCGAACCAAATTTCACAAAGTCAGAGGGAAAATTTAAATTATTAACTGTTTTATGAATTTTAAAAGATAGGCAGTATTTTAATAAAATTCCTTGTCGAAAATTAGGTTCAAAGCCAAGATTCAGTAATTTTTTTAAAAATATGTTTCACTTTTGTCGGGGCCGTTTAATTATAGTATATTTAAATATTTCGCTTTGATAATCGAATGATCCTATAGTCGACGTAGCTGCTCCGGCAGCGAATTCTAGCGGTGGGTGCGCCAACTGCGTGTGGTTCGCGTTAAGAAAATGTATTTTAAAACACAATCTGCGTAAATATTTATCATGCTCCGCATTATTTTTAGGAATTCTACGTTTAATTTCGTGAACGAATTTCGTATTATAAGTGTATTTGCAACATAATAACCCACGAATTTGCTCTTTACCGAGGTTAAAAGTTACACTTCACTCACGAGTACTGAAAGACTAGCTTGCAATTTTTTTTTACTTACAATTATCGTGTAGTTGATTTAATTTCGAAATAAAACTTCCTTCTACTCTAATTTGCCAAAATATTTCCAACGTTAATCACAGTTTCATTAACTACGTTGTGGCGTTGCAAGGGGCTACACCTGCCACCAATTTCCGTGTACGGATATGTTTAAAGTTACTGAAGAAAATTACTAACCTAGAGTTATTTTTTATTGATATTTAGATTCATTTTAAATTATTTGTTTCTGTATTTTGTAAAAGCCCTTAAAAGTTATTTTTTCCAATTTCAGCAAGTACGGTAAGAGATAGCTGAACATAGACATTTTTATAATGTATTTTATTGAAAAACAAATTGTGTGTCAACATTCCTACAGTGTAAAAGTTGTTGCAGAGAGAGAGAGAGAGAGAGAGAGAGAGGTGATACTCAGATATGTGAGAAATAAAATGTTCTATGTCCCCCGCCGAGCGTAGGATCGCACAGACAAATGTATCATTGTGAAGTAAACATGATACAAGATTAAAAAGAAAGAGAAGAGAAAGTCCAATTTTTATTTATGCAGAGGTTTTTTTTCATGAATGTTAACTTTTTCCTTTTTTTTACGCAATAGTAATAGGCAGAACGATCCAATTGCCCTAATCGACACGTGTGAATCAGTTCCGTGTAATGATTCGTTCCAAAGTTTCGTTCATTTCGTTATTTCAGATCTGAACATCGACAAAGAGATCCGGCACATCTCAAGAATCATAACTCGTTCACCCACCCATTCCAAGTATTCGTCACGTCCAGGCGGCTGGCCTTTTCGTCTAGCTGATTATCGCAATCTGGTCAGCCAGGTCAGCTGAAATTCTAGATGTCTAGCTGTGTGTATCTACTATTTTTAAAAAAAATGTGCACGAACACATTTCAAGGTTCTCACAGATGAATTTAGTAAACAAAACAAAGGCAGTCCGTAAATAATTATTGTAACGCGATTCTTGTTGAGTCGCTAACCCCCCCACTCCCACGCCTTTTCGTGTCACCCGTTTTTCTTTGATAAGTTATCATTCGCTCTTGTGAACACGCACACAATGCATTACTTACTTATTACTGTGACTCGCGATGTCATGAGTTATTTTACGAACGAATGAATCACTTCTCTCGTTCCAATGTCTCGTTCCTTCAGCGTTTTACATTCTTCCGAATCGTGTTCAGCTTTCGAGTGATCGACTCTAAACAGAACCGATTCTTTACATAACGAACGGATCGTTAAGCTCTCGTTCATTTCGAACGAATCGTTCGTACGAACGACACATCACTAGTATGCTGCGCGATGCACTTAAAAAGTACATGCCGTAGAAATATTTGAACGTACGGTGCAGGCAAGGGTGCGACGGGAAATTATACGGGTCATTTGGAATCTCGTAGCACGTGCAAATTCACCTTTACGACTGACCCGCCCTTCGCGACAGTAGCGGGCGAAGTAGCACTAAAACCGCCATAGCGCGCGAGCAGTGACCCTACAGTTTTAACTGCGTGATTAAGTTAATTGTGTGCTGCACGGCTTGTGGCCGACTACATAGTAAGAAGTAGGAGGGGTGACAAAGAGAGAATGGACGAAGAGCATTAAGCTCAATAATGTTAATAACTACGTAAGTAGCAAGACGTTTTGAACTACGAAAGTTCTCTGCAAACCCTCCCCCTGCCCTCCAACACCCACGATTCACTACAAATTAAGGCACCGAATCAACACGCTAAAATGATTTTTTTTTTTAAATTTCATCGTTACTACTATTATTCAAGGTGTGTGCTCACCGTATGGCCCGTGTTTGTTATGCCTCGCGGTAATATTACGTGTGTAGAAGTGTTGTTGTGGGTAGGGCAGAGTATTGGACTATAATCTAGCAGTATAGTAAACAAATCTTAGAACTAAATAAATATTAAAAATTTACGATAGTTTAAATTTATTAAAACGTTCTGTTATGAAATTTTAAAAATAAAACCTTTGAAATATATCTCGTTCTCAGATATGGGTACCAAAGAGGTTTTACTTATGTAATTTTATAATTTTTAAGTCAGTATTTTTTTTTGTATGTAGGCTATTTTGTTTAGTTTTTTCCTTAAAATTTATTATATTATTAAAAACAGTTTGCAATTTTTTTCAACCTATATATATATACTGTATTGACTACTTCTGTACATCCAGGTCTCCGCAATGAAAATATCTAGCCGATAAACCCCCCCCCCCCCCCTCCCTTGCACGAAGCGACCTCACCTACCTGTCATCATAACTTGTTGAAGATACTTAGGATCAGAGTTGAGCTATAATTCCTGAAATTATCTTTTTTTTTCCCCCTCGAAGAAGAATAACCGACGTTTTTTTTTTTTTACACGCGAGGTGAAAAAAGGGAAAAGGTAAAGAAGGAGGCAATTTACTGTGGCAAAACTCCGGCGCGACTTCTGATCTCCGCCAGCTATCGGTAGTCCAGCAGTCTGGCGTAGGCATCGGTCATGCAAGCGCACGCGCGCGCTTTGGGAGTTCGTTCATTACCGAGTCCTGGGAGAGTCACCTCTGGTCTTCCGACGGCCGCGGGGCGGAGATATAATGAGGAGAGAGAGAGGGGGGAGGGGGAGAAGCAGGAAAGAATAAGTACCGGAGAAACTTACAGAAGTTGTGCCCCAGGGCAAGGGGGGGGGGGGGTAAGAAGTTAGGAGGGTTTTAAAGGAAAGGGGGAGGAGGAGGAGGAAAGAAGAAAAAAAGTACCTATTGCTGCAATCAATCACCCCGACCAGCAGTCGGATCGTTTAAAGTCGGCGTCGGACGGTCCAGAGAGAGACAGAGAGAGAGAAAGATGTATGGAAAAGGGGGGTAGTCGGGGGGGAGGATCAAATGAACCTCGACTTGCGCCCGTGCATTTGCATTTCTGGAAACGGCTCCTCTTGGAGGGGTGCCTCCCTCTCTCTCTCTCTCTCTCTCTCTCTCTCTCACTCTCTCTCTCTTTCTGTCTCGCGCACGATCTCCCGCGGTCTGTGTTCTCTTCCTCCCCCCCGCGGGGTGACAAGAGGGGCAGAAAAGTTCTCGGAGCGCAGTTCGAGGGAGAATTGATCGATGGGGACGGAAACACTCTCCTCCTGGGAGGCACAGTGGTCTTAGGCCCCCTCCCAACCCCCCCCCCCCCTTACCCCCCCCCCCCCCCCCAAAATATAGGCCTACCCGGGCACGCACACGGTTCGCAGAGCTTCAGTAGAAACCAGAAAGATTTGAAAACTGCTCAGCATAAAATTTTCACTTAATAATTCGCTGAGGGCAGATGAGCGGTTCGATTCCGTATTCAGTTTCGGAACTGTTATTTTTATGAGAGTGGAAATGGCTAAAAACCCGCGTTTTCATAATAATATTTTTTTTAGGCACGAAAACAACCTGTACAGATTTTTGAAGAACTCAAGGGATTGCATTAAATCTTCATCTTCATTTCTCTGCCGTACAGTGTTATGCTTACGACTCGAATGCCATAGACGAGAAAGCTGCGCGCCAGTTCAGAGGCGACACCGCGCTAGAAGCACCAGCGAGCGTCGCACTAATATAAATGCTGGAGTATCAATGCCACGACGAACACGACACGACAGGCCCGACACGCTCAGCGGCCAATGAAATACAATGTCACCGTGACGTCAACAAGACTATAAACGCGCCCCGACGGTCCACAAAAAAAAAAAGTAGACTATATTTCTAATTTCGCCGTGTCGTGCCGCACGTCGGAAAGCAAAACGGAAACCATACAGAACTAAACTCAAAAATTATTTACCTACTTGGTAAATCTTTATATTAAAAACCGAAATTTAGTTTTACGTTTGGGTATATGTTCACAATTATAGTGTGAATTACGTTAGTATATGCAACGAACTCATCTCACTTTAAATAATAGACGTCTAAATGTTAAATTTGTATGCACTTCAGCTATGAAACAGGAGATATAAGATTCCTATAGAGCCTGTTTTTTGGCGCATTGTATACTGGATTTTATGGACGCGTTTGGCTTGGAATGATTTTCCGTCAGCCATATTAGAGTTGGTCGTGTTGATGTTGTCGTGGTATGTTGAACCTACGCTACTAACTCCGTCGTGCTGGAACAATGTGCGACGGCCTAATGAGATCTGTCGTGTCGGGCTGGTCGTGGAACTGTGACTCCAGTTCGACACGATAAGACACAGGGGGAGGATATCGCTGGTGGAGACAACGACCCTCCGGGAGCCAAATGTCCTCTCGAGCCGCAGCTTTGAAGCGGGTTCGCTGCGTCTTCCACGAGAAGACAGCCATGGATTGACAAAATGCTGGTCCAACGTCACTCAATGCCACATTCACGTCATTTTTTTATTAAGTGAAACTTCTTCACATCCGGTAGGGTGAGTTGAGGCGATTACATCGCCATAGCATTACGAAAGTGAAAACACCGACTGCGTCCACCATTTGTTAAATGTAAAGTAAAAGTAAATATTTGTTTACACTTGACAAACATAAAAATATCAATTAAATTAATAATTCACAAAAAGGCAAGTTTCATTTCGTTCCTCCTAAGATATACCTGATGGTCCACAAGAGACGGTAATTAAGGGCAGTGTAGCGATAATACCCATCCAATTTTTCTTCCTTCATAATCTTAGGTAAGTCTCAGTGACAAGCGTGGAAGAAAGAATGAAACAGGGCTCAACGTCTCGTGGTCATCGGGGTCATTAGAGACGACGTTGGCATGGACATGATGCGTAGGAAGAATGCGCCATTTCCAATTTTTAGTTGAGCCATTTTGGTAACCAAGCGACTTATTATTTGCAAACCAGCACTACGGCGTTTACATAAATAAGGCTAAAATTCTAAAAGGCTGTCTTTTGTGAAAGTGAATTATCAGCGTACAAACAGCAAAGACAAAATTAATCTTTTATAACATATCACCATGAGGAACAATACATTTAAATTACACGCCGTATTTAATTGTGTAGCTAACTTCATTGTTCTATCTGGGAATGATGAACTAGCGTTCATCATGTTATTATATACGATTGAGGGTAGTGATAATTTTACTATCACAGAATTAGTTGAGTGGCACTTGGGTAGTTTTTTAAAGCAGCGAATATTATCTACCAATGTGGGAAATAAAATCGCCAAAGTATTAACGTAAAAAAAAAAAAAAACTGAATAGGTGATTTGGGTCGAAAAATCAGAAAGTTACAAATATATTTTCCCTCGTCCCTTAAGCTCCGTCAAATACTTGTGCTATATTATTTGAAATTTTCACAGTTTTCCCTGCGTGTAAAACGAAATACTTTCACTCGGTTCACACTCACACAAGGTAACAAAAAAAAAAAAAGAA
This sequence comes from Bacillus rossius redtenbacheri, assembly GCF_032445375.1. Lineage (NCBI taxonomy): Eukaryota > Metazoa > Arthropoda > Insecta > Phasmatodea > Bacillidae > Bacillus > Bacillus rossius. Next base: position 41,630,237 of record NC_086337.1, on the reverse strand, counting down.
CCTCTGTGTCCGACACTGAACAACTGCAAGACGGAACACGGCAAATCGCTCAGCGAGCGCAGCTTCCATTACCGCCGCCATTACGCCCGGCCGGAACGAGTCCCATCTGGCGGCGTCCAATCCGGAGCATTAGAGCGCCGGCCGCCCCCGCGACCCCCCGACCCCCCGACCCCTAACGGCCGCAGTCGCCCGTAAACGGTCCCTCCTCCCGCCAACCCACCCTCACCCACATCACCTGCGCTGCAGCGTTGCAGGGGAAGGGGGGGGGGGGGTCTCTCTCTCACAGCACACTCGTCATTAGCGCCTACAACGCCGGACTACATCTCCTTCTACACCCCCCCCCCCCCCCCAACCCACCCGTGCCCAACCATGCGGGCGAATAACGCAACTCGTGGCTTCGCGAGGATTCTACCCCTCCCCCCCCCCCCTCCGGGTCATTCCAAACCTTTTATCCAGTCAGTATGCTAACCGTGCACTCGAGAGTACATATATATATTTTTATTATTTGGAGTAAAACTTTCTTGCCAGTCGGTGGCGATGACATCAAACAGAGCGTCAAGCAAGGTAAAAATATAAACAAAAAGGAGCCCATCATGGCGTACGTACATAAATTTTTAAAAAAGACTTCTGGTAATCGCACCCATCGTTTATTTCCAATGCGTGACAAGATTAACAGCAGTTGATTACAAAATAAAGGTCACCAATTTTAAATGTTCCTTGGGGTGTTTAGATTAAATAAACTTTAAAAAAAAAAGAGTTAAAGGACATATATTAAAATTCACTATGCAGGGGATTGATCAAACCAAAGGGCCTTACCCTCGCATAAAAAGAAAGTGCCGAACTTAAAGTGCCAATCACGTAGTGCGGGTTCTCCAGTTACTCGCATTCGAATTCACTCGTCGCGAACGAGCTCGCTCAGTGTCCAGCTTAAACCACGACTCGCTTTGAGGCAGCGAGCGAAATTGGTATTATTTCATTCAAAACTCAACCATCTAATTAAAAAAAAAAAAATGTCGTTATAAAGCAACGCAACTCAAAATTAAAAATGCCACCACGTGAAAAACCTCTTGTTTGCATTGCAAGGTTAAAATAAAATAGCTAAAACTAACATATTGAAATAGTTTTTTTTTTTTTTTTTTTTTTTTAGCTATGTTAACGCGAAAAAATTTTTGGATGGAGGAGAGTGGGGAGAAGGAAAATTCCACAGAAATATAACGAAAATATTGCATTTGTATGTGCAATGGCACCAGGAAGTTTAGGCTCATCGGTTGGTTAGTATAAGTTTTTAACGGTTATCTGTAAAAAAAAAAATTAATAAAAATTAATATTACCAACCTGCAATACACGGAAATTTTCCGTCAGCAACTAAGCACAGTGCTTTTACATGTTTTTTTTATTAATCAGTAATATAAAAAAGAGGATATGGCTTCATAATTAATACATAGGTCTAAGCAACTTTCGCGACAGTCGAATTTTTCGATTAAAAATAGTGTGATTTCATTGAAATCATTGGGGTTAACAACGGTATTTCCCATAAATATTGTTCCCACCAAATATATAAACCAAATATTTTTACGACAGAGATAAGTTTTGGTGTGGTTGCAGAAGTGCTCACATAAAAATTATCCAGACGCACAGTGTTAAATTTTAAATAATTTCTATATTATTAAAAAAATGTTCAGCCGCCACTTTAAAGACATCATCAGCCTTGGAAAGCAATTAAGACTTTAAGTCGTCATTGTATTTTCAACCTTTTTTTTGGTAATAAAACTCTAGCAGCAGGTTGCCGGTCGAATGCAAACCCATCCTATATAGTACAGAAAATTGTAGGTAATAACTAAATATTTGATGAAAATTAAAATTTTGTACCGACAAGCCTAATTTAATTTTACATAAACACAACTAAATCACAACGAACAAAATGAATCGTCATTACACTAAAAAATTTGCATTACACTCAAAGATATGTGTAGAAAGAACCACACATTACAGTTTTTTTTTTCAAACAAAATTGCTACTCTGTATCGTGACCGAGCAAGAGATACGAACATCAACTACACTGGTGTCTTCCCGGAAAGAAAACGGAACGGCGTGTGAGTGTTTAAAAAAAAAAACCCAATCCCTCAAAATAAGCGAGAAAAAAATTGTAATATAATTTTTTGGCTCCTTAATTATTAGAGTTTTACGAATCCATGTAATGCACGGAACGGTACTTAAAATCAAGTAAGGCCAAGCGAAAATTTAGTTTTGTTACTCTTGTGGATACTCAATGGTAGAGCCATCATTATTCAGCGAGTTATTTTTCGTGTCAGGCTAGACTCAACAGTGCTACACATAACAAAGTCACTTAAGTGTGATCATCTGCCGTTACCCAAGGACGGGGACTTAGCAATCCTTGGACAAGGCGCCACAAGATTGGTTCAGGGCTTCTGTTCGTTGCTTGTTACTGGTCCAGAATCGTCCTGGGCGTGTCTAGACAGCTGTATTACAATCATATTTAAACGCAGCAGATGTATATGTGTTTCAAGTCTACTTTTCCTGCCGAAAGACTCAGTGAAATGCTCGTGTCTCTACTCATCGACTGAAATGAGGAAATTGTGCGCTAGTTTCAAACGTATTCCACTACTTAGATTTATTGAACTTGAATTTTCTGCATCTTACTTCAGGTAAGGTAAAACTCATCCGTGTTTTCTTGTGTTGATAAATTTTTCGCTGTATATTTTATTTTAGAAAATTCATCAAAATTGAAGGCGCGTCAGGGCATACCACAAAAGCTTCAAAAGGGTTATGATGCTACGTTTGGACGAGGATTCAAAGTATCTTGTTTGTAATCTAAACAAAGAAGCGTAACTAATTAAGCTGGCCCCACGTTCTAACTATGAAACTGTTTACTTTTTCTCTAACTGCTTCGTTGCTTTATTGTTTTTATAAAGCATCAAAGAATTTAATACTTACGTTAGGCCACCACATGACTATTTTCATGTTTGAAGTACGTTTACATAAAAATAATATGTATGTTATTTACCTGACTTAATGACACGGCGTGTTCATTGTGAACCGAACCTTTTTATTCTTCTCATAATTTTGTACGTAGAAAGAAATACACGGCAGAACATAGAAAAAAAAATCACATCTTATTCATCGCTCGGGTATTTTTATATTCGCGAATAAACGTAAAAAAAAAAAAAAAAAAAAACAATGTCGACTTTAATCTTTGCACTCATTAGCTTAAGACTTTGCTTTTCGTTTGCCGAAGTAAAAAAGAGAGAAAGGGAACGCGAACTCACCGTCCTTGTTTTCGTAATTAGCCATTTCTCTCTCTCTACCCTCTCCCTTGCCATCGACAAACCATGAGGCGATGCAAAAAGTAAAAGAGACGGCTGAAAGCTTCGCTTCAAAGAGTCTAAATGCGGGCCCGCCCCGTGAATGCTCTCTAATCAGTCCACTTCCAAACGAGCTTGTACATATTCATCTGCGGCTGGATCTCACGACTCGCTGGAGAAATAATTTGCCCGCGCAGCTGAAGCGAGCCGGCTTAATTGGCGGAACGCGGGGCACAGCGCGGATGGACTGACATTCAAATCGCGTTCTTAACGGTCAAGTGAAGTCGCGGCGTCTGAAACTGCGCCGTAAGCAGTTTTTGCAATCACCGCGCAGTTTTATTTTGGCGGTATCACAAAATACAAACCCCGACCCCATACACGCACTTCGTTATTTTATTTTTAGATAACTTAAACGACATTTATTGGTGAGCAGTATTCTGACAGGTTACGTAATAATTAGTCTGAAATTTATGTTTCCAAACATTATGTTTTTTTTTTAATTGATGTTTGAGTTAAAAAGAAAATCTAGTACTTCGTAACAAGTAGTCGCTTAAAAAAAAAAAAGAACAAAGTTACTTGCGTGTAAAACATTAAAAACAAAGCTTTTGTAAAATAATTATTTCATACACATGTAACTGATGTACTATAAACATACCACTTAACCTCATTATGTGAAAAAAAAATACAAATTTACTTAGAATACTTAAAAAAAATAGAAAACTACTGATTGAAAGTTAATAAAAATAATGTATACATACACACCTTATAAATTGGCAGCAGATTTAATTACTTCACCTCAATTTTAAGATGAAACTTGCAAACAAAGGTTGAGATTAAGCGACGCGGCAGGCCCATATTTAATTTAAATTTAAAACAGCAGGATGGTATGCAGCTTTTAAAATCTGTTCTCTGAATCTGAACACTTTCAGCAGACTGTGAACTGATAAAAATAAATTAAAACACTGTATAACTCAAGTTTGTTTGTTATCGATATATATTATTATGTAAAGAAGAACTAAAATCTACACATATGTAAAAAAAACACTGCTAAACTAAAGACCCCTTAGCAATGACAACGCATTAGCCAAGCGCATTGTTGTAGTCAAGGAAATATACAAGTAAAGACATTGTTTAAAATATTGTTTGTTCCTAAATTTCTGGTTGAATTATATATAAAAATAATAAAAAGTCAATAAAATGGACCGTGGTTGCAAAATTAGTACACTCCTGTAACAAGGGCCGTTAGTTCAATTCGAACCCAGCAGGAATCGATTTATCGAACGGTTAATCAAGAGTACACTCGGAAATCACTTTGACTATGTCCCTGTGGAGAACTGTACAGGGTAATAATGTTTCCATATCTTATAACACTACACGAAGTTCTGCAAACTACGTAAGACTATATAGCCTAATCGTGATGCAGGTTATTACTTGGCAAAGTATATAAATTTAAGGCAAAAAGAATAAAGAACTGAGATACAGAGTAGTTAACGAGTTATCGCCACTCACAAGTCTTATTATTTTTTAAAACATAATTTGGAGCAAAGTATGTCATATAAATGTAGACCTTATGTCCAATATTGACCGAGTGATTCTAAAGAAAATGGAAGTGTCTTATTATGAACAGCTTATTACGTGAAGGGATGGGCACGGGCATTGTTAAACACGTAAGGAATTAGTCTACTTGCGCGTATCAAGACAGCAGAGGGCAGCTACGTAGAGCAACACGAGCGGGACGTAAGCACGTGACGTGGAAATAAACGAGAACATTTCTGAACATTATTTGTATCTTTTTACAAGCAATTGCAAAGCTCAACAGTAAAAAAAATACAATTGGTTGTAAATTATTGCGTTTTCCTCTCAATGGGCTATTATTAAAATAGTAATATTCATAACGTCTCTAAGTAATCTTTAAATATTTGAAATAGGAACCTCGTTTATGTGACATTTTTGGCTTTAGGTATATGATGTAGAAATACGCCTTGCGGTAACATCTCGTGAATCAACCTTAATATTCAACGTAAGCGACTATACATTAAAAAAAAGTAAAACAAGTAAAAAATAAAATCTAAAAGCGTGGACGTTACAAAATGTAAAAAATAAAGAACAGCGTTTTCATCAGCGAGTGTAGTTAAGCCCTTTGAAAAGGGATTCTGGCGCAAAGTGACGGAAGAGGAGAAAGAAGACTGCGCGACATCACTCAAGCTTTGCATCATAAGCAATTAAAAGCAGCGAGATTAGGACTGCGCCCGGGGGGGGGGGGGGGGGGGGGGAGAGAGCAAAGAGGCACTGACGAATAAATTATACACGTCTCTTGACGGGCGGGACAAAGAAGAAGCGACAAGAGCAGAAGATCCGGCTCGTTCCGTTCGGCCGAACTGGCGACAGCGAGGGCAGTCGCCACGGCGACGCGAGACGCTTCCGTGGGAACAGCGACGGCGCTGTTGACGTCACCGACAGCGGCGAGCCAGGGTGTCCACAAGGAAAAAAAAAATATTTCGTACCAACTTAGGCGAGAAAAAAGTACTAGATTTGAAAAAAAAAAAAGTACTAAATTGTAATATGTTATGGTTTCAACAATTTAGGAAGTTATTATGACATTGCAATGCGCTAACTTAAATATCACACCACACACGCACATACATTCCATAGTTTTTAAAAATAATTACGCTTAATAATAAAACATATTGGAGTTACTGTAATATTATTATATTAAAGAAAAAAGTACTAGATCTGAGCGTAAACGTACTAGACCCCTAAAAAAAACTTATAAAAGTACTAGATCTAGTACGAAAGTACTAACTGTGTGCGGTGACCAGACACAGCTGCACGCACCGCGCCGTCGTGTAGAGTTCGAGAACGAAGTTACTTTCTTGTAAAACGTTGCAAACAAAAGCGTATGTAGAAGTAATACATTTTTGTACACGTGCGTTTGAAATGTAACTGATGCACTACAAAAATACAATTTTAACCTCATTGTGTGAAACAAATAAAAAAAAAAATCTTAGTATATTACAAAAAGACACAGACAAGCACAGCAGGCTGACAACGACCGGACAGTTATAACAGGAACGGAAGAAAAACAGTCGAGCAACAACCTTGGACGACACAACGACGCACAGGCGAACCCAGCTATGAAACTAAACAATACATATATTCTGGAAGACACGACGGCTATAGCACAGAAAAACACAGACACAACAGTTTTAGAAGTTTCGGGAACCGAAAACTGTTCCCGTCATCAGGCACAGACAGACTTACAGTGTACACTGAAAAATCAACGGCTGATTTTGGCTTGTTTTTCTGCGTGTTCGTGTAGGTATTCATCTTTCTTGTCCATTCTTGTGGTTTATCTATGGCACAAAGTGAAAACCAACAATCGCCTATGTCGCTATGTCCATAATTGTTTTTAAAAATAAATCTCCCCGTTGCAAGAATTATTCAAAGAACAGCTCAATCGTGCCGATATCTAAACGATTTCCAAATATAAATTGTACATAAATCAGCGCGTGACTGAAATAAACTTTCTCTCAATGTTAACTACAGATTCAATTAAGTTAACTGCGAGCTTCAAAAGATAATTTCTTTACTGAAGATGCATGTTTGATTTGAACTATGACTAAGTAGATAACATCTTATTTTATACACATTATAAGCGTGACTGTCACCATACTTTAATTATGATCCTTACAATTTCACAATCTAAAACTCGTCCGAAATACTTCAACAATTGAGTTTATTGAAGCCAAATTACAGCTTAGCTGAATATCTAAGGATGATATTCGCCCTTGAATATCAGTACTGGGAATGGTAATCGAGCAAGATATTGATAAAAAAAACATTAAAAATTGTATTACCTTTTCGAGAATAAGTGTTTTATTCAAAATATTTCATCAACATGATACGGAGTAGCACCCTCTTTGTTGACATTGATACTTGATGCCGCTGTATTTAGATTTGAAACATACTGAAATAAAGTAAACTTTTTTTAAATTCACTTAGAACGCAGCATCTTTGCATACACTGCACACCAGAAATATCAGCTACTGCCTTCATACTGGACATAATATTTATCTTTTCTTTACAAAAATAATGTGAATAAGTTTTTTTATTTATATACAACTAAAGAGGTATTTTAATGATCAAGATAGCAAACAGTAACGGTTTTGATGGTAAGCACAATATATTCCAACTAATTCTGTTATCAGCCTGTATTAAAACATTAATAAATGTAAAAGAGTGTCAAGAAAAAATTCTAACTCATTTAAATGTATAATTTAATGGATTATGTTTAGTTTTTTGGCCTGATAAAAGTTTTTTTTAATGTGAAACTAAGATGGTCATTAAAACAAATTGAAATCGTTAGTGCAAAAGTTGCAGAAAAGTAGAGAAAAAAGGAGAAAGTGCAACATGGATAAAACGAAATTTATTAGCACCCATATAAATAAACCAACACAATCTTATTTTTAAAAGGTGCATCACACAAAGATAAATCCAATAAAGATATAATTATATATAAAAAAAATAAACAGTAAATACAACCATCATTACTCAAAAGCAGAAAATCAGACTGAAAAATTACTGGCCATTATACAAAAATAACGAAAAACTTCAATACTTGGCTCTCCAAAACCTCTATCCTTTCGTGTCACCACTCTTAATGCTGTCTATGTACACATTTAAAATATCTGCAATATGGTTCTCCTCTCTCTCTGTATAATATGCTCAAAACCTGAGTGTATATACCCTACGATTCCTTTTACTTCCCTCCCATTGCCCTTCAAATTATCAGGGAATGCAGAACGTCTGAAAAGCAACTGAGCCCTTCTTAAACATTCTTCACTAGTCTGTATTATACTTGGAACAATCGATATGTGGCTTCCTCTTTTATTCTTCTTTCTAAGTGCTCGACCTGTCCGGTTGGTACCCCTATGAATTTTGGTCATGTTGAAACGAAAATAATACACTCAACCCATCTACTCATTCTATGGTTTCTCTGAATGTTTACCGTTTCCGCAGCACACAGCAGTACCGTATCTATGACGTTTTATTTGTGACGACTCTTGTTTTCGTTTTCCCTACGCTAATTCTCAGGTACTTATTTATTATGCTCTCAAATTGTATTTTTAGTGTGTGAATCATAAAAACAGATTATCACAAGTGTATTTTGACCTTACACGCGGTCCCATCAGTTTTCGCAAAACACAGAAAAATTAAGGTTTCTGTGATTAAGGGAAAACCTATTATTTATTGATTAATAAATGGTATACAAAAATAAAGTGCATGAAGACGAAGACCACATACGAAAGGTTAATTTTAAAGCCTGTTTACCACACTATTCCATGCTCTCAGTACATTCTAGGACCAACATAAATATTAGCCTTTAACTGTTGAATGATTACTAGAAAAAAATTATTATAGACAGATAAATAAGGTTATATTATGAATATATTAAAAATCATATGGCTAAAAACGAAATATTAGAAGCATGATGATTTGGGATAGCCACTAGCCCCTTAACATTGCAGAGCTGACTAATCGAACACACGACCCATTTCATGCTCCGTCCTCGTTGTTCGCGGTTGCAGTCGATGGAACAAGCCCCAGCAGATGGACGCGAGCGCGCGTTCACAAAAGAGGGGAACAACAACAACACCAACAAAAAAAAAATTACGGCGCACAAATGGGGAAAATTTTTTGAAAAGGCCACTCCGCGGACTGCTCCAAAAAAAACCGTCTCCCCCCCCCCTCCCCCCGCCCACAAAGCAAGCCTGCGTTTGAACAGGCCCGCCATTTTCCATCCCGCGGCACGGCAGCGCGGCGCGCGGGCGGGGGAGGAACCACACAGCACACACGCTCTGCCAGTCACGCATCGGTCATCGGCAACGGGGCTCTGAAAAGCGTGGAGGATGCCCTACCCCCCTCCCAACACCCTCCCAACGGGCAGGCGTTACGCGCGCCGCGGAAAACAAAACAGGGGGGCGGGTAAAAAAAGGGTGAGCGCCGAGGGAGGAGAAACTAATATTTCCCCCCCCTCCACACCACACCAATTTTTTTTTTAAACCACCGCAGCACTGCGAAAAAAAAAAAAAAAAACCCGCTCGCGGACTCTGCACGGACCAGCGCGCGCGTGGGCGATTCGCAAACAGCGTACGTTGGTCGTCAAAAAAAAATAATTTAAAAATGAAAGAGGGGAGGAGGGGGAAAGTCCATGTTTGCCCCCTCCCCTCCACACGACTATTTCGGCGCGCACGAGCCGTGACTTTTCAATAGACGTCCGCCCAAGCGCCGAGGGAGGGGGAATCACGAGTGTGAAGGGAGGGGGGGTTTGGAAGGCTGACGGAAGGGATGGAGAGCGGTTAGTCGGAGGGCACAAAAGGCCCATCAGCTGCCTGCACAATGGACGAGCGCCGACACGAGGCGGCGCTGTCGGGCGAGATCCTACGATATAACAATAATAATAATAATAAAAACAATACCAAAGCCTTGGGCCACAACACCTCCCCCCCCCCCCCCCTCCCGAGAATCCGGGAACATTCCCCCCGCGCACAACAACATCCTCCATTCGAGTCGCCGACACAAGTAACCCTCACCGCCGCTCGTTCAGATGCCAGCCGCCTCGTGACAAGTCAACTCCTGGTGGAAAATTTAGGGGGGGGGGGGGGGGGGGGGAAAGCGGGTTTGCCGCGTGCTTCTGGTGTCGCACTACCGAGTTTCTGACGCCGCTGCAGCAAACAACTTCCGCAACTTTTTTTTTTCTTTTTGCCTGAATATTCTTCCTACTGCTTTCCTTAGAAAGCTGCCCAACGCAGGTCTCTCAAGAACGCAGTAAGTCAATATATCAAAATCGACAAATGTAAATATGCCGATCTAGAATAAATCACCAGTAGAAACTGGCAAATCCTCCGGTATATATTGCATATATTTTTTTTTTAAAAAAAAAAGCCTGCTGATTATGCATGAAATATATTCTTTATTTATTTTTTTTAATTTTTTTAAAGTTCAGACTCAAAAAAAAAAAACCTTTCCCCACGTGAAACGTAAGACTAAAATAATGACCTGGAACGGGGATGCCCCCTTTAAGACTTGCAGTTGGACGTGTGCAGAAGGAATCAAGTGTTAACTAGCGTGAGGGGAATGATAGTTGCGCCAAGAGGCGCTTCAGATTCACTTCTGATGACGTGGCTATCAGCGAGTGCAGCGGGTTGCCTGACCGCCCGTCTCACGAGGCACTGCACCGCAATGTACATGTGTTGAATATATTTGTGGCAGAGAAAAAAACAACAAATTCAAGTTAGAGTTTGAGTTTAAATATTATAAATAGTCCCCAATATTTATTTATGATGTAAAATTAAAAAAAAAATAGGCGTGCGAGACCGAGATGTGCAGAGCTTCAGGGGAAAAAAAACGTGTTTTAAAAAACTGCTCAAGATATCCGAGTGATGTCTGTTTACGAAATATATTTGAGAATTAATAGTTTTTTTTTTTTTCGTTTTCAGGAGAGTTAAAATGGCTACGATGCGTGTTTTTTCAGAATAATTTTTAGCCACAAAAAAAACCCGGTTTCTTGAAAGCACTACTCAAGAGACTTGTATTACAAACCTTTATCTTAATTTCTCCGCCATATGATGTTATGGTTTATAGTCGTCTACCACGGACGACGAGAGAGAAGACTGCGCGCAAGTTCGGAGGCGGCATCGCCGCGCTAGAAAGCGCACCAGGCGATACGACCTCTGACTAGATGGAAGTAGAAAGTAGCTCGGATTCTGGGTCGTGGCCGCGGCCTTGGCGAATAATTCGCCGACGACGTTTCGGTCGGTCGAACGTTGCAGTCGCCATCATCAGGGAGCAGTCACCTACCACCTGCGAACATTATTACCTGACCAGAAGGGGTTAACTCTCCTTCCGGAGACACGCAGTTCCGAGCGAGAAGGCACCCCGCGAGCATGAAGGACTGCAAGGGGCTTAAATTCGTTTGCATTTTCTTGCCGCCCTTTTCTTTCCCCCCCCCCCCCGCCACCCCCCAGATAAAGGAGGGCTGACACAACAGTCTCAAAAAACCGCCCGCGCGGCCCTGGATATCCGGCACACGGACAATCAGACGAGCACAAAGCCAGGGGGTCTCCCCTCCCCCTTCGACCGGTGCGGTGGAACGATTATAAAGGAAGGGAGGGAGGACGAGGAGGGGGGAGGGTAATTAAATCCCGCCGAACTATTGCCGGCGGCGTTATCCCTGATGAATATTCAAGAAGCACACTAAGGGTCGTAACTCCTGCAAACCATACCCCCCCCCCCTATTTTCCCTTCATCCAGCCCCCCTGCCGGAATCCTTGAACATGGTGGCACTCGAGAGAAGCTCGTCACAGGTATGAGCCTACCATAATCCATGTCTACCTGAACACTTACTTATTGAAGTCAACGTTTAAAAAAAAATAATAACTTCCCTGTACACTGAGAATGAAACAAACTAGGCTTCCTACAATTGTTTTTATATATTTTACTTTAACCAATTTTCATGAATTTCCTCTTTTTTTCCTGTCATTCATATATATATATATATATAATCAAAACATTTCAACAAACATACATCCAATAAAACATTTTCCTACACAATACATAATTATTTCCACTGTTACAATTTCCATAAACATTACTTAATCATCTTCTGCAGTCTTGATCAAACTTTTAAACGGCACATTGTTGACTGGGATCAAGCTAAATAATATAAATGTTTAATTTGGATTCTAATAAATACAGTTGCGTTAAACTAGTGTTGGTAAAATTCATATAAGGATTATTAACGGCACGCGAATTTATGATTAAACATCAGATCGGTTTTAAGACACTGAGATACTACACAGTACGAAAAACTGCAGATACTGTTTTGTAACCCAATTATATTGTTAATTTCTCTGAGTTTTTTAAAGTTTTGAAAACACCTTTTCAATTCCCCGAGTTTCCCCTGTTTTCATTCCCCCTGCCCCCTTGTCGGCAGGAACCCTACAAACATGAAAAAAGTACTTCCATGACTTAACGTTTCTACGTTGGAAAATGGTGGCTTTTTATTATTATTATTATTATTATTAGTTTGGGACGAATGGCTTGCACGACAAGCGTAAAAAATCTTATCTATATATATATAAAAATGAAACCCGTTTTCCTTGGTCACGGCATCACGCGTGAACGGCTGGACCGATTTCACTAATTTTTTTTGTTGTGTTTGCTATGGTCAGGAGAAGGTTCTTATGAAAGAAAAAATTAAGAAAATTGTGCGGAAAATTAGAAAATTTAAGAATAATGAATTCCTATTTCCCTTGGTCACGCCATCGCGCGTAAATGACAACCGATTTCACTAATTATTTTTTTGTTGTGTTTGTTATTGTCACGAGAAGGTTCTTATGAAAGAAAAAATTTAACGGAAAATTAGAAAATTTAAGAATACTGAACCACCATATATAAAATTATTTCCAAACTAACCCAACACTTTGTACAATATAAATATTTTTAAAGTAACCTTATGACATTCAGCTTTAAGCGTTTACAGTTTCCAGTGCGGCTTGCATTTGCAATGTCAATAAATAAATCGCAAGGGCAGTCGCTAAGTGTATGTGGCATCAACCTAGAAAATCCATGTTTTTCACATGGCCAATTATATGTCGCCTGTTCCCGTGTCGGAAAACCATCAACATTATTTATTTACGCGCCAGAACATAAAACTAAAAATATAGTTTATCAAAAAGCATTAGAGTAGAGAGAAGCAGTGAGGGGTACAGAGACTATTAGTTGATTTATAGAGCGCGCGTGGTATTGAGCTCATTGTTTACTTAAAAATGCCAAGTTGTTCAATAGCAATTTGTAAAAACATTAGTGGAATTATTGAATCCTATGGAATAAACACTATTTTGACAATATATATTTTGTTTTTTATTTAATTAAATTAGTAAGGTCCTTTTCAGTTATAGTGATACCAGGGAATTATGGATTCATTTTTATATGGAGGATATTATAGATTCCAGTTCAAATTGAATAGGTACTCATACCTAAGATAGGTCAGCTATACAAAATAAAGTAGTGCATCATTGCTACGCTAAGGCGGTACGAAGTTCGCCGGGTCAGCTAGTAACAAATAAATATTACCAGGTATAGGCCTAATTAACTTAGGCTAGGAAAAAAAAATTGCTCGCTGGTGCTTCCAGCGAAGTATAGCATCTAAGCGCAAAGCTCTGGACTGGCGCGCAGTCTTCTCTTTCGTCAGTTGGACAACTGTGAAATTTTGAGCGGTGACCGTAACATTATACGGCATAGAAATGAAGGTAAAGGTGTAATGCAAGTCCCTTAAGTGCTTTCAAGAATCTGTACCGGTTGTTTTACGCTTAAAAATCACCCCGAAAACACGCCTTTTTAGCCATTTCACTCTTCTAAAAACAAAGTTTGAAAACTTTATCCGAAATCAGAAGTACTTTTCGGCCCTCAGTAAATTCTTAAATGTTCTTTGTAAGCAGACCCACATTCGGTTATCTTGAGTGGTTTTGAAATCGCGTTGTTTTTCCCCGAAGCTATGCGCACCGTATGAGTGCCCGGGCAGACTGCGTCCTTCAGAAGAAACCACGCGATTTGAAAACTGCTCTAAGATATCCGTGTGGGGACTGTTTTGCGAAAAGTATTTAAGCACATGCTGAGGGGCGGATGAGCAGTTCTGTTTCCGAATTCCGTTTTCAAACTGTATTTTTTCGAAGAACGGAATTCGCCAAGATAATTTTCAGGCAGGGAACAAACACCCTAACCAGATTCTTGAAAGCCCTCAAGACGACTTGCATTACAGATTCATAATAATTCACGCGCAACATCATGTCATGGTTACCGCTCGAGTCCGCGAAGTTTCCCCCACTCGCGGGTTAGGCCCCCACCGGGAATCGATCCCGCGTCAAGGTGCGTGTGGGCTGATGGCGAAGAGTCTGAAGCCTGGATTCTTTTCTTCGAAGGAGGGTGAGGGAGGAACATGGTTTATTTCGAAAACTCTGCAGGTAAATTCAGATTACAAGGCAGGCGGACAACTAGAGCTACAGAAGAAGAAGACGACGACGATGATGATGATGATGATGATGATGATGATGATGATGATGATGATGATGATGATGATGATGATGATGATGATGATAATAACACAGCAAATTGGCACGCGTGGGAGTGGGACATGTGTCGTTGTTACGTGATTTCCCTCACTTCCCGGCCAACCACTCCACTCCATGTTATCTGTTGGTGATTAATGCGTGTCACACACACACACACATACACGCGCGCGCGCGCATACAGGCGAGCGGCGCGCGAGGCAGCCCTTCACATAAATTACTGGGCCGGCGGGATGAAGGGCGGGAGGAGGGGGGTTGGAACAGGGATGTGGAGCGCAGGGGGGGACAATACTGGCCCGGCCTCACAATGGAGAACGCGCGACACAGAGACCGCTATCCTTTCTGCATACATCTCCACCCCCACCCCCCTCTTCCCCTTCCTCAAACCTCCCCCCTCCCCCTTCCGCCAAAACCCGTATCCCTTATCCAAAGCCCGCGTCTCTATCTCCCCCCCCCCCACCTTCCCCCTCCCAGGCGTTTCCCTGCTCTCCTCTTCCGCTGATCCGCTGGCTGAAAATAATAAATTGTCTCCGGTCTCGGGAGGCGAAACAAAAGCGTCGAGAATGGCACGGTTTTTTTTTTCGCCCTCCCCCTCCCCTTACCGAAACCAACTGAAACCGCGCCCTTTGCGCGCCACCGCCGCTGAAAAAAAAAAAAAAAGGAAGCAACGCGCGAGGTGCAGCAAGCGACACCCACACCAAAAAAAAAATGGAGGTCACCAGAGTGGAGGTGGGGTGAAATTATGATACGACCCAGGCGCAACCAAAAACACGACCTTTTTTTTTTTTACGACATAATCCGAACTGTATTGGCGGATGATGGGTGTGTGTGGGACGCTGCGATGGGATCGAAAAAAAAAGGGGGAGGGGGTGGAGGGGTGGTCGGCCGGAGAGTGAGCTAGATCGGTGGCTCGTAAACGCAATGGCGCCCCGGGGGATGGTCCACCCCCGACGCGATATTTTCATTGCAAATTTTTTTTTTCCTCCCTCCTGCAGGTGGGATGTGTTCTGAAAAATTACCAGTTTTTTTTTTCTCTCTCCCCCAAACCTTTCCCCCCACACCTTGCCTCCCTCAAACCACAAACATTACCAAAGAGTCGGGACATGACAGTTCGTTCCTCGTGTTGAACGGCGCTGGAATGCACACGAACTTTGTAAACACATCCCACTTTTACCGTGTAGCCCGGAACGCCGACAAGACGATACCGCGTTAACACTGGCCCGTTTCAATCAATCCGCTCCGCGTTTCATTTTTTTATTTTTTTTTTTTAAATATTTATTTTTTGTTCGAATCCGCCACAAACGCCCCGCATATCCCCTCC
This sequence comes from Bacillus rossius redtenbacheri, assembly GCF_032445375.1. Classification (NCBI taxonomy): domain Eukaryota; kingdom Metazoa; phylum Arthropoda; class Insecta; order Phasmatodea; family Bacillidae; genus Bacillus; species Bacillus rossius. The sequence goes on along the minus strand of NC_086337.1, from coordinate 41,614,464 downwards.
GGCGAGCGAAAACGACGCGAGAAATTAATATTTCTTCGCTTTTTGGTCGGGGCGAAAGAGGTCGAACAGAAAGAACCAAAAAAATAAAAATATATATATGTATGTATAAAAATAATAGACGCCTGCTGCGATTATCTGCACAAGGAGGGTTAGTCGCGAGGAGAATAATTAATGTTTGTTCCTGGTACATAACGGAGCGAGGCACGGGCCGGCAGCCCGGAGAGAAGACACCAGAGCTGACCATAAACAAATAACTCTTTGAAATGAATAAACGTAATACATTTTCGTAAAAAAAAAAAAAAAAAAAAAAAAAAAATCAGTGCTATGTATTATTTCATTGGTACAGTTAAAACAAGACTACATCTCTCCAAATGCGAACGTTGATTAAGTGAATGTCGTTGGGTGTATTGTCAATGTTTAAGCTGGTCAGTAACATCGTTTGTTTCTTTCTTTTTCTTTTTTTTCCCCCCCTTTTACGTGCACTCCCGATTCCAAAACATCAGGCACTAAAACTGGCACGCTTTCAATCAACCGAGATGAAATAATTTTGTTCTGACAAGAAATCAACTGCTGATGAAAAATAACCAGAGTGGTTACCCAAGTGAAATCATAAAAATACACCATGGTAACCAACAAATCACACATCACTATAAAAAAAAAATCAAGTAGTAGGCCTAAAGTGGTTATCCCTATGTCCGTGGCTTTTTCAGAAAAATAAATAAAAAAAATACGACGTTTTAATGATAAATACGGACTAAGAATAGTTTTAAAATCAAAATTTAACTTTTAAAAATATGATTATCAGAGTAAAACCAAACCCAGACAAAGTTTCAATGTCAGAACTGTGCTTATCAAATCCCGTGCGAATGGAGAAACTGGCCGAGACCTTACAACCCGCACGTTTTAGCTCTTATCAACACAGTTTAAAGACGAAGTACGGAAACAGAACTTCTCATATGCCCTCAGCACATCCTTTTAAAACATCTGTTTTCAAATCGCGTGTGTTGTTCCTTCTGGACCTCTGCACAACGTGTCGTTACCACTACGCCGAAAGTACAATAACGCCGAATACCATAACGCCGAATGCCAAACTGACCGCAACGCCGACAGCTAGAAAACTGCTGTGTACCACAACGCCGAAAAAATGTTGCTGCGGGGTAGGGGGGGGGGGGGCCGCACAGGAGCAAAATGAAAAACAACTGAATGAATTACTGTGCTAACCTTACCTAACCTAACCTTTGTGGCAGTCCTGCAATGACATTTTTCGGGGTTAATGTATTTCGGCGTTGTGGTACACAGCAGTTTTCTAGCTGTCGGCGTTGTAGTCAATTTGGCATTCGGCGTAATGGTTTTCGGCGTTATTGTACTTTCGGCGTTGTGGTATTTCGGCGTTGTGGTACGTCCCCCTGCACAACGTGTGTGTGTGTGTGTGTGCCCCGGGTAGACGGGGCTCGTGAACAACGATGTCACGGCAGACGCTCCGAAACGCACCTAAGCGTACACCGCCATGACATGCTGTAGACGTCGTTCATGCCACAGCTGCACAAGGAGGGGGGGACATACATGAGATACTGACGTTTCCAGACCCGGACCGACGCGCCGTGCCTTGAGTGGACAGCTGAGCGGCGGATGAAGCTGACAACCGGGTATGATGGATCGGTCAATCGACCAGTGATTTGGGGTGGAGGGGAGGGGGTAACGGTCCAAGCAGCTGATCTTCTTCGAGAAACACATTGTAACATCACTTCCGTAGTGGCAAAAAAAAAAAACATTACAAACAAATATTTTCGACGCGAAAACGTCTTATGAATCAGGATGCCAGTTTGAATTTTTAAAAAATTGGTTGTCTGTAAAGTCGGTTTACGGACGATAGTTTAACGTGACAACGTCATAACAAAACATTCATGAAATGATTGCATACTTTTATGAATAAAATTGAATCATTTTTATTGAATTATCACTATTTTGTATGGATACAAAGAAGGAGTGACATGAAATCTACAATTTAATTGATAAATTTACTTTTATTTGCACTCATTAATTCAAATATGTTCATTACTTTAACAAAGAGATTATTTTAACTAAAACTTTTACACATGTTTGCTGTTTGACTTCTTCCAATCTGTGTTATTCTGTTAAGGATAGGACGATGATAGGAAAAGTAGGAAACGAATGGGAGTGTTTCAAGTTTAATGTTAATCGAAAAAGTCAAATCGATGGTTGTTCCAATCGAGTGGAAGAGAGATAGATGCGGCTCAAGCGTACAATGAGCATAACGGGACACAGCGTAATGGGACAATGTGCGTAATGGGACACTTTTTCGTGCGTGCCGCCGGCGTTCATCGATTTATTAGACGTTGTCACGTCAAAAATGGTGTAACAAAAAAATTGATACATTTTGAAACGTTATAAAACATAAACCAAGTTCAAGTTACGCACATACAGAACGTGTCTGAATTCGACCTACGAACTTCGGCTACAGGTTTAGCAAGACAAATATTTGTTGAAAAAAATCCATCTATACGACTCATGAATGGTCTGAAGTGTTTCCCAAGGCTCAAATACGCTTTTAAATTTGGAGCTGAATGAAATTTTTATTCTGAATAATAAGTAGAGACTGGAAAAATTCGCGAGTTCAATGACCTCCAGGATAGCCAAATGATCCTCTGCCTACTTGGACAAACGGCGCCTGTTCATTTGGTGCTGAATTTTGAGGCGTCTCAAGTGAGTAACTTGTGATTGGATACTTTTTTTTATTGTCTCTAATTGGCCAAGGGTCCTACATATTAACAGTGAACCAATAGCAGAAGCAGCACAACGGTATAAATATTTTAATTTTAGCATATCACGAAATGAACCCGCGAATTTTTCCGGTCTCTAATACTAAGGAAAGTTTTCAAGATAGAACACTAAGCGTTTGGATAATGTTTAATCCAATGAAATTCCTACAATCACCGTGAATTTCGTCGCTGTAAAGAAATTATTTCATTGAAATAATTGGAGGAGGTAACACGCCACAAAAATATGTGAATAATAATGGTGTTATCGTCAATTATGTCAAAGAAATATTTTTTTCTACGGAGATTAAATTTGCGCAGACGCTCTGTGATTTAACATATAAATTTTATATATTATTGACAGTAAAAATGTCGTTCGGCTTCAACTTCAAAGACGTATACCTACTAGCCTAGGGAAGCACATTAAAACGTAAATCGTACGTATGTGTTCGGCTTCTTTCGTCGTGATGAACCTGGAGCCGAAGTTTGTTGAATTCAGACTCATTCTGTATATGGGTAACGTAAGGGTTTACGCATACGCCGGGCACTACGAGCGATAGTATGTTTCTCGAACGTTCGGTTCCGGGTGACTCATCTATAGGGCCATGAAATTTTCGCGAAAAGATATTCCGACCAGCTGTGTGTTAAAACTCTGTAGCATTATCTGTGTTTCGTGGTTGGCTGGGTTTATCTCAGGTGCATGTCTACTGTCGGCGCACCAATCACAGCCATCCAGTACGGAAGGCAAACTCGTCCTGAATGGCCCGGCCAGACAGGGCGATGTCTTCTCTCGCAGACGGCCGCCAATCACAAGGGAGCAATCGCTAGAGCGGGCATACCTTGTTGCAGTCTAACGAGCGATGAGATTATTTCGCGAAAAACGCATGCCCCTACTCATCTACTTTGAGAGCAGATATTGGACACACGCACAAAATTTTTTTTGTGCGTAAAATAGTGAACTACAAAAACCTCATAAGAAAGTTAAAAAAATTACGATATAATAACTGTGAGACGAAATTACAAATAATATCGCACTGTGATACGAGTTCCAGTGAAAAGCCCTAATATAAACAGTTGAATGTAATTACTATAATTTTTTTTAACTTCCCATTTACACGACGCATTCACGTTAAAACTTGCGGCCGCTTCCCAAACGAAACAGCCGAACAAAAAAAAAGTTTTCTTCGAATAGAACAAATATAACATTTAAAAAATATATAGTAATGTTATGGTTAGATTTCACACGCTAGTTTGATTATTTTAGTTACATGACATGTATTTGGTTCCATGACTATTTCTGAAAGATTTGTCACAAAAAACTCTCTGCATTAAATTTGTGCTTAGGTCCAAATTGCATCGCAGTATATTCACGAAACATAACTTATGAACTGTCACGCAAGTAATCATAACTGAGAAAACTTGCGTAAGTTTAAACGGCTGTATGATAACACTTAGTAGAAATCTAGAACATATATTTGTAACGAAACATGAAATGCAAGAGAACTATCGTGATTAATTCACACGAATAGCCCGATAATAACAGTAATTAAAGTGAAATATAATAACATACACGGTGTGTGATATATTAAAGAAATATTGATATAATTATTTACAGTATAATTATTCTTTGATAAACTTCGTTTCTAAGGAAAAATTATTTTTTTACGATTTTACACAACTAATAAAAACGATTACACCCGACTCCGTCATTAAAACGTTGTTGCACTGAAACTTCCTTTCACAAAAAAAAAACCCATGTCAAAACAAATGTTTGCATCAGTAGAATACGAAACGTGGAAGAATTTCAGTGCAGGATAATAAATGGGAAGTGAGAAAAAATGCTAATTATTAATGCGAATATGCAACTAAAGATGACATAACTGCTACATGTACACTGCGGAAATTCCAAAAGCATGGAAATTAGAAATACATCTAAAAAAAATACATTAGGCTCGTAAAAATATTGCGTAAAACTCCCTCTTGCTTTGGGAAAATCTTGCGTACGCCATTCCCTAAGCCTTCTCTGCACTTTTTAGTTAGATATATATTATATTAGTGAATTTGTTTTATTTTAAATTTGTATATACTTTCATTGAAATAATTTTCACCAAACAAGATTTTTTTTTTTTTGCATATTAAGCTGTAAATGTATTTTTTTTTAATAGAGAGTAAATTTACTGCGTGCATTTCATGTTACAAATTGAGGGTCAAAATTGCTAAATCATTAAAAAGTAATTTAATACAAACCACAGTTTCGTTTTCCAAGTGAACAAAATGATGGTGCAATAATATTACCAGCCCAAGTAAAACATACCAAGCCTCCACCCCATTACGGACCGACACACATTCGCTAGGTCGTTAAGTGGAGCGAACGCATTTTTTTAACTATTACGAACGACAGGTTACAAATTTGGGCCCTGTCATCATAAGTACATATTCCAACATACACATTTAACATTTTAATACATATTTACATAATGGAACAGTCCAGAACCTTTATTTCGCTCGCATGCACTAAAAATCTTTCTAAATCGCGGTGTATGAAAGTGAGGTTAGGATCAAAACTTGTTTTTTGAATTATTTTCTACTGCGCGTAAGTCAGCTAGGTTAATAAATTAATTATTTTGGCAACATTAATTATAGTACTTTACTTATTTTATGTATTTATTAAATTATGGATTTTTAGGTATTTAAATATTGTAATGTAAACTTACTTAAGTAAATAGAAAGAAAAATTGCGTACAAACTACCAACCTATAGTAGCCCAGGTTTAAAAAATTAAATTCACGGCTATTCTATTTATTCACTTAAAAAATACATACATTATTTGGAATAAAACTAAAGGTTGAAGAGATTTTTCTACTAAGTTAAGTTTTATTCCATTTTAATGTGTTATTTCCCCAGCTATGACAGCAAAGGACCGCTTTGTTTATATAAATAAATTTAAAATACATGTTCCCCAAGTTTCAGGTTAACGGAATTTTTAATTTTTTGGTTCGGTAGTTTTTTATTTTTAATTATTAAGTAACGCTATTTGTTGGTATGGATCACATTGTAGAATAAAATATGGGAAAATCAAAAAAAGTCTATGGGTTTTTTAATTAAAATATAGTGAAAATTCATTTTTTGCCATCTATGAGGTTTTTCTTAAAAATTTGGACCGACGACCCCCGAAAAAAAAAATCTGTGTACGCCTATGATAGCTAGAGCCATGTATTTTTTTCAGAAATGATTTCCAGACAAGCTGTGTGTTAAACCTTTATAACTTTCTTGGTGCGCTGGATTTCTATTCCAGATCCATGGTCCACCGTCAGCATACCAATCACAGCCATCCAATGCGGAGCGAAACACATCCTGAACGGCCCAGCAAAATAGGGCTTTGTCTTTTACAGCAGACGGCCGCCAATTACAAATAAAACAAAGCGCTGGCGCAGACACACCTCAACAATCAGATAATTTTTTTTTCATCGCGAAAAAATCCATGCCCTCTTGTTATTCTATCCCCCCCCCCCCCCCCAATTTTACCAACCGGACAATATTCAGTGTTCTCCAGTCGAACCGGTTCGTCGAATGGGGAAAGCGCGTGCCGCATCATTATTTACGTTGCAACGCGAAAACTACATTCGGGGCAGAGGCTTCTTCTCGCTTGGAAAATGTGGTTTTTTTCGACAGCAATAAATTCGCTCCCTTTTCCTTTCTCCTCCCTGCCATTACTCTGTGCATACGACAAAAAAAACCTTCACCATCCCCCCCCCCCTCCTTTTTTTTCTCGATACTTTCTCTCCTTTTCAACGGGCGTCCCCGTTCGTAACGCATAGTTTATTTTCTCTCCCGCGCCCGACTTGTTTCGAACGGCGCGCTGGGTGCGGGAAATGGGAACTTCTGGTGGCGCTGTCCGCGCGGAGCGTCGCGTAAATAATTACGCGATAACGCGCCTACGATTTACTGCCCCCCCCCCCCCCCTCTTCCTCTTTACACCTTCCCTAAAACTCCCCGGATTCGTCACTGAAATTTCCGAAGTTCGCCGCTCACTCGAGAAACTTCGCGATCAGAAAAAAAATGGTTGTTTTTGTTGTTGCGAATTTCAATACTTTGTCACGATTTAAGAGCATTGAAATGTCGTTAACTAAACCTAACAATATTATTCGTGTTAGTTACGATCACCTAGACGTGCGAAAACATACCCTCCCGAAGAAAAAAACTATTTTTAAAAAAATGTGAGCGAGTCATTCGGTACTTGCCGGAGAAGTGCAACGTCTAACCTCTGTATCGAGCAAATTCGTGTGTTCTCGTGTAGCAAATACACTTATAATGCAAAATTCTGACACTAAATTCAACGTCCAATTATTTTAAGTAATGACGAGCGTGATAAATATACGCAAATGGTGTTTTCAAGTACACTTCTGGACGCGAAACCCACGTAGTTACCGCAACCGCCGCTAGAATTCGCTGCCAGAGCAGCTACGTCGACTATCGAATCATTCCATTTGCAGAGCGAAATTTTAAACTATATAACGAAACGACTCTGACTAAAGCGAAAAATAACTGAAAAATACTAAACCCAGTCTTTGTGCCTGATTTTCGAGAAGGAATTCTATTAAAACCCTGCCCACATTGATAAAATTCGTTAAACAGTGAATACTATTTTTTTTCTTTTTGTGATTAGTGGTTCGCACCATCGGCCACAGATGGCAGCACCGTGGTTGCACATTAACCGTTACACGCGACTTCCGTTCCATTCAAGAAATTACTCCTGCCATATTCCGTATACCGAGAGCTATGATGTTACACATCAATAATGAACGAAATTTTGCGTGAATTATGTTTATGTAACACACCTGACATAGCCTACATTGTACTTATGCAAACAAAATAAAGAGATGGCCTCGCATACGAGAGGACACGAGTTCAAATTCCTAGTCTATCCATTCCGATTTCGGTTTCACACAGAGTTTCTCGAAATCACTCCAGGCAAAGGCTGAGAATGGTTCCTTTACCATACGGCCATGAACGATTTCTTCTGAGATTTCCCTGATTTGTTACGCAGCTACATCTAAAATGACTTCGTTGTTGGCGACATGTTAAACGCAAAAATTTACCTTCCTACTTACCTACCATTATCTGCAATTTCTCGGAACTATATTTTTTAATACGTATATTTATCGTCAGCCAGCAGACGTAGACAAAAATAGGCTGGCGCTATACAAACTTAAAACAAATAGAAATAGCATAAATATAAAAAAGGAAAAAAAAATCAAATGTAAATTGCAGACGCGGATTTCCAAGCAATTATACACAACCATGGAAAAATACTACTACAAAAAAAAAACTAACACAAAGGAATTCATTATCAAATTCACATTCAAACTACATGTACTCATGCAATATAATCTATGGAAATTAATGATTTATATCAGAGGTGCCCAACCCCCCCCCCCCCCCAAACACTATGACTCACCCCCCCCCAACCTAATGATGCCCCCCCCCCCCCGAATTTTTTATGCCATTTTCTCAATGATTTACTCAATGATTTTATAATATCATACTTTTTTAGTATTATATTTTATCACATTTTGCATTAATTAAAACTCATTTTCTAATAATAATAATAATTTTGGTCATTTCAGGTAATATTTCCATCCTGAACCGACAGATGCCAAACTGCTTTTGTTGAGGAAAGTGTGGGGTTGCCAATTTGATTTACAAGATCCCTTTCAATTATCAAAGCACCAGAAACTTTTTTTCACATTAGAGGCTATAATTATGTAAATAATATATACATTTTTCTCGTCTTTTAACCCCCCCCCCCCCCCTGAAATTTTAATGACGCAGTCTGCGTCGTTACCCCCCCCTTGTGGGCACCCCTGTTTATATTAAGAAAAGTAAATTACATTATTTATTTACATATTACAGTGTCTCAACGACGTGACGTTTCTCGCAAAAAAAAAAAACTACAAACCTCTCCAGCCACGGCACATACGACGCTGTCGACCTCATAATTCAGTTATTTAAGTGCGGCGCGTCCATGTATGAGTATTCATATCGTTATTAACACCCTCACCAGCTGTGTGGGATTAGGGGAAGAGGGAGGGAAACGTATCGGCGCCAATTATGCAAACGACGCGACGGCGCGAGAACGAAAGCGTCGCCGGTAAAAAAAAAAAAAGTGCGAAAGATAGGCCCGCGCACCCGATAAGCCCTTTTCCCTCCCGTCCTTCCTCCCTAAATCCGAATTAACGGCCGTTGAAGTATGCGTCCCAGGCGAGCGTGGCGCTTCGCGGCAGAAAAACGCACTACGCTGCTTCGCGGGGTGGGTTGGTTTCACCCAGAGAAGACTTGGGGTATGAGAAGGGAGGGGGAGAGGGGTAAGAATCGAAGGGAAATTTCGTTCGTGGCAGAGGGGGCAAAAAAAAAAGGATGGCCTCGCGCTACGAAAAGTAGGAAATGTAGTATCGGCGACTTTAAGGGCAGCAGCGCCTATAACTGGGAGAGAGAGAGAGAGAGAGAGAGAGAGAGAGAGAGAGAGAGAGTTGCTGACAGAAAATATTCGGAAAGTGTGGATCGAATAGTGGTTCTTGCCATGCAAGCCAAATGGCCGGTTCAAGAAAATCCGCAGGTGGAGAGGTATTCATTTTCTAAGAGGAGAGAAATTTAATTTTCTGAGCAAGCCGTGTGTGTTCCTACCTACTGTTGTAATCTGAAACGACGCCTACCTCTTGATAAATAAACAATTATGATTTCCTGTAAATCAAAATATGTTATACCGTATAAACCTAGTTGATAAATAATTAAATAATAAGTACCCATAACATTTTACTTCGTGTTGGATACAGGTAATAAGTATTTTTTTTTTAAGTTAGAAAATTGTTACAACACAAGAACACATATTATAATCAAACTATCAACATGAAACAGTAATACGTTCTTATGAATGATTTTTGGAAAGGAAAAGATTGATATTATTTTTTTATATACGTCATTGCTTGTTACACTGTATGTCACAGAGAAAACTCAATGATGGACAAAAACGATGACTATGCAAACATACAGAAAACAAGTCAAAACAATCAACACAGTTATGGGTTCGCCTGTGTTGTCGTTTTTGTGTTCTTCAGATTATATGTTTAGTATCATCGCTGGGCCCGCCTGTTTGTCACTTTGCTGTCCACGGTTGTATTTTGTCTTTATTTACTGTTCTTGTCGCAACCGTCTCGTCGTCAGCCCACTGTATTCGACTTTGCAGTGATATTTTTTTCTCCTAACTAGTTCCTGTGATGTCCATGAATTTATCTTTTGACATCGGCTTACCGAGGCTTGTTGCCTGTGTGTTTACGTAGTCATATTTTTTTTTCCCCGTCCATCACTGAGGTTTCTGTGTCACATGCATTGTAACCAGCAATGGCACGTGTAAAAAAAAATTAATGAATCAGTAAATGTACGCCTAACATTACATCGACATATCTTCCAGTGGACAAACGAAAAATAGGAGGAAATAACAAAGGAATAATGGTGCAAACACAGCTTTTGCGCATTCGGGAGTTATGTTGTGTAGTATAATTGATTTATTAGTAGTTTATATTATTTGTGGATGTATATTGAGATGAATATTATTTCCTTCTCCTTGTTTAATTTTGATACCTTTTATTAAAAACATAATGGTTCTTATTATTTGTTATTTTGGATTTTGAATAGGATATTTTATTAATAAGTATAATTTATTTGATTTATAATATAATTATTATATTCATAACATTAGTTGTATTTTTGTAATGTGTGGTTTATGTCTTTTTTATTAAAAGTACTTATTTGTCTTTATTTTTTTGTTTTAAATATATTAGGTGTAGTGATTTTGATTTATTTGAATTTATAGGAGGTCAAGGATATGTTTTATTAGAAAGGATATCTTTATATAATCAAATTATTCAAAATAATATTTTTTAATTTGTTTTAGATTTTTTCACTTTGGTTTATGTCATTAATATTTATTTAGTTTATATAGCTTATATAGAGCTTGGTATTGATAATATTAGGGAAGAAAATTTTCTTATAATGTTCATAAAAATTTTATTTTAATTTTACAATGAAAATGTAATGTTTTATTTAAACTATATAAATATAAATATAAACGGAGTCTAACCGTTAAAATTATTAGTTAGCAGAACATGTAAAAGTTGACCATTGACAATTCATTCTCAGCTGCGAATCGGTAGTAGTCCACTGATCTACCGGAGACTAGTGTAAATCCCCTGGCAATCGCCACAGTAAGACTAGGCGAGATGATAATACGATGGTTTCCCAACACCTTAGTCAGGACTGAGGTGAAGGAACATAATACAAAGACCATTTATAAACATCGGGAAGGGATTTTACTTAAGTCGGGACTCGTTAATCGAACACAGCTAGAAAGACTAGCCTTGGAGCACACATGTCTTATGGAACACCCACTGTCACCCTGACCGAAACCACTGAAAACGTTACACAGTATTTTTTTTGTGTGAATAGAACAAACAACTATCACTACAAAATAGTGCTCACAGTAATACTAGGTTCGGATTCTTACCCGGGAATTTGTGCTTTGTCTTGTACCAGTACTTCCAATAGTTCTTTGTAAACCGTTCCCTGACTAGCTTTCAAGAAGTCACTGTGCACATAATAAGCAAGATACAATAAAATACAGACATAATTTTTTATATTCGATTATCTTTTCCGTGGTTTAAAAAAATATGCTTGAATGAAACATTAATTAAAATATGAAATTATAAGACAATTTTCGTATAAAATTCTCATTATTATATAAAAAAAACATATTTCATATATGCAAAAATAACCATAGATATGTGTGTACAAATTAAAATATGTTTCTTGTAGTGTTACAAACTATTAATTGGCAACTGGTTTCCCAAGGAATCTTTTGTGATAGTACAGATATATTTTTTGTTTCACTGCTTCCTTGAAGACGGCTAGTAATTTTCAGCCTAAATGTCTGTATTCATACCACACGGCTGATAAATAAATGCCAAATACATACAGAGTCTTTTCTGATTTCCAGTTGCGAAATACAGATGATAGCTGTCAGTTTGCTGCAGTAAAAAATGTTGCAATGTCCGGTGAAGCATATAATCTTCAATGTCAAAAGCAGCGAATTAACTTATTTTAAATTCTAAATCCCGAGCAATGAGGCATCATGTTTCGTAGGTATTTCTCGATTTTTTAAAGGTTTTTAAATACGAAATAGTTACTGGGCTTAGCTGATTAAATATTCAGGGAAATGTATTTGTCATGAATTATGTAATCAATCGTTAGGCTATACAGCCAAAGATAATTGTGGAACCATTCCTGCAAAACAGAATGCAAGAAAACAGCAAGACGAGCATGCTTAAAATGTATTTACGCTGGGAAAAACGTAGTAGCGCATACTCAGATACATAACATATTTCACATCAAAAGACAAAAAAAAAATACAGCCAGCCGCAATAACAATCGTACGATGAAAAATAGATGTAACTCTTGGTAACAAAGACGTTGGACTTTCTAAAAAAAACTTTGTAAATGATCATTTTTTTTCCTGAAAATAAAACATAGAATTTTATTTATTACTGGTTCAGTTTAGTAAAGTAATTTTTTTTAGTTTATATTTTTGTTAGGGATAGGAGATAAGTTTGTACGTTATTTAACGTAAAGATATCTTATGCGGCCGCTTGTTAGGTTTATACCTAAAAAGTTTATGTAAAGTGTTTAAATGGTAATAGTTATGTCTAAATGTACAAGAAATAATTTAATGGTAAAAAAATAGAGACGTATAAACTTTTCGCCGACATAAGGGTATTTTTTAGTCTGCGTGAAGTAATGTATTTATTTATTGGCATATAGTAAAATTTTTGCAATTAAATTTAATTGAACCATTTTGAGAGTTTTCTTTGGTGCTGAAAACGCTGCTCCTTTAATTTTCGAAAAATCTGCTCCTTTAATTTAAGAAACTCTGCCTGCTATTTTCAATTTATGCCTTTTGAGAATATTTGTGTGTACCCTGTGCTGGGAGAAAACACGTCAAGAAAAGGCGCGTAATTTTTTCGCATTTCGCGCAAAACAGACACAAATTCCAGGAAGGGTGCGGGAATTTGTGGTCACTCGCTCTGGGATAGGGGATTGACTGCAGAGGGGAACGTAAAATAGCATGAATCGATATTCTTGTATCCTTGAAATTAATTCGTGACTGCTATTCCCCATTTAAACGGCCAGTGGACATTTTAATTGTTCACTGCATTATTTCGGCAGTGTGTGGGTGCTTCATTTCTAGTGACGAGATCAACTTTTAGTTAGACACATAATTCTGACCTGATTCACATTATCACCAATGTTACACCGGGCTGCAGAAAAAAAATGTACTCACGCTATTCACTTGTGTTTTCAGAACTGTGAAAGACCCCTCGGATTTCTAACGTGCCAAAAAAAAAAGGGCCAATCTTTTTTTGGCTCGTGTATCTGAGACCCTTTTGATGATTCTTCGGGCGTTCTTTCCGAGCCGTTAGCAATCCGAACAAGTAGCGCGACCACGGTGGGAATTAAAAGCAGAGTCGGTGGTGTGGAAACAAAAGGGCGAAGGAATAACGGATGAAAGGCACGACGCAGGGAACCTTAGCAACATTCCGCCTTTTTCTCTTCCTACCCCCTTCCCTCCTCAACCCTCTCCAACCCTTGACCAAAGATTTCCTCTTGACCGCCGTTCGCGCTTTCTTGAAGAAGTTGCGTCGTGCAATTGTTCACAGACACAAAAAAAGGGAATGATTACATTGCATTCCTCTGTCAAACAGCCGATACCATGTAATTCTGCTCAAATCATTTCTGCAAAAAACACTTTGACTGTGCCTAGAATCTAGAATTATGTGCACACGTAATATTCTTGAAGATCTATGCTTATTCCGTGTAACTGTGTATCACACAGGAAATCATGTAATTAAGGTACTTAAAAAGTCACAATTTTTATGAAGATATGTTTTACCTCTTTTTCAATTTAGAAATGTGTCAAGTATGTATGCATCACGCTCTAAACACCGCAAATTAAACAGATTTGCAAATGAAACAGATTTACACAAGATAAGCTGAACAACATCCAGAGATTCAAAACCGTTTATAGGACCGTTTATAGCTTGAAATTGAAACATTCTGCAAATTCTGCAGAAAAATTATAATTTGAACAGGAAAATATTTTCAAAAGACTTTTAGTCCATCTGACATCAACATTGAGGAATTAGAAATAACTCAATGAACAAGCACAAATCTATATCGCATTCACGCAAAGAACTTTTGTGAAAACATTTATTACTGGAGAATGTAGGTTATTAAGTTATATCAATAAAGTTGTTCTTAATCCGTTATAAATTCAATTGTTTTATTCATGGTAAAATCAACCACTTAACAATTCCACAAGTTAGTATATTTTGACAGAGGAAAAAACAGTACACACGCACTCCGAGGTAACTCTACAATGGCCTTTCACTCGCTTCTAACAGGCGCATGCAATCGTCCACCCCCAAGTTTATTCCAACATCCCCTGGGCAGCTGCCAACTGTTAGTTATGGATCAGGAACGTTCATTACGCAATTTAGTCACCGATTTTTTACGTGTTACTTAGCGCGATATGGATTACTCAAGCAATAATATTTCACTAAAAACACAAAGTGATCCAATTATACAACGTTTTACCTTTCACGGCAGGGCGTTTTGTAACTTTAAAAGTAAATTGCAGTCAAATTGTCTAATATTAACCCTACCGAACCTTTATAAAAAAACTTATGACCTGGAAATTAAGTGCATCAAAATACATTGTTCAAGATGATATGGTTTAGCACACAAATAATGTAACTCAACTGACTAAAAATAAGTTGTCTATATTTTGTACCAGAGTGCTATAATTGGGCGCAAAACTCAACATAAGTATTTATTTCAATTGAATGATGGCATAACTTGTCGTTTTACTATGAAGCAGTTTTTCCTGGAAGCTGTAGGTAATTAATGTCCACTATTGAAAATCAAAGACAGTGAAAAATGATGTAAAATTGGAATGTAAACGCGAAATGCGAGCGAAATTTTTCCTCAAACACACTTCTAAACTGTCGGAATATATGTAGGATGTATATAGATAAGGCAGAAATAAATGTAAGTTAATCGCTAGAGTTGTTACTATGTTTTGTAGAACCCTGTTGTGTGGAAACCATCTTTTTTACTAACGTCCGCTAATTGTTATATTAAAATTTAAGCTGTCGATTAAGAAAATTCACTCCAAATTACTGCATAAATAATTATAGCGTTTACACTAAATTAAATTTGCAGACATACCTACATTTCCTCCACCTCCCCCCAACTCTAAATTCGATGATATTAAATTAGTTTCAATTTTAATATATTAATTGTGAAATATTTGACCAAAAATTAAAGGAAAAATAAATCATGCAGTTTTATATTCCCCTTTACATCACACAAAAATATCAAGATTGCTTCCAAATGTTCATAAAACCATGTATATTTAACAGGAGTATTCCATTATCAGTAAACTGCGTGCGAAAGTTTGACGGTTGCATTTGCTTGAAATTATTACATGTAATAAGCAATATAATTTAAAGTAGGCACTTATTAAAAAGCACGGTCAAGGTTTTTTAAAAAAATTTCGATACAACGCAATTTTTTTTGGAGAGTTGACCAATATGTGCTTCCCCCCCCCCGCCCCCCCTCCAACACAAATCAAAAACCCTCATTTTTCTACGCTCGCTCCATCATGCATTTTAATGTTTTTTGTTAATTTTTTGTCTAAGACAAATTCTTCGGATGTCCCATTATTATATTAAGAATGTCCCAGAATTCATTGTCAAGCCAAGAAGACTCGCCATAAGCCAATTAATTATGACTATAAATAAATAATTTTAAAAGTGTCGTAGTTTCTAATTTATAGGCTTTTTAGGTTTTAACATCCCCACCATGCACCGAATTATTAGATATACAGTAACTACACATTTTTTACACAATCATTAATATCACTGCGATTGACAAAAATTCAAAATAAAATCAACATGATACACTTTTGGGATAAAAATTCTTTGAATGTCTTATTCGGCAACATTTTAATCCTGTAACTTTTACTATTCAAACATACAAATAAATACTATGATAATTTAACAAGCTATTTGAAAAGATGGCTCGTACAACAAATAACTTGCTTAGTTGGCATAGCAATTTTTCTACAGTAATAATTTTGTCAAAGTTACCCAGTTAAAAATGTTTGCCGCAAAAGATGGAAATTAATTATTTTCCCAAATGTGCAAAAGTATAGAATGTTTGATTTTATTTTGAACAGTTTTCATAGAATAGTTATTCAGAACTGCGTAACAAATATTTGTAGTCACAAAATCCAACAATGTTGTGCAGGGTGCGGTTTTTTTAAAACTTTAAAAAAATGCATATAATTAAAAAACTAGGACATTTATTTTAATTTTTTTTAAATAACAATCGTAATTAATTGGCTTAGCAACTGTTCTCGACTTGAGGTTGAGTTCTGGGATATCTGTACAAGCATTGAATCTTTTTTCTGTAGCAAATTCTGACGCCAAAATATACTGCTTGTTATCTGCTGTTTGTCCAGAGTCAGGTTAAATGTTCATAATTAAAATATTTGGCTGACTAATTGTCATGTTCTGAATGATTCTTGCAACGGGGAACATTGTTTTCAAACTTTTTTTTTTTTGACATACACCATTGCTGGCTTACACTGTATGTCATATAGCAACTTCAAGAACTGATAAAAAGATGAGTTTAAACAAAACACAGTGAAACAAGCTAAAATCAGCCGATGTTAAAAGTTAAATGCATAGACAACACAGAGAATTCGGGAAAGAAATTAGAAAAAAAATATATCTCCGCACAGACGAAAAAATTGGGCTAACAACGACGAGACAGTCGCAACCAGAATAATAAATTCAGACAAGAAATTACATTGGACAACACAGCTTAGAAACACAGGGTTGGGTTCGTCTGATTTCCGCTCTGAGATCCAAGGTTGTTTGTTTGTATTTACGGTTCTTGTTGCAATATTGTCTCGTTGTCAGCCCACTGTGCTGTGACATCTTTATGGCTAATTCCTTTCGAGGAATTCTCTGTGTTGTCTATGCATTTAACTTTTGACATCGGCTAATCTTGCCTTGTTTTCTGTGTGTTTGTGTGTTCATGTCTTAGTCCGTTGGATAACACGTAGGAGATCACTTCTATAATCTTATTTTCGAAATACGTTTTCATGAAAATTTGCAATTAGCCCAAAAACCAAAAATCCAACTCGGCGGGCGAAGCCGAGCCTTGAAGTCAACTTGTTGCGCGGACCCAACGCTAAAATTTTATTAAGTACATATTTGGAGCTGCGCAGCGCACGCTAACACCTACTTTGCCTTGCTACAAGGCTTCAAGCACCTCGCTTAAAGGTTCTCCCTGAACTCCGCCTTTAATAATTCCCCCCTCGTTAAGCTCCCGTGCGCCTACAATCCTTTGTCTCCGTCCCCGCGCCATCGTTAAAAGTACTCTTGCTCGTCCGAAAAGCGTCTTTCCTCCCTGTCTTCCATCTCCGGTGTTTTTACTGCGTGCGAAATGCGGCTGACGTTTAATCTCACCCGCTTTTTTTCCCTATCGAGTTTACCTTCTTTTCCTTTACTTTCTTGCGCTCTCTCTCTCTCTCTCTTCAACATTCGTTACCCAGGCGTGCCAGGGAAGATGGAATTTGGAACAGAATTGCCGATGGCAGATTCGGGTCATTGGGTTAAAACATGAAGTATCTTCCATTTCATGGCCTGGACGTGCTTTTCCATTCTCTCTCCCTCTCTCTTTATTTCTTTCGCTCTATATATACATCCCCCCCCCCTTCTCACCCAAAATTCAATACTCCACCTTCTACACACTTCTGCCCTGACGTATAAAGAACAGGCAAACGGCACAAAGGAAATTGGAATTCGTGGAAAACAATACAGAACTGTAGTTCCTTTTCTCTTTTCTCTTTTTTTTTTTTATCGGGCGGACCTGCAGGGAAAGATAACGCATTTCAATGGCGCCGACTTCCAATAGCGTACGTTTCAACGTGCTTTGATTCCATTCCCAACGTTGAAGATACGCTTCCAGACGAGTCACACAAACATAGATCCTCGCTCTACCAACAGATACAGAAACCACCTCTTCGGGTATTTACTCACGATTTTATGGTACATATAAATAAAAAAAAGGGCACTACTAAATGTTCTTGATGCACCAGTTAGGCCTACATTTTGTTTCTCTTTTTTTTCCCTGCAGACTATATATTTTTCCTTGCACTATTAACGTTTTTACCATTTCAACTGCAATGTTCCAGTTTAAAAGTAAAAAAAAAAACAACGTGACTATTATTGACTTCATTTCAATATCTTTGCGCGAGCGGAATTTCGAGTTTGACGGACAGCTCAATTGTTCAAGTCTGTGGCTATTTATTCTTCAATAATTTAAACAAGCACATTGCTCCACTACATTGGCATACTTCACATTAACTATTTAAATTACGAATTACTACTTGTGTGATTCGTCGTGAACAAGAAGACTGAACAAGCGAGCCCACGTTTAAAGCAAGTACACCCAGTGCGTGTAAATGGTTTATAAATAATTTAAGGTAATCATTATCAACAACACTGTTGCATCAATCTCCATCGATTACGTAAAGGATAAAATTTTTTTTTTAATTTTATTCAACGTAATTTTAAATTAGGTCTCTTTGAATTTCGCTACACACAGACGGTTATTTCAAAAACCGATGGCACACGAGGAAGGACAGAATTTTCTTGAATGTGCTGTAACCCGATCTGGGATTCCAACAACAACCATCGAGAACCTTTCTCCCAGCAGATTAGTCGGACACAATGGCCGCCATTCTGCACAGCGCAGCATCACAAATACTTCGGCACGACCGAAGATGGGAAAGCAAAGGATATACGGAGGAAGGTGGAGTGGAGGTGAGGAAGGAGGAAAAAAAAAAGTAAACGAGAAATCCTTACGAGACATTAAGCTCCGAAAAAAAAAAAATACTGTATTACTTCTTTTGTGCTCCCGTCCACCACAAAGCTGTTTTCAACTTTTCTGGATTTGGTTCTCTCGAGGTAGAACGTTTCTCCTTCCCTTCCTTCACCCCTCTTTTTTTTTCTTCCTTTCCACCACACAACGCCTACTTTTTTTTTTTTCATCGTTTCTTTTTCTCTCTCTCTCTCTCTCTCTCTCTTTCGCCCACTTCCTTCTCACCGACGCAGTTATTCTTCGCCGCTTCCCGGATCCGCTCTTCCGGAAACAACGGCCGCTAAGATGTTTCCGCGGAATCGCGGAGGGAATTAAAAGCACTCAACGCGACTCGCAAACCGAAAAGTTTCTTTTGTCTTATGTCTTCCCCTCTCTGGGGAAGGGGGGGGGGGGAGGTAGCTCGGCGTGCTTGTTCCCGCCCGGAGACACCCCCCCCCCCCTTCACACAGCTGGAGGCTCCGGGGCGCGAGCCGGCCTTCTAATTGCGTGGCGAACTACGGCATCCTCGGTGTCTTCAATCCAATCCGGCCCTTTTATTGTGCTGCGAGTCCTCTTTCCTCGAAACATCCATCCACGTCGCTTGGCAAGAAGACAAGGGAAAATAATAACACCTTTCCAATTACAATTTACCCCCGCACACAGCTCTCCGCCCGGCTTTCAGCGCGAGAGGTTCCGGGTTCGAGTCCAAGGCATTAGTATATACATTTTTTTATATATATTCTAAATTTGCTCTCAATTGTATCAACGTCGACGAAGCTGTCAAATATAACAAAGTATGTCGAACAACAAGTCAATAAAAGGTAGAGGAAAAGGTAGTAGATTGATTTTGTGATAATATATACTTATTTCCAACATTAAAAAAATTCGAAAAAAGAACAAGTTTTTGACTATTGAGCCAAGGGTGGCGGGTTCTATTCCCGACCTGGTCGAAAGAGTTTTTTTTTCTTTCTTTCTGGTTTCAGGACTTGGTGTTATTGCTGTCCCTTCGCCTCAATACCTCGGAAGGCAGTGGCTAGTCACCATAGAATCAGAATCAGAATAATCATCATATCATCTTACCTATCACGCGTTCTATTAACGCCATGGGCATGGCTGGGGATTTAAACCAACCACCGGGTCGATCAAGCCATCATCATCATCATAACCGGTTTTTATAAAGGGTCCCGCCTACCTGTGCACTCATACGGTGTGCAGAACTACAGAATAATTAAAAAAAACACGCGATTTGAAAACTGCGTTCAAGATATCAGATTCGTTCTTTTTTTTAAAATACTCTGATCAGTACGTATGTTTCCGTATTTCGTTTTTAAACAGTGGAAATGGCCAAAAACTGTTTCCAGAAACAAATATTCTAGGCTTAAGCACCTGGTACATATTCATGTAAGCACTCAATGGACTTGAATTACACCTTTATCTTTATTTCTCCGCCATCTAATGATATGATTGCCAGTCATATGTCACAGTTGTTTGTACGACGAGAAGATTACGCGCCAGTCTACAACCATACCGCACTAGAAGCACCAGCGAGCGTCGTTCTCATCATCCCGCCTCACTAACACAAATACACGCATGTCCATGCGAGCCCCTTAACCGTCAGGAGGAAATCACCAATTATTCAACGTGAAAGACTGCAGTTGAAGCAATAAAGCAACAGTCTCGCTAGTTCACGAACGTTCGCTTCTTCATGGGCCCAACGCTAGGTTTGTCGAGCCACACCATGAAATAATGCATTATTATGGTCTAGAGAAACACCACGCCATGTTGACTTTTTTTTATTTCTGATTTTTTAGCGTTGCGATTATTTGAGGGATATTTCGGAAACTTATAACAGGTACCCCAATGGTATTTGTTGTTCTGTAACAAATAATTTTCAACATGTAGCCCTGTTCAAAGTGTAATTTAATTGGTGTAAAAAAGGTAATGCAAGTGATAATAATCACGAACACTTCACGTGTTAAAATTTTATTCGTAAAAACTTGAATAATAGAAACGACGAAATAACGAAACATTCGTCTTGGCGTCTTGAGGACGATCGTAAGTCTCGACCTCACCTGCCGCGCAGAATTTTTTTTAATTATTATTTTCTTTCTGATTCGTTATTATGATGAAATATTTCAAAAATTTATAATGTCCCACGCGTGCTAGGACGCAAGGCCGTGATGCGTGCCAGGTACCTGAGCGGTTCTTCCAGCGAGTCTGGCGCCTGCGGCCCCGGCACGGGCGCTGACGTCACTCGTGCCACGCGTGGTCCGGCCCGTGTGTGGTCCGGTAGGGTTGAAGGCTTGGTTCGTCCCGGAGAGACCACACCGGCCCTCATACCGCCGTCCGAAAACGGACGCCGACCACAGTGCCGTTTTCATGTGATTAGTTAATTAAGTCTTTCAATATTGTAAATAGCTCCTAGTCATAGCTTAGGCTAATTCAGTATTGAAAATAGTTGTCTGTAATATAATTTAAAGTTGAGTGCAAGCGTAACCGTATTAAATGTAGTTGTGTACGTGCGACTGTTTTTTTTCTTTTCTTTTAACATTGTATAAACAGCGCTTGATAGACATGAAGCTAAAAAGCTCACAGACAATGACAAAAGGTTTTTTTTTAAATTTTATTTTTATTTTAGTGTAATGTTTTTTTTAATGTAAATTAAATAATACAACCACTTTTATTTTTATTTTTTGCAAAGGAATGCCCATGTAACCAAACAAAACTGTATAGTGCAAACACGTATAATAAAAAGCTTTGAAATTCGAAGAAAAAAATGTTGTCCAGGGGAAGATGAATAAAGGAGGAAGGGAGAATGGGGGAAAGGGGGAGAGGACGCAGAGGTCGCTGCGCTGATACGACGGCGCGTGGAAGCGGAAGAGTCGCGCAGTCCGTGTCGGGAATGGCACCCGCTGGAAACAGTCACAAGATGGGGGAGGGGGGGGGAGGGGATGGAGGAGGGGTGGTCGTGGAATAATTCACGACGGCGACCACGCGAAGCACGTGACGAGACTGGAGAGTGAGATATGTGTCGAAGAGATAGAAATGGGTGATGCAGGGCACCCATTCCCATCACTATAAACCTCCCCCCTTCCTTCCTCCCCCCCCCCCCAAACATCTCAAATACAGACAGCGATAACTCCCGAAGGAGTTCTCGAGGTTAGGAGTTGGAAAGCGAGAGCAGAGTCTCACACTTTTTTTTTTTAAATTTTTTTATTTCCTAACATAAACTAAGCTTTTTTGTTTTTTTGTTTTAAGTGCGTCTCAGGCAAAAGTTTATTTATGTGCCTAATCATGCTGGGTTTCAGCCATGCGGAAAGGGTAGCACGCATAATGTGCTTTGTTTGGGGATTGGCCAGCCATGGAAGCAATGGATGTCATGACTTATCTTTAAAACCTGCATGGGCAGAGGGAAGAGCGTCATACCCATAGAGTAAGTAAAGGTCATACCTACCATCATCGAAATCCGACGACACGTCGTTTCTATTTTTCGTCGTATTTATATTCTTTCTTTTCTAGTTTTTCTAAGCAAAGTAATGCCAACAGTTAATTCCACAAAAAAAAAATTGAGCGTGTATTTCAGTATTCTCTAGAGATGTGTAACATCTAAACTCGGAAACGAGCAAATTCATGTTTTCTCATTACGCAAATACACTTATTTTACGAAACTCAGAATCTAAATAAAACGAAGAATTCTTATATATATATATATATATATATATATATATATGCCGAGCGTGATACACATAAACGCAAATTGTGTTTTCAACTACAATTCTTGACGCGTATCACACGTAGTTTCCATTACCCGCCACTAGAATGCGTTGCCGGAGCAGCTACGTCGACTATCGAATCATTCAATTTGCAGAGCGAAATTTTAAACTATATGATTAAACGGCGCCGATAATAGGGATCGTAAAGCTGCTTGTTTGACTACTACTCAGTTTTCGTAACGGCTGATTGGCGCTAACCATATTTATTTTATTTTATTTAAGTATCTACAATTTATTTAATCACATGAAAAAGAGTTATTGAATTGTGCAATTAACTTTATAAGTATCATTAATTTTTATGTGAATTGAGTGATTTAAAATGTAAAAAAATGCGTATCGACTTAAGAGGTTAGCTTTATACGTGTAATTAATTCTTTTTATGTGAACACTGTGATTTGAAAAGTCAAAAAGACTTATAGACTTGGGAGATAGACTTTATAAGTGTAATTTATGTTCGATAGGAGTGGTTTATTTTTGTGTTCTTTCATTTTATTCATCTGTAGATCGTGATTTAACATCATGTCTGAAATAAATAAAAAATGCAGAAGCAGATAAGAGGTGTTATCAAAGGCAACCAACCTGGAAGGAAAAAAACCGCCAAAATACGCGCCAATAAGTGTCAGTGTACGGATGCGAGAGGACAGGGCGCAGAAAAAAAAACTTTTTTTTTTCGTTTAAGATCGTACCCACATCGTACTAATATTCTCAATTATCATCTCTTGTTCAGTAAAAAAAAAATTCTAAAAATATATATTTTTTTCTCTATAGCTAATAAGCAAAAAGTTTCACGTCTGTCGCGTGTGAACTCCACGCACACATTTTTCTTTTAAGTTTTAACTGCCCCGTATTGACGTCCGTGCTTCGTGCGGGTGCGTGATAGGGGTCGTTACCACAACGCCGAAATACCACAACGCCGAACGTACAATAACGCCGAATACCATAACGCCGAATGCCAAATTGACCGCAACGCCGACAGCTAGAAAACTGCTGTGTACCACAACGCCTAAATACAATAACGCCGAAAAATGTTGCTGCGGGGAGGGGGGGCCACCGTAGCCAAATGAAAAACAACAACTGAATGAATTTGTGTGCTAACCTTACCTAACCTAACCTTTGTGGCAGTCCTGCAATTACATTTTTCGGCGTTGATGTATTTCGGCGTTGTGGTAATTCGGCGTTGTGGTACACAGCAGTTTTCTAGCTGTCGGCGTTGCGGTCAATTTGGCATTCGGCGTTATGGTTTTCGGCGTTATTGTACGTTCGGCGTTGTGGTGCGTCCCCGTTTGCGACCCTGTAGCCCCTCCCCTTCCCCTAATGGTTGGTTTGCGGCGCGAGGGTGGAGGAATAGATGAAGCAAAAACCAGCGGGGTGGCCACGTCTGCATGATTACATGGTAACCTATAGGGAAGCCATTTTTTCATGTGTAAACATCCTAGCTCTGGCTATACGGCGTTTGGTAGGTAGTGATTTTTGTGGACGGAACGGAAGTAGAATGAACTGAAATGTGTAACACCACGTTGCCAAAGTAGTCAGGATGACGGATCCACGTGTAGAGACATAAACACGTCTATAGTCGATTCCGTAAACACTAGGGGACACAACAAACGTATTGGTGTGCCAAACGAAACTTAATGATAGCGTAATTACCATGGAATATATTTAGTAAACTAAAACAGCCATAGTAAAAAGAAATCACAAGTTGTGGAATGCATAATGAAACTGGCATTACAATGTTGATACTACATAGTCTACTTTCAAAGTTATAATTGTTTCGGTAACGCGGTGGCAGAGCGTGCGATTGAGATACTCCAAGGGTAATTTTTGGCGTGGTTTAAACCTCGTCTCAGGAAAAAAATTATTATAATTTTGAATAACAAATCAAAATTATATGTTGAATAAGCTCGATATAATTAAGGTTTGTTTGTAGGAAGTGTTTACAGACAGATCTCAAAAAAAAAAAAAAAAGTATATACAAACATATACTTAGTGTTATAATATATATACATTTTTATATTTCAAGTTGAAACTTAAGTAATATCACTGAAGTTTAACTTCTAACTTGTGTATAAACTTTATAGTAATAACTGTTTAGTAAATTAGATCGAGATGGACAGTATTTAAAAAAAAAAATACCTTGTCGAAAATCAGATCCAACCCGGGGTTTAAAATGTTTCAGGTCTTTTTAGATTTTATCGTAGCCGTTTCTAATAGTTTAAAATTTCCGTCTGCTTCGTGCTGCCATCTGCGCGTGATGGTGGCAAGCAACGTTTACGATTCAGGCAGCGAATTCTAGCGGCGGGCGCACAAAGAACGTGTGTGCTTCTCGTCCAGAAGTTTTGATACTTGAAAAGCGAATATTTTAATATCAGTACATTTATCACACTGGAAAATATTTTTAAGAACTCTACGTTAACTTTCATGTCCGAGTTTCGTATTATAAGTTGATTTGCAACACGAACATCACGATAACACGTGAATTTGCTCGTTACCGAGGTTAGACGTTTACACATCACTGTAATTAGGTACTGAAAGACTCGCTTACAATTTAAAAAACAATTCTGGTCATGGTCTACGCCATGTAGTAAGGACGTCCCAAAAAAAAAAACCCCAATCTGAACTGTTGGGAAAACAGTTTTAAATGACTTGTCACGGTCATCATATCAGACGTGGCCAAGCACAATTTTCCACGATCTTCTGGGCGTTCCAATATGGCGACGGCGATTTTTAAAAAAAAAAAACTTTAACAATTACGTCACAGCGTGACGTCTCCTGACAATTCCTAACTCCATGGCATAAACACTTATTTTCTCTCTCTCTCTCTCTCTCTGTCTCTCTCTCTCATTTATTTTCCCTGGAACACGAACCGCACGCCATAACGAACCGATGAGCCCAAACGAATCATGGTCCGTTTCCAATTCAAATTCCTGTGTACACGCGCGCGATCGCGCTTTGCCCCCCCTCCCCCCCCCCCCACCATTTTCCCTTTTCACAACCCTCCTGCCAAAAAAAAACATAAAGTAGGAGAAATTGGCCCGAGGGTGGAAGGAGTGAGAAAGGGGAATATGAG
This sequence comes from Bacillus rossius redtenbacheri, assembly GCF_032445375.1. Taxonomy (NCBI): domain Eukaryota; kingdom Metazoa; phylum Arthropoda; class Insecta; order Phasmatodea; family Bacillidae; genus Bacillus; species Bacillus rossius. The sequence continues at coordinate 41,588,803 of NC_086337.1, read as the reverse complement.
GATGAATTGAATATGCGCGGGGGCGTAACTGCGCGGCAGCTCCGAGCGCGTTGCCGCTGTTCGCACGCTGATGACACGCGACACGTGACAAATTGCGGCGCGAATTAAGTATGGAAATACTGGCCGTCGGGCAGCGGACAGTTCGGGTGGTGAGGGGAAAGTGAAAAAAGGGTGGGGGGGGGGCGGGGCGGGGTTGATGCGGGCTGCTCTGCGTAAGCTCGTTTGCGCGCCGTCGGTTTGGGGCATAACGTTCCCGCGCGGCAGAGCGACCATGGCAGAGCGTCACGGAAGCGAAAAAGGGAACAAAAGTAGGGGGAAGAAATGAAACGAGGGGAATGGTCCTCTCAAACATCAATTGTTATCTCTCTGTAATTATTATTATTTAATTTTAAACCTTCCAGTCTATTCGTCCACTGAAGTGGACAATTTACATCTCAATGATACATGGTTTTTTTTATCGAACCTTGAATGTGTGGGTTTAAGGTATACCTACATCCTATGGTCATTAAATGAATACATTTTATTTTACTTTTATTAACTATCATACAATAATTATTATACATTAATATTAATATAGCGTAATATTACTACCACAAAAATCCAAGTTATAGTTTAGTTACAATTAAAAAAAATTTTTAATGAAGTACGAGGATTGTTAGAAAAGTTTCCGACCTCAACAAGAAGATAGAAGCATGCGTAAAAAAAAATTGAGGAATGTGCGACCAATAGAATCTCAGTATTTGACCGCCGTGGTAGCAATGTTTGTTTACGTATAAAATACGTAAAAAATCCATTCAAATAAAAGAATATATTGAGTTCTAGCACTGCTTTCTGGTTTACTTTAATGGTTTTTATAAATACTCACCGTTTTATGGTCCCGAACCTCAATTTTTATTCTATTGTATTAATAATAATTCGATCACATTTGGTGCAATTTTTGTTTCCGTGCATTGTGGAAGCTGCAGACGGATAGTGAAAAGTAAAATACCTTGCTGGTCCGTGATATGTTTCCCCTTTTTTTTAATGTTTCCGTGTCATTGTAGAACTGGCCTAAGAGAAAAATCAATATCCCAACGGTGTTAAAACTACGATCATTAAATACGTAAGCCCTTGAAAATTGTAATACGTACGCGGATTCAGTTCATGTTTCCTTCCTCGAAGTAAACTCTGCAAAGCAAACTGCTGCTAGTGCCGAAATTTCCAAGCCGCTTTAATGCTACGTCTGTGGCATGCAGGCTACGCAACGAAATTTACCGCCTCGCTAATGCAAATTAAACGCACGATTTTAGTCTGCCGGCGCTATTCCTCAAAGTGGCCGCGGATAAAATCGCCACGCTGTCCAGCCGCCCCGTTTAAAACTGAAACTTATGGACCAATTCGCTTTCCCCCATTTAAATTTCAAATTGTCCGCAAATGGAATAGTCGCCCCGGTAGTGCGCGGACAGGAGGGGGGGGGGGGAGAGTGAGAAAGGGGGAGGGGGGAAAGCCGGGAGGGAGCTCGGAAAATACACACCCGCTCCGGGACCTAATGCTAATCGGTATAAAATAAAATCAACAAGCCATCCCGCCGCTTTACGAGCGAGGACCGTGTGCTGTCGGCGACGTGGAAGGCTCTGGTTGGTCAGGGGAGTTTAAAAAAAAAAAGGGAGGTGGAGGTGGGGAGTGGGGGAAGAGCGCGCAAGAGGATTAACCCCAGAAAATAGTCCCTCGCGAGCACGAGAGCGTGACGGAGGACCAAGAGCGCCCTCCGTTAATTAGCGAAATACTTTCAGGAGATAAAAAAAAAAAAAGCCAATCACCGCAAAACAGGCCATCCGTGAAGTCGAGGGAGAAGGAGTAAAGAATTTACGATGAAGAGAGGGGAGGCGGAATATATAAAATTGGAGGGGAGGGAGAAGGAACGACTGCAGACAGAAAAAAAAAAACCTTTTTAAACAAGTGCACGTAAACTCTTTTATGAATAAATAATCTGGGGCATCAAATAGAAAATCCGGGCTAATGAAGGTTTAAAATCCCTGCTTTTCATGGCTAAGAACGTATCCTACACGAGGAGAGGTTGGAAAAGACAAAGATGAAAGAAAGAAACAGGCAAGGGAGATCAGAAAAGAAGCGGAAACGAGTGAGAGAGAAAACTAGATGAAGGGGGGGGGGAGGAGGGGAGAACTGAGTGACGAGCTGGTGGAAGGGGATCAAAATATGAAGAAAAGGAGAAGATGATCTCAATTTGCGAAAAGGCCAGATTAAAGTCCGTGTTGACTTCTGTCTGCGCTCGCGAACAAAACCGCTGGAAAGGTCGTAAAAAACTGAGAAATAAAAGGGGGGAGGGGGAAGAATCAGAGCCTCGGTATCCACGCTGAAGAAACCAAAAATAGCAAAAAGCGCGGGACTTAAATGCTACTTTGCTCGACATAAATAAGAGATTAAACATGGCGCAAAAAAAATTCAACTAATTGCCTTGTTTCCTCCTTGTGATTATATCTTCTCAGAAAATAAAAAGATTTTGGAAGCACGGCACAAGAGTGAAATGAGTGTCTGAAAATGTAATACGCAACAAAGTACGAAGAAGAAGAAAAAAACACTCATTTTGTGTTTCGTAAATTAAAGGTAAGTGTAAAGAGATAACTGAACCGAAAAAATTGTTTATACAGAAAAATATACAATAACGGACAAATTTTGACTAAATATACAGTCGCAGAATATTCTAACCACGAGAATCAATAGAAAATACAGATAAATCCGAGGTAATAACTACAAATAGGTTGTACATTGCGCTTGTACATTATTCGAGTTTTACTGAAACAAGAGACGAATGCAAGTACCTATTCCAGTTCCAATTTTCCCCGAGTTTGAAATAATCCGTTGTCATACTAACACGTCGACAATATTAACGACTGTTTTTCGTGCCACTGTGCACAAAATACAGCGCTCAAAAAATACCGAAATTATTCGTAATTTATTAAAATATTTCAACCAGCTCGAAAAAAATTCGAAATTATTTTATTATTTTAACAATCGCTAAAGTCTTCACTGTAGCTACACGCATCAGACAACATTAGCGAAATTACAGTGTTTAAGATAATGTTTCATACTTGAAGAATGGTAGGAAATTGGCAAAGACTATAATGACTTTGCTTGTGTCATCCTAAGCGTTAATTTTCAACTAAGACTTAATAACGCAAAATAGTATTGCTGGTACGATATGTTAAATAATGTAACTATTTTTGAAATGCAGTAGAGAATAAAAATCTGATTGACGATTAAAAAAATATGATTTTTTATTTATTAAAACACAGTTATAGTTGCCGAATTAATTTACAGAAATAATTTAAAAAAGAAATTAAATTTTTTTATGTACGCTGTTATGTTTCGGTTGAAATTTAATTTAGGAACTTTAAAAAAAATATATTCCTGAACAAAGCTTAGTAAATAAATAGCTTCCATTTGATTTTCAAAATTTAATTCCTATTTGATCCTTCACTTTTACCCATCCCGGCGAACTTCATAAGTAGTTATTAAATATATTTCTTTATGATTTCTGAGTTGTAGTCTGTAAGTCACTATTAAGTTTGTTCGAGATCAGTTCTAAAACACATTTTTAAGAATGTTTTTCATAATATTTGTTTTTCAATCACACAACGATTTAATAGGATAACACAAAAAAATAGTTTTGAATGTGGATATTAAAGACCATTGATATTACCAATATTTTATCCATAAAACCTTTAATTTAAGAAATTTGCATCTCCTGAAGTAATTAGATTGGCCTAAATTTTGAACATTAAATAATTATTTATGTTTGTTCCAATATATCTATGGCTATAAATTCAAATAGTTATTAGTTACCGATTCTAATAAATAGCTGGGCTCAAGAAAGTATGTTATTAAAGACGAAATAATTAGGGTAGGGTGGGGTTATTTGAATCAAGGGGCTATTCGGATCAAAATAAGCTTATGGCCTGCTGGGCCTAGATCCTGATGTACCAGCAACGTCACATTCGAGCTTGCGTTTTAGAAGCAATATGTTGAAATATGTTCTGAGGAATTATTCTGATTGCGCTATTTAGAAGCCTTCTAAACTGCATTTGAATATGTACAGGTAAGTGGTACTTTCCCTTTTTTATACACATGTAATTTTCTCTGTGCAGAATATAAAGTCTGACGTAAAAATAAGTATTTCCTCAAAGTTTCTCTTTTCAGTGGTTACAGCGCCATTCTTTCCACACATGCTTATGATACAACTTGCGCGATCTGTTGATTTTTGGAGGAACTACTAGCCCTTTTCGAAGAGTAATCACAAGGGGCTATTTGAATCATTTTTAGAGGGGCTATTTGGATCAGCGTTGTTCGGACGTGGCACGACATATTTATTAGTTTGCGCTGCAGTTTGTTATCTTTCGTGGAAGAATGAGTTTACGCAGTTTACAGATAGCCACTGTGGCTCTACAAATTTTATACATTTCTTCGAAAACATTACCTACATCGCGAACTGCGCTGAGTGAAGTGTGTCTATCAGTGTTTTGTGTGTTTTTAATGATGTTGTTTTGACCTAGGATTACGTGTATAAATTTTTGGATGTTTGTAATATCCCAATACACACATTTAGGTTAAAATAATTCCAACAAAATTCAGAGATATTTGTAAAAATTGAAGGTGGGGGAAAAAGGTTCTTGATTTTTAAATGGGTTTAGTTTATACGTGTAAGTCATTAAATTAGTTTTGTTTGCTTTTATCATGCTATAATTTAATGTGCGATACTTTTGGACTCGTTAATAGCATTTGAAAAACAATATTCAGAGCTTTTATCAAAGATTAAAGTGATTAATTAAAAACTCTTTTAAAAAATGCAAATTTGTTCTTCCAGTTTTAACTTGCAAGCATGGATTTACTAGAACTGGTATGGATACTCGCATTGACCATACCTACAAACGCTGTCAAATTTGCCTCCTTATTAAATTATTTAGTTTCTGGTAATAACCCTAAGTGCCAATAGTGTCCAGACCTGCTTTTCTAAGACTGTATGCTGACCTGTAACTTAATATTACCAAAAGCTGGAAAAAAAATTGTTTGTTTTACAATTTTTTTCAGATGGTGAGAAAACATAAATCGAAGGATGTGTATTTGAAGTGGAAAGAAGAAGATATGAATCAGTCCGTAGCAAGCACACTACAAGGACATCTGAGTTTACGTGCAGCATCTGATCATTTCAATGTTCCATTCACCACACTTCAGCGACGAGTTTCACATGGTAAGGACAAAGCTGCCAGGGGCGAAGAAATAACCCACATCAGACCCAAGGCTATTGGACATCCAACAATTCTTTCAGATGCACAAGAAAGGGATCTTGTAGAGACATTGAAATCTTTGAGTAATCGTGGTTTTGGCCTCACCCCAATCTATGTGCGCAAAGCAGTTTTCCAATTTTCAAAAATTAATAACATTACTAGTAGTATAGGATAGCCGGAGCTGGGACAGGCGTCAGGGTGTGGTGCCTGTGGTGCCAACCGCCATCTTTGATTGTGACGTCACGGCGACCATCTTGGATGGTTGTGACCTTGACCTTTGACCTTGACCTTGAATTTTATCCTCAAAATTCGCCAAAATTGGGCAAAAATTGCCCAAAATTCCACAAAATTCGTCAAAATTTACATTTCTGTGGAAAAAAATTCCGCCAAAAATTCTCAAAAAATTCCACAATTTAAAAATCAGGATTTCGAAAATCCTCAAAAGTCGTTTTGCCCTAGAAAAAACCCAAATTCCTAAAAGCGGCTTAAAACTCCTAAGAGCTAGCCGCTCTAAGCCGCCGAGGTCATGACCTTGAAAACTAGGATGCCATGGCAGCCATATTGGATGATGACGTCACCGTTGCAATTTTGGTTACGGCCGCCATCTTTAACTTTTTTATTTATTATCCGATTTAAATGAAATTTTTTTTAAAAAATAAAAAAAAATTAAATAATAAAATTTTAATAAATTATTTATAAAAAATATACATTAACGGCACGGAGCTCGGAGTCCTCGGTTCGAACCCGACGAGTGCAAAAAAAATTAAAAATGGCGACAGGCTCCTTCCTCAATGGTGGATGCAGGCAGACTGACTCCCACCACTTTTTTTCAAAGCATATATACCATCAGGTAGTATGACGTCATGTCCGCCATCTTGAAATTTGGACGCCATCTTGAAAATCTTTATTTATTATCCGATTTTAATGAAAAAAATTCCAAAATTCATCAAAAAATTAACGTATTTGAATTCTGTTTGATTATATCGATGTACGTCCTTGGTTCGATTCCCGGAGAGTAAACAGTCGATCCTTCCTCCATGAAAGCTACCTAGACTGATCTACCACCACCAGTACCAAGGTATATATCATCAACTGGTATGACATCATGTCCGCCATCTTGTCTTCATCCACTGGAGACAACCATCTTGTTTTCGTCTGCTAGAGTGTGCCGATAACATGCAGTATATTTATCTGCTCACCATACTTTTGTCCTCAACTGTTGACACTGAACATTGACCTTGACATTGAACATTGACCTTGGCCTTTGACCATGACCTTGAAATTTGACCTTGTCCTTGAAATTTGACCTTGACCTTGAAATTTGACCTTGAAATTTGACCTTGACCTTGAAATTTGACCTTGGCCCTGAAATTTGACTTTGACCTTGAAATTTGACCTTGACCTTGACCTTTGACCTTGACCTTGACCCCGGCGACCATCATGGATTCGACATTTTATGTTCAGTACATGCTACCAGGAGCTACCACCTGCTGGAGTACGCCATATTGTGTGTGTACTTGTATTATAGAGTACATTTCAATCTGGATAATTTTATTCTAACCCGCTACAGTGCAGTAATCATTTATTATGGAGGTGCCCCCCGCCATCTTGAAATTCGGCCGCCATCTTGAACTCATGTAATAATGTAGCTAGAAAAGCGGGAAAAAATCCAAAATTCATTAAATAAATTAGTAATCCATATAATGATTGATTGGATCGACTAAGGTCCTTGGTTCTATCCCTGACCGATACAAAACAACTTCAATTTAAAAAAATACTAAAAAAAGTGTTAGGTTTGAGAAAATAAAAACACCGCAAGTTCTTTTTAAAAAAATTTATTACATAAATTCAATACACTACTACAAGTACAAAAAAAAAACACTGACAAATTACCAAAGCCTTTTGGATTCCTCGATTCAAACAGTCTTCTTATTGTACGGACTAAGCCTTTTACATGACTTTAAATGTCTATCCGATCCGTTCATCACCACAGCCAGAGACGGACTGAAGTTCATAGTACTTATATAGTCTCATTAGCCGGTACAACACATGAGTCAAATCAATAACCATGTTCATTATACTTCTCGGAGCATTTTTTATAATGACGATGTAAGCTATCGAGACGTGAAATTAGTTTATTGCACTTATTGCACTGAAATTGTATTCTTTGAACATTATTAGAACAACCGCTTCTTTCATGTCTGCGAGCATTTGAGGTGATAGTAAATGATGCACCACAGTATTTGCACTGATGCAGAGTACGCTCTTCATTAATTGAAGTATTCAATGCTGATGAAACGTCAGCTGATGGTGGAACAGCACATATCGAAGTCTCCCCCAATGTTGTCAGAGGCGTTGCCAACGGGATCTGCTCCAACATCGTCGGCGCCGACGTCACGGTTCCCGTAGTCGATGGTACATCCTCCATCGAGTACGACGTTAAAGTCGGTAAAGATGCCATCGAAGTCTCAAGAACAGGCAATTACACGACTTATGCACCAGAATAAACAAACTAGGTGATCCGTACACCGTCGAAGGCAGTAACAAACTGAGCGTCCTGCTGTCTAGGACTCGTTTATATACATTAACCGGTTTGAATAATACGCTAGTCAAATCAAGAACAATTTACTAAAATACTAGAGTCAAAACAACATTAAAAAAATAGAAGCACCATCAACAAAAAAAGGAAGCACATTTGGAAGCACCTTCAAAAAAGGAAAAACAATAGGAAGCACCATCAACAAAAAAAGGAAGCACATTTGGAAGCACCGTCATCGAAAAGGCAGCACATTTGGAAGCACCGACTACGAAAAGGCAGCACATTTGACAGCACCGACAACGAAAAGGCAGCACAATAGGAAGCACCGACTACGAAAAAACAGCACATTTGGAAGCACCGTCATCGAAAAGGCAGAACATTTGGAAGCACCGACTACGAAAAGGCAGCACATTTGACAGCACCGACAACGAAAAGGCAGCACATTTGGAAGCACCGACTACGAAAAGGCAGCACATTTGGAAGCACCGACTACGAAAAGGCAGCACATTTGGAAGCACCGACTACGAAAAGGCAGCACATTTGACAGCACCGACAACGAAAAGGCAGCACATTTGGAAGCACCGACTACGAAAAGGCAGCACATTTGGAAGCACCGACTACGAAAAGGCAGCACATTTGACAGCACCGACAACGAAAAGGCAGCACATTTGGAAGCACCGACTACAAAAAGGCAGCACATTTGACAGCACCGACAACGAAAAGGCAGCACATTTGGAAGCACCACCATCGAAAAGGCAGCACATTTGGAAGCACCGACTACGAAAAGGCAGCACATTTGGAAGCACCGGCAACGAAAAGGCAGCACATTTGGAAGCACCGACAACGAAAAGGCAGCACATTTGGAAGCACCGACAACGAAAAGGCAGCACATTTGGAAGCACCACCATCGAAAAGGCAGCACATTTGGAAGCTCCATCAACAAAAAAAAAAAAAGGCAAAAAGGAAGCACAAGTTAGAAATCAGAATACACGAAATAAAAACATTAAATTCTTATAATTAAAATTATTTATTTTATTGCTTTACATTATACAAATGCAAGTAAAACAAGCCATTATTGTATGTAGCCAGCATTCCTCAGTTCCTTGAGTATGAAGGATATTTCTTTGATGCACGAATAGTTTCCTGCACAAAGCGAACCATGTAGAAGTCTTAGCCGGTCAACCAATATGTTTGGATCTTTCCATGATGTGTAATCATTCTCTTCTACCACCATCTTCCTTACACCTTTATAATAAATATTATGATCTCTGGTGTCTTCCGTTTTACCACCAATCTCAGGGTAACTTTCATGTTTGAGACGGTGATCATCACAAGCTTGATCAGATTTATTTAATATATCACGTCGTTTCCATCGTTTCGGTCTCAGGACACCGCCACATTCTTCGATCTTGGCAGCTTTAGGTGCTTCATCATAGTCTATGTCTTTGTCAACAGCCTCAGAGTCACTGTAACAATCACCGTAGAAGGAATCGTCTTCACCCAATTTACCGTAATAATTCGATGTTGATGATGTTGAAGTGTCTTCATCGTCTTCATGCTTCCTTTTTAGGAGTCCATCATTTTTACAAAGTAGGAAAGATCTACTTGAATTCGGCTGGAATATATTCTCACTTTTCACGTTAAGGATTCTTCCATTGTCTTCATTCTTCCGTAAATCATCAACCTCCTTCAATTTTAGTTCTTTGTCGAGATCGGAAGAGCCAAGAAAATTATTGTCGTAATGCAGATCACTCTTCCTTAGGCTAGTAGATTCATCGTTGTCCTCTAGCTTGTACGCAGGCTTGGCGCTACAAGTTCTGCCATGTCTTTTTAGGCTCTCTCTCCGCGTAAACGACTTGCTACATCGAACACAACTTATCATATTGCGCAGTGGATTTTTAACACAGTCATTCTTCTCGTGCTGTCTTTTATTCTTTCTCAAGATAAACTCTTTACTGCAAAACTTACACCTATGTTCTTTCGATACAGCGTCAGATCCCGAATCGGAATTCATATTAGTTACTGAGACTAATGTCAGATACCAATTGAGTGTTTTAAATTAGATCCAATACTTAAATAGAAATTTTTTCATATTTCATCAGCGAGAATTAATATATCTCATGCAAAAGTACTTTATGCATGTAGTTCTGCTTTTCAACAACAGATGTCGCCACATGTTACTTGCAGGTAAATCATATTTAGTTTTTTTATGCGGGATGCGGGATGCTCACTAACGATCGCAAAAGAAGGATGGCTTCGCTAGACTCCAAGGAAAAGGAAGTATGTTGGTGCTCCACAGATGTCTCATGGCGTAATATTAATATGACTGAGTAATGATATTTTTTAATTCCACCTGATGAAAATATTGCAAGTTTTGATTTAGTAGCAGAAATTATCGAATTAAATGTAACTCTAAATAAAATGACATGTCTCATTAGACAAAAAAAAAATCCATGCGGAGAGCGGTTTCTCAGAATAGTCAGAAACACTTGAAGAAACCACAGGATTGATTGCAAGAACACGGGAAAAACCATCAAAATATTGACAAGAATAATCAGGAGCACACGGAGAAAACCATCATAATATTGGCAAGAATAATCAGGAGCACACGGAGAAAACCATCATAATATTGACCAGATTAAGCAGAAGTACTCGGAGAAAACCACCACATGTTTTCTTTGATATCATAAAATTACAGGAAAAAATATTAAATATAAAAATAAATTAATAAAAAAATTAAAAAAAAAATTAAAAAAATTAAAAAAAAGCATAAATTTCTGGCTTGTACAAGAACTCTATCTTTGCTCAACAATGATAAGTTTACAAGCTAGCAGAAACTGTTTATGCATTTTTTTAATTTTTTTTAATTTTTTTTAATTTTTTTTAATAATTTTTTTTTATATTTAATATTTTTTCCTGTAATTTTATGATATCAAAGAAAACATGTGGTGGTTTTCTCCGAGTACTTCTGCTTAATCTGGTCAATATTATGATGGTTTTCTCCGTGTGCTCCTGATTATTCTTGCCAATATTATGATGGTTTTCTCCGTGTGCTCCTGATTATTCTTGTCAATATTTTGATGGTTTTTCCCGTGTTCTTGCAATCAATCCTGTGGTTTCTTCAAGTGTTTCTGACTATTCTGAGAAACCGCTCTCCGCATGGATTTTTTTTTGTCTAATGAGACATGTCATTTTATTTGGAGTTACATTTAATTCGATAATTTCTGCTACTAAATCAAAACTTGCAATATTTTCATCAGGTGGAATTAAAAAATATCATTACTCAGTCAAATTAATATTACGCCATGAGACATCTGTGGAGCACCAACATACTTCCTTTTCCTTGGAGTCTAGCGAAGCCATCCTTCTTTTGCGATCGTTAGTGAGCATCCCGCATCCCGCATAAAAAAACTAAATATGATTTACCTGCAAGTAACATGTGGCGACATCTGTTGTTGAAAAGCAGAACTACATGCATAAAGTACTTTTGCATGAGATATATTAATTCTCGCTGATGAAATATGAAAAAATTTCTATTTAAGTATTGGATCTAATTTAAAACACTCAATTGGTATCTGACATTAGTCTCAGTAACTAATATGAATTCCGATTCGGGATCTGACGCTGTATCGAAAGAACATAGGTGTAAGTTTTGCAGTAAAGAGTTTATCTTGAGAAAGAATAAAAGACAACACGAGAAGAATGACTGTGTTAAAAATCCACTGCGCAATATGATAAGTTGTGTTCGATGTAGCAAGTCGTTTACGCGGAGAGAGAGCCTAAAAAGACATGGCAGAACTTGTAGCGCCAAGCCTGCGTACAAGCTAGAGGACAACGATGAATCTACTAGCCTAAGGAAGAGTGATCTGCATTACGACAATAATTTTCTTGGCTCTTCCGATCTCGACAAAGAACTTAAATTGAAGGAGGTTGATGATTTACGGAAGAATGAAGACAATGGAAGAATCCTTAACGTGAAAAGTGAGAATATATTCCAGCCGAATTCAAGTAGATCTTTCCTACTTTGTAAAAATGATGGACTCCTAAAAAGGAAGCATGAAGACGATGAAGACACTTCAACATCATCAACATCGAATTATTACGGTAAATTGGGTGAAGACGATTCCTTCTACGGTGATTGTTACAGTGACTCTGAGGCTGTTGACAAAGACATAGACTATGATGAAGCACCTAAAGCTGCCAAGATCGAAGAATGTGGCGGTGTCCTGAGACCGAAACGATGGAAACGACGTGATATATTAAATAAATCTGATCAAGCTTGTGATGATCACCGTCTCAAACATGAAAGTTACCCTGAGGTTGGTGGTAAAACGGAAGACACCAGAGATCATAATATTTATTATAAAGGTGTAAGGAAGATGGTGGTAGAAGAGAATGATTACACATCATGGAAAGATCCAAACATATTGGTTGACCGGCTAAGACTTCTACATGGTTCGCTTTGTGCAGGAAACTATTCGTGCATCAAAGAAATATCCTTCATACTCAAGGAACTGAGGAATGCTGGCTACATACAATAATGGCTTGTTTTACTTGCATTTGTATAATGTAAAGCAATAAAATAAATAATTTAAATTATAAGAATTTAATGTTTTTATTTCGTGTATTCTGATTTCTAACTTGTGCTTCCTTTTTGCCTTTTTTTTTTTTTTGTTGATGGAGCTTCCAAATGTGCTGCCTTTTCGATGGTGGTGCTTCCAAATGTGCTGCCTTTTCGTTGTCGGTGCTTCCAAATGTGCTGCCTTTTCGTTGTCGGTGCTTCCAAATGTGCTGCCTTTTCGTTGCCGGTGCTTCCAAATGTGCTGCCTTTTCGTAGTCGGTGCTTCCAAATGTGCTGCCTTTTCGATGGTGGTGCTTCCAAATGTGCTGCCTTTTCGTTGTCGGTGCTGTCAAATGTGCTGCCTTTTTGTAGTCGGTGCTTCCAAATGTGCTGCCTTTTCGTTGTCGGTGCTGTCAAATGTGCTGCCTTTTCGTAGTCGGTGCTTCCAAATGTGCTGCCTTTTCGTAGTCGGTGCTTCCAAATGTGCTGCCTTTTCGTTGTCGGTGCTGTCAAATGTGCTGCCTTTTCGTAGTCGGTGCTTCCAAATGTGCTGCCTTTTCGTAGTCGGTGCTTCCAAATGTGCTGCCTTTTCGTAGTCGGTGCTTCCAAATGTGCTGCCTTTTCGTTGTCGGTGCTGTCAAATGTGCTGCCTTTTCGTAGTCGGTGCTTCCAAATGTTCTGCCTTTTCGATGACGGTGCTTCCAAATGTGCTGTTTTTTCGTAGTCGGTGCTTCCTATTGTGCTGCCTTTTCGTTGTCGATGCTGTCAAATGTGCTGCCTTTTCGTAGTCGGTGCTTCCAAATGTGCTGCCTTTTCGATGACGGTGCTTCCAAATGTGCTTCCTTTTTTTGTTGATGGTGCTTCCCATTTTTTTTTCTTTTTTGAAGGTGCTTCCAAATGTGCTTCCTTTTTTTGTTGATGGTGCTTCTATTTTTTTAATGTTGTTTTGACTCTAGTATTTTAGTAAATTGTTCTTGATTTGACTAGCGTATTATTCAAACCGGTTAATGTATATAAACGAGTCCTAGACAGCAGGACGCTCAGTTTGTTACTGCCTTCGACGGTGTACGGATCACCTAGTTTGTTTATTCTGGTGCATAAGTCGTGTAATTGCCTGTTCTTGAGACTTCGATGGCATCTTTACCGACTTTAACGTCGTACTCGATGGAGGATGTACCATCGACTACGGGAACCGTGACGTCGGCGCCGACGATGTTGGAGCAGATCCCGTTGGCAACGCCTCTGACAACATTGGGGGAGACTTCGATATGTGCTGTTCCACCATCAGCTGACGTTTCATCAGCATTGAATACTTCAATTAATGAAGAGCGTACTCTGCATCAGTGCAAATACTGTGGTGCATCATTTACTATCACCTCAAATGCTCGCAGACATGAAAGAAGCAGTTGTTCTAATAATGTTCAAAGAATACAATTTCAGTGCAATAAGTGCAATAAACTAATTTCACGTCTCGATAGCTTACATCGTCATTATAAAAAATGCTCCGAGAAGTATAATGAACATGGTTATTGATTTGACTCATGTGTTGTACCGGCTAATGAGACTATATAAGTACTATGAACTTCAGTCCGTCTCTGGCTGTGGTGATGAACGGATCGGATAGACATTTAAAGTCATGTAAAAGGCTTAGTCCGTACAATAAGAAGACTGTTTGAATCGAGGAATCCAAAAGGCTTTGGTAATTTGTCAGTGTTTTTTTTTTTGTACTTGTAGTAGTGTATTGAATTTATGTAATAAATTTTTTTAAAAAGAACTTGCGGTGTTTTTATTTTCTCAAACCTAACACTTTTTTTAGTATTTTTTTAAATTGAAGTTGTTTTGTATCGGTCAGGGATCGAACCAAGGACCTTAGTCGATCCAATCAATCATTATATGGATTACTAATTTATTTAATGAATTTTGGATTTTTTCCCGCTTTTCTAGCTACATTATTACATGAGTTCAAGATGGCGGCCGAATTTCAAGATGGCGGGGGGCACCTCCATAATAAATGATTACTGCACTGTAGCGGGTTAGAATAAAATTATCCAGATGGAAATGTACTCTATAATACAAGTACACACACAATATGGCGTACTCCAGCAGGTGGTAGCTCCTGGTAGCATGTACTGAACATAAAATGTCGAATCCATGATGGTCGCCGGGGTCAAGGTCAAGGTCAAAGGTCAAGGTCAAGGTCAAATTTCAAGGTCAAAGTCAAATTTCAGGGCCAAGGTCAAATTTCAAGGTCAAGGTCAAATTTCAATGTCAAATTTCAAGGTCAAGGTCAAATTTCAAGGACAAGGTCAAATTTCAAGGTCATGGTCAAAGGCCAAGGTCAATGTTCAATGTCAAGGTCAATGTTCAGTGTCAACAGTTGAGGACAAAAGTATGGTGAGCAGATAAATATACTGCATGTTATCGGCACACTCTAGCAGACGAAAACAAGATGGTTGTCTCCAGTGGATGAAGACAAGATGGCGGACATGATGTCATACCAGTTGATGATATATACCTTGGTACTGGTGGTGGTAGATCAGTCTAGGTAGCTTTCATGGAGGAAGGATCGACTGTTTACTCTCCGGGAATCGAACCAAGGACGTACATCGATATAATCAAACAGAATTCAAATACGTTAATTTTTTGATGAATTTTGGAATTTTTTTCATTAAAATCGGATAATAAATAAAGATTTTCAAGATGGCGTCCAAATTTCAAGATGGCGGACATGACGTCATACTGCCTGATGGTATATATGCTTTGAAAAAAAGTGGTGGGAGTCAGTCTGCCTGCATCCACCATTGAGGAAGGAGCCTGTCGCCATTTTTAATTTTTTTTGCACTCGTCGGGTTCGAACCGAGGACTCCGAGCTCCGTGCCGTTAATGTATATTTTTTATAAATAATTTATTAAAATTTTATTATTTAATTTTTTTTTATTTTTTAAAAAAAATTTCATTTAAATCGGATAATAAATAAAAAAGTTAAAGATGGCGGCCGTAACCAAAATTGCAACGGTGACGTCATCATCCAATATGGCTGCCATGGCATCCTAGTTTTCAAGGTCATGACCTCGGCGGCTTAGAGCGGCTAGCTCTTAGGAGTTTTAAGCCGCTTTTAGGAATTTGGGTTTTTTCTAGGGCAAAACGACTTTTGAGGATTTTCGAAATCCTGATTTTTAAATTGTGGAATTTTTTGAGAATTTTTGGCGGAATTTTTTTCCACAGAAATGTAAATTTTGACGAATTTTGTGGAATTTTGGGCAATTTTTGCCCAATTTTGGCGAATTTTGAGGATAAAATTCAAGGTCAAGGTCAAAGGTCAAGGTCACAACCATCCAAGATGGTCGCCGTGACGTCACAATCAAAGATGGCGGTCGGCACCACAGGCACCACACCCTGATGCCTGTCCCAGCTCCGGCTATCCTATACTACTATTACTGTTCCTTGTAGTGACGAAGTGAAAATGGCCGCTAAATACTGTTTTTTTGGGACTCATGAGTCGCCACAAAGATAGCATTGCCCTAAGAAAACCTGAAGGTCTATCAAAAGCACGAGCAATGGGAATGAATAAGCAGGCAGTTGTCAATTTTTATAAATTGTTGAAAGAAGTTCAAACCAGTAATGGGTTTCAGGCCCAGCCTCAATCAATTTATAATATTGATGAAAGTGGTTTCCCTATGAACAACAAACCAGCTAAAATAATCAGTGAAAAGGGCAAAAGAGAAGTAACTTCACTAACAAGTTTGGAAAGAGGCGAGAATGTTACTGTGGTTGCATGCTGTAGTGCCAGCGGGGCTTTCATTCCTCCGTTTGTAATCTTTAAAGGACAAAGGATGCGTGAAGAATACAAAAAAGGCTTCCCACCAGGTACACAGGTTACTATGTCTGAATCAGGGTACATCAATGAAGATCTGTTCATCGCCTGGCTTGAACATTTTGAAAACAATCGTGTCAAAGGAAAATGTTTGCTTATTCTAGATGGCCACATCTCCCACCATTCGATCGGGTGTCTAAATTTTGCACAGAACATCAAATTGAGCTTCTTTGCCTACCACCTCACACCACTCATATACTACAACCACTCGACAGAACTTTCTTCAAGCCTTTGAAGACATTTTATCACCAAGAAGCTACTTCCTTCATTCACACCAATCCCACAGCATCGATTACCAAATTTGTTTTTGGTGGTATTTTTAATAATGCCTGGAGGAAGGTTGCCACTGTAGGCTATGCAGTTAAATGATTTGAGTGCACTGGACTGTATCCTTACAATCCAAACAGAATACCCGACCACAAGTTCCTACCTTCAGAAAATTTTGGCCCTGAACAAAATTAAACTCCTTCATCCTCCAATCCAGGACCTTCAAATGAAACACTCATTCCTTCCAGTACAAACGTACAATCTCACCAATTGACTTGCTCTGAAATCAAATTTTCAGAAGTTTTACCATCTCCAGTTAAAATGGCGCCAAAGAAGAGAAAAATTAACAACAAAAAGAATACTTCACTTCATCTAACATCACCCGAAAATATGAAGGAAAGGAAGGAAGGAGCAAAGAGAAAACTGTTGTTGGAAGAAAAAATAAATAAAAGAAAATCACGAACATCAGAAGCACCAGCGACATGCCAAGAAAAAGTTTAAAAAATATGTGAGGAAAATCTGTAATGATTCCAGTGACTAAAGTGATGTCCCATTTTCAGAAGACGAAGAAAACATACCATGTGGTTTCTGTGGAGACCGGTATTATGACACCAAATCTCAGAAGAAGGGAGAGTGTGTACAATGTCAAGAGTGCAACATTTGGTATCATGAACACTGTGTAGGAGCTAGTGGACAAAAACAATTTAAGTGTGGAAAATGTGATTAAAGTACACATAAAAAATTCATAATTGTATGATCATGAGTGTTTAAATCCATTTTGACAGTTGTGTAAATATTTAAATTTCATTTTAAATTTCCTTAACCACTTATATTTTAATATATTACATAATTTTTTAGGGGGAAAATTCTGATCCAATTAGCCCCACTTTCTGATCCGATTTACCCCTCCTTTTCATAAAAGTGCATTATTTACGTCGCAATATGTTTTGTGGTGTGTTTAAAGTTATATGGCATTTTTCAAATCTTATATTGTATCTTCTTGTTAAGAACACATAGAAGCACTGTAATTTCATTGCCTAACTAAAAATAATTAAATAGAAGTCTTGCAATTTGAGTAAAAAGTTGAAATGATTCAAATAGCCCCACCCTACCCTATGGTGCAGGCGTATCAAGTGTGAAAGCATTCCACGTGAAATATCGACATAACATGCAATTTATTCAGCCACTTAAAGAACCGTGAGCTCAGGAATGCACGTGCAACGAAGCCAGTGGCGTAACAACGATTTGATTTTGGGGAGATTTTTGTGTCTTTTTTTTAATAAAAAAAATTCAAGTCAAGCACAAATAAAAAAATTATCAGCAATTTAAATTATAAAAAAAAACCTCTAGACACCAAGATGGCTTTGGAAAAAATTATATACACGAGGTGTCAATCGTTGTTGACAATTATTTAATCTAGCTTTGGTAATATTCTGATTCACAAGCACGCGGCAAAATGCGCCTAAAAGGTTTTCTTAATCACTGGACGTTTAAATCTCTGTGTGCTGAGCTTGGAGACACCGAAAAACTGTATAAACACTTTCCTCGTCGCCGCGCCGCCGATCCGAGGCACCATTCTGCGGCTATAGGCTCTTTGAGTCAATAGCCGTCGCGAACCCATACCGCCGTCAGCATCGAGGTGTGACGTCAGGAGTCACCCTCCCCACCTTCCCCTCCATCATCGCTGCGACGGCAAACATCGATCACGTGGCACCGTGGCCCCGGGAGAAGAGGGGGATATTTACACGACCCGCCCCAAAGTCAACTCGTTAATGACGCGGACACGCCACCTGGTCGACGCGGCACTAGCGCCAGGGGCAGCAGAGGTGATGAGGAAAGTTTGTGGAAAGGAGGAGGGGGGGGGGGGATTAAAGGGAGGAGTGGAGATTGATTGTAGATCGCTGCTAGGCCGCTCAGCACCCAAGACTACAACATCTGGTACGGCAGTCGATCAGGCAAGAAAGAACGCACGTTTCGACGAGGGAAACATACCGCCATCTTGATATATATATATATATATATATATATATATATATATATATAATAATCTGAATTGAAAACATTTGTACGACTATATACATTGGTGCAAGAAAGATGCATATACAAACGAAGCCAAATGTTAAATATTCGTGTCATTGCTGCACCATGCAACTGTAAGAAATATGCAGCTACAGTTTTTCAAAAATCTCCCACGGGTTGGTTCACTCTTGAAGCAAGGTCCTCAAATGTACTTACACAAATCATTCGGCACAACATGACATGAATGATATCCTTCCAAGCTTCTTCTCTGCGTTGAACTATCTTTTATTCTAGGTTCAGACCCTGTCGCAATTGGTGGTGTGCGCCGACGTTTCGCTCTGCCTTGCAGCAGGTATCTTCAGGGTTGGTAATCAACCCAGAGCTGGAAATTGGCAAGGCTTTTTCAGAGGTCTTTTTTTCTGGTTTAACAACGACGCGATGCCTCCTCCTATTGGCTCTAGCGTCAGCCAACTAGGAGAGAGGTAGAGAGGGAGCTCCTGCCATTGACTACTGTAACGATCAATCGTGCACTATGGCCTCGGACATTGGCCGCGAAAGCCTGCAAGCCACTGTTCCACATTTTTATAAACTGACAGGATCCAGCATGTAATACTCGGGAGTTAATAAACAATTTTTTTTTCCGCGGGCTACTGCAGTGACGTTATACAAGGCACCAAGTGATGACTACAACAAAAATGTACAAAGCCAGGTCATTTTGTTTGTCAACCAACTGAATGAAAAAAAAAAGTACCTAAGTAGTATATGAATGGGGCTCCTGGCACAGGCTTCCAGGCTGTGGTGCTGTGTGTCCTTTCCGCCATCTTGGATTTTGACGTCACGGCGGCCATCTTGGTTGACCTTGACCTTGACCTTTGACCTTGACCTTGACCTTGAATTTGATCCTCAAAAATTGCCAAATTTGGGCAAAAATTGCCCAAAATTCCTCAAAAATCGCCAAAATTTCCATTTATGTGGAAAAAAATTCCGCCAAAAAATCTCAAATAATTCCACAGTTCAAAAATTAGGATTTCGAAAATCCTCAAAAGTCGCTTTGCCCTAGAAAAAACGAAAACTCCTAAAAGCGGCTTAAAACTCCTAAGAGCTAGCCGCTTATAAGCCGCCGACCTTGAAAATAAGGATGTCATGGCAGCCATATTGGATGATGACGTCACCGTTGCAAATTTTGTTACGGCCGCCATCTTTAACTTTTTTATTTATTATTCGATTTTAATGAAAAAAAATTTAAAAATTATAAAAAAAAATCCATTTAATAAAATTGTAATAAAAGATTTATAAAAATTATATTTTTACGACACGGAGTTCGGAGTCCTCGGTTCGAACCCGGTGAGGGCAAAAAAATTAAAAATGGCGACCGATCCTTCCCCCCGTGGTGTGTGCTAGCAGACTGACTCCCACCACTTTTTTTCAAAGCATATAGATCGTCATCTAGTATGACGTCATGTCCGCCATCTTGTCTTTGATGCTGGAAGCCATCATCAATGTATCGTCGGCGAGAGTGCGCTCACGACATGTTAGTTTAGTTCTTATCCGATAGAGTGCAGTAATCAATTATTACTGTGACACCCGCCATCTTGAAATTTGACCGACATCTTGAAAATCCGTAATTATTTAGCTAGAAATTCGGGAAAAGTTCCAAAATTCATTAAATAAATCACTCATTAATTTACATATTGATTCGAACGATTCATGTCCTCGGTTCGATACCCGATCGATGCAATAATGTTTAATTTTATGAAAAAATAATTATTTCAATAAACCATGTTAAACTTTCGTAAAGAGACTTTAAATCCTCTACTACCATCATCCTATCAGACGTCAAGACTACCATATTGGAAATTCGTAATTTTAATGCTAGAGATTCGGGAAAAAGTTCAAAATTCATTAAATAAATTTGTAATCAATATACTGATTGATTGGATCGACTAAGGTCCGTGGTTCGATCCCTTGTCGATACAAAACAACATTAATATTTTAAAAAAGTACCACTAAAGTGTAAGGTTTGAGAAAATAAAAAACACCGCAAGTTCTTTTAAAAAAACTTTTATTTCATACATACTACACTACTACAAGTACAAAAAAAAACACTGACAAATTACTAAAGTTTTGTGGATTTCTCGATTCAAACAGTCTTCTTATTGTACGGACTAAGCCTTTTACATGACTTTAAATGTCTATACGATCCGTTCATCAACACAGCCAGAGACGGACTGAAGTTCATATCACTTATATAGTCTCATTAGCCGGTACGACACATGAGTCGAAACAATAACCATGTTCATTATACGTCTCGGAGCATTTTTTATAATGACGATGTAAGCTATCGAGACGTGAAATTAGTTTATTACATTTTATACACTGAAATTGTATTCTTTGATCATTATTAGAACAACCGCTCCTTTCATGTCTGCGCGCATTTGAAGTTCTAGTAAATGATGCGTCACAATATTTGCACTGATGCGATGCACGCTCTTCATTAATTGAAGTCTGGAATGCAGATGGTGAAACTTCAGCTGATGGTGGAACAGCACATATCGAAGTCTCCTCCAGCGTTGTCAGAGGCGTTGCCAACGGGATCTGCTCCAACATCGTCGGCGCCGACGTCATGGTTCTCGTAGTCGATGGTACATCCTCCATAGAGTACGACGTTAAAGTCGGTAAAGATGCCATCGAAGTCTCAAGAACAGGCAATTACGCGACTTATACACCAGAAGAAACAAACTAGGTGATCCGTACACCGTCAACGGCAGTAACAAACTAAGCGTCCTGCTGTATAGGACTCGTTTATATACATTAACCGGTTTGAATAATACGCTAGTCAAATCAAGAACAATTTACTAAAATACTAGAGTCAAAACAACATTAAAAAATAGAAGCACCATCAACAAAAAAGGAAGCACATTTGGAAGCACCGACAACGAAAAGGCAGCACATTTGGAAGCACCGTCATCGAAAAGGCAGCACATTTGGAAGCACCGACTACCAAAAGGCAGCACATTTGTAAGCACCGACTACGAACAGACAGCACATTTGGAAGCACCAACTACGAAAAGGCAGCACATTTGGAAGCACCGACAACGAAAAGGCAGCACATTTGACAGCACCGACAACGAAAAGGCAGCACATTTGGAAGCACCGACTACGAAAAGGCAGCACATTTGACAGCACCGACAACGAAAAGGCAGCACATTTGGAAGCACCAACTACGAAAAGGCAGCACATTTGGAAGCACCGACAAAAAAAAGGCAGCACATTTGGAAGCACCGACTACGAAAAGGCAGCACATTTGGCAGCACCGACAACGAAAAGTCAGCACATTTAGAAGCACCGACTACGAAAAGGCAGCACATTTGGAAGCACCGACTACGAAAAGGCAGCACATTTGGCAGCACCGACAACGAAAAGGCAGCACATTTGGAAGCACCGACTACGAAAAGGCAGCACATTCTTAAGCACCGACTACGAAAAGGCAGCACATTTGGAAGCACCGACTACGAAAAGGCAGCACATTTGGAAGCACCGACAACGAAAAGGCAGCACATTTGGAAGCACCGACTACGAAAAGGCAGCACATTCTTAAGCACCGACTACGAAAAGGCAGCACATTTGGAAGCACCGACAACGAAAAGGCAGCACATTTGGAAGCACCGAAAACGAAAAGGCAGCACATTTGGTAGCACCGACAACGAAAAGGCAGCACATTTGGAAGCACCGACAACGAAAAGGCAGCTTATTTTGGATGCACTATCATAAAGGCAGCACATTTTGGAAGCACCATCGAATAAGGAAGCACATTTGGAAGCTCCATCAACAAAAAAAAAAAAAAAAAAAAAAAAAAGGCAAAAAGGATGCAAAATTTACGAGATCTAAGTCTTAGTTAGAAATCAGAATACAAGAAATAAAAACATTAAATTCTTATAATTTAAATTATTTATTTTATTTCTTTACATTATACAAATGCAAGTAAAACAAGCCATTATTGTATGTAGCCAGCTTCCCTCAGTTCCTTGAGTATGAAGGATATTTCTTTGATGCACGAATAGTTTCCTGCACAAAGCGAACCATGTAGAAGTCTTAACCGGTCAACCAATATGTTTGGATCTTTCCATGATGTGTAATCATTCTCTTCTACCACCATCTTCCTTGCACCTTTATAATAAATATTATGATCTCTGGTGTCTTCCGTTTTACCACCAACCTCAGGGTAACTTTCATGTTTGAGACGGTGATCATCACAAGCTTGATCAGATTTATTTAATATATCACGTCGTTTCCATCGTTTCGGTCTCAGGACACCGCCACATTCTTCGATCTTGGCAGCTTTAGGTGCTTCATCATAGGATATGTCTTTGTCAGCAGCCTCAGAGTCACTGTTACAATCACCGTAGAAGGAATCGTCTTCACCCAATTTACCATAATAATTCGATGTTGATGATGTTGAAGTGTCTTCATCGTCTTCATGCTTCCTTTTTAGGAGTCCATCATTTTTACAAAGTAGGAAAGAACTACTTGAATTCGGCTGGAATATATTCTCACTTTTCACGTTAAGTATTCTTCCATTGTCTTCATTCTTCCGTAAATCATCATCCTCCTTCAATTTTAGTTCTTTGTCGAGATCGGAAGAGCCAAGAAAATTATTGTCGTAATGCAGATCACTCTTCCTTAGGCTAGTAGATTCATCGTTGTCCTCTAGCTTGTACGCAGGCTTGGCGCTACAAGTTCTGCCATGTCTTTTTAGGCTCTCTCTCCGCGTAAACGACTTGCTACATCGAACACAACTTATCATATTGCGCAGTGGATTTTTAACACAGTCATTCTTCTCGTGTTGTCTTTTATTCTTTCTCAAGATAAACTCTTTACTGCAAAACTTACACCTATGTTCTTTCGATACAGCGTCAGATCCCAAATCAGAATTCATATTAGTTACTGAGACTAATGCCAGATACCAATTGAGTGTTTTAAATTAGATCCAATACTTAAATAGAAATTTTTTCATATTTCATCAGCGATAATTAATATATCTCATGCAAAAGTACTTTATGCATGTAGTTCTGCTTTTCAACAACAGATGTCGACACATGTTGCTTGCAGGTAAATAATATTTAGTTCTTTTATGCGGGATGCCTGATGCTCACTAACGATCGCAAAAGAAGGATGGCTTCGATAGACTCCAAGGAAAAGGAAGTTCGTCTTGCATGTTGGTGCTCCACAGATGTCTCATGGCGTAATATTAATTTGACTGAGTAATGATATTTGTCAATTCCACCTGATAAAAAAAAATTGCAAGTTTTGATTTAGTAGCAGAAATTATCGAATTAAATGTAACTCCAATTAAAATGACATGTCTCATTAGACAAAAAAAAATCCATGCAGAGAGCGGTTCCTCAGAATAGTCAGAAACACTTGAAGAAACCACAGGAATGATTGCAAGAACACGGGAAAAACCATCATAATATTGACATTAATAATCAGGAGCACACGGAGAAAACCATCATAATATTGGCAAGAATAATCAGGAGCACACGGAGAAAACCATCATAATATTGACCAGATTAATCAGAATTACTCGGAGAAAACCACCACATGTTTTCCTTGATATCATAAAATTACAGGAAAAAATATTTAAAAATAAAAATAAATTTAAAAAAAAAAATAAAAAAATGCATAAACAGTTTCTGATAGCTTGTAAACTTATCATTGTTGAGCAAAGATAGAGTTCTTGTACAAGCCAGAAATTTATGCATTTTTAATTTTTTTTTTTAATTTATTTTTATTTTTAAATATTTTTTCCTGTAATTTTATGATATCAAGGAAAACATGTGGTGGTTTTCTCCGAGTACTTCTGATTAATCTGGTCAATATTATGATGGTTTTCTCCGTGTGCTCCTGATTATTCTTGCCAATATTATGATGGTTTTCTCCGTGTGCTCCTGATTATTAATGTCAATATTATGATGGTTTTTCCCGTGTTCTTGCAATCATTCCTGTGGTTTCTTCAAGTGTTTCTGACTATTCTGAGGAACCGCTCTCTGCATGGATTTTTTTTTTGTCTAATGAGACATGTCATTTTAATTGGAGTTACATTTAATTCGATAATTTCTGCTACTAAATCAAAACTTGCAATTTTTTTTATCAGGTGGAATTGACAAATATCATTACTCAGTCAAATTAATATTACGCCATGAGACATCTGTGGAGCACCAACATGCAAGACGAACTTCCTTTTCCTTGGAGTCTATCGAAGCCATCCTTCTTTTGCGATCGTTAGTGAGCATCAGGCATCCCGCATAAAAGAACTAAATATTATTTACCTGCAAGCAACATGTGTCGACATCTGTTGTTGAAAAGCAGAACTACATGCATAAAGTACTTTTGCATGAGATATATTAATTATCGCTGATGAAATATGAAAAAATTTCTATTTAAGTATTGGATCTAATTTAAAACACTCAATTGGTATCTGGCATTAGTCTCAGTAACTAATATGAATTCTGATTTGGGATCTGACGCTGTATCGAAAGAACATAGGTGTAAGTTTTGCAGTAAAGAGTTTATCTTGAGAAAGAATAAAAGACAACACGAGAAGAATGACTGTGTTAAAAATCCACTGCGCAATATGATAAGTTGTGTTCGATGTAGCAAGTCGTTTACGCGGAGAGAGAGCCTAAAAAGACATGGCAGAACTTGTAGCGCCAAGCCTGCGTACAAGCTAGAGGACAACGATGAATCTACTAGCCTAAGGAAGAGTGATCTGCATTACGACAATAATTTTCTTGGCTCTTCCGATCTCGACAAAGAACTAAAATTGAAGGAGGATGATGATTTACGGAAGAATGAAGACAATGGAAGAATCCTTAACGTGAAAAGTGAGAATATATTCCAGCCGAATTCAAGTAGTTCTTTCCTACTTTGTAAAAATGATGGACTCCTAAAAAGGAAGCATGAAGACGATGAAGACACTTCAACATCATCAACATCGAATTATTATGGTAAATTGGGTGAAGACGATTCCTTCTACGGTGATTGTAACAGTGACTCTGAGGCTGCTGACAAAGACATATCCTATGATGAAGCACCTAAAGCTGCCAAGATCGAAGAATGTGGCGGTGTCCTGAGACCGAAACGATGGAAACGACGTGATATATTAAATAAATCTGATCAAGCTTGTGATGATCACCGTCTCAAACATGAAAGTTACCCTGAGGTTGGTGGTAAAACGGAAGACACCAGAGATCATAATATTTATTATAAAGGTGCAAGGAAGATGGTGGTAGAAGAGAATGATTACACATCATGGAAAGATCCAAACATATTGGTTGACCGGTTAAGACTTCTACATGGTTCGCTTTGTGCAGGAAACTATTCGTGCATCAAAGAAATATCCTTCATACTCAAGGAACTGAGGGAAGCTGGCTACATACAATAATGGCTTGTTTTACTTGCATTTGTATAATGTAAAGAAATAAAATAAATAATTTAAATTATAAGAATTTAATGTTTTTATTTCTTGTATTCTGATTTCTAACTAAGACTTAGATCTCGTAAATTTTGCATCCTTTTTGCCTTTTTTTTTTGTTTTTTTTTTTTGTTGATGGAGCTTCCAAATGTGCTTCCTTATTCGATGGTGCTTCCAAAATGTGCTGCCTTTATGATAGTGCATCCAAAATAAGCTGCCTTTTCGTTGTCGGTGCTTCCAAATGTGCTGCCTTTTCGTTGTCGGTGCTACCAAATGTGCTGCCTTTTCGTTTTCGGTGCTTCCAAATGTGCTGCCTTTTCGTTGTCGGTGCTTCCAAATGTGCTGCCTTTTCGTAGTCGGTGCTTAAGAATGTGCTGCCTTTTCGTAGTCGGTGCTTCCAAATGTGCTGCCTTTTCGTTGTCGGTGCTTCCAAATGTGCTGCCTTATCGTAGTCGGTGCTTCCAAATGTGCTGCCTTTTCGTAGTCGGTGCTTAAGAATGTGCTGCCTTTTCGTAGTCGGTGCTTCCAAATGTGCTGCCTTTTCGTTGTCGGTGCTGCCAAATGTGCTGCCTTTTCGTAGTCGGTGCTTCCAAATGTGCTGCCTTTTCGTAGTCGGTGCTTCTAAATGTGCTGACTTTTCGTTGTCGGTGCTGCCAAATGTGCTGCCTTTTCGTAGTCGGTGCTTCCAAATGTGCTGCCTTTTCGTTGTCGGTGCTTCCAAATGTGCTGCCTTTTCGTAATTGGTGCTTCCAAATGTGCTGCCTTTTCGTTGTCGGTGCTGTCAAATGTGCTGCCTTTTCGTAGTCGGTGCTTCCAAATGTGCTGCCTTTTCGTTGTCGGTGCTGTCAAATGTGCTGCCTTTTCGTTGTCGGTGCTTCCAAATGTGCTGCCTTTTCGTAGTTGGTGCTTCCAAATGTGCTGCCTTTTCGTTGTCGGTGCTGTCAAATGTGCTGCCTTTTCGTAGTCGGTGCTTTCAAATGTGCTGCCTTTTCGTTGTCGGTGCTGTCAAATGTGCTGTCTGTTCGTAGTCGGTGCTTACAAATGTGCTGCCTTTTGATAGTCGGTGCTTCCAAATGTGCTGCCTTTTCGATGACGGTGCTTCCAAATGTGCTGCCTTTTCGTTGTCGGTGCTTCCAAATGTGCTTCCTTTTTTGTTGATGGTGCTTCTATTTTTTAATGTTGTTTTCACTCTAGTATTTTAGTAAATTGTTCTTGATTTGACTAGCGTATTATTCAAACCGGTTAATGTATATAAACGAGTCCTATACAGCAGGACGCTTAGTTTGTTACTGCCGTTGACGGTGTACGGATCACCTAGTTTGTTTCTTCTGGTGTATAAGTCGCGTAATTGCCTGTTCTTGAGACTTCGATGGCATCTTTACCTACGTTAACGTCGTACTCTATGGAGGATGTACCATCGACTACGAGAACCATGACGTCGGCGCCGACGATGTTGGAGCAGATCCCGTTGGCAACGCCTCTGACAACGCTGGAGGAGACTTCGATATGTGCTGTTCCACCATCAGCTGAAGTTTCACCATCTGCATTCCAGACTTCAATTAATGAAGAGCGTGCATCGCATCAGTGCAAATATTGTGACGCATCATTTACTAGAACTTCAAATGCGCGCAGACATGAAAGGAGCGGTTGTTCTAATAATGATCAAAGAATACAATTTCAGTGTATAAAATGTAATAAACTAATTTCACGTCTCGATAGCTTACATCGTCATTATAAAAAATGCTCCGAGACGTATAATGAACATGGTTATTGTTTCGACTCATGTGTCGTACCGGCTAATGAGACTATATAAGTGATATGAACTTCAGTCCGTCTCTGGCTGTGTTGATGAACGGATCGTATAGCCATTTAAAGTCATGTAAAAGGCTTAGTCCGTACAATAAGAAGACTGTTTGAATCGAGAAATCCACAAAACTTTAGTAACTTGTCAGTGTTTTTTTTGTACTTGTAGTAGTGTAGTATGTATGAAATAAAAGTTTTTTTAAAAGAACTTGCGGTGTTTTTTATTTTCTCAAACCTTACACTTTAGTGGTACTTTTTTAAAATATTAATGTTGTTTTGTATCGACAAGGGATCGAACCACGGACCTTAGTCGATCCAATCAATCAGTATATTGATTACAAATTTATTTAATGAATTTTGAACTTTTTCCCGAATCTCTAGCATTAAAATTACGAATTTCCAATATGGTAGTCTTGACGTCTGATAGGATGATGGTAGTAGAGGATTTAAAGTCTCTTTACGAAAGTTTAACATGGTTTATTGAAATAATTATTTTTTCATAAAATTAAACATTATTGCATCGATCGGGTATCGAACCGAGGACATGAATCGTTCGAATCAATATGTAAATTAATGAGTGATTTATTTAATGAATTTTGGAACTTTTCCCGAATTTCTAGCTAAATAATTACGGATTTTCAAGATGTCGGTCAAATTTCAAGATGGCGGGTGTCACAGTAATAATTGATTACTGCACTCTATCGGATAAGAACTAAACTAACATGTCGTGAGCGCACTCTCGCCGACGATACATTGATGATGGCTTCCAGCATCAAAGACAAGATGGCGGACATGACGTCATACTAGATGACGATCTATATGCTTTGAAAAAAAGTGGTGGGAGTCAGTCTGCTAGCACACACCACGGGGGGAAGGATCGGTCGCCATTTTTAATTTTTTTGCCCTCACCGGGTTCGAACCGAGGACTCCGAACTCCGTGTCGTAAAAATATAATTTTTATAAATCTTTTATTACAATTTTATTAAATGGATTTTTTTTTATAATTTTTAAATTTTGTTTCATTAAAATCGAATAATAAATAAAAAAGTTAAAGATGGCGGCCGTAACAAAATTTGCAACGGTGACGTCATCATCCAATATGGCTGCCATGACATCCTTATTTTCAAGGTCGGCGGCTTATAAGCGGCTAGCTCTTAGGAGTTTTAAGCCGCTTTTAGGAGTTTTCGTTTTTTCTAGGGCAAAGCGACTTTTGAGGATTTTCGAAATCCTAATTTTTGAACTGTGGAATTATTTGAGATTTTTTGGCGGAATTTTTTTCCACATAAATGGAAATTTTGGCGATTTTTGAGGAATTTTGGGCAATTTTTGCCCAAATTTGGCAATTTTTGAGGATCAAATTCAAGGTCAAGGTCAAAGGTCAAGGTCAAGGTCAACCAAGATGGCCGCCGTGACGTCAAAATCCAAGATGGCGGAAAGGACACACAGCACCACAGCCTGGAAGCCTGTGCCAGGAGCCCCATTCATATACTACTTACCCATATACAAACCTGTGTTGAAAAATAGCGCAGTTGCACAAAAGAAACAGAATTCATATCCACTGTTACAACACTGGTAAATTAATAAAATTCAATTCTATATAATAACGCTGAGAGTCTGGTACGCACCCAATGCATTATAATATCTAAGCACAGGCTACGAACTGGCGTACATCTTTTTTTTTTTGTAGTAGCAAGTTCAACTTGAGGGCTTCCAAGATGTGACACAAACATTTTTGTAGCTGGAATAGCTGATAGTAAATTGGGCAAGATTCAAAATAAAGCCGTCCTTATAGCCATTATGTGGCAATTTGGAAACGTTAAAATTTCCAAGACCGGTCACCAAGTACTATTCATCAGTGACTTAAGTGTGCGGGTTTTTTTTGTAGATGTACATTTTAAGTATACGTACGTACAGTAGTTACACAGAATGAATATGAGTTAAAAAACAATCACATTTTGACGCGATTCAAGCAACCCTGGTATGCGAGCTCAGCACATACTAAAGACGCATCCCCTTTCCAAAGGGCGGTCCCAGGCATATAAAAATAAATTTGGGTGTAGATTCAATTTAAAACTTTTGTGTAGTTTCATAATTATCCTACAAGGAGAGGTTCCAAGTCGGGGCTCACCGATTTGTCTTAAAACTGTGTGAGTACAAGCAGGTGGCTGCCCGTTTCAACATCCTACAATATCCGGCCTGAGTGAGCCCCAGGAAGCGAGAAAAAGCTGTTAAAAGATTTTACAGTAGATTTTTGAGATAGTGATTTTTAGAGTTTTCAAGTCAGCGGAATGGCGCAATGGTCAAGCGCAATGCGTGGCACTCTACACCTCCTGATGGTATGCTCCTGCCTCCCGTACAGGTTTATGTATGTATATTTATTTTTTCTGCTTGCTGCCATTGCCATTTTATATATTTTCAGTTTTTACTTTAACGATTTCTGCCCCTTGTTCTAGCCGAGTTGTTTCCCCTGAAACCAACATGGCTGCCAGTTTTTCTGTTCCTTTCGTGGCCTCTTTAGTGCCACCTGCTTTTCCCACTCGTAGGGTAGGCCTTCTGCAATCCCGCCTGCCGGCGGTGCATATCCACTGGGTTCTTTATCGCCTGTTAATTAGTCTTATATCGGAATCTCTCCCGCTTTTATCCTCATTGTTCCTGGGCTAATTGTCTTTTTTCTTTTAAAGTTATGCGCCGATACATGTGTTTATATGTCAGTGCTTTTGCACTTTCTGTTCTCTATTAATTACTTCTTAAAATAGTTGGTTGGTTTTTCGTTGTTTTTTCCATGTTTTTAGGCAATTTGATTATGTGTAATTCATTTTCAGTGTATATATTAATTTTGTTTTCGTGTAAGAGCTTCAGGCTGAGGATGAATATGTAATTTTGTATCTGCTTTGTATTGCTAGTGTATATTTTGTGTTAATAAACCTTGTGAACTGAACTGAACTGTGGCATTCTACCGGCTCTGGTTCGATACCCACTTCTAGGTTTTTTGTTTTTCCATTTTAATTTTTTATTTCTCTCTTTATTAAACTATTAATTACAGAATTTAAATAATTTCAAACATTTAAATAAACACGTTTAAAAGTAGTATAATCATTTTGGTAAAGTTTACTGTAATTTAGTTCAATAATATTTTTAACAGGAATGTTTTTTTAATAATCATTATTTTAATTGTATTAACTGTTTGCTTGTAATTTTAACTGTTGTCCTTCAATAGCAACGTTTAGCAATGTTTTGCTGTCGTTATATCCTCATTTGATCTTTTTTCTCTATTATCTTCAGTGCTTCAGAAAACGTGGCGTTGGCAGTATTTCAAATCCTTTATAATCGACCATTACTATACTTTTTTCCTACAATTGTTAACAGGATCTGCAGTTGTGAAAAGCGTCTCGCCAGTTGTCTGCAGTAATTTGACATAAAAACGCATTTATGTTATTGAATAACATGATAAAGATTTAAAAAAAAAAGTTCACCAATGCTCTTCATTACGATTTTTCAATTGATAAAGAAAAAGGCATGAGCACCGACAATTCTCCAGCGTCTGTGAGTCCTGTAGCAATAGCTATGGGTGAAGAAATTACCGAGCAGGTTATTGAAATTATTAATAATAATTTCATAGTAAATGATGAATGAAGATTTGGTATTATACACAAAACCTGACGAACAAAATCTTTATGGTGAGGTACGTGGATTATCACTCTCTCTCTCTCTCTCTCTTTCTCTCTCTCTAAGGATAAAAAGGTTCAAAACGTAAACATACAATAAGACAGCGAAATATCACCCAATTAGTCAGCAGAAATGATGCTGCAACTTTGGAAGAAACGGTGGAAGCAGCAGAGAAATTTTGTATTCAGGCGAGACATATAATGTCAATATTCAACCTTGTATATATAATTAACACTGACCATACCGGATGCTAGTATGAATAAAGTTCGTATAACAGGTCACTGGATGACAAGGATGCAAAAACCGTTTTGGTGCAAAAACTCAATCCCTCCCAGACCACTCACTCTTACACATGTAGGAGCGTGACAATTTGGGCCTCGAGTTGCTTATACCGTCAATAAATTACAAGAACATTAAAATATCGTCACTTGCTCCAAGTCAGGAAAACTAACAAAAGTACTTTGTGCAAAATTATTGGGGAAAAAAAACATTAACACATACGTTGCTAACAATAAATTCGTGGAGTGGCCAAGCAGATTCGAATTTGTACGATGAGACATTCATCAATGAGCAAGGCGAAGTAACGTGCACTATGAAGGCCATCCCACTCTAATGTACCTACTCCTCTTGTACGATATATTTCTATCGACAAGTCAAAAAAAAATATAAAAAAATACAATGTACCCCTGAATTATCGTCAAGATAAGATGCACTTAAAATTCATTCGATCGTGCATCATCAATTCGGTGCTCCTGTTTTCACCCCAATGATTCAGTATGCTTGGTCTGCATCAAAAAAATTGACTGATGAAAGACCTTCATTAAAAAAATTCAATGAAGTATGCTGCTTCACATTGAATCGTTTCGGAAAAAAATGTTGTTGTTTAAATAATGCTTTCGTAAAAATGTGCATGGTGTAACAAATATTTATGTTTTAAATGTTTCTTCGATGATTATCACCCTAAAAAATAATTATGTTTCTTCTGATAATAAATAAAAAGCGGCGTAGATAATTGCCAGTATTTTCGTACATGTTTAGGTATTTTATTCAAAACCTCACCCAATTGTGTGATTTAACTGTCTGGATCCATTTAAATTATTTAATTAATAGTTTAACATTGTGACAAATAAAAAAAATATGGGAGTGGGTATCGAACCCGAGGCTAACGATTGCCAGACAATATGCTTGACCGCTGCGCCTCGCCGCTGACTTGAAAACTCATGAACAAAATCCCTCAAACTGTACTTGGAAATCTTTAAAGAGCACTTTCTCGCTTCCTAGGGCCCACTCAGGTGAGATATTTCAAGACGTTGAAAGGGGCAACTAACTACCTGCTTCTACTCACGCAGTTTAAAGTCAATTCGGTGAGCTCCGATTCGTACCCTCCTCTTGTTAGTAGCAAAAAGACTTCAATTTTTTTTTTCCTCCCTCTGAGCACAGTTTGTTTGAGACGAACCCCTGGGCCGACGCCAACGGTAAAACAAACACCGCATAACATAGGACGGTTCGGAGGGGGGTTGCTCGACTGAATATACTCGCCCGCGCTTCAAGCTCACTGGCTCGCTCTAAGCACATGCTCGAACAAGAAAGCCAAGCGCTCCAGAAAAACTATTACAAAAACAGACCACTTCCACTTCCCCCCTCCCCCCAAATCCCTTTCCTTCCCCATCTTTCAGCAATTAACAAGGTCGTTAGGGAGCAATAGACCACAACAGTTGGAGACATTCGAACGCGGGACTGAGAGAAAGGGAGAAGGGAAATATTGCCGACAGAAAGAGAAGAGTATGGAGAAGCTTTGAGCAGATCACGAGGAAGGAAGAAAAATGGTTAGAAGAGAGGGGGGGGGGGGGGACGGGGGTAAATGGAGCGCTTTATCTTCTTACTGAATATCGCTCACCGAAAACTCAAGCTCCGCTCCAAATCCGCTTTTAATCCGTTCCGCCCATCCGGAAGATATCTCCCGCCACCAGGATCTTGCAGTCTCCCGGCTACAGTCGGAGAAAACGGGCGCGGGCCAAATCCAATAAACAGAGACGTTATCGTGAAAAATAAACCAGTGGCGTCAGCGGGAAATCTTGAGGAGGGGAAAGGTTTGAAGTAGAAGTGGGTTGAGGAGGGGGGGGGGGTGGGGGTAGCGTACCCGGTCGCAAGCATTCAGAATGGGGCCGTTCCGCAAGGGGCCAAATTGAACCGGCTCAAGGGATGCGGGAACTCCGTTGAAGAAGAAATTGTGTGTGTGTGTGTGTAAGGGGGGATGGTGAGGGGAGGGCAAAATCTTTAAATGTTTCCCGGCCCTGTCCTTCGCGAAAATGCTTCATTTCGCATCGCTCTACCATTCGTGTCGCTCCCGTTCCGGAAGCACCGTTACTTTGAAATGCCGGCCCGGGGAAACTAGGAGAAAACAAAAGAGAAAGAAACTATTTCGACTCAAAACTTCCCCTCCCCCACCGTCCCCCTCGAACCCTCTTTCCACGAGAAAAAAAAAATAACCATGAACATAAACATTAAAGCTACACGGAATTACTTTTGAACTCCGCGACAGAACACTTGTATTCAATTCAAGTCGAAGGAGGAGGGGGGGGGGGGGGGGGGGCAGTCGCTGAAAAGATTTGAAAGTCGACGCTAAAATGGTTATAAAGGTTTTTTATTATTGCTACTTTTTTCTTTCATATATACAGTTCATTATTTAAAGCAAAGCTTTAATAAACCTATATTCTAGTTACGTTTCCGTCGAAAAACATACATTAGAGCAAAAAAATATATATATATTAAAAAAAATTGTTTTAACAACAAAAAGTGTTCACAAAAATCTAAGTACCAATCTAATCTACGTAGGGTTAATTAGCCATTAATACAAAATATAATAAAGCAAGAGAAAAAGGAACAAATAATTTAGTATCGATTTCGGTTTTAAATTTTGGCATAGTCTAGTACATAATTTGATGGAATGCCTGAAATTGATGACGACGGCGACCAAGATGGCCGACAATATCAGCCGGTATTCGGAAGGTTGGCGTTCTAGGTGATTAGCACTATTGTTCTCCAGCGGACAGCAAGGCGAACGGAAGACGTGCAAGTTGTCGCGGTTGGCAGTTGTGGCGGATTCCGCCAAGCACTTGTCAAAGCTTTGAAAACTATCTCCGAACTATGGTTCAGTTTCGAAAATCCAAACACCTGAGCGTTACTACACTCCAATCCTTTCAAAATAACATAAACAAAACAAAAAAATTGGTTGTCTGTAAAGTCGGTTTACGGACGATAGTTTAACGTGACAACGTCATAACAAAACATTGATGAAATGATTGCATACTTTTATGAATAAAATTGAATCATTTTTATTGAATTATCACTAGTTTGTATGGATACAGAGAAGGAGTGAAATTAAATACACAATTTAATTGATAAATTTACTTTTGTTTGCACTCATTAATTCAAATATGTTTATTACTTTAATGAAGAGATTATTTTAACTATAACTTTTATACATGTTTGCTATTTAACTTCTTCCAATCTGTGTTATTCTGTTAGGGATAGGACGATGATAGGAAAAGTAGGAAAAGAATTAGAGTGTTTCAAGTTTAATGTGCCTCGAAAATTTCAAATCGATGGTTGTTCCAATCGAGTGGAAGAGAGATAGATGCGGCGCAAGCGTACAATGAGCGTAACGGGACACAGCGTAACGGGAAAATGTGCGTTACGGGACACTTTTTCGTGCGTGCAGCCGGCGTTCATCGATTTATTAGACGTTGTCACGTCAAAAATAAACGTGTCGATAGAGCACTCGTTGCGAACTATACAGCGACTGTGCTGGCCATTCGCCATGTCTGCATAACTTCATGGTAACCGGGTGAAGCCTATTTTTTAGGTTATTGTCAGCACCATGCTGTTTAGACGCCCAAAACATTGGCTGACGTGTAGTTTTTGCATTGTGGAAAACATTTTAAATGGCAGTATTTTATAGAAGTGACCGTGTTTAACGATGCAAATTCTAATTCATACTGATTGACCACCGACAGGCGTGGTCAAAGCAAACTTTTCCGCAAATGTTTCGAGCGTAACAATGTAGCGATGGTAAAATCGTGACTTCACTACTTCACAGCATGCCATCACTTTGATTCGTCCCAAAAAAAATGTATAGCATAAAAACCTTCGCCATAAAAAAAATACTTCAATGTAACAACTTTCATGGCGATCGGTATAACGGTGTCGGGAGATTATCAACGTCGTACATACATACCAGCATCCTATTATACATATAGTTATTATACATTATTATTTCACATGGCAATGCGTCACGTTGTTTAAGACTACTGCTAGCAGAAGGAACGGTAAACAGCTCTCTCTCTCTCTCTTCTTTGTCTTTCTCCCTCTCCGTCGCTTTTCAAACGCCATGGAAATGTTTGCGGTCGCTGAGCGCCAACTGTAGGCCGCACCTCCTCGCTTCTCCCTGCTACCTGTTACACATTTCCGTCGCATTCGCGAAATTCCTCCCGCCAAATGTCGTCCGTAAATACCGAGAGCTAAGGCGCGGAACGAGGCGATACACGAGTGGACAGACTAAACGATTCAACTCGCCATTCGCGCGAGGAGAGTGTGAATGCGGCTTTAATGCGACGACGAGGAATGGTGAGACGTAAACGGAGCGTAGACGGAATGAAGGGTTAACCTATGGGGGGGGGGGGGGGGATTTAGCACACGGCAATTTCCGCCCACGTTTTCCCCGCTTACAAAAAAATTGGTTGTCTGTAAAGTCGGTTTACGGACGATAGTTTGTGACAACGTCATAACAAAACATTGATGAAATGATTGATCCAGAAGAAAAGGAAATATCATATTCGGCCTGAGACTGAGCCGTAATAGGTTTTTGCAACCAAACCATTTAGGCATTAAAAATATTATATTCCTTGAGGAAGAATTTTTTTTTAATTTTTCAATCTTTTGCATGATAAAATCTACCTCTGCATACTTTTATGAATAAAATTGAATCATTTTTATTGAATTATCACTATTTTGTATGGATACAAAGGAGTGAAATGAAATGTGCAATTGAATTAATAAATTTACTTTTATTTGCATTCATTAATTCAAATATATTTATTACTTTTGAAATGTTGCGTGCGCCATATTTATTTTTACAAGTACAAAAAAAAAACTTCGCAGATGCCGGATTTCGAACCGACAACCTTCATTTAAGAGTTAGGTACGCTAACCACACGCCCACGAGGCCATATGAAGGTAACGTAGTTTCAAATGTTATATATAAATATTTATAAAAACTTTGTTCACGGTAGGGGTATAATATTAACACGATTTTATAACAAATACGCATCCCAAATACACCAAACTTATTTATAATGTGTTACAATATTTTTTAAAACATTGTGCAAAAGATCCCGGGTGTAATTTGAATTATTACGTGTAACTGTAAAACACCATTGTTGGTTCAAAACGTATTTGAATTTTCAACATTACTTTTAAATAACCGTACCGATTGTGCTGAAAATCGGTGGACGATTGTTAAATTACATAATATTAATAATTTAAACGACGAAAATATGTATGAAAAGTCAAATCGATGGTTGTTCCAAT
Organism: Bacillus rossius redtenbacheri; assembly: GCF_032445375.1. Lineage (NCBI taxonomy): Eukaryota > Metazoa > Arthropoda > Insecta > Phasmatodea > Bacillidae > Bacillus > Bacillus rossius. The sequence goes on along the minus strand of NC_086337.1, from coordinate 41,551,729 downwards.
CGAGTGGAAGAGAGATGCCACGCATGCGTACAATGAGCAAACAGAACACATCCGTAGTGGGACACTTTTTCGTGCGTGCAGCCGGCGTTCATCGATTTATTAGACGTTGTCAAATCAAAAAAACCTCTTGGTTTGACCTCCTACCGGAAATCGAACCCAGGTCACGCAAGTGTCGATTCCTCACTCAACACCACAGACACGGAAGGACTCGGTGGTGGGGAGGACCAGGCCTAGATGACGATGAAGAAATTGGTCTATGAATGTAATTAAAAAATAGTCAGGGTTAATGAATGCCCTCGACTTGTGAACTGAATCACACAGACTGCATTGCCTGGCGAGCTGAGGCCACACACACACACACGCGCGCGCGCGAGCCAATGGCGAGCCAGAAGCGAGAAGCGAATCGAGTCAACGCTGACGGTTCTGTAGAACCGAGCCGAAGCAGGTCTCAGGCCAGTGTTCCCAGACACAAAAATAAGGGTTAAGGTGTTGGATATGCTACACCTGTACCCTAACAGTATTCCTGGTGCAAGACAGGACACGGCCAGTCCCTTGTTTTTTAGGGGCAGGATTTTCGTGTCCTATTCGTTACCCGAATTCCGCGCATGCGCAGAGCCCACTTTTTCGTTGATTTCGTCCAGGTGGCGAACGCGCGTTTGGCGCCATTAACTCTTATATAGTTTTTTTTTATCATCGGGGACATACCTACCAAGCGTGATGAAGTGCCAAATGAAAATTTATGATAGCGAAACTATTCTGAAATACATTTTACACACTTCATAACAAGAAATAATCGCAACTTAAGAAAGATTTGAGAAAATTACAACGACAGTTCTATTTTTGTGCGGTGGTGCTTCTATTTCTAGCATCAATGGTTGTGAAACGTCCGCTAGAATGCGTTGAAACCAGCTTCCAGCCTCGCGCAGGGTACTTTTTATTAGAAAGGTTCTCGGTTTGTTTCCTTACTGGGATTCTGATTGAACAAGTTCTGGAATAAGGCCCGCGGGTTATGTTCCGGTCGCATCCCAACAAGGCAGTTATTTATTTATTCTCTACTTTAGACGTTTTCCATCTCAAAGGTGCGTGACGCCAAAAAGAATTTCACAAAAGTTATTTGATAAAAAGCGAAGAACCAGACAGCCTGTTCGTGTCCAGGGACAAGTCGGGACGGTTGTAAGCCCTCCAGGTAATCCCGCCCAGAGTGTCCAGCGCGCCGCACGGACACTTCGAATCCTCTCCGATCCCCTTGGGTGGGGAGGGGGGGGGGGGGGGGGCAAAGCCGCCACGGACATCCGAAAATCGCTGTGGCAGTTCGTTAGGTAAACACTGGGAGACCCCGCCCGCCCGCGCGGCGTGGTACGTAGGAGCGGTTCGGAAGGAGATAAAAAGGGAGGGGGGAAAGGGTCACGTTCTAACCCCCCCCCCCCCAATCCCTCCCACAACATCCCACGCAGCGACGCCAAGATATATCGAGGGGTACCGCCCGCACCCCCCACCGACCGCAAAACATCCGAATGGCTGCCATCGATTGCGCGCGCCCGCACCCCTTCACGTCCCCCCTCTCCACAATCGACAAAACCTCTGGAGTTGCGCAGACCCAGCGCGATTTATTCCCAGGAAAACTCGATCTACTCAACAAACTGATGCCATAACTTACCTGACAAGGTCCCGGGTGCTCGGCCGCAAGGAAAGGGGGGTTTGCGCGGTAAGACAGGGAGGAGGAGGCCGGAGGGGGAGGAAGGGTTTGCACGGCTGGTGTTGCGGCGGCGTTCCTGAACCCCGATAACGCCCCCCCCCCCCCCCCCCCACCGGGGGGTAGGAATCGTAAACCTTCGCGAACGCCGTCGTCCGCGAAAACCGACGCTTAATGAAAACATTAATCCGACGCGCCGTTTGGGCCGAAACACCCGATGAGCAGAGGTGCTCCGTTTCCGGCTGAGTGTTTTACGCCCCGAGCAACTCGGGCACGAGGGATGGTGCTCGCTCGTGCCGGCAGTTCGGCATCCGGCCGGCAAAGTTAACAGCCACGCAAGGTATATAAGGTCTAGGAGATACGATTGATCCCTTGATTTGCCAAAAATAAGATGGCATAACAACCTTAAAGTCTCATAGCCACATGAAGCCGCCTTGGGCATAGAGGTTCCAGGAGCAGAATTTTACTTTGATGGAGGTTGGGGGAGATAGAACCACTTTTCACGCCATTTACTTTATAATTCTTTCCGTTTGTTGGTGGGAATACTAGATTTTTTTTTAGGATTTCTGGGGGAGGTGGGGAAATCCATTAACCAATCCTTGCCTGCGCCCGTGCCTGATGCGTGTGTAGGTGTCACCCTTAGTGACAGAAAAAAATAAAACTAGTTCTAGTCACAGCTGGGTGATGGACGAAGCGGGTGTCTATGCCAAAGCTGCACCCGTAGGAAAAAAAAAAAAAAAAACAAGTGTGATTGCGAGCTCTGGCCGTATCAGTCACGGGCGAGTTGATTGTGATTGTGTTGTGCTCCGAAAAAAGTAAATAAAAAGAACATCTCCCCTCTTTGCTGTCATTCATAAATTTTAGCCGCCCCACCAATCAACTAACGAACTGCCGCATGCATAAACATTATCGAACCAAACAAACGAGTTCGACACACAAAACAGCATCCTGCCGAGGACAAAAAAAAAAATAAAAACTTCTCGATACAATTTATCGTGCAGCAGGGTTTCAAAATAGCTCTGTATTAGGGAAATAAAAAATGCACAAAGGTAACAGTGCTCAAATTTCCAGTAAAAAAAATAACTCACATAAAACTAAACTGTATTAATATAATAAATTAATTATAATGCCATTGAGGTGCTGATAGTCGGTAGATATTTTTTGAAAATATTTTTTACATGTATTGGCTCGAAATGTAGGTCACAAGTTCAAAAGTAATAAATTTGAAGTTGTATTGAAAACAAATCTTTCCCAAAAGACAAACACAAATACCAATTGTTAGTACAGCTATTTTTTGAACGATACAGCCCAAAACATCATTGTTTTCATGTTTTCATCATTTTCATATCTTTATAACCATGAAAAATTCAAAGATAAAAAGAAAGTTTAAAACAATAGTTATCTAATTTAAAATTTGATCGAAAAATACTTCGAATATAAAATCTGTTAAGTCTGGACAAGTTTATTTAATTTCTGTAAATCATTCAAAAACCGGACAAATTAAACCAGTATTTTTTCAATTACATTTTAAATTATATATTTGTAGAGTATACAATACACCAGTGTTTCAAAACTGCAAAAGAAATAATATTTTTTACACTACACCAAAGACGAAAGAAAAACATTCGTGTTCAGAACTAAATAAACTATGTAATAATTAAATGTATGCTATTCTACTAAATATTTAAGTAATAAAATAACCAACGGTGATTTATTAGTCTTCATTAGAATTCTTCAAAACCTTGGATGTATAAGGTCTATTGCAGGAAGACTTAATTTTTATACTTAGGTAAGTATACATTTTATTTTAAACGTATTGTAGGCAAAAATTAATTCCTAATTAGCATGGAGATTACCTTTACAATAAAAAAACTTGAAAAACTAAATGATGACCACTTTTCACTGTTTTATAGAACTAACAAGTTAATTATGAAACAACAATTTATCTCCTAGGTAGTTATAGTGCTAAAATGAAGACTAACTCTTAAATAGTTTGCTTTTTATGAAAATGTAACAAAAAATTAACACACATTTATCAAAAATACGACAAATTTGTAAGAAAAACTTTTAAAAAAGGTTAAAACGCAACTGATGAAAAGTTATTTGCTGTAAACTATTCCAGCCTCCTACATATTTTAGAATACCAAACATACATAACGGTACTCGACATAAATGGATAATAGGCTATAAAAGAAAATCAATTTGGTGGAAACAACCAAATTTTAACGCCTCACGATACCAAAATTGATGTTACTTAATTTGAACTGTCAAAATATGATGAATGTAAACTTATTAATAAAGACCTATGAATACCAAAAATTGATAAATTTAAAAATGTGAAAATTGTCAGTAGAACTGTGTGCAGCAATTGAGACATCGTTGACATAAGTTAGCACTTATCTCTTTAACTCATTATTACATAAAATAATTATACTTCTGTATACGTCAATGTAATAAACAGGCTGAAAAAATAATATCGTCAACACATAGCCTACTTGTATTTAAAAGTTAATAGAAAAGAAGCAGTCGGAAATTATAATAAGTTTTGAATTTAAAAAAAATATTAAAACATTTAACTAAAATAACAAGAATTTAATAGATTTTAAATATGGGTATTTTGCGTGAGATGAGGATATAACAATAAACTAAGTAAAATTGTTGTAACGTGTGTTACATACGATCTGCAACTTTTAAAAAATAAAATTGTAATATTTACGTGCATAGGTCACACGTGAAAATGTCAGCCATATCTGCTGGAGCATTGTCAGTTCGAGATCACTGCTATGAAGCGACCAGAGAATCATTTCACATCCAAGTTCCCAAAGATATTCGGTCAGCTCTTACGACACAACGGTGCAAAAAGAGAGAAAAAAAATTGTGGTCGAACGAACCAGCTTGTGTCTCGAGATCACGCCTGAACTCTTATGGTGCAACTTGACCATTAGCCAGTGGATTTAATTGCACAACAAACAAGGTTGAGAACGCTCGCTCCGTTGAAAATGGCTGTGTCGTGCGACGAGGCAACGTTTACCCGGGGAGGTTGTGTTCGACGTCCGGAACAGCCGTGCGCGGGTCAAGGAAAACCCACGGGCGACACGCCCAGATGCGCGCGTAATCCGAACCCACGCGCTCTAAAGCTGGGTTTACGATTGATTTCCTTAAGAATTATAACTTAACATCGAGCACACGATTAAGTCAAAACTACATTTTCCAGTTTATGATTGACATAGAAGTCGTTAATTCTAACCAATCACAGCACAAAACACATGTTCGGCAATTGTTCGAAACGGAGAAGCAGGTTTGAAATAGGTTATTGACAAATGGGATATCTATTTTTCGAAATGGATGATGATTACAAATGACAAATATACGAATTCTAACCAAAAATACTGCCTCGCTCGGTCCAATAATAAGACATAACTTGCGGTTGAAAGGTTCCGGTTTGTTGTGATTGGTCGCTTCCCTTAAGTCTTAACGAAAAATATAAAATATAACCATTTCTGTTAAGTCTTAAGTCATCATATGGTTCGCACACGACCCATCAAAATTCACACACGACAATCATAAACCATTCCACTAGTTTACATAGAGTCATATGGTAAGTACACGACTAAGTCTTAAGTCTTAATTCATAATTTCCAATCGCAAACCCACCTTTATACGCCCCTGTGACTTTGCGCAGGTTTGTATTTACGGACATACGTACGTTTCTTAACAAGAAAACCCCACCCTTTGTTTCAGCAATTCCCTGCAACCCATCACATTCACGCACAGCAATTCTCAGAACTTCCTGAGCAAGAACGGCATTTTGTCTTCCGAAGAAAATTTTGCCGCCGGAAATATGCTCAATGTCGTACAAAGTCAGTCTACGTTCATAACTAAAAATCTTGACTGACTGCGATGTGGTCATTTGCCAGAAGTTCATTTTCTGGGCTTTCACAGCTTAGTTAAGACGTACAAAATTGCTCTCGTAATATAATTTTCACAAAAAATTTCTTCGTGAAAATCTACAATGAGCGATAAATTAAAAATCAATGCGGGATGAAGCCGAGACATTTTAATACCAACATCAGCATGGTCTCACGAAACGAACGAAACGGCAAAAATTTCGTGTTCTCCCCTAGCCCGGGATAATTTGCAAAACCAGAACAAAACCTTTCGTGAATTCTGTTACAACGCGCGCGTCCACCATCCATTACATAAAAAAAAAAACACACACACACACACACACACATGAGAGGTTGGAGAATGGTTTTGGGGAAAAGGCAAAAAAAAAAAAAAAGGAAATTGTTACACATGTTAAAATACCCGCCCCACGCGTGTTTATCCGTCCTTGCAAACTGAATAACTGCGAATCGTCAGCTGTCCTACATTTCACTAATGAAATGTTCCCCCCCCCCCCCCTCCATCAGCGCGGCGCGCTCTCCCTCTTGAATTCCAAATTGCGCATTAGTCGGCGGGCACGATGTCGGACAAGGGCACGCGACACGAATAAAAATTAGCAGTCGGCGATGTTCATTTTTCCCCTCTCTCTCACTCTCACTCTCACACACACTCTCTCTCTCTCTCTCTCGCACTGGGGGAGGGGAGGGGGGAGGGGGGACACGAACAACACGCCTCCCTCCCTTTTCCCCCCCCCCTTTCCAACTCTTTATCGTCCACCCTTCCTCTTCCTCTTCAGGGAGGCCATGTTCGGCATAATTGAAAACTGCTCTCGCACGCAAGCCAGGGGGTCCCCCGCCGAGACAGCGCGAGCTCGCAATTAGCAATCAACAACCCTTTCCCCCTCCCTCCGACACACACACCACCTACCTACCTTTGTGCTCCGGTGAGTTATGGGTGAGGGGAAGCGTGGCTCGGTTTTACGTCAGCACGAATAATTTCATTTACGCTTCGAGATTTACGGGCGTTGAGAGAGCATCGACCCCTACCCTCCCCCCCCCCTACCCAGCACTAAAAAGGGGGGTTCCCCGCGAGCAACAAATATCGGCAGTTACCCTCCTCCCCCACCCTACCCTGCCCTACCCTATCCTCAACTCCCGCCGACAACCCTTCCGTCAGCCGTCGGCACCGGACCTTCCAGTGCGGTCGTCGAGACTGGCGGCGTCGGTGGAATGGGCTTGCGGCCGTCTACAAACTGTGGTTTGGGGGGGGGGGGGGGGTAGGTCTTTTCAAAAACTCAACCCCCCCCCCCCACCCACACTCGCTGTCGTGCGCACGCATGCGTGTGCCGAGGGCCGCATTAACTAATAACCATTACGACGGTTCCCCGGGCGCCGCTAATGAGAAGGGGGAGTGACGGAGGCTCGGGAAGCGAGTTGTGAAAGGCAGGAAATTAGGAAGTCTGGTAGGTGGAGGAGGAGGAGGTAGGGGGAGGAAGGGAGGAGAAAAAACGGGAGATACCCGGGTGGTGGGGGGACCTCCACCGAATACATACACTAGAGATTAAACACCGGACAGCTCTGTACCATCAACACATAGCTGATAGTTTGAGAAATAACCCTACGGCAAGATGGTGTGGCTACGAGAATACTTGATAGGTAAATTATTAAATTAAATATTATATTATCTGGTAGAAAACACGGTTGACTTATTAATAATTCTAAAACACACACCGCCCCCCTCCATTTTACCATACATCTGTACAGCAATAAACGCATTAAAAAAAGTTATTTTCGTTTTTATAATATTGGTACCATGTGTATGAGGCTCGGTATCATCCACAATGTCGATTTTTTCTTCTTTTATTTCTTTAGTCTTTACTTTTGTTTAAGGGTTATCTTGTATGTGTTGCTCTGTCACCAATATTTTCAACAGATCTTCACTTACAATGGTGGAGGGTCCAGGCGGGGAGGGGGGGGGGGTCACTTGATTGGGCTTCCTGTGTGAGTAGAAGCAGGTAGGTGTTCCCTTTTCAACGTCTCCCCTGAGCGGGGCCTAGGAAACGAGAAAAAAAGCTCTTTAAAGATTTTAAAGTAGAGTTTGAGGGATAATATTTTCAAGAGATGTCCAATCAGTGTGGCGTGGCACAGTGGTCAAGCTCATTGCCTGGCAATCCTCCAGCTCGGGTTTTACACCCTGTGATACAGTTTTTTATTGTAATTTTTTTTATTTAACAAAATATTAAACTATTAATCAGAAAATTTAAATATATTAGTAGTATAGGTTAGCCGGTCCGAGATCTGGCTTCTGGCTGAGGTGCGAGGTGCCGGCTCCGCCATCTTGGATTTGTGACGTCACGGCGGCAAAAATTCCTCAAAATTCCTCAAAAATGACTCAAAATGACTCAAAAATCCCCGTTTTAAGAAAAAATTTCCCTTTTTCGAGGGAAAAATTCCCGTTTCGAGGGAAAATTTCCCGATTTATTCCGTAAAAATCCCAGAGGCTGAAAATTCCTAATACTGGCTTAAGCATCCTTAACTCAAGCCTCAGTTAAGCCATTTCTAGTAATAAGGATATCATGGCAGCCATCTTGGATTGTGACGTCACGGCGGCCATCTTGGACGAGCGTAACGTGACAATGTGCGTAACGTGACACTTTTTCGTGCGTGCAGCCGGCGTAACGGGACACAGCGTAACGGTACATAACGTAACGGGACAAGTAGATCACGGCGGCCATTTTGGATCCACCATTTTTATGACGTCATTGTGTTCTCGAACATTCCGGCATTGTGTTATCCGCCATTTTGAATTATGACGTCACCGTGTCAATTTCCGTTACGGCCGCCATCTTTAAATTTATTATCCGATTTTAATGAATTTTTTTTTAAAAATTATAAAAAAATTCAATAATAAAAATTTTAATAAAGTATTTAAAAAACAAACATTTACGACACGGAGCTCGGAGTCCTCGGTTCAAACCCGACGAGTGCAAAAAAATTAAAAATGGCGACATATCCTCCCCTCGTGGTGGGTGCTAGCAGACTGACTCCCACCTTTTTTTCAAAGCATATATATCGTCACCTAGTATGACGTCATGTCCGCCATCTTGTCTTCGTCTGCTGGAAGCCATCATCATTGTATCGTCGACGAGAGTGCGCTGACGTCATGTTAGTTTAGTTCTTATCCGCTAGAGTACAGTAATCATTTATTACTATGACACTCGCCATCTTGAAATTCGGCCGCCATCTTGAAAATCCGTAATTATTTAGCTAGAAATTCGGGAAAAGTTCCAATATTCATTAAATAAATCACTCATTAATTTACATACTGATTCGATCGATTCCTGTCCTCGGTTCGATACCCGATCGATGCAATAATGTTTAATTTGATGTAAAAAAATAATAATTTCATTATTCCATGTTCAACATTCTTAAAGAGACATTAAAACCTTTACTGTCATCATCATCCTATAAGCCACCAACACCAACATATTGGTAATTCATAATTTTAATGCTAGAGATTCGGGAAAAAGTTCAAAATTCATTAAATAAATTTGTATTCCATATAATGATTGATTGGATCGACTAAGGTCCTTGGTTCGATCCCTGGCCGATACAAAACAACTTTAATTTAAAAAAAATACCACTAAAGTGTTAGGTTTGAGAAAATAAAAACACCACAAGTTCTTTTAAAAAAATTTTATTACATAAATTCAATACACTACTACAAGTACAAAAAATACACTGACAAATTAACAAAGCCTTTTGGATTCCTCGATTCAAACAGTCTTCTTATTGTACGGACTAAGCCTTTTACATGACTTTAAATGTCTATCCGATCCGGTCATCACCGCAGCCAGAGACGGACTGAAGTTCAAATCACTTATATAGTCTCATTAGCCGGTACAACACATGAGTCAAATCAATAACCATGTTCATTATACGTCTCGGAGCATTTTTTATAATGACGATGTAAGCTATCGATACGTGAAATTAGTTTATTGCACTTATTGCACTGAAATTGTATTCTTTGAACATTATTAGAACAACCGCTTCTTTCATGTCTGCGAGCATTTGAGGTGATAGTAAATGATGCACCACAGTATTTGCACTGATGCGAAGTACGCTCTTCATTAATTGAAGTATTCAATGCTGATGAAACTTCAGCTGATGGTGGAACAGCACATATCGAAGTCTCCTCCAGTGTTGTCAGAGGCGTTGCCAACGGGATCTGCTCCAACATCGTCGGCGCTGACGTCATGGTTCCCGTAGTCGATGATACATCCTCCAGCGAGTACGACGTTAAGGTCGGTAAAGATGCCATCGAAGTCTCAAGAACAGGCAATTACACGACTTATGCACCAGAAGAAACAAACTAGGTGATCCCTACACCACCGTCGCCAGTAACAAACTGAGCGTCCTGCTGTCTAGGACTCGCTTATATACATGCACCGTATGGAATAATACGCTAGTCAAATCAAGAACCATCTACAATAATACTAGAGTCAAAACAACGTTAAAAACAGAAGGACCATCAACGAAAAGGCAGCACATTTGGAAGCACCGACTACGAAAAGGCAGCACATTTGGAAGCACCGACAACGAAAAGGAAGCACATTTGGAAGCACCGACTACGAAAAGGCAGCACATTTGGAAGCACCGACTACGAAAAGGCAGCACATTTGGAAGCACCGACAACGAAAAGGCAGCACATTTGGAAGCACCGACAACGAAAAGGCAGCACATTTGGAAGCACCGACTACGAAATGGCAGCACATTTGGAAGCACCGACTACGAAAAGGCAGCACATTCGGAAGCACCGACAACGAAAAGGCAGCACATTTGGAAGCACCGACTACGAAAAGGCAGCACATTCGGAAGCACCGACTACGAAAAGGCAGCACATTCGGAAGCACCGACAACGAAAAGGCAGCACATTCGGAAGCACCGACAACGAAAAGGCAGCACATTTGGAAGCACCGACAACGAAAAGGCAGCACATTTGGAAGCACCGACAACGAAAAGGCAGCACATTCGGAAGCACCGACAACGAAAAGGCAGCACATTCGGAAGCACCGACAACGAAAAGGCAGCACATTTGGAAGCACCGACAACGAAAAGGCAGCACATTTGGAAGCACCGACAACGAAAAGGCAGCACATTCGGAAGCACCGACAACGAAAAGGCAGCACATTTGGAAGCACCGACAACGAAAAGGCAGCACATTTGGAAGCACCGACAACGAAAAGGCAGCACATTTGGAAGCACCGCCAACGAAAAGGCAATACATTTTGGATGCACCATCATAAAGACAGCGCATTTTGGAAGCACCATCGAATAAGGAAGCACATTTTGGAAGCACCATCGAATAAGGAATCACACTTGGAAGCTCCATCGAATAAGGACGCACACTTGGAAGCTCCATCAACAAAAAAAAGGCAAAAAGGAAGCACAAGTTACGAGATCTAAGTCTTAGTTAGAAATCAGAATACAAGAAAGAAAAACCTTAAATTTTTATAATTTAAATTATTTATTTTATTTCTTTACATTATACAAATGCAAGTAAAACAAGCCATTATTGTATGTAGCCAGCTTTCCTCAGTTCCTTGAGTATGAAGGATATTTCTTTGATGCACAAATAGTTTCCTGCACAAAGCGAACCATGTAGAAGTCTTAGCCGGTCAACCAATATGTTTGGATCTTTCCATGATGTGTAATCATTCTCTTCTACCACCATCTTCCTTGCACCTTTATAATAAATATTATGATCTCTGGTGTCTTCCGTTTTACCACCAACCTCAGGGTAACTTTCATGTTTGAGACGGTGATCATCACAAGCTTGATCAGATTTATTTAATATATCACGACGTTTCCACCGTTTCGGTCTCAGGACACCTCCACATTCTTCGATCTTGGCAGCTTTAGGTGTTTCATCATAGTCTATGTCTTTGTCAACAGCCTCAGAGTCACTGTAACAATCACTGTAGAAGGAATCGTCTTCACCCAATTTACCGTAATAATTCGATGTTGATGATGTTGAAGTGTCTTCATCGTCTTCATGCTTCCTTTTTAGGAGTCCATCATTTTTACAAAGTAGGAAAGATCTACTTGAATTCGGCTGGAATATATTCTCACTTTTCACGTTAAGGATTCTTCCATTGTCTTCATTCTTCCGTAAATCATCAACCTCCTTCAATTTAAGTTCTTTGTCGAGATCGGAAGAGCCAAGAAAATTATTGTGATAATGCAGATCACTCTTCCTTAGGCTAGTAGATTCATCGTTGTCCTCTTGCTTGTACGCAGGCTTGGCGCTACAAGTTCTGCCATGTCTTTTTAGGCTCTCTCTCCGCGTAAACGACTTGCTACATCGAACACAACTTATCATATTGCGCAGAGGATTTTTAACACAGTCATTCTTCTCGTGTTGTCTTTTATTCTTTCTCAAGATAAACTCTTTACTGCAAAACTTACACCTATGTTCTTTCGATACAGCGTCAGATCCCAAATCGGAATTCATATTAGTTACTGAGACTAATGCCAGATACCAATTGAGTGTTTTAAATTAAATCCAATACTTAAATAGAAATTTTTTCATATTTCATCAGCGAGAATTAATATATCTCATGCAAAAGTACTTTATGCATGTAGTTCTGCTTTTCAACAACAGATGTCGCCACATGTTGCTTGCAGGTAAATAATATTTAGTTCTTTTATGCGGGATGCGGGATGCTCACTAACGATCGCAAAAGAAGGATGGCTTCGCTAGACTCAAAGGAAAAGGAAGTTCGTCTTGCATGTTGGTGCTCCACAGATGTCTCATGGCGTAATATTAATTTGACTGAGTAATGATATTTTTTAATTCCACCTGATAAAAATATTGCAAGTTTTGATTTAGTAGCAGAAATTATCGAATTAAATGTAACTCCAAATAAAATGACATGTCTCATTAGACAAAAAAAATCCATGCAGAGATAGATCTCTCACAAATAATCAGGAGCACTCGGTGAAAACCATCAGATGTATAGTCAGGAATAATCAGAAACACTTGGAGAAAGCCATCAATATAATAACAAGAATAATCAGGAGCACACGGAGAAAACTACCATAATATTGTCAAGAATAATCAGGAGCACACGGATAAATCCACCATAATACTGTCAAGAATAAACGGGAGCACACGGAGAAAACCACCATAATATTGACAAGAATAATCAGGAGCACACGGAGAAAACCGCCACAAGTTTTCTTTGATATCATAAAATTTCATTATTTTAAATTTTTTATTTATTTTTATTATTTATTTTTTTCTGAAATTTTATGATATCAAAGAAAACTTGTGGCGGTTTTCTCCGTGTGCTCCTGATTATTCTTGTCAATATTATGGTGGTTTTCTCCGTGTGCTCCCATTTATTCTTGACAGTATTATGGTGGATTTATCCGTGTGCTCCTGATTATTCTTGACAATATTATGGTAGTTTTCTCCGTGTGCTCCTGATTATTCTTGTTATTATATTGATGGCTTTCTCCAAGTGTTTCTGATTATTCCTGACTATACATCTGATGGTTTTCACCGAGTGCTCCTGATTATTTGTGAGAGATCTATCTCTGCATGGATTTTTTTTGTCTAATGAGACATGTCATTTTATTTGGAGTTACATTTAATTCGATAATTTCTGCTACTAAATCAAAACTTGCAATATTTTTATCAGGTGGAATTAAAAAATATCATTACTCAGTCAAATTAATATTACGCCATGAGACATCTGTGGAGCACCAACATGCAAGACGAACTTCCTTTTCCTTTGAGTCTAGCGAAGCCATCCTTCTTTTGCGATCGTTAGTGAGCATCCCGCATCCCGCATAAAAGAACTAAATATTATTTACCTGCAAGCAACATGTGGCGACATCTGTTGTTGAAAAGCAGAACTACATGCATAAAGTACTTTTGCATGAGATATATTAATTCTCGCTGATGAAATATGAAAAAATTTCTATTTAAGTATTGGATTTAATTTAAAACACTCAATTGGTATCTGGCATTAGTCTCAGTAACTAATATGAATTCCGATTCGGGATCTGACGCTGTATCGAAAGAACATAGGTGTAAGTTTTGCAGTAAAGAGTTTATCTTGAGAAAGAATAAAAGACAACACGAGAAGAATGACTGTGTTAAAAATCCTCTGCGCAATATGATAAGTTGTGTTCGATGTAGCAAGTCGTTTACGCGGAGAGAGAGCCTAAAAAGACATGGCAGAACTTGTAGCGCCAAGCCTGCGTACAAGCAAGAGGACAACGATGAATCTACTAGCCTAAGGAAGAGTGATCTGCATTATCACAATAATTTTCTTGGCTCTTCCGATCTCGACAAACAACTTAAATTGAAGGAGGTTGATGATTTACGGAAGAATGAAGACAATGGAAGAATCCTTAACGTGAAAAGTGAGAATATATTCCAGCCGAATTCAAGTAGATCTTTCCTACTTTGTAAAAATGATGGACTCCTAAAAAGGAAGCATGAAGACGATGAAGACACTTCAACATCATCAACATCGAATTATTACGGTAAATTGGGTGAAGACGATTCCTTCTACAGTGATTGTTACAGTGACTCTGAGGCTGTTGACAAAGACATAGACTATGATGAAACACCTAAAGCTGCCAAGATCGAAGAATGTGGAGGTGTCCTGAGACCGAAACGGTGGAAACGTCGTGATATATTAAGTAAATCTGATCAAGCTTGTGATGATCACCGTCTCAAACATGAAAGTTACCCTGAGGTTGGTGGTAAAACGGAAGACACCAGAGATCATAATATTTATTATAAAGGTGCAAGGAAGATGGTGGTAGAAGAGAATGATTACACATCATGGAAAGATCCAAACATATTGGTTGACCGGCTAAGACTTCTACATGGTTCGCTTTGTGCAGGAAACTATTTGTGCATCAAAGAAATATCCTTCATACTCAAGGAACTGAGGAAAGCTGGCTACATACAATAATGGCTTGTTTTACTTGCATTTGTATAATGTAAAGAAATAAAATAAATAATTTAAATTATAAAAATTTAAGGTTTTTCTTTCTTGTATTCTGATTTCTAACTAAGACTTAGATCTCGTAACTTGTGCTTCCTTTTTGCCTTTTTTTTGTTGATGGAGCTTCCAAGTGTGCGTCCTTATTCGATGGAGCTTCCAAGTGTGATTCCTTATTCGATGGTGCTTCCAAAATGTGCTTCCTTATTCGATGGTGCTTCCAAAATGCGCTGTCTTTATGATGGTGCATCCAAAATGTATTGCCTTTTCGTTGGCGGTGCTTCCAAATGTGCTGCCTTTTCGTTGTCGGTGCTTCCAAATGTGCTGCCTTTTCGTTGTCGGTGCTTCCAAATGTGCTGCCTTTTCGTTGTCGGTGCTTCCAAATGTGCTGCCTTTTCGTTGTCGGTGCTTCCAAATGTGCTGCCTTTTCGTTGTCGGTGCTTCCGAATGTGCTGCCTTTTCGTTGTCGGTGCTTCCAAATGTGCTGCCTTTTCGTTGTCGGTGCTTCCGAATGTGCTGCCTTTTCGTTGTCGGTGCTTCCGAATGTGCTGCCTTTTCGTTGTCGGTGCTTCCAAATGTGCTGCCTTTTCGTTGTCGGTGCTTCCAAATGTGCTGCCTTTTCGTTGTCGGTGCTTCCGAATGTGCTGCCTTTTCGTTGTCGGTGCTTCCGAATGTGCTGCCTTTTCGTAGTCGGTGCTTCCGAATGTGCTGCCTTTTCGTAGTCGGTGCTTCCAAATGTGCTGCCTTTTCGTTGTCGGTGCTTCCGAATGTGCTGCCTTTTCGTAGTCGGTGCTTCCAAATGTGCTGCCATTTCGTAGTCGGTGCTTCCAAATGTGCTTCCTTTTCGTTGTCGGTGCTTCCAAATGTGCTGCCTTTTCGTAGTCGGTGCTTCCAAATGTGCTGCCTTTTCGTTGATGGTCCTTCTATTTTTAACGTTGTTTTGACTCTAGTATTATTGTAGATGGTTCTTGATTTGACTAGCGTATTATTCCATACGGTGCATGTATATAAGCGAGTCCTAGACAGCAGGACGCTCAGTTTGTTACTGGCGACGGTGGTGTAGGGATCACCTAGTTTGTTTCTTCTGGTGCATAAGTCGTGTAATTGCCTGTTCTTGAGACTTCGATGGCATCTTTACCGACCTTAACGTCGTACTCGATGGAGGATGTATCATCGACTACGGGAACCATGACGTCAGCGCCGACGATGTTGGAGCAGATCCCGTTGGCAACGCCTCTGACAACACTGGAGGAGACTTCGATATGTGCTGTTCCACCATCAGCTGAAGTTTCATCAGCATTGAATACTTCAATTAATGAAGAGCGTACTTCGCATCAGTGCAAATACTGTGGTGCATCATTTACTATCACCTCAAATGCTCGCAGACATGAAAGAAGCGGTTGTTCTAATAATGTTCAAAGAATACAATTTCAGTGCAATAAGTGCAATAAACTAATTTCACGTATCAATAGCTTACATCGTCATTATAAAAAATGCTCCGAGACGTATAATGAACATGGTTATTGATTTGACTCATGTGTTGTACCGGCTAATGAGACTATATAAGTGATTTGAACTTCAGTCCGTCTCTGGCTGCGGTGATGACCGGATCGGATAGACATTTAAAGTCATGTAAAAGGCTTAGTCCGTACAATAAGAAGACTGTTTGAATCGAGGAATCCAAAAGGCTTTGTTAATTTGTCAGTGTTTTTTTTGTACTTGTAGTAGTGTATTGAATTTATGTAATAAAATTTTTTTAAAAGAACTTGTGGTGTTTTTATTTTTTCAAACCTAACACTTTAGTGGTATTTTTTTTAAATTAAAGTTGTTTTGTATCGGCCAGGGATCGAACCAAAGACCTTAGTCGATCCAATCAATCATTATATGGAATACAAATTTATTTAATGAATTTTGAACTTTTTCCCGAATCTCTAGCATTAAAATTATGAATTACCAATATGTTGGTGTTGGTGAATTATAGGATGATGATGACAGTAAAGGTTTTAATGTCTCTTTAAGAATGTTGAACATGGAATAATGAAATTATTATTTTTTTACATCAAATTAAACATTATTGCATCGATCGGGTATCGAACCGAGGACAGGAATCGATCGAATCAGTATGTAAAGTAATGAGTGATTTATTTAATGAATATTGGAACTTTTCCCGAATTTCTAGCTAAATAATTACGGATTTTCAAGATGGCGGCCGAATTTCAAGATGGCGAGTGTCATAGTAATAAATGATTACTGTACTCTAGCGGATAAGAACTAAACTAACATGACGTCAGCGCACTCTCGTCGACGATACAATGATGATGGCTTCCAGCAGACGAAGACAATATGGCGGACATGACGTCATACTAGGTGACGATATATATGCTTTGAAAAAAAGGTGGGAGTCAGTCTGCTAGCACCCACCACGAGGGGAGGATCGGTCGCCATTTTTAATTTTTTTGCACTCGTCGGGTTTGAACCGAGGACTCCGAGCTCCGTGTCGTAAATGTTTGTTTTTTAAATACTTTATTAAAATTTTTATTATTGAATTTTTTTATAATTTTTAAAAAAAAATTCATTAAAATCGGATAATAAATTTAAAGATGGCGGCCGTAACGGAAATTGAAACGGTGACGTCATAATTCAAAATGGCGGATAACACAATGCCGGAATGTTCGAGAACACAATGACGTCATAAAAATGGTGGATCCAAAATGGCCGCCGTGATCTACTTGTCCCGTTACGTTATGTACCGTTACGCTGTGTCCCGTTACGCCGGCTGCACGCACGAAAAAGTGTCACGTTACGCACATTGTCACGTTACGCTCGTCCAAGATGGCCGCCGTGACGTCACAATCCAAGATGGCTGCCATGATATCCTTATTCCTAGAAATGGCTTAACTGAGGCTTGAGTTAAGAATGCTTAAGCCAGTATTAGGAATTTTCAGCCTCTGGGATTTTTACGGAATAAATCGGGAAATTTTCCCTCGAAACGGGAATTTTTCCCTCGAAAAAGGGAAATTTTTTCTTAAAACGGGGATTTTTGAGTCATTTTGAGTCATTTTTGAGGAATTTTGAGGAATTTTTGCCGCCGTGACGTCACAAATCCAAGATGGCGGAGCCGGCACCTCGCACCTCAGCCAGAAGCCAGATCTCGGACCGGCTAACCTATACTACTTATATTCTAAGAATGAAATGTACATATTTAAAATTAATATATACATCTTGCAATTGTATTTAGTGTAGAGAGTGGTTTGTAGTTTTAACTTTTGTCCTTCATAGCATTGCTTAGCAGCGGTATGTTGTAGTTTGAAAGTTTTTCTTTATTCTCTTTCAAATCTTTCAAATCCCCTATAGTCGCCCATTACTATACCTTTTCTAACTACAGTTTGTAACAGGCTCTACAGTTGTGAACAGCGTCTCGCCACGTTGTCTGCAGGGATTTTTCATTAAAAAAAACCTATCAGTTTATTGAAAAAAGGGGTGTGTATATATATATATATATATATATAGCTATACACTCGATGTTTCTTATGATCACAAATAAAAAGAAGCGTAGATAATTACTTGCTAGAATTATCGTGAATGTTTCTTTTATTCAATACCTTTTTATTGTATGAACATATTTAAATTCTGTAATTAATAGTCAAATATGGCGAGAAATACAAAAAGAAGAAAACTAAACCCGTGGGTATAGAATCCGAGGCGAACGATTGTCAGACAATGAGCTTTAACAACTGCGCCACACGGCTGGCTTGACAGTTCATGAACAATATCCCTCAAAACTCGACTTCAAAATCTTTAAAAGAGCTTTTTTTTCTCGCTTCCTGGAAAGGAAGGGGCACCCACCTGCTTCTACTGACGCAGTTTAAGCCAAATAGGTGAGCACCGACTCGGACACTCCCCTTGTTAGTGCAGTACGATGGGTGTAATAAGTCGCGCAAGTGATAACAACTACGAAGACTTTCAAGAATCTCTACCGGGCGTTTCATGCCTGAAAATTATTCTGAAAACGCGCGTTTTTTTTTTAGCAATTTTTCACTTGTCTAAAAATACAGCATAAAAATGAAATAAGGAAACAGAACTACTCATCCGCCTTCAGAGTAGGTATTATTCAGAGTATTATTTATTGTTTTTTTTTCTAACAGACACCACTCAGATATCTTGAGCAGTTTTCAAATCGCGTGTTATTATTTTTTTTAAGTGAAAATTATTTTCTGAAGGGGGCTACCATTTTCGAGCGTTACGAAAATTCCGATCGCACGAGGGGAATAGTTAGGTACATGGTGGGGGAATCGGTAGAGGAGGAGACGGCAGGGAAGAGGGAGAAATGACGCAGCACACTTGCACACTAGCATAATTTAGCGCTCGCATACTTGAATATATATATATATATTTTTTGATCTGCGATCTCTTAGCCGAACAGAATTATGTTTCCTATACCTAATACTGTAACAAGCAAGAAGTTTCACTTCTGTCACGTGGAATCCACGCACACAATTTTTTTTTTTTCCTGAAGCTCTGCACGGGAGACCTAAGATGTACGTCAAGCTCTGTCCCTGCCCGAACACGCCCGAATATTCACCTTCGGCCAACCTCGGGATTTTTTTTATTTTTGCGCAGGACAAAATTAATTCAAATATTAAAAGTGGTCGGTTAGGTTAGCTACTTTAAAACACTATGGACGGTTAGTTAGGTTAGTATAGCTACATTAAAATAAACAGAGAAATATAAATATATATAGAGACCTGCAAAATTCGCGGATTCATTTCGTGATATGCTACAATTCAAATAATTATACCTTAGCGCTGCTTCTACCACTGGTTCACTGTTAATCTGGAGTAATGAGGGCCAGTTAGAGACCCTCGCTCAATGAAGTGTCGAATCACAGACACTCAGTCGAGACGACTCACGAGTCAGCAGCCAATGAACAGGTGGCATTTGCCCGAGCGTGTAGAGTGTAGTAGAGTCCATCCTGGAGGTCATTGAACCCACCGAATTTTGCAGGTCTCTATATGTAAATAAACCCGAGGTAGGCCGAAGGTGAATATTCGGGCGTGTTCGGGCAGGGACAGAACTTGATGTACATCTTAGGCTGGGTTCACAATTAAAAAAAATTAAGCGAGTGCATAGCAAGCCATGCACACGACCTGTGCGAACTGCGAAATCGGTTCACAATTGAATTCTTACTGTTAATTTCAGCCAATGAAATTTCGCGAACAATGCGACATCTGTCAGCAGTGTTAGTAAATAAACATATTAACTTTCAAAATAACGATGATACTATTATTATCTCGACATTTTCTTACCACAATATTGTCGCGGGTTGAAATTTTGCAGGGTTGTTGAAATCAAATTTAGGGACTTTACTGACGGGACTCTGGGCTGGCTGCTCTGTTCACTCGTCAGCGCAAGTGGCGTGACCATGTAATTGGGGCACGGGGCCGGCGCGGCGCGCTGCGGGCTTGCAGAATTTTGTTTGTTTGTTTGGCCGCACGCTGGCGCAGCCACGGGCCGCAGTTACTGGGGCGCGCTGTCGTAACAAGCCGCGCGGTGTGGCCTGCACATTGGGGTAGAGGGGGGGTAGTCTTCCCAGATGTTCTAGTTAGTTGTTTAGTAAATTTGACTTCAATAACGAGCTTTTGTTATGGTAGGCGCGGCAGGGCGCGCGAATTTAAGCGCAAGTGATTGGTGACTCGGGGCTCACTCAGGCGGAGGCTATGCGTCTCACCTGTGGTCACGAGTTGTTAGTTCGTTCGTGATGTAGGAATTCAAGCTTTCGGGCGGAAGCTATGGTCGACGCCAGAGGCCACGAGTCGTTTAATTTAAGTTAGGTCATAATGTAGTCGTCAAGCTTTCGGGCGGAGGCTATGGCCCTCGTCAGGGGTCACGCGTCATAGTTTTTAAAATGTAATGTTCGTTCGGGATTTCAAGGGCAGGAGAGGCCCCTACGTTATTTTTTTTAAAGTAATCGATCAAGAAAGGCTTTTCGGAAAATGTGAGTATGGACTTATCTTTGTTTTAATTTTAAGTATTAATTATGATTTGAGGTATTCGGAAGGACTAGGGAAGTGTTTAGTGAAGTTCTCTCATTTTCTCTCTTGTAAGGTCGTTCAATCGTTAAGGAAGTAAAGAGATTATTGTTTTAAATTGTAATCCCGCTATTTAAATGTTCTTTAAAATGATGTTGAGTATTTGACTTTAAGAATAAAATAATTTTAATTAAGTATTATGTTATTTTGCAAAATCTCCTTAGTTCAGCTCTCACCAGACATCCTGTACGGGATGACGAACCTATGATCCTAGGTACAGTAAAGTATTTTATGAAGTTAAGACTAGTTGATGCCAAGCGAGTTGTTTCTATGTAAAGAGCTACGATGCTCGCCCCCCCTCTGAAGGTGGATCGTGACAGAAATGGCGGTGGCACCGGCTAGGTGCACGTGATAGAAATGGTAGAGTTCGCCGGGTAGGTTCTATTTCTGGAGAGAGAGAGAGGTAGATTTTTATGTTTATTATTAAGTTAGTTTCAGCTTCTGATAGCAGGTTATTAAGAGTTTACTTGAGGAGAGGATTACGGAATTTTAGTCTATAGTGGAGGAAGTCTTTGAGATTTTTTTTTTGACGTAACAGATGTTTATTTGAGGATACTTGTAAGGATAAAGTTTATAGTGATAAGTTGTTTTAAGTCGTTGAATTTATTGTAGATTTATATCGGGGATTATTACGTGAGGAGAATACGTTATAAGTTAAATGCTTATTAGAGATAATGCAAGTGGTTTAATTTAATTGAAGTTCATTTTAAGATTGTAGGTTAAGAGAATTATAATTTAAAATAAAGTTTTTTGTCGTAAATAGGAATTATTTTCAAGAGAAGTTTGTTTTGTTTTCGTGCGCGTAGGAGACGAGACGTACGAATTAAATCAGTCGAGGGAAGGATAAACGTTAGAAAGGAATTAAAGAGAAAACGAGAGTTTATGTAAAAGAGAGTTATAGAATTTATAGTGATGTTTTGTTTTAATTAGAAAAATGTTGAGAGTTGTTTCAGAACGACACGTCAGTGGACGTGGCAGAATGAACACGTGACGGGGAGGTGCTGAGACCTAGCGGAGAACGGAGGAACCGCAAGCGAGGGTTGGCGCACCTGATGGAATTCGGTGACGTCACGGGCTCATACGGAGACGTGGACAGGCCGTGACCTTGTTTTGATCAGCTGTACGGTAACTTAGCGATAAGAAAATAGACTATTGGTTAAATACATTTAAATTTAAGTGTGTTTTAGGAGAAGAGGAACTTTCAGTATGTAAGTAATTTATTTTAAGAAGTGTATGATGTATAGGCTAGAAGTGTTTCGTTGTAAGTTGTTTATGTTTTTGTTAGTTAAATTCTACCTCGGTTTTAAAAATATTTTTTTGGGATTTGTAAACATTATTAAGGAGGTACACTATAAAATCGATAAGCATTGAGAAAAGTGGGAAGGATAGTTTTTGTGTGTAGAGGGAATTTACTCCAAGGGAACAGAGAGACAAAATTAATGTTTTCATTAGGGCGAGGGACCCTAAGGTGAGGCGTTGTGTCCCTGGGAAGAAAGGGAATTGTAGCGCAGACCATAGGAGATGGGCTGGCTACGTGAATTAAGGGTTAGGAGAATCCTGAGAGTTGTGAGTAGTTTGGGGCAGGAGTTCCCCATGGTAGTACCGAAGTGGCTATCCTGTATGGGATAGGGTACAATTTCAATGAAGTTTGTTGGTGGGGTGAGAGCCCCCTGTGTAGTGGGCCTATAGCAGATAGGCACTACAGTGAAATTTTTGGTTATTTTGTGAGGTAAATTCCCTGGAGGTTAAGTAAGATTGGATTCAGTTAGGAAGGAGGGAAATGAGAAACATTGCTGTAGAGAGTTAGTGTACTTGCCTAATGTGAAATTGAATTTTACTAAATTAATTTAGAAGAAAGTTTAAAGATGCAAGGTAACATTATTATTGTAATAATTGAAAGAGATTAAGAGGTAGAGAGAAATAGGCAGTTTTTGTTTGTAAGTACTAAAGTTTACATATAGAAATTTAGTAACTAAGAATGAATAATAAGTTAAGTCTAGTGTAAAAGTTTTTTTTAAGTTTGTTAAGTTAAGAGTCACAAGTAAATTTTTTTTTAGAGAGAATGTCTTTGATAGGAAGTATTAGAAACTTATGGGAATTTTAGGGTAACATAAATAATGTAGGTAATGAATAATAAATAGATGGTAGGTCTTAAGTTAGGATTAACATTTGAAGCAGAATTTAATTAAGAAGAAGGAAAATAAATAGGCCTAATGAAAAGAACAAAAAAGGATTTTATGGTAAAGCATTTTTTTTAAGTAATAAACAATGAATAATAATGTTGTTTCAGGGTAATGTGTACTAATAATACAATTTTTTTTTTAGGACCAAAGAACAGGAATTATGTAATTTAAATTAACATGTATTTTTGAAACTGTTACAGATTCCTTAAGATGAGCTGAGCAGCAGTCCAGTTTACAAGATGACAAGAGTTCGAGAGACAAGATACAAGATCACTGAAACAAGAGCCAAGACTGAAGATTCAAGAGAAGAGAAAGCTGGCAGCCATGGACTTACAAGTGGAGATTAATAAGGTCATGTAAAGTTTTATTTTTTTTATGGAAGACAGTAACTGGAGTTTTTTTTTGTTATAAACATTATTTACAGAACTTTTTAGGTTATAGTAATGTAATGGAACTAGTGAGTTGTGGTAGCTGTCAAAAAGAACTAATACCTTAAGTTTAATTTTTAAAGTTAATTTTCTTAATTTACAGAGGGATTAGTAGTTTTTTTTAAACCTTATTTAGGTTGGAATTTAAATACAATAGCTTATTATAAATGTGTACGAACAGTTCAAGTTCACAGTACTGATAGGTAGGTCAGATGATCTTATTGATTTTGATGATTTGTTGTTTTGAGTTGATTTTTAGGTGTTGTGAATTAGACAATGAAATAGTTCTGAAAACTTAAATTATTTCAAGCTAAGAAATAGTAAAGTTAATTGTAACTCAAAGGACACCAGAATTTAATTTTTTTTTTGAATTAGTAATGTTTGAAAATTTTATACTTTACAAGAAAGGTTATAAACAAACAGATCGGATGGAACAAGGATGCAGTAAATCACAATTTCATTTAGAATTATTGATTAGCTTTTGAGGTTATGAAGTAAAAGTAATTATAGTTTAAAAGTTTGAATAAAAAAAAATGGTTTTTTTTAATTTGTTTGAAATAGAAAGTTTAAAAGTTAATTAGTCATGATCTAGGTGGGTGATGGGGTGGGAATTGGCCACTTTTTTTCCCTATAACCTCCCTAACATGGCCTTCTATTACATCTAACAGAAAAAAAAAAAGAAGAAAAAGAAGACTTATTATTAGTTAGAATGTTTTTTTATGAAGATACCTGATGAACTTTTACTGTTTGGAAGAATAGAAGCAAGGTTAGTCAGATATTTTTACTCAGAAGAAGAAGAAGATAAAGCAGTTTTATGACTCGACAAGCCAGAGATTGGTGTTTCCCCTCTGCGCTTCTATTGACTACGTTGTTTACTCTCATGGGATAGCTGGTTCGGCACCATGGAGAGAGATTGGTGGGCATTGTGGTTGCCCCCAGAAGAAAAGAAGAGTAGAAGAGGTTATGGGTGGGTCATGTGAACTGACCTTCAACCCAGTTACTTCGTGGGGACTATTTGCTGTATAGAGAAGATCAAGACTCAAGAGTTAGGGAAAATCATTGGAGGTCATGTTTCCCTTCCTTAAGTTTTTCCTATCAAATTATTTGCCTGATTAGATTATGCTAAGGGTGGGATACTTTATGTTAGCAGTTGAATTAATTAATTTTATTTTTTTGTGTGTTTGCATCCTTGCCCATCGATTGCAGTTTAGTAGTTAGTTTTGTATTTGTCAGGCGTGATGGTAATGCCTGTTGATGATGTTTCAGAATTGTAATCTGTTCGTGATGAGGATGGCACAACTCCGAAGCAGATGTGGGGAGAAGTTGTGAGCTGCCCTGGAAGCCAGTCCAGTAGCTGTTGGAGTTGAGTGGTGTTTGCTGATGGCCAGCCCAGGGAGCTACTCTTCTCGACAACACTGACTTCGAGGAGTTGCACCAACCTTCACGAGATAAGAGTTTAATTAATTGAAACATTGTAAGGACACTTAATTTTTTTTTGAAGAACGAAAGAAGTATGGTAATAAACGGAAACTGAAAAAAAAAAAAATAATAATTATCAAGAATTTGCACATTGTTTAACGAATACTGAGAAACTAAGAACAGTAATTTAATTTGTAAAGAGAGCTTCACTAACAGAACAATTTTTTTAGAATTGAGAACTCGAGCCTCTGAAGGTTCCTGTGAGAACAAACCAGATAAAAGTTTTACATTTAATTTTATGAATACTTGTTGTTTTAAAATAAATCTTATGCAGAATCTAGATGTATGTTCAGACAGCAAGGAACTAAGAAAATTATTATTTTTGTGAAATGAGGAATTTATAGTTATGGTTTAATGGAAAAAGACAATTTGTAATTTTGAGGTAGCTCGATGGGGCTCGAGCTCTGTGAGGGGAGGGTTATGTCGCGGGTTGAAATTTTGCAGGGTTGTTGAAATCAAATTTAGGGACTTTACTGACGGGACTCTGGGCTGGCTGCTCTGTTCACTCGTCAGCGCAAGTGGCGTGACCATGTAATTGGGGCACGGGGCCGGCGCGGCGCGCTGCGGGCTTGCAGAATTTTGTTTGTTTGTTTGGCCGCACGCTGGCGCAGCCACGGGCCGCAGTTACTGGGGCGCGCTGTCGTAACAAGCCGCGCGGTGTGGCCTGCACATTGGGGTAGAGGGGGGGTAGTCTTCCCAGATGTTCTAGTTAGTTGTTTAGTAAATTTGACTTCAATAACGAGCTTTTGTTATGGTAGGCGCGGCAGGGCGCGCGAATTTAAGCGCAAGTGATTGGTGACTCGGGGCTCACTCAGGCGGAGGCTATGCGTCTCACCTGTGGTCACGAGTTGTTAGTTCGTTCGTGATGTAGGAATTCAAGCTTTCGGGCGGAAGCTATGGTCGACGCCAGAGGCCACGAGTCGTTTAATTTAAGTTAGGTCATAATGTAGTCGTCAAGCTTTCGGGCGGAGGCTATGGCCCTCGTCAGGGGTCACGCGTCATAGTTTTTAAAATGTAATGTTCGTTCGGGATTTCAAGGGCAGGAGAGGCCCCTACGTTATTTTTTTTAAAGTAATCGATCAAGAAAGGCTTTTCGGAAAATGTGAGTATGGACTTATCTTTGTTTTAATTTTAAGTATTAATTATGATTTGAGGTATTCGGAAGGACTAGGGAAGTGTTTAGTGAAGTTCTCTCATTTTCTCTCTTGTAAGGTCGTTCAATCGTTAAGGAAGTAAAGAGATTATTGTTTTAAATTGTAATCCCGCTATTTAAATGTTCTTTAAAATGATGTTGAGTATTTGACTTTAAGAATAAAATAATTTTAATTAAGTATTATGTTATTTTGCAAAATCTCCTTAGTTCAGCTCTCACCAGACATCCTGTACGGGATGACGAACCTATGATCCTAGGTACAGTAAAGTATTTTATGAAGTTAAGACTAGTTGATGCCAAGCGAGTTGTTTCTATGTAAAGAGCTACGATGCTCGCCCCCCCTCTGAAGGTGGATCGTGACAGAAATGGCGGTGGCACCGGCTAGGTGCACGTGACAATATGATTAATAAATATAAACATATTTCTAGTCCCGCCAAAAAAAAGCACCCTGCTCTTCTCTCATTGGCTGTTGTGCCATGCGTACGCGACCGAAATAAAATATATTCATTTCACTCCTATGCGCACGACCTCGCTCCCATGCACACGACCAACTTTCTGCTATTGTGAATCGTTAGGTTAGGAAACATGGCGTTCATATCCTATGCACACGACCTACTGTTACTGTTACTGTTATTTTTTCAATTGTGAACCCAGCCTTAGGCTTCCCGCTCTGCACACCGTGCGTGTTCCCAGGCAGGCAGGTTAAGACCGCGCCGGTGAACTAAACTTTCGGTAAACAATACACGTCTCCTCCGCGACTGCGACTCAGTGACTCACCTGCCATTAAGGCGCACGTCCACGCGAGTCCACGCCGGCCGCCCGCCGACGCAGCGGACTCTCGGCTGAAACACGACGGACAAAAACAAAAAATGGTTTGCCTGTAAAGTCGGTTTACGGACGATAGTTTAACGTGACAACGTCATAACAAAACATTGATGAAATGATTACACACTTTTATGAATAAAATTGAATCATTTTTATTGAATTATCACTATTTTGTATGGATACAAAGAAGGAGTGAAATGAAATCTACAATTTAATTGATACATTTACTTTTATATTTGCACTCATTAATTCAAATATGTTTATTACTTTAACGAAGAGATTATTTTAACTATAACTTTTATACATGTTTGCTATTTAACTTCTTCCTATCTGTGTTATTCTGTTAAGGATATGACGATGATAGGAAAAGTAGGAAACCAATGGGAGTGTTTCAAGTTTAATGTGCCTCGAAAAAGTCAAATCGATGGTTGTTCCAATCGAGTGGAAGAAAGATAGATTAGGCGCAAGCGTACAATGAGCGTAACGGGACACTTTTTCGTGCGTGGAGCCGGCGTTCATCGATTTATTAGACGTTGTCACGTCAAAAAAAATTCAAACCCTGTGTCCCTGACCTTACATACCGCTCGTGGCAAAACTGACACATTTCCCCGTTGGTTGCATCGGTGTATTCGACGAGAAAGAGGAAAAACAACCGTGAAAAAAAAAAAAATACTTAGTAATCTTAAAAATAAAAAAAAATACTAACCCCTTTTCCACCCCCTTTAGGGGTTGAATTTCGCAGAATATAAAAAAAATTCTAGCTGGTAGTTTTGCATGCTCATTATTGGTACCCAAAATCATTTATTGCGCTTAATTATATTCGGAGATATAATTATTAATCTTCAAAACATACCTATCCCTTTTTTCACCAATTAGGGGTTGAACTATGCAAAATATAATGATGTGGTTGGTATTTATTTATTTTATTTATTCGTCTAATTTTTACATGTGACGCTGTAAAGGGGTGGACACTGTTTTGTTTTAGACTTAATGACAAAATTAAAAAATATATATATTATAAATACTACTTTTACAAAAAATGAACATCATACAGAAAAACAGAGAAGTTATTATTTAAAAAATATTTCTAAACTAATATAATAGCTCACACTTACACTACGGAAAAAAGTATATTTAATTAACTTTCTTAATATGTGTTCTTAAATTATGATCTGAATGCTTGCAGAGAAAAGTATACAATATAAATATAAATTTTAAAAATAGCTAAACAAGAACAAAAAATATAATTACAAATATATAAAAGCCCCCTTGACAAGTGTATCCCAGAGACACCAGGTTAAGCAAGCGTCATATAGATTTCGTACAATATTTCAAGTCTATTTTATTACTGAATGTCACCTTGAAATCAATGTAATCATTGGTAAGACTGCATTATTACTATTCAGAAACAACAATAACGTACACATTTCATGAAAGTCGAAAAAAAATGCATTAGTTCTAAACCAGTCACTCTGTTTCAAATTTTTTTGGATGAATTAGCATAATTGTAATTAAGTAAATTATTTAAAAAATCAATACTTATTTCAGTCATAAATACTACTACCCGCGCTTAAATAATAATTCAGAATATTACAAACGAAAAAAGCTTTACGTCAGAATATTTCCAGAAGAACTTTCTAAAGGCAACATTTAAAAAATTACGTCATTTGAGCCAAACTCATGAGGTTTTTTGATACGATATAAGATATTTACTTCAATATAATCATAAAATATAATTTTTTTTTACATGATTGGTATCATTGAAGTATAATCGTTAGTTAATTTATCGTATCGTCAGACTAGTTTGCTAAACAATGCTGAAACTTTAGCCTTAATCGAAGGTGGTACTCGAAAAATATGTCAGTACACAGTCCGATACATCCCGTTATAAAATGGACGCAATTACACAACCAGGAACTAACTACAGAGTGCTTTTTGTGTTCTACAGCAATTTTCACAAAGTTTTGAGAATACAATCTTACACTTCACCACTGTAACAATGTTTCTGATATCAATTATTTTACATATTAATTTACAAGTAATACTAATTTATTTTTAGCAGAAAAACCAAATTTACATAATTGCGGCCAAATAATAACTGGATGGTTAATCCAGCGTGCGCGCACGCGACTTAAAAGAAATTGGGCGCCGATGCGGGAGCAGTGGGAGGGAGAAAACCAAACCAAGACTCCAATTCCAACTCCGTTTTTTTCTTCTTCTTTCCTTTTCCCTTTCTCTTCCTCCTCCTCCCCCCCCCCCCCCCCACCGAGAGGAAACTTCTGAATTGGGAAAGTTTTATGATGGTGGTAAAGGGGGGGACAAGTCGCACCCCCGGCTCCCGGCTGCCGTAATTGACCGTGCGTGGCTCTTGTTTCATTTTCCTGCCGCTAGAGGCCAGCCTAACCCCCTCCCCCCTTCTTCGACGTGGTCAATCAACCCCTGGACAAGCAAGCGTTAACACGTGCCAATTTGTGAAAATACCTTGTACGATTCTGACTCGTTACAGTAAATATTGGGAGTGTATGTGTGTGTCTCTCTCTCTCTCTGTGTGTGTGTGTGTATATATATGAGAGGCTAATGCCTCTTTTTAAAATTTAAAATTGCATGTTTACAGCTCGGTATTTGAGTTAGTAAAGAATGTAATGAATAAATTAATATTTTAATTTGTATTTTTTAATGTGACCACTAAATTAGTTTATTTCTTTTTACTTTGTCTTTGTATGTAATTATTTTATAGGTATATTCGTGGGACAAAACGGTTGAAAGTTGTCTTCGAAGTTTTCTAAAAAAAAAACGGATTTACAAATGTGTTCGTTAAGTGAAGAATTTTTTTTATTAATAATTAAAATAAGAATCGTGGAATACCTACTACGGTGTAAGAAAATAAAATATTGTATCAATGTGAAAATGTTTCAAGATATTATAGTTATGGGACTTGTCTTTAAATAAAACTACATAAGTAAACATTCAAGGAGGCTCATGAAGATAAGGTTTTCACTAATTATTTATTTATTAAAGACTATAAATGACTAAGTATTAAAAATTATTGGCGCACAAAAAACTTTATTATATAAAAAACTATAGCAAGTTTTTGCTAATCTTGTGGAAATAAATCAATTGTTAACCAGCGCCAGACTAAACTTCAAAAAAATTGTGTAATTTTACCAAAAAAAAGTGTCTGACGGCAGAGTCTTTAACGACGTTAGTGTAATTTTACACCTTCACGTGTTGTTATATTTTTACTCTTGTGCTCAAGTAAAAATACTATCAAAAGTGTAAAAGTACGATTGCTACAGTTTGGTAAACGGCACAGCTGTCATTGTATTTTTCCTCTGTGATATAAAAGTTTACGTATCCATGCATGCATTTATCAGCTAATTTTATTGCATCGTTGAGTTAAAAGTTTACACAAACAATAAACATGCTAATCTGCACTACTTCCAACCAATTATTTTGTAGCTCACAGCTGTTAGTGGACAATATGTTCTTTAAAACGATTTTTAATTTTATCTCGTTTTATTGTTCGAGCAAACACTTCTTTCGTCCTCGGTAACTCAGCGCAGTATAGAAACCCACGACCTTTTGATTGATAAACTGGTGTGTTAACCTCTCGTCCATCGTACGCACTAATAAATCAGTACGTAATTGGAATTCCACATTCGTAACATAACGTAAATTAAATGGAGGGGTTTTTTTTTTCCCAGTATACAAGGGTCATTCAAATATAAACAGGAATTCGGTTCATTCGACTGAAGTGGTGAGGTGGGCGTTGTGGAGGAGGTTGGAGAAAGGAAAAGGGAGAGGGGGTAGGCATGCACACGGCCTTCACGGGAAGCCTTCTTCTCACAGACGAGAGAGCCAAACGCCCGATCGTGCATCATCGGGTTTTTTTTTTTTTTTTGTTCATTGTAAAAGGTTAGGTTAGCTATACATTATAAATACTTTAAAACATCGTGGACGGTTGATTTGGTTAGGATATATACATTAAAGATACTGTGAAATCATGTAAACGGTTTCCTAGCCCTGGATAGCTACATATTAAAAAGTTATTTGCTAAGCAACCATAAAATAATTTTACAGTATTTTGTAATGTAGCTATACTTACCTAATATAACCGACCATCCACAATGTTTTAAAGTATTTATAATGTAGCTAACCTATCCTAATCGACCGCAAAATTTAATGTCACGCGGATTTATACAGTGAGATAGAACGGGAAAAATAAAAAAAAGCGAGCATGAACTTCGGGGAACTTCGGGTGTGGCTCTCTCGTCTGTGAAATGAAGGCTTCCCCGGCCCTCACACTCACGTCCTCGTGTCGGTGACGTCAGTTGTTCGTTTTCTCGCCAACGAAGGCGTGAAACAGAGTGAACTTGTGAAGAACCTCCAAGCGCAGTTCGACGATGCTACTCTGAGCAACACCTAAATGTTCGATTGGGCCCAAAAGTGTCGAAATGGTCGTGATAAAAGTCATAAATAGGTACCGGAAAAATTCGCGGGTTCAATGAATGACCTGCAGGATGAACTCCATAGTTCTACGTACACTCGGTCAAAATGTCACCCACTCATTGGCTGCTGTCTTGTGAGACGTCCCAACGTAGCAGCCTGTGATTCGATAAAGCCTTAGGTTGGGCGTTTCTCATTGGCCCAGAGACATCCAGGTGAGTTGTGAGCCAATAGCAGAGGCAGCACTGAGGTATAACTATTTGTATTTTAGCATATCACGAAATGAATTCGCGAATTTTTCCGGTCTCTAGTCATAAACCGTTAACGATGTTCGGCGACCCCTTGACTACCCACCCGACAGTCCAGACTTGTCTCCACTTGACTGCCATATGTTTGGTCCACTGAAGGAGGCATTAGCACGCGCGCGATTGGCTGCTGGGGCAACCATCTTCTGTTCTTCATGAAGTGATCGGAAATCTCCCTATCCGATGGAGAAAATGTATTTCTGTTGAAAGAAATTATGTAGAAAATCATGGCATTTCATTTGTATTTTCGTAAATCACCAATGCAACTGTATAAAAATATTCCAGTTTGAATTTGAATAACCCTCTTAGATTGAAAAATATATTGTGTTTCTTTTTGGAGTTCATCAGTAGGAACCGGAAAAATTCTCGGGTTCAATGACCTCCAGGATGAACTCCATAGTTCTACGTACGCTCGGTGAAATGTCACCCACCCATTGGCTGCTGTCTTGTGAGACGTCCCAACGTAGCAGCCTTTGATTCGTATAAAGCTTTGGTTGGGTGTTTCTCACTGGGCCAAAGTCCTCCAGGTGAGTTGTGAGCCAATAGCAGAGGCAGCACTGAGGTATAACTATTTATATTTTAGCCTATCACGAAATGAATTTTTCCGGTCTCTATTCATCAGTAATTTGAAATTAACTCTGACATTCATTTTGCACTTTAACGATGACGTATGTATGTGCCTACAAGTACAGTGTACTGACAAAAAAGAACAGGACACGGATTAATTTAACACTTGTTGCGCGTGTAATTTCATCTATATACATCCAAATATGTAATTGAACAAGTTAGTTATTGTAATAACATGTATATAAATTTGTGTATTTATACTAAAGCCTGCTGCACAATTTGGTGTTTTAGAAAAGTTAGTGTAAAATCAAGTAAACCAACTTTACTATTTTTAACCGACTTCAAAAAAGGAGGAGGTTATATATTCGACTGTATGTATTTTTTTATGTATGTTCATTGATTTCTCCGTCAATAGTTGATAGATTTTCGAAATTCTTTTTTTTTTTTTTTTTTTTTGAAAGGGTACACATACCAATAATAATATTTTATTAAAATTATAGGTGTTAGTTTTGGACAAGAATTGTCACATTTTAATTGTTTGAATAAAATATAAATGTAGATAGATTGATTTATAAGTAATTATAATACTGTGTACTTAACGAATTAAGACAAAAATAAATTAAAAATATTAAGTGCATTGTTGTATTTTGGATTAAATCTGTATTTTTTATTTTTATGTTTTTAGTGTAGGGATTATTTTTGAAGTCGGTTAGATTTTTTTTAAAGAAAAAAGTTGGTTTATTTCAAAACTATACGACAAAAATGAAAAAAATCACTAAACCTTTGTGTAATGTTCTTTTTATACTTTTTACAGTGTGGACCAGATGGTCCCAGAAATTTTTTCAATACAACCCTCATTACTACCTCATCCAACCCCCCCCCCCCCCCCCCCCCCCCAATAACACACAAGCCGGACAGTCCCGCTCCAACGCACAGGGGCCGGTCTCCGGAGCTGAGCCGAGTGCAAATGTTTTCGAAAAGAGTGGGGGGGGGGGGGGGGGGGGGGCTGTACGTGATCACCTTCCGCCCTTGATTGCAGCGACGAGGTTACTGTTTGCCCAAATCTGATTGACGAGGCGTGGGTCAGAGGGAGAAGAAAAGAAGGAAAAATGTCGGAGAACTTTCGGCTCCTTCGTCTCCAACCCCCTCTCCAACAATTTTTCACCACGTGGAATTGCATTATATCCGGGGGGGAAAAAGTCCAATAAAAAGGACATAGGGTTACGGGATACGTAGGGGAAATACATATATATATATAAACCCCTCCCCCCCCCCCTCCAAGCGCCCACGTTTCGTGTCACATTCAGACCACGTTATTCACTGGGTTAGTCAACCCTAGTCTCACCCTCATACCTATTTTTAACCCCCCTCCTATTTTCCCCTCTCTTTTATGAGCACCCCGCTCATATCTCTCAAGTTAGCGGGCTCTATCAATAAGCGCTGAGACATCTGACCGCTTTTTCGCTTGCTTTCCATTCCAGATTTCGGCGGTAAATTTCTTCGGTTCTCGAGAGTTAGCCGTTCCTTTCTCCAATCGATTCAATTTATTACGCCAGAGACAATTGCAACGACCAGTCGTTTGATAACTACGTAGACGTCTTTTGTACGTTAGTAAAATATGCTTCAAAATAAAAATCTTTTTTTAGACTGGGCCTACAGACACAGTTCATATCGAAGTTTATATTTTTTTCTAAGTTTGAACCAAAAAAAAGCGCCAAAAAACCGTTTAAACCAAATGTCACCCCTTGCAGTAAGGGTTGGTCGCATCAAAAATTGATTCAGACGATTGTTTTCGATTATGTTTATTAGATGTGCAATAACTTTCAATTGCACCAGCTAAAGGATTTATGAATATCGTTGTTCTCAAAACGCAATTTTTTCCACCACTTGAGCTAATAATGGTTGGTGTTATCAAAACTTAACAAACGTTTATGGTACAAAATTTTAAAGGTACAACTACATCAAACGGATTCAATAATTTTCCCACTAAGTGAGTCATTGCGAATTTTCAGTTTTTCAAATATAAACACCCCAATTTCTACACCTTGGTTCTGATTTTCTTCAATAACGAACTAGAGTGTGTTTTTTTTCTATTTTTTATTATATGTGTTAGTCTGGAAGTAACTTGTGCATAATTACTGCACTTATCGAGCCCATAAAAAGTTCGTAGGCCTATATATAATTTCCGAGTTATGGTTTTTAAGAACCATGGTAGGTATAAATGTTCATTAAGTCACACCATGGCAACGAGTGGAATATAGGTTGTCTTTTTTCATGAAAGGCAATTTTCTTTTTTGACGTCATATACGATTACCACCAGCTGCCAATAAAATTCTCGACGAGAATATTAATCTTACAATAACAATTTGCAGTGTAAACACTACGGTGACAAAGTCAGTAGTCAGTCAATCGTATCTTACACACACACATTATGTAGCAATAATCTTAATTTCTAATTATAATACATAGTAATATTAATATTTAATTATATATTTTAACATATAACTTAACATTTATTGTTTTTCATAGCTCTAAAAATATTATCTCGACAGAACGCAAGCTACACCATCACGCACACACAAATTAAGATATAAAGTGTCCACTTCAATTGACGAATTGATTGAGAAGGCTGAAACCCCAGCGATGGAATAAAATTATCTGGTGTGTGTGTGTGTAACAGACGCTTTCGCCGCGAATACCACACTTCGCTAAGTCGATCTTCGAGCGCAACCAGCGATAGTTAAAAAGAAAAGAAAAAAAAACCTCGTGCTGGAATATAAAAAGGCCTTGTCGTTCTCTTTCTCAGAGCTGAGATGAAAGGGTTGACTGTTGGGCGCGGGGAACGCGTCTCCCTTCCTTCCCGAGCACTTTCCGCTAACATCGCCTTGTCTCCCCCCCCCCCCTCCCAAACCAAGCAGCAACAGGGGCAGGCCGTTCTGCGTAAGAGCGGGTGTTACATGGTCTGTCTCGCGCCTGGACTGCAGTGCAGCAGAACTAGTGGCCGCCCACTGCTCCCAGGTTGATACCACCCGGCTTGTTAACATTACAATACTTACTTATAAGTAGAGACCCGGAAATTTCGCGGATTCTTCTAGCCTCAGGATAGAATTCAAAGTTATAGGTGTGCTCGACCGATGTTTACTTTCCCATTTGTTGATTTCTTAGCGAGAACATTTGTATCCTTGTTATTTGGCACTACCTGCAGGGCATCATTGGCTCACGGTCGTAGACGGGCGTGTCCAAACAACTGCGTGCCAATCATGAGCACAGTGCGAGAGTGTGGAGGTTTGCATTCTAGCTTGCGACTAAATGAATCCGCGAAATTTCCGGGTCTCTACTTATAAGTAGGGGTATGCACTTTTCGTGTTTATTTGTTCACAGAATTCGAGGTTATTTTTCTGGAAAATCGGTGTTATTTTTCTCTGAAAGGGAGGTTATTTTGACTACCAAAATGAATAACAGTAATACCAATTTCATATCTCAAGTGTCATGAAAATTGTTTTAACACTTAATACATACCAAATACTAACTACTTAATATTTAAAAAAAATCATTAAAAAGGTATAATTGAAACTGAATGTCCAGTATTTGGAGAAGTATGAAGTCATTTCTCAATTCTTATTTAAATACTTACTGTAGCAGGTTTCAGCATTTTTGTCAACAAAAATAATTACGGTAAATTAACGCAGTTTTGTTAAAAATATTTATTACTACGGATAAGTATGTAGGCCTACGCCACGTAAGTATTAGAGCACAACTACCACGCCACGCAAGTTCAATTCATACTGTTTACAAGTTTGTCGTATTCAACCACGTGCGGGCACAGCTTTGTTTTGTTGTGACTTCGTGTGAGTGTGCGTGAGCGTGGATGCGCGCGTAGCCTACCGGCTGCCAGCTGCACTGCTGCTGCTGATTGCATCATTGTGAGCTCAGCGAGAAACGTGTTGTGTAGCTACTGCGTATTTGTTTGATGTTTTGTGTACAAGTGTATCAAACTATACTCACGTCTTTGCTTACAGCGTTGAAGTTCTTCAAAACATTCAATTTCGCCTCTATACATATTTACACCGTTTTTCTTACCATAAATACTAAAAACATCGTCACATGTTCGCGTGTGAGAGGAAGCAGCGCATCGTACTCTAGTTTAATTATGGCGGCCGTGTTGATTTACTAATTCTGCACCAGGTTAGGCCTACGTTACGGACTTCGTCAGAAGTACGTTTTTTTAGCATATTTTAATCAAATAGTTATGGATATCGGGTTTATTTGTTTTCAAACGTTAAGATTCGCGTAAAGATAGTATCCTATAATGTGGATATCGGGTTTATTCGTTTTAAACTGTTAAAATTCGCGTAGTAATGATTTTATTGCTAATTCGTGATTATTCGCTTTAAAATGTCAAAATTCGCGTAAAAAATCGTTTTATCGCAAATGCGAATTTTGCATACCCCTACTTATAAGTTATTCAATGTGGAATTAAATATTTAATTGTATGTTGTGTGTAATTTACCAAGAAAATACGCAGTAGGCCTATACGAAAAAAGTTATAAACACACATTTTATAATATAAAACAATCGATTTAATTTTATACGATTAAATCATACGATGTTTTATTTCATACTTAATTTGTTATATTTTATTTTACTATGTCACTGCGCTGACGTCACCAGGGTTTAACTGACACGCCAGGTGGGTGCGGGGTGCTGTGACGTCACGGTTTGCGCTTGTGCTTGGTGATCACTGCGTGACTTCCGCTGCAAAGTATTCTTTTTTTAATTGTAAATGGAGCAGATATATTCATGTAAATTACATATATTTTAAATACTTACTTAATTCTTGGACGTAGCAATGGTCGGGTACAGACCCCTCCCTTCTGGGATTAAAAAGAAGTAAAAAAAAAGCGAAGACAAAACAAGATGATTACAGCAACTTAGCTACATAAGGTTACACAGAGATTATTTTGTGGGCTAAAATAATGCATTTTCTCCCCAATATAGCCAGACATCCCTCAAAACACAAAAGCGGCAAGAATGTTTAATGCCGGTTTTTATAAGCAAGTTTTTTTTCATACATACTTGACACGTGTGTTTCATATATTTAATAACAAAGACACATTTATGTATGTATTACTTGTTTCTAACGAAATCATCAAACAATTGACTTAAGGAACAAAGTAGGTATTTAAAACAATTAAATAAAAAAATGTATAAAATATTTGTTTTTTTTTTCTCTATCAAGCAAAATAATAACTTCAATTTCTCTGTGTGGAACGTTGGAGTACTTAAATTCTACCATTCCGTGAGA
Source organism: Bacillus rossius redtenbacheri (assembly GCF_032445375.1). Classification (NCBI taxonomy): domain Eukaryota; kingdom Metazoa; phylum Arthropoda; class Insecta; order Phasmatodea; family Bacillidae; genus Bacillus; species Bacillus rossius. The sequence goes on along the minus strand of NC_086337.1, from coordinate 41,514,346 downwards.
TTTTAGCGTGACAATCATTTTTATTTGGTAATTCAGTCATGAAGAAAACTTACAAAAAATATATAGTGTTTATAACTTCACAAGATCCTGACTGCGGTCCTGCTTATTTTCTATAGGTCTACCATTTATAATTATAATAAGCTTTAAATTTTTTTAAATATCTTTTGGAGCTTATAAGACTAAAAAACAATGTCTTTTAACAGAGTTATTACAGTTGAATACATTCTGAAGGACTATATATATATATATATATATATTTATATATATTGTACTTAACACCAATTATTATTTCACAGTAGAAAATATTTTAGCAGTCCGTCACAAGGCATTCCATTGATTATGTGCTATGATCAAACAGAGCTAATATTTTTAATATTAAATAATATTTTTTTAAAAAGAACGATAAAGTTGGTTGAAATAAGAAGGCGTATTTCAGTTACATTTACTTGAAGTAAAAGTTGCATATGATCAAGTGATGCTCTTGATGAAATACAACAAGAAAATCTATTACTAAAATTCACATTCCAAATTTCACTTTAAATATAATTTTTTTAAAATTATATATTAATAGTTTTCATTTCTTTATAAAGTTGTGTCCTAACTATTGTGCTCTTTGTGCTCTTAGAGCACACCGAAACGAGGACAGCTAATAATATATCGTGTATTGGAAATAAATTTAAATTCCACACTAAAATCTAAGGATGAAAGAGGCTATAAAGGATAGCGTACTATGCTTCTACCCCTTTAATTACACGTACGTCTGGCTGTAAATAATCCGTCTGTTGTTCGGACGTAAAATTTTGTTCGAAAAAAAATCAACAGTGTTTACAATCTTCTCGCGTTACTCAGAGGGATGGATGAAAAAGGGTACAAATAAGCACTCAAATAACAGGATTAAAGAGAACATAAACATCCATCAACAGTTTCACTGTACACACGAAAACATAAAAGGTGTCATTAGGGAAACTAAATACGTTTCAGAACGAGGCGGTACTTATAATAAGTTATTCAAGGTGGAATTAAAGATTTAATTGTATGTTGTGTGTAATTTACCAAGAAAATACGCAGTAGGCCTATACGAAAGAAGTTCTAACACACATTTTATAATATAAAACAATCGATTTAAGTTTATACGATTAAATTATATAATGTTTTATTTCATACTTAATTTATTATATTTTATTTTACTACGTCACTGCGCTGACGTCACCAGGGTTTAACTGACACGCCAGGTGGGTGCGGGGGGGGGGGGGGGTTATGACGTCACGGTTTGTGCTTGTGCTTGGTGATTAATTTTTTAAAAATTGTAAATGGAGCAGAAATATTCATGTCAATTACATATATTTTAAATGTATACATTTCAACGAAAACAACCGTATCGCTACAAAAAAAAAGGGTTCGCAGTAATACTGGATTTAGATTATTACTCGGGTATTCATGCTTTGTGTTGTTCCAGTACCTCCAATAGTCAAAGTTATTTGTAAACCGTACCCTGAATAGCTTTCCAGTATTAAACTGCGCACATTAATATGCATATTAAAACAAAATAAAGTCCAATTATTGAATATTCTATCTTTTCCAAGGTTTAAAAAAAAAATACGTCTGAATGAAACATCAATTAAAATATAAAATTACGCGCCAAATTCTTGTTAAGAAATACACAGTATTAACATATGAAAAAACGTATTTCATACATCCAAAAATAACCATGGTCATGTGTCGTACGAAGTTACATCATCTTGCTTGCAGCATTGCAAACCAAATATTGGCCACGGGTTACCAAATTGTGATCTTCTGTAAAAGACGGTAATGGAAAAAGTAGTCCAACAGTTTCCGCGGTCCCAGTTACGAAATCTTCCGAGACGGGCTACTGCCGCAGGTTGCTTTTATAGCATTACACAACCTACCAGCGCACACACAGGCCCGTGTGCCAAACCTATCCCGCAAGACACGCACCCCCTGCCGTCGATTCAAATGATTCTTCAACAGTGTGGGGTGCACCTGAATTACTATGCACTCAGCGAGTTATAGAAACTTCGGTTTCTGGCCTCGCCCACGCTTACTGCCCCGGATGGAAATGTGATTAATCGGCGGCGGCGGCGGCGGCGGCGGCTCCCGAGCCGAAGAAAAGAAGATGGACGCGCGGCCCGGCGGTTGTCGCGAGGGACGATGGCGGCACCACGAAGAGGACAAGTGTGTCCCCCCTCCCCCTCCCTCCCGAGGTCCCACAGACGCGTTGTGTGCTCGTGTGTCGAGGGTAGCTCGTGCCTTCCTCCCGCGACCAGACGTGGCTCGTATTCTCGAGCAAAGAGTCAAGTCAGTAGGGGCATGTGTCGTTTTGCCTAAAGGCGCCGTTAGGAAAATCGCCGTTAGGCAAAATGCCGTTGGCCAAATAGGAGTTAGGCGAAACGCCGTTAGGCAAAACGCCGTTAGGCAAATCGCCATTAGGCAATTCGCCGTTAGGCAATAGGCCTACGCTTTTTCCTCTTTTAGGCAAAACGCCATTAGGCAATTCGGCGTTAGGCAAATCGCCTGTTACTCAGTCAGTAGTATAAAACAGGCCTGTCGGGGACAGGAGGATGGGGGTGGGGGGCGGTCAACTACCGGCAGCCATCTTGGACTCGGGTGATTTGAGTCCAAAAATCTTCTGTTTTATATAAACCCAAAAAAAAAAAAAAACTTAAAATTTTCCTCTAAACGAGATATAAAAAAATTCCCGATTTCAAGGAAAATTTTTTTCCCATTTCAAGGAGAATTCCTTCTACCCCCCTAACCCTTAAAAAAAATTTTTTTTGATGCCCGATCTGTTTTGTAACATATTTTTTTCACCAGGTACGCTACATGTTTTCTGTTGTTTCTTAAAATTAAAGTAACTGTTCATACCTATTTAACATTCTTGACTAATTCCGTCGTAGTAATTCATTATACACACTACAGAACTGGGTAACACAAACGAAAAGTGTCTATAGGCTTGTTTTTGAAATATTTATCGGAAAAAATGAAATTATAAAAAAATTGCGGTTGGAGCCGAGCCTTAACCCAAAGTAGGATTCGTGTCGTTACGTAGTTTTCTTAGTTTTGTATCTATTGTTATACTTAAAAATTAAACAATAAATAATAAAGTTTAAAAATCAACAAGGAAAAAAAATCTTTTGATAAGGTTTATGTATTAGATTTAACTGAAAATGTTTGAATTGATTTCAAATGGAAAACTCTGTTATGAACCTCTTCGTATTATTTGGGGGATGCAAACTGCCACAACATTATTGAATGTGGCAGGATTTCATTAAATTTTTAATAAGTCTTTAACAAGCTAATTTTTATTTTAAAAATCACCTAGAACTAACAAATTTCGAGTCATATCATCTCAAGTTAATATCGGTTCTTCGGTTTTAATTAGGAAAGAGGCATCTCTATCTCAGACGCAACCTCGTAGCCCAATAAAAAAAATAACAATGTAACAGCAACAAAAAAAGAAAGGCACTTTCATCTCGCTGAGCGTATAACCGGGCCACCATTTCAACCGGATGTATGTTGGATTTTTTTTCCCTTCTGTCGATAACAAAAAAAAAAAAAAACATAACAAAGGGACAATCCACGAAATACTAAGGAGTGACAGGCGGAGCCTTTTCTCTCTCTCTCTCTGAAGGACCACAAAGCTTTCCTCTACGATGGACCGGGCGAAGAGTTGTGAAGATGTTGAACAGAAGGGGGACGACAACGAAGAAGGGGGGAAACAAAAAATTGACAAGACAGATATTAGACAGGTGTTCCGAAAACCAAAGAGTGAGCGGTGCCACGACCAAAAGGTGTCAACGACGGCGACATCTTGCTTCTTTTTTTTTTCCCGTGTTCCGGCAAACCTGTGAGGAAGGCTCTTTCGTTGTTTGTTTTTTTGTTCCCGGCTGTGGAACGGCGGCCAGTGAGTTGAAGGCGAGAGAAGATGAGAAAAGGAAGGGATGGGGGGGGGGGGGGGGGGGTAGGAAGGGGTAGTAAAGTCGGAGGCAAGAGCTGCAAAAGCGAAGTGGCCGTGAATTGTCGCCCGCGTCACAGCCAGATGTCCCTCCACGGTCTGCAGAAGGTCTCGCGCTCGGCGGGGCACGGCCCGCAGAGACAGCGCTCCTAGCGGCGGGGCGCCGCACCACCGCCGCCGCAGCCGCTGCTGTCACAGTCGCCTGGCGAGTTGCGCACCACCACCCCCCCCCCCCTTCCCTTTTCCCATCACACACAACCCCCTTCTCCGTCTACCGCGACGGACCAACAGAGCGGATTCACAGAATGTTAACTCCCGTATGCCCGCGACGATCAAAACCCGAAGAAGCGCGGCGCGGTATTTCCTCGGCGGATGGGGTCTCCGGAACAACCATTCCTTGTCCAACAGCCTCCCCTGCGGCATTTATATCAAGGTTTAAATAAAACAGGGTTTAGTTCTGTCTGTCCCCGCCGGCCGTCCCTGAGCAATGGCATGCAAGAGATCCCACGCGGAGTGACTGTAGTGTTTTACCATCAGCCGTCGTGTTTTTAATTTATGCATGGATGCAAATGACAAGTATATATAACCATCTGACAAAGCTATATTCTGGCTGCGGGCACGGCGGCTCAAGCAGAATGGATAAGTTGTTTCTGGTTGAGGCTGAAGAATGGTTTTGAAACCATTCAAAACATGGCATATGGAACATCTGAGGCCAATCATCTAGATGCCATTTTAAGATCCGGTGACATCTGGATGAAAAGAAGAAAAGCTAGTGCTCCTGGAATACCCTAACGGGTTCAGTCCTAGGAGGTGGAGGTGGTGAGGCTAGGCCGGGCTTCGGCCCGAAACAACTTGTCCCCACCGGCCGTTTGGGTTGGCGGCAAGTTATTTCTCGCCGCCGACCGACTGCCGAGCGCCGCATCGGCACGCGGGTGGCTCCGGGATCCTGAAGCGCGCAGACGCGGGTCAGTGCTGTGTTGGCTTCGGCGCTGCAGGCTGCAAGCCACCCGACACGTCTCCGCAGTTCGGCGGCGGCCTCACGCATGTTTCCATGTTTCCAAAAAGGGTTTATAGGGAGCAGCACTGTATTCTTATTACGACGATTTAAAAAAAAAATACATATGATAGTCTTCCATGCACGAAGGAGAATTCTGCCAACATGAATGAGGAAAACGGCCTTGCTCGTAAAATCGTATGTGTGTGTGTGTGTGTGTGTGCTTGTTGCGTAAAGGGGGTTAAGTCAAAAATGGTTAAAAATGAGTTATTATCACAGGCAATTTTGCGAAATTCAGAGTTCCAAAGTTCTAAAGCAGTTAATAAAGCTTTAAAAAAAAAAAAAAAAAACAATTCAAGAAACTCAATCGCGATTTTTTTGTCAAAACTATTTATGATTTTGTACTTAACCCCTTTTACGCAACAAGCACAGATAGATATATTGACAGAGTTCTGAGAATCCTATCGTTCTGCTAGCAAATCGGCGGGAATTAGGTTCGTAAAACCCGCCATTAGCTCGTGACGGAAAATACGCAAGTCAACCTCCTTTTTTTTAACGTGCTTCTTTTTATACATTCCCGAGTACTTTTTTTATATATAGACAAACCAAAACCAGCAATCGCGCCAAACGTTTCATGTATAAAAGTTCAGACCTAAAAAAATTGAATTTATGTATCATTTTGAGAAAACTTCTGCCTATTAAGCAAAAACATTGTAATAATTTCAATTTCTTTGCTTTATATATACTTATAAACACACACACACACATGCATATGCGCTGAGTATAACTCTGCACGAAGAAGATTTAGGTTTTACTTACGGCGAAAAATCGAACCCTTGGGATTATTTTTTTTTTCGGAAGAGGTGGAAACGTGGCGGACGTTGCCACAAGTCCATGTGTTGTTTTTTTTCTTTTTCTTCCTCGGGATGTTCCCGTTCAATCCCGCCACCCAATTCGTTTCCGTCTACGCCCCACTCTCGCAGCATCGCGGCCCTTCGTCGTCCCTTACGTACGACCTCGATGCCACTCATTCCGTCAACGACCCGACGTCCATGGACGGGCGAAGCGTCCTTGATGGACACTCGGCGGCCGCGCTTACCCCCCCCCCCCCCCCCAATTACTTCAAATGAAATAATCTTCCTGCAGTATGAACAATCAAAGTAACACAATCAAAGATTTTTGCTGCATAAATCGCGCAAAGAATTTTTTTTTTCTTGAAAAGTATAGCATGTTTGATTTTATTTCGAGTTATAAATATCAGGGTCATTCTTGATTGCGTGACAGAAAAAAAATTGTAGTCACAGTATCTAATAGATAATATGGGCGCAGTTGAAGATTTTCAAACTTTTGAAAAGAAAAAAGTCTAAAACTCTAAAAAATACGACACTTTTTCTATTTTGTATTCTAACTTTTTATATTCTGAACTGTAATTAATTGGCCTATCACCTGTTATCGGCTGACGCAGAATCATGGGACTGCCTGTATATCTCATTACTAGTCAATCCAACGATGCACGTGTTTTTTTTTTTTTTTTTTTTAGAGTCCAGCCTGAGAATTCCGCATCTCGGCGTGACTAACGAGTTCCCTTGGGGACATTGTACGGGGGGGGGGGGGGGGGGGGAAGGAAGGACGCTCTCTCGCATCACCGCCAACTGGGACACACGAGGGGTAATTTTTTTTTCCCCCCTACAGTTCGTACGCGCCTGGGCGAAGGTTCGAACCAACGGACCGCGAAGGCAGAGAGAGCTCCCACGGGAGGGGGGCGGGGGGGCGGGCGGACGTGTGCAGCGAAGCGATGCGACTCGCCGCCCCGCGCAACAAATTAACGGTCGCTAATGAGAGCTGACACTGACACTGACACAAAGCCGATAGCCGCGCGGTGTCGGCGTGACCCTTGACCCAACAACCCCTTCCCCCTCGCCAACCCCACTACCCCGCCGAAACAGTCCAGAACCGGCGGAAATCCGAAAAAAAAAAAAAAAATTTAAATTAAAAAAAAAATGTGTGCTAGTCTTTCAGCACTCGCCAGAGATGTGCAACATTTAACCACGGCGACTAGAAAACTCACGTGTTCTCACGTTGCAAATACACGAAACTCGGACACAAAATTTATCGAAGAATTTTTTTTTTTTTTTTAAGTAATGCCGAGCGTGATGAATCGGCCTATACGAAAGTTGAGTTCTCAACTTCATTTCTCGACGGAAATAACACGTAATTTCCGTACCCTCCGCTATAATTCGCTTCAGGGTGAGCTACGTCGACTATTGAATCATTGATTAGCAGACCGAAATATTTTAACTGTATCATGAAACGGCTCCGATGAAAGCGAAAAATACTTGAAAAATATACCAAACATCCTTCTTCGAACCTGCCTATGTTATTAAAATTCATTAAAAAGTTAACACTATAAAGTTTCCCTTTTGACTTTGTGAACTTTGGTTCGCGCAATTCGCCACAGATGGCAGCACCTTTTCACATTTTCCGTTTCATGCAATCTCCGTCGGGGGCGCGGAAGACTACCATAATGGCTGTATGCCGCCTGGCCTCTTCGAAAAAAGCCGAAAAGTACCATAACGGAAATCTGCCATACGTTCAAAGGACGAGACGGAATTCTGCCATATTTTCGTATTCACTCTATGGAAAGAGTACAGCGGCATTGCCCTCGAAGTAGTGTATAGAATACTGGGTAGGTAGCGCTGTCAACCCTCTAGCTGTTTCTCAGGTTAACTTTAAAACTTACAAACAGCGCTTCTGACGGTGATAGTTGCAATTACAAATACCGTCCAGATCGCGGACGAGAAGAAAGAAATGTTTCCAAAAAGGGTTTATAGGGAGCAGCACTGTATTCTTATTACGACGATTAAAAAAAAAATACATATGACAGTTTTCCATGAACGAAGGAGAATTTTGCCAACATGACTGAGGAAAACGGCCTTCCTCGTAAAATCGTAATGTAACTAGCTTCACAGAATTTACATTTTTGCACACTGGAATACTTGAAGTAATTGTAGATAATTATGAAAGCAAATTCAACGTAAATATTCAAGGGTTTTATTATGTATTGTTTTCATTATTAGGGTGACAGAACACAAAATATTCAGATATTAAGATTTTTAATGTCCATAGTAAATTATTTAAAGTCTACAAAATGTGCTGAAATGCGAGGGAAATATTTTTGAGTAGTGTAGTTTGTTGGCACAGGGCAAGCAGCACAGGCGCTCGTATATGAAATGTTGGTGGGCTTTGCACAGGCTTGCAGTCTTTCAAAAATCAACTCTGCTGAATTTAAGTATTTTTTCTATTAGGAAATAAAAAAATGTTACTATGCGTAGCATATTATTCTGCGTCTTTAAAACTGTCAGATCAAATTGAAATTCAGTTTTTCGTGCATTACAACACTTTACAACGAATTATGACACATACATAAAAAAATAGGTACCATATAAGCGCATAGAATAACACACATTAACACAAGACATACACTGATACATATCAATAACTTTACGACAAAACACGAAACAACACAACGCAAAGATTGATAAAGTTCATATTAACTAATTGGTTACTTTGGTTTTCAAAAAAAAAAAAATCTTAAACAGAAACTAAAATGGAGTATACAAAATAAATATGTAGATTTTAAAAGTTTTTTACCAATGAATGTTTGTAGATTATTCAAAAAGGGTTATAATTTTTTACAAAATTTGTAGTTACTAATGGTTTTAAAAGTGTCACTAATTCTATAATTGCAAGTTGAAATTCCTAATCCAAACTTAGATATTATGTCTGAAGCATCAAAAAATGGTAATAAAACGTATATAATAAAATGTGTATGACTGATTGAACGTATAGTAAATAGAACATGCAAATTAAATATATATAGTAATGTAGCATATTTAAAAAGAATTTAAAAGCCTGAAATTTTAAAATATTAATTTAAGAATTTTTTTCTGAATACTTTCAATACTATTACAACCAAAATTAGTTATTTAATTACAAATTACGACACAATATACTACTTCATAGCTAATCAATTTGATGAACAAAGTATACAATCAGATATTGATGACGAGAAAGTTATTAAAATATGACCTAAAATCATTAAGTGGTGAAAAATAAAAACTTGGCATCCACTTTAACTCGAAAGTATTAAAAGTGGACACCACGTTTAATGTCATTTCTTACTATGTGATAATTCTAATTAATTGAACTTCTAATACCATGAAATTGCATTTACAAATTTGACTGCAAAGCGTCTATTTGTAAGATAATTAAAACAACGCATTCTTTTAATAATAAGATTGGGTTGGATGGTATAAAAGGCTTTGCTCATGTTGAAATAAATAGAATATTTTATTTATATCTGGATGTTATACTGGCGCGCAGATATATATATATATATATATATCAATTCCGATTACAGTTTAAATATCATTTATTAAATATTAAAGAGTAGTTGAGATAAACTACTACAAATATGAAATTGAAATTGCATTTGCAAATTTGACTGAAAAGCGTCTATTTGTAAGATAATTAAAACATATACTGTGTGTTATAAAGACGATCTTCCTGATTGAAAACTACGTGGATTTTCAGAAATAATATTTTTAGGAATAAAATTAATGTCTATAAATTTTTTTTCGTCAAAAACGTTTAAAATACTACATAACAGAGGTATTGGTCAATAGTTTGTCAAAAATACTTCAAGAAAATAGGTTGAACACACAACATCGGTATACAACAACTCACAGACTGATACACACTTAATTCAAATATTTTATGTACAAACGCAATTTTTTTTTAATGTTTTAAATGTTTGAGCTTTATTTATAACATGTTGGAATGATAATGCTACAGTTACTAAAAACAAAAAGGCTACAAAACTAAAAAAAAAAAAAAAAATATTTTTGCAAAACTCCGTTCCCCCGGAGAAACCCCCGGAGAAACCCCCGGAATGGCCACCGCATGGGGAGCCCAAGAAAAGAAACGGGCTCCCCATTTGGAAGCCACCTGGAAGGTTTTTTTCTGTTCCACCCACCGTTTCTTTGGTAGCCTGACTTGTTAGAAGGGATTGTATTCCTACCAGAGAAAATGCCACCATTTTTTCTGGGCAATCCGCCTTGGAGGAGCCGGGGCGCGAACCCGGGTCCTACAAGTCACAAGGCAGGCGCTCTACCCCAGAACCAGTAGAGCGGATACTTGCAGTCTTCTTAACACTGATATGATGTTATTACACGTGCAGTAACATCTAACCTCGGTAACGAACAAATTTATGTGTTCTTATGTTGTTCGTTCAGAATTAATTATGTAATTTCATAACAGTGAAATATAATTTAAATAACTAGTCTGGCAATTTTTTAGTTGATTTCCTGCAAACAAACTTACAGTCCCGCTGTACAATAATTATATAGAACTATAGACTAGTAAAAAAAATATGTAAAGAGCTTGCACTGTCGATATTAAAGTTATTTTGAAAGAAATGTTAAATATTAAAAGAGTGTGTTTAGTTAAAATATGTGTGTCCTTACAAGCATGAAGTTATTGTACAACATTTTATTTATTTGGTTTTAAAGCCACAGAAAAGTTAACCTTATTATTTCACTTTTGGCTTTTTTTTTTTTACCGTGCTTAATATGCGCAGCTAATACTGGAAAGCTATTCAAACAACTGTTTGCAAATAGGCATTTTCCAAATCTTAAATTAAGTACTAAATCAATGATAGTGTTTGAGATGTCAAATTAAAAGATACATTTCTTACTGACATCGCCGGAATTTGAAGTAATGATAGTACTTACCTTAAATCGATCAGTTTGTGAAGACTAAGAATTTAGATAACACTAGTTTTGTGAGGTTTGCTTACGTATTGAGAAATATTCACATTATTTGAATACAACTATATTTTATTGGAACTTACAGTACTCTTGAGTACAGAATTCTTGGTAATAGCTTACATCAGGGTTAAGCAGGAGCATAAAAGATTTATTTTATACAATGAAACCTTCAGAAACTTAATTAAATCATCAGGATTATTAAAGATGAACTTCTTGAGTACACAACTACAGAAATATTTTATTTAATATTTGTGCACATCGCAGTGACATCGTTATTTAATTATTTGTAATTTTAATTGTAACAAAATTGGGATACGGTGTTTTTATTTTACATGTGTAATATTTCTACGTGTAATAGCATAAAACATGTATTATGTTTTAACTGTTACAGTATCAAAAGTTCATTTAATGGTTGTGTATGTTTATTTTCGTCCAAAAAAATATTTTGTACAAAAAAAAATATCATTCAACACTATTTCACTTTTCTTATAATTTTGTTGTTTTAATTTATTATTATTAGAACCTTCCCTTCAGTTCAACAACTTAAGTAGATATAATAATTTCGTTATGAAATTAAAAGCTCCATAATAACTACACTTATTATTTTGAGATTATTCCGAAATAATATATAATTTTATTTTAAATTAATTTTTTTTGCAAACGTACGGGTTTCAAATACCAAATAAATACTTTAATTTTTCCTATTTTAATGGTTCTTGGAATTGGGGAGATTGATAATATATATATATATAATTTAGGACATACACCAGTGTTGATTATAGTGTATGTCATAAGAAACCTCAATAACAGACAAGAAAGATAAATGTGCAAACATACAGAAAACAAGCGAAACTCAGGGAACATAAAAACATTTAAAACATAGACAGAAAATTACGTAGAAAGAATTGGTAAAAACATTATTTCTGCACAAACGAACACAGTGGGCTAACAAGAACAGTAAAAAAAGACGAAAAATACTTTGAACAACTTACAGAATTTATTTTTCAATACTTTTACAAAAGATTATAATATAAAATAATGACAAGGAATAGTTTGCAATACTAAAAGAAAGATATTATAACTTTGTACACCATATAGCTTTGGTTATTTTTGCACATCTGAAATACGGTTTATCGAGATATAACTGAGTATTTATTACAAAAATTGACTAATAATTTTATACTTTAATTGATGAGTACATTCGGTATTTTTTTTTTAACCATAGAAAAGATAATCGATTATATATTCAACAATTTGGCTTTCTTTTCTTTTACCGTGCTTAATATGCGCAGTTAATACTGGAAAGCTATTCAAACAAGGGTTTACAAATAACTTTTAAATATTGTAGGTACTGGGGCAACACAAAACATACATTGCAACACTATTTTGCAGTGATACAGTTATTTTCATGTAAATGTACAAATTAACAATTATCTAAGTTCCATTTACGGTGCACAGCGGCAAACAGAATAACCCAACAATGAAACTTAACAGATAAAATAAAAAAATAAAAAAAAACACGGACATACAGAGACGCACAGGTGAACCCAGCGATGTTACAAAACAGCGACGACAGCACAGGTGAACACGGTAAGCAACAGTTGAGTGACAAAACAGATATTTTGAAAACCACAACGATGGTAGCACTGAATAACACAGTATGTTTTTCCCAAGACAACAGTTGCGACGTTTTGGGAGAGAGATCTATTCCCTTCTTAAGGCACAACCAGACTGAGGTTTCTCATGACATAAATTTTAGTGAGTAATAGTGTATGTCCTAAACTACATCCTGAATTAATTTACCTATTATTTAAAATGTTGTTTGTCGGTTGAAATTTAATTCAATGAATAACACTGTTTTTGAAATTCACTTAAATACTAACGTTTTTTTGTGAAATAATTCATGCATAAGTTTAGTTTATCGTTTTTTTGATAGACATGAAGTAAAATAAACTCAATTGAATTGCCACCTCAGTACTATAGATGACTATACACCTGATGGTGATAATCTGTCGTGGAATTTCAAACATACTATATAAATAATGCAATATTTTACTTACTTAACCGTCGGTCGGTTGTCAGGTAATTGTATTTTCGGTCACTAGATTGCATTTCATTTCAACTAGTGACCTGGAGTTAAAACATTAATTAGAATCACAAGACTTTGTATGCTGCTTATTTATACAAATTATTTCTAAGATAATAGACATAATTTAATCATGTCGTTCGAGTATTAGGACAGTATGGTCGCGTTTTAACTTATGATAGTTTTACATTATGGCACTTTTCCGTCGCCCCCCAGCAGAATTTTTCAATTATGGTAGTCTTCCAGTTTGGTAGTCTTCCGTCGACCCCCGACAAAACAGGAGGAAATGTGCCATAATGGAGAACTACCATATTATTATTTTTACAGATCGTACTTATAAGTATACAGTGTTGCTTCTTATAACACATTTTTGGAAACATTTGTTTCTATTAGTGCGCGATCTATTGAGTTGATTTATGACTGGAACTACAGAAAATCATCATCAGAAGCGCTATCTGTAACCTTTTAAGTTAACCTAAGAAACAACAAGGGGGTCAACAGCGCTACCTAGCGATGTATTTTTTCACACTTCTTCGAGAGAAAAGCAGCTGTACTCATTTCATGGAGTGTATAAGAAAATATGGCAGAATTCCGCCTCGTCCTTTAAAATTATGGGAGTTTTACGTTATGGTAGTTTTCCGCCTTTTTCTAAGAGGTCAGGTGGAATACTTCCATTATGGTAGTTTTCCAGTATGGCAGTCTTCCGTCGCCCCCCTCCGTCGCATTCACGAAAATACACCTACCAAATGACAATGTTACATAACAAAAAATATATATAGGTACATATAATATTCCATCCGTAGATTAAGCGCAACCGGCGTCCCCCGCTGCAAGTAGTACCGTTTGCGCACGCAAGAAGGCAGCACCAGGAACACAACATCGTTCGCGCCAATGTCTGTAGATACAACGTCGTTTCATCGGCAGAAAAACAAACGAGTTCGGATCGTTCGGGAGTTTCCTTGATATGACGTATTTGCTAGACCTTTGCATGTACACAAAATAGTGAAATTTGATTGTTTATTGATTGATTTTTGGTGAAATGAGTTGGAGAATTTTGATTTAAAAAATAATAGGGACGCGATGTTCTGTTTATGTTAAATATTTTTCAAAGGAATAAAATGAATCTGTACATTGCACTTATCACTGACATGGTGGTAAAGCCACGGAATTTATATTGTTCCTCACTCTTAAATTAATGTAATATATTTCTGTAGACACCATTATACGGTGTGCTGAGCTTCAGAAGAACCCATCACAAGATATCCTAGTGGGTCTGTTTACGGAGAAAAAAAAAGTACTCTGAAGTCAGATTATTAATTTTTTCTGGATATTTTTTAGACGAATGAAAATGGTTAAAACGCGGATTTTCACAATAATATTTCAGCATAAACTCCCGCTAAAGGTTCTTGGAGTGGTTTCCCTATTCAAGGAACTTGCAATACATTTTTATATTTATTTCTCCGCCATTTAATGTTATGGTTACCATTAAAATCTCATCGTTGGTCTATGCACGACGTGATGACTGCGCTTTGAGCTTAGAGGCGATACCGCACCAGAAGCACCAGCGGGCGTCCAACTTACACAAACTCAATCCAGGCTAGGCGGGGCCCCTTAACGTCTCCCCAATATCAAGGTCATAAGAGACGCACAGGAGTGTGAAGGGTGGGTGGAAGACAGAAACTACGAGAGTTAGAAGCGACGGAATGCGTTCAGTGGTAATGAAAAAGAAGTATCACGAGAAAACACATCAACCAGCTGACGGCTACCAGAATGGCGGAAAAAACAGCGAGAATAAGTATCGAGAGTCGTAGCAAATGTCGAAATTAAAAAAATACCTTCGCATCGTGGACATTAATAACACGCTATTTAGACAATAATATATATATATATATATTTTCACTATTAAATAGTTGGTAGGGGTGAACAGTTCTAAAATATTTTTGTGGCAGCCACGAGTCTTTTTTTTTTTGCAGAACTGTGTGGCGAAAAAAACCTTCAACTTCTCCACAGATCATGCGATTTTCAATAACTATTGATGAAGGGGGAAAAAACTTTTTTTTTACCTTCAGTGGGGGGATCGGTACGGAAGTTCACGAAGAAACTTTCAGTCAGTTTTAAAAAAAAAAGGTTTCGTCACCGGCTACAGCAAAGGGCTTATAGAAAAAAAACGCAGGCCCGTGTGATCGGCTGATAACTGCAGCTGGCTTTCCCCGAGTACATGCTTCCCGGATCCCACGTGACGCCATCGAGCATGAAGAGGGGTAAGGAGGAGGGGGGAAAGGCAGGCGCGCGGCACTTGACGGCTCGTATGAGAAATTCCGCCGAAATCGGCTTACGGAGCGAATTATGAAGCGTGCAAGAGGATTAACTGCGCCCTGAGCAGAGAGTTTTCAAACTCGGTTTACATCCACGTCCCAAGTCAAGCACGTGCTGTGCGGAACGTCAAGTCCGCTATGGGTTCTATGCTTGGGAAAATGGGGGGGGAAAAGGGGGGGGGGGGAGGATTTTCCGCAGGAAAACACCCGATTCCTTAGTCTCAAGACTGAGGAGCGTGATGACGAAGAAGTTTCACTCGCATCACAACAGAACTTCCGGCGTTTAGTAAATATTGCCTGTCGACTAGAAAATTGCAAATTCTCCAGTCACCTACTCAGGGGTGAATTTGTATTCCTGGGGCGGGATGGTAAGTGCGACACTCGCTGGTGCTTCTAGCGCGGAATCGCCTCTAAGAGCAATGCTCATAACTGGCGCGCGGTCTTCTCGTCCTGCAAATGGCAACTGTGAGATCTGAGCGGTAAACACTACAACATAAGCCGGGCAAATGAAGATAAAGGTATAAAGGAGATCCCTTGCGTGCTTTCAAGAATCTGTGCTGGAAGTTTCATGCCTAAAAAGGTTATCTGAAAACACGCATTTTAGAGCTTTTCACTATTCTAAAAATTTACAGTTTACAAACTGAATACGTAAATAGAACTACCCATTCGCCCTCAGAGCATTCTCAAATGCTTATCGTAAACAGACCCCACTCGGATATATTGAGCAGTTAGTTTACAAATCACGTGTTTTTTTTCTGAAGCTCTGCGCACCGTATTTGCGCCGGGGTAGGCGAAGGGTCTCAGTTCTTAAACACTGGATTCGCATTCAAGATATTTAATGTTCGAATCCAGAACCACCCACTTTTTCCCCGAAATCATCCCAGGTCGTTATAAAGCACGACGCGACCTCCCCATATCCTCATAAGTCCCCCCCCCCCCCCCCCCCCGGGCTAACCCAGACACATATACGGTGTGCCTAGCTACAGAAAATAACAACATGTCAGTATTAAGAAGACTGCAAGTATCCGCTCTACCACTCTGGTTCTGGGGTAGAGCGCCTGCCTTGTAACTTGTAGGACCCGGGTTCGCGCCCCGGCTCCTCCAAGGCGGATTGCCCAGACAAAATGGTGGCATTTTCTCTGGTAGGAATACAATCCCCTGTAACAAGTCAGGCTACCAAAGAAACGGTGGGTGGAACAGAAAAAAACCTTCCAGGTGGCTTCCAAATGGGGAGCCCGTTTCTTTTCTTGGGCTCCCCATGCGGTGGCCATTCCGGGGGTTTCTCCGGGGGAACGGAGTTTTGAAAAAATATTTTTTTTTTTTTTTTTAGTTTTGTAGCCTTTTTGTTTTTAGTAACTGTAGCATTATCATTCCAACATGTTATAAATAAATCTCAAAAATTTAACACATTAAAAATTTTTTTTGCGTTTGTACATAAAATATTTGAATTAAGTGAGTATCAGTCCGTGAGTTATTGTATACCGACGTAGTGTGTTCAACCTATTTTCTTGAAGTATTTTTGACAGTTAAATTTTAGTCACAAACTATTGACCAATACCTCTGTTATGTAATATTTTAAACGTTTTTGAGGGAAAAAATTGGTTGTCTGTAAAGTCGGTTTACGGACGATAGTTTAACGTGACAACTTCATGACAAAACATTGATGATATGATTGCATACTTTTATGAATTAAATTGAATCATTTTTATTGAATTATCACTATTTTGTATGGATACAAAGAAGGACTGAAATGAAATCTACAATTTAATTGATAAATTTACTTTTATTTGCACTCATCAATTCAAATATGTTTATTATTTTAACTATAACTTTTATACATGTTTGCTATTTAACTTCTTCCAGTCTGAGTTATTGTGTTAAGGATAGGACGATGATAGAAACAGCAGGAAACGAATGGGAGTGTTTGAAGTTTAGTGCGCCTCGAAAAAGTCAAATCGATGGTTGTTCCAATCGAGTGGAAGAGAGATAGATGCGGCGCAAGCGTACAATTAGCGTAACGGGACACAGCGTAACGGGACAAGGTGCGTTACGGGACACTTTTTCGTGCGTGCAGCCGGCGTTCATCGATTTATTAGACGCTGTCACGTCAAAAAACACGCTTTTAAGAATACGCTAAGGTCCGATGAGGAATCCTTTTTCCAGATTTAATTTTCAAACAGTATTTTTAGAAGAGTGAAATTGGCTGAACAGAATAAATTTTTTTTTTGGCATGAAACATCTGGTACAGTTTTTTTTGAAAGCGCTCGTAGGAACATGGAAATGCACCTTTATTTTTCATTTCTCCGCCATATAACGACGTTGTGGATAACGCTCAAATCTCATAGTTGCCCCATGCACGACGAGAAGACAAAGATTTGCGCTTAGAGGCGATATACCGTGCCTTGTGCACCATGCGAGCTTCGGCACTTGTCAACAACCCGCCTCACCAACAGAAATTACACCTCTTTGAAAACGGGGGAAAAAAAAGGTTGGGCTCCTCGATACGAAAACAAAAAAATCACACAACACTGGGATTTTCATCAGCGACGCGGTGAGTTACTGTCAGGTACTCTGGGACGGCGCGGCGGTGTGCTGAGAGTCGCGAGCAACAGTATCGTCGAGGGTTGAAGAGGGGTAAGGGGAGCGGTGAACGCTTCTAAACACGCGCCAGCTTCAGACCGCCAGCTTCAATTATTCAGCGCCACTCACCGCGTGCATTATTGACGAGCGCGGAATCTCTCCGGCGAGCCGGTGAAAGTACACGCGCCGGCAGGTGCTGAGAGTCGGCGCGGCCAAACGGACAGTCCCCGTCGTGAATGACGATGGGTTCATAGTCCCCGGGAAGGGAATTGGGGAGGCTGGTCTGGCTCCCTAGCCATCTCCACGGGCAAATTAGAAAATCACAGCCTAGAAGTAACTCAGAAACACACACAAACTAAAAACACACAACTTAGAAACACGCAACTTAGACACACACCATTTATAAACACGCGACTTAGAAACACGCGACTTAGAAACGCACGACTTAGAAACACACTGCTTAGAAACACACTAATTATAAACAAGCTACTTAGAAACACGCAACTTATAAACACATAGAAACATACAACTCAGACACACAATTTAGAATTATCGCATAGTTCGTACCACATAACTTAGAACATGGATAACGCAGAAAATTCTATATTGAGTGTTTCTGTGAGTTAATGACATCGCACAGGAAAATGAAACAGCGTGATCACGCGAGATGATTCTAAATCCGTGTCCGAATCCAAGTACGTTATCTATGATGTACCTGCGACCCTTCCACTACTCTACTTGACCTTGATATGAAGCTATAGGGCTGGTCGGGACGTCAACAATCCTTGATCTCTACACATGGTATTAGCCAGCTAAAAAGGTTGTTAACATTTATTTTTATCAATAAATGAATATAATCCCAGAGAAAACAATTTGGCTGAAAATTACAAACCAATTAATTTATTGAATTTTACTTTGTTAGTTAAGTTACGACCTATGCATGTGTGTATATATATGTAAAATCTTACACACTAACCTGTTAAAAAAAACACATGATCATTATGAAGGTTCATCCTGGTAAAATATGAAATTAAAATTATTTTACTAGTCATTTAATTACTTAAGTGTTCAATCTGATTCAAAGCTTTCATTATGGTGAAGTTTAGTTTATCTGGAAGAACGCGAGAAGTAGCACTCCTACGTACTTCACTCCCGGTTCGGAACGCACTCGTGATGTTACTTCATGGGACAAGTAGCCTACGTATAAGTAAATACTTCAGTCGATTTCGAACACACGGCCATGGGCGTTCGCCACTGGCTTCCACTGCGTCGAGGCGAAAAAAACAAAACATTACCTTAGAGTGAAAAAATATATAAATAAATGCTCCTTGGTTCAAAAGTCAGACGCTCTCACTTTTTTTAATTAAAAAAAAACTTTTATTAATTTATAAACGTTGGCTTGTTCATAGTTTCCATCTCCAACTAACCAACCATTGACTTGTTACTGATGACAGTTCGACAGATTTTTTTGGTAGTGCAAATGATTTTTTTTTTACGTTTTTTTGTGACCAACGTAGACGATACGAATTCACAGCCATGCCTAACTCTGGACTCTAACCCGGGACTTTATGCAGGGAAATCCGGCGTTTCTCCGACTGCACCACAGGGATCGGCATCGCTGAGCCAACAGCTCGACTCCGTGATAAACGTTTAGTTTGAAAAGCACATAAGCGTAGAAAATTGTTTGTTGTGATGTTTTTTTTTTTCTTCTTTCATCCCGAAATATATATATATACCGAAAAATATTGCACAACGCGGCTGAGTAGATGGGAAAAAAACTCTGAAATGGAAATTTACATCCCAACCGCCAAAAACGTGGTTACAATAGTTATGATAAACACAATTTGGTTTTCTACAGTTAATTATGGACAAATAACTCCGTTTGATCAACAATACTTCAGTACCCACCCAGATAATTATTTATTTAAAAAAAAAAGCATTATGGTAAATATATATGAGAAATTCATTAAAAACATTATTATTCTTCCGTGTCACAAAAATTTACTGGAAATAAGGATGCTACTCGTTGAAATAATTTTACGACATCGAAATTTCGCTGTGGTCCGTTATGATAAATGATTTCATAATTTCTCTATTATCATCATTTCTCTATTATTTTATATAGACTAGTTCTTCGGTTCTAAATTTAAGGTGTATAACAGCCGTGGAAAACAATAAAATATATTTATAACTTATATATTTTTTTCGGGATGAACCTGAAGCCGAACTCACAAATAATCCTGTATAATAGAAAAAAAACACGTGAAAATATAAAATTAAAACGGTTTAAACAGATGGATAGCCATTTAACCATTTTGAATTAACGCTTTTTAATATCGAAACACCATTATAACTAAAAACAAACAACCCCCTCGCACAAGAATTCATTTACGCAAGACAATATTTACATGCTAGGAAACCGCACATACAGAGACACACTTTCAAATTAAAATTACAAATTAAAATGGAATGGTCTAGGATTAAATTTGGAATTAAAATTCAATGCGGGTGAAACCAATCCTTGGGCCTGCGTGCGTAACCGTACGATGTAAATATAAATTTAAAAAAAAAGTTTTATGCGGTACGGCGCGCATTGTTGGGGAGGAAACGGAACGCAACTAAGGAGCCTGAGGTATAGCCTGTGCCAACTGAGTCTTGTTCCCACGGTGCACAGTTCATCTTCAGTAGAACCACAAGCCTTTTGATGTCCGAGCGTCCACCCGATACTGCAGTGCCGTGTCTGAGGACACGAACATCAACCAGCCTCACCAAGCCACCTACCTACCTGGGCACACATGCGGAGAAGAAGAAGAAGAAGAAGAAGAAGAAGAAGAAGAAGAAGAATTTACAACAGAGTGGAGTCGGTTCACGAAAAGCATTTTAAGAATACGCCGGCGGCGAATGAATAGTTCTGTTTTTTTTTGTTTTTTTTTAATTGTATTTTTAGAAGAGTTTAAAATTTCTAAAACGCGTGTTTTCAGAATGATTTCCACGCGTGAAAAACACCCGGTGCAGCTCTTGAAAGCACTCAAGGGACTCGCATAAATTTTTCATTACATATCTTCGGTCTCACTATCTCGCAGTTGTCCTACGCACGACACAGCCTTGCGCGCTTAAAGGCGATACCACGCTAGAAGCAACCGGCGAGCTTCGCACTTACTATCCCGCCTCACCAACGCAAATTACATGCAGGTTTTGGGAAAACATATTTTTTTTCATGCTGTACTAAAAATAGTTTTAAGGCAAAGGCTACGTAAGAAAAAGGATTGTACATGACTTCATATGATAGGCCTGACATAGTATTTTGACTCTTAAGTTCCTGAAAAAAAACATTAAATAAGGTTTTTTTAAGTAGAAAAGGCATTTTTTTTAAAAAAAACAATAAGATATGGTTAGGTCATGAATTTAATTAAAATTATGTGGGGAAAAAACATGAAATAAATGAAGCAAAATAGTTTATAAAACTGCCTTATTGCTACGGGCTTTGAATATATATACTGTATAGAAGTCGCGAGTGGATAGGATTTACTCTACGTTTTTCAGAAGCGTATGAAGAGCAGCTTGGGAACTTCACCGCTGCAGTGCGCTGCCGTAACGCCCTGTATCGTCTTAGTTGTTATGTACACGTTAGAGCGCAGCACTGTCGCCCGCTGTCATTCCCCGCACCCCCCATCTATCATTCATTGCAGCTCAAGGTCGTTCAACGGGAGGGGGAAAGGGTGTTTGAAGAGTTCGACACTTGTCCGCTAGGGACCACCACAAGTCGATGCCCTAGAGATGGTGGCGATTGCGGCGGTGAATTAACCAACTACCTCAAAACCGTAATAGAAGTTTTAACCTGGGCTGGCGACTTCTATACAGTATATATATTCAAAGCTACGGGCGACGCAGGAGCGTCGTCCACGTACAGTGGTAACGACCCGAGCGAGTTCCAGGAGGATGTGATGGGTACAAAGGAATGAAGGGGCGGCGGGGTATGTGTTACCCCCCCCCCCACATCCCTTGCCAACCTACAGCAGCCCCCGCGGGAAGCCGAGAGAGAGGCACGTGAGTGGCTGCGCCATTAGCGTCACGCGGCGCCCGCCCCCGCAACTTGCAGGGGAACCCACCCTAGGGCCGTCCAAAACTTAAACCACCCCTTCGAGCCCCGTCAAAGTCCCCCGCAGGGATACACCGGGTGCCCGGAGCGACCGTATGCCGGAAACCCAGTCCTAGGCCGTGTTCAAAAAAAAATACTGCACTCTTAAAAAAAAAAAAAAAAAATTAACGTGACACCGTCTAGTAAATCGATGAACGCCGTTACGCACATTGTCCCGTTACGCTGTGTCCCGTTGCGCTCATTGTACGCTTGCGCCGCATCTATCTCTCTTCCACTCGATTGGAACAACCATCGATTTGACTTTTTCGAGGCACATTAAACTTGAAACACTCCCATTCGTTTCCTACTTTTCCTATCATCGTCCTATTCTTAACAGAATAACACAGATTGGAAGAAGTTAAATAGCAAACATGTATAAAAGTTATAGTTAAAATTATCTCTTCGTTGAAGTAATAAACATATTTGAATTAATGAGTGCAAACAAAAGTAAATTTATCAATTAAATTGTAGATTTCATTTCACTCCTTCTTTGTATCCATCCAAAATAGTGATAATTCAATAAAAATGATTAAATTTTATTCTTAAAAGTATGCAATCATTTCATTAATGTTTTGTTATGACGTCACATTAAACTATCGTCCGTAAACCGACTTTAGAGACAACCAATTTTTTTTATGAAGTACGCTGGTTACAATTTATCCATGGATCTTCGTAAATTTATCGTTATGTTCGTAAAAAAAAAGTTTACGAACTTTGAACATAATCAACAAGAATAATTTTGGCATATAAATTCAAATTTAAAAACTGGTTAAGACTCATGTACATATTTATTAACATTTAACCGTGTTCCATTTTTAAATAGTCCTAACTACATAGGCTACTTACACGTTAATAACAAATCGTGCTCAGCAATGTGGCGTCTACTTTCTCATTCTGCTTACTTGCTAATGTGCTACTTCTCCTTGTTGTGGTTTGAGTGTACATAAATTACGTGTATAGTAGTAGCAACTGCTTTAGCTATGCTATGACTGGATGTAAAATATGTGCAGGACCACATATGCAGAACATATGCTTAAGAAAATAAACACTACATTTACTTGTGTGCACGTAATTAATCTTAATTATTGAGTAATGACTGTATGGTACTGGGGTTTCATATTTGTTATGTTCGGTCGCTCAAAAAGTACAAGTTCAACAGTGTTAAACGTAAATATAAAATAATGACCTTGAACGGGACAAACACCCTTAAGCTACATCATTCCAGATGGACAAAGTAGTTTTATTTTCAAGAAAACAAAGATGGTTCCGTAAGATACAGAAAATTTCTAACGAAAACAGGAGGAAAACGACCGAATTGACTGTACTTTATACAACAATTTTTTTTCTTTAAATGTGCAGTAAATCTTCACGGCAACGTCCTCTACTCATGAAACACCCGTTCTGTGTCCAGACTGTACAATGACAAAGGCCAAGAAAGGCCTCACCAAGAATAGGGACATATAGGTAAATTTTAATATGCGAGCCATCTAATGGATAATTTTGATATCAGTTTTTGTAAAGTGATTCTGTCTGAATTCTTTATCTTCCCGTGCACACGACACATGACTTATGGAATCTGTCTCCAGTTGGAATGAACGTCACCCAGATGATTATGACATTCACGGCGGAATCATCGATGTAAACCAAAACGAAGCTCCGAAAAATTTTAACCAGAAATTAAAACACCAGAAACTTTTTTAATTAATCCGGAGAAATGAGTTTTGGATCTCAAAGTTTTAATTAAGTCTCTTCCCTGTATAATTGAACTAAATCAACGGGAAAGAACAGGTCTGATTTGATTCAAGGCGCCGTAAGTAATATTTTAGAAGGGAGACACAGCTTCTTTATCAACTTCATCTTATGTGTAGGTTTATAAAATAATGATTACCTAGATTTAAGCACACTATGTTGCTATTGCCATTATACCGCAGATTATTTTGACTGACTTCCTCTTCCTACACAAAGACACCATCACAAAATTCTGCGAAATGAGTTCCGTAAAAGTTGTCTTAATTTAGAAAAAAGTTGTAAATTGGTAAAAGTTCAGGCAACTCACGAAGTGGTTTTTTAATACAAAACGGGCCACTTCACATTATGCATTACATCTGACATGAACATATTAAAATTCTAGCCAAAGCGTTTGCGCAAAACGAAACAATTTTGCAGAAAACATATGTGAAAGTGTTAATGGTTTTATAGTCTTAATAGTGAAAAACAGTCTTAAAAATTCTGGATGTATATCAAGTGACGTTCCTGTATGTTTTCAATATCAAAATCGCGTTATATGCACAAAATACAACTTGAAATCAACGTAATAAACAAAAAAAAAATTCTCAAATAAGGAAAACTACATAATTCAATTAATTATCATGCTAAAAATGAACTTTAGTAAATGTAAATAAGGCTTATGAATTTAACGGTTCAAATAAGAGCACTTCCCGAAGATGATTAGTCTACGTCTGTAAATAATACAAACATATGCCTACTTGCATTAAATATAACTACTGGACTACACAAATTATATTATGGGAGTTACAGCTAATTTACTGTTTGTTTTCTTCAAAAACCTTCCCCATTTCTACACCTTTAATCGGATATTGCCCATTAGCGAACTCGACCGAGATTTTCCACTACTAGATTTTATGTATCAGTTTGTAAGTGATTTGTGAAAAATTGCGGCAGTTATAGAGTCCACAAAATTGTGATATATTATATGTGCGTGTCTATATATATATATATAAATTTAGCTTCCGTATGTATTTGGCCGCAAAACTCGGAAAGTATACGATGGTTTGGATTGAAATTTTTACAGAACATTGCATCTTAACAGAAGAGTGTTTATATGAAATAAAAGTTTGGGAAAATCCACCGGAAAAGTCGGAAAAAAAAGTTTCTATAACTAAATATCATGGTCACCCAACTTAGTTGTGACCACGCTCGACGATGCTGTACCATATTGTCGAAGTTCAAGCACATCAGGCTACTCGACCATTGTGCCTTGACGACTATAATTTACACAAATATGCATGGTTGAGTGAAAGAGCCATTCTAGCGGCTAAAAATGTTGACGTACACGATATGAACAATAGTATTATAAACAGAATCGAAGGTGAAACAATGACATACAAATCTATTGATTCAGTAGTGCACCAAAATGAAGCAGTGAACTTTCCAACGGAATTTCTCAATTCACTCGATGTTCCAGGATTACCACCACATATTTTGAATTTGAAAATTGGTGTGCCAATTATATTGCTTCGAAATATCTGTCAGCCTAAATTATGTAATGGTACACGATTAGTAGTTAAAAAATTAATGGATAATCTTATTGAAGCAACAATTTTGATTGGACTTCATAAAGGTGAAGACGTATTACTTCCACGAATGCCACTTATTCCGACAGATATGGCGTTCGAGTTCAAACGACTTCAATTTCCAATACGCCTTGCGTTCGCTATGACCATCAATAAAGCACAAGGACAATCTTTGCAAGTGTGCGGTTTGAATTTAGAAAATGAATGCTTCTCTCATGGACAGTTATATGTCGGGTGCTCCAGAGTCGGTAAACCATCTGATCTATATGTTTATGCAAAAAATGGGAAAACAAGGAATGTAGTCCTTCCATTAGCTTTACAATAAAAATATTTAAGCTAAACACATTTTTATTTCTTCTATTACATTCCACAGCCATGCACAGTAAAATATTAAATTAAACAATAAATTAATATTAAACTGTGCCACAGCAAAGCGTGGCCGGGTTTAGCTAGTATATATATATATATATATATATATATATATATAAATAAACTTTTGATTTGAAGATGTTTTGGGTGTCTATGGACCATGAAACTAAAATATATTTTTAAAAAATCCAGAAGTCGCACCATGATAACGGTTACAATAGGTAGATAGTAGGCCTACCTATTTCTTTAATCTACCTAAAATGTGAGCAAGTCTTTCAGTTCTCGCCAGTAGTGTGTAAACATCGGTAACGAGCAGATTCATGTGTTCTCATGTTGCCAATACACTTATAATACGAATCAAGAACACGAAATTTAACGTATACTTCTTAAAAATAATGCCGAGTGTGATAAATGTACGATCTTCAACTATAATTCATAACGCGTAGTTATTAAGGTTTTTTCTATTTTAAAAATACCTATAATTTATTAGCCAGGAAGATTGAACCGGAACAAGGCGTCAAAGATATTTAACATTTTGTTAGTTCTGTATTAGCATTAATAACGCCGTGATTTCTTTTAATTATTTTTCATATTATAAGTTGCAGTCCAATAGATACCTACATTAAAACAAAAACCAAACCTGAAATATTAAAAAAAAACGTATTATAACACTAAGTATGTGTATGTATTTTTATTTGTTTTTGCTTAAACGACAGAAAACAGTCTGTAAATATTTCCTACAAACAAATCTTAACCTTATTGAGCTGATTCAACATTTAAGATTTAACAGTAAATATTTCATCACGAAATTGTACTAATTTTTATGGCACCGAATATAATGTAGGCTAACAATTTCTGGTGAGTCTAAGTATGACGAACACTGTGCTATCTCTACAGTTCAGTGCTAACTAAGGATTGTCAAAATTGTAATGCGTATTTTTTAAACTATCGTTACTTATTTTTATTTGGCTATAAATTATAACATAAAGCATTAAAGGATGTTTGTACTAGTATAATTTATTATTTTATTTTTAAATATCCATGCGGGGTTGTGAATTCTGCGATGTTCACGAAAGCAATTCAATAAGGATTGATCATGCGGGTCCGCCATTTTTTTTTTTTTTTTTTTTTAATTTCTGTGATTTCCACGGAGGGCAGCACCGTGGTACACATTTCCGATCCGATCGACTTCCGTTCCTGTCACAGAATTGAAATCCTACCAAATGCCGTACACCGAAGAGCCAAGATGTTTACTCACAAGAAAACAACTGAAGTACAATAGTGGCCGAGGGAGTGTAGCTAGGTCTAGCCGAATCGCAAGAGAAAAAAAAGGGTGGAAAATTTTTTTTTCCCACGGAAGATTCCCACCCCGTGACCACAGACAGACAAACAGACAAACAAAAAAAAAAAAGCCTCCGGGGATATAAAGGAGGAGGCGGGAGGAAAAGCACAGTTTCACGTCCAACGTAGCTTGCTTACTGCCCAATAACCATTACTCCGCGCCATTTACCGCGCGGCGCAGGCGGCAGAAAAGTTGGACGAGGGGGGGGGGGGGGGGGGGGCGGACGCGAGATGCAGAGATTGTGTGTCTGCTCGGATGGCGGCAGATATGAGACCAGACGTAGGAAGGAGGTGGGAGGCGCGAAGAGGGAAAAAAAAAAAAACAACCCGAGCAAAAATGAGAGAGCCTCCCCACCAGGCCGAACGAACGTCTACTTTAAGGCTCGGTATCAACCGCCATGTTGATTTCCCCCCCCCCACTTTTATTGAACTCGATACCTCCCTCGAATTTCTTGTTCTGTCATAAATATTTTGATATTATATTATATAATATACTTAGCGTAAGCATGTGCGGTGGTCCAGTGGTCACATATCTGTTTTTTTTTTTCTTATCTATATTTTACCTGTCACGGGTATGACACTACTCGTGTACAGAAACACGCGAGTATTCAAATGCACCGTTGTGTCAAAAATTTCAAAGCATTCGGTGAAGAAATGTTTTGAGATTTAAGATTTTATAATGGACAAACATTAAAAAAAAAAAAAAATTTATTTACATAGAAGAGTATACTTTATATACAGCTGCGATTTGTTTTGCTAAGCAGTTTTGACTTCCAACTTCAGAACAGACTACCCACCCACCCCACGGTGCTGAATGCCTCGTCGTGTTCCCAAGACGCACCGAGGAGTTTTGGTTGCACGTACTACGAGACGACGACCTTACGTGCTGGCTGATCTCCGCGGACGCAAGAGAACTTCGCCGACGGCGAACTCACGAGGAACCCAGCCCTCCCCTCCTCCCACTCGTCACACAACCAAACAGCAGTTTGCTTAACTGTGGGCCGTAAAAGAAATAACGCCACTAAAACCAAACCACGCCCGCCGTTAGCAAACTTATGCGACGAAGAGTTGAGCTCTGGGTGGAAAAGGGGAAAAGGGCCGCGGACAAGTGAAGGTAAGGGACAGTAAACTTTACAACGTCTCGACCCAGCAGTACTGCGGCGGACTGTGCGCCCTACTTGTGCGTTAACCGCAATGACGCGACAAGCAAAAGATAAACGATTACACGTAAGACCGTTACACACGCTGGTGTACCGTTTACGATCTGTCGTCGATACTCGTAAATGCAAATATTTTAAAATAAGTTTATTATTTACAACACTTAAAAGTAAATTTAATGTTAAAAGTATTTGTATAAAAGTTTAAGAGAAAAAAACATTAGTTTAAATTAATATATATATTAGTTTCTTAAAATAAGTTCGTTATTTAAAGCACTATAATTAAATAATGTGCAAGTAAAGACTTACAAAAGTTTAAGAGAACAGTTTTTTTTTTGTTTATTTAGAGTAGGTATATATATAATTTTTTTCTTCTTTTCTAATAAAAATGTTGATTATTTACTATACCAAGTCTAAAGCTTTATTACATATTATCTAATGTTACAGTCAAAACTGATAAAAAATATTTTTTCGTGGTTACCTTAGTGAAAAAAACTTAAGTTATTTGATTAAAAAAAGGTGTTAGAACAAAAATTATCTAATAAAATTTCTAAGTTATTAATATTTAATTTTTTTCGCTTGAAAAATGTATGATTTTTTCTGATACTTATATTCGCAAAATATTCCTGTGAATGCGAGTGTCAAGAAATATGCGAATATTCGGGAATTTGAATGCGAATATTCTTTAGATCACTAGTATTGTTATTTTTAACCAACATGTTTGAGAGATATAATTTAACGTTCATTCTGAAAAAAAAAAAATGTGCGTGAACACATTCGAAGATATCACAGGTAAAATTGAGTAAACATACTCTTTTAAAATATAAAAAAAAAAATATTTAATAATATTACCAAAGCACCAGTCCAACCATCATTCGAAACCTAATTTCTGTCGCTCATTTCAGTAACTTCTTGCCCGCGAGGAGATGAGAAGAGAAAATCAATCCCGATCAGATATTCTGTCGCGTCCTGTGAATTTTGTCGCACTGACGTCACAGACGTGTCGGACGTGGTTGGGGAATGAAAGTGTTTTCATTCGCGTCGCGTCCGTCGCGTCCATCGCGTTCATCGCGCCGCACCGTCGCGCTATTGAGATTTCAGCCATCACCGGCGCGAGTTGCGCATCTGAAAAATATCCCCAAACTTAAACTGATCTGGCCCGTAGACTATTGAAAACTAAATCTTTTTATTTTTGTCTTCTGCTCTAGACTTCATAACTGCGATGTTCCGAAATTGGCGTTGCGTCTCGAATTGGATTTTAATAAGAAAAAAAGACTAGTAGTGCGAGATCAATTTTTCGAAATGTAACACTAAGATCTTGTGAAATTTTAACAAAAAGATTTCACGTTTAAAATAGATTCCAAAGGAAACTACCAAATTATTTAGTATCATTTTAAGTCCTCGCACACACTAAATGCTCTGGATGGCAATATGATAAATCGGCGGGAAATATAACAGATTAAAAAAAAATAGTTCAAAACTACGAAACTGTAACATCTAAAACTTACCATTAGGAACCAAACAACCCATTTACCAACATAAAAACCAATATAAAAACTGTGCATGTCCTAGATATACTTAAAATGTGTAACGAAGAATGCTGTTCCGAGCAATATAATGGCGCTGTTTTGTGTGCATCTTCCTCAGTCCCAAAAGCCCGAGTTATTTACGTCTAACCACAGTTAAAAATATGTTTACGACCAGTGCCCGTTACTTTGTACCCAGACAAACACATTTTTTTATGAAGGCGATGACAGGCGAATAGCTACTTTACGATCTTCATGCATCGTATATTTTCCAAACACAGAGACGAAGTGTAATGTCGGAATTCGACAAAACCTTAAAAAAACAATACATACGAATGAACTTACACTGTACAAAACTTTCATGAGATTGCATTTAAAATATAATGTTAATGATTTAAAATTTGTGGAGTGATTTTTAAAAACAAATACTACGGTTTGTGCAATTTTAAATCAATTATTATAATAACCAAAATGTACCACGCATATTCATATTTAATGATTGTAATTATTACAATAATTAACGTGTTACTGACATATTTTTACATCTATCCGAATAAATAGGTGTAAAAATACACTGAAATTAATGAAAAGACTGCTCCCGTGCAAATTGTTTACGGTGTATGAATGTCTTCAGCTCATGAAATTCATGTACTTCACCGTTACCGCGAACATTGAATGGGCGTCATTAAATTTACAATGAAAATAGTGCTTAAAGGCCAGTTTTACGATTCAGGTCATAATTATATATTTTCATGATACGCTACTAAAATTATATACTTTCAAAATGTCCATGATACGGAAAACAATACATATCTTGCACAGTTTTTGCGTATTTAGCTGTCGAGTGTCGAAATCACGTTCTTCTTTGGAACGTACACATCAGGAGAACTAAATGAAGTGAAGAAATGAAATACTTCAGAATAAAATTAGATACAATTAACTACTTCGGAATGCATTACTCAACTCTAACTTGGGTGTCAAAAATGCCGGAAATCACAAGAAATACCGCTTCGTTTGAATATATTTTTAAAACGAACGCTATAAAACACACCGCATATGCAAAGCTGTAAAAGATTAAACTTTCAAGTTCAAATTTTATGATTTACAAAAAAATGTAATCATTTAGATATCAACACGTACAGAAACGCGTAAGTGATTACGTCGGTAAAAATTATTAAAAAGTAAAATTATACTTGTTTTTAATGAACTCCTGAAAGTAGCTTTATTATTAAGATAAAGTAATTATATAACTGAAAAGTTTATGGCCCCATAAGGAAACATTTCACATCATACGGGTTAAGATTCTTACACTGTCACGTTACAGACGATTATTTTCTTGAGAGTTCTTGTCCTAGTACTATATTTCTAACTAATTTAACCCAATTAGTTAAAATTCTTGAAAAAATACACTAATAGGACATGACAGGAAGGAAGTAATAAATCAGGCAGAAAAGCTGCTATGGAATTAACCACGTTTGGTTTCACGTAATCCGGACGAACTTACTAAAAAGAAAAACGAAATCTTGCACGCCAGAAGTGTTCCGAAACTTCGGAAAACTGCCTGTTCCTTAACAAAATTTAAAATAAAAAAGGCGCACATACATGCATGCATGCAAGCAAGCAAGCAAGCAAGCAGCCAACGAAAACGTATCCCATCCTTTCTATCTCGTGCAGTTCTCGTGGCAAACAAATGACACAAGAAGTGGAGCAACGCCGAATTTTCCGGGACATTTAGCAGCGCGATACGGACGAACTACGCGAGGGATTCTGGAGGGAAAACAAAAGCTTACGGGAAGAAGGCATGGGCAAAAAGCTTCAACATACGAGATCGTAACTCCGGGGTCGTATTCACGTCCCGCTGGGCAACCCTCAAGATATATACACATATATACATAAACCCACTCGAATTTATTGACTTCTAGTTGCGTGAATGAATAAACTAAGGCTTGACCTATCGTTTACATCAAGGTCGTCAGAAACGTATGCACTGGTGGGGGGAAAACAAGAGTGTCCCGGTACAACACTGCATCACAGCAACGTCCGCCAAGTTTACCACACACTTCACTGTCCACGTTAATGGCCCGATACCCGCACACTCGCTCGAAAGTAAATATTTAATCTACAATTTTTTTAAAACTAAAAACATGTATTAATACTCACTTGGAAATATTTCCACGAGAAAAAGATATTGAACACACACACGCGATGCTCTAATGTCAACAGTCCACAATTATCGGGAATAGAAGCCACATTTGCTGCAAATGACGTAAGGGATAAGCCAGGGACGTAGTCAGGGGGGAGTTTCGGAGGGGCCTAACTCCTTCCTTCAAGGATTTAAATGAAAAAAACTAGTGAAGAAAGAATAAGAAAATTACAACTTAGCTACAGCTTAGCTTACAGAGAGCTTTATTTGGAAGGATTACCTTATAGTGGGTTACAATAAATGCAATTCCTCATACACAGGGATACGCATGGGATTCCACATACGCAGGGATTGTGTTTGCAAGTAGCCTGTATTTAATTCCGGTTTGCAACACGTGTTAGTTGTAAGCATGTCTTTCATACAAACTTGGCATGTGTGTTTCATGTATTAAATAACATTAATTTAAAAAAATATATTGATTTCTTGTTTTAACAAAAACATCGAACAAATGACCTAAGAAGAAAGTACTGAAATAAATTAAATACAAACCAAAATATAAAATTTTCAGTTTTCTTTTCTCAACAGAAATAATTACTTACATTTGTATGTGTAAACCTCGGAATTCCGAAAGTCTGCTTTCCCGGAGATTTTAATGTGACAATTTTCTTTCAAAACTCAATTAAAAATTAAAACGGGTGCGTGAAGTCCACGCGTGACCTAAGTAAAACTTAATGCTTATTATAATATTAGGTATAATAAACATAATTCCCTTTGGCTGTGGTCGCAGATCAAAAAAAAAATTCAAGTACACAAGCGCTAAATTATGCTATTGCACAAGTATGAAAGTATGCAAGCGTGCAAGTGTAAAGTATGCAAGTGTGCAAGTGTAAAGTATGCAAGGGTGCAGTGTGCAAGTATGCTGCGTCATTTCTACCTCTCCCCTGCCGTCTCCTCCTCTACCGGTTCCTCCATCACGTACCTAACTATTTCCCTCATGCGATCCGAAATTTTCATAGGTAACGCTCGAAATTTGTAGCTCCCTCGGCAAAGAAGTTTCTCTTCAAAAAAAATGTTTTAACGTTTACAACAGCCCTGAATAAGCCCCTTGCGAGTGTCGGCGGCTCCTCGCGGAGCGCCCTGCATGCGCCGTCGTTAGGGCGGTCGGGCGCCGGGACGCCTGCACGTGACGCCTTTTGTCCCGCGACGCCTCCGCGCGGTAACGAGGGGCGTGAGTCGGGTCGCCCCTGGCCACGCATTCTGGACGGAGAGAGGGTGAAGATAG
Source organism: Bacillus rossius redtenbacheri (assembly GCF_032445375.1). Lineage (NCBI taxonomy): Eukaryota > Metazoa > Arthropoda > Insecta > Phasmatodea > Bacillidae > Bacillus > Bacillus rossius. The sequence continues at coordinate 41,481,300 of NC_086337.1, read as the reverse complement.
GGGAAGGAGACGAGACCTAGGGCGAAGGGGGGAGGAGAAGACCGAGGAATGAGATAGAAGAGACAGAGTAAGAAGGGGAAGGAGAAGAGACCGAGGATGAAAGGGAAGGAGAAGAGTTCGAGGAAGGAGGTGGAAGGAGAAGAGACCGAGGACGAAGGGGGAAGGAGAAGAGACCGAGGATGAACGAAGAAGGAGAAGAGACCGAGGACTAAGGGGGAAGGAGAAGAGACCTAGGACGAAGGGGGAAGGAGAAGAGACCGAGGAAGAAGGGGAAGGAGAAGAGACCGAGGATGAAGGGGAAGGAGAAGAGACCGAGGATGAAGGGGAAGGGGAAGGAGAAGAGACCGAGGACGAAGTGGGGAGGAGAAGATCGAGGAATGAGATAGAAGAAGAGACCGAAGTAGAAGGGGAAGGAGAAGAGACCACGGAATAAGGTGGAAAGAGAATATACCGAGGACGGAGGGGGAAGGAGAAGAGACCGAGGAGGAAAGCGAAGGAGAAGAGACCAAGGACGAAGGGGGAAAGAGAAGAGACCAAGGACGAAGGGGGAAAGAGAAGAGACCAAGGACGAAGGGGGAAGGAGAAAAGACTGAGGACGAAAGAGAAGAGACCAAGGATGAAGGGGGAAGGAGAAAAGACCGAGGATGAAGGGGGAAGGAGAAGAGACCGAGGACGAAGTAGGGAGAAGACCAAGGAATGAGATAGAAGAAGAGACCTAGGACGAAGGGGGAAGAAGAGACCGACGAAGAAGGGGGAAGAAGAGACCGACTAAGAAGGGGGAAGAAGAGACCGAGGTCGAAGGGTGAAGGAGAAGAGATCGAGGACGAAGGGGAAGGAGAAGAGACCGAGGACGAAGGAGGAAGGAAAAGAGACCCAGGTCGAAGGGTGAAGGAGAAGAGATCGAGGACGAAGGGGAAGGAGAAGAGACCGAGGACGGAGGGGGAAGGAGAAGAGACCGAGGATGAAGGGGAAGGGGAAGGAGAAGAGACCGAGGACGAAGGAGGAAGGAAAAGAGACCCAGGTCGAAGGGTGAAGGAGAAGAGATCGAGGACGAAGGGGAAGGAGAAGAGACCGAGGACGAAGGAGGAAGGAAAAGAGACCCAGGTCGAAGGGTGAAGGAGAAGAGATCGAGGACGAAGGGGAAGGAGAAGAGACCGAGGACGGAGGGGGAAGGAGAAGAGACCGAGGACGGAGGGGGAAGGAGAAGAGACCGAGCTGCCGGCGGCTTCTTCTGGATGTGGTGCAGTCCGTGTCAGGTCGCTCGCCTCGAACCTTGCCAGTTCCAGCAGGCAAGAAGACTACAGCTGGTACTTGAATGCGTTGACTGCATTTTTAACACGCCGGCTGGCATCATACTGCCACTGAACAGTAGGTATGCTTTATTGCGAATTTTGTAGCCAGGCATAAGTTCACACGGTAGCTGCTATCTGTCAATCATGCCAACAGTATCAATACACAACTTAATGTGGTCGCTAGTGTTCGTTAACAAACATCATCATTTGATGCTTTACCCAGACCCCTCCCAAACAAATATACTAAGTTTTTGTTAGATAAGGAAAAAATGGGCACGTGTACATATGTTACTTGGCGTAATAAAAATACTTTAATTTCGCATTAATAATAACAAAATAATAAAAAGGACTGGAGTTATATTGTAAATCCGGCTGATAAAATATAAAGTACATCAATTTGAAAAATAAATAAATTACTCAGTATTTAATATTAGATAATATAAACACGTGGATAAATTTAATTCATTCAATCTAGTAAAATAATAGAGATAAACTTTAATTTACAATGAAAATCAATAAGTATGCTGAATGTTTATTCTAATTTAATTTTTTATATTATTTATTAAATAATAATTTTTAATGAAAATAAATTATACATACGGGAACATGAACTCAATTAAAAAAGTTTATAAAAACAATTTCCGTCACTAATATTCACAACAAATAAATGTTTTTAATGATGTGGACCAGTATTCAATATGAATCATTAAAAAAAGTAAAAAAAAACAACATAATTTTATTTGTATGTTGCTTTTTTATGTAGCATTTATTTTCATCCTGCGAAAATTTCGTTGCATGATGCGTGTGCATTACAAACTTTCACTGTCATCATTTTTCATACCGCTCCTAAAGAAGCTTAGGTTCAAATATTTAAATTGCAAGCGACAGGTAGGAATAGGGTAACACTTTAAAGAACAACTGCCAAATTTCACACAAAGTACACGACACAGACCTTAACAGCATTCACCAAAAATTCTACCCTTATATCGGCCATGGTTAGAAGATATAGTTTATCCCACAGCAGCGAGCTGTCATTTCAAACCAAATTTCCCATCACATAAAAGATAACACCCAACTAAATAGAACAAATAAATCGGGGGAGGAATTGGCCATGGCTCGTAGAAAGAAACCGTACTATAATTTACCTGGGGATTCTGGACAAACATGATAAACGGAAATCTCAAGATATACGGACACGGAGTAGAAGACAGTTACCCTTACGATGGCGACTGCACTGTCGACCGAAACGTTGTTGAACACAACCGGGGACGCACCACAACGCCGAAATACCACAAGGCCGAACACAATAACGCCGAAAAATATAATGCCGAATGCCAAAATGACTACAACGCCGACAGCTAGAAAACTGCTGTGTACCACAACGCCGAATTACCACAACTCCGAAATACAATAACGCCGAAAAATGTCATGGCAGGACTGCCACAAAGGTTAGGTTAGGTAAGGTTAGGTTAGGCTAGAATAGGTTAGGCTAGGTTAGGCTAGCCTAGGTTAGGTTAGGTTGTGGTATTTCGGCGTTAAGATACATTTAACATTTTTCGGCGTTACTGTATTTCGGCGTTGTGGTACACAGCAGTTTTCTAGCTGACGGCGTTGCGGTCAATTTGGCATTCGGCGTAATGGTATTCGGCGTTGTGGTATTTCGGCATTGTGGTAACGACCCAACACAACCCACGAGCTAAAGAACCTCAGACAATGGGTGGGAAAACCAGCGAACCTTATTACAAAACAAAAGTTAATTACAGAAGATGCTTTTTTTTTTTTAAATTTCAAATGGGCAGAAAAAAAAACCACGTGAACGAGTCTTTAAGTACTCGCCAGAGATGTGTATAACATCTAACCTCGGTAACGAGAAAAATCACTCGTTCTCACGATGCAAATACAATTAAAATACGAACATCTGACACGAAATTTATCTTAAAATTCTTTGAAATAACACAATTTTTTTTTTCCAACTACATTTCTTGTCGCGAAAAACAACACGTATTTTCCGTATCCGCCGCTAGAATCCGTTGCCGGAGCAGCTACTTCGACTATCGAATAATTGAATTTGCAGAGCGAAATTATAAACTATACAATAAAACTGTTCCGATAAAATAATAAAAAAAATACTAAACCCCAGCTTTTACTGATTTTTTTTGACAAGGGATTTTATTTAAGATACTACTACCCATCTTGTTTAAAATTAATTAAACAGTTAAAACTACAAATTTTCCTTGTGGTTTTGTAAAAGTTGGTTCGCGCCATCCGACACAGATGGCAGCACTGTAGCTACACATTTACGTTCCATGCTACTTCGTCGCTTTGACGAAGTTACCTACTCCTAGAAAATGCCGTGTACTGATGAGAGCTAAGACGTTACGCAAATAATAATAATAATAATAAAGAAGATAACTGTTTCGTCATGACTCATGACGTCAAGACATTTTTTAGTTTGCTTCTTTGTTTCGCGAAAGGCGCTGCATGGGTGCGGGGGGGAAAGGGGCTAACTGTAGCACGTCCTTGAGAAGTAGACGTGCTAATCTGTTTGCGGCGCGCGTGGAGCTAACATAACGGGTCGCGGGGATTCGCAGGGCGGCGCGCAAAGCCACGCACACACCGCGCCCCGTCGCGCGATCACGTACTCTCGCGGCGGGCCACGCCCACCCCCCCCCCCCCCCCCACATACACCGCACCCGGGGACGGGACAAACAAGCGACACGCCGTACGCGTCGCGCCTAATTCCCCCGAGGGGGCGTGCGTGGGAACAAGAGAGAGAGGGGACAGAGCGAAGAGAAAGAAGAAGGAGGAGGACGGTGGAAGGAAGATCGCAAAAGCTCGACGCAAAAAAAAAAAAAAGGAAAGAAAAACACGCGACGCGCGAAACTGTTTTTCCGAGGAAAGCCGGATTAGGGGCGGAGGATTTACTCGTGGAAAATGAAAAGCGAAATAAATTTCCTCGGCAAGAGGGAAGCAAAGGAAAACCCACCAGCAGTGGCGCACGGAACGGGAAGCAGGATAGAGAAAGAGGGGGGAAGGAGGGGAGGTTGGTAGGGGCGGGCGGCAGGAAAGACCTCAAATAAACAAACAAGCAATAACAAAAGGGTTGTAAAGCCGCTAAAAGCACGGCCGTGGAGGAAGGGGAAAGGGGGGGTGTTTGGGGGGAGAACCCTACGGGGGAACGCAGACGAGGCGAATAAAAATAATTTATTTTTATGAGAGCAATGAGCATTTTGCTCCTGGGGTGTTATTACAACGTGGGAGGAAGGATTCAGACAAGGGGGAATGAGATGTGGATGGAGGAGGGGGGGGGGGGGGGGGTGAAGCACGCTCATTCCAAAACCAACCGAGAAAAAAAAAGAAGGCATTTGTATTTCTCCTCGCAAAGTGATGTGCGTTGAACCGTGGCGTTTTCCTGAGGGAGCCACGCCTCTGAATTGAATTAGCCGACAAAAAGTCACCCCGCATCCAGGTTATAAAATATCCCCTTTTGCCCTGGCATCTTATTTAGTTCACGCACACAAAAACTGCTGTCTCCCGAGTAGCTGGCATTTCTCGAGGCAGAGGAACAAAGGCCGAAATGATAAAATGTAAGCAAAGTGTTTTCACCCAGCATGTATAAGGCCAAGGAATTGCTTAAGTTTGCGCCGGTTATTTTTTTTTAACTAATAAATCGTATTTATTGCACGTAAAAAAAAACACAATAATACCAATACTTTCAAAAACATTTGAGCGAGTCTTTCAGTAATAAACATCTAGTCCCGGTAACGAGAAAATTCATGTGTTCTCATGTTGCAAATACACTTATCATATGAAACTTGGGACACGAAATTCCACGTAGAATTCTTTAAAATAATGTAAAGCGTGATAAGTATAAGCAAATTGCGTTTGCAACCACATTTCTTGACGCGAATCACATGTAATTTCAGCACCCGCCGCTAGAATTCGCTGCCGGAGCAGCTACGTCGACTATTGGATTATTCGATTTGCTGAGCGAAAAGTTAAACTATATAATGAAACGGCTCCAAAAAAGCGAAAAAATACTAACCCCACTTTGTATCTGATTTTCGACAAGTAATTTTTGAATTACTCCCATCTTTTACAAATAAAATTAAAGTCAATACTATAAATTTTACCTTTGGCTTTGTAAAATTTGGTTCGCACCATTCGCCACAGATGGCAGCACCGTAGTTACACATTTCCGTTCCATGCGACTTCCGTTCCGTTCAGAAATTACTCCTACCAAATGTCGTATACCAAGAGCTAAGATGTAACACACAAAAAAATCTTTTATGGCACAGCCTAGAGGTGCAGGTATATTTATAAGTACCTGTTTGTTATGGAAACGTTTTGGAAACTTCTATAAACATATGGAATAATTTAAGAACTTCAATGTATTTGAAATACCATATGTTATATAATATTCCAAATGATCGATAGAATATTTTCTGAAATTCCATGCAACGAAAATGTTCCGAATTTTTTTTAACTTAATGCATCAGGCAGTGAATAGCTTAGAACTAATTTAATAGTATACCTACTAAGATAGTTATGCCATTTTTTTTTACCTTCGAACACTATTTTTCATCCCTTGAGCTAATACGTACTCTTATAACCTTTATTTGTTGTGACTAAGTTTTAAATCACACTAAAATGGTTTGGACACATATTCGAACAAATTTCATAGTAAGGAAGTTTTTTTTATCATTTCAACCCCCCTTTTTTTACGATAGTAACATGTTTCATCAAAAATTGTTTCAGCCAAAGGTTTTAGATAAAGTTTAAATTTTATACAATGAATTATAACGTATTTGAGTGATTACTTACTAAACATGTTAAGGATTTTTTTGTCTATCAAACCTTATTATTCCTACCACTTGAAGTAATGGTTGGTTGCAGAACAATTGGCTTAAGATAAACATTTGAGACAATATTTAGAATGTTTAAAATAAATAATAACGGATTAGATAGTGTTTATTATATGGAATTTTTATTTCAACCCAATTTTGTCCCACCCCTTGCAATGGTCTTCTTATCAAAAACTGTTTTGGGAAAAAAGTTTTAGATAAAATTTAGAAAAAGGTTTTCAAACAGTTTGAACGGATTTGATAGTATACTTACTAAGGGAGTTATTATTTTTTGTCTTTGAACTCTTCTTTTTTCCACCCCTTGCAGTTGTGTTTGGTTGTACCAAAAGTTCTGCATATTAAGACAGTTGTGAACTTTTTGTTTGTTTTCCTACCCCTTTATTTTCCACCCATTGCAGTAATGGTTGGTCGTATAAAAAAAATTATATTGGACGTAAGTTGTAGATAATATTTCAAGTTTTTTTCATAAATAAGAACGGATTTAATAGTGTACATGGTACGGATTTTATGACTTTATTTTTAAACTCTACACCTGACAACTCCTTGCAGCAACGGTTCGGCTTATCAATAATTGTTTCAGACAAAAGTTTTAGATAAAAATTATAAGATTTACAAAAAATCTGTACGGATTCGATAGTGTTTCTACTAAGGGAGTTATGAAATATTTTGTCGTCCAACTCTTGTTTTTTCCACCCCTTGCAGTTATGGTTGGTTGTATCAAAAATGTATGAACACAAAAATTTTGATATTAATCCTACGAGTTATAATACGTTCAAACGGAAGGGATATTTGGGCGTATAATGGGATCTATAAAGATTTTTTTCTTATATATTCCAGCCCTTTAGTCGGATTTTGCCCATTAACGAACTCAACCAAGATTTTCCATTACTAGATTTTATGTACCAGTTTGGAAGAGATAGGTGCAAATTTACGGAAATAGTGTCAATAAAAATATATACAGTTTGATTTGAAGATGGTTTTGGGGTTTATGAACCATGAAACGAAAAAAGTATATAAAATTTTTCCTAAAGTCGTACCACGGTAACGGCTAAAATAGGTAGTCTATCTTCGACATCTGCCTGGAAGAGGTTCAAGACAAGCGCGGAACGGTGCTATATGTGAGGCAAGAAAAGCTCAAAGGTAGCTCGAGGTAAGGCGGGGCGCGATGTGGTGGGGAGGAGGGGGGTAAAGCAGGGTAATAAAGGCGAGGTGGTGTGTACACACAGTTTACACCGTGCCGCGCCGCGGCGAAACCAAACAGGGCTCCTAGCACGTGGGCGCAAGGGTCCAGACCTTTGATCCCCCCCCTCCATCACCCTCAATTCACTCCAGCAACCCTTCTTCCCCACCCCCCTCCCCCGAGGGGCAGCAGACACCCCCTCTCAGGCGGCTGCGGTGTCAATAGCCGCCGCCGCCGCCGCCTCAGCCAATAAGGAATACTATATCGGATCAAACGGTCGCTTGCTTTTGGTCAACAGCTTCTCGTGTTCGCCGAGTCTCGCTTCGGGGCCCCAGTGGGCCGCTCTCAGAAGGCGTAACAGGCACAGGCGGGCGTTCCCCCCCCCCCCCCCCAGCCATGCCAACTCACTCCCAAGGACTGAAGCAACCAAAGATTTGAAATGACGAAATCATAGTAAAAAAAAAACGGATGATGTTTATCACAAAACCAGACATGTTATTAGTTTAGATCGAAGTTTGTATTTACAAAAAAGCATTTAAAATAAAATCAGCAAGATTAATGCATACAATAACACATTTATTGATTAAATATCCACGCACATTTATGTGCAATAAACCATTTTCAAACTTCGCTGTTAGATGAAAAACGTACAAAAAACGAACCAACAGCTGATTCGGCAATAACGTTTCAACACGGGAAATCAATTTTTTTCCCCCCTCACAGATCCTTCAAACGAGAATATCCTCGGCAGCTACTTCGGCGACTAGCAGTTTTATTTTGTCAGGTGTAGACGGCCAGGGGTTTTGCCCCCCTCCCCTCTGATCTTACAGGTCGGGACAGCTAGGATTGTTTCTTTGCAGTCCCTGGGATCCCAGACGTGTTCCTTAATTCCCCCCCATCCCATAAGCTTCGAGTGGTCTGTACTACGAGCGCTTTCAGCAAGGCGAAAACCACTAGGATAAAAATAAAAAAAGGGGGTGTGAAAGAAACAATCGCGAGGGGTGCGAAGGAGGGAAAGAGGTGGTGTGTCGGGGCGAGAGGAGGGTTGTTAGGCGCCCAGCGGCCAGGTCAGTCGCAAAGCTCCAACCCCCTCCGCTTCAACCAACCGCACGACGAAGTCCCTCCAGCCGAAACAACTTCCCACGAGAACTGCCCTAATCCCGGGCCAAAGGCTTTAAACTCGGCGGCCGCCCCGGAACTCGCCAGCCAACTTTAATCAAAGTATGGGAGAGGGCATGGTGGAGGGGGGGAGGGAGTGCAGAGGAGGCGGGGAGGGTAGGGCGCCAACGGGCGTGAAAGCGACGGGGGAGGGGGTGGGGTTTGGGGTGTTAGTCCGGGAGAGAGGCTTTTCCCCAACAGTTGTCCAGGAGTTGCGAGCTCGTGAAGTCAAATTTAGTGCTGGCCAGAGGGTTCCCCCCCTTTTCCCCTTCCCCTTCGATCCTCCACTCCTCGTTTCCACTCCTGTCCTTGCCACGAAGCGCCAGGTGCACGGAGAGAAAGAGAGAGAGTTAGAAGGGAGAAGAGGAAGGTTTTTGGATGGTCCATCCCGCAGAGTACTCGAATTCCTGCGAAGCGTTTCCGCGCGCTAATTGTGTCGATGCCTTCCGACCGAAACCTCAGCCGCCGCGGACACACGCCCGGCCAAGCGGGAATATCCCCCCACACCCCTCCCCCGCCCCTCGTAACCGGCTGTTTGGGAAACACACAGCACAGGAGCTCATGAGCTCTCGCGCCGAATCTCAGCGGCGACGGCGCCCTACCAAGAGCAAACACCCCCTCCCCCAAACACAAAAAAAAAAACAATAGTCCAGAACATAATCCTCCGAGGTATACTCACGTGGAACAAAGGTTCGATCCCCCGATTCAGTTTATACACACACACACACTCACAAGGAAACCTTGGGACAATCTGATTAGCACCTGGTACTGGTACTCGGCAAAGCGCCACGAAGTGTAAACTTTAACAGGAAGTTTCGAACACTTCGAGTTTATTCAGGGGAAGAAAAACTTAAGCGCCGCGATCACAATTTTTCCCACACACTTAAAACATCTTAGTTGAACATAAACGGTGGTTTACAAGTGTCACGTTTGATCGGTTACACGTGAGTAAATCACATTTTGTTATACCTGTGTGTTTTATAATCTACTATTGAATTACTGATCCGTGAGGAACTCAAAGTAGACGAGTGTTGCGTGAAGCATTGTATTTAAGTAACAAGGATTGTTCTACACACTTATCCAGTGTACGGATAGGAGCCGAAACACGCCATCTTGGTTTCAACTGTTTTTAGACAATAGCTATTTTCTAGTTTTGATTTTCAAAAATTGGTTCCGTTGAAGCAGTGCACATAATTACAGGGAATGCCTAAAGTCAACAGTGACAGAATGTTACAAATAAAGTGTACCCAGACGCAAAGAGGGTATAAGTATATTTAAGAATATCCACCAACCAATGAATTCCTCCAGTGAAAAAGTGATATAAATACTTAATTTTTACAACAAATAGAGCCATCATGTTAAAAAATATATAGTTCGGTTTTAAAAAGAGAAAAATATGCCTCTGTTTTCCCATAAAATTAATATTTTAGAAGATAAGATCATTTAAAGGTTTCGGTGGTGTTTGGGATATGTTCGAGTTATATATAGGTACAATCATAGTTTAATATAAATACTAATGGCTTTATATAGAACAACTTTGTATGATAGTATATCAACTTAAGGATCCAACACTCGTTAATAAAGACCAATTTATAGCCTGTGCCCAAGTACGTAGCTCGACTTTGCACGTTTAGTGTTAGTGTTTTTTATGTACAACATCTTAGCTCTCGGTATAAGGCATTTGGTGAGAGTAATTTCTGAATGCGACGGAAATGTGTAACAGGAAGTAGGGAGAAGCGCGCGCCATTCAAATTTTCGGTGTGGCCTACAGTTGGCGCAAACATTTGGATGGCGTTTGAATATAGAGAGAGGGAAAAGGGAGGAAGAGAAAGAAGATACAGCTAATTACCGTTCGTTCCGCTAACATTAGTCTCGAACAGCACGATGCATTGCCAAGAGGTTTTTCAAATACGTTATAAATACGTTGTGAAATAATAATGTATAATATTTAATAAAAATTCAGTACTTTTATAAGTGCTGTATTAAAATACGTGTTGTGTTCATGCATAGTTTGTGATACGATAGGCTAGATGTCACACATCACTGTCGAGTACTGAAAGAATAGCAATTTTTTCCCCTCGCCCTTTTACAACACCTATACGCAAAATTTTAATTCAATTTTTATCAAACCCCGCATAACTGATATGAATAAAATTAAAATTTTAATAGTTACTGTATTGTTATCTAGTGTTTCGTTGCAAACAACGTAACACAAGCGCGGGAGGAAAAAAAATATGTTTTTGCTGTATGTTCAACACGATTCTGAATGTTTTGTCAATTTAATATGATTATTATTGTTGATTCATTTTCAAAATATGTCAACTCAGTACCGTACATTTTCGAAGATAAACCGTAAATTTACGAAGATTCCAGGATAATTTGTAACCAGCGTTCACAATAAATTTAAGGTGAAAACGTTTAAAAGTGTATCAAATGAAGTAGAAAACAAACTCTGAAATAGCATTTTATTTTATCTAGCATACAAATAAAGCCCGTCATTGTTGAAATAGTTACAATTTTCTTTTTCAAACGGGACAATGGAAAAAAAAATTATTCTATGTGTGTTATTCAAACAATCCAGACAGTATTATTTTTGTTTAAACATAATGATCACTTTATCTTAGGTATACTAAGCTTATTTTGCACTGCGCGAACATTGTCGTAAATATAGTTATTATATTAACATTAATATAACCAAAATGTCCCATCTATACATGGCAACATTTGAATCAGCTTACCTGTGAACACTCGTCGGTTTCGTCCGATCTATATGCTCTGAACTTAAGGCGTAAGTGTGAATCGAGCTACCCGATGTTAGCTGAACTTATCTCTCTTGTACTAAATCCACAGTGGCGTTAATTGTAGCAGAAACACTCAAAGACTAACAGCTGGGAAAGAAATAATGTATATGCATGTGTTAAGTTATTCTGATAGAAAATGTTGCAGAAGTTTAGTCAGTACAGTTCAAGATTAACTGAGAAATAACATCATGCGTAACAAAACACAAGAGGCAAATGAATCGCACACCGACAACAAACATTTTTGTTTTGTGGAATGATAAAAAAAGTAGAGTTTCAGATTTATTTCGAATGATTTCAAATTTACAATCACTTTTGATGCATAACGTATATATTACACAAACTAAAAAAAAAAAATCCGTAGTCTAGACTACAACGTGAACATTGCTTTTTGTAAGAAATATATGTTATAAACAAGTTTTCCTCGCAGTTATACTGCACTGCAGTAACTAACTACATGCCTGCATACACTTAATAAATTTTCCGCTGTATAGCAAATTTCTACAATAGTGCCACAATCAAAATTTTAACAATCATCTAGAAAGAAAAATCCACACGATCTATATTCACATAGCCTGAAGGCATATTGTTTGAAGGCACGCAAATATAAAATCAATATCGTTATAGTTCTAACAATTATTTCGTCACAGTTCTAACACTAATAACTCAAACTTAATCTTCAATTCTGCGCATAAAAATAAAAAACACTATTACTGCTACCAATACAAAACCATTGTTATTCACACCTTAAGCAAGTTTATATTTTAATTAAACTAGTTTAATAAACATTCGTAACGTTTTCATTCAAAAATATAGTTTAGGAGTGTAGTAGAAGACAAACATAATTAACTGAGTTGATGAACGTGCTCATGTGGCAAGAATGTAAACTGAAAGATGCCATCTTGGTCTGAATATTTTGAAAGTTATAACAATTTTCTTATTGTTTTTAATCTGAATATAATCAAATACTAATTACTCGATTTTATAATAATGTAGAAGAGAGAATTTTAATATTATTACAGCCGTAGTCATTAATTAGCCCGTACGATGACAGGTATCGTATAGACTCTAATAAAAGATTCCATCTGTGCAAGAGGTTGTAAACGTTTCTATGAAATAACTTTCCACAAATACTTTTTACAATATTTAAATAGGCGCGTTTCCTAGTTCACTGAATAAGGCGATTTGAAATTAAGATGACATTAAGATATTAATACTTCCTATATTTTTCCATGAAGAATTTACATTTCAAACCAATTGGATTATTCGCTATTGAATACCCGATGACCGTCTGACATTAGATTTCCACTTAGGAAATATACAGAAAACAGCACATGATAAAAAAAAACACGATTTCCACTGAACTACACTGAAAAAAATACACACATTTCTGGCAATGTTCCTATGCATGTAATGGAAGTTACTAACTTATACACTGCATGGTAAATTTTCCATACAAATGTAGTAAATTACCTATGGATTTTAGCTATTTTCCTAAGCTTCGTGGGAAATATCCTAACCATTCGTAATATTTTATTACTCCCATACATTACTATGATAACACTCCCAATGATTCATTACAGCGTACTAATGGGTTAGTAGACCAACCCATATTCCATACCAACGGTCATGGACTCAGGCATGATTTATCCTAAAGTATCCCCCATTGTAACATATTGCTTGAAAAAAAAAACAACAGTGAGCTCTTATGCCTTAATCAAGTTAATATTTTAAAACTAAACGTTTGAAAATTGTTATAACTTATAACAACCATAGAAACTAATACTGAGTAACCCTTTTAAACGTCGTTGGCGAAGATAGTTATTAGCACGTTGCTATTCGGAACAAAGTAAAAATGTAGAATCTAGATGTCCAGAAGAAGTCAACGAAGAACTTTTCTGTCCACGGTTTAAGCTGTCGTCTTTTTCGGATATTTCAAGAATAGCTTGTAAAATCTTCCGCTTCAATGCGTTTCGATTTTCTCGTGAATTTAAACTCCTAATTTCAGATGCAACAAAATCACCGAAAATCTGAAATTCGTCAGTTGGCTCGTCTGTTATGTGCAATGTTTTTTTGAGACATTCGTCGTCTTTTTCACGTTGTTGAATCTTCATCTTCTTCTTCCAACGCAGTACTGTCTCCGAAGTTTCTACCGCGTCATCAACTTCAACTTGTGGGCCCGCGCCGCCATTCTCCGTGACTTCTTCCTGAAAATAAAAAAAAAATAATAATAATATTTGTACTTCTACGTTTCAGACACCGAAAACTTACGAGGATTGGCTAATACATGCAACATTTGTTCGAAGAGCTCTGGAATTACAACTGCATAATATGCAAAGGTTTTCATGGTGTTGCCCTAATATCTATTATGGATGCAACATAACGCATTTTCTATGGATATGTCGTGTGAAATGGGCGAGAGAGTTGCGAACACCGTACCTATACTTTATTCAATAAAACATTGCAGTTTTTCATTGCTCAGCCTCTACCCGGACATGTTCAGCCTGTGACGTATGTTATTTCCAGATAACAACGCAAGGTCGTAGGAAAGCTTTCGATTTTTAAGCTAATAACCTTGAAAGAAGCATGACGTGGCAAGCCTTATAACTTTAAGGTGTAGTTTTACACGCCATGCAGATTTTTTATTTTCATTTTCTCGTTATTACTAAAATGAAACGCAAGTGTCTGTAATTTTTATAACTTGCGCGACCTTTTTACAGCAATTGTATCACCCTTAAGTACACATCTATTTAAAATATTTGTTGCAGAACAACAAATACAAGAGAGTCATAGTGTTAAATTGACAGAAATAGCCCTTAATAATAGTAATTACGAGAAGAAAAAAAAAGGTATGCGAGACCCCCACCCTCAGGCTAGGTGGCAGGACGTTTACTTGCTAGTTGACGCTTGTGTAACTTGCTTCAAGCTTAAGTTGGCTTGCAGAAAGCTTTACTTGCTAGTCTTAATTGCAAGCTGGGATTAACCTACATTCTTATAATTAACGGTCAAGTCTAACTCTGAAAGTGAACTGCACAGCTTTCAAGAAGCTAATCACGAAAAGAAGGCTTAAACTAAGCTTATAATTAACCTTGTTGGGAGAGTTCAGCTCTGAAAGTAAAAATTCAAAGCTTGGCTTAAGCTAATATGCTATCTGATAGGTGGTAGCTGGTAATGCTTTTGCGTCGAAGCCTTATTAAAACCGTGCCAATTTAAATAGCAAACCACTCCTAAAAGTGAATTTAACTACATGCTTTCAAATTGGTCTTAAATGTCATAGCTGGAGTAACCGTCGTTGCTAGGGCTTCAAGCAGAGTGAAAAGTCTTCATTTAGTGTGGTCGGGAGGATAAATTTTTTTTTTTTTTTTTCGAAATCTTCGGCAGACAGCAACGTTCATCTTATTTTGAACGTCAAGAATGCAAAATTTCATCGCGATGTACCAAAATTCTTATTCAAGAAGTGGAAAACGGGGATGAGAGTTTTTTTTTTTTTTTTTTTTTTTTTTTTAAATGCCAGCCTGGGACTCCTGGTTGGCGACTTCCCGCCAGACGATGGCATTCAGCAGATCACCGCACTCGCTGGCCCGCCACTTTGCTTCTGGGACTTGCTAAACACCTCGTCTGAAACTGAGCGTTCCTGTTACAAATACAACATTTTAAGTTTCCAAAAAAACTGCTACTCTTTATTCCATTCTTATAACAACATTTAATGCGAATTCTCTGATAAATTTTCTAAAACAAATAAATAAAATAACACATCGCCGATGTGGTACCAAAATACATAACCTTTCTGACAGCTGACAACAAACTAAACATCCAATATGGTTGCTTAACAACGTACAGATACTTTTCAGATATGAACACGAGAACGGAAAAAATTGCGCGAATCCGACTAATACAATCAAAAAAATTTCAAAATTCCCCTTACTTTTTGAACACGCCTCGTATACAATAAGATGGTTGAGTGGCCAGAGATCATGATCCTCCACAAAGGCGATCCAGGATCCATTCCCGGCGGATCGAACCCGGATATATCGCAAGTGGGAAACGTGGCGGACGTTGCCGTGATCCCGTGGGATTTCTCGGACAACTTTCGTTCCTCCGGCCCATTCATTTCCTTAATACTTCATTCTCATCTCATCACCCCTCATCGTTTCTAATGTTCTCGATGCCGAAAAGACGCTAAGACCTACCTAATCATTTTTCAATCATTCCTTCATTCGGCTTATAGATCTCGAGTACTCAGAAAATCTATTTAACCTTTTACAAAAAAAAACTATAATAATTGTGTTGGCTAAGCGTATTGTTCATAATTTTCTTTTGTCAGGCAGAGTACATTATATTTTAATCTTTAAGTAGTACTTTTCACACAGATAACTTCCAAAAGAATATAACAAATATGCTAGTCTTTGAATATGACAAAGTTATTAATTACTCAATAGATTCTTCTTTGTTTCTTCATTAAGAGGAGTACCTTGAAAAAAATTGATTTAGTTTAAAGCTTACAAAGATTTATGACTTTAATATGCAAATAATTATTACTTATTAAGTATGAACATCAATAGAATAAACCAGATGTGCATTAATGAACTTAACTATGTGCATCATTATTATGTAATAGTAATAAAACATGCTTCATTATAATATTTAATTTGTAAATATGCAAACTATTAATATATGTGTATCAATGTAACTAACGTTTAGGTACGCAATTGTAATAAATTAACGTAGCTTTATGTTGTACTTACCATTTAGGCTTGGTTTCCGCCGCCATGTTGAATTAGTACATTAATTTGCCAATAATTTTTATTAATGTTCTCTACTATATGATAACTTTGAATTTTGTGTTTTTGTAGCAAATTTCACCGCCAGACACATGTTATTTGTAAATAGTCAAGCAAATATACGTAACTTAAAATTTTTGCCCGACATTGTTTTGTGGCGTCTTCCTAGAACAATGACGGCCTACATCACTCTTTTACGAGGGGCATATTTCATTCTTGAAACCAATCTGAGGGCCAGGCAGACATGAATGAAATTTATATTTCTAGCAACTATTTTTCAATGTCATATTATTCTGTAGTTAAACAATAACAAAACGTGGAATTCCATGAAGAAACGAAAAAGTATTCATAGTACATAATATTAAAAAAAATATTTTATCTCAGAAGAAGTACAACGATACGATGAATATATTACAAAAATATACATAAAGTATTTTTTCAATATTTCTATGAGAATACGTAGCTTCATAAGAGTGTCTGTTGACAACTTATCCCACATAAAGACAATCAAAGATGGCTCGAACACGAACGTATACCTGATGATATTTTATTTAAATATTATTTAAGCGTGCCACACGAAACATTATCGCGTACCGCCGAGTCGTCCATCACTGCCCAAGAAGTGCGTGCAACTCGGATTTCCGCAGTTGGGAAACACATGCCTAATTGCTTCTGTAACCTCGTTTTTTTCAAAACTTTTTTAATAAAAAAATCTGCAACTAGCGATAAAGCCAAAGATTCGATATCGCGGCATGAGGGCGAACTTTTAGGTTTCCCTTAAACAGCATTTTTTTCCTAGTAGCGTTGAGTTAACATTTCAAAACACCAAGGTGTCCACACAATCTGTAATGAAATTTCCCTGACTTTCCCCCCCTTCTGAAACGAATCAAAAAACATTCCTCCTCCACCATCCCACATAGCTGGCCTATTTAAAATAGAATCTTGCATAGCCATTTCAAAGTGTGTATCACTATGCCATGTTTTCAGTCGGATTGATGGCAGATCAATAGAATAAACAAGATTTGCATTAATAAATATATGTATTTTTAATAAAACCTCCTCCATTAAATTATTTAATTGCCATAAATGCACACTATAATATAGATGTGTAAAATGATCTATGTAAGGAATGTTAAGGTACACAAATGTTAGAAAATAACGTTGCTTAGGTTCAACCGCCATGTTGAATTAACTTCTTTTTTTTTCAGTTTTACCCTTAAATTAATATCATTGGGAAATTTCCATGGCTTTTTCCAGGATTTAAAGTAAATTCTCTGCCTTTCCGTAATGTGGATAACCAGAGCAAGTGAACAAACAAAAAAAAATGGGGTGTGGCTGTGTCATGAACACGGCCGTGTGTTGTACGTGAATACGTGTATGTAACAGGTACCTACTATTTTCTATATAAAATATAAAATACGCTATTTTTTTTTATTTTAACATCGTGTATATTCACTGTAACTATATTACACTAATGTTTTATGTACGCAATCGACACATTTTGACGAGAGCTGACGGCCGAAACCTAAACGTACGTCGTAGCTTCTCCGAGTCAAAAGTTATACTGAATGGAATCTCTAAACGCAGCAAAATTACATCGAAATGTCAGCGCTTCCCCCTCCACCGCGCGCGATGCGTCACAGTCCTCGCTTCGCGTAACGAATTCTTTGATCCTTTACTTATCCAGTGGTGTAGTTAAATTTTGGATGGAGATGATAGATGTGTGGCTGACAACACCAAACTGTATACCCGGATTTTGTCATCACTCGTTTTTTTTTTTTTTTTTTAATTGCCTCCCACTATGGACGAATTCACGTCGGAAAACTGCAGACAGGCGGAGTACTCACGTGACCGGCTGTTTTGGGCGAGGCGTGGTCGGGGGAGATAAAGCTCATCGCCGCAAAGAACGCCCACGACGGCTCGCGAACGTCGTCCTTCTCGTCGCCGCGGCGCCTCGCCGCCATTTTGCGGATCTCTTGGCTGTACTGCGTCCGCAGGTTGTGCAGCTTGCGCTGGACCTCAGTTTCGCTCGTGCCGAACAGCGAGGACAGCACCTTCAGCGCGCCCTGCTTCTTCGGCTTGCTCCTGTACTCTTTGTGTTTCGCGTCCCACAGCTCAGGGCACAGTTCCCAGTGGGAGATCAAGGAATATACCTCGTCCTTCGTCCATTCCTTCTTTCCGGCCATTCCCTGTCCCTGCCGGCGTCGCTGACAGTGCTGCCTACAGCGGAAGAAATACCCAACTAGAAATAGTCATAAACCATATCAAATTAAGAAGACAATTACTAACTACATCTGATTTGGAAAAAGGTCCCCTTCACCCTGTGTTCAGCCCGGGAAACGCCGGGTATTGCAGCTAGTAAACCATATTTAAATAATAATTTCAAACACCTGTGATATTTTTTTGTAAGCAATCAAGTAACATATCACGGAGGCTAACATTTAAAAAAAAACACCAAGATTTAGCTTATGTAGCCTGTGAAATCACCATCAGTATAAAATAAACAAAAACCATGTACAAATCACTCTGAATTAACTGCACGTAACACTAATTTTGGTCGATATAATAGTCCAATCTGGCAGCGTAATAATAAATAACTAACAACTAACAAATACGCGAAACTAAAATCGATTATAAATGTTTTTATAACGAGTCTTGTTTAGAGAGGAAACCGATATCATATTCAGCTGTAGCTTGCATTGTGAAATAGGTGCCTAGAGTCAGAGGTGTCGCAGATCCGACTCAAGTTTTTTTAAACACAATATTGTTTAGTAAGGTCAAATTTGATAAATGCAAAATATATTAAAAATTTAAAAAAAAAAAAACAAAGTTAGTAAAACCACACCACTGTATTTAAAAACAAAATTTATAATTAAGTTACTGTGTTTCTCAGCTGGTTAGCGGATTCATGTATTGTAACTAAAAAACGCGAAAGCAAAGCGAAACGAAATATAGTTTTCATTTTATTTTCCGGTATTGTTTGCACCGATTGAAACATTACAGAACGAGTTACGTGTGTAACTACAAATTTCCAATACAAATATCTAATACAAATTTCGTCTACAATTTCACATGTCGAGTAAAACAAACCGAAAGAAGAAAAAAAAATAGCTCCCCTTAAGACGAAAAGAAAAAAATAGGAGGTCCTCGACTAACTCTGCCGCGGGTTATTGAAATGAATTATTAATTGCCTGAAAGATGGAAATGCAAACACGCTACGGTATCGGTAAACAGTTTTAATGGGTGTTTACCGAACGAGGCAGAACGAGACAGCCACGGTAAGGCGGGAAGCCGTCTCGCTGATGCAGACTGCCGCCCGCCTGCTGCCGGAAATAGTCCGCGCGGAGGTTGGAATTAATAAACTGGTTTCCGTTTCTCCGAAAACGTCTTCTCGGGTGGTTCCTTTGATATCTGCAAGGCGAGCACAACAAACCTAAATAGAAGCTCCTAAGTTATCAAAAATATATTCATATATGAATGCTAGTTACACATAGGTTCATTCGTAGAAATCTTCTTTGAATATATCGGCTTCCGCTTAAAAAAAAATCACGAAAACTAAAGCAGCGTGTTGTACTATACATAACTATACAAAAACTGAAAACATTTGTGTACAAATGTACGGATGTGATACTGATAACTTACCACTTAAGTAGGAATATATGTACATAAAAATGTATATCTCTGAGATTGATAAACTCCGATACCGTTTGATCGATCATCATGAAAGTTGGCACATCGATTTTTTTTTTGCTATCTATTATGTTGCAAGGTAATAATTACGTGCGTAGTTTTACGTAGTTCGGTAAAGTTTAGGTAGTTCCGTTTTAAAACTCGCAACTGCTGCTCCCAGTGGGGTGTCGGAAGTTGTGGTTTCTGACTCGTGAAGCGAGTAGTTTCCACAATACATGAACTAATACTAAGTGTGCAACAGAGCTAACTCAATAAAACTCTCGGAGTAACAAATATTTAGATATCATTGGGGCATCGGACACTGACATAGCAATGCACAAGTAAAACTTTCCGAGCAATTAATTGTTTTAACACTTAAAGCTGACTTGCATAGTCAGGTAAGGATAATCTTAGGAAAGGTTTTGCATGTTAATCAAATGGGGTAATATTTTCCTTTGCCCCCGGCTACGACCGTACAAGCTGGCCTTAGCACTACTCCATTTGATTAACCAGCTCAGTTTTCGCTTAGGTTTTCCTTACGCGACTGTGCAAGCGGGATTTAAAGTTTGCTATCGCGAAATACCTCAGAGTAGCGGATTCTGGCAAGTAGGTCGAAATCAACTACCTACATTGGAAGTTTGGCTGGGTTGTATCAGCTACATTAATAAAACGTTAAATCATTGTAAAAATATATTTGAATTCGATGATATTACATGTTATTAATGTAGCTCACTTAGCAATTTCACGTCAGTTACAATTCGCCTTATTTCCCAGAAGCCGCTACTCGCTAGGACCCACGTTAGTTAGAAATTCTGGGAGGACGGGTAACTGGAGTGTTTTTATGCGGTCTGAACCACCTCCAAATTAAATGAGGAGTCAAAAATTATATATATATATATCAGCTCCTTAAAGCCTATTTTAACCAAGCGCGGCACCAGAGTGCGATCGCCCCTTCCGAGTCCGAATTTAATTTTTCAGTTTATTTTGGAAGTTATATTTGTGTTTACTTAAATTCCTGTACGTATTGAACTTTTCTTTCCTCAAAAGTTGTACGAAACCACTTAAGTTCTGTACTTGAGACCATAAATTTATAAATATTCCTAGGCCAATCTGCAACCTGCCAAACTACGACTTTTATTATATTTTTTTGTACGACAGCCCATCCCGAAAAGAATTTCTGGAGCCGCCCTTTATTTTAACGCATTTTCGATGTCGATAAAATTCATTACCAAAACTATGGTTTTGACTGATTTTCAAGACTGACAAAGTTTAAAAAATCACACACAGTAGATAGAGTAATTAAACAACTACATTTTTACAAATATATGTTTGAATCAACTTCATACACATATGTGGACTTGAACAGATTACCAATTTTAAACGTACAGTTTTTTTTTAATTTATAAGGGGGTTAACGTTTTGTATTACAGACCTAGCGAAGTGGACGCAGGGGTCAAAATTCTGAGCGCTGCCTGGACCCCAATTCTCCTTTCACCGCGATGACAGCAGAGTGGCTAAGACGGCCGTTGATGCCTTCTGCTGCTGAGCCTTGCAATCTGTCCCTGATCTCTTGCAGGTGCCGATAAGCTCCCCCCCCCCCCCCCAATCCCACACCCAACTCCTCCTCCCCCCTCCCCCAATTGACAACCAGCCCCACGCCTTTAGATGTTCTCCCCTGGTCATCTAGCTCGTCCGCGCGAGCTGCAATTTTAACGATCCCGTCGCCAAGGTGATTACTAACTTGATCCAGTCATACCATCCTTAGCAGAGGGGAAAATTCATCACCACACCGAAATGTTTCTTTCCCTTCGTCAAATTGGTTATTCGTTCTTGGCCGAACGTAATCTTTACAAGAAGAAAAAACGTATTTGGCCGTACGGGATGTTTTGTTGTTCCAACGACATGTGTTCATCCACTAAAATGTTATCAAGGCTATATTAGTCACAATTTACATTTTGCTGTAGGCCTACATAATATTCAGTTCAGACAAACCAAAATTATGTTACACCTTCTAAGGGTTTTTTTCTTTGTCACACACAATCAAGAATTTTTCCAGTGTTGGACACAAAAAAATTTTTTTGTCTTTTTCACTGATATTTCATGACGCAAAAACCCAAAAAAAATTCAAACATATTAAAGCTTGGACTTATACATAACTTCAAATCTTCACTTCACAACTGCGTTTCTCTCACAATTATTGTCGTTCCTTCTTAGCATTGCAGTTTTCTTCTACACATTATTACTGATTCAACTCACACAGTGATGACATTGTTCTTAGCGAGTGGATTGACTGTATGCAATGAATGACTAGGTCAAACCCTATACCGTAATGTTAAACATACCGAACATACTTTCAGCAATGCTGTTGAGAGCCCGTGCGAAGATCGTTTTTTCGGGTCATTTATTCCCTCGCACAAACCTGAACAGTGCAATTTGTAACAAACACCCTCTACCTGTTACCCTAGCCGTGGTTTATATTTATTGTTTCTGGCAACATGCGATAGGGCTATGGAGAGGAAAAAAAAAACCACGCGATCCTTGTACCTTTTTACAGCTCAAGACATGGAGGAAGGACGTAAAAAGGGAACAGTCATAAAGTGGCTATGGTTTTTGTTCAGACACCGCAGCGAAGCTCACCAGAGCAGCCAAAGGAAACCGCCAAAAGTACTTTATTTTTCCCTTCAAGGAAATCCGGCTAATGATTTACCGCGGCACGCCACGCGCTGTGCCCAAAGTTGCAGAAGAAGTTCGGAACTTCCAAAAGGATACAGACAGATCCTCCAAGTTTCGTTATTAACTCGGTCGTCTAAGGGTGCAATTTACGAAAACCGCGGGAAAGAACATTACCTATGTATAAATATTTGCATGCATACGCCACCGGCCCTAGAAGGCGGACAAACTAATATTTCTTTTATCCTAAATTTTTCCATTTACTGCTGAAAATCCAACACAATCTCATTAAAATTAATATTTCGCAAACTATTCATAGCTAGAAGATTGCTCGGCAGAAATAAATATTAAGATAAACTTTGTTGTTAAATAAAAATCATAACATATACTTTAATTAATTCTTAATAAACACGAATTTTTAAACACACAAAAAAATGTCATATTTTGATTAAGTGAGGAACCTTGTTTTCTAGCATAAATTACACAAGTCTAAAACCTAGAATATTTTAATGTACAATAACTCTATTCGTTACAGAATGTTTCTTAACTCCTGTTCACTGCCGAACTCATTTTTGTGAGAGAGAGGCAAGACAGAAAGTTCTGTGTCGTATAGGAGAATAAACAGAACTTTTTTTGTATGAATTTGAAGCTGCAACATTTTACCTTCTTTTTACTCCCCGCCTACGTATTGTAGCGAACAGCATTACGCAACTTTTAACTCTGTGGCCCTGATTAACATTGTCAAAAGTTTGTAAGCTATTTTTTTAATCTGTCAACCAGTATAATGTAGGAACTTTAATATCCACCATATAATTATTTAAGTACAGAAAATAATTTCAGATTAAAACTAAAAACTCCACAATAGGTTATGCATACACTTTTTTTTTGTTGCCATTCCAAGGCATAAACAATGTCCCCGCAAGCTTTTCTAATTGATTATATAAGGCAGGCGGCTAAAACTATCATTATAATTATACCAGTATAAAAAAGAATTGCCCTAAGTCTAGAAGATATGCCCTGTAAAATACAAAAATAATATACGTAAGGTTTATTACAAGCAGTGACAAAATAATTTAAAAATACGATTGGTGACCTAATCCCCGTTACTTTTTTATCAGCATGTAACCAAGGAAACCACTGAGACAGAACATACATAACCTAGTTTACGTATAGTCTATCCATAATGGCATTCAGCATGTGATCTTTGCCAACTAAAAAAAAGTGTACAAAATTTAGCGTTATATTTTAATACCTCAAATGTAATTATTCATGAGCTTATAACATAATGTATTGAAATAAATATAACCTAATCTGTATAATAAATCGTACTAATCCTGCATAAAAAATTTGAACACGAGTTCTTGAATATGTGATTAAGGTGCCCTAGTGAACACGAGTTCTTGTCCAATCAGTTATGTTCATGGCACAACATGATTTTTGCGACGCGAAAGCATTCCTGGGTACACAAATCTTGTAATTGACCAATTAAAATTATTTTAAAAGTAGCACCACCTTTAAGGATCTGGTGACTATTTCATTCCTTGGATGCACCACGTTTAGACTTCTCCGCCCTGAGCAAGCGCTCAAATATTGAAATAGAGTTAACAGGTACGCCTACGGTACAGGCTACACGCCGACCAGTCGTGCAATGCACGCTGCAGACATGAAGCGCCTGGCTGTCGGACCTCGTCAATGCTTCCGCATTTCGAGATAAGCTGCCAAAGACAAAACTGAGATGGTTTCGGACCAACGTTAGCAAGCATTTAGTCAGGAACCAGCATGAAAGAAATCGTCGGCAAATGCCTGAATTCAAGATTTCGTATGTGTTTGCTGCTTAAAAGATCGGAAGGAACAAAATTTAATATACATATATTTAAGTAGCTATTGGTGCTTATTAAATGTTATGTTTTCGCGGCATCTGAACTGATGTGATTTTTTTACACGCTTTATATTAGCTTCACCTGTATGTTTGTTTGTATGTTTGTATGTTTGTTTGTATGTTTGTAACCGACTCCTTTGGGTGCGATTTTGACCCACTTTAAACGGCCAGATTTCATTCAAACTTCGTAGATTTATCGAGGACCGATGACATTACACTAATTTGATAAGATTATTGCATTAATCAATTTGCAAAATAAGATTTTTGTCAATTTAATGGTGAAATGAAACAAAGACATATATATATATAAAGAAAACCATTTCGCTCATGTGCGAACTCTTTTCTTTCAGTTTGTCTTTGGCGCGATATAAACAAAGCCTACTAAATATTGTGACATTTAATTAAATGAAAAGTGAGAGTGGGTTATGATTATTGTGAAAAATATACTTTCTTGAAGAGAATATTATCTATATTTGTAAAAATATGAAAAAAAAAAAAACCTGAAATAAGGGCTTTAAATGTTTTTTCTTTCGTTAAATAAGGAAACACAATTACGTCTTTGTTTCATTTTACAAATTAACCAAGAGTGAAACATTATTATAAAACAACATTTTATGCAAATATTTCACGAAACATGGAAAAATTGAGGTTTGATTTTGCTGTGAAACCAACAGCAGTTGGGAAATCAAACACCATATGCATAACCTCAATAGCTACACCTGATAAGAAGATTTTTGAAATTCCACTCGAACACCAACCTACAAATCTACTCCAAACTATGCCAAGGTCAGTAAATCATTAAATAAAGGACATCAAACACGGAAAATATGGATAAGTTTGACAGATGATATATCAAAAAACTTATTTGGATAGAGAGCAAAACTTACAGTTTAAGGATTTTTACCTGGAAGAAATTGAGGAAAAAAAAACACTTTTATTAATAAACCAAACTAAAAAGTAGAAAATAAATAATAGTTTAAAAAACTAAAAAAACACGCTTTATATAGAAAACCAAACTAAAAAATATAAAATAAATTTTAATAAATTTGAATTAAGAATAGTGTAAAATTGTTTTATAAATATAAATTAATAATAGTGTAAATAAGAAAATAATGTATTTTATTTAAAAAAAAACGTGGGGTGCTTTTTAAGATATTATCGAAATGATAAACCTTCTACTCATATGTCAATAAAATATTTATAACTGTTGACACCATGCATCCCACGCTTTTTTTAAATAAAATACATTATTTTCTTATTTACACTATTATTAATTTATATTTATAAAACAATTTTACACTATTCTTAATTCAAATTTATTCAAATTTATTTTATATTTTTTAGTTTGGTTTTCTATATAAAGCGTGTTTTTTTTAGTTTTTTAAACTATTATTTATTTTACTGTTGATACACCACATTTTTAAATTACACGGGTCATTTTTTAAAAATAAAAATAAATATCGAAATACTTGATGCATGTAGGAGTCGACGTGGTGTTGGACTACAAGTAAGAGCAAGACGTGACAAGAGGTGGAGGGAGGGGGAGGAGGAAGCCCGCACGCAGTCGGCCAATCATAACTCACGGTCCGGCTAGGCGTGCCGAGCATAAATTGAATTAGCCGACACAAGGCTCGCGTCGATACTGGAATTGCGCTGGGCGTGGGTGGAGGGGCGGGGGGGGTAAGCGGGAATGGCAATCAATGGTGGGTGGGCGGAGCTTACCCCTCCACGCGCACTTGGGTTCCTCCGAAGACTTGGGCTGTATCCGAATACACAGGGATGCGTCCATATCACACAACATCCCTACATCCCTTAGCAAATGCAGCCACAATGTGAAGAACCATTTCTAAGGGATGGAAAGTATCCGAATACTTTTACTGCTAGCACCACCTGTTGACAGTCAGTCGTAGTAATGTTAACGTAGCCATTCTGAGTCGTGATATCTACGAATATTTAGCCAAACGTAAAATAAAAACGACCAATTAAAAAAAAAATTAATGCAGCCGTGGACGTTAAAATGTTAACGAACAAAAATAATTGTTAGGAATATCAAACTATAAAAAATATTTATAATGAGCATTAAATACTACTATCTGTTTAAGTTTGCCTTTCCATAATTTTTATTAACGTCTTTATTTGTCTCTATTTGAGTTATCACTTACGCTTATAACGTTTAAAACAAATGTTGTGCCAAAAAATCTGAAGTAGTATAAAATACAAACAAAATAAAACAAGATTCCGAAGGTAATGTACGTAGGCACGCATCAGTGGATGCGAGTGTCGCATCCCTAGCAATCTTGAGCATCCCTTGCGAGGATTCGGGAGCAACGCAAAGATGGCCGCGTCCGCTGCGATGCACTTTTAGGGCACTTGACACACGGGGGCGTCTTTCTGCCGCAGCGGCTGAGCGAACAGAAAGTCGCCTGTGTAAGGGCCCTTAGTGGAGCCCTTAGCTAAGGGATTCATTAGGGTGGTATTCGGATGCAGCTTTGCTCGCGGCCAGCGTGGCGGTGCACGGGAGACGACTTAATCGATCATGTGCGTCTTGCCGACGCAGCGGTCATTTGACGTTATTCGTCACTCCGATAACACGAGAATGACATTCAACTACCACGAAGCTGGTGGCGAACTTGGTAAGACAAACTGTAATATAAAACCAGTTCTTGAAGCCACTACTGAAAATATGTACTGATGTGTAACATCTTAGCTCTCGGTATACGGCATTTGGTAGGAGTATTTTACTGAATGCGTAGGAGGTCGCGTGGAAAGGAAATGTGTAACCACGGTGCTGCCATCTGTGGCGGATGGCGCGAACCAAAGTTCACAAAGCCAAAGGGAAACTTGATAGTATCAACTGTTTCATGAATTTTAATAAAATTGGACAATGTATTTTTTTTTCCAAGTCTTTTTCGCTTTCATCGGAGCCGTTTCATTACATAGCTTAAAAAAATTATGTCCGCAAATCGAATGATTTGCGTCAATTAATGTTGTTGAAAACAATTCGCGTATACTTATCACGCTCGGGATTATTTTGAATAATTCCGCGTTAAATTCTGGGTGTCCGAAATTAAAAGTGCGTTTGCAACATGAAAACATATAAATTGGCTCTTTACCGAGCTTAGACGTTAGAAATCTCTGGCGAGCACTGAAATACTTTCTCGCCTTTTCGTTTTAAGTATAGACCCCATTAGATGTTATGTGGTGACGACAAACTGACTTTGTCCACGAGGTAGCTTATTACTGGCCGCAAGATTTTTGTGTCCAACAGTAAATCGTATTTTTGACAGTTTAAATATTCTGTTTTCACATCTAAATATTCGGAAGTGTCTGTATTGACAATATTTCGGGCCGTGGCGACAAACTTATTATGTTTGTTTTTTTTCTTCTGTGCAATGGACTCAAATTTTACTGGATCAGATTTCTAATCCGCGTTTTCCCAAAATTTATCCAGGAAAATGCTGGAAAAGTTTATTCTATAGGCCATGTGTATTGTGTGTTACCGTATTCGAAGACCTTGCTATCGACTCGATGCAAGACAGCTGAAAAAAAATAATTTTCAAGTTTTGCTCGCTCACGCTGAAGTTAATGAAAGAGTGCCTGACACTGTATCATGGTGTAAGGATTCAGTCTCAATCAATCAAAACACAGCCTTTTCCAATAATAATTTTAAAGATTAAAAGCGTTTTCAGTGATTTGATCCAACTAGGTCAGTATGGCTGTACACCAATACGCAACGTAAAAAAAAAAGCATAAGTAACTAAACATGGAGAATTTTTCTTTCGATGTAGTTTTAATTGCAGCGATTCAGTTTGGTTAGAAACAAAAACTTAAAAAATAATATTATTTTGGTACCACGCGTATCCTTCGATCACTTGGTAGCGCGTTCCGATCGCACTTGGGAGATCATTGGTTCGATACCCGCAGACTGTACTGAACGCTGTTCTCTATAAACGTAGTTTCTTTTTCATTCTTACGTCATTGCCAGTGTATCTTCTTAAGGATATACTCGCTTAAGATATTTTGAATTCTTCAATACTAAAACGTAGGTAACCGAGATAGCCTATGTCATTCCGGTTTTTCACAACAAAAAAAACACACACACAATTAAAACTATACGATTTGTGTCTATATACATACATATGGTATAATATATAGTATTACATATATATATACTACATTGGTGTTTACATTGTTTTAAAATTAATCGCTAAAACCATGCTGTTAAAACCACGTAGTTAAACTCAATTTTTTTTTTACGTTTGAAAACGTTTAGGTTTACACACGTAGTCAGTTGAAGAATCAAAAGCAAACGAGCTTGTTGAATTATTTCCACAGTAACTATCCATGGGCTACGAATGTATTTATCAACAAGAAAAACTTTGATGCGGCAAAAAATAATCTCAACAAAAACACATTTCTTAGCATGATAGCTAATTATCTCAAGTGTCCCTCGCAGCTATACAAAACATTTTTTTTCCCCGTGTCCTTGCTATGGAAAAAATGCCAACAATGTTCGCACAGAGCGATAGAGAGAGAAAGGTGGGGTGAGGAGGAGATGGTGTTTTTTTTTTTTTACCTGCTTCGCGAAGTCTGATGGTTCAGCTGGCCGTGTGCTCCATCTTCCTGCAGTGCGGGGACCCGGAGGAAGAAAGAGAAAACAAAGGAGAGAGAGGGAGGGGGGAAAGGGAAGATAACGAGATTGTGATGTTTGCACAGCTGGGACTTCACGTGACGACACGGAAACGGAGAAAACATTAAATAAACTCGAGTGCCCTCGAAGGTAACGACATCACTCTCGTTATCTCAACAGCTCCCACACCCGGCACGACGCTTAAAGGTTTAGAAGTTGGCGTGACAAAATGGCGGCGCGAGTTTACCATGATCGGAGCGGTACTTCTGACCAGTGAACTGCACGTATCCACCGGCCAAATAAGCGTGCTTCTTTTATTCAACTGGATTCCCTAGGCATGCAACCTTTTCAATTGACTTGGAATAAAAATAGTTGCGTCTCAAATGCTATAGTGTGTCACGCTTGGTTCGCAATACAGAGTAAATGCTCACACTGTTACCAGAGTGATACCAACTGGCTTGTTTACAATGAAAATCTTTTTTTGTACACCATTGTTACTTATAATAAATTTTCATATATTTTTTTTAAATTGTACTATTTGTTGATTTTTCTAAGACCATAAAATAGTGTCTATTGACAGTATTATTGACGTTGAAGTGGTTCTAAAGAAAAAAATTAAGGCTTTACACTGATTATTATTTTACAGGATAAACTATTTGTAGCAGCCGATCACTATAAATACGGTATTCAATTAAATAATGTGCTATGCTCAAACAGAGCCAAAATTTTTATAATAGTATAAAAATAGACACACAAACGGGGTGAATAGAAGGTGCCTTTCAATGTCTCCTTAGAAGTAAAAATTAAATATAATCAGATGAAATACATTAAATGTGTTTCCACAATTCTCATTCCCAATACTCTTTTACAAAATAAAGTGTTTCAAAAAATCATTACAATATACTGCTGTGTCTAAAAGTATATGCTCTTTGGCGTATATATGGCAATAGAGCACATCGAAACAAGGCGAGCGCAAATGGTTGTAATCGTGTAAATGCCCATTACAATGGACACTACAAAACTACGGATGACACACGTTATAAACATTCACAATCTTACATCTACAGACAATACACACATCCACGATCTGAAACCTGGAAACTGTGACCTAAAGTAAAGATTATAAGAAACTGTTTTTAAACACAAGGCTTAAATTAGTAATGCATGTACTTTAACTCGGTGCCTCACGGATTCTGAATTAAGTATGAAACTGTGAAAACAACCGCGAATAAGTGGAATCTGTATGAAAACTATTAAAAACCGTTCCGTCGTAAATCTCTTTCGGACGGTATTAACTATTTTATAGTGAAATTCCATTGATTTAAAAAGCAATTTAAACAGTTTCATATTTAAAGTGGACAGTGTCTAGGACGATTTATTTTCTTATTTTTTATAGAACGGTGTTTGTCTCATCAGAAAGTTACTGACTAAAAAAAAATTCGTCTAACTGAAGGACATCCACAAAATTTCTAGCAAAATAAATTCACAGAAACACGCGTAACTTACCAACAGATTGAACATTATTGTTACCTATTGACTGAGGTAACAATATCCATGAATATACGTAGCTTCAAAACAGCCCCATATTCATTATCTCAGTTGAACACGGAACAGAAATAGATTTCAACACGCGTTAACATCGCAATAGCTTTCTATTTTCTCAAGAAGAAAATGCACCACATTAAAGATACAAATTTGGGCTTGCTCATGCATGGTACGAGTACATGTTACTCGTATAAAGTTCGTAATTACGAATGTCAAAGAACCAGAATGCTGCGAGATACTGAAGTTTAATATACATGTTCATTTGTTCATGGAATGGCTTTCGATAAGGCCTCGACTACTGTAATCTAACCTTTGCTGTCCCTTTGCTGTCTTCACGCTACGTGCGATCGGTAAAGTTTCAAAGTAACTCATGGAATTGCGAATTTAATAAAATCTCCGCCCCCCCCCCCCAAAAAAAAACACGAGACAACCTTTTTTAATGAGATGTGTTCACCTGCATACAAACAGTCATGCAATTTCAATAGGTTAATATTAAGTAAATCGTTGGACAATTTAGTTTTTTTATCATTCTCGTACACTTGAAATGTTTCTCATCATAAAAAGTGACAGAAAAGCGTTAAAAAAAAATTGTTCTTTCAAAATTTTATCTCCGGTTTACCCCATCTTATCATATTCTAATCCTAAACTCTTAGGAAAATTAAAAGTATGAAAACATGCATAAATTTTTAATTGCACTCTGTATATTTTATTTGAAGGTAATTTTTCATAAATGTAAGATTGAAATTAACAAATCACGTATAATTTTGCAGCTTTTTTTATGAACATACCACTGGCAATGGCAATTGAAACTAAATGTGCGCCAACTCACTCTGTTTTATCTTATTAGGTCGGCCTATACCCATTATGCTTACTAAAAATTAAATTAAATTATACGTTCATAAGTAATATAAATAAATAAATCAATTCTCTAATTAAAGCACCTATGTTTATTAGCAAAATAATTTCTATAAATTATTAACAAATAAACTAACACTTAACAGAAACTCCACATTTGTCAGCCTAAATGAAAATGCGAGATGGTGCACCTTCACTTCAGATTTAAGTTTATCATGGGAACTATTACTGTCTTAAACTATGCGTTTTTCTATGTCTCACTTGGCAACAAAAATTGGTAATTACAATTTCTCACAGTAGTACTATTAATACCGTGACTCAGCTAGATAAACTGTCTGAATAATGTAATATTATAAATATATCATAACTAAACTACATTAAAGCAAACCCAAATTCCCTTGTATCCTTTTCATTTTATATTATTAGATTTATAAATTACCCCACCAAGGAAAAATCTAACTGGTTAGCATCCAAATTACTCTGAATTTGTTTTTAAAAACTAAAACAACTTTGTTGCAAGTGAAGGGCAGAATATAAAATATTTTTAAAAAATTCACAAGATATAATATTTTTTAAAAAATAAATACCTGCTATTTTCATATAGTTTTCAGTATCTGGAAATGTACAGCAACATGTTTATCCTACACCGATATGCTTGCTTTGATCGGCAACTGCGTTGGCTAGTTATCTGTTCGCATTCTAGGTATCGTGTGTATGGAGTAACGAATTCTTTCTTCTCTTCTGCCATACAAAATTTACGCCTACTTTTTACGCCCATGGGTATAACATACGTTATAGCATAAATTTGGTATCGTGTGGTGTGGGGTTAACTAGTTGTTTCAGACAGCATTGTGTTCACCACACGTGCTGACGGGGAACTGTCGATACAACACGCATTGGTAGACGTCCATATGATACTCAAGTACACTTTTGAAACCGACCCATGTACGCCCTCCCAGAATATCGAGGGTTTGTTATCAAAATGTCACGGTATTGTGTAGGACGGGAGAAACAAATATATATAATAAAAAGAGTTTTTTTTTTTTTTTGCGCGCGCAACATTGTATCGGTCACCACTCGTCATTTGTTTACTGTCTCTTTTTTTTCTTCTTCTGTCCCTCGCCTACCTGACCCGCCACATTTTCCGGCGCGCGCTTGCTTATCTCTTTTTTTTATGTTTCCCCCACCACGCCATCCTATCTTCTTCAGGTTCTACGCGCGTGGCCTCTAGGGTCAAGGTAGGGGGAAAAAAGGGGGGGAGAGAGAGAGTAAGAAAGGGAAGGGAGTTGATAAACGTCCCCTTTGATCATGCAGTTGATCATTCATACGCGCTGTCATCGTCTATTTTTTTTTTCTCTGTACGCCCTTTCCGCCAAGCCGACCCTACGCACCCCTCCCCCCCCCTCCCCCTTTCAGCTGAGCAGTGATACAATGTAATTTGATTCCGGGG
This sequence comes from Bacillus rossius redtenbacheri, assembly GCF_032445375.1. NCBI lineage: Eukaryota > Metazoa > Arthropoda > Insecta > Phasmatodea > Bacillidae > Bacillus > Bacillus rossius. The sequence continues at coordinate 41,448,528 of NC_086337.1, read as the reverse complement.
CAGAACAAAGCTCACTGTAATAGGGTTGATAACGCCGCGTTTCCCTTCCACCCTCCCTTTTTCTACTCCGCCCCCAGGCAGTCACAGTGCGTTTTTGGTTCCGTACTGGCTTACATATATACATACATATATAACATAGCAGTAATATAGAGAGCATCCAGAAGGGCGGCGGGAGGCTCTCGTTCAGCGTTTCATAAAGCCCATCCGCCATTTCCGCCCCTTCCCCGTTGGCTCTCGCCTCATTCGCGTATCGCGTAGCTCTTTTGACATCTTTTTCCCCCAGTCTCTCTCTCTCTCTCTTCATCACTCCCCGGGTCTGGGCGAAGTCGGTCGCTTCTGACGCGCCCGCCGAGACGAGTCTCGACGGCGGACGGTACGTTCGGAGATGAAAGTATCGTGCTCTGATGCACAGGCAGTTCCAGAATTCGCGGTGCATACGGTGACGCGTGACGGAACGCACCTGTAGCTACTTATCATCCATAGATCGCAGCGTGCAATTAAATGGGCATTTACTCTCTCTTTCTCTCTCTCTTTCTTTCTCTCTTTCTCTTTCTCATTCTTTCTCTCTCTTTCTCTCTCTTTCTCTCTCTTTCTCTCTCTCTCTCTCTTCTCTCTCTCTCTTTCTCTCTCTCTTTCTCTCTCTCTTTCTCTCTCTCTCTTTCTCTCTCTCTCTTTCTCTCTCTTTCTCTCTCTTTCTCTCTATCTTTCTCTCTCTATCTTTCTCTCTCTATCTTTCTCTCTCTCTTTCTCTCTCTATTTTTCTCTCTCTCTTTCTCTCTCTTTCTCTCTCTTTCTCTCTCTTTCTCTCTCTTTCTCTCTCTCTTTCTCTCTCTCTTTCTCTCTCTCTCTTATACACGATTTCTGCCATTAGCGCTGTCCTTGTTTCAATGTGCTCCATTGCGAGATGCATGTCATAGAGCGCAGACGTTTCAGACACACAACTTTGCAGTGTATTGAATTTTTTTTTTTTAATCCATCGGGAAAATTTTTTTGGGTTTGTAAGGTTGAATTTCGAATAAGGATTGTGGAAAAAAGTACAATTTTTTTTTTATTTCATCAAGAGCGTTGGCTGATAATTTCCATTTCTTTTTTATTTCTACGGAGATGTAATTGAATGACGCCATCTTGGTTTCAAACAGTTTTTTGTTGACATTCTGTTTATATCATTTAATTTTAATAAAAACTGGCTCTTTTCGGCATTGCACACGCTTTCATGGAATGCCCTGTGAACCCGCAGGAATTATTTTGGTATTTAAAAAACTACCTAGTCAATAAATTTCGCCAACACACATTTATTTCCTCCACGCGTGAGTTTATCCTGTTTACAGATTAAAAACAGAATCCTCATGTTGAAATACACTGTAGTTTCTACAAAGATCGAGTTGCACAATTACACTCGTAGAAAATACAATGTCAGTGTTTATTTTCCTTTGTTTAGGTTTTACTTACGTTAATGCTTTATATATGATTCACGACCTTATTTCTGCCTAGTTTTCGTAAATAACGTCTCATGTCTTGAGTTTCATTTTTTAAGTTTTAGCTAAAACCTGCCGCACGTAGATCTGTCTTGCATGTTGTGATTGGTCGGCGTCATCAAGTAGGCTACCTAATGCCATAAAAGTTTAACTTATATAACGTGTGCGGAAAACTTTATAGTATTAACTGTTTAGTGAATTTTAACAAGATGAGCAGTATTTTAATAAAATTCCTTGTCAAAATTTAGGCCAACAGCCGGGGTTTACAATTTTTTCAAGTCTTTTTCGCTTTTATCGGAGCCGTTTATAAAAGTATAAAATATCTGTCTGTTTCCTGCTGCTATCTGCGCGTGATGGTGGCAAGCAACGTTTACGATTCAAGCAGCGAATTCTAGCGGCGGGCGCAGAAAGTATGTGTATGATTCGCATCCAGAAATTTTGCTATTTGAAAAGCGAATATTTTATTTATCAGTATATTTATCAATCTGCGCTATTTTTTTTTTTTAAGTCTGCATTAAATTTCGTGTACGAGTTTCGTATTATAAGTTTATTTTTCAACATAAACAACATGAGAACACAATTTGCTCGTTACCGAGGTTAGATGTTACACATCACTGGTGAGTACTAAAAGACTCGCTCACTTTTTTTTTACTAGACGTTTTGGGAGTCATTAGATGTTTGTTTGTGAACGCCCCCTAAAAATCAATTTGCAGTGACGATTATACAGATCAGAACTGGTGCCATGTAGATTATAAATAGATAGCCAGATAATAGGCGCAAGATCAGTAAGTTTCCGGTAGAAGTATTTTCCCAGCTGAAATCACGTCTTCTACAATTTAAGATTGTACATAATAAACTAATCCTAAAGATAAAAGTTTTTTTTTTTTTTTTGTTCTTTCAGAAAGTATTATACAGTTTAAAAATTTTTCAAAACATCCATACAGCTGAAACAGAGGTAGTATCAGAAACGCGTTCAAGGCACTTTGTGAACACGACTTACTGTATTTCACCGTGGGTTAGGCGAAGTATTACGTGTAGACATACTAAAAAAAAAAAAAAAAAAAAAAAAAAAAAATACTGTCTTTATGTTTTGTTGTGTGTCGACATGTGAGATATATGGCTTCGTATTTTCAAAAGTTCAACGCGAACGCAGTCAAAGCCAACATTTAAAGGAAAGTATAATTTTTAACGTAAAATGTAATACCTGCTTTTCTGTACGACATTTAAAACCAAGCGAAGCTGGAGACACATAGGCGCAGTGAGTTCGTGGCCTGGCATGAAAGCTAAAAGGGAGGAGGATGAGGCCATATCGCGCACCTGCTATTCGAATGTTGTCGAGCTTCCGGGCGCAGGCGTAGATTACAGTCTCCCTGTCAATTAAAATGGAAATTGGAGAGAGAAAATCTGCTAATTCCAGGGTTGCCGGCGATCCCCAAACGTGGACAGCCGCAGGTACAGTACACTCGCAGTAACGCGAAAACTTTCGGAATTAATATTCTGCGTGCAACCAACTTGTAATATAGATTCTAAGGGTCTGCCCTGGAGAGGATTGTATTTTTGTTGGTATGAGGCGTGACGACAAGTGCGACGATCGCTGGTATTTTTTAAGCGCAGCATCGCCTCTAAGCGCAAGGCTGTGGAGTCGCGCGCAGTATTCTAGTCGTGCATAGGGCAACTGTGAGATATGAGCGATAACCATAACCGAATATGAAGGATAAATAAAGATAAAGGTGAAATGCGATTACCTTGAGTGCTTTCAAAGGTCTAATACCAGATGTTTCATGTCTAGACATTATTTTAAAAACACGCGTCATAAATCCGGAAACAGGACTACTCATCTGCTCAGAGCGTATCCTTACACGTTTTTCGTTAACAGACACCATTCGGATATCTTGAGCAGTTTTTAAATAGCGTGGTTTTTCCCGAATGTACACCGTATGTGTGCCCAGGCAGACGGTGTACCCAAGGTAAAGTTGGCAAGACTTTCGAAAAGTATACAGTGCGTGCATTAAAGTCGACTTACAAGTCTAATGTTTACATCGTAAGTAATGTAACAGGTTTTTTTTTAAACTATTGTATACTTTTCAAATAAGGCAGTTATTTTTTAAATGACATTAAATTTTCAAACAAAATTACGATTTTAAGTGTCAGTAGTATAGAATAGGGCATACTGGCACTGGCGCTGGCGCGTGGATTGTGATTGTCGGTCCGCCATATTGGATTGTGACGTAACGGCGGCCATCTTGGATGGTTGTGACCTTGACCTTTGACCTTGACCTTGACCCCGGCGGCCATTTTGGATCCGCCATCTTGGATCCGCCATTTTGGATGACGTCATTTTGTTTTCTCGAAAATTCCGGCGATGTGTTATCCGCCATTTTGAATTATGACGTCACCGTTGCAATTTACGTTACGGCCGCCATCTTTAACTTTTTTATTTATTATCCGATTTCAACGAAATTTTTTTTAAAAATTATAAAAAAATTCAAATAATAAAATTTTAATAAAATACTTTTACGACACGGAGTTCGGAGTCCTCGGGTCGAACCCGACGAGTGCAAAAAAAATAAAAATGGCGACCGATCCTTCCTCCGCAGTGGTTGCAGGCAGACTGACTCCCACCACTTTTTCAAAGCATATATATCGTCACCTAGTATGACGTCATGTCCGCCATCTTGAAATTTGGACGCCATCTTGAAAATATTTATTTACTATCCGATTTTAATGAAAAAAATTCCAAAATTTATCAAAAAATTAACGTATTTGAATTTGTTTGATTATATCGTTGTACGTCCTTGGTTCGATTCCCGGCGAGAGTAAATGATCGATCCTTCCTCCATGATAGCTACCTAGACTGATCTACCACCACCAGTACCAAGGTATTTATCATCAACTGGTATGACATCATGTCCGCCATCTTGTCTTTATCCGCAGGAGACCACCATCTTGTTTTCGTCTGCTAGAGTGTGCCGATACCATGTAGTATAATTATCTGGTCACCAAACCTTTGACTTTGACCTTGAAATTTGACCTTGACCTTGAACTTTGACCTTGAACTTTGACCTTGACCTTGAACTTTGACCTTGACCTTGAAATTTGACCTTGACCTTGAAATTTGACCTTGACCTTGTAATTTGACCCTGACCTTGAAATTTGACCTTGACCTTGAAATTTGACTTTGTCCTTGTCGTCCATCATGGATCCGACATTTTATGTTCAGTACATGCTACCAGGAGCTACCACCTGCTGGAGTACGCCATATTATGTGTGTACTTGTATTATAGAGTACATTTCCATCTGGATAATTTTATTCTAACCCGCTACAGTGCAGTAATCATTTATTATGGAGGTGCCCCCCGCCATCTTTAAATTCGGCCGCCATCTTGAAATCATGTAATAATGTAGCTAGAAAAGCGAGAAAAAATCCAAAATTCATTAAATAAATTAGCAATCCATATAATGATTGATTGGATCGACTAAGGTCCTTGGTAAGATCCCTGGCCGATACAAAACAACTTCAATTTAAAAAAATACTAAAAAAAGTGTTAGGTTTGAGAAAATAAAAACACCGCAAGTTCTATTTAAAAAATTTTATTACATAAATTCAATACACTACTACAAGTACAAAAAAAAACACTGACAAATTACCAAAGCCTTTTGGATTCCTCGATTCAAACAGTCTTCTTATTGTACGGACTAAGCCTTTTACATGACTTTAAATGTCTATCCGATCCGTTCATCACCACAGCCAGAGACGGACTGAAGTTCATAGTACTTATATAGTCTCATTAGCCGGTACAACACATGAGTCAAATCAATAACCATGTTCATTATACTTCTCGGAGCATTTTTTATAATGACGATGTAAGCTATCGAGACGTGAAATTAGTTTATTGCACTTATTGCACTGAAATTGTATTCTTTGAACATTATTAGAACAACCGCTTCTTTCATGTCTGCGAGCATTTGAGGTGATAGTAAATGATGCACCACAGTATTTGCACTGATGCGAAGTACGCTCTTCATTAATTGAAGTATTCAATGCTGATGAAACTTCAGCTGATGGTGGAACAGCACATATCGAAGTCTCCTCCAGTGTTGTCAGAGGCGTTGCCAACGGGATCTGCTCCAACATCGGCGCTGACGTCATGGTTCCCGTAGTCGATGGTACATCCTCCATCGAGTACGACGTTAAAGTCGGTAAAGATGCCATCGAAGTCTCAAGAACAGGCAATTACACGACTTATGCACCAGAAGAAACAAACTAGGTGATCCCTACACCACCGTCGCCAGTAACAAACTGAGCGTCCTGCTGTCTAGGACTCGCTTATATACATGCACCGTATGGAATAATACGCTAGTCAAATCAAGAACCATCTACAATAATACTAGAGTCAAAACATCGTTAAAAATAGAAGCACCGACTACGAAAAGGCAGCACATTTGGAAGCACCGACAACGAAAAGGCAGCACATTTGGCAGCACCGACAACGAAAAGGCAGCACATTTGGAAGCACCGACAACGAAAAGGCAGCACATTTGGAAGCACCGACAACGAAAAGGCAGCACATTTGGAAGCACCGACAACGAAAAGGCAGCACATTTGGAAGCACCGACAACGAAAATGGCAGCACATTCTGGAAGCACCGACAACGAAAAGGCAGCACATTCGGAAGCACCGACAACGAAAAGGCAGCACATTCGGAAGCACCGACAACGAAAAGGCAGCACATTTGGAAGCACCGACAACGAAAAGGCAGCACATTCGGAAGCACCGACAACGAAAAGGCAGCACATTTGGAAGCACCGACAACGAAAAGGCAGCACATTCGGAAGCACCGACAACGAAAAGGCAGCACATTTGGAAGCACCGACAACGAAAAGGCAGCACATTTGGAAGCACCGACAACGAAAAGGCAGCACATTTGGCAGCACCGACAACGAAAAGGCAGCACATTTGGAAGCACCGACAACGAAAAGGCAGCACATTTGGAAGCACCGACAACGAAAAGGCAGCACATTTGGCAGCACCGACAACGAAAAGGCAGCACATTTGGAAGCACCGACAACGAAAAGGCAGCACATTTGGAAGCACCGACAACGAAAAGGCAGCACATTTGGAAGCACCATCGAATAAGGAAGCACATTTTGGAAGCACCATCGAATAAGGAATCACACTTGGAAGCTCCATCGAATAAGGAAGCACACTTGGAAGCTCCATCAACAAAAAAAAAAAGGCAAAAAGGAAGCACAAGTTACGAGATCTAAGTCTTAGTTAGAAATCAGAATACAAGAAATAAAAACCTTAAATTTTTATAATTTAAATTATTTATTTTATTTCTTTACATTATACAAATGCAAGTAAAACAAGCCATTATTGTATGTAGCCAGCTTTCCTCAGTTCCTTGAGTATGAAGGATATTTCTTTGATGCACAAATAGTTTCCTGCACAAAGCGAACCATGTAGAAGTCTTAGCCGGTCAACCAATATGTTTGGATCTTTCCATGATGTGTAATCATTCTCCTCTACCACCATCTTCCTTGCACCTTTATAATAAATATTATGATCTCTGGTGTCTTCCGTTTTACCACCAACCTCAGGGTAACTTTCATGTTTGAGACGGTGATCATCACAAGCTTGATCAGATTTATTTAATATATCACGACGTTTCCACCGTTTCGGTCTCAGGACACCTCCACATTCTTCGATCTTGGCAGCTCTAGGCGTTTCATCATAGTCTATGTCTTTGTCAACAGCCTCAGAGTCACTGTAACAATCACTGTAGAAGGAATCGTCTTCACCCAATTTACCGTAATAATTCGATGTTGATGATGTTGAAGTGTCTTCATCGTCTTCATGCTTCCTTTTTAGGAGTCCATCATTTTTACAAAGTAGGAAAGATCTACTTGAATTCGGCTGGAATATATTCTCACTTTTCACGTTAAGGATTCTTCCATTGTCTTCATTCTTCCGTAAATCATCAACCTCCTTCAATTTAAGTTCTTTGTCGAGATCGGAAGAGCCAAGAAAATTATTGTGATAATGCAGATCACTCTTCCTTAGGCTAGTAGATTCATCGTTGTCCTCTTGCTTGTACGCAGGCTTGGCGCTACAAGTTCTGCCATGTCTTTTTAGGCTCTCTCTCCGCGTAAACGACTTGCTACATCGAACACAACTTATCATATTGCGCAGAGGATTTTTAACACAGTCATTCTTCTCGTGTTGTCTTTTATTCTTTCTCAAGATAAACTCTTTACTGCAAAACTTACACCTATGTTCTTTCGATACAGCGTCAGATCCCAAATCGGAATTCATATTAGTTACTGAGACTAATGCCAGATACCAATTGAGTGTTTTAAATTAAATCCAATACTTAAATAGAAATTTTTTCATATTTTATCAGCGAGAATTAATATATCTCATGCAAAAGTACTTTATGCATGTAGTTCTGCTTTTCAACAACAGATGTCGCCACATGTTGCTTGCAGGTAAATAATATTTAGTTCTTTTATGCGGGATGCGGGATGCTCACTAACGATCGCAAAAGAAGGATGGCTTCGCTAGACTCAAAGGAAAAGGAAGTTCGTCTTGCATGTTGGTGCTCCACAGATGTCTCATGGCGTAATATTAATTTGACTGAGTAATGATATTTTTTAATTCCACCTGATAAAAATATTGCAAGTTTTGATTTAGTAGCAGAAATTATCGAATTAAATGTAACTCCAAATAAAATGACATGTCTCATTAGACAAAAAAAAATCCATGCAGAGATAGATCTCTCACAAATAATCAGGAGCACTCGGTGAAAACCATCAGATGTATAGTCAGGAATAATCAGAAACACTTGGAGAAAGCCATCAATATAATAACAAGAATAATCAGGAGCACACGGATAAAACTACCATAATATTGTCAAGAATAATCAGGAGCACACGGATAAATCCACCATAATACTGTCAAGAATAAACGGGAGCACACGGAGAAAACCACCATAATATTGACAAGAATAATCAGGAGCACACGGAGGAAACCGCCACAAGTTTTCTTTGATATCATAAAATTTCAGAAAAAAAAAAAAAAAAAAATAAAAATAAATAAATAAATAATTTAAAAAAATGAAATAAAAAAATACATAAAATTCTGGCTTGTACTAGAACTATATCTTTGCTCAACAATGAGAAGTTCACAAGCTAGCAGAATCTATTTATGTATTTTTTTATTTCATTTTTTTAAATTTTTTATTCATTTATTTTTATTATTTATTTTTTTTTTCTGAAATTTTATGATATCAAAGAAAACTTGTGGCGGTTTCCTCCGTGTGCTCCTGATTATTCTTGTCAATATTATGGTGGTTTTCTCCGTGTGCTCCCGTTTATTCTTGACAGTATTATGGTGGATTTATCCGTGTGCTCCTGATTATTCTTGACAATATTATGGTAGTTTTATCCGTGTGCTCCTGATTATTCTTGTTATTATATTGATGGCTTTCTCCAAGTGTTTCTGATTATTCCTGACTATACATCTGATGGTTTTCACCGAGTGCTCCTGATTATTTGTGAGAGATCTATCTCTGCATGGATTTTTTTTTGTCTAATGAGACATGTCATTTTATTTGGAGTTACATTTAATTCGATAATTTCTGCTACTAAATCAAAACTTGCAATATTTTTATCAGGTGGAATTAAAAAATATCATTACTCAGTCAAATTAATATTACGCCATGAGACATCTGTGGAGCACCAACATGCAAGACGAACTTCCTTTTCCTTTGAGTCTAGCGAAGCCATCCTTCTTTTGCGATCGTTAGTGAGCATCCCGCATCCCGCATAAAAGAACTAAATATTATTTACCTGCAAGCAACATGTGGCGACATCTGTTGTTGAAAAGCAGAACTACATGCATAAAGTACTTTTGCATGAGATATATTAATTCTCGCTGATGAAATATGAAAAAATTTCTATTTAAGTATTGGATTTAATTTAAAACACTCAATTGGTATCTGGCATTAGTCTCAGTAACTAATATGAATTCCGATTTGGGATCTGACGCTGTATCGAAAGAACATAGGTGTAAGTTTTGCAGTAAAGAGTTTATCTTGAGAAAGAATAAAAGACAACACGAGAAGAATGACTGTGTTAAAAATCCTCTGCGCAATATGATAAGTTGTGTTCGATGTAGCAAGTCGTTTACGCGGAGAGAGAGCCTAAAAAGACATGGCAGAACTTGTAGCGCCAAGCCTGCGTACAAGCAAGAGGACAACGATGAATCTACTAGCCTAAGGAAGAGTGATCTGCATTATCACAATAATTTTCTTGGCTCTTCCGATCTCGACAAAGAACTTAAATTGAAGGAGGTTGATGATTTACGGAAGAATGAAGACAATGGAAGAATCCTTAACGTGAAAAGTGAGAATATATTCCAGCCGAATTCAAGTAGATCTTTCCTACTTTGTAAAAATGATGGACTCCTAAAAAGGAAGCATGAAGACGATGAAGACACTTCAACATCATCAACATCGAATTATTACGGTAAATTGGGTGAAGACGATTCCTTCTACAGTGATTGTTACAGTGACTCTGAGGCTGTTGACAAAGACATAGACTATGATGAAACGCCTAGAGCTGCCAAGATCGAAGAATGTGGAGGTGTCCTGAGACCGAAACGGTGGAAACGTCGTGATATATTAAATAAATCTGATCAAGCTTGTGATGATCACCGTCTCAAACATGAAAGTTACCCTGAGGTTGGTGGTAAAACGGAAGACACCAGAGATCATAATATTTATTATAAAGGTGCAAGGAAGATGGTGGTAGAGGAGAATGATTACACATCATGGAAAGATCCAAACATATTGGTTGACCGGCTAAGACTTCTACATGGTTCGCTTTGTGCAGGAAACTATTTGTGCATCAAAGAAATATCCTTCATACTCAAGGAACTGAGGAAAGCTGGCTACATACAATAATGGCTTGTTTTACTTGCATTTGTATAATGTAAAGAAATAAAATAAATAATTTAAATTATAAAAATTTAAGGTTTTTATTTCTTGTATTCTGATTTCTAACTAAGACTTAGATCTCGTAACTTGTGCTTCCTTTTTGCCTTTTTTTTTGTTGATGGAGCTTCCAAGTGTGCTTCCTTATTCGATGGAGCTTCCAAGTGTGATTACTTATTCGATGGTGCTTCCAAAATGTGCTTCCTTATTCGATGGTGCTTCCAAATGTGCTGCCTTTTCGTTGTCGGTGCTTCCAAATGTGCTGCCTTTTCGTTGTCGGTGCTTCCAAATGTGCTGCCTTTTCGTTGTCGGTGCTGCCAAATGTGCTGCCTTTTCGTTGTCGGTGCTTCCAAATGTGCTGCCTTTTCGTTGTCGGTGCTTCCAAATGTGCTGCCTTTTCGTTGTCGGTGCTGCCAAATGTGCTGCCTTTTCGTTGTCGGTGCTTCCAAATGTGCTGCCTTTTCGTTGTCGGTGCTTCCAAATGTGCTGCCTTTTCGTTGTCGGTGCTTCCGAATGTGCTGCCTTTTCGTTGTCGGTGCTTCCAAATGTGCTGCCTTTTCGTTGTCGGTGCTTCCGAATGTGCTGCCTTTTCGTTGTCGGTGCTTCCAAATGTGCTGCCTTTTCGTTGTCGGTGCTTCCGAATGTGCTGCCTTTTCGTTGTCGGTGCTTCCGAATGTGCTGCCTTTTCGTTGTCGGTGCTTCCAGAATGTGCTGCCATTTTCGTTGTCGGTGCTTCCAAATGTGCTGCCTTTTCGTTGTCGGTGCTTCCAAATGTGCTGCCTTTTCGTTGTCGGTGCTTCCAAATGTGCTGCCTTTTCGTTGTCGGTGCTGCCAAATGTGCTGCCTTTTCGTTGTCGGTGCTTCCAAATGTGCTGCCTTTTCGTAGTCGGTGCTTCTATTTTTAACGATGTTTTGACTCTAGTATTATTGTAGATGGTTCTTGATTTGACTAGCGTATTATTCCATACGGTGCATGTATATAAGCGAGTCCTAGACAGCAGGACGCTCAGTTTGTTACTGGCGACGGTGGTGTAGGGATCACCTAGTTTGTTTCTTCTGGTGCATAAGTCGTGTAATTGCCTGTTCTTGAGACTTCGATGGCATCTTTACCGACTTTAACGTCGTACTCGATGGAGGATGTACCATCGACTACGGGAACCATGACGTCAGCGCCGATGTTGGAGCAGATCCCGTTGGCAACGCCTCTGACAACACTGGAGGAGACTTCGATATGTGCTGTTCCACCATCAGCTGAAGTTTCATCAGCATTGAATACTTCAATTAATGAAGAGCGTACTTCGCATCAGTGCAAATACTGTGGTGCATCATTTACTATCACCTCAAATGCTCGCAGACATGAAAGAAGCGGTTGTTCTAATAATGTTCAAAGAATACAATTTCAGTGCAATAAGTGCAATAAACTAATTTCACGTCTCGATAGCTTACATCGTCATTATAAAAAATGCTCCGAGAAGTATAATGAACATGGTTATTGATTTGACTCATGTGTTGTACCGGCTAATGAGACTATATAAGTACTATGAACTTCAGTCCGTCTCTGGCTGTGGTGATGAACGGATCGGATAGACATTTAAAGTAATGTAAAAGGCTTAGTCCGTACAATAAGAAGACTGTTTGAATCGAGGAATCCAAAAGGCTTTGGTAATTTGTCAGTGTTTTTTTTTGTACTTGTAGTAGTGTATTGAATTTATGTAATAAAATTTTTTAAATAGAACTTGCGGTGTTTTTATTTTCTCAAACCTAACACTTTTTTTAGTATTTTTTTAAATTGAAGTTGTTTTGTATCGGCCAGGGATCTTACCAAGGACCTTAGTCGATCCAATCAATCATTATATGGATTACTAATTTATTTAATGAATTTTGGATTTTTTCTCGCTTTTCTAGCTACATTATTACATGATTTCAAGATGGCGGCCGAATTTAAAGATGGCGGGGGGCACCTCCATAATAAATGATTACTGCACTGTAGCGGGTTAGAATAAAATTATCCAGATGGAAATGTACTCTATAATACAAGTACACACATAATATGGCGTACTCCAGCAGGTGGTAGCTCCTGGTAGCATGTACTGAACATAAAATGTCGGATCCATGATGGACGACAAGGACAAAGTCAAATTTCAAGGTCAAGGTCAAATTTCAAGGTCAGGGTCAAATTACAAGGTCAAGGTCAAATTTCAAGGTCAAGGTCAAATTTCAAGGTCAAGGTCAAAGTTCAAGGTCAAGGTCAAAGTTCAAGGTCAAAGTTCAAGGTCAAGGTCAAATTTCAAGGTCAAAGTCAAAGGTTTGGTGACCAGATAATTATACTACATGGTATCGGCACACTCTAGCAGACGAAAACAAGATGGTGGTCTCCTGCGGATAAAGACAAGATGGCGGACATGATGTCATACCAGTTGATGATATATACCTTGGTACTGGTGGTGGTAGATCAGTCTAGGTAGCTATCATGGAGGAAGGATCGATCATTTACTCTCGCCGGGAATCGAACCAAGGACGTACAACGATATAATCAAACAAATTCAAATACATTAATTTTTTGATAAATTTTGGAATTTTTTTCATTAAAATCGGATAGTAAATAAAGATTTTCAAGATGGCGTCCAAATTTCAAGATGGCAGACATGACGTCATACTAGGTGACGATATATATGCTTTGAAAAAGTGGTGGGAGTCAGTCTGCCTGCAACCACTGCGGAGGAAGGATCGGTCGCCATTTTTATTTTTTTTGCACTCGTCGGGTTCGACCCGAGGACTCCGAACTCCGTGTCGTAAAAGTATTTTATTAAAATTTTATTATTTGAATTTTTTTATAATTTTTAAAAAAAATTTCGTTGAAATCGGATAATAAATAAAAAAGTTAAAGATGGCGGCCGTAACGTAAATTGCAACGGTGACGTCATAATTCAAAATGGCGGATAACACATCGCCGGAATTTTCGAGAAAACAAAATGACGTCATCCAAAATGGCGGATCCAAGATGGCGGATCCAAAATGGCCGCCGGGGTCAAGGTCAAGGTCAAAGGTCAAGGTCACAACCATCCAAGATGGCCGCCGTGACGTCACAATCCAATATGGCGGACCGACAATCACAATCCACGCGCCAGCGCCAGTGCCAGTATGCCCTATTCTATACTACTAGTGTCATATGCGTTAAGTACTAGTCATTCGCCCCGTGTAAACGTTCATTTTGACACTAGTGCCAACGCACTTGAGACAATGATTGTAGGTTCGATCCCAACTTCCTCCGGCATGACTCGTTCATGAACACTGAGTGGTTATGCACCTGCTATAATGTTTAGGAGGTTGCGCAGTCATACATTTTTATTGATTCATAACATCTTAGCTATCGGTACACGGCACTTGGTAGGAGCAATTTCGTGAAAGGAACGGAAGTCGATTGTAACGGAAATGTGTAGCCACGGTGCTGCCATCTATGGCGGATGGCTAGGACCAAAGTTCACAAAGCGATGGGAAACTTTATAGTTGAACTTTATAGAAACTATATAGGATAATGCTTGCACCTGGCTGCATTTAATCAAAGTGAATTTAGATAAAGTAAAAAAAAAAAATAGAAATTAAAAGAGATTTAACGAATTTTAACAACATGCGTAATATTTTTATAAAATTCCGTGTTGAAAATCAGATCGAAAGCCGGTTTTCAGTATTTTTTCAAGGTTTTTTTTTTTTTTTTTCGCTTTTATTGTAGACATTTAATTTTATAGTTTAACCTTTTGCTCTGCAAATCGAATATTCGACAGTAGATGTAGCTTAAAATACGTGTGATTTGCGTCCAGAAATTTGGTTCAACACCCCATTTGAGTAGGTATGTACATTTATCACGCTGAGCATTATTTTAAAGAATTCTACGTTAAATTTCGTGCCCGAGTTTCGTATTATAAGTGTATTTGCAACATGAGAGCACACGAATTTGCTCGTTATCGAGGTTATGTGTTACACAACTATGGCTAACGTTTTTTGACGTGACGTCTAATAAATCGATGAACGCCGGCTGCACGCACGAAAAAGTGTCCCACTACGGATGTCCCACTACGGATGTGTCCTATTTGCTCATTGTACGCATGCGTGGCATCTCTCTTCATGCTCATTGTAGGGCCTACGCATGCGTGGCATCTCTCTTCCACTCGATTGGAACGACCATCGATTTGACTTTTCAATCATATTTTCGTCGTTTGAATTATTAATATTAAGTAATTTAACGATCGTCCACCGATTTTCAGCACAATCGGTACAGTTATTTAAAAGTAATGTTTAATATTCAAATACGTTTTGAACCAACAATGGTGTTTTAGAGTTACATATAATAATTCAAATTACAACCGGGATCTTTTGCACAATGTTTTAAAAAATATTGTAATACATTATAAAAAAGTTTGGTGTATTTGGGATGCGTATTTGTTATAAAAACGAAATAATATTATTCCCCTACCGTGAACAAAAATTATATATATATATATATATATATATATATATATAACATCTGAAACTATTAATTATTGAATATGGCTTCGTGGCTGAGCGATCAGCGGCGCTCTCTTCTGATTGTAAAGTTGTCGGTTCGGATCCCGGCAGGTGCGAAATTTTTTTTGTACTTGTAAAAATAAATACGGCGCACGTAACATTTCAAAAGTAATAAATATATTTGAATAATGAATGCAAATAAAAGTAAATTTATTAATTAAATTGTACATTTCATTTCACTCCTTTGTATCCATACAAAATAGTGATAATTCAATAAAAATGATTCAATTTTATTCATTAAAATATGCAGAGGTAGATTTTATCAAACAAAAGATAGAAAAATTTAAAAAAAAAAATTCTTCCTCAAAGAATATAATATTTTTAATGCCTAAATGGTTTGGTTGCAAAAACCTATTACGGCTCAGTCTCCTTATCTTCTGGATCAATCATGTCATCAATGTTTTGTTATGACGTTGTCACGTTAAACTATCGTCCGTAAACCGACTTTACAGACAACCATTTTTGTTTTTAATTTAAATCCAGTATGATAAATTACGAGATAATTCACTTACTTTAAAATGTTTAACTTAATAAAATTAGTTTCTCACATTATAATTGAATATAATATATGAATATCATGTAAAAATAAATATAATGGCAGGCCTCTTTGCCAAACCTTGGTTGCGCCACTGAGGCTGGAAATATGTTTTACTAAGAGATTTCAGAGTCGTCCAATTAACCGCGGACCGACTGCATGCGGGTTAGTTTAGGGGCCCGCCTCGTCAGGGGTGTAAGTGTTAGCTTTGAATATATATACTGTATAGAAGTCGCCAGCCCAGGTTAAAATTTCTAATACGGTTTTGAGGTAGTTGGTTAATTCACCGCCGCAATCGCCACCATCTCTAGGGCATCGACTTGTGGTGGTCCCTAGCGGACAAGTGTTGAACTCTTCAAACACCCCTTCCCCCTACCGTTGAACGACCTTGAGCTTCCGTGAATGATAGGTGGGGGGTGCGGGGAATGACAGCGGGCGACAGTGCTGCGCTCTAACGTGTAAATAACAACCTAAGACGATACAGGGCGTTACGGCAGCGCCCTGCAGCGGTGAAGTTCCCAAGCTGCTCATCATACGCTTCTGAAAAACGTAGAGTAAATCCTATCCACTCGCGACTTCTATACAGTATATATATTCAAAGGTGTTAGTGAGGCGGGATGATAAGGGCGATGCTCGCTGGTATTTCTAGCGCGATATAGCCTCTAAGCGCAAGGCTCTGAACTTACGCGCAGTGTTCAAGTCGTCAAGACAAAAAAAAAAGGGCAGGGAATTTTGTCAGTGCGTTACGGCCAGGGCAAGGACTGTTTACCGCTCTAATTGGTTTTCTATTCCTAGTGAACACTCACCAATAATTTTTGACGTGACAACGTCTAATAAATCGATGAACGCCGGCTGCACGCACGAAAAAGTGCCCCGTTACGCACATTTTCCCGTTACGCTGTGTACCGTTACGCTCATTGTACGCTTGCGCCGCATCTATCTCTCTTCCACTCGATTGGAACAACCATCGATTTGACTTTTTCGAGGCACATTAAACTTGAAACACTCCCATTCGTTTCCTTAATAAAAAATGATTCAATTTTATTCATAAAAGTATGCAATCATTTCATCAATGTTTTGTTATGACGTTGTCACGTTAAACTACCGTCCGTAAACCGACTTTACAGACAACCAATTTTTATTATTATTATTATTATTATTATTATTTTCGTTATATTTGCGTACCCGAGCGGAACTTCTCTGGTACCGGGTACGTCTGGCAACGCTGGCAGCGACCTCCAGGAGCGATTTGCCCCGTGACCTTCTCCAGGAGCCACGCAAAGGCAAACCCTCACCCTCCTCCTTCCCCCGCAGCAATCCTCGAGATCGCGTTCCTATTACCACCTCTCCTCCCCTGCCCCGCCCCTTCGTCTTGTCCGTCCCCGAAGGCAGCTCCTCGTTCCATCTCCGGCGTGTTACCCCCTTCCTTCTCCCCTTCCCACCCTGGGCCGCGCCGCGGCATGCTCTCGGCCAATTGCTGCCCGCCGCAACAAACTTACCGATCGTTCCTTTTTTTTTTTACACTGGAAATAAAAGTTTTGCGGCCGCTGCGAAACACCTTGCGAAATATTTTGTGACGTCGACGAAACAATTTTATTTTCAGCGAAAACAAAATTTTGCTTTCACTAATATGCCACATCGTGGAAACCACAAACTTTTTTTTCCCCTTTTATCACGAAAAAAAAAATTCTTCATGAAATATTAAAAACTATATATATATATATAATATAAGAGATCTCTTTAAGTAGGCTTGTACTTTTTCCTTTAAATAAATTTTTTACTTTTTATATATACATTTATTTTTCTAAACCAAAGTTTTACTTTATTTTGTATTTAAATTAACTACTCTTTTTAACTTTCAACTTTATAAAAACTAATGTAAGATTTCTATTTTTTTTTATTTATTTGATAGTAAACTGTTATGATTTTCAAAGTATTTGCATTAGTCAAAATACCGTAAATATATTAAAGTGACTAGATACACTCACAAACAAGCTTCCGCTGTGAGTGCAAAATTTCCTGTTTAATTTAGTGAAACAAAATGTAAAGAAAAAGATAAAAATAAATCAAATATTTTTATATATATTTGGTAGTATCGATCTATCACTCTGTAAGCTTACTCTGAAAATTACGATTTGCAGGGTAAGTGATAGCTTGAACACACTTCTATAGGGAGACAACTTACCTAAGCTGCACTACTCTACAACCATGTGTAACAACAGAGTAACTAGTGAAAGGGTAACATAAATATGCACACAACTAATGAGGCAAGTTGGTAAAACATACAATAATCAGTAAGAAATTAGAACTCATTTTATTTGAATGCAATCCAAACAACGTGAAAAATCTATAAGCATGTAATAAAATTAATAAAATAATATGAAAATAATACTTGAAAATACTTCAACTTCCTTAATAAAAATCGGGATATCATACCTGAATTAGCTTGGCCGTTAATCGGTGTGCACATGTACCAAAAGTTTGTAAAATTTATAATAATAATCTCAGGGTTAAATTTTAATGCTGCTATAGTCGGTAGACTCATGAGATACTACACTCAAGACCACTAGACCTGAGTGTGCAGTGTGCTGAACATTGTTGATTATTCCGTGGAATCAAATCACTAGTGCCATTGCAATTAATGTTACTTTAGTTATTTCACTTAAATGAGTCAACATTTCCAGATTACAACTCGATATTACGCCGTTAATATATTATACAGTGACGGCGTCACTTGGATTACAATTATTAAAGCCTAAAATGGCGTACCTTTTTATGCTGAATAAATCGTAAACATATGTAACTCAGGTGTATGTATCCTTGATATATACAACTCAATAATAAAGATATACTTCATATTGTTTCAACTGTAATAACATTCCGCCGAAATTACTGAACTCACACACTAACAAAACCAACTTCGGTCACAGCCGAAAATCTCTTCTTTTCTTTTAAAAAAACAAAAAACTTACTTTTTCCTTAGTTGCCGCCAAGTAAACAAACAATATTTACTAACTTACAGTAACCATGGCAACTAGATTTAAAGAAATCAAAATAAACAAATTTGACACCTGATAATACTCTGTACCCTTACAGTAGGGTGTACAGTGTTAAAATATTAAAATATTTTTTTATTCATACGGAAGAATTGAAACCTCGTCTTATTTTTTTTAAGTCTGTTAAAAACAATCCTTTTTGCATAGTATTGTTGTTTCCGAATAACTCCTTAAAGGACCATTTAACCTAATGTATCCTTGAAAAGTGTATCGTAAAGGATGCCTGTCATGTTTATTGACCTTCCTAACAGCTGCAGAATCACCGATGCAGTCTCTCGTGAAAGGACGAGTGAGTCGCAGGCGTCCTTACATGCATCCTTGTACCTTAAAGGGGTTTGTGGCGCCCCCTTTAGTAGACATGTGCCTAGCCGGTCGAGGGACCAGCAACTGCTGTCTACTTTTTATTATTAAATTTATTATTAAATTGCGTGGAAATAGATCGCGAAGAATCTATAAAAATAAAAATGTAAATGTTCGTTCGTTCAAAAGCTTAAATCTTCGAAAGTTCTTCACCTATTGCTTCGAAATTTCGATAACGTTGCATTCGAATACGCGTGTGTTTTATATACCTGTGTCACACCTGTGTAGGTAAAAAAAAATATAGAGGTAAAGTTATATATAAATTAATATTTATGTGTTCGTTATCTGTTTTGTAAAGATAAAGATATAGATAGGAAGATATAGACATTGAGAGATAGAGATGTAGAGACAGTGAGATATAGAGATAAATAGAGAAGGAGATAAACATATATATAGAAAGATAAAGCGATGGATATATATATAGATAGATGAAGAGGGATATAGATATGGAGATAGGGTGAGATATAGATATAAACGTAGATATAAAGGGTTAACGATATTGAGATATATGAATATGGATATATAGAGATAAGAGAGACAGAGAGAAAGAGAGATTTATATAGGTACACAGAGAAATAAAGTGAGATTTATAGAGTTCTATATACAGAGAGATAGAGAGAGAAAGAGAGCAATGCTGTGAATATGTGTACTTCAAACAAATTACAAAAAAAATGAAAGAGGCATAACAACGCATGCCGGGCATTAGCTAGTCTGTATTTTTTAATACGAAAATATTTAGTAAAAATGAATTTATTTACTAAAAAAAAAAAGAAAACTGGAGGGCACTTACCGACTGGGCGCAATGCAAGTCCTCGTGATATTCCACGCACCGATAGCGTTCTTCAGTCGCCGGTAAAATGGCGTTAGTGATTACATCGTCAACACTGTGGAGGAGCAACGAACACCCTCCGGTGACGACGAACTCTAACGGGCCGTGCGAATGTGACTCTTCACACAGACGACGGAGTTCTATGAGACCGGGATTTTCAAACTGACAAATGCCTCAACATGCATGGAAGTTATGTGGAGAAGTAATAAATGGGTAATACTTCCATTTCTGTTTCATACTGTCATTAAATGTATTTTTTTTTCTTTTTATACCATGTTGAGTAAGTGTCAAAGGTAATAAGAGACCCTTTCGTGACTCGTTTATCACTAAATGCTGCCTTTATATCAAAGGATCCTTTGGTTAAGCCTGCATCAGTAAACGACGAGTGCTTACTAACTGACATTCATTCCTACCAACAATTGCACAGAATTCAACTCAAAACGTACTTGAGCCAACTGACAACATATTTGGTATAAATATATATATTTATATATTTTTATATTTTAAGGAGCTGGTCTAGTCAGGGGTGTATTTGTGTTGGTGAGGTAGGATATAAAGTGCGACGCTCGCTGGTGCTTTCTGGCGTGGGTATCTCCTCTGAACTGGCGCGCAGTTCATCCCAACGTGCATAGGTTAACTATGAGATTTTGAGTTTCAACCATAGACAACATGACGTAGAAATGAAGATAAATGTGAGTAATACACGCGCCTTGAGTGAATGAAAGCACTCATAAAAAAATATCTGCAAAATAAACGTTAATTTAACTCTCCTAAAAATACAATCGAAAACAAAATATGAAAAACAGAACCACTAATCTGCCGTAATCGCGTTTCTTAAATTTTTTTTTCGTGAACACGCACCACTCTGACATCTCCAGCAGTTTTCAATTCGTGTGGCTTCTTGTGAGGCTCTGCACACCGTATTTGCTGTGCCCGGGTAGGGCCCGGGAGGGGGGGGGGGGGGCGGGGGGGGGGGGGAGATACTGCACAAAAATCATTAAAAATTCAACGTTGACAGTTAATTATACACAAAAAATTTTTTGCAACAATGTACATATAAATATTATTTTCCATTTTTTTCTGAATTTTCGGCTACTCGAGAAATCCACAAGTTTAACCGTGTTAAACGTTAAGTAAATGTGAAATGATGACCTGGAACGGGGACATGACAGGTTGATCCTCTCGCAACTCGCGCCCAGCGAGGTCGTCCGTCTCCACCCCCCTCCCCCCCCCCCCCCAAGGATGAGCACGGACGCGGCGTCCGGCCGTGACCCAACCAGCTTCCGCGCCGGGACGCCTGGAGAACGGGAAGACGGGAAATAAATCATCTGCGCACGCGCCCAGGGGAGAAGGGGGTCGGGAAGCAAGGAGACCCGAGGTGAGGAAGCGCAGCGCCCGAGTGACAACAGCCCCGTCGAGAGCAATTGCCTGCCCGTAAGGCTGGCGCGCGGAAGGTTACAAAAAAAAAAGTCCCGCTACCCCCTTTCCACGGGCGTTGATGGAGCGGTCCACGCCAGATGTGCTCACATCGGCTCGCCGACCCATTTCCCCCCCCCCCCACCGCCATCACAGGTCTTCCAATCCATCCACCTATCTTCCCGCAACGCTGTAATTTTTTTTGTATATAGAAATGAAATACCTAATCACGTACAATAACTGTATCGCTACAAAAAAAAAATGTTCGTAGCAATACTGGGTTCGGATTCTTGCCAGGGCATTTTATGCTTTGTGTTGTCCCAGTACCCACTGAATAGCTTTCGGGTATTAACTGGGAGCACTGAATTTAATAAGCATGATAAAACCAAATTAGGTCCAATTGTTGAATATTAGATTATGTCATCCAATCAAAATTTAAAATTATGCGCCGATTTTCATAAGAGATGGTGTGTGCGTGTTATGTTTATATTATAAACATACAATGGACACTGCAATACCAAAAATTAATAACAATCAAGAGATACCACTGTGAAAACCAATCCATCCTCAGCTACAGAGTAATACAACTTCAAACTTAAAGATGTAAAAATCAACATCAAAGACCAAACAAATGGAGAGTGATTATTAGGTCATTCCAGCAATCCAAAATGGCCGCCGCGGTCAAAGTCAAAGCTCGAGGCCGCGGTGACGACACAATCCAAGATGGCGAACACTGGCACCACGCACCGGCACCATTAGCAGGAGGATATATAATATACTACTGATACAACCAACCATTGCTGAGAAAGGAGAATAAAGTGGGATTAAAATACAAAAATGAATTCATAACTACCTTAGTAACCACACAATCTTATCCGTTCAAATTTTTTGTAGTACATCTTATAATTTTTATCCAAAACTTTTATCTGAAACAATTTTCGATAAAATGAGCCATTGCAAAAGGGGTTTGAAAAAAAAAAAAAAACAAGGGCAGGATTAAACATAAATCCATGATTTCCGTACCACGTACATTGTCAAATTCGTTCTAATTTAATGTAAAACCACGATTTACTATCTATAACTTTCGTTTGAAATAATTTTTATACGACCTACCATTACCGCAAGGAGTAAAATAAACAGTGGTAAAATTACAAAACATAACTACGTTTTTAGGCACACTATCAAATCCGTTCAAATTGTTTGCAAACCCTACAAATATTAGGCTACCTGAAACATTTGTCAGAAATAATTTCTGATACAATCGACCACTGCAAAGGGTTGATTAAAAAGTGGTCAAAATACGAAAAAAGATTCATAACACCCTTAGTAAGCACACCATCAATACGTTCAAATTGTTTGTATTTAATATAATTTTTATCTAAAACTTTTGTCTGAAACAATTTTTGCAAGGGGTTAAAAAAACCTGGGGCTGGAATAAGAAAATAAATAAAACTTCACTACTTTGTACGCTATCGAATCCATTCTTATTTTTGTTTAACTTTCTAAATATTGTCTAAAACTTTTGTTAAAATAAATTTTTATCTCACCAACCATTATTGCAAGAAGTGGAAATAACAAGATTTGAAAGTATACTACCAAATCCATAATAATTTATTGCATAAATTCTTGACTTTATCGAAAACTGCGGCTGAAACAATTTTTGATGAAACAGGGTTGACATTTAAAAAAAATCAAAACATTCTTAATATGAAATCCGTTTGAATTTATTTTAAACCAACCTATTATTATCTTAAACTTTGGTGCAAAGAAAAATTTTATACGATCACGTTATTAGTGCCAGGGATGTAAAATAGTTTTTGAAGGTCATGAAAATTGAATAATTACCTTAGTTGGCATAATATGTAATTCGTTCTAAGCTATTCAATGATGGATGCAAAGAGTCAAACACATTCATAATATTTTCGCCGCATAGAAAATGAGAAAATGTTTAATCGACCATTTTGTAATATTGGAGAACATAACACTGTTATGTACATTAAATTTTTAATATATAATGTTCCAGAATTTATAGAAGTTACCAGAATATTTCCAGAAGAAATAGGAATTTAGAAATCTAGCTACGCCTGTAGGCTGTGCCAAAAGTTTAAAAAAAAAAAAAAAAAAGAATGTAGTCTTTTTTGGACTGAGTCAAGAACCATTTATTGGCTTCTGGATTGAGGCCACGTCTTTGAATATGAAAGTGTTTCTGTACTGTGTGTTGTTGCAGACATCTAACATTCTAGTAAAAATTATGCAATGTGCCATTGGCCGCATTTCAAATAAAGACGCTGTCGTTTCCTGGCGACTCTTAATACAGAAGCATAGAGAAGCCCCTGGCAAGTTTTCAACAGCTCTCAAACGTAGAAACGAGCAAATCGCCATATCTGAGCAATATATTTAAGTTTTTGAGTATGAAACATGTAAGTACAGCAAACATCCATACACACTTGCTCCTTGCTCCACCCTCCCATTTTTTTTTGTTAGATTTATTTCGATGGTTATTATTCCCTAAGGAACAATGCGTGTGTATGGGATATAAAAACAGCCGTATGTTTTAATTCTGTATAAGCCCACTATATTAAATTTGTGCTTCTCCCCTCCCTAAGAATCGGAGAGGGGGGGGGGGGGGGTGGACGTCGTCGGAAGCCCGACGATGACCGATGACCTCCGAAGTCGGCCGAAGCACCAGCCTGCGCGAATGAACAGCGCGTGTTGCGGGCGGTATCACATTATAAATTAGGCGCAGAGAACTTTAAACAACTGTTGATACACGAGTACCCGATGCATATTAAATAATAATCGGTTCAGCAGTAAAACCGTGATTCAGTAATAAAACATCCAAACACATAAACAACCTAAACTATATATTAAGTAGGATTTCTAAATGACTACAAAACTATTTTACATTGCTAACGTTTTTTTTTTCTAGAACAAACCATGTGCACGCGGCGTCATGCGCGAGGGATGGGAGAAGCTCGAACGAGAGATGAAAAAAAAAAATCGAAATTATTATTCGAAATGGCCAGTTGAGGCTGCGTGATATCGATCTTACGACCGTGCTGGACCACGGAAAGAGAAGGGGGAGGGAGGGAAGGGCCGAGGCAAAAAAAATAGACCTTTAAAGGGGACCTGCCACGCGAACTCGCCAGCAAAACAGAAGGATGAAAAACCCACTCGACCCACCAACTTCGTACGTCACAATGAATTACAGTGAACGGTCTTTAATCCGGCACTCTCGGCACCACGGCCATGCCGGATTATTGACTAAAAATATATTTTTTTTTCTTTAACGGGAATACCAAATGTGAAAATTTGAAGTGTAATCCGCTAGTAAAAACAGGAAAGTATAGAGATTAAAACCGACAGTATCTAACAATAAACTCTGAACTTACAAAAAAAAAAAAGTAGGCAGCACCTTAGTACGTACGACCTGGCTGCCAAAGTCAACAGCCGAAGGACACACAGAAAAAAAAAATCTGTAAATTTACAAAAGATTTCTTTGGAAACCAGTTGCCAAGAAATTATTTGTAATACTAAAACCTTGTACAACACATGGCTATGGTTATTTCTTTCATATATGAAACACTTATTTCTTGATAAACCTAGTATTTATTACTAAAATTGTCACATCATTTTATTTTTAACTTATGTAAATTCAAGCATATTTTTTTTAAACCATGGAAAAGATGATCGAATATTAAATAATTTGACTTTATTTTGTTAGATCATGATTATTAATAAGCGCAGTTAATATTTGAAAGATATCCAGGGAACGGTTCACAAATAACTTTAACTATTGGAGGTACTGCGATAACACAAAGCATAAATGTCCGGGTAGGAATCCGAACCCAGTATAGAATGTGCCGAACCATAAAATGATGGTTTTAAGACCCTTCACTGTACCACGGGAAAGCTTAGCTTGTATTTTCTAATTAGTAAGACATGCAGAAGCAGGAAACATAAAGATTGCAATATACACAATACGTTAAAATAACAAACACTTTCATCTATACAGATACGGTTGGTTCATCGATTTTCAACTTAAGCTACATAAAACAGTTCACATTCTACGCGTTGACACAATGAGTTATGATAATTGTGGAAATTTGCAAACGGCCAAGAAAAACCTTTCTTCGAAATACACCAACATTTCACGAGCGGAATTTTTTTTTTACTGTATTGTGGCATGCATCGCTTGCCCCGTGGACAATTTCATGTCTTGAGTTGGTTCCTTGAATTTTTTTTATTCTAAGATTTTTAATTTTAATTGAAAGCTATATTCAGAATGGAAGTTCCAAATGTGTTAATAACTATAATACTTGGGACAAACTCAAATTTGTCTAATTTCTGGCTAAACGGGTACCCCCCAAGGCCAAAACCTCAGTAGTGAAGTGAAGTGAAGTCAGACGAGAGAGCCAAACGCCCAATCATGCATCTTCGTTTTTCTTTTGTTCATTGTAAATAAATATGGCGGTGTTGATAAAAGGAAAGACCATAAACAAGGCAACGGTATTTATTTGTACGCCGCCATATTTTTCGTTTACCGTGTGTCCGTGCATGTTTATTTTGGACAACTCATGATAACTAATGGTCAATTAGGTTAGGTTAGCTACATTATAAATACTTTAAAACATTGTGGACGGTTGATTTGGTTAGGATAGCTACATTAAAGATACTGTGAAATCATGTAAACGGTTTCCTAGCGCTGGATAGCTACATATTAAAAAGTTATTTGGTAAGAAACCATAAAATGATTTTACAGTATTTTTAATGCAGCTATACTTACCTAATCTAACCAACCATCCACGATGTTTTAAGGTATTTGTAATGTAGCTAACCTATCCTAATCGACCGCAAAATTTAATGCCACGCTGGGTTATACAATGAGATAGAACGGCGTATGACGTATGAGTAAGCTACATCCCAAATTAATACACCTGCTGTGGTACGGAAAAAAAAAAGCGAGCATGAACTTCGGGTGTGGCTCTCTCGTCTGTGAAATGAAGGCTTCCCTTATTCAGAATAGTGCTTATTTATTAAATATTGTTTTAAGATTTTATTTTAGCCTTTTAATAGTTTCAGCCTTTTAATTTTCAGGTTGGTATGATTCAATCAATATTTGAAATTTACGTTTATTTATTTTATTTATTTCTAAATCTTAAGTTTATTTTTTTTGTAATTGATTTTTGATCTTATAGTTACATTTAAGTGTCTGAAAACTTTACAGAAAGTTGTACACGTTTCTGGAAGTATCTGCGTGGAACTGGAGTTCTCCTTCCCCGCCGCGAGAGGGGTGGTGTAGGAGGGGGGAGTGGTGACGTATCGCGCTGCGCGGGCGGACGTGCGCATGGGCGACTCTCTTCCTTTCCAGGCAGGCAGGCCGCCAGCAAGTGTTTCGCGAAAGAATTCGTCGGAGTTTGCAAAAGCATGAACGCTGTTGTGTCTTCAACGGGCGCGGAAGCTGTTTTAACTGCGCTACGCGAGTGGAGTGCGCTCGTGTGAAGGCCACGAAGGTACCTTGACGATTCCTTCGCGCTTTTACAACATGAAAGCTGTGTGTGGGATTCGGTGGCACCAAGAGAGGTGCGTGTCTTGAACAAGAGTCCGTGCGCCGGAGGGCGTAAGCGGCCCCTGCTGCTGTGCCTTCGAAGACTTGGCTGGGTGCGACGCTGTCCGGAACCCAGGGCCACTGACACACGTCTCGGGAGACGCGTGTTTTTTTTTTTTTTTCCTTCGCGAGGGACCTGACACCAAGTAAGTGAACCTGTCCTCGAGACCGTGTCGTGGTTTGGAACTTGGCACGATCAGCTGGAGTGTTCGCCCGACTGTGTCGCCGCAGCGCACGAGTGGGGAAACTTAATTTTGCACGGAAGCTTCGCGCCACGTTTAACGGACGTGAAAGAAGCAATGAGTCGCAGACGGTAAATTTTTGTGGCCAATGAACTTTTATGCGCATGCATAAACTTACTCCGCGCCCCTCTCAAAATGACTTGTGGCGACGAATACGACCCGGGTCTAGAAACTATAAACATTTTTCTTTTAGTTATAATTTTTTCTAGCCTTTTTTAAAAAATAGTATTTAAAGAGTATTGTAATTATGTTAGCGTTAGGCGACGTAATTATTAAGTTGGCTACTTTTCAGAGTTCATTTGCAATATATTTTTATTCTGTATCTTTTTAATGAAGGCAAAATAGAGCAGTAGTAAAAATGTTCGCTGAAACGTTGTCGATAGTGTAGTTTTAAGTCTTGTTGTGCCACTATGTTCAAAAGAAAAAGAAAAATATCTTGTGAAATATTTATCAATTACTGTGACTTCCCAGTGCAGTATCAGATTGTGTTAATTCAATCAAAAAGGGTAGATATTGAGATTTTTCACTAATCTCTAACGATTTGATTTTTGGGCGTGTGTGTTGCTCCGTTACAGTAAAAAATGCAAAAAATTAAGTTTGACCATTACTCGGACTGCAGCAAAACTCGTCTAATAAACCTTAATAAACCGTACAACAAATAAAACAATAGTTGTAGGGATATTATCTTATGTAAGGTATTTCAATGTTAATTCAGGTGTGTTTAAATAAAACTGCCAGCAAGTATGTAAATCAGACAAAAGGCCCACAGTAATGTTCACTATATTCCTGTGTTAATTTCAGGACCCCAATAACAAAATCGCTTCCCGCATATTTATAAATTAAATATGATGGTGTTTCCTTGTCTGCGGTGGCGCTAACAGCTGAATAATTGGCACGCGATAAACTGACAGAATATAGTAAATGACAATTTTCTCTTTGAATTAAACTGCTTGAAAATACCTGGAAAAAAACTAACTTGATTGCTGTACTTAAAACAAACGGATGTTTTGCTTGCCATTATACCTAGGCAATTCAGGATGCTAATCAAGCTACATTAGTTTCGGGTGTAATTCGTTTGATCAATTAATAAAATGCACAGAATTCGGTATTCATTAAATATGTAACATACGTAAATCCGAATATAAAATTAATACAGTAGAATAAAAAAAACAACGGGGAAAGCCAATAAACGAATAAACAAAATGGACGATACGTGACGAGCAAACACAGTTGGCTGTGCGCCTTATGACGGAAACAGATGGTAATACATGAAGCCTGCAACTGTTTGGCTTTATGAAGCCTTCAAAAAAACATTTTAAATAAACTACTTTAAGTATTTGAGTTAAATGAAATGAATTTTATAATCCAGTTGTATTCATTGTTTTTTTTTTTCATTTGCTTATACAATACATTCTTTAGTGTTTATGTTCTGGGATTATTATCCACTCATTTAAAGATTGTAATGGTATGTTCTATGAGAAATTTATTATTTATTCAAATACCTTTAACTGTTTCGGGGATGTGTGTTTAACCATCTTTTTTTTGTAAGGATTTAATTTTAGATATTTATTCTGTTAGTACAATTACTTATTTTATTTTTCATGTATAAACTGGAATTGTGTTCGTCAGTGCTGTCTTCACTGTGTCGTCCAGTTGTTTCAGAGTAATTTGACGTTGTTTCGTCCATTTCATTTTTTTTTTTCCAGTTGATTTCCGGGTCGGTGTTTGTGTTTGTTTATTGACTGAAATTCTTCTTTGGAATTCCATATGTTCTTTTTTTTTACAATGGTGTCATTTGACTGTTTTCTGTTTTCAGTATATTTTATTTGTATTATTTTTCAGGGGTGTACGTCAATTTCTCACGAAATGGTTAGTGCATCGTAAGAACTAATGTTAACTAAACCTGGGTGGGGGAGGAGAGGGGAAATGGGAAGGGGTAGCTTCAAAGAGATTTAAATCCACTCAAACAATTTCATGAAACAAAAACAAAACAAAAAATTTGACTTCCACATGAAAAGCACAATTTTATGCTTAAAAATCACAGCGCCGCACGGATGGCGTAAATGGACGTAATGTCACAGTTTTTTTTTTTTTTTGAAACGTTAACGCCATTAAATCCGCTGCGAATGACAAACCGTTTCATCTGGCGGGAATCGTTTTGTTCGCTGTTCGGCTCTGCGGAATTTCCAAGCGCCGCCTGCGGGTGACACACGGGGTGGTATTTTTTTTTTTTTTTTTCGCGCACCCTTCCGCGTTTTCGTTACGTTCCTTTTCAGGGAGGGTTGGCCACAATTATTCGAGCTGACCGCTGTCCTTTTGTCTTTCTTTTTTATCACAAAAAAAAAGGCCCGTTTCCCGATAAAGCATTGCAATAAAGTTCCAAGGCGGTTGAGTAATGAATTTATCTGTCTGGCAGGATACGCGAGCTGCTTTCACAACTCAAAACCACTCGAATGGTAACATTCTCTTAACAAAGGTGATTTTTGCAATTCCAGTAACATTTTTTTCCCCATCCCAACAGGCTAAACAGAAAAATAAACACAATTTAATTAATTTTTTTTCCCACGTGGTTATTTCGCCTCACCAAAACTACAAAAGTTTCCCGTCAACAGGGGGAAATATAAAACCGAAATTCGCAGCCATATTTGTTTCAACAGGTGTCATAACATTTTTTGATGTGAAACATCTTGGCTGACGGTATACGGCATTTGGTAGCTGTGTACTTTCGTGAATGCGACAGAAGTAGATTGAAACGGAAATATATAAACACGGTATTGCCATTTGCGGGAATCTCGGAAATCTCTAAAAACATGGCGGACCCGCATGATTCATCCGTACATATTGCTTTCGTGAACATCCAACAATTTACATCACACATGGGCTCTTAAAAATTAAACTTCATGATAGTAAAACTAACCAATTCTTTTCTGTTGAAATTTACAGCCGTAAAAAGAAATGTAGACTATTTCAAAAATACGTTAGAATCCTGACTTTACAACCCTCAGTTAACATTGAAATACAGAGATAGTGAATGTAGATACCGTAAAGACAAAATAAACTGTTAGCCTAAATATATTAGATGCCATGAAAAATGAAAGAATTTTGTGATGAAACATTTAATGTTCAATATTAAATGTTGAATAAACTTAACAAGGTTAAGGTTCGTTTTCAGGAAGTATTTACAGACTTGATTTCTATCATTTAAACAAAAACAAACATATACTTAGTGTTATGTGTTTAAACTGTTTCAGGTTAATATTTAAGTAATGCCATGGAAGGTAGTATAACTTCTAGCGTGTTCACGTAAGTTCACAATCCTTTTTAATTTTTCTTTTATACGAAACTGTTCAATTATAACACATTATTTCAACATTTATTTTAAAATTAGTAATGGACATAATGTTTGAATGTGTAACATTGTATAACTCGGGGACATGACAGCTATTTTTATTAACTGATTTTTTTTTGAGGGGGGGGGGGGGTTGGAGAACAAATTTTGGTATCTTTGAATAATGTATCTAGTGGGATTAAATTTACTCAACTTTATCAATTCAGACCTGTTGGAAATTCGCATGTATAATTTTTGAAGTGTAATATATTATATCTCCGGTGTACGGCACTTGGGGGAATAATTTCGTGAATGCAACATAAGTCAATAAATCAAAATGTGTATTAACCACGTTGCTGCCATCTGTGGCGGATAGAGCGAACCAAAGTTCACAAATAAAACAGAAACTTTATAGTATTAACTGTTCAACAAATTTTACCACAGTCAGTATTTCAATGAAATTCCTTGTCAAAAATCAGGTCCAAAGCCGGGGGTTTAGAATTTTTTCAAGTCTTTTTCGCTTTTATCG
The DNA here is from genome assembly GCF_032445375.1 of Bacillus rossius redtenbacheri. Classification (NCBI taxonomy): domain Eukaryota; kingdom Metazoa; phylum Arthropoda; class Insecta; order Phasmatodea; family Bacillidae; genus Bacillus; species Bacillus rossius. Next base: position 41,417,591 of record NC_086337.1, on the reverse strand, counting down.
GATCCGTTTCATTTATATAGTTTCAAATTTTCTCTCTGCAAATCGAATGATTCGGTAATTGACGTAGCTGCTCCGGCAACGAATTCTAGCGGCGGGTGCGGAAACTACGTGAGATTCGCGTTCCGAAATGTAGTTTAGAACACAAATTGCGTGCTTTTATCACGCTCGGCATTATTTTAAAGAATCCCACGTTAATTTGCATGTCCTAGTTTCATATTATCAAGTGTATTTCCAACATAACACGTGAATTTGCTCGTTACTGAGGTTAGATGTTACACATCACTGGTGAGTGCTGAAAGACTAGCTCACAGTTTTTTTAACGTTTAATTTTGAAAATTTGCCTTCGTTAAGGAAAATATTACACTTTAAATAGACTTTTAAGGACCATAAAATAGTGTTCATTGAATGTATGATTATATTTTTAGTCATTCACAAACATGAAATCAATTCTACAAGTCAATAACTTCACACGGGAAAATATTTTTTTGTAACAGTTACTATAAACTTTTGCCATTCCATTCCATTATTAACTGATATAATACATCCTTATTTTGAATGTCAAACGGTAGAAAATTCATATTGCATAAAAACTTCCCACCTCTCTTCCTTAGAAGCAAATTTTGTACTGTTTATAGGCTAATGTTCAACCAAGCAATGTTGAGTTATTTTATGTTCCCTTAAGAATATAAATTTACATACATATAAATTTAAATATATATATATATAACTTATTATTTCAGATTTAAGAACATACTCAAAAGTGTCTACTTTTCAACTTTTCAACAGTTTGTTTTGGGGTTAATAGGAATCAGGCATTAATCAAAGTAAATGGTCGTAATTAAATTCTCGCTAAAAGCGTGTAACAAGATATATGTATGCCAAAATGTGAGTTAACTTTTCCAAATCGCATAACTATATTTTTAATCTGTGTTATTTTGACAGAATTCGCGAAAGCTGCAGATTTATAATCACAGAAGAGTGGTAGTCACCGATTCAATATCTAAAAACATTCAACCCAGTTTTTGTCGGTTTGAAGACTTAAGTCACCGGCCTACCACATAAGGTGGTCAGTGATACAGCAATTTAACTCTCCAGAGTAGATACAGTTATAGAAGCCCTAACCGTAGCTTTTAAATCCATATTTCTAATTTTGTTTATCAACCTTCAACAGCTTTTTTTTTGGCACACTTGTAATAAAAAATGTAAACACACACACACAAAAATTTACGAAAAGAAAATTATTACTATGTCTGTATTTGTTACCTGGTTTGAAACTCTCATAGATCTCATAATTTATTCAATATCATTTAAAATTTTACATAAAAATTAACGATACAACAGTAATAGGTTTTACGTAAAAATATTTATATACTGCTGTCCAAAATACAGTTAACTTAATAAACCGATATTAAAAAACTATAATCATGGAGACATAAATTTATGTAAATCTACCCCTACATTGACCAAATATATTTGAGGATACAATTATATTAACCCCATTCGAATTTTAAACCGTACTATCGGGAGACGTACCTAATGGTACATTGCTTCAATTTTCGTCTTCCACGCATGTGCCCAAAATTGGCTTAATATAGGTATACCAGCAGAGCAAACAAAGTCCACTGATGTGCATGCAATTTTTTTACGGCTGATATTACACAACACCCGCCCCTTTGATTAAAGTTATTAGATTTTGATTTTTAATTTGACTCGGTGCATTAGTCATTGTAATTTTTTTGCAATTGAACAGTTTGGTGATGGGACCACAAAACCGTTGATGCGCATCTCTCCAAGCGCACGCTACTCTACAGGTATGTATGGTATAATGCAGCAATGCACGACTTGTTTGATCTTGCATTACGTTGCGCGCGGGTGGAAACTTAACCTCGTCGCCGGCTATGACGTCACGCGATTGCCCTCCGCGCTGTAACTGTCCCTTCGTTAACTACCCCCACTCCCCACATACACAAACACGCCCACGAGGTACTCGCTACGGCATTTGCCAATCCGACCAGACAAAGGGCACACCAAGAGCGCGCGGGGAAACAATCGGGTGTTAAATTTTCAGGGTCACCGCGGTGTCAGACTGGTAAATTGGGTGAAGGGGAAGAGAGAATAAAATAAAGCGATAGCCGCGCTTTGCTGGCAGATGCGAGAAGGAAGAGCAGGTGAAAGATAATTTCAAAACGTGTATAAGTACCGAAGTAGCTTGGCTTCTGGGTTGTAGCCGCGTCTTTGGCGAATAATTCACCGACGTTTCGGTCGGCACTGCAGTCGCCATCATCAGGGAGCAGGACCTACCTGATGGCGACTGCAATATCGACCGAAACGTCGGTGAATTAGTCCCCAAGGACGCGGCTACAATCCAGAAGCCAAGCTACTTCAGACAATGGCCGTGAAAGCCTGCGAACGTGAAAAGTACCGCCTCTTTCCCAAATAATGGTTCGGTAGTCATACAAATTTCACATCAAACCAACATAAAGCAATGACTTTTTTCTTAAGTGAAAACTTCTATAGGAAAGTTTGGATAGGGAGTAAATTCATGTAAGTCGTCATCGACATGGTTACGTGACGTGAATGTGTATATGTGTGTATATATATGTGTGTGTATATACACTAAGTGGTGCGCGCGCAGCCAGTACGCGTCTGTCCCTATGTGAATCGAATGTGTGTGTACAGTGTACAAATTGTGTTTTTGTTCAATTTTTATTTTAAATCTTAAGTATACGATAACTGTGCAGTAAAAAGTGAGTAAAAGATATATTAATATTCTCATATAGATATATAGTTTGAATAACGAAGAAAGCGGAGTTTTTGTAACAATATAACCTAAAAATTAAGAAAATCATTATTTTTTTAATATCTACAATATTACTATGCAATGCATATTTTATAATAATTTAGGAGTTATTTTACTAACGTGATAAAACAAATTAGTTGTGTGATATTTTTTCGTAAAATTTGCGAAAAGGTTTTCTCTTCCGCCGCCAGTCCTCATGACTGCTTCGAAAAATATTTTTTATACTTAACGATAAGAGTTTGGAAATTATGAATTGTGTTACGTCTGAAACCACGTTCACGATTTGAGTAGCTGCAGTTATCTCCAGTCACTTTGCCTACGATCTAACCAAAATAACGTTAGGCATAAAGACTTGTAAAACTGTTCCTGAGACAATTACACACACAACATTATTTTAAGCGAACATTTTCGCGAAACTACTTCAGGTGAAAGGACTTTAGCAAAATACTTAAACGAAAGACTTTGTTGAAAAAACACTGAAGCATAAAGTTAGGCAAAATACTACGATAAAAGACACACGAGATTAATCGACCGAACTGGTATGCGAAACGATAGCCAGTTACAACGGCTGCTACGCAAAAACACACAGTATAAAATTACTACAAAGGAAACTAAGTAATATGCAATCTTGTAGCACTCCGATGTGTGTAATGGTTTTGTACAATAAAAATTAGTGGATAGTTAATAGAAAATTCACAAGTCACAAGTGTGTGCAAATCTAAAAATAGGAAAATGATTGTCTAAACATTCTTCAGAATTTTATTTGTATTATTGGTCCTCAGTGTATTTGGTTGATTCTTTATTTGCTTTCGGATCGTAATCCAGTCTATTCTGTAGTTGTGATCCTTGCCATCATAATCGACACGGTAATTTGGAGGCCCCTAGAAACAAGATGGCGTCTTTCATTCATATTTCTTCCCGTTTGTCTTAGTTTTAATGTATTTTGTTTCATGTTATTGATTTTCAAATTTACATCCCGAGGCAGTGGCGTACCCACGAAAAAGGGGGAGTGCATAAGAAGTAGTGCGAGCGTGTTATGCCTGCAGACTTCCGAAGCGAAGCTCACGTACAACTAGTTTGTAATGTAATACATTTGACCAATTATTTTATATATATATAAAAACATTTTGTTGTAGTATTAGTTACCTGCAATTCAGTCCCATATCCAAACCGTACACATTATTATAGCGGCGGAAGGTGATAAAACTGCTGAGTCGTGTGTTTCAGTTGGTGGTCCCTGACCTGAGATTCCCTCAGCGGGCCTGCGGAACAAACCTGGTGATGCGAGAGAAGGAAGGGTAGGGAGGTAGAGAGGAGGAGGAGGGTGCAAGATGCGTCGCGTGCTCGGAACGACTGTTGGAATGGATTCTGTCGTCGCACCTTGAGTTCCACCCCCCTACCACCACACGCCTCCCCCACCGGACGAAACTTTCTTCCGGAAGCATCTACGTGCCGCCAGAGAGACAGGGCTGTGATGGACGACGCGCCGGCTTCAAGAGCTTCCTTCCGCCATTTAAACTCCTTCAACCCCTCATCCCCCCCCCTTCCCTTTTCCCATCCTTCCATCTCGGCCACCCCCCAACCAACGTCCTTCACCCTCGGGATACTCCAGCGCCACGGTCAACTTCCCAACGCACTTCAGCATCCGCTATTTGTTCTGCCTGGAGGGGGAGGAGCACGCCGACGTTCCCTCCACCTCCCCCACCCCCCGACGGGTCGCGGCGGCCATCACCCGGCGATCCTCGGCGCGGACGGGACGTTCCATGGCCAGGAGAGAAGAGGAGGACGCCGCTCCAGAAACGGGCAGCCAGAAAGAACCCCCCCCCCCCCCCTCCTGCATAAACCCCGGTCCCACTCAACCACCCACACACACACGGTTCCGATGATCCTCTTGAGGAAAGAATGCTCAGACCTGGTGCCTTCGGGGATAACACATCTGCGCGGTTACAAAAGGACTGTTAACAGGCCCGCCAGCCCTGACGGACTTGAAGCTTGCTTACTCATCAACATCCTAAACAGGGGCGAATATTCCATGGAACCAAGGGAACCATTGGTTCCCTACTGCTGACAAATAAATAAAATAAATATATTACTACTTGTCTACTGTCGGAAATAATTCAACTCGTATTTTTTGAACAGCTCGCCCTCACACTTTGTGTGGGCGCGTTCGCGCGTTGAACTTCAGCTATCGCTTCATCTCTCTCACGCCTCTCTTTCTCTCTCTGCCTTCCCTGCTCCCACATCCCCCCCCCCCTTCCAGGGATACAATTGCTTTCTGCGCCTTCATTGGTGGCCGACTCCTCTCCGCCTTCGCCTTCGGGTGTTTCCGTGAGCACTCGGCTTCGGCTTCCGACCTGGGGAACCAAGCCAGACGGCTGGTTCCATCGCGTGACGCATGGCGTATTCTCTAGAGAAATTGTGTGCTTCGCGTTGCGTAAAATAACTCGCCTGACAGCCTGAAAGCAGATTTACTACATTAAGAATACGTACTTTATAATACTTAATTACGTCACAAGATTTTGGTGAAGAGTTTCGTCAAATTCAAAAGTGGCCACATAGCTACAGCATTGTTGAACTCGCTCATTGCGGTAGGCTTGGCCAAGGGAACCAACAGTCTATTCTGCGGGCCCTGGCCATGGAGGGGATTTTAAGGGGAGTGCGGTGGGACGAGGCTGTCGAAGTAGGGGAGGGAGCGGCAGGAAACAGACGCGCTTGTGACTGCGTGGTAGAAAATTTTAGAGGTGTAAAAGTAACGAAAAAAGCGTATCCGTATGTATTCGTTACTATATCAATTAGTACTCGTTACTATCGTATCGTTACGTTACTCGTTACTTCTGATACCGCATAACATGCTATGTTATGTTGCAGCAACTAATCGAGTCGTATTGCGTACGCGTACAGGATGACGTCGCGTAAATAATAATAAATAGATTATATACAATTAACAATATTTGATAATTAACAGTTTTTGTTAGCCAAGAAACAATTAAATCTCATTAGAGCGGCTTTATTATATTATCTCTTTTAAGATAAGAACAAAAAAAACGTGAAAATACGCGATACTAAAAAACAAAAACATACATATTTCTCATTTGTAAAAAATACTTTCTTATGTTGTTTTTGTTCCAATCTCAAACTTTGTCTACACACACAATACCTTTAATAAACAGTAAAAAAACTTGAACGACGAATTTCCAAATTATACTTTACTTAATAAACAAACGTCGTTCTTTGTAACGTAAATTCATCGAATATGCGCGCGCATGCGTAAAACATACGAAAACTGCGAGTAACGAGATGCAGTCGTGTGTAATGTTTCGTTACTCGGTACTAGATGGCGCACCCGTTACTCAGTACCGAGTACATACGGTTTGCTACAGCTCTAGAAAATTTACTTGTTTCATCTTTTGGTGCTAAAAGTTTCGAACAAAAACGAGTTTTAATTTTGCAAGGTAGACCCACAGACATATCGTGTATGGTAACAAATGCTAAATCAAGCGGTGTGCATTGCAAAAGACACTTCAAATCTAATAAGCGAAATAGCCTAATAAAATGACCATACATGCTCATGCTTGAAAGTGACTACCAAAATCATAATTTCGTGAATTTTGATATAGGTATGCTGGTGATGTGTTTCCGAGCGTATCTTTCACTGTTTCACTGATTAAAATATCTTGCTTCGTGTAACGACGATTGCTCAAGTTTTAGTCATACCAGCTTTTTAATTTTATTATAATATAGGAAATGTTGACTTAACATTTTGAAGAGAAACTCTTAGGCCTAGCTTTCATCGACACTTAAAATTGTTTTGCTGCGAAAGCCGCCTTATTAGTCGAGGCAACAAAAGAAAAATAGATGAAAACATACTAATAGACCCATTGGTCGGTGGTGAACGAGAGGTGGGATGGCTTTTTAAAGGTACAATTCATAGCTTTTGCTTAAGTATTTTCCAAACTATGGGTTTTAACAAAAAAAAAAAACATTTTGATACAAAATTAAAGAGCATAAAATTTCCTACAAAAGAGATACGTTAAACCGCTTAAATAGCACCAATTTGCACCTTAAAATCAAATTTTTCCGGGGGAGGACCCCCGGACCCCCCCACCATAATAGGGGGTGACAGTGAACATACTTGGTTCCCCCACTTTGAAATTCACCCTTCGCCACTGATCCTAAAGTATCTAAAAATTATTAATATTCAAAAAATATTTACACTATAAATGTAAGAAAATTAATTATAATAAGTATATTTGTAACCATTGAAACTTTGTTGTACCGGCAGACAAACCTCACCAAAAAAAAAACGTCACTCGCAAACTTGGACTGATGTTTAGGATTTGTGTTCTGACTGTCGTTCATCACGATAACGAATTTTTATTGACGTGTGATTAAAGAAGTGTGTCACAATTTTAATTAAAAATTTGCGAGAAATCGTTATGCAATGGAAAAAAATTCACTGTAAAGAAGTTATGGCATAATAATAATAGTTTTTATTTCCGCTAAAAAAAATAGCCTGAAATAACATATTTCAAGTTACCCTGCGATAAGCGGTGTTTCCGATAGTACACTGTAGAGAAGAGTTACTGGGCTGTCCTGCTCGTGTAAGGGGAAGGGCAACAAAGGCACACGGTTGAACTACATTGGAAACCGCAAGCCAAAAAGCAAGAAATTTGAACAATATTTGCGTTGCGTTATTGCGCTTTGCGTAGTTTACAAACCCGTACCCTACAATGTGGTTGTTGGACGTTTTGCATCTTGCGTTTCTTGCGTTATTGCGTTTCTTCCTAAGTTTATGAAACCGGCCTTTAACCGCAGCTCGCCGAAGGATTTGGCGTGTACCAGGACACCGTGCACATGAATGCAAATGTCAGAATTGCGAGGTAACCAAAGTATGTAACAGATTAACCTGTGTAACGAGTAAAACATATGTTACGAATATTGCATGATAACGCGGGGTTAAAAAAAAAGGTTTGAATTGAAACATATTTTCAGTCGGTTACAGATGGCAACAGCAGCTCATGATTAGGTATAATTTCCAGTACTTTTGTAAACGTTAACATATTTTCTCATATTTTTACGTACTTCCTCATACTTTTCTATACTGTTACGAACGCAGACAGGACCGCGACGCGCGCCAGGTTCGGAGCTGGCTGGCGGCCCCGCACGGCCACTGACGTCACGCGCCATCCACTGACATAAGGCATGCCACGCGTGCATGGCCTGGTTACTAGGGTTCACTCGCTACCACCCCCCCCCCCCCCCCTAATTTTTCCCCTTCCGCTCCCCTCACACCGTCCCGCCTCAGGCCATTTTCAAATACCCTTTTAGCGGCCTGGAAATTCTGCGGGTTTCCCGAGGCCGCCGCGCGGAGTGGCGCGTATAAACACAGCCTTTCTGGACTTTTAGGGCCGTCGGGTCAGCCCAAGGTGACGAGACACTTGCCAACCCCCCCCCCCCCCCCCAAAAAAAAGTCTGTTCCAGAAAGTCGTCAAGAGTATAAAAGCAGCGACGTCGGCCTCCGCGAGAGTTCCGAGCGAAGAGTCTCTCCCTCGGGGAGTGATGCTGGCGATACCCGTGCGATAAGCGAGAGGTGTAGTGAAGAGGGCAAGTGTCTCTTGCTGAGCGAACCGGACCTATCGGGAGGCGATACCTGCGAGTGAAGGCCTGGCGAGCCAGTCGGGTGCGACGAGCGATAGTTGGGGACTGTACTGCGGCGCCGTGTGGGTGGGTTAGTTTTGTTAAACCAAGTAATCAATACATATATTAATGTTATTAAATTAATTAATAACATTAATAAATAAATAACATTGGTTAACTAATATATTTAATTATAATATAATTTATATATTATAATATAATTTAATAATATAATTTATATATTTAATTAATAATTAATAACATTAATAACAGCGAGGTAAGAAAGGCGCAGGACTCGCATTCCAGACGGGGCTGGGTTCGAATCCGATCGAATACGATTTCTGGTTTCCCGCGGGTTCTCGGAAGTAACTTCCAGGCTAATGTTGGGATGGTTTTTAAAGCCCATGGTACACTACTTCCTTCCATGTCCCTGGTCGGAGACATTGAAGTGGTGTCCGTCTGTATGATTATCTTCGTCCAGAAGCTACTACTAATTAAAATGATGTTAAAAAATATATGGTATGTTTTTTTTTGGGGGTAGGGGGTAGATATGAGAGATAAATTTATGATTTTTGTTTTTAAATTCTCTCCCCCCCCCCCCCCTCTTTTGTTTCTACAAAATTGTCTGATATTTACTTCAGAGCAATGCATAAATATTTGTGCACTGGTTCCAAAATTTTGTGGCAAAAATATATTTACCGTTATATTTATTGAAACCAAAATTTAAGTTAAATCCAGTGTAGGGATTTTTTAGTCATTTTTTTACACTCATTTGCACACTAATATTTTCTTTCGTGTTTTCGAGTTTCCGGGGGAACTGGATGATAAAAATCCAAAAGCAAGAGTAAATAATTAAATATAAAAACTAAAAACAAAATTAAGAGTACAAAAACGTGTGTTGACTTTTGGATTTTTTTTTTTTTAATTTTATATTTCAGCCTGTGGCATTGAATTTCAAACGATACCACCCCTTTCCATCCACTCAACCTAACAAAATGAAACATCTCGTCTTTAGACTGGAGAGCGCAGTTCTTACATTCCAACGTAACTCGTAATAATAAACAACGGTTATTTCCAAGTAGAGTACGAAAATTTCGTGACGTGCTTGCTCTCTCCGGCAGGAAGATTTCAAAAGGTAAAACTTTAACGGAATATTGTTTTTTGAAACAAATTAAATGTGTATACATATCTGTTATTTATAACGTTGTGCCAACGTGCCACAGCAAATCTACTCAATATATAGATTGTCATTTTTAAAATATATATACTAATAAAACCATTATAACTTATTATAGGTAAAACTACTAAACTTTATCTAAAAACTTTGGCTAAAACAATTTTTTATGAAACGAACTATTACCGTAAGAACAGGGGTTGAAATAAAAATAATTAAAACTTTCTTAGTGTCGAATTCGACGGAATTGATTTATAACCATCTTAATGTTACCTTAAACATTTGTCCAAAAATATTTGCAAAACTACGTTGGTAGGAATAATATGAAATTCGCAAAGACATTCAATGCTGGGTGCATTAAGTTAAAAACATTCAAAATATTTTTTTCTGCGTGGAATACAAGAAAACGTTATATATATATATATATATATATATATATATATATATATATATAATTTGAAAATATATATATATTTATTTATAATTTGAAAAAATATATATATTTATTTATAATTTGAAAATATATATATATATATATATTTATTTATAATTTGAAAAAAAATATATATATATTTATAATTTGAAAATATATAGGACATTTTTTAAAATGTTCCAGGAGTTTCCAAAATATTTTGAGTAGGCTGTGCCGGAAGGAATTTTTTTTAATAATGGAAAAGGAATTATTTATTCTTAGTCGTTTCCTTTGCAAACACTGAATGTTATTTTAGAAGTGAAACTTCTTTGCTGAGGGGCCTACAATACAATTTTCGAGCGTTAAGAAAATTCCAATCGCATGAGGGGAATGGTTAGGTACGGGGTGGGGGAACCGGTTGAGAAGAAGAATGTGTCAGCGGCGACATGCTTAGCGGTCGAATGGGATGATGAGAGGGGATAGGTACATGGCGTAGCATCCTATACGCTACGGCTGGAAGGAGATACGGCAGGGGCGAGGTAGAAATGACGCAGCGAAAATGCTACGGAATTCTCGTAACGCTGCTTGTCTATTCCTCAGTTTCCGTAACGGCTAACGATTGAGACTGCCATATTTATATTATTTTATTTAAAGTATCTACAATTAATTTATTTGTGTGGAAAAGTTATTAATTTGTGCAATTAGTTTTTTTTTAAATATTAATTTAAAGTGAATAGTGTGATTGAAAATGTAAATAATTTATCTCTATACCTAATAAGCAAGATGTTTCACTTCTGTCGCGAATGGATTCGCGCGCACACATTCTTAATTTCAAACACGCTGCCGTTAATGAATAACTTTCTTCAGGGTATCCGTTTGACACTATATACAAAAATTCATTACACGAGATATATTTTTCTTGGAATTAATTTTTTTTGTCTTCCTTTTACGCACATTGTTTGTTTTCAAGAGTACCGAATTCCTTTTCATATTCCATTTTTTTTTTCTAACTTACCGTTAAAAGATATTACAGAGCCTGCGATATTCAAATTATGTGGACAATTTTATGTGCCGTAAGTAACAGAGGTATAATATTGCGTGTTTTCAAGTTACGTTCTGGCGCCATAGAGCAGTGTACCGGCCATGTGGCCAATACCTCAGTTAATAACACGCATTACTTCGTTAAATGGGGTACAGGACAAAATATTTTTTTTTACAACCGGTTAACAATAATGTGTCGGCTTTAAAAAGTGCAAGGTTAAGAACAAATGTGGGAAGTGATATTACTACAGACAAACAGCGATGTAGCTACTAAATCTTTTGTTCAGTTATACCAGTTGCATTATTTATCAACGATCGTTTTCATTCACCGCTTGCAGATAAAAAAATAAACATACGTTGTGTGGTTCATATTTTTGTTAGTACAAAACGCAATGTCGCAGTTTTTCTACACGTTATTCAAACCTATTTTTGGTGTTAATTGCAGAAACACTGTTGAGTAAAAACATTAATTTTTTTTTTATTTGCATCGCTCGACAAATGAGTTGACGTGTATATATATACATTTATTTATACGCATAGTGGAGAAATATAAATTAACCGTAATGACGAGTCGGTTAAAATTAAACACAACAGCTATATCAATATGTCTTAACTCACCGTAACTGCCCTTCATTCACCGTATGCAAATTCACCGAAATTCTTTACACTCCTACGAACGCAGCACTCGCACAAGCAGCCATCAGGCACGGAAATCACTTTGCTGAGAATAATTGTGCTCTGCGTCAAGAAAATATAGTTCCGAGGGAAGAGCGACCGCTTTCAAAGAAAGGTGTCTGAAATACAGTTAAAACAACCAGTGTTGATTCATTAGACGATCAAACATCTTATTTTCATTGAGTAATTTTATTTCCTGACATTAATCACTTCCCGGTGTATGCGAGCGTAAAAGTAGTTCACGCATTTTTTCCCCCCTTCAATATGGTTGTTGTGTACGTTCGATGTTTAGTTCTATTTAGTCGTCTCATTTAAAAAGGTAAAAGTCGTTTCGCATTCATTTCGGTGAGTATGTTTTCTCTATTTCACCATACATGTGTTAAGTTGTGCGTTTATGTAAGTTTAATTAACCGAGAAGAATTGTGCCTGCTTTTAGCTTGGTGCAATCAGCTGTTTAAAAATGCGTAGATGTAAACATTAGCACCCGTCATAACATTCTTCATCACGCAAGATTCTGTGTTTCACGTGCTTTTTTAGGCCTTTCGTGTAACAGAAAACGAAATGTAAGTTATGTCAGCAATATAGCCCTATGAGTTGTGAATAATTTTATGTGATCACTAAGCTATGCCAATCGTTTTACAATATAGGATTGATTGAATTTGCGGGTTTTTTTAATGAACGAAACTTATAATTACGAAGTTTTTTTATGTATATTTATTGTGAAGTGGGTGCCGGTGCAAAATTATCGTGTAACGTTTAACGTGATAACATGTAATTATTATGTACTTCTATTAAACTAATGTGTTGGTTAAAACTTACATCATGCATTAATGTTGCCATATCACCCAAAAAAACTCATTTTGTAATTAATACAGTATTTTTACACGCATCAGACCACATAACATTTTTTTTTTGCTGTAATATTTTCAAAACCATTAGTTTTTCATTTTATTATTTTTTAATAAAACCTGCATTATAGTTTAAAACCACAAAGTAATTAGAGCCTTAACTTTAATTATTTATATATAAACTGAGCTTTAAGTGCCATCATTGTTTTCAAACATGATAATTAATAAATTGAGATAAGCATTTTTGTATTGGATTACATTTATATTTGAGGCTTCTGCAGGAAAAAAACTTTAACATATTTTTATATGTATTTTTCTTTGTGAGGGCTATTTTGAGACGGGAGACCCACGTTTGTTACATTTCAATGATTGCCAAACATTTATAGGTGCAGTGGTATATTCACATCAGTTTATCATGAATGCCATATTAAATATGTTGGAAGTAGTCTAGATCCCAATTCAATAATTCTGATATCACCAAGATGGTGTCACTTACATCATTACCACCTCTACATTCTTAAGGGACAATCATGGAAATATGAGGGGTTTTGGGTGGGGAACTACAAACACACTTTTTCACATAGGCCTATTTAATTTTTTTAATATTATACTTTTTCGCTATTATAAACTAGACTATAATTCCCCCCCCCCCCCCCCCCCCCCCCCCCGGCTGATATAGTCTATCTTGCAATACCAATATTTCTTGATCAAAGAAATATGTCTGTAGACATTAAAAATTAGGGGGGTATTATTTGAAATATAACAGCATGCCTATTAGAAAACTTTATAACACTGAAAAATAAAAGTTGTATGAAAAGTTGTGAGTTATGTGGAATGAAATGCCGGTATCATCAAAAGACTAGTCCGTGTAGAATTGTATTCTACTACACGATACCTATAAAATATTACCTCGCAAATTCTCACTTTCAAAAACTTAAATAGGTACTGATATTGCAAAATAAGACTACACTGGGTGGGACTGTATTCTACTTCACAATACTACAAAAATATTATGGCAAAATGTCTCAGTTTCACCAAATAAAATACTGGTATCCCTACTAAACCTTTAATTTACCTAAATGAAATAAGCAAAAATTACTGCATCTACATTCTTTCTTGCCAAAACCGATAATTTTCTCAGCTTATACCATAAGAATGCACTGGTTGTAATTGCTTCAGCAATTGTCTTCCTAAATAAAATAACCCTACCATATCAAGATGTAAACTGTTGTCTTTTTTTAATTAGCTGACCTACTCTCACCCAAACTTTTGCTCTGTTTTTTTTCTCTTCTATGGATGCCACACTAACTTAAAACAACTACAAATCACAAACATTCTAAAGTCATAAAAACCCACTTACCTTTTTTGGCTTTATGACAGTATCTTTTATAGGCAATATTTATCTTGTAGATATTAAATTTACACCGTAAATAAACAGTTGCCATTCCTCCTCAATTTATTCTATATCACAAAAAAAAAAAAAAAAAACTTCCGTTTTTCTGTTCTACTGCAATTGCACATTATTTCTCTACACTGCGTCATTATATTAATTTATTATAAATCAAAATGACCTTGCTCTCTTCTTGTGACTACTACATTTTTCCACACACATCCAATAAATTTCTTAGTATCTACTTAATACTTATTGTACACTTATTTATTCATTTAATAAAAAATTTTATTTCTATATTACTTCACTCCTCGTACCACGATTGCTCCAAAACATACACGCTATCATTTGTTATTTTTTTTCTCTGTGCCTTTTTGGTCTACACTATATTTTTCTTTGTTCCACAATTCAATTTATCATTGGCATTGCAATTTCTTTTACAACATATATTTCCCATACTTTATTTTCAACCAATAGGAATCTGGTATCATAAAATGAACTTTACCCTGCTTGCAAACAGGTAGCACAGTAGGGATACTCACTCGCATTGCGGCACTCACATTACTGTGCTGGCGAATGTTAAAACAGTTAATTGGGAGATTATATTATCTTTATAGTTGCAATCACGACAACATCCAGTATTATGTAAAAAAAAAACTATTTTTATTATTAATAAAATACCACACTTCATGCTAGTAGTACCAAAACAGAAATACACACACTTCTAAAAGTATTGAATAAAATGTATTGATACCTTGAGGTATCAATTCGTTTTTTTATAACTTATTGTTGAATTTTCACGTTAAATAATAAATTATCAGACAAGAAATATCAATTTTTTAATCACAAATTTCACTTAGATTAAAAACCAACAAAAAATATTAAACCTGACATGAAATTACAAATAGATATTGCCATTGCACGAGCTCTCCTGTAAATGCATATTCTTTAATCTAGGGTCTAGCAAGCAGGACATTGAAACCGAACGAAGCATTGTAAATGGTTTTGCGTTTCTAACTCACTCTCGCTCAATTGTTGTAAATAAATAAATCGAATGGTTTAGAACTTTAAGAACAAAACACACAGCAAAATTTTAAAAAGGTTAAACCCAATTTACTATACCAATTTAAAAAAAAAATTTCGTTATATTTTCTGAAAAGTACTAATGTGGGTAAAATATTTAGTATAAAAGTATCAGCATCTTAAGAAAACTAATTAATACCAAAAAGTATTATTTTTTTCATGACCGTACACACACTGTTAAAATGGTGCTAATGATATATTGACATGTTTTTCAAATAATGAGTCATTAAAAATTTGCTCACCTGTCCAAAAAATAACCACCACAAAGGTCAGTAGAATTAAAAAATTTTTTTTTTTGGAAAGACTTGGGTCTATTTTCAAAGAAGCCTTCAAACTAGAACTTTACTATCCATGCCCCACTGATGTCCAGAGCTCTGCTATGTTTTTTGTTTGGTTGTAAAATAAATAAAAACGTTGAAGGTGAAAAGGCGTGTCGTTTGCTCAAAAGCATAGTGGCACAGATTTGTAGCGCAAATAGGTGGTAAAATACCCTGAATTAATGAATGCACAGTTGCAAGATGTGAATAAAATTAGCAGGACCAAAAAAAAAACTATATTTGGCAGGAAAGTTTGGTTATTTTTTGTAGTAAGTAGTGCTTGGTGCAGAAAAAAAATGTATTTTTTAAAAGTTATGACAACTGTCAACATTTTGTAAATGCTCCACTGGATTAGTGGAATTTTCATTCCTTTAGAAAATTTATTCATAGATAGGTTGGTAATGTTAAATCAGAGACATTTAAGGTACCTACTATAAAATTGAGCTGAAGTTTGGTTACATTAGGTCTAAACATTTAAAAATTTGAAAAGAGTGCTTAGGTTAGGTCAGCAATATTGTAATGTTAGAATACGGTAGGAATTTGAAAACATAATTTTGCAGGATGGTAAAGGAACATCAGTAGTTTTAAAAATACAATTTCCAGATTTATTTCCTGCAGTAAGTTGTGACTCGGTGAAATAAACTAAAGTTTTTAAACTAATCAACCAGACCCTACCACAAAAAGTATTAAAGAAAATTGTTAATATGGTACTGTCTAATGTTTTGTTTTTAAAATTAAATTTTATTACCTACCAAAATTATTGAGGCTTGACAAGACTGCATGCCGTTTAGAGCATTTGGGCTTAGAGGCTTAGACCACCTGCAAGCATTGCGCATATGGTTTTGCCTCGCTATTGTAACCAAGCAGTGCTAGGCCACTGCCTTAAGGTCACTGGCTACCTGGGCACACACACAGAGTGCGCTACCTGGGCACACACACAGAGTGCGCTACCTGGGCACACACACTGAGTGCAGAGTGTGGAAGAAACCACACAAATTGAAACCCACTCAAGATTTCAGAGTGCTGTCTGTTTACGAAAATCATTTAAAGATACACTGAGGGCGAGTGAGTAGTTCCGTATTTCGTTTTTAAACTTTATTCTTAGAAGGGTGCAAAGGGCTAAAAAAATATGTTTCCAGAGTTAAATTTTAGATGTAAAATGCCTGATAAAGATTTTTGAAAGCACTCAATGGCCTTGCATTACTACTTTATCTTCATTTCTCAGGAATATAATGTTATGGTTACCGCTCAAATTTCGTAGTTCTCCTATGCACAAAACTAAGACTGCGTGACATTTCAGAGCATTGCACTAAAAGGCGATACCATGTTAAAAGCACCAGCAAGCATCGCACTTATGGTTCCACCTCACTAACACAGTTACACCCCTGATTAGGTGGGTATTAGCCTTAAGAGGCTGCATCACAGCAGGCACAGGCTTAAATCGCTCTATTTTTACTTGTGAAATATCTTCTGATACTTTCTCGTAATTACTTATTATGCATTCAATTCTGTGTGTACCTACAATATGCCATTATGTATGTCTTTAGACTTTTTACTTTTACAATACTTGTTGGTCCAGAATAAAAAGAAATAAGAGCATCTAATATTAAGATATTTTGAATTTTTTAGCTCAGTAAAACCATAATTTTAAAGTGAATATATAAAACTATTGTTTTACAATCAGATAAAGGCATACAATTTTTTGTGTATTATTTCATGCTATAATGTCAAAAATTAAGTTTGGAAATTGTCACACAGTATCTTCGAATGATTCTCTGCAATGGGGAAGATTGCATATGTCTTAGATACACAGTGATAACCAGTAATGGTGTATGTCCATGAAAATGTTTTTTTAAAACAGTAAATTAAGTCAAGGCGGCATTTGTAAAAACCTAAGTTGAAAGCGAATACAGGGAAAATTATGCTTTAAAAAAGCAGATATACTTTTGTATCAGACATAAACAAATTTATTATGTTCTTATTGGCATATCTTTTAACCTAATACTAAAAAAAAGTCATCAACAGGTCTTGAAACTCTATTTTCTGCTTTTAAAAAATATTTCCTTCATGGAGCAATTTTTTTTCTCCTAGACAAACAGTCTACCAGTGTTGTAGTGTAGAGGGTCATGATTGGTCATGATCACTAGAGATGTTATTTTTCCAGAAAAGTATATTTTTGGGAAAAATTTTCCCGTTAAAATTTGCTTCCACTGCTTGCAGGGTGTTGGGATGGCGGCTCACCACCTGTTCCGAGGCCACAGCTTCTCGGCCCTGCGCCTCCGGCATGCGATTCACCTGTGCGTGGCCCACCAACACGTGTACCTCGACGAGCGCGTGGGCTACATCAAGCCGGTCGCGTACTGCCGTGCCGTGGCGGGCGTCGCACGTGAAGCCGAGTGAGCTCGGTGATGCTGAAGGGGGGGCCTGCGTCTAGTCATAGATTTACTTCAACCCTTCGTCGTAATCCCCTACCTCCTTTCTTAACTGATAGTGCGTGGGGGTTACATCGCTCCGTGTGGAGTACCCACGATCCCAAGTGATTGACGTTTCACCATCCACTGTGTGTTTTATCGTCTCGTATGTTACTCAAAACTTGTACAAAAGTCTTAAATCATTCCAGCAATCTTTATGGTGTATTCTAATTTTGTTAGATGTGAAATATTGTCTTCAGTTTTTAAATGGTTAATTTGAAAGGCGATTGAGCCATCGTTCATTCGTTGTATTAATGGTGTTTCACTTTCTTTACTCAGGAGTTGATCTTCACTATTTCCTCTTTGTTTTATGAGCTCTTTTGTCTTGTTGCAAGTAATTTGTTTAAGTTTAAAAAAAGAAGTGATGGTGTTTTGTTGTTTCTGATTACTTTATATCCGAGTACAGCGTGTAGACTGTTTTCGTGATATTGTGATGTTTCAAGCTAATGTTAGCAAATGTACTGCAAGTTTTCTCTTAAAAATATTGTTGGATTCTTGTCGGGATTCCTTTTACTATATGTTCCACTTGTCGGCAGCATCTTGCCATCAGCCAACTGATTACGTTGGCTTAACACTTGTCACTTTTGTACCTCAATTGCAAGACTGTTATTTTTGTTTCGTTTGAGCTGGATCCGTTTCTCAACACCACCTTTCAGGTTTCTACTAAGGCATGCTATCCTTTTGTGGACCTGAGGCATAGATGTTAGCTGGTATTTGGAGGGTAAGTATTTTGAAATACATCTATTGAATCCAATTATCATTTATGTGTTTTAGTGTTACTGCTTGCTTGATACTTTTGTTTGTGATAAAGCGAATGAGCTATACGTGAAGTAGGTATTTGCATATTTATATAGGTGGCAGGTACCTACTGGTAAGATTTTTCCAATATTTTATCTGAAGTTGGTTACTTTAAGCTACGTACATTTATAGTAACTATACTGAATTTTTTCAATTTAATGCTGTATATAACTACCTACTTCATGCATTGTACTTATATCTGATTCAATTGAGAAACATTTTTGCTAGAGTATTTTGAAACATTAAGTATATTCTTTTGGCTTTAATCATTATTGAACAGTTTGTTTCTATCCAGACTTAGTGTTTACAAGCTAATCCTGGGTTTCTTGTATGGATGTCAAATGAAGAAAAAAAATGTTTGCATAAAAAATGAAATCTAAATTGCATTAACTCTCAACTGTTTATTATGCTGCATGAAATTATCTGAACTTTACTTACTACGTTATAAAATTTATGTGGACGTGTAATAATATATTGGTGAAATGATTCTCCTGTAAAGTATAGGTTGTATGCTTTAAAAAAAATTTGAACCTCCAGTTTTAGATATTTTCTTTCAAAATATTTTGTGCAGGAAAAGTTTTATCGCCATTTACTGCTTCCAGTAAATTGGATTTTATAAGTAGATTAAAAGAGACCTCCGATCAAATAAACTTTGTGAAATTAACAAACCATCTGCAGCTATCATTTAACAGTGGTGAAACAAGAACTATACATTTTGCTGAGGTGAAGCCCTTATATAATCAATCACATGGTAATTGGGAAAGGAAGTGTTTGACTGTATGGCACTGTTAATTTTTCTGAATTTAGTCTTGCCTAGTTTTTTTTTGTCATGGAGTTAACATATCCGTGATTTTAATTTAAATATTACTTTTACTTTTTTTTTTTACAAAGAAATGAAGGTTATAAGTTTATTTGACAGGAGTGTGAGATTATACATATGTATGTTTCTGTTGGCTGTATAGATTTAGTTTCCAAATAAAAATTTATTCATTATTTTTATTGGACATTTTTCAGCAAATTTTATTTTTTATTGTCCATTGTCATCACAATTTTTTTTTTTCAGGAGCTGCATACATGAAGTCTGATCTTGTAACGTACAAAGTGATGACGGATAGAAGAAAATAAATCTCAAAAAGCATTATGATAAAGTTTTTTTTATATGTCAATGTTGTTGCTTACAGCAAATTAGCAAAGAAACTGTTAATTTATTTAGTTATAGTATAAATGTAAAAATCTCACAACAGAATTGGAACTAACTTATCTTGCCATATTTTTATGACTGTATTTAAAACTTGGGATCAAAGACAGTATTTTGTATAGTTATAAGTTTTATGTTCATGCAAGTTAATTACGAAGACTGGAATGAAACATAGTTAAAAAAAAAAAAGGTTGTGTCAACTACGCGTTCAATATAGTTATAGGTAATAGTCGGTAATTATTCATGATCATGCCAAATTTTCGATACTTTTGTCAATTCTGCATAGTTTATTTTTGTTATGTAAATTGAAAAGCTTACCAATTTTTTGGGTGAAATTTTTATATACGTACTTGGAAATGGCACCAAAAAAAATAATGGAAAATTTTTCATTTTTTTCTGTTAGTGGCAACTTAGCTAATTTTTTACTTTTATAAAACTTTGTGAATAACAATGTATAAACAGCTCAAAAACTTAAAAAACTTGGCTTGTTAAGTGAAGACGTTTGTCTGGAACCATTAGAATGTTTAACGTGGTGCACATTATCCACAATATTTTACAAAATTCCATTTAGAGTTTAGCATGCAAGTTTTGACAACACTAATAAGATTGTGTTAAACCACCACTTATTTTAAAATTACTTAAACAGCTCCTGTTTGCTGTAAAAAGACAAAAATATTTTATTTTAAAAGGATGATACCTGTGTAAAGTTCCAGAAAATTTAAAAATCAAAAATGCATGAAATTAAAAAAAAAATCATAGCATTTCATCTCTGATCTCAATGTCAAGATATTAAACAATACAACCATTCAGCTTTATTTAGAATTGTATATTGTAGACATTGTTCAATAAGACCAGCATTCTTTCTTTTTAAGGCAGTAATTGTAGTATATCAAGCTGGCTACGCATTTGCAAGCACCGGTACTGAACAGTTACAATGGGATAAGTTGTAGGTACCAAGACTTTGGTGTATAGTGTTGTAATAAATTCATAACTCTGATAACTGTAAGGTAAGATATAAAGAATGATTTTAAATATCAGATAAATATTTTTCTATACAGTAGAACCTCGATTATCCATGACCTGATTAACCGAGCATTTGGTTAACTGGGTTCTCAATTAAAAAAAAAAATTTAAGGGGGTTGGGGGGAAGGAACCAAGCCAACGAAGTGTAATTCATTAGGGAAGGGACAACTAAAAACTACGTACAGAAAGGACTGGACAAAGAAATGGACTAGAATTGCCAGTGAGAGAAAATACTAGTCCGTGTTAAGCTGGATTAAAAGCACAAAACAACTGCCCTTCCTTTCCAGAATCGCTTCCTGCCCTTCTTGTCAGTAATACTTGTACATATGTTTTGTATAAATAACTTATGAAATTTTACTGTATTGTATAACCTAAATACATTTGAATTCGATAATCCGTGATTTTCGCTTATCTGTGCTGACCTTCCCCTCATTACCCCGGTTAATTAAGGTTCTACTGTATTTGTTTTTTTTTTTAAACTTTAATTTATTTAATTTACTATTATAGTTTAGAGGTTTTGTTGCATAAACAGACTATAGTACTATAACTTATGTTTGCTAAAATAGTTTTATACAATAGAACTCTATTTTTTTAGTTCTGTTATTTATCAAACCAAATAATTGCTCAAGTAATCTTCCTCGATGTTTAAAGGGTATTAATCCTTCAATATATTTCAATGTATTTTTGCTCATGTTTAATCCATCCCACCTGAGAAAATATATTTTAACAAATATTACGTGATGTTTATTACTGTCTAGTACTTTAAAATGTATCATAATTGATTGAAATTTATATTCTGTATTTGAATGTAATGCATGTTTATAGGTTAATATTTGGAAGTAGTATGTATAAAATTCTCATTGGAGAAATAATGGCACACACAGTATATGTTGACCATTCAAATTCATGTTAAGAGATGCTGTGGGGTTAGCACAGGTAATGCTATACATAAAAGTACTTTAAAACTTTTATACTTGCAGAATAATACCTACAATGTGAAAGGTACCATGTACTTTCTTAATACCTTTTGCATTTCTGTTAATATACCAGCTAAGATTGTGTACTGCTTTTTTCTCTTACTAAGCAATATTTCTTAATTTATTTAGACTTCTCAAAAACTTATACCTGCATATTCCTTTACCTAAAGCTGAGAACTTTATAAGTAAAATGTACCTTCTGACTTGACTATGCTATGTTTGTCCTGAATTTAGCCAGAGTAAGATCAGAGACAGCGTGCAAGGGCATTAAGATTAAATAAGTCCATTTTCATTTGTGAATGCCCACAATCTACACATACAGCTATAGTTCTTTTCTTAGTATAGATTTGAGTCTCTTATAGGGTACTTATTCAGCTATTAATTCTACCAGAAAACCTATTTAATATCTGCACCAACCATTCAAAGTCCTTGTCAGTTGTCATGGACAGATGTTCAGCGTCCACAAATCCCAAGACGGTGCTAACCCCAAACAGTCGTCGTCAAGTGATCGTCAGTTCGCCTCTTTGGCTGTTGTCAGGATATTCTGGCCGCTGCTGGTGCAGTGCCGTTCTAGGATTGGCTGGTTCTATGTAATTTAATGTGATCCTTCAATTATCATTTTTATTCATACTAAGGTCATGCACAGCAAAGAAATGTTGTGACATTTCTGCTGTCAGATTGTCTAAATGTTTTTACTTGTCACTTCCTTTGTAAGAATGTCTCTACTCCATCAGTTAATTCTATTTTAAATTATTGCTCTCATATTCAATAATTGTTTATAAGATTTTTTTTTACACACCTTTAAGTGTGTTATAAAATGTTACTTGATTGTAGCATAAGCAACTAAAGTTAGCAAAACTGAATTTCTCCAACTATGCTTATTTATTTTAGCTGTCAGGAATGAAAGGAAATTAATTTCTTGTGAAGATTTAGTGAAAAAAGTGGTAACTGCTAACTTGGAGCATTATACAATTTAGTTTTACTTTAAAACTAATTAATTTAACATTGTGTGCTGTACTTTTGTTGTGAGATGTTTGTTATAATATTTGTTATACTAGCATATGAGGTTCATAAATAGACGTAAACTGAATGTTGTTTTAACTCCGGTGTTTTCCGTCTGTTGTAATAGTGTGTACTTGTCAGAAACATCTTAGTTTTAAGAATAACCTAAATTTTAATTTTTTTCTTTGCTATAATTTAAAAAAATATTCACCATTTTATGTTTAATATTGCGTGCACAATATTATTGTTTGTCAAAGTTCCATGAGTACAAACATGAATAGAATAGTATTTAGCTCTAGTTGAAATACCCAAGTCTGTAAGAAATTCGTTTATGCTAGCACAAAAATAGTAACAGTGATCGAAAATTGTGTAAGCTCATTTGACACCAATTAAACTTAAGTGTCAAGGAAGCAATCCAAGTGTCTGTATAAACATTTCAGAAAATCTGGAAAAAAAAAAAAAAAATCTGATATCTGTCAAGTTATATAGTAGTAGTAAGGAGCCACAGGAATACACTTTTGTATCAATCTTCAGCAGGGGTGCCAAACTGGTGGTCTACGGGCCACGAAAGGTTGTTTTGTGTTTCACCCTGCTTCCATAGTGATGTATATAAAACATACTTGTTCCCATTTCTACCAAGATAAATCAAACAGCATTTTACAAGATGCTCATAAATAATGGAGTATAAAATAACTTCTACTACAAACTACATTTTTATAAAATGTTTGTGGCATAAATGTATTTATCGTAATTAGTATTTTTGTCTTCATTTTTCTATATTTAATTATACCTTAATATTCCATATTCAAGAGTAAGACTTTGAATAAACTAAAATACACATTTTCAACTGAACATTATTTACATACATTCAAACAATAACGAAGTTCTGCATTTGGTTGGATATCAGTAATTTCTTAAGCAGAATAATATGAATTGTACACTATATATTAAGTAATGTTTTATACTTAACTAGAGACCTGCCTTTGCTTTGCATGTTAGCAATCTACTAATGTGGTGTCATTTAGATTTATTAAGCAAGTACTCTTAAGTACAGTACAAAGTTTGTGTCTGGTGTACTAATATATATTGCCTATAACTAAAGAATTTATTTGCAAACAAATTTGACAATTTTCTCATGACACTACAAAAAAATATTGGTTTAGAAGTCAACACCCGAAAAGGCTACATATAGCTGTCCATGTGAAAAGCACTCTATGCTTAAATCTAATCCTGCAACATTAAATGTTTGACCCTGCACTTTATTTATTTTATTTAAAATGACAAGTTTTACTGGGAATTGAAGTAATTTAAATTTAAATGGTAGATTCGTTGGTATTAATTGTCAGCGGAATAAAAATGACTTCTCCAGTTCAACAATTGGACAGAATTGTGAAATAAAAGAGGTTAAAAGATAGAAGATAGATATATACTAACCTGGACTTTTTTTTTTATAGGACTTTAAGACATACCATTCTGTAGCACATTAATTTAATGTATCAGCAATGTATAAGTCAGCATAAGCCATGTAAGAACTCTAAAAGCATATTTTTGTGATATGATTACAAAAAATTTTGATCTCTCCACTATCTTTCAATTTAATATGAGTGATACACACAAACCTGATGGAATAAATTCTCTTAATGATGGTGAAAACAGCATCAAATTACACTGTAGTTTAGAAGAACAAATAGATGCGGATAGCAACTGTTATATACTAAGTAGAGATTTACATATATTACATTTATTCTGTAAAACTCTTTTGAATTATTTTCAGATACAGACATTTAAGAGGGTTTTTTTTTTCCAACCCCTGATTGGCTGTAATAAAAAAACGGGAATGAATTGGGAAATTATTTTAATGTCAAAAGAAACGTACATCTTTACTCTATTTTTCCACGTAATCACCGTGCAGATTGAGGCATTTGTCGTACCGATGCACCAGCTTTCCAATACCCTCTGCATAAAATGATGCCTCCTGCCTATTCAGCCACGTTTTAACAGTGCTCTGCAGTTCATCATTGGTGTTGAAGCGTCGTCCTCCAAGCCACTTTTTCAACGTGGGGAAAAGGTGATAGTCACTCGGTGCCAAATCCGGACTGTAAGGAGGGTGATCAAACACTTCCCATCGAAATCTTGCAAGGAGTTGTTGTGTTACGGCGGCACTATGCGGTCGGGCGTTGTCATGAAGCAAGACAACACCAGATGTCAGCATTCCTCTCCGCGTGTTGCGTATCGACTGTCTAAGCCGTCGTAGTGTCGCGCAGTATGCAGCAGCATTGATTGTTGTCCCTGGCTCCGTGAAATCAACCAGTAGTACACCTTGGTGATCCCAGAACACTGTAGCCATCTGTTTCTTGGTGCTGAATGTCCGTTTTGAACTTTTTCGGCTTGTTTGGAGAATAGGTGTGCATCCACTGTTGTGATTGAAGTTTTGTTTCTTCATTATCGAAATGAATCCATGTTTCATCACCTGTCACAATTTGAGTCAAAAAGTGTTCACCATCGTCTGCGTAACGCAGCATAAACGACAAGGCTGATGCCATTCGCCGTTCCTTGTTGATGTCAGTCAACATCTTGGATAACCATCGGGCACAGATTTTCCTGTCTCCAACATTGTAACAATGGCGTATAGGGCTGACCTTGAAATGAGCGGAAATTGTTCAGACAGTTCTGAAATCTTGAATAGACATCTCTCACGAACAACTGTATCAACTCTCTGAACTGTTTCATCTGTTGCTACAGACTTCCTTCCTTGGCCACCTTCATCATGAACATCAATACGGCCTTCGCGGAATTTCCGACACCACTCTCGCAAAACGCCATCGCTCATAAAGTTTTCACCGTACACAACACTCATTCGGCGATGGATTTCTGCTGCAGTGTGCCCTTCTGCCTGTAAGAAACGGATGACTCCACGCAGCTCGCATTTCGCCGTACAGTTTATCGTTGCAGCCATGTTGACATTCCCATAACCAAGCTTCAACTGAGGTGTGAGTTGGCCGCTCCACATGGTTGGTGGAAGGGGGTAAACACTACGAGACGTGTCGATTCGTTTACGAGCGATTAGGGTATCGATTAATGGGCATGCCATGGAGAAATGAAACTGTAATCACACTGCAGGACACTGTTAAAACGTGGCTGAATAGGCAGGAGGCATCATTTTATGCAGAGGGTATTGGAAAGCTGGTGCATCGGTACAACAAATGCCTCAATCTGCACGGTGATTATGTGGAAAAATAGAGTAAAGATGTACTTTTCTTTTGACATTAAAATAATTTCCCAATTAATTCCCGTTTTTTTCTTACAGCCGATCGGAGGTTGAAAAAAAAATAACCCTTGTATATTTCCCCAAATTTCTTCCCCTCTTTCTCTTGTAAACTTCAGAAACACTTTTAAATTGTAGAAAGTATCAGTTAAAAGTACTTTTTTTATAGTATAGTTATATTTTCCAATATCATCTCGAACCTAATATTATTCGGTAAAGTATTTAAAAAGTATTCCACCTGTAGGCTGGATCTCTATTGCAAACTGAGTGGTGGTGTGTTTTGTTGGTCAAGTATTGTAGTTACGAGTTTGGCACCCCAACCATTCAGGTTGTGTTGGCATCTTATAGTTCAGTCTGGCCCACTGGCCAATATTGGTTGATTTCATGTTATTCATTGGTGTTTTTCCTCAAATATTCAATCAAATGCACAGAAATCGCACGACCAGTCCTGTTAGCACGGTTGCACATTTAAGTACAAGCTGTGATGTTTTAATTTTAGTGTATATGTGCGTTGCAAGGACGTTGCAAGTTAGAGATCTTTCCATTTTGGGGGGAGAGCTCTCGAAAGCTGTGTACTTCTTGAGGCTGTGTTATAATAATTGTGTGCAGCTGTTGTTCAGGGCAGTGATGTAGTTTAAATGTTGGTGCTTAGATTAAAACTTTCATTTTAAGGTTTTGTGTTTGTGTGTGTTAGGTGGCTATTTAAAGATCACCTACATATTTGTAACTAAAGCTTTTTGTCTTATTTTGTCATGGTTACTTACTACTGGATAACATTTGGTTAATCCACTGATGGGCAATAGTTAGTCCTATTTTAGAAATGTTTTTACTGGATTTAGCACAAATACAGAAAAAAATGTAACATGGGTTAAGCGTAAGTGAAACGGGCTAAACAAAAAAAAAACTCTTAAAGTAAATAACTAAATAATTTGAGACAATGTTTGCATTTAATGAAACCATTTTATATGTGCAAGTGATTTTTATTTATGTAGACGTCAATACTGTCTGTGTTTAAAAATTAATCCTTTTTATTTTTGGTAAAAAAAAATATTTTTAGCTAGATGTGGTATTTGGTATGTAATTATTTATGATTATTTTTATTTTGGATATGAAAATGAAATTACTTTCCTGCCCATTCTAAAAAACAAAACTGAGATATAGTATATAAAAAAGGCACAGATAAGAAATTTTTTAGTTGGTAGTTAGTGTAATTATTAGTTACTAGTTGCGCTTGTGAGTTCATTGGAATGGAGAAAGTAACTGTCACAGTTTATTTGGATTGAACAAACTTAACCCCATAAGAATGACAAATGAGGACAAAAATTTTTTTAGACCAACAACTTATGACTAAGCATTGTAATGCTTTAAAGAAATCATATTTTGTATAGTTATCATATCTTCGGAAAAATTTCAGGTTTAAACACTAAATTAATCCTTGGTTTACTTGTGTGAATTTCAAGTTAATAACATGAGCAGTTTAGTAGCTAATCTTCTTATACAGATAGACAAAAAATGTTTTAACATATATGGTTTAGGTATTTAATTTGGAAACGGGAAAAATAATATTTTTATAATACAGTGATTATTTGTTGTAATGGAATTCACTCTGTAAGTTACAGAAAAAGGCCTGGTATTGCAATTTCCAAAGAAACTTGCCAATGTATTAAATTAAATACCCTTAGTTATAGATAGCTTATGTCGAAATAAGTGGTGAATAATGTAGATATTATGGACATAACTGAACACATTCTGGAATAAATTAAGCCTATTCATTATGAAATAATAATTATTTACCTATTTTTGTAAAGAGTACCATTGCTGTGACTTCATATAAATGTCATGTGTTTATTTTATTGAAACAAAAGTATAGTTTTTGTATTTTTTTGTTCTAACATAATAAATTATGGAAGGTATGTGTTGTACTATGAAACAAAATTAAGCTAGGTTTTATCTATTTAATTGAATACATATACAGGGAATAGTGCATAAGAAAGTTAAAACTTTGCAAGCTTATTGTGTTTCTATCCTTTGTCAACGGTTATTTTGAATGTAGCACTACCGTAACTTGTTTACTACGTTGAAACTTGTACAGGTATTGTGTAAGTATAGTAAGTTTGGTTTGATTTTTTATGGTTTATAAACTTCAAACCAAATGTTGCCAGATCTAAGTAAGGATATTTATTTTAAGGGTTTAATTTAAATGTTATTCTTTTTTATGTACAATTAAGTTTAGGTTTTTTTTACTGTACAAATGTTAGTGATAAATAAAACTGTTCTGTAGTGATAATTGACAGTGTCTATTCATTCAATTAAAATGATTTTATATAGCAGTATAATTTTATTGGTCCAGTAGATACATATGTATCACATGAAGCTATTTTTTCTTTAAATAATGATTTTTAGCACAAAATATATCTGAGCAAAATAACTTGAGCTTTTGATAATTTATTGGGATTTTTTTCTGAAACTGACACATGCATTTAATATATTACAGAATAAATGTAACAAAATGTGTTTTTACCATTGGTTTAGTTTACAATTTTTAACCTAACTTTACATGCATACTTAAATTTGCATACAAAATGTTCATTCAAATAGTTTTATAATTTTGTAAGTTTTATTAATAGCACTAGATTCAGACTAAGGTTCATCTCGCCCATCTGTTTACTGAATGAATATTTTTTTAGTAATAATGTATGAACAAACTATTGAAAATAGGTTGTTTGATTAAATTAATTTGAAGCTACCCTTAATTAAAATTAATGTATCAATTTTTTTTTTTTACTTTTTTGTTAACCAAACAAAATCAATATTGGGAGTACAAAGCATAAGACATGATAATGTTGGGTTGTCCATCTTTGTCTGGTCCCTACTACATTGTTGTCAGGTATTAAATGATGTAAGTATTGTGAGAAAAAAAGAGTGAGCATGCTATTATATTTTATTCATGTAATCAGAAGAAAGAAACACTATTGAGTATCATTTTTGAGTCATTCTACTTAAAATTAAATTTATAAAATCTCATGTACAAAATTTTTTATTTTGTGTGCTATTTAAACCTGTACAATGGTTCACACTCTAAAATTAATTTTTATTGATAGAACTCACTGGATGTTCTAGTCTGGAGGAACTGTTGCTGTCTGACCGTCTCATGCATAACCTCTAGTTCAGGCCGTACTTTCTCACACCCGTACATCCTCAGTAGCAGCGGCTGCTACTCGGTATTCCCCCGGAAGGGCTAAGTTCTGTTCCCGCAACAACTTGGCCGATGAGTGGCCAGTGACAGCATTTATGTGCCTTGGACAGTAAAGAAAGTTTGGGATGTGGATGTTCCATTTAGAGTGGTGGATGGAGATAGAGCTGAATTTTTATGTCCTGATTCCTCCGCTCAGTGGATTTGGTATACAGGTGATAAGTGGGCGTGGTATGGTGGGTTATGCCCCATCAACGGCAGTCGACACACCGCCTTCCTCCAAACAGGCACCCATTGTCCGTAGGTAAAATCTGGGGAAAATCCTAACAGGAAAATATTTCGCTGTCTAGTAGGACCCAAATTGTCTTGGCTCAAACACTTGACATGGGGAACGAGGAAGCATTTACCGTGGGGTGTGCATGGATGCAGATCCATTGTATCATTAAATTAACAATTTAATTAATTAATTTAATTTAATAAATTTTTCTATATTTTTATATAATACTAAGTTTGTGTTGAGGGCGTACCGGTGTTGTGGTGAAATTATCGGTGGAAATTAATGGGCGCCACCACGTGAGTGGGCACGTGGACCCGGCTGAAAGACTCTACTCAGGGCGTAACGTGGCCCGTGTGCGGTGAGATATTAGCCCTCCAGATGTTATACGCAGCTCCTGTCCCTACCTAAGCCCGCTCTCAGCGTCGGGCACGCTCCTAATTCCCGCAGTGGGCTCTCAGGGCGTCCCACACGCCGCTGACCAGGTTAGGGACCCACGTGGCCCCCCCGAACACAAAACACGTAACACAGTTAATTGGCTTTTATTCTACTCACGGTACACGTCCTTACACGATCCTCCACTGATAAAACTGTAAAACGCCCGAGGCACGAATCAGCTTAGGTGAGGAGGCGAACCACGCACGTGGCCGCCTCAAGCCGTTACTTAATACACCGGTGAGATAAAAACTCCGAAGAGTGAATAATTATTACTTAAGCAGTCTCTCCGACCGAGAGAGGCCCCGAGGATGAAAAGAAAGCGATTTGAATAAATTAAGTTACAGAATTACTACTCTGTGAACCAACGGTGAAGTCCTCGGGGTGTCTGCAGAGACGTCCGCTCTCGGCCGGCTGTAGAAGGAGACTGGGATGAGCTCATGGCTTGCGGGTGGCAACATGGCGTCCTTCGCGCCGAACACAACTACCGTTACAACTTTGCTGTAGCGTGCCCCGAGTTACTATTATAAAATACATAAATCCTTTTACAATAATTATTAGATTACTTCCATGTCCAGACCGTCTGTAATAATTACTTATAAACATAAAACAGGGTTCAAATGAGTTGCATGCTAGTTCCTCCGTCGCCCGCTAGGGAGCGTCCTTGTTCGTGCTTGGACTTATAAAATAACAAAAGACATGAAGTTATTTATTAAAAGACATACATGCATAGCCATCGTTACACTGTTTTGGGGTGGAAAGAAAAAGGATTACAATATTAATTAACATATTTAGGGGTGCGGCGCACTGCATCTCTTGCCAGGCTAGAAACAGAAGCGCACACGCACGCACGAGCGGGAGGTTTGAATAGAGATGGTGGTTGGGCGGTGTCATATCGGGCTCAAAGGGGCCGCAGGCCCGGACGACGTCAGTGTGTACACTGGACACCACAGGTGGTGTAAATCGGGAGTGTTATCTCATGAGCTGCCATGATCCAGCTCCGGTAGTATTATATCGGGGCCTGATGTGTCCACCTCGCCATGTTCATTAGTTGCTACATCTCGTGCATTGTCATGCTAATTGGGCGGGATGTGGGACGAATGTCTGTCATCACAGACATTTTCTCTGGACATAGGAGTTGTGTCTGATAGTGCTGGCCCTGATTGGGATGTGTGACGAGTGTGCACAGTCTCTCACTCTATCTGGGATGTGGGACGAATGGGCATCACAAACAGGGGATGCGATCTCCAACTCAGGATTACAAGCCTGCAGGTTCGCCTTGGAGTTATCTGGATTGGGACCTGAGTTCGGCTGCAGAACATCTGCCTTTGTTATGCCGTCGTCTGGGGACTCGGGTTCGAGACCCGGTGTGGTTCCTAGCGGGAAAGGCTGTTCTCAATGGAATGTCTCCGGGTGGGCGCCAGACTAGCTCTGTTCCTAGTCGAGAGGTGGGTCGTGGGGGCGGTCTGCCCCTGCGTGGCCCACTGGGACCGTCGGCGATGTTGCGTGGGATAGGAAGGATCCCCTACTTGGTGGTGGTGGGGGGTCTGTATGACTGATTAATTAGGCGCTGAATTAATGCGGTAAATGGCGTGCGCCGTTTATTCGTGTGACTGTGGGTTTGGCGTAATACCGTGGATTACACACCACGTCGTACAGAAGTTGACGTCACGCAATACACAAGTTATACATTACACAGAGTCACTCTAAAAATGTTACGTGAATAAGACGTTGCACAATTTACTAAAATGTTACGTGAATAAGGTGCTGCACAAAATTACTAAAATGTTACGTGACTAAGGTGTGGCACAAAATTACTAAAATGTTACGTGAATAAGGCGTTGCACAAAATTACTAAAATGTTACGTGACTAAGGCGTGGCACAAAATTACTAAAATGTTACATGAGCCAGCCGTTGAGTGTGATTGGAGGCGGCCAATCCCGGATGTCTTTGCTTCAAGGCGGTGTTCGCGTCCACTGTGGTGGAGCGCGGACCGCAGTTAACTTAGTCCAAGTCTTACGTTGGTGAGGTCAGCGCCGGGGCGCGTGACTTTAACAAAAGTTCGGGGTTTCGGGAGACGGCCCGTGCCGTATGCTGGCAAACTGTCCCGTGGACCAAGTGTGGTGCAGGGAGTTTTGAATTTACACGGCCGGATTAAGTCTTAGACCGAAAGATTGGACCGGGTACGCACGGAGAGCTTAATAAAAAAAAAGGTTTCAGTGGCGTGACTATATTTACCAGGAGTTACTTCAGTGTAGCCAAAGGATGCTGCCTCTCCGTGAGACGTGCGTCCGCCCCGGTCCACGAGTCGCGCTGTACTGCCGTGGTGTCATGGCATCCGGCCGAGGCTCTGTCTCCTCTCGCGCCGGGGTTGACCTCATTACGTTATTTTTCAAATTAACAAGTTAACAAGAGATTTTAAGAGCGCTAAATTCTTACGTTAATTATTCAAACTAAATTTAAATTACACATCCCTTCTATGATTTAGATTTAGCATGTTTACGGATTATGTTTTTGAACTGTAAGTTACACGAGAGACTGTTCGTCTTTTGCCGGACCGCTCTGGTGGGGAGTAAAAACCCAACATATGGAGGTATTAATTATGTCACCTGAAACACTTAATTAATACAGGTAGGAGGCCGCCAGGGGTACACTCGCACATGTACTGACACATTTTCACACGTGAGTGCCCGGGCACTCCTACGTCGCATTTTCATTAAGAGAACGTTTAATCTATACACAATGTTGTTTTTATTCTGCGTGTGATTTATCAGAGGGATTAACTGTAGTGTCGGTCTGGTTATTATGGGTGGCCGGATTCTACCTTGTCTGCCGGTGGCTCGCCTGTCTCGGGTGGACCATGGCTAGGGGCGCATTCCGTTAGCGGGGTTGAATACTGGCGGATGCAGGTCGGGCTTTAGGGTGGCCTTCGGTCGGACGACGTCAGTTAAGATGGACTAATCAAGGTTCTGGTGGACCATGGTGGCTTATCCACTCTGTGGGATAACTGTAGGTGGTGGACCCGAGTCAGGAGACGAACCATTTGGAGACAAGGCTTTCACAAAACCTTTAGCTGCTAGCGAAAAATGATAAAACTGATCATAAACTTGTACTGGCTCCATCGACAGGGCCAATTGTGGGTTTGTGAGGTGTGGGTGGCTATGAATTGTGTATAATGTTGATGGTCATCCGGGCATCTGCAGAGCCTGCTCGACAGTGTCAGCATCTTGCAGCTCTCCTGGAAGGGTCAGGTTCTGGCTCTGGAGCAACTCAGCGAGGGAGTGGTCGGTGAAGACATTCCAGCAGTGGAGGCAGTATAAGAGCTTTGGAAGGGGAATGTCACACTTCATGTGGTTGTCGCTCAGACAGTCACAAGTGTACTTTGATGTTGTGGTTGAGGTGTTCCATCGGATTTGCCCTTGGATGGCACATTGGAGTAGTGTGTTGTTCCACCTTCCAGAACCTGCAATCCATCCTTCAATGGTGTCCCACAAACTGTGTGTCGTTATTGGTCAACAGGACCTGGGAAACCTGTACAGTAGGAACACCCTGGTGATGAGAAATGCAGCGATGGTCTCGGCACATAAATTGGAAACAGCAAATGCCCGGCAGGTGTATGCGTTGGTGGAAACAACTAGGAACTGCTTCCTGTGGGTGGTGTGGGGTAGAGCCTCGTGACATAGAGGGCGAAGGTGTGGAAGTGGTCATGACCCCCTGAGATGATGTTGCCCTACCCTGTCAGGACAATGGGCCTTTCACTGTTGGCATGGCTGCCAGCTCCATACATAGTTATGGATGTCGCTCACAATGACTGGCCAGTGAAACCATTGCTGTAAGACCCACTAGGTCTTGTGGCTCCTGGCTATCCTGCTAGGTCGTGGAAGTGGTAAAGGTTTAAGGTGGACTATCATGAAGAGTGGCAGGGGCAACTGTGAGTACACCACTATCTATGTTCCCAGATACCCTGCTTTAGATTATGTACCCATTCTTAACTATACTGTTGGGGTAGATGTAGCATGGCTTGCCGAGTACTGCCATTGTGCCTGGTGAATGACCTCCATCAAAGCGACGAGAATGGCAGGAGGGGGATCCTCAGTATTTATTGCATACTGCATTGTCGGTATCTCTGTTGGGGGCTGGTAGTTGGTAGGTGGTCCTTCCATCTCTGATCATCCTGGAAAGAGTTGGCGGGAAAATTCGTCTACCAACTGGTTCTTCCACCCAGGGACTTGCTTCAAATGAAACACATAGTTATTGATGTGCTCTCCATGTCAACTTAAACTTGCATTCCTAGGTTGAGTATAGTAACCACAGGAGTTGGCTGTCCATTCCTAGCATGGCATGACTCCCTTCAATGTGATGCCAGTGTCACTGGAGCACCCATAGTATCGCGATGTGCACCTGCTTTTTATGTAGTATCGCCATTCTGCAAGACCGAACTTGGCTTGACGTCGACCCAAGTGTCTCCCCTGCTCATAAAGCCCGTTATGCTGCGCCAACCCCTAATCCTCCCCTGCCTCGTGCGGTGAATGTGTGTTATGTGAAACATTCTTTATATTTAATAACGAGTAATTTTTATTATTTGTATATATATTACATTTTTTCGTGAACTATTGTCATTATAATTATATGTTTTTCTAAAGTATAATGTTAATTGCTGTAACTGGGCGACGAAGCCGAGGCCAACACCCGGAATCACTCCGAGCGCTGCACGTGTCGCGGGAAGGGGGGGGGGGGGGCGGATGACGGGCGGAGAGGCAGATACGCGGCAGGAGGGGGCAGTAGTCATCTGGCGGCCGAGAAAGGCGGTCGTACGGCGAGACGAGTGTGGCAGTGAGACGTGAGCCACGACTGGTGAGATTGGATCCGGACGATGGGGAATTTCACGTTCACGGGCGTTACGCTATCGGTCGCCATTGTAACTAATTTAATTGTAAATAAGTATTTTCTTGGTTTTTGTGAGGCGGGACATTGTGCGCATCGGCGGACATGTGCGTGCCGCAACGGGACGGACTTTACGTCGCTGGCAACGGCATTCCAACTTAATTGGTTTCTTGCTATCATAGGAAAGAGGCAGAGACAGTTCATCAATCGCATACGGGACCAGGGGGTGCAGTCCGCACTTGGCACCTGCTCAACCCCAAACACGTGCAGCTGAGCCTCACTCCACAGAGGGACGGGTGTTGTGCCACGGATTACCCATGTACCTAGATTACGCGAAGGGCTCAATAAATACTTGTGGTCAACCTGTCGAAACATCATTGTAGCTCGGATAGTGTTAATTTCCCCCGCCACGAGGCCTGAACCCTCCCTGTGGGTTAAAGGCGTAAAGGGGAACTAACTGGGGCGGTGAGCTGTCTTGCCACCAAGTGTCATGAGGGTGAGCTCTGCACATTGGCGACCAGGCCCGCGGTTAATTTTTTCGCCGCTAGATGTCGGGGACGTCTCTGTAAGACCAGGGAGAATGTCCTTGAATTAGGCCATCGTCTTGGCTAAGTTACCGTCAGGTCACTGCTCCTAGCTTGATTTCTCAGAACTAACAGGAAGGGGGGTGAGGAAGGGGGGTCAGAAAACGCCACTCCTCTGGGAACACAGCTCCACTGGAGCCCCATTCGTGACGAGACTTGCTATTCTCAGCAAGCCTCTCAGAAGTAGCAGCTTGCAGCCCACAAGCTGCTCTATGCAATTTTGGTCATGAAATGAAATAAAATTACAAACTCGGGACGTGACTGCAGGCGAGAGAAATTTCAACCCGGGCTGCCCACATCCACCTTAGACAGCAAAATATCAGATTGGCCCCCTGAGAAAGGGCTTCGGTCCACTGGCACAAAGTTTAAACATGTGGCGTACACTGGCCTAACAAAGAGTAAATCACCCCCTTATCAACCAGATAAATTAAAAAAAATAATATTTCCAAAAAAACATTTTAATTATAGAAAAATTAAAAAAAGGTGACGAAATGCCTAATTTCCGGCACAATCCTCCCCTGCCCCGTGCAGTGAATGTGTGTTATGTGAAACATACTTTATATTTAATAACGTGTAATTTTTATTATTTGTATATATTACATTTTTTCGTGAACTATTGTCATTATAATTATATGTTTTTCTAAAGTATAATGTTAATTGCTGTAACCGGGCGACGAAGCCGAGGCCAACACCCGGAATCACTCCTAGCGCTGCACGTGTCGTGAAGGAGGGAGGGGGGGAAGACGGGCGGAGAGGCAGAGATGCGGCAGGAGGGGACAGTAGTCATCTGGCGGCCGTGTAAGGCGGTCGCACGGCGAGACAAGTGCGGGAGTGAGACGTGAGCCACGACTGGTGAGATTGGATCCGGACGATCGGGACTTTCACGTTCACGGGCGTTACGCTATCGGTCGCCATTGCAACTAATTTAATTGTAAATAAGTATTTTCGAGGTTTTGTGAGGCGGGACATTGTGCGCATCGGCACACGCGTGCATGCCGCAACGGGACGGACTTTACGTCGCTGGCGACGGCATTCCAACTTAATTGGTTTCTCGCTATCATAGGAAAGGGGCAGAGACAGTTCATCAATCGCTTACGGGACCAGGGGGTGCAGTCCACACTTGGCGCCTGCTCAACCCCAAACACGTGCAGCTGAGCCTCACTCCGCGGAGGGACGGGTGTTGTGCCGCGGATTACCTGACGCCAACCGCCGATGCTCCCTCTGGTCCGCAAAGGTCGTTATGCCACAACAACACTTACTCCTAAGTGCGTCGAACACGCTCGAGCGTGATGACCGCCGAGTGTGTGAAAGTGTGCCGCGACGAACACCGAAGCGGCGTCAGCGCCCGGCCGGGTGTGGCAATGCGCCTAATTAATTGTATAATTATTTTGTCAAATTGAAACAACTAAATTAATAACAATTTAAAAGAAGATTCATGTAAGGGAAATTATGTCTAATTGTCTTATAAGCATATATTGTGTAAATTGTCTTTAAGTCCAAAACTGGCCGGGTCGGTTTTCCCACGTTCCACGTGGTTAGGCGCGAGGCCGCAGGGCGGTCTCGCTCTCAGTTACCGTCGGGAGCTCGCAGGGGTTGGGCGCTCCGCGAACATCGGGCCTTCAACTTTCGCGCTTCATCTACATATCAGCAATAGTGTAAGTTTTTATAAATCCTTTAATCAGCTCGGCGCCGACCCCACCCAGTCACACGATATTTCGTGCGACACGTAACTTATTAATTTTTATCCCAACAGGGAATTTCACATAATTTACGTAATTCCATGCCCAGCTTAAGGATAGCGAAATAGGGTTACGCAGTTTCGGCTTCATAGCCAATTAATTGTTATCGTCGGAGACTCTTTGTAACTAGTGTTGAATGCTTACTGACTAACTTTCGCCGTTTAACTTTCACCATCTTAAATGTGTAATGTGTAACGTGGAATCTAACCGAATAACTTTCAATTCCAAAAGAGACTATAACATGTACGTCTCCAGCTAGCGTATCTACGTAATTTTCGAGACATTAATATTCGCCGCAGGTTAGATTGCAAACAGTGGCGGATCCAGGATTTTGATTTGGGAGGGGCTTGACCCACCTGAGGCTAGGCTTTATCAAGGCAAACACTAAAACAATATTGACCCAGATGCTTTTGGAGGGGGCTTGAGCCCCTTAGCCCCCCCTCTGGATCCGCTACTGATTGCAAACAATCCTTGAACATAGGTACTTCTCGTGTTAACGTGTCTACATAAATTGCTGCAACACAGAAGTTCAGCGACCATCCGCCAAATCCTTCATAGGGACAAGTAACCACTGTATCAGTTTGTAGATATTACTTTGCAACCTATCCTGGTCGCGCGTACCCTTTACATTCAGAGATACGCGTGTCGCAGCGGTCAGACAACGGACGCAGCCAGTACCGGGACCAATAAGTGCATCGATACTGAATAATGTGCAGTGTCCTGTTAATTCGTTTACCAGTTATTTACAAGGCATCCTGGGTGACCTGAACAGCCCAGGTAGGTTCCGAACCACGACGCGCTCCTGCCTGCAGCCACGAGGCCGAACCCCCCGTTAAAATCCCTGAGATATCTTTCCACGCTAATATTTGATTAAAAACCTAAACAGGCAGCGGGAGTGGCATCATACCCATGTACCTAGATTACGCGAAGGGCTAAATAAATACTTGTGGTCAAACTTTCGAAACATCATTGTAGCTCAGATAGTGTTAATTTCCCCCGCCACGAGGCCTGAACCCTCCCTGAGAATACTATGCAACCAGCATCACGGGGGGTGATATCCGGGACTACGACAGGCTCTGGCATCCTCGGATCACCTGCCTCTTGTCGCCGTCCTCCAACTAATATAACACTTCACCCACGATGTTCTGACTAGTATCCATCTGTATAAAGATGGGCGCAATTATGACCAGGTGTTAACTGGCATTCCCTGAAATGTTGTTTGTTGAGGGGAATTGCTCGTTCCATGGCATCAGGCCACCGGAACTTTACTTTGTAAGAGTAGTTTTGACACGGGGCAGTGATAGTTGCAAAGTTCGGGATGAAGTACTGATACCAATTAAGGAGCCCTCTCAACTTATTCAGTTGTCAACACATTACTTTGTGGGGTGTGGGGATCTTCCCCTCGATGAGGGAACGACACCCTTCTCCGCTCACGAGGTACCCCAAGAACTGGAGTTTCTCTTGTGTTGATGAGACTACAGTGCTCTGATGGGGGAGATCGCCACCAGAAAGAGTATTTCGGCAGGAGAAGTGTAATCAATTTCTATAAGTCATGGCTAAGTTGATGAAATTAATTTTATATGTTTACATGATGGGAAAGCATTTCTAACTATTTTCTAACATATCTGTTATAATTACTGTGTGAAAATATTACAAAGTATTGCCGTCAGACGGTGTCTCATGCTCGATTCCCATAGCAAGTCTAAGGAGGTTGTGGATTATGGTTTGATTTTCTGGGAGGGTGCCAGGCTAGCTCTTGTGTGTAACCATTTGTGTGGGTCGATCGGCCCCAGCGTACTTCCTTAGACTTGGTGGCTTTGATTTAATAGTGTAATCTAGCTGCTAATGAAACATGATGGCACTCCCTTTTCAGCATAGATGGCTTGTCGTCACCTGGCTGACCAGTCTCTAAAGTGATAGTATTTTGCCGGCTACTCAGGGTTCAGTAGAGGGGGGTTCGGGCCGCGTGGCTGAGGGACATAGTCACCAGAATTACAATTAATACAATTCGAATACAGTTTCCAGAGTCTTTATGCACGGTAAGCTGAACTCTTTACATGGGGCTGCTGCGTTTCCGCCTGTGACCGATTCTGTAGGGCGAAGCCCGGTTCCGCGCACTTAGGATGTACTTGAAGAAATGCAGGGTGTCACGCTTGTGACGAGTGGTAATCGCGCCGGTAGGTTTTGGAATCACTAAGACTCGCGCAATAAGATGACTGTCTGAGCTCACTACATACTGTTCGGGAGGACCCGTGAACCCTGTCCACGCAATGGCGAATATCCAGCCTCTAAGAATGCTCCTGCGACTCGTAACTCCCGGGAAGTACACACGTGAGGCGAATGACAAATGCGAACCGCGACTAAATGACGAGGCGACACACTTGCCTAAATGACAAAACAGCTATCATAAATAAAATCCCTTCTCCTCGGCAAAGCCTGAACTATATCGAGACGCCGCGCACGGTCCACTCTCACCGTCTTGGAGCGATGCCGCAGACACGTCCGCCGTCTCTCGCGCCCAGCGACTGCCTCCCTTCCCCGCCTAGCGCGCTCGAGTCCCCACTTCCCACCCCTCCTCGCGAGTCCGCGGAACACGCTCATTGGTCACAGGCGGAAGCCACGGCCTTTGCGCCCGGTGAACACATGAGAACTTATTCTACATAACATTTCATACAATATAATAAACTATTTACAATAAAGAAAACACGACCCTTCAAATAATAAAATAAACCCATTACAATTAAGAATGTTCCTTATGTATTTTACATTAAACTTCCCCTAGCGCACGAATCTCCCCCCTGCCCTAGCCGCACTGCACATCGGCGCACACGCAACACAGGGCAGGAGAAGGCGTTGGTGTGGCATAACGGTCTATGCGAGCTGATTCGACACTTGGGTCGACGTCAAACCGCTATTTCCGCCAGCGTCTCTCATTTATGCACACGTCACTGCACTAGGGGGTAAGGGAAATACGTTTGCATCCTGATTAGGGAGGGGTGTAGTGTGTTGGTTCCACACACAGTAAGGTAGCCAGTGCTGTATACTAAACCGGGGTGCCGTGTCCCTTTGCTGTGCCACAGCCATTTGGTAACACTCGTAATCCCCCAAGTACGCGGGGGCCCTCCGTGCCCGTGTGGGGCGGGAGTCTGTCACCGGCTCTGCTCCAGCTGGCGGGGAAGGGGTAGCCTTAGGGGTGGATGTGAAAATTTCGCCAGTCCCCTGACTCAGGGAGGCAGGAACCTCTCGCTGTATGGGGGGTGCCGGCTCATCCGCCTCTACCTCATGTACCCCCTCCCAGTGTTCCCCCTCATTTGACCACCCCCTCCGCCTTGCCTTCCGTTGCCCTCTCCGTGGGTAGCGTCTCTCCTCCGTCTCCTCCACCTCAGAGTCAGGCTCCGTCACCGTCATAGTGAATGTTGAATTTGTCAGACTAATTTCCAGTGACCAGCGTGGGGCCCATGTCCCCTCTGTCATCTTCTCTCTCTCAGAGTCCACTTCCGTAACCATCATAGTGAATGTTGACTCTGCTAGACTCATGTCCAGAGGCCAGAGTGGGGCCTGTCTCTTCTCCTCTGTGTCATCCCCTTCTGATACTGGAGTGGTGACAGACCCGGGGAACTTCGAGTCCAACCCCGCGGCGTCTGTGCTATCGCCCGTCATGCCCTCGTCAGTTTCGTCCCGCTCCCCCACGTCAAGGCCTTGTCCCCTATCCTGGTCTGGTGACGTGTATCTCTGTGTCACACCAGTCTGGTCAGGCTGTGCACGCGTCGGCGTGATGGAGTGCGGCGTGATTGCACCACGCCCGTTCCCCGCAGTCTGCTGGTGCCTGCGTGGAGTGGTAGGCGAAGTGGTCCATCCTGTCCCTGCGTTTGGTGCCTGGGGCAGTGGTGCCTCCCCAGCGACCATACGCAGGTCGTCCCTGTGTATTTTCGCAGGTCGCTCACTTTGTGTTTGTACCAGGTAGGACGTGGGCCCCGCCTGGCGAATGACCCGTCGAGGTCCTTGCCATTTGGGGGCCAGTCCGGCATGAAATTTCTTGACCTTGGAGGACAGTGGGTTTTGGCGAACGTACACCAGGTCCCCTGGACATAGCATGTTCAGGGGCCTGCACGACTGCGGCATGTGTTGTTGCAGATACCTTTCCTGGTTTGCCCTGGCCTGCTCCCTGATAACTTTCAGCTTTTCCCGAAGCT
The DNA here is from genome assembly GCF_032445375.1 of Bacillus rossius redtenbacheri. NCBI lineage: Eukaryota > Metazoa > Arthropoda > Insecta > Phasmatodea > Bacillidae > Bacillus > Bacillus rossius. Next base: position 41,376,177 of record NC_086337.1, on the reverse strand, counting down.
CCTCTCCCCACTCCCCTTCTGTTGCTGCTGAGGCCACCCGGCACTCCCCCAGGAGGGCCAGGTTCTGCCCCTGCACCAGCTCCGCGAGAGAGTATCCCGTGACAGCACTGGTACGTCGTCGTAGACAGTAGAGTAGGTTTGGGATGTGAATGTCCCATTTGCTGTGGTCGTCACCCAACCAGAGGCGAAGCTGTGCTTTTATTTCCTGATTTCGCCTCTCGGTCGGGTTCGCCATGGGGTGATATGTGGGGGTGGTGTGGTGCTGCACACCCCACCTCCCACACGCCTCCTTCCATCTGTGATCTCGAAACTGACATCCGTTGCCACTGAGCAGTACCTCCGGATACCCAAACCGAGGAAACACTTCCCCTTCCAGCAAGGACACTAAGGTGCTGGACCTCACATTTGAGATGGGGTAAGCCTCCACCCACCTGGTAAACAAGTCTGTCACCACTACTAAAAAACGTTTCCCTCTGGCGGTCCTGGGGTAAGGGTCCATTATATCAAGTGCAGTAGTTTGGAAAGCTTTTTGGGGCCGACGGGGGCGCTGGGGCTCCTCCACCTCTGTCCTCCTCACCTTCCGCTGTTGACAGGTGTGGCACTGCCTGATGTATTTCCTGACATCGCCTGTCACCCCGGGCCAATAGAATGCCTGCCTCAAGGCCTAAGGGTCTGCTCGGCCCCGGGATGCCCTGCGAGTGTGTGGTCGTGGAAAAAACGTAAAACCTCAGCCCGTGCCCTTGCTGGTACCTGAGTACACCACCTTTCCATGTTGCCTGGTACCCGGGTCTGTAACACCCCTTCCAGACAGTGCTGGAACGGCATGACGCGCTCGCTGCACTCCACTACTGCTGCCTGCGTTTCTGCGTCACCCAGTGAGCCTGATGCACTGCCTGAAAGAGGGCATCCAGCGTGTTCGCGGGGCTAGGGTCGGGCAAGGGCTCTGGCTGTGTCACTGTCACGAGGGTAGCCGGCTCAGGAACCGCCTCGTCCGCCCGCCTGCGGCCCTGTGGAGGCACCAGGTCCTCCCAGCTCCCCTCATCCTCGTACTCCGTGTGTGGGTCGGGGTGCCGGGACAGCTGGTGCCTAACTATGAAACAGAAACACTCCTTTGCAATTGTGAAGGTAGGTTACACGTTTTTTTGACGAACATGGGTTGTACACGGCACTAGACTAGATTAGTTCTTTGGACAGAAATGGATACACGGGAATTACACGACACTGTACTCTGACGCCGCCGTCGGTGCTCCCTTTGAAAGCACAAGCCGTTATGTGTCTACAACACCTTAACCAGTGTCAGTACGCCGATCACGCCCGCGCGTGCAGCGTAGTGCAGTGCCTCGAACGGCGTGATGTCAGTCACGGCCGGCTAGATGCACAAAGTGCCCAGCCGGGTGTGGCGATGCGCATATGGTATCCAGTGAATATGTAATTAAATTAACAAACACAAACTAAAACTTTTAATGAGCCCAATAATTCCTGTTATTTAATTAATGATATTGTACAATATTTCCGTTCACAAAACTGGCCGGCATCAATTTCCCGAGCTCCGTCGTTTTCCCGCGGGTTTTCCTCCCCTCCCTGGCCCGGTTGCCAGGGAGAGTCGTCAGTAGCCTTCCAGCACTTACCAGGGCTGGCAGCCCTGCGCACGGGGAACATCCAACTTTCGCGCCAGATTCCACATGTAACGTCCATAGGTAATATTCTTGAATCATCTTTTCTACAGCTCCACTGTCGGCCCTAACCGGCCATACGATATTTCGTACGGTCCTTAATTAAAATGTGCGACTTGACTAAGAGTCTTTCACGTGTGCTACATAATTGATAATGCTTTAGGCAGCCCGCTGAGGTGCCTGCGCCTCACGCTTTTATATCTCACTTCGGAGAGTTAGTACTTTGCCCATGCAGGGCGGCATTGTGCCGAATGCGTAACTGAACTTGTGAACGCATCATTCCCTGGGACGTGCAACGATCGCGGATGAGATACAACACCGGGTTCCGCCGCGCCCGTTCCCAGCTTAATGTGGCCCACGCCACCACGAGGACGAGCCTCGAGTAATGTAATTACCATGAGCAAAGGTACCGAGACCATCCCGAGCCTGGGACTCGCTCGTAATGACTTTAGTGTTTGATTTCCGTGTTAATGTCAGTGTTTGCCTTCATCATCACGCCTATGTCTATTTCAGTGTTATTTGTAATCTCTCCCGTAGTCATTAGCATATTTTCCGGGTTCTTGTTTTCGAGATCCGGCGTAGTTCCTATAGCGAGAAGGCGGGTTTTTTACTGAAAAGTGTCCAGGAGGGCGGCAGGCTAGCTCTGTGACTAACCATGAGGTGGGTCGTTTGGTACGAATGCTCCTGCGTGGTCCGCTAGGAATGGCGGCGGTGGTCGTGGTGTGAGGGATCCCTGACTATTGATACACTACTGGCCCTACACAGCATAGCATGCTGATCTCTAACTGGAGTGGGGAAGTTCACAAAATAACATACACGAGTCTGGTTTGTACTGTCATATACACGTCACACACGGAGCGTGCAGAGTGGACGTTTAATTGAAATTGGCAGTTACAGTTACACTATGTACACTAATTTTCCCTACACAAATTACACTAGGTTGACACTGGGCGCTGTGACGCACCGTCACTAATATTAAGTCCTCACGCCAGTCGAGGTTGAGAAGGGGAGTTCGATTGGAGTCGGCCAATCACGTAAATTGCGAACTGTGACATCCGGGCTCACCTGTGTGGACCGCGGCTCGCTATAAAATTCGTTAAAAGTCTTTACGTCGCTGTGGCCGCGCCTGTGCACTTCGGCGATTAACCAAACGTCGGTGCTTGCGGGTGTCGGCCCGCGCCATATGCAGCACTGCCCCGCGTAACGCCGTGTGCGGGGAGTTCACATTTACACGGCTGGGATAGGCCCTACACCATAAAAGGACCGGGCGCACACGGGGAGTTAATTACGAAAAGGTTTTGTAGAGTGACTATAATTACCAGGAGTGAAATCGGTGAAGACAAAGGTTGTAGGCTCCCCGTGGGACGCACGTCCGTCCCGGTCCGCGAGTCACTCGGTACTGGCATCTGGCCCTGGCGCGAGGGGAGGGCTCAGAGGATCCTCTCGCACCAAAGTTTCTAAAGTACCGTTATTCGGAAATTATTGTATAAATAAGAAATTGAAAGTGGCTCTAAATTCACACATTAAATAATAAAAATTAACCTAATACACAGATACGTTTTGGAAATTGGATGTAACAAGTTTACTATAATTAAGTTTGAATAATGCGAGTCACACTGGAGACTGTTCATCACTTGTTGACTACTCCATTGGCGAATGATATACAAAAATTGGGGAGGTTATAATTACGTCACACACACTACTTTATTTTATTTAGGCTTAACGCCACAAGGGGAGCACTCACAAATGTATTAATAAAAACTCACACGTGAGTGACCCGGGCACTCCTACGTCGCACTTCCCTTGGACGGGGTTTTTAATTAAAAGTGATGTTATCATTAAATTATGTTTAATTTATAATGTACAGGAACCATGGTGTCTGGTTGATTAGGGCATGGTCTTTATTTCTACCTTATGTTCCGGTGCTCGCCTGACTCGGATGGGCCATGGATAGGGGTGCGTTCCGTTAGCGGGGTCGGATACTGGCGGTTGCAGGTCAGGCTTTAGGGTGGCCTTCGGTCGGACGACGTCAAGCCTAATTCGCGTGTGCGAATTATTCACATTAAATTAATCTCGAGGGGATGTGGTTGAGGCCGGCAGACGTTTGCTCAGCTGCATTTACTAAAGCTCTGTCTCCTGGAACCGGCCAGATCCATATAATGGCTGTCCTTAAGGCGGCCCTATGGCCCGTGGCCTTAAGGCAGAAATTTACGATGGCTGGGTTAATCCCTGCACCGTAAAAACAGATCCAGTGTCGCATGGGGAGTTGACGTTAAAGAAGGTTTGAGACATGACTATAATTACCAGTGTGAAGAATCAGAGAATTGCAAGTTGAAGGCTCCCCACAGAACGAACACTTTCGCCGCGAGCTGATCAGAACTGCCGGAGGGGGCTGGCGTGCCGTTGGGTTGTGGCGTGAGGGGGTGGGGGGGCAGATCCGTCATGCGCCAAGCCACAAGTCAAGAAGGAGATTACCGTTATTCGGTTTTAATATTTGATAACTTACTAAATGTACATAACCCTTGTGTGATTAATTATTCAGGTGATAATTTTATTTCTAAACATTGACTAAAGTTTTTATTGCTAAAATTGAAACTTTATTATTTGAAAAAATGAGTCAAATGAAAGACTCGCAATTAAATGTTAAAAACCACTGGTTCTGTTTATGTTTGTGGTTTGTTCTGGATGTTGATTTAGTACTTTACCTTACACTTAATTTAAGCCCTTGGGCCGTGATTAAACTTAAGGGTGTTCGTTAATTACTGTGCCCTGGGGGTGCTTGCAGTCGTGTGCTACGACACACTTTTCGAATTACGTGTTGATTAAATGGGATTGTTTTACGAGTATGTTCAACGAAAAAAATTGACGGTTGTTCGTGCTAGGTCGAGTTCTGTGGCAAAATTGTAACACTGGGAGTACTTGCGTCACAGCTTCGCGCTTGACCTGGGTTGGGTTTGCTAGAGGTGCGTTCCACTAGCAGGAGCCAATACTGGCGAGCTGAGACCAGGCTCGGATGGTCTCCGGTGGTAAGATGTCAGTATAATTTACTTCCCATTAATAAAAAAATATCCAAGACATTTTCATAAAGGGCACAAATGGAACACTAATTTCGGTTTGTTGTTAGATTACTAATATATTGGTTTTTAAAGAGGTGTAATTTGCAACTATACTTTAATTGTTGGGATTAAAAAAAAGTTTGTTGTGGGGTCATTTAACTAATTTATTTGATGGTTGGGTAATGTTACTTTCTTCATTCTTCATCATCTTTCATTAATGTATTTTTGTTTTTGTGAAATTTTTTCTGTTCGGCAAATCATTTTTCTTAATTTTTATTTTTTTGTACTGTTTATACGCCGTGTCTATTTAGAGCCAGTTTATTATCATTGAATTTTTTTTATTTATTATTCCGTTATATTTTGTTATTTATGTAATACCTTTCTCTGTATTTATATTCTATGGTACAGGATGTTGGCCATTTGAAGAGGAATGACAATCACTTCAATAATAAATGAGAGTAAACATGGCTGAGGAAGTGCATCAAAACATAAAGGGTTTTGGAGATGTTCCGAGGAAAGGTATGAGTTTAATTTTCTTTTTCCATGAATTAAATAGTTATTTGAAATCTAAGTGGTATTCACTTTATTGTAATAAGTCTCGTGAATGAATTTAAAGGCAATACTATCATGTCTTTATGTCTGTATTTTTTTTTTGTGATTTATCTGCTGCAAAAAGCTATTTCCCATTCTGAGTCATTGTAGGCCACATAATTTTTATAAATGTTTGAAATTATTAGGTTAAAATGGTTTATATGTTATTATTGTACTATTAAAACTTATGTTTGGCAGGCACGACTAAAATCTGTGCGTTGTTGTACTGCAGTTTCCATTCAGAAGTGTGCTTGCAGTTTGTACTCGTGTTCGCTCTAAGGCCCGTACTACAATGATACGTAAACGGAGACTGATTTCACTGAACTTAAATTCTACAATGGCGTGCATGCGGACCAGGATATGTTCTAATTAACTCGGCAATGCTCAGCTATTCCATTTACGTTACTCCTTGCGACGTATTGAAGTCAAGTATTGGTCGCGGTGGCCACACTCATTCTGTTCTACGATGGCACGGAAACAAAAACGGATCCGGTCACGCATGATTGGCCTATTGTTTCATTAATCGTCGGTCGCTTTGACCAAAGAATGGGTAATTTGTAAGGGTCGCGACTTTTCTGTAAAACAAATTGTAAAATTCCAAATGCTTTTGAACACTTCAAATGTTCCTCTAATTAATTACCTTGAAAACAGCATTTTGTCATTTCGTCTGGTCTATGAGAAATGACCATTTATAGGTTACAGTAGGTAGCCCCTGCTGTGATGTAGCCTCCACCATTGTGCTTAAATAGTGTAGCCAAGACTTTTTCATGAGAGGTTGACCTAATTGTTGTCGCCGCCATACTGTTGACTTGATATTAGCTGCAATTTGACCCTGTATTCTCCAGAGATCCTTTGGAATATAGCTTAGCCAAGACTGTTTTCAAAAAAGACAGGGATGTTTGACAGTATGTTACATCCAGGGCAAGTGAAGTGAAAACCAGTTCGGATGGAAAACATCTTGGCCCATCCATAAGTCACAGAATTTTCAAATCATTGGTAGTTCATCAGTTTTTTATCCAAGAAATTTTCAAGTACAGTAGAGTCCAGCTAATCCGAACTAATTGGGACCGAACCCTGTTCGGATTAGCGAAAATTTGGATTAGGTGGAATTTTCTTATATAATGCCATTTATGGTCTTTATGAGGCGTGGGCTATTTAACATCTGATGTGTCAAATATTAAAAATCAGACACAAAAAACACCTTTATTATTTAGAGTATTTAGCATAATATAAATATGTAAATATTTAAGTACTATGTACGTAATCATATTTTTTTCTTTTTAGTTGAAGGAGAAATAGATAAATCATAATTTTCTTATGTACATATTAATAAACGTATGACATTACTTGAAAAAGAACTTGTTTTTCTTTGATTTTCAAGGTTCATAATTGTTATAAAAATATTTCTTTTTTCGTCCTAACCCTGTTCGGATTAGGCGGATTTTCGGATTAGCGGGACTCTACTGTATGTTTGTTATGTCATTTTTTAAGTTACTTAATTCTTATAGTACCTAACGTTTAAGTTCATCAGTCAGCCAACACAACATCTTAACATATATTGTCAACTTTATTTCATTATTAACTTCTTAGCCGAGAAGCCTTTTCATTATAATTCCAAAATTCTGTATCTCTGTTTATACTCAAATATCGAAGTTAAAATTAATACTATAGTTTAATATCCTAGACATGCTGTAGAAAAATGAGAATTTTATCAGGTGCCCCACCAGAAATATTAACCATCAAATTTTGGAATGGCTATAATATAAAATGGTTTACTATAAAAAAAAATTATCACCTGTTTTGAGCTATTTACATATAAAGGTGTATCTGTAAAAAAAATTAATTTAAAAAATGGCTGAGCCACCAATAGGTTATTTTTTGACCACTTCAAGTGGATTGACCTTTTAACGTGTTTAGGTTTAGGTATATATATAGTCAAATTCTGTGATGACGTAAGAATGGTCTGGGCAGTGGTGTAACCAGGATTTGAGAATGGGGGGGTGTTAAGAAGCATGGCCCCCCGTATCAAAGCGGGGGTCCGGGGGTCCTCCCCCGGGAAAATTTGGATTTTAAGGTGTAAAAAAGTGCTATTTTAGCAGTTTTCGGTACTTAAATTTAAATATTGTAATGGTAAAATTTTTTTAAATTTTTAATATGAAATTTGTTTGAGTAATGAATAAGAAATTTAATTAAAGATTTGTTGCTAGGGGGGGGGGGGGGTTGAACCCCTAGCCCCCCCCCCCCTGGCTACGCCCCTCCCTGGGTAAATATTTAGCTTTGAATAAAAAGCAAACAAAGATTTAAAAATTAATTTTTTATATATCTCTACCTTTTTCCTAAAAACTGTGTAAAATGGCATTGTGATATTTATATTACTTTAATAGCCACAGTAGAATTGTTTTGCAGTTGCGTGCATGTTCATACAAGGATGTGATTTTTCACCATGTTGAAAATTTTGAACATCTTTGAAATTTGAAAATGCATTTTATTTTTAGTTCCTAACATTTTTCCTAATCATTCTATGAAATGTTATTGTGATAATTGTGTAGTTTACTGTTAAATCAGATGTTAAATAACTATATGGTCATTTACTAAATGGAAAGAATTAAGCCAAGACTAGGAGCAAGGAATTTAAGCTGTGCTAACCTTTGTCATGTAGACTTTAAATTATTTGTGGTTTTAAAAAAAAATACACACTACTTTATTATTTGAAAGAAGTTATCACTTAGATTAGGATATTATGACTACATTTCAAACTGTTTTATTGTCTGTCTGCTCTTGTATTTTACTTTTTTGTAATATAAATGTAGTGATGTAAACTTGTGTTTTAGTAGCATAGCGTAGCTGAGACTGTTATCCACGTGAGATATTCCTGAACCTAATGTCACCGCTCTACTGTTTACTTTATACTAGCTGCAACTTGATCCTGTGATTCTCCAGAGATCCTATGAAAACAGCATTATCTATGCTATATTCCTAAAAATCTCTAAATAAAAAACCACAGGATCAAGTTGCAGTTAGAATCAAGTAAACAGAAGGGCAGCTACAACAGGGTCAGGGATATATCTGTTGGAAAACAGTCTCGACTATGCTTATAAGCACAACACAAATTTACGTCACTATATTTGCATTATAGTTAATGTTAACTGTAATTTTAATTCATTTGTAAACCGTTATACATGATTTAATTGTTTTACCTAACCTAACCATTAAAATTGTAATTTCTGCTTAACTACTGGGAGTATCACAATGCCATTTTACACAGTGATTAGGGTGAAGGTTAGGATCTAAAAAATGACTATTAAAATTTTTGATTGGCTTTGTTACAATGTAAACCTGCACTGAATATGTACTAAGGTCTGTTGGTTTTGGTTAGCTACATTTATAATACTTTAAAATAGTTTGGATGGTTGGTTGGGTTAGGTTAGATACATTGAAATAGTTTAAAAAAGAATTTGTACTGTTAGATTATGATAACTACATTAAAAATGCTGTAAAATCATCTCAGCTGTTGGTTACGAATTACCTATTTAAAATGTAGTTAACTTAGCGCAACCAATTGTTCTTATTATTTTGTGGTATTTTAACGTAACCATTTTCACATGAGTTCAGAGTATTTTAATGTAGCTAATGTAACCTAACAAACCATTTACAATATTTAAAAATTTTTTTTGAAGTAGCAACCTTTTCTAACCAACTGTCCACACAATTTAAAAGTATTTTTAATGCATCTAAACTAACCCATTTGACCATTCTCACAATATCACAGTATTTGTAATGTAGCTAACCTAACTACTTGTTAAAATGGTAAACTACTTGAAGTATCACAACATCCTCTTAGGGATTAAACTAAAAGTAAGAAATATTTATTTAGAAAAATGACTCTTCTTCAGAATTACCTTGAAATGATTTTTAGCTTTGCAATTGACACACACATTCCGTTATAATTTCCTAAATTGGCAAATTTTCTATGGAAAAAATAAATCAAGAAATGTTATTTTCGAGCACAACAAAAGTTCCTTTATTTATGTACCTTGGAAACAGCATTTCCAAATTTTTTTACCAGATTATGATTATCTTACTAGTGGGCAGGACAATGAAGTTGAGGGGAATGTTGGGTAAAAACCATTAAAAATATAAAATATTGATTGGGAAATTATTAAAATTGCTTAATAACAAAACTCTCCAAACACATTATTCCTAAAATATCTTGTCATCAGGATCAAGTGCACATGATTTTCGATGTACTAAATTAAAACAGCAAGCATCATGTACCACAGGATTAGTGTGTTCAAGATCATTTCATCAGGCTCACATGTACAGGATTTTTTTTGCCAAAAAAACAAAACTTAAACTGTGAACATTCACCCAGGGTTTATATGCCTCCTTAATATCCTTAAAAAGTCCTTAATCTGCCTAGAATTGAATGAGAGCTTTTAAAATTCTATAAATTTCACTAAGAATCCATAAAAAAAACTCCTTAATAAAGTCTAATAGAATGCAAGTAATGTATTAAGCTGGTATTTAAATGTTATTTTGTTTCCGGTTTGGCAGAAAATGGCACTTTGCGCATGCAAAATACCATTAGCGAATCTTGGGCCACATGATAAAATCTTATAAATAAAAAAGTTTTTATTTATTTTTTCATATTTTGTATATCACCTTTAAATTTAAAATGTGTGTGGTTTACTGTCTTATTTTAAACTTCTACAGTAAATGTAATTTGTGATCAAATTAAATGTTAGGGCTGCAAATTTCAGATACACTATGTCTGATTTAGATACATTTTCCAGAGATAGTTGTGAACAATAGTGGCTTATTAATGTTGATCTAACCCAACCAAACTTCTTTTTTTGCAAGAATGTTAAACACACACACATATATATATATATATATATATATATATATATATATATATATATATATATATATATATATATATATATATATATATATATATATAGTTAGGAATGATTATTGGTTTTTAGCATTGAATAATTTACATTGTCAGAATGACTGCAACTGTGATAATACTGTCAATAGACACTAATTTAGAGTTTGTACGCCTCCTTAATATCCTTAAAAATCCTTACATTACCTTTAATTAAATAAGGGCTCTTAAAAATCCTTAAATTATACTTATAATCCGTAAAAACTTTAATAATGACTGATAGCATGCAAATAAGAGATGAATGCAAATATTTTAATGTTTTGTTTCCATCTTGGCAGCAAACAATGCATGTGCAGTACAATTTGCGTAGTTCGGGCCACATAATAGGTTCTTAGTATAAACAATGTTTTGAATTTGTTTTTCCATAATAAGCATCTTAACTTTAAACCAAATAAAGGATTTTTTTTACCATCTTGCTGTGAAATCAAATTAAGTGTTAGGGGTGTAAATTTCAGATAGAAACTATGCTTGGTTTAGATATGTTTTCCAGAGATAATACTGGACACTATATGGGCTTATCTGTAAGAATTGAACTATCCAATAAAATAATTTTTTTGCATTAACTATTTAACATTATTTTTGTGAGGTATTTTCTGATGTTACAAATGGTTTTCTTCTTTTATATATGTGATAAAGGGGTCATGAAAAACTCCTTAATTTTTGATTGCACAAGAGGGTACAAACCATGTAATTAATAGGTTAAAATTATAACTTTAACATAAAATAAAATTAAAAATTTTAAACTTATTATAATTAAAGATTTTATACTAAATAAGTATTTTAATGTTAACGAACCAAGTAGTATCACAACTGTGGTTGTCATTTACTGAATACCGCAATCTAAGCGTTAGACAGACCATACTCTGTGATTTCTTGTCATTTAAATAATAGTGTAAACATTAGTTTCTAAATAAACTAGTTAATAAATTGTGGTATCTTTTCCGGACCTTCTTTTTTTCTTGCTTGTAACAATATTTAATAAAAAAAAATTATAACTTGTTTATAAAATAGTTTTCAAAACACTTTAATATACATAATTTATCAAGCGTAGTTTATTAAAAAAAAAAAATTTGAAATTTTTTTTGAGTATCAGTGTGACAGTGTTTCGACTTACATAAACTAATCTTAAAACTTCTCACAGTTTATTGTTTTGTAATGAATTTTTTCAAAGTATTGAAATACCAACTAACTGTTAAAAAATTTTTTAGAATTTTTTTCTTTCGTTTCGGTTTAAAAAAAATAGGGGGGGGGGGTTGGGGGGCGCAGCTGTTCCTTCTTCCCCAACTTGGATATTCCTTGTTGCAATTCGTTACAGTTAATTTATTACAGTTACGTGCACTGTGGCAGCGGCAGACGTACGTTGAAACGTAAATATGTTGCGCTTGCGTGATCCGGATTCCCAGCAAAGAAGGATATGGTGTGCCGTCCGTCTCAAAAAATATAATATATACATACATATACAAATATTTGAAAATTGCGAATAATTTGTGGGAGATAAAAGAGGTAGTAATGAATAACGTATGCATTGGCGTAGCTGTGTTCATAAAGTTGGGGGGGACAAATAATGATTTTGATGTCATGTAAACCCATTCCCCTCTTACTAAGACGGGGTCTGGGGGTCCTCCACCGGAACATTTTGATTTTAAAAGTGCAAAATATCACTTTTTAAGCAGTTTTTGTATCTAACCATGGGATACATCGATGTTAAAATTATTATTGTTTCCTTAAGATACAATTTGATGAGTGAAGAAATTACAAATAAAGTTGGGCAGAATAATATTATAAAATAAAAATATGACGGTCTAGAAAGTTGGAGGGGGACAGTCCCCTCCACCCAAAAAGTTCAGGGGGACACGTCCCCCCTGTCCCCCCCGGTTCCTACGCCCTTGAACGTATGTACGTGTTCACGGGACGGGCACTGAAAGGCGACCGCGGTCGGACGCGCAACGGCCCGGCCCGGACGATGTGGCCCGCTGCCCCCCCAAAAATACCGGCGCGGCGGTCGGGCGCCCGTCCAAGACGCGCGCCACGTCAGCCCCTCGAGAGAGACCCCCGGACAACAGCGCCGGGCCGTCTGCGCGCGGCTGTCGTCGGGGGAAACTTCCGAGCCCCTCGGATCACGTAAATGCAGACGGATCTCCGGGAACGCTTTACTATCGCGTCTGCAGCTTCCACGGCGCATGGAAACGTAACAAATTTGCAACCCGATGAGATTTCATTTCAAGTCTTCGAAATGTTAATTTAATTTAAATAAATATTGTGCTTCGGGATCACAGCACAGGCAGGATTTATAGACTCATCAACTGCTTGTCACAGATACACGCTTTGTTCATATTATCTTAACATTGTTTTTAAATTAGCTTGCCTTTACTACCTCTTTTATCTCCCACAAATTCTGAGCAGTTTTATTGAGACTGACGGCACAGCATATCCTTCATCGCTGGGCACGATTCGTCCCATCCAGTCATCATCAAAAATATTTTAGAACCAGTCCCAAATAATTGACGGGAAACTCAAAAGTCATCCAACTTGTCAAACAAAAACCACGGCTGCGCTAGTGTTGCTTTCCGTGACGTCGAATCCTCGAACTGAATTGGAGGGTGTTTGAAAGCGATAGGTTTTTTTTTTGACGTGATAACGTCTTAAAAATCGATGAACGCCGGATGCACGCACGAAAAATAGTCACGTTCCGCCTGAGCCGGGCGTGCAAGAACCGGCCAACCACCGTGCGAGAAAATCTTCTATAATATCAAACAGGTTAATGCGGGCATTTAAACTAATTGTTCGTGATTATATTTAAACAAATTATTTAAATTAAATTTGCAAAAACTGTAAATATATTTGAAAATTAAAAAGTATGCAATTTCTCATCAATGTTTTCTTATGACGTCATCACGTAAATTTATCGTCCGTACTTAAACTGACTTTACATACAAACCCCCCCCCCCCTTTTTTTTTAGTGTGGCAAGGGCTTAGGAAAATGTGTGACAGGAAGTCACAGAGGATCACGCAATGCTACAAGGGTGCTCTTCCACTGCTTGCTGCTCTATGTTCCGAGGCCGTCGTTAGGTCAGGGAATCCAAATGTGGCCGGACTTGACCGTATATAGCCAACCCATCAGCGGTGACTCACCTCTTGGGTTTGTTTTCGTTCTTTCCCTTGTTCCACCGCTGTCGTGTTGTGTATTTGATCAAGAGCCGTATAACGTGGACATACTCGTGAGAAGGGTGACATGAGATATGTGCGTGCAGACTAACACGTTATGCTATTACTAGCATTTATATTACCTCACGGCCGTGGGCATAGACAAATGGGGCATTGCTGAGTTGTCACTTCATGATTTTTTTTTTACGAAAAACTTAAATACATGTGAAATGATTTGTATGCTATAATAATTCCCATACGTGTTTAGGAACGTAACCAATTTCTTTTTTTCACGGTGTATGTAATTCCGCCTTTCCAAACCAGTTTCCAAAGTATTTCCCGACGAAGCAATATCCGCATGTTCACTGTAGCAATGTCATAAAAGCTTGTGTGTGCAGTATTGCCACATGAAGCAGGATGAATGAGATAGGGCAAATACGGCCTTCCCGGGGATTGCTCTGAAGTACTCTGGAGGCCTGATGATGCAGCGAGATGGGGCAGAGCAGCTGGAATGATGGCGAGACAACTTGGTTCGTGGCCAGGAGTTGATATTCGCTCGTGAATTGAAGGTCCCCCCTCCCCACCCCCCTTTCCCATCGTCATGCTGGACCGGCCGGACGCAACACACCGGGCAACTTGGGCCGCACTATTCGAATTGACGGGGTTTTGCAGGCGAAACTGTCACGTCACACCCGATTTTCCTGTGCGAAAACGATTTACCTGTCTTGTTGAATTTTTGTTGTTGTTTTGTGTTCTAGCGAAATTCGCAAAATTACGAATTCGCCGCGTTGGATTTAGACGTGTTGATGTCACGACTTATTTTCGAACTTTGAACAAATTGTGTTAAGGTGTGACGATCAAAATGTAAATAGCAGCGAACAGCGACACGTTGATAATTTTTTAAACGATCATTTCAGTGAAAAATTTTAGTACTGATTTTTTTATATAAAATTATGTAAATGTAATGTAGTTGCTTTCGAAACATGTGAATGATTTGTGCGCTTAATTGGGTCGATATTTTAAACTCTAAAAAAATCTACTTCTATTATGAAATTGTTTTATATGAAATGCACGAAACAGGTGAATGGTAATGAATACATGGGAATTGAATCCTACTGAATCACTGATTGCAAAGTGAAAAACACTGCCCCTAAGCGGTGCCTTAACTTTTTTTTTTAATCGTTTTGGGAACTGGTTCTCCTTGACGTCACAGATATTTGAGAGCGCGCGCACGAGAAGCCAGCTGTTCCCTAAATAACCGTTCGAGAACGAACAATGGCTATGGGTTGATCGGCCCATTTAGCTAGAATTTGAATGGATTTCGGGCTTTCGATCCGAGCGTTCTCGGGTTCGAATCCTGTGTTATTGTTTATTGTCTAGTGCAAGTGCGCATATTTGCTCTATAGGATTCAAGACCAGGTTGGTTTGAGTGCGAAACGTACAAAGTCAGGGAAGTTTAATTTTATCAGAGAAAATAGTCGGATAACTTAATTGTAATTCTGCAAAGGTCATGGAAATCCCCCAGTGATGGTAATTTGAGGGGGAAATGTCATACTCCGCTCTACCATCACCCATTCTGTACAAGCTTTATTATATTTTTTTTTCAGATGCTGTTTGATGTATACAAGGTTCTGTTTGAACTAGGTCAGCTGTCTTTATTTCTTTCAGAAAATTGCAAAATATTTAAATGATTTAAAACGGGTGAATGTTAAATTTTGGCCAAAGAAAGTCAGAGATAATCAGGGTATTTGTGTTACAGATTTGTGTGGACATCCTATACAAAAGAACGTTTTTGTCGAGTGAATTCCGCGCGAAACTTATCAATAGTTGTCTGTAAACTGAACAAAGTCACTGTTGTGACCATACCCGTTTGTGACTGGATTTTGATTAGAAATCAAGGCCCTATTTTCTAATATTATTTTCAAGTATATTTTCCAATTGACAGAGTCATGTGCAAATTTGTGTGTTTTTGGCACCAAAAATATTTTGAATCACTGTAATAAAAAAAAAATTAAACGATGTTGTAAAAAAAATACTTGTTTTGCCTTGTGCGAAACAAAATCTTAGCTATATTTACAATAGAGTTTAAGGAATTAGGAGAAAAGAACTAGCCTACAGTGTTTGTGTCACACTAGATGGAGTTATAAAACACTTGGTTGTACACTAGTTATAACAAACTTATGTTATTTCAGAGATTTATCACACTAGATGGCGTTATAGAACACTATCCTGTTTGTCACGTGGATGTGTTAGAAGTAGGCAAAAATGACTGGCAACTGATAACTGTCCCCAAGACATTTGTCGAATGTTCATTTAGGTTTATCATTAGTCATCTGAGCATACAATTTTCGTGCGCCTTGTAGTATAATACGTGTAAGTACCGTTACATGAAAATACAAGCGGAGTATTGACTTTGCTTGAATATCATATTGACTCCATTACAATTCAATAACAACTTATCTCTTGTGAATTAATGTATAAAATCTCCCAGGTTTACTGAGAAATTTAATAAAAAAAACCTTATTTAGTTAATAACTACTGGAGAATATTACTATCGTACTAGCTGTATGCATGTCAGGCATATCTAAAAGCTCAGTATTGAGTGTTAATTGTATGCAGGGCCAGAATTCACGCGCTGTGTCAACCGCTGATAGTAACAGAGAAATGTGAAAGTACATAAAATGTTAGACTGCAGAGAAAGGCTGTATGGCGCGGGAAATGGAGCATCAGAAAGTGAAGGGAGAAACCAACAAGATGATCGGGGAAAGATTTTATTTTACTTTATTTTTAAAGGGGCGATGTTACTTACCCGGCACCTCTGTTCAGGGAGTAAAGATGTTCACGATAATTTAATTCGGTGTTGTCCTTGGCATACAGTTGCAAAGGCCGGTTTTATAAACTACGCACGAAAAGCGAGATGCAAATATTTAGATAATGACATTTTCATATACTCTTTTATAAAGTACGCAAGATACAAAAACGTGACGTAAAGTTCGGCCAATTTTCAACTTCTTGCGTTTCCGCCTTCCATATTTTAAGCGAAGTGTTTCTAAAAGTGTTCGAGATAAATTTGAATTAATATTAAAAATTAATTAATATGCTGAATGTTTATTTTAATTTATTAATTGTACATTAATGTAATAGTGTATCATTTATAATGCAAATAAATTATACATACTGGAACATAACCTCACAAACACTCCCATGAAAACGACCAGGAGACTACTAAAACTTACTCAGACACTCGTCAGCGAAAATGGAAGTTTACAACAACCTGACATCATTATGCATACGGGAACATAGCCTCACTTAGGTACATAAATACACTTGAAAAAGTTCATAAACACAATTTCGATCACTAATTTTCACAATAAAAAACGTTTTTAACGATAAGGATCAATATTCAGTATCAATCACTAAAGTATAAGATTTAAAAAGTACATGTATAAATTTCATTCGTATGTAGGTTTTTTTTTAATCCTGAGAAAATTCCTTTGTATGGTGCGCGCGCATCGTATAAATTAACTCAATTTTTCTTAACGCCGTTAAAGAAGTATAACTAAAAAAACGTGATCTGTTAATAAATCTTTATCTATCCGTGAGAAGCCGGGTGCTACAGCTAAAGCTTAGGTATATAGCGGAAACATTGAAAACTTGCATGCCATGTTATGTAACATTCCGAACCGACATGCATTTTTTTTTTTTTGCTGACAGTGTTGATGGTGGTTGTAAGGACAAGTCGGTAAGCGATGCCTCAGCAGATAACGGTTATTAAGGCCAGGTTCACACGCGCGCTCGTTCCGCTGAGCGTAGAGCTGAATTATTTAAACTGTGATCACGCCTGTTCCTTTTCTCTTGTTCGCGGTGGTGGTATGGGGCGCGAGAGAAGACGTTGGAAACGCCTCTCATCTCCAGGATCATCGTCGTGAGGGGAAATTAACGGTTTAGATTGCGCTGCGAATAGAACACATCATGCGGGTGTCTCGGGAGAGTTGGTCGAAACATGGTGGCTGTTGACATATATTTGTTTTATTTAAATTAAGGTGAAATTGACGCACCACTTAATGTAGATCATTAAACTCGTACAAAGTATCAATGGGAAGTAATCGTTACACGGTTTTGCCTTTGACGCCAGTCCACGGCATCTTTACACCGCTCTCCTTGACCCAGCACGAGATCAAAGCCCCAGGCGCTCAACAGTTTTAGACAATGCTACTTAACTGTATCAGTATTATTGCGTGTAAGTTGAGCCGGTAGGTATTTTATATTCGTTCAGAACCTGCAAACTATATTTGGCAACAGGATGGAGCCCCTCCCCCATTGGAATCTGTTTGCGCGAGAGTGGCTGGACGTCGGAAGTCCCTGACTGTTGGATTGGTCGCAACGGTTCAGACGACAGAGCTTTTTTTACATGCTTTATATTAGCTTCACCTGTATGTTTGTCTGTCCATCTGTAACTCTTTCGACTAAGAGTGAGTGCCTCATCACTGTAAAATGTCCCACCAATTTCATCACGTTAGTTAGCCGAGCGGTCTAAGGCGCGCGACTTTTGAGACGTAAGCTTTCGGATTCAGCGATCGTGGGTTTTACTCCCGGCCACGCTGGAAATTTTTTTTTTCTGGTAAATTCTAAGATTATATCCATATATCTAACTGTAAATGATTCGGAGAGATTTTACCATTTCTTTGTGACGTTGCAACTCCAAATAGTTATCTCAGATGGTAATAGGTAGTGTCGGTAACTCATTTCCCTATGATAATTATACATAAATATAGTTTAAAAAACTAAAAAAACGTGCTTTTAAAGAATATCAAACTAAAAAGTTAAAAATAAATATAGTTTAAAAAACTAAAGAAACATGCTTTTAAAGATTATCAAACTAAAAAGTTAAAAATAATTTTAAAATTTAATTTATGACAATATTATATAAGCAATACTAGTATAAATGAGAAAAAAGCATGGGGCGCTTAATATACAAAAAATATGGCACAAAGCGCCTCAAGCTTTTTTTCTCATTTATACTAGTATTGCTTATATACTATTGTCATAAATTAAATTTTAAAATTATTTTTAACTTTTTAGTTTGATAATCTTTAAAAGCATGTTTCTTTAGTTTTTTAAACTATATTTATTCCGCTGTACTCCACGTTTGCCTGGCAACGCCGTGCGATTTTAGGCGGATTTCAAATAAATACTACCTATTGTAGCCGTCTTTGCAGGGTGTGACTTCCGAGAAAGTTTTATATAGTTTTTAGTTTCATGGTCCACGTACCCCAGAACCATCGTCAATTCAAAAGTCCACAATTTTGTGGACACGATAACTGCCGCAATTTTTCACTAATTACTTCCAAACTGATACATAAAATCTAGTAGTGGAAAATATCGGTCGAGTTCGTTAAATGGGCAATATCCGACAAAAGGGGTAGACATGGGGAAGGTTTTTGGGAAAACAGAATAAAATATCACATCCGTTTCAAAGCATTATAACTCGTAGAAGTAATACCAAAAACTTTTGTCTGAATAAGTTTTTGACACAACCAACCATAATTGCAATGGGTTGAAAGGAAGACAAAAAATTTCATAACTCCCTTAGTAAGCATACTATCGAATCCGTTCAAATTATTTGTAAACCTTATAAATATTATCAAAATGTTTGACTGAAATAATTTTTGATACAACCAATTATTGCTGCAAGGGGTGGATAAAGAGAGGTTAAAATACCAAAATAAATTACTTATTCCCTTAGTATGCATACCATCAAATCCGTTCACATTGTTTGTGATCTTATAATTTTTATCTGAAACTTTTGTCTGAAACAATTTTTGAAAATACAAGCCATTACTGCAAGGGGTTGAAAAAACCCTGAGTTGAAATAAGAAAATAATTAAAACTTCCCTATCAGTACTCTATCGAATTAATGTTTATTTTTGTTTAACTTTTCAAATATTGTTGAAATTTTTTGTCTAAAGTAAATTTTATGTAACAACCCATTACTGCGAGGTGTGTAAATAACAAGGGTAGAAAGATAAAAATTTCATTAATTTTTTAATAGATATACTATCAAATCCGTTATAATTTATTGTAAAACTCCTAAAATTTATCTAAAACCTTTGGCTGAAACAATTTTTGATGAAACTAACTTTTACCATAAAAACTGGGGTTGAAATAAAAATAAAATAAAACTTCCTTAGTATGAAATTCGTTGGAATTTATTTTTAATCATCTTAATATTAACTTAAACATTTGTCCAAAAAAAAAATTAAATGACCACGTATTAGTGCAAGGGATAAAAATTATGTTTGAAGGTCAAAAAATAATTGCATAACTACCTTAGTAGCCATAATATGAAAATCATTAAGACATTAAAATCTGGATGCATAATTAAAAACGTTCAAAATGTTATCGTTTCTTGGAATATGAGAAAATGTAAAATCGATATTTTTCGAATATTGGCGAACACAATAGGATGTTATGTACATTAAGTTCTTAAAATGTTCCAGGAGTTAATAGACGTTTCCAATACATTTCCAGAATAAATAGGTACTTCGAAATCTACCTACTCCTGTCGGTTGTGCCAAAAGTTTTTTTTTTCCTTTGGGGCTTTATGAAAGATCGTGTCTACGTTACGGCGCTTCCTAATGATTTGCCAGAGTTGAGACTTTCATTACTCCGGACGTGTTAACCAAAGTCTGGGAAGTTGGATGTGTGCCATATAACTAAAGGTGCACATATTGCACATTTGTAAGAAAAACAAGGTTAGTTCACCTTCAATATGATGTATGATTTGTTGTTAATGGTCTAAATTAAACTGTTATAAAATATAATTGAAACTGGAACATTATTTTATGAACATCCTATATTAAAGTAAAACTAAGCAGTTTAATGTGTTTGTGATGCGTCACTGTACTATAACCAAAATATTATTGATATTGAAATTTTGATTTATAAAACTTTGTAATAAACTGGATACTCAATAAGGAACAATTATTTTTATTTTAACGAAAAAAAAAACCTAATGGCAAGGACCAGTTGGTCGATTGCTTGTGGCTGGGTTATGCCTACCTCGAATGACATCTACATAACTGTTAATTCGTGGGCCTTGCTGGAACGAGTATTTGGTTGAACGACCTTGGCATGGAGGATAAGTTACATTATTATATTGAATTATGTATTTTTGCATACCGTCAAGTAAACAAATTTTACTACAAAGTATACAAGCAAAACTTTTGACAGTGAATTTCGGAACTAACCGCCAGTATTTAATTTTTTCTTTCGTACGTGGTGCCGATGGGTTTCTACGATTCTATATGTACCTACTCAAGCAGGGTAATGTTTACACTTAATTATTGAGCCCTTACCTTTTTTTCCCCTGTTTAATTTCAACTTCGTAATCTTTAACAGAAGTCATTATTTCGAAAAGTCTATGAAATTAATGCTTATCTGCACTTCATTGACGGTGTATTACTAAACGATGGTGGCAGGGACTCACTAAGCGCGCTAAATAGATTTTTTAGCTTCACATACGCTGTTACATACGCAACTACCCAGTCCAGTCTTATGTTAAGTTTTTTGGGTCAAGAGGTCACGACGAAATACTTCATTTTTTAAGACTAATTTATTTTAACTATGTTGTTATTACCCCTCGTTTATATGCCCGTACAAATACACTTTTTCTTTAAGGGTGTGGGTAAAAGGCAGTAAAATTTAAACAAATTAAGAAATCTTTGGTTGATCATAATTTTTTTTTCTACTGTAAAGATTAAGAGAGAAAAGATTTGTGCAGAGGTTTAGCGCGATATCTCCAAGATAGCAATGGGCTTCGTATCACCAGTGTTACGGATTTCGGTTAAATCAAGTCTTCAGTTACACCGTGTTGGTAGCAGATTTAGAAAATAATTTACTAGCCTTGACTTAGTTAACTCATTTACGTAAACAAGTTTTTCCTGCCAAAAATTTCAGTAACCAATCATAAATTCCTTTTAAGAGATAGGAGATATTGAAGAAAGTCTGCATATTGTAGTCGTTACCATGGTGCGAATTCCGGAAAATGGTTACATAGCTTTTCGTTTTATGATCCATGGTCGGGCATATCATAAGTTATATTTATTATTATAATTAATCAGTTGTTTTATGGACACGAGAACTGCCGTAGTTTCGCACAGATCACTTCCAAATTGATATACTTATAAATGATAGAAATAGGGTAAAAATGGGGAAGGTTTTCTGAATTACAAATATCGTATTAGAATGAAGTTATTATACCTCGTAAGAATAATACCAGAAACTTTGTTTAAATTAATTTTTGATTCGACCAGCCATTACTGCAAGGTGTGGAAGAAACAGGGGTTGAAGTACAAATGAAATTCGTAACTCCTTTAGCAGGCCCAATATCAAATCCGTTCAAATTGCTTGTAAACCTTATTAATGTTATCTAAAATAAAGTCTTAGTATGCATGGCCACGAATGACCGCACTGCTCAAACTGCCATATTATTGAAACAACTATATCTGCAAACCACTTAGCATACATGTAATCACTCTGAAGATTTAGGTTGAGTTTTAAAGAAATAAGTTTGCTTCCAACCACACGATTGTGGGACCAAAACGCCTAACAACTAAATCAGCTGTCACTATAACTTTATAGATATAAAAAAAATCTAATACTTATAACACTATCGTCTATTGTTTCAGTGTTGTTCAATAGGCGATCTATGTCTTTGCTCTTGGGGCATTGTTTTCGAACGGATACATCCTGTCACGACCATTGTGATAGATGTGTGCAATAATTCATTGTTCCTTTTATCGGCCTCTCGGATGTGCTCGTGTATATGTAGGTACGTTTCCAAGTTAGATCACTGAAGTATAAAGCGGTATTCGATTTTAAGCTGTATGTAAAAAAAGTGCGGTGATAACGTTGCCTGCGGATTTCCAGGTGTTGTTGACGCGTGTTGTCCGGGAAGTATGGCGGCTGCCGCGCGGGGCGTTCCGAGGTCGTGTGAATAAACCGGCAGGGAAACAATACCGCCGCGAAGCCTCGATTACACTGGGCGAGCAGGCTAGCGTGATAAACTAAAACCGGGCCACCTAGTTATCTCGAAAAACAGCTTCGCAGCTTACAAATCCAATCTTTTTTTTTTTTTTTAAGTGAAAACTTCTGTGGGAAGGTTTGGATAGGGAGTAAATTCATGTAAGTCTTCATCGACACGGTCACGTGACTTGTTAACGATAACACTATATCTGTTCCTATTAGTATAACTTATTGCGCTTTTAAATCTTAAGTATACGATTACTGTGCAGTAAAAAGTGAGTATAAAATATATTAATATTCTCAAATAGATATACTAGCTGCCCGACCCGGCTTCGCACGGCTATACTAATGGAAAAAAATTAAGCCACATCTCCCATTTACAGTAACGGTAAATAAAAAAAAATCATTGAAAATTTATTACAATGCTGTATAATGTACCGGAGAGAAAATGCATAGCACCGATGGTTTCCCGACTTGCACGCAACGTACAACTGATGTACCCGTACTTCGCTACGGCAGTCTACAGGCAGATCACTCTTGCGCCGCTCATTATACATGCCCCTCCTTGTGGGTACGCCACTGCCGCGCGATGCCCGTTGCCATGGAGACGCAGAAGGCATGAACAATGCAAAATCCTGTTCTCATGCAGACAGAGTACCCACTGTTGCTTGGTTTTAACCACCCATGGGATCTAATTTTCGGAAAATGTCATCCTGCATAACATAAGGAACATTACTGTGAAGTTTCAAGTCTGTAAAATATATATACTTGAAAAAAAGGGCAATTTTTTATATTTAAAGTACCCGCAAAATTTCAACGGTGATGAGGACTGCACTAAGAATGAAATAGTGGTTGCCATAGAGACGAATGAAGCATCAACAAAGCAACAGCCGTTGCCATGGTGATTTCTTACCAAAAACTGGAAATTTTGTTATATTACGCCCCGGAAACTCCCCTTGGGATCGGATTTCCGCAGAATCCGTTCTTAGTGAGCGTCTACATCACAAAATGAGTAACTATGCTAAATTTCAAGTCAATCGGGTGTATAGTTTTAGAGATCTCGTGATGAGTGAGTCAGTGAGTGGTATTTCGCTTTTATATATATATATATATATATATATATATATATATATATATATATACACACACCTACACACACACACACACACACACACACACACACACACACGTCCTTGTCAGAATTGTAACGGGAGAGGAAAATTATGATGGTCCGAAAAATGAAAATTAATTAAAAATAATAAAAATAATTCTAGTAAAAGAAAAAAAACAATTTAACACAGAGAGAGGAAAAAAAAACAATAGTTTAGGTTTGCGATTTAAAGTGATAAAAAGTATTTAAATACTAATTGAACTCTTATGAGGGTACTGATTGCTTCGTTGTTAATATCACACGGGTGTTTTTTACTTGTATGGGAACATTAAGAATGATAAGGCATCTAGTGCGTGGCAACAATGTTAATAGGCAATAGGAAATAAACTTCTAGCGCCTGCGGCATTGTCAACACACACTTCGTACGTGTACTGCATGTTGTATCTAACCCCCTCCAACGCATTTAATTCTAAATTGGACTTTTAGTAAGGATCCCTTATGTTATTGATATTATAATATAGCCTATAGCCTTCCTCGATAAATGTAATATCCAACACTGATAGAATTTTTCAAATCGGACCAGTGGTTCTTGAGATTAGCGCGTTCAAACAAACAAACAAACAAACAAACTCTTCAGCTTTATAATATTAGTATAGATAGTTTGAATAACGAAGAAAACGGAGTCTTTGTAGCAATATAACCTAAAAGTTAAGAACATCATTTATTTTTTTAATACCTACAATTAACTATGCAATGCGTATTTTATAGTAATTTAGGAGTTATTTTACTAACGTGATAAAACAAATTTGTTGTGTGATAATATTTTATCGTAAAATTTGCGAAAAAGTTTTCACTTCTGTCGGCAGTCCTCATGACTGCTTTGATTTTTTTTTTTTTTAATTATTTCCCACCACACCCAAATTTTTATAGGATCATCGCTTGATTGTTGTGGGCCGTGTTCCGCGGCCTGGTACTCCTCGCGGACCTCTGGGTTCGATGTCTAGTTCCGATGATGAGATCCCCGTCAGCCGGTCAGCAATGACTGCTGGGGATTGCTTCATTAAGCAATCAATCTGAGCATGAGCCTAGTGCATTTGCAGGCGAGTGTAAAATAAACTCGCCCGGGCTGTCGGCGGAGCCGTGGATGGAGGAGACGGTAACCTGGGTGCCGTCAGCTACGCGTGTCTGCCAGGCGATCTCTGCTGAAGGGGAGACCTAAGATGCACTTGAAGTTCTGCCATTTCCGATTACAACCGAACGATTCACCTTCGGCCAACTTCGGGATTTGTTTTATTTTTGCGTAGGAAAAATGAATTCAAATATTAAAAGTGGTCGGTTAGGTTAGCTACATTAAAACACTTTAAAACACTATGGATGGTTAGTTAGGTTAGTATAGCTACATTAAAATAAACAGAAATATAAATTTATATATAAATAAACTCGAGGTTGGCCGAAGGTGAATTGTTCGGGTGTAATCGGGAATGGCAGAACTTTATGTGCATCTTAGGCTTCCCCTGCTGAAGCAGTCCGATGGGAAATTAGGGCCGTGCTCGCGACATCAACGGAAGCGCTCGATAAAAATTGGCCCCACCCAGTTGCATGAACGAAGGAATGGATCTGGAAATCAGACGTCTCATCGACATCGTGATCATTAGAGGCGGATGAAAGATGCAACGGCGAGAAACCCCACACTTCCCCACTTGTGACACCGATACCCCGGGGTCGGTTTGACTCTGCCGGTAATGTAACCAGGATCGCTTTTGTGAGAGGCGAGTAATCCGACACCGTGCCGTTGAACCGAAGCAGTTCTCAGTTTCTACTCCTTGATTTCTTAATGTTCGATTTTGATCAATTTACGTAGTGAAATGTACTAAGATGTATTTTATTTGCTTCATTCAGAAAAATTAAAATGGAAACATTCTTCTGCGGTAAAAAATAGCTAGGGAAATATGTTATCTTGGCCATGGAAGGTCAGGGAAATTTTATCATAGATTTGTGTGGACACCATGATATTGGTTCCATAAATTGGGGAGGAGGAAGTGACATTTGCACTTTTAAAAAAACTTTGATATAGGACTTAATGTTGCCCGTGTTTACGCATGGAGAAGAGGGGGTAGATTTTTTTATATAAATCTTTGCTAGACTGTGATTTTCCTCTTATTTTGATCCAAGGTCAATTGTGTACAATTTCAACAAGCTTGAAGTAATACTGTAGCGTTGTATAAAAATCAAACCCACATACAATCGTATTTAGCTGATTTATTTTAAGGTAGATGTAGTTGGTTAACGAGGACAATAGAAACATGGTGACATAATTGAGCCTAAAAGTTCTTAATCTTGGTCGTTCGGGATTACGGCCGTGCCAAATTAGCCTTTTGTCGGATTTGAAAACGTCATTGTAGTTTTAATGGTTAACACCGCGGGTATTCGAAAATCGCCCGAAATCCCCGCCCCTCTTTTTTTTTCTAAAAAAAATCTGAACGCTAGCAGCACGATTGCTGCCGGATTACAGAATATGTCAAACCATAAGATACAGGATTAAAGATATCCGTATCAGCTCCGAAACGTCTTGGATGACCTTCCTGTTGAGACGTAAAATCTACATAAAAACCAGCCCAGTCGTGTTTCTGTACTCTCGAAACAGTCTCTGCCCCGCTCCCCCCCCCCCCCCCCCTTCAATTTCCAATTCCTCTCTTATTTTCATTGCTTTTACTAAGGGCTATTTCTAGAATTTAAACTCGATACTTCCCTTGTATTTTGTTTTTCAGGTCACACATATTTTCAATATATATTTATTCACTTAGTGCAATATAATGGGTGTAAAAAGTCGTGCAAGTGATAATTACGAAAAACCTACACGCCGTTTTACACCCGTGATGTACTAAGAGTGAATATCGGTTGGAAATATTTGTGAGAGAATAATAAATGCAAGGAGGTATAGATTTAAAATTCTATAAATAGCATTTAACAGAAGTAACCACGGAAAAAAAAAATTAACATGGTTTATGAGACAGAGTCTTAGACCAGTCATTTCTCTCTCTCCCCCCCCCCCCCCCCCTCCTCGCCCCCAGATATATACTATACCAAGGTTCGCATCCAAAACGGTGATGTCAATTTTTTTTTACATTTTTTAGTGCTATACTGTGTGTAAATCTGGTTGAACTTATGTAATCTTTAAAAAATATTAAATGTAATTAATTTGATTATGAATTTAAAACGTCAGACATTGTTTAAAGTTTTTAAAGGGGCCATTTTTTTAATTTGAATATACGGATTCCCCATTAACTGTGAGTTACATATTCCGCACCACCCAAAACCGTCAGGTCGTCCGCCCTAAAGAGAATGCGAAGCTGTGTCCGCAACTGGAAGTCGCGAGGCGCCGGAAGCAGAGAACGGCGCACTCGCTGCACTCTGCAGGATAGCGAGTCTCAGCTCCGTGCGAACTCCTGCAACGTGTCAGGAAAGGTCAGGGAGTTGTATCAGCAGCGTGGCTTTCGGAAGGGGGGGGGGGGGGGGGGTGAAACGGGCGTGTGATTAAAGGCCAACGATTCCTCCTTACACTCGCTGTAATAAAAAAAAATAAAAAAAAGTTACCGTGCGTCAAACCAAAGGCGTTGCGTAATTTATTGTTGCGTTCGCAGTTCGTGATTCAGCAGAAACACGACCGTACTGGAACCCTCGCTCTTTGAGCATCATTAAGAGAAGTGAATATGGGTAGCTGCTTCGAAAATTTTTAGGTTACTCCTTTTACATTAGGTTTCATCCTAGATTTCTACGTTGCAAGCCCGTGCACTGTTTGGCACCTTTTAAGCTCATGCAGTCTTTGTTTTGAAGCGTTAATCTACTGTTAAAAGACGTAATCGTCAGTAATTTGATTAAAGATCAAAGCAGTGTATGTTTTAGCGTAATAATTAGTCGTCAATATCACATAATTTTGGGGGACCTTCCTCGTGACGTATTTTGTAACCTCTTCCAGAGGAAGTCATTTTAACTTTTATTTCGGCTGAGGCGATCTTCTGTTGGATTCCAACACTTGCCATAACCCATCATAATCGTGGAAGAATTCTGTAGGAGTTGGGGGGGGGGGGGGGGGGGGAAAGGAAATCTCCGGGGCCCGTCGAGTTTCGAGATTATTTTTTTTCAATGCGAGTGTGTATTCCGATATAATAGGACGAAAATTGCAGTTATAAACTTCATTGGAAACTTCACAAGTTTGCAACACGCGCAGCTCACACACACACATATATTAAATTGTAAGATCTGAAGAGCTGTAACTTAGATGGAGAATTGGAAGGGGCCCCCGACAGAACGGGGCCCTTGGTTTCTCTCTACGGCCTTGGTGGTGCGGCGAGGTCAGCTAATTTTGGTAATGTAGGGTTCGAGGGGGGCTATCTCGCCGGCTGCATCGTGGCTGACGTGAGTGTCTGCAGCGAGGCGGTGAAGTCATGTTCGAAGCTCGCGCCGCCTTTTCTGGTCAGGGGTGAAGAATTTAACACCTTTGAGCGATTGGAAATAGTCTATCTTATGACAGTATTATTTTATTCAATTTTCTTTTTTTTTTTCTTCTTAACCTAACTAAAAGTAAGTGTATTTTGTTTGGGAGGGGTCTGGGTTAGGGAAGACTCTAGGTGCGTCCCAGGCCGAAGCCTTTACGCCTATTCATGCTGGGTCTAAGCCATGCAGACAAGGGAGCATGCATCGTGTGCTTGTTCGGGGATTGGCCAGCCATGGCTGCAATTTGCGCCATGACTAACTCCCCTTCTTAACTCTAGACTATAACGAGATAAGTTGGGCCCAGGTAAAACCTCCATAGACAAGAGGGAAAACCCTGGGCACTGTCATGCGGGATTCACGATTTTATTTGAAACTCCGCGAATACACGCCACAGAAGATCGAAATTCCCCTCCTGTGCCTTTGTTTCAACGTATTAGTGAGATTTAATCTGCAGAGTAGGGCCTACAGTGGCGGATCCAGAAGCTCGGGCAAGTTGAAGGGTGGCTTTAAAACAGGAACTGGTGCTCTTCCTATTTTCTCCCCGGAAAAAAAAAATGTTATCTAGTGTAATTTTGGGTCATGAAAAAGAGTTTCCGAGATGCATTCCAAGAAGAATCCCTTCAACATGTAAAGTGACAAATAAACGCAATCATCGTTTGTCAGCGTTCTGAGAGCTTTGCGGCAATCTTGACAGTTAAGAGGCCTATACAGACAGGGCGCAACTCCGCCAGCGGGTTCTTAGCTAACGATATCGTGCAGGGTGGGCGGGACAAAGCTGGGAGGAGGAGACGTGGATTGGTTATCTTGGCGGCGCGTCACTTCGACTGGGAGGCGGAGTGGGGGAAACACTTTCCACCCCGCCGTCATTCCAACTTGCAGTGTCTTTTGGGAAAGATCGCGGTGTTCCGTACCCGCTATCGCTCTGTCCTCGAGTCTCGTGTTGTCGCGGTGTCGCGTTACCTTCGAGGCACAGTTATTTACTATACGTCAGTGGATAAAGGCCACACTTGGCGTTGTGTTGAGCGCATTGCCCACCAACTTCCCAATTCTCTCTCCCGGCCAGGTTATTTACACCAGACAAGACTATTTGCTGGAGTATTTCTTCTCAGAGATCTCTCATTTTCCTTGCTTTCGGAGCTGCGCCGATCTTTCATTGCAAGTTCTATGGAGCTGTCAAAACTACGCAACTCATATCCATATAACGAATCAAATGCATTTTCCGTTATATTTAACCAAAAATGTTACATATGTTAATATCATAGTCGGAAATATGTAGGCCTACATGTTACCTAGTCAAAAATAATGCATACATAGCATAGCAAGTGCGCTTACCTATGCATAAACAACAGAGGTACGCATACGCGGACACATGCACACTTCCTTGCTGGGAAATTTTTCGTTTGTAGTTTTAAACCTTGCTGACTAAGAAATTAAAATTGATTTGTGCCAATTATTGGCAAGCAATGATTTACTTAAATGATTAAGTTGTGACTTATTGAGTTATGTAATAATTCAGTTATACACTTGGGTCTGGTTATCCTTCAAGTTGTGTGCTATTACGTGTCCACCAGCAACAAAGTAATATGATTACCATCAAATAAAGAATAATATTTTCCAAATTTTCAATTTTATACTATGTACGAACGTAGTTATATTATTAATGGGTTTCAGAAATAACTCATCAATAGTTTACATGATTTTTCACTCTTCCAGTATTTTTTTTAATGTATGTACTAAACTACAATTTATCATACGACTACAAACGAATCGAAGCGTGCACTGATGCAACAATCAGTCAACAAACATTCGTACATAAAAATATGTTAGTTTCAACAACAGGTTGAAATGCATCTCTTAGCTCAACGAAGTCATATAACATAGTCACAGGTACTATTTGTTGCTGCAAATTGTATTTAAAGTTTGCAAAATTACGGAACTAGTCGTCTAAGTCATCCGAAACGTGGTGACGTTATGAGGCAAAAATCGTAATTTTGTTCACCCGGACTTTCCCCATTCTATAACATGAAGTGAGTATACAGGAAGATGTGTGGCGTTTACGGTGAGTGACTAGTGTTCACAATTTTTATTCCAAACGTACACAAACCGGTTGTTTGTGAATAGTTTTTTTTTTTTGTAATAATGACGCGATAACTCAGCATGTCAAATAATTTATTTGTAACTCCTTATTCCTTTAGAAATAGAATCTTTGCAATATTGTCAATATCAATTATTAGCGATTTTAAAAAAAAGTATGGTAAAGATAATATGTGCCAAAATGCATTTTCAATACGACACAGAATCATGTTATTTTTTCTACATTTTGTACATGTTTAGATTGTTTACAATTTGCTATTTAAAATATTTGTATGCATCTCCACCCAATAACTGTTCAGAAAATAACAATCATCGATTTATCTGTACAAATTATTTTTGGCTTTTATGAAGAAAAACAAAGTTAATGTATGATGTTGTACAAATACATCTTCTTTAATCAAATATAATTGAATTTGAACACAATTACACACCACAAAGATAAAAACATGCGTTTATGGATACAGTTGGGTACATTTAGATGGTCTGCTTTTACAAGCATAATTTAACAGCACACTGACTTTATATTTTCTTATATAATAAAGTTACATCGCAATAAATAATTTGAGAAAAAATACATAGGTATTATATTCCCCCATTTTTTAAGAAGCTAAGCTACAGAAGTAATTAATGAGCAGCTGAACAAGTCTTGACAGCAGCAAATTTTTTTCTTGCTCTTTTTTCAATAGCGTCAATAATGTATGGAGGGTCTCGAATTTCCATGCTCCTCGTATGCCTAGGGTCCACCAGTTCTGGCAAAATGCAGTTATAATAGAATTTTGTAAGATGTGGTTCCATCTCTTGTTTCCAAAAATTGTCATCCCTTTCAATTCGAAATATTGCCATCTCTTTTTCAACTGATGTCCAAACACCAAAAATGCAATATTCCCTCTCTGAAATGTGCAGCTGTCCCTGAACTTGATAAAAATATGAATGTGTTTTTTTCAGTTTCAGTTCATCTCCTTCGAAACTCAGATATCGGATGTTCCCTTGTTTAACTGCTGCAGTAACATCTTTTCCAATTGCAGATGATGGACACTTAACTTCTGCAAGACCCTTTTCTCCAATAACACCATCCGGAGTGGCACCCAAGAAAGGCAATTCCTTGTCAATGAAGAGTCCACTTTTTCCAACCTTAATTCCTTCTTGTTTTTCTAGTTGTTCTATAGCCATTACCTCAAACTTTTTACCATGATAAATTGCAGGCACGTTCAAAATATCGGAGGTATAAACAATACTGCGAACTAAGTTCGCGCAGCTTGTTGATGCACGTCTACGACAGACTTTCCCGAAATTCGAAGCCGTTAGAATTTTTCTACGTGTTTCAAGCCATTTTCCGCTTCCTGCCTGGAGAATTGTGTCTCTCTCTAACTGTTGACGGTCCTCTTGTGTTAGTTGTAACCTACTGAGGAAAGCTTGTTTCTGTTCCTCAAATGTTTCTGGATCCATGTCAGGCTGTTGACATTGAGGACCATAGTCCTTTTCTCCATAGGTTTTGGTGAGAGATTTTTTGGCTGTTTTCGTTGATTTAATTTGTTTGTTTTTTTCTTTTATTTCTAATTCCCGTCTTCGAAGTTCCCGCCGTCTGAATTCTAACCTTTTTGAAATTTTATTCGGACTTATACCGTTGAACATGCTTTTGTGCAACACATATTGTGGTGTTTTTGTATTGTGTGCTATTACAGCACCAGCACATCTCCCTTGATAAGATCGTTTCGTTGCAAAGTTCACTCTTTTTCCTCCGGAAAATTTCGCAATTATTGAATTGAATTGTTCGACTTTGTTGCTATCTACATCATGTATGAGGCTTCGAGAATGAGCAGCTAAATACTGACATGCTTTATAAATATGAGACCACAAAGAATTTTTTTCCAACTCTGGGAAAAGGTTTGATTCACCGTCTTTTCGACCATCGCAGAAGTAACCTAAAGTACTGCAATTTTTGTGCTCACCAAAAACGTGGCTCGGACCATTTTCAATATCGCATTTCAACTGTGAAACTTTAACTTGAAAATCGGTGTCCTGTGACTTTCTGTAAGCGATTGCTTTTTGCACTCCAATGGATAGTTTACTCATTTTACTATAAACTATTTTCCTCAGAATGGTAGTCCCAAGATTAGTATTTTCACTTGCAGAAATAATTTTTTTCCTGTAATTGCGGAGCAGATGATTCCTGCATTCTATCTTCTCAACAGTAAGATTGTCATATGGCCTAGCTTCCAGAATTTTCTTGTATACACTGCTGTCACCATCGGCTATAATTTTGGCATACTTTATGTTGTACATAGTTACACTCTTTTTGAATCCTTCTACTATTATTTTTGCTTCCATGCTACTTGAGCTACCTTCATGATTTTTATAGCAATCATGTGAAGGGATAGATTCGTTATTTTTCGCTCGAGCGCAAACATAGCAGTATTTGTTTGCAACTGCCATGAACAAAACTTTCTTAGTGCGATACCCCACTATCGCAGCTACCCCAGAAAGTGCATCGTATTTACATTTGTAGGAGCGTTTGCACCAACTGCCATCGACAACAACAGTAATGAGTTATTCTCATCAACTTCATCATTGGCTCTCGCTAATTCAGCTTCTTCGCGTGCAGCCTCTTCCATTTTTTCTGAAGCTGCTTTTTCCCAGCCATTACAGATAACATCGTGATGTTTGGAATAAGTTGCTGGCGCCATGCAAGGCACGCCTACTGCTGCACATAATTCTTGTAATTGAGAATACCCTGCCCCAATGCCCATAACTCCAGCAACAGCCCTTGAATTCATATCCATAACTGAATTATCTTCCATATTATGCGTAGGAACACCGACAGTCATGTTGCACATATTACAAAAAAATACTATAATAGATGAAAATCCTTTTCGAATTTCTTTTTTTACACACATATTTGCAAGAGTACACCCAAACGATTTATTATGCTGACTTGCTTCCGTGAGTTTTCGTAAGAAGTACGACATATCTACAAATCTGACACCGTACAACACTTCTTCAGTTTTCTCTTCGTCATTTGAAAACACTCTTTCACCCTGAGAACAGCTACTTGGTGAGGATGTGGATGTTTGCTGCTTTTGGAGTATCAAACCGTTGTCTTCCTTTACATGTTCAATATATTCATCCAAATGTTGATATTTTCTTGGAGTAATGAATAAACTGTTCGGCTGAAATCATCCATAAATACATTATTTTTGAATAACTTATATCTATTAATGTAACTAAAAATCATGTTATATTTCTATGTGCATAAAATATGTATATATTATTGTTTCCCAAGTTACGAATAAAAAAGGAGTATTGATAGCAGTAAAAGCAGTAAATAGTAGCTGTAGTATTTTTAATAGTTTTTTGTCCAATGTATGATGCATACTTTGAAAAGTCTTGCTACAATATAAACATTTTTAGTGCTTAAGTCAGTGTTCTTAAGAATGCTGTTTGTGTTTTAACTGGGTATGGTGTATCACTATTAAGTAAGGTAAAAAAAATATACTGTCTATTGTCACTAAATGGGGATAAGATTTTTTACTGTCTTCATTTATTAGCCCTGTTTTTAGTGAAATTTCAGATAAAAAAATATTTATGTAGTTTGAGTAGTGTAATTTTTCAATTTAAGTATAGCCTATTTGTAAAGTTAAATTATAACTTAACTGTAAATTTTTTAACAGGTCAATATAATTAAAAGCAATATCATTGTCATTCAGCTAACCTGATTGCTTGTCTCTGAATTGTTGATACATCTACTGTCTACAGTTGGCTCATTCCTGTCTACCAGCTCGTATGGAATGTCAATGGCTCCTTCGGTGGTTGACCAGAAAGAACATCCTGCTTCCATCTCAAATAGTTTCAGAGGCGGTTGCATTTCTGTGTAAGACACGGCTGTAGAGCTGAAAGAGCCACATTACAGTCGCAATAACATTTAACTATTTATATTGATTTATTTAGATAGAAACATAGTTTCGAAAGAATGTCTAGTTTTGTGTAATAGTATAACTACCGGACCGTGTGCAAATGATACGAAGGAAAAAAAGTAAACAATTTTTCAGGAAATAGTTGAAGAAAGAAAAATAGCATATATTAATTTGTAATTAACTTATTTTTAAAGTGGCCTAAGGGACTTACATACACTGTCCATCTTCATTGTGCAGGACATTGGCTACAGAGTAGTTATTCTCTTCATCTGAAGTGTCATTTTCTCTTGAAGAAATTTCTTGTGCCTTATTTACTCCCTGGCTGCCAAGGTGACTTCGTGAGTCTCTGCCTTCCGGAACTTGATAAATGCAGCTATCAAGTTTAATTTTTTTCCTGCAATACATAAAATTTATCCTTTTTTTAATACCTAGACTTCTTTATTTTTTGTGCCATAAATGACCTTACACTGAACAGACCAAAAATCATATGTATATTTTGGCCAAAGCATATTTGTTAAATTAATAGAACTGGTTGTGTTGCCAATCTTACTTTCTCTAAAACAGTGGTTCCCAAACTTTTCGAGCTGGCGCCCCACCTTTCCTTATAGGAATACCTCCACGGTCTATCGGTCCATGGTGGAGTAAAAAACCTTATTTGTATCGTATCCCTTCCTTATGTATACATAATTTACCAACAAATATTGCAAATATATACATGTATATGTTTTTTTAAAGATACAGATTGATTATTTATAAACAATTTGTGTTCTGATTTTAAAATTGTTGACAAATAATAAGCACTTTGTAGCAAAACAGTTATTTATTTAACAATAGATACGTGTTTGCACACAATTCGATTTGTTTCGATTTTTCTTATTTTTTCTGGTTGTTTATTCGATGGTTTCTGATAGTTATAGGATTGAGTCGCGACCCACCTGTAACCCTTCCGCGACCCACCGTTTGGGAATAACTTAGATTTGTTTTAAATAAAATGTAAACAGTTACTCACTTTGCCGGATAGCTTTCTTCATGCACTCCGGAAGTTATTTCGTTTTCAATCAGTGCTTGATGGCTGCAGTGAATTCTTGATAGGCTCTGGTTTTCCAATTCTTCATTGACATTGTTTTGTTTAGGTATAGTTTTTTTCCTGTGAATAAATTGATAATTCAGTGCCAAATTAAAAAAATGTACACATACACATTTTAAAGGTTAATACTACAATGTTAATACAAACACATATTATATGCTTCGACTGTGAGGAGCCAGATTTTGTTTCCCCCCTCCCCCTTCTCAACAGGGAGCTCAGCCTGTCAAAACTGATAACTTATGGATGCATTACATATCATAAACATACATATTTAACCTATATATTTT
This sequence comes from Bacillus rossius redtenbacheri, assembly GCF_032445375.1. Taxonomy (NCBI): domain Eukaryota; kingdom Metazoa; phylum Arthropoda; class Insecta; order Phasmatodea; family Bacillidae; genus Bacillus; species Bacillus rossius. The sequence continues at coordinate 41,340,751 of NC_086337.1, read as the reverse complement.
AAATAAACTTTTCAATATGCTACTGTTCATCTAAGATAATTCAACATTATGGTGGGGAAGGTGTTGTAGGTGAGAGATCACAAGGTAAGTTTCGACTACGCAGGCTAATGAACGCCATCTGTATTTTGTATGACATATTACAAAACAAACTGACCTTTGACTCCAGTATGCTTTGAGATGAGTAGCTTTATTTTTCTTTCTTGTTGCAGAAATATAAAGATGATTCTTCTTTCCTTTTCTCCAGTTTCTCTTCTCATCCATTCTTGAAAAAGAAATCGTGCATATAATAGTATTTCTCGATGCTGTTACAAAGTCAAATATCGATTCAACAAGGGGTAAAAATAACAGTCGCTCAACTTTTTTCGCTTACAGATAACCTCCACTTGGCTCCGAATATGCCTTACTGAGTCTTCTCGCCGCGCGATGTGGTGGGCGTAGAATGGTTGAGGTTTGCTCTGGGAATAACTTCCTGAATCCTAGAATTTATTACTTCCCGACCAGGCGGCCTCAGCTGTAGACACATATGCTTATCGCGATATCCGATACCCCGACGCGCTGATAAGGCGACCGAGCAGCCGTCAGACGAACTTCCCCTCCGCTGCCTTCACAGCAGCCGCTAGCCCCACTCCTCGTCTCCAGTCGCCGGCTGAAGAATACGCCGCGCGAGGGAGACACTTCCCGGCAGAATAAATGTGCGGAAATGCATTTCGTCGTAGAAGAATTCTGGGAGTTTTTCAGCGGTGACCTATGTATTTTTTTACACCATTTTAATCAACGATTAATACTCTATCGTTGTGTGTATCTACTTTTTTTGTATGCATTACACACGATACATAAAACAGCTGCGTAAAACCACATATTCGGTAATATTTTTACCTATGTTACGAATTTTAAAAAGCATTATAAAAATTATAGATCGACCCATTCATCCTTTCCTTCTACACACAAAAAAACATGACAGTTTATCTGTAATGGGAAGCTGCAAATTCTTCTTAACAAAAGGCCCTACAATCACGCCCTGAAGACTGTCTGTATAGGCCTCTTAACGTCGAAAGCTTTCGATCGTGCAAAGGTCTGTGGCAGGTGAAGCAAGTGTTCTTTTTTGGTTTTTGTTTTTCTCGTCGGATGACGAGTTCAGCCGTCTTGCCTCGGGGCGTGCCGCGACCAAGGTTAAGGCGGACGTTGTGTCCGTGTGGGAGAGAGCGCGGAGGTGTGCGGTCTGGGAGTCTAGTAGCGCCTCCCCCCTCTCTTTATAACACTCACAAGTGTGACGTACCGCGCGGAAAAAGTGTGTCAAAACGCGCAGTGCCAGCCGCCTAGCTGGTTCCGTGCGCCGCGTCTTTTGTGTCCGCTGCGCGCCGCGCGTCGAGCGTCGATGGTTAGCGTGGTAAATATGGCGTCAAGGCTCGAGACTCGGTTACATTGGGCGAGTGTGCTTGCTGCCCGTTCGTCGGTACGAACTCTCTCTCTCCCTCTCGTGTGTTGTTTGTGTTCATCACGTAGACTCCGTGACTCCAGCGAGCAAAGTTGAAGGAACGGTTTACTTTTATCGTTAACTAGATTATGAAATGAAAGGAAATAATTAGAAAACAAAAGTGATTTGAAGACAAAATATTGCTCGAACCGCACGGAGAACCTATTTGAGAACGGTTCCCCCTCCCTCCTCATTCCTTCCTAACTGACGAGTAGCTGGTGAACTCGCCTAGTGTAATCTTGGCTTCCTGCCGCACCGTGCTCGGGCTTAGGGCATCGCCTCTCTCGCCTGTCGCCTGTTTCAGAAGCAGTTAACCTATCTCCGAGTGTCGTTTGCTCACATTCCGGTCAAGGATGCATCTTCACGAATACACAGATGTAAAGAGTGTGTGGTATTGCTGTCGGTGAAGGTTACTTCAAGGATGTGTCCAGATCAGAACGGGAATTTTTCGGGATGGAGTCGTACAATAATAAACGACTACAAAAAGAACATCATGTACTAAAGAACAGTTTTTTTTTGTTCATTAGCTTGTGAGGATTAGTTACAAATCTCACGAGAAATCATAAGGTTGCAGTACTTATGACTCCTCCGTGTAACGCAGTGTGTATATTTCATAATTAATTTCTTTCAAAATGTTTATATACAAACAACAAACTGTTGATAAATATTTCAATAATAATGCTGTTTGTATTTTTTCATTTCAATTTTTTTTGCTTCATAAAAATATGATGGGTCTGCCCCCTCTCCTTGGATGTGCCTTTGGGTTACTCTTATCTCTGACTTTTCAACAGTAAATGTTAAAAATATTTGCTTTTACGAAACAATAATTGGTAATTTTCCGCTGCACATATCAACGTTAAGTTTATCCCTTCATCCTGATGGCATGATTGTGTATATTGTATATTGCTGTTTTGCTTGCTGTTTTAATTTACTTAGTGTGTTCAAAGACCCTGGAAAAACAAAAACTTGAATATAAAAATACAAACAAATTTGGTCAGATCTTGTGGAAATTTTTCTTTTGTATTCTACTTTATATCATAATTACAAGTTTTTGTTAAGGATATTTTGATGTACTAAATTAGAACAGCAATAATCATGTACCACAGGATCAATGTCAACAAGATCTTGCTATTAGGATCTAGGTATAGACTGGAAAATGTGATATGAAACGTTTACCGTTTTCCAGAATCCAGTATGAATGATAAACTCCAGTTTGTGAGAATTCATACATTTGAATGAGTTTACAATATTTTTAGTGTGTGTAATCTAAAGCAACCACGAATCACATGCCTCATGCCTGTTTGCCTCTTCGTAGAAGGAAAACTATAGTGCAGTCTTTTCATCTGATAATACACCTGTATAAGACTGACTGTCCTACAATTATGCTTAGAAATATAAAAGGTTTTAAGGTAAACTGCATCCACCTATAATTGTAACAATATTATGTAATAATATTTTTTGATACCAAAATTTTTTTAAATCACCCATTTTACCCATTTTTACAAAGTAAAACACCCATTCCATACAAAACAAAAATTGAACTGTAGAAATTTATATCAGGCAGTGGAAATCTTAAAAACTATTTAAATCGTTATTCACAATGCATAATAAGCAGAGGGATATCAGAATTTTAAAATGGCAGTCCAATTGTATTCACAATGCAGTTCTGTATATCCAAGTTTTATTTAGTTTGGTTTCTTTATCTTTAAATTTTTGGTTAATATGTTTATGGGCTTTCTTTTAATGGCAAGAAATTGAATTAGACTAGCTTGTTATAACTTTCGTAGTGATACCCTCTTTCCCTCAAATGTTTTTATAATATTTTGAAAAAAAAAATTGCTTGACCTAAATATTTTAATGATTTTGTACAAAATTGTTACTTAACTGTTTATCAGTTTAAAAAATTTCTATGCAACCATTTACACAACCATTTTACATTGGCTGTAGTGATGTAACAGTTAAAAAATATCAATTCATGAAAACTGTACAAGAAATTCTACCCCTTAAATGATGTGTGGAATAAACTTTTTGGAATAATAGAATGCGTAAAAATAATTTAATTTTAAAATTGCATTTAATGAATTTGCCTAGCATCTGTGTCAGTTACTGAGTTGCAGTAAAATTAATTAATTGCGGATATTTTTAATGCTTTAAATTGTTGGTTCAGCTTTAATTAGTATATTAATAACATTTTTTGTGCTCTTACATGAAGTATAAGTTATAAGTGTGTTCAAGTAAAGTTTTTTTTTGAAACCAATATTTTGGCTGTATAGTAGCTATTTGGTGAGTGATGACATCTAAAGGTACTAGGATATTTGTTTGTGGTGACTGTTCAAGCAGATTTGGCAAAGAAGATGGGTGGTCGACCGGTGCAAGTGGTGTTGGTGAAAGATGACCACACGTTCGAGTTGGATGAGGAGGCGTTGTCGAGCGTTCTTCTTCAGGACCACGTTAAGAACAAAAACATCGTGGTGGTGTCTGTGGCAGGGGCTTTCCGTAAGGGGAAGTCTTTCCTGCTCGACTTCTTTCTTCGCTACATGAACTGCCAAGTAAGCAATTAGCAACATTGTGACCGCAGGCTTGTTATATTTTAACTGCATTTAACAAAATCCACTTATATTCTCTGGAAACAGGAACTCTCATTTTATGCAGACTTAATCGTTCATACATTGAGCTTTAATACACGTTTGCCAGAAAATAGTAACTACCTGTTGGTAGGTTCTCAGTACCTCAGAGCTTTGAAATAGATTACTAGTTTCTTTTCTTAGTTCTCATTTTTTGTACAGATTTTGATGTAACTTTAATGTTCATACATAATTTGTATAGATGTATACAAACAGATCTTCTTACATACTGTTGCAAAATGAAATTTTCTCATGAATTATTTGGAAAGTTAGCAAAAATTGTTTCTTTATGTGTGATTTATGGTGTTGAATGTTATACTGAATATTCTTAGTTGGAATAGTTTTGCTGGCACCATAATGCTAGATGTTTATGATAGCTTAAAAAATCACTTCATTGGAGTTCTATATTAAAAATAATGGTAAATATGTACAGTCGCGGTAGATGCCAAAAAAAATGCTAAAAATCCGAAAACACTTTTATTCTGTGCTCTTTCACTTCCTCTTTTCAAATCAACCGGCGGAGATAAGAAATCCCAACTACTTTCGGAGATATCGAATTTTTTAATTTTCATCACAATACCTGCGTATTCATGCGGAAAAAAATGCTAACAATCCGAAAATACTTTTATTCTATGCTCTTTCACTTCCTCTTTTTAATCAACCGGCGGAGATAAGAAATTCCAAATACTTTATGAGATATCAAATTTTTTAATTTAGCAATACAACGCCCGTTTAACCCTTCGAACGTCGCCATTTTTTATTTTGACGTGTGTTAGTGAATGCGTAATAAATAAAATGGTCGATTAGGTCAGGTCAGTTACATTATAAATACTTTCAAACTAAGCGGACATTAAAAAATAATGTGAATTTAATTTAATGGTTCTTTAGTTTTAAATTATTTATAATGTAACTGACCTGACCTAACAAAACCCGGACAAATGATGAACATTAACAACTCACGTAATTTTTTTTACTTATTACTTGCGCAACAATATCCAAATAAAAAAAATATTACTTTAAAATTAGAAACGTTAAAAACTCACCTAAGTTGGAGGCGGGTACATTTCCTTTGCCACTATAAGGAAATGATGTAGTCGTTCACGGCAGAAGTTGACCGATTAATTAAAACTGGAATTGAACAATTAATGAATAAATAATCACGTATTGGTTCATTTGAATACTGACCAATCACGGAATAAATAATCACCTATTGGTTAATTTTAATACTGGCCAATCACGGAACAGTCACGTGACAGAATTGTCCAATAAGAAACATGATACTCGTAAACAAGAAACCTTATTATCTATGACAAGAAACAATGGCGATCGCCGCATACTACGCAGGTATTGTGATGAAAATTAAAAAATTCGATATCTCCTAAAGTATTTGGAATTTTTACCTCCGCCGGTTGATTTGAAAAGAGGAAGTGAAAGAGCACTGAATAAAAGTATTTTCAGATTTTTATCATTTTTTTTGGCATCTACCGCGACTGTACATATGATGAAATTTAAGAATTCGATATCTCCTAAAGTATTTGGAATTTCTTACCTCCGCCGGTTGATTTGAAAAGAGGAAGTGAAAGGGCACAGAATAAAAGTATTTTCAGATTTTTAGCATTTTTTTTTGGCATCTACCGCGACTGTACATATTTACCAAAATAATAATTGAATTCAAAAACTAACATTGATACACTTAATTGATAGCTGTTTGGAAAATATTTTTAAAACGTTGTAAATTTTTTCTATAAGATGTAATAATATCTGTTTTAATATCTACTTTGGTGAATTAATTTTTTGTTTACATTTTGAAACTGGGGAGTTTGTCAGACCTGAGTACACAATGTCAGATCTTATTCAAGCTTTGTACTTGTGCTAAAAATATTAAGTCATATTAGTATAGTACTACAAATGCCATAAAGATTTTATTCAGTATAAATACTTCGCGAATTATACATTGAAATTATAGTACTTGTAGGGCTATATATTTTTTGTTACATTCTTTCTGAAGTTGGTATGTGATTAAGGAGATTATGCATGACAAAATTATATTTTTATTTTGAGTTATATATCTAAATTTCAGGCATGGCATGGCATATGTATTATCTTCATAAGCTTCTAATATTTACAATCTGGTTACAGTCTATGACCTGGGGGAGTGGGAGGAGGAATAATCATTTCACCAGGGCAAATACTAACACCCGTTAATGTTGACATAAGAAGGTGCCAAAAACTTGGTTCTGTGCTTTGCCGAGCCATTACTGTAATACAGAAGTTGTGCTGCAAGTTGTGATGTTTAAAAATATCGAGATGGCTGGCTATTTTTCTTTTGAATTTTGTTTTTTAGTGGCAGGATGATGGTGAATACAGTATTTTTTAAACAGTATTGATCAAAAATAAAGATTTTATCTATTGAAAACTTACAAATTGTTTTGTGTTTATAAGATTCTGTTGTTTAGTAGCCTTTTTATTTTTTTGTAAATTTGTGGAAATTGTTAAGTAATGGCTTAAATTATTATTTTTTAAGTTAAAAACTAAAAATGAACGACAAGTTATTGTTTCTGTGTGTGTTTTGTTCAGCTTGTTCAACTGTTTCAGTAAGATCATTACTAACAGCACCATGTGTAACACACGCTGTATGCCTGTTGTCACTTGGATTACAGGGGGCACCAAATTGGATTGGCGATGATGATACGCCTCTGGAAGGCTTCTCTTGGCGGGGAGGATCAGAAAGGGACACAACAGGAATCCTCATATGGTCGGAAGTGTTTTTGACAAAACTGCCTTATGGTGAAGAGGTAAGTTTCTTAGGTATTATAAAAATTTTGAAGTAAACATAGGTTTTCAGGATGTTAATATACTTGGGAAAAAATATTAATATATAAACCAAACAAACTACAGTCTTATAATTTGAGCCAAAATTAGAATTAGCTGCAATATCCATCCATGTCATGAGTTTTTATTTTTTTAAATTTTGTCTTCTATATTTGTTTTTAAAATTAGTGTTTCATTCTCAAGTTTTGTTAATACATAATCTACTCCACAGTTTATAAAGCTGGCAATATCTTAACAAATTTTTAGTTAGAAGTTAAAGTGGAGAAATAATAACACATCAAATATCGAACATTGATTTAAAACTTTCCCTCGTTATGTAAATTTGGTTACCTAATTGTAACATGCATACATTTTCATAAGTGTACCTTTTCCTTGGGATTACATTGAAATGTAGTTGATTGAAGTGTAGTTGTAAAAGTTTCTTTTTACCAAAATAGTTGTAATATTTATATTAATAGTACATTTTTTTTACTCATTATATACGTAAGTGAAAACAGAGATAGTTTTCTGTTCTCGTTTCAAGCACTGGCTTTAAGTGAAGTTATTTTTGCTGCAGGTGGCAGTTCTGTTGGTGGACACGCAGGGAGCGTTTGACAGCGAGAGCACGGTGCGCGACTGCGCGACGGTTTTTGCGCTGAGCACCATGGTCAGTTCTGTTCAGATCTACAACCTGCTTCACAACATCCAGGAGGATGATCTACAACACTTGCAGGTGTGTCAGATGTTTCGCCTCTCCTTAGTGCGCTAATTACTATTAAGTAATTTCTTAGAGAAACTTCTAAGATACAAAAATTAGGAAACGTTTTGGAAAGATAAACTTATAATAAAATGATATGTCAATAATACTTCAGAGGGGCACTAAAGAGGGTGAACAAGAATTTATTACCGCCCCTGTGGGCTTACAGATGGGGAGAGGATCATAAGGCTTATAAATGAGAAGTCGAGGTTTGGTTGGCGAGCTATTTGATTTATTCTGATTAAAAATTGATTTTATATTTTATTTTGACAGTGCTTTCATAATTTTTATATGGTTTGCATATTACAAATTTAAGACATTATTAAAAAAGGTGAAAAACAATTGACATTCGGCCCGGACCTCAACAGGGTTACTTATGAAGGTTAACATATAATTACACAAAATTGTTTCATTGCATTGGCTAGCACTTGAAATTATAAATTTACAGTTCTGAAATATGAAATAAAACAATAAAATAAAAAAAATAAAAACGTCTATAAACTGGCACGGGAGGTAGGCAGACTTGATATATGTTGACGGTCAAGCATAGTGAGCCGCAGACGACGAGAAGGGAGTGATATCAAAATGACAAAGGTGTTTCACAGAGTGTTCTGAAACTGCTGGGCCAAAATCTTGATGTGGGATGTTCTAGGACGAACTGGGTTCCAGGGGGGGAGAAAAAAAGCACGCTGAAAAAGAATTGGCCCGGCCGTACACTGGGCTGAATAAAATGGCAGGCAGCAAAGAATTTAAGTAACAAAGAAATTAAAAAAAAACCCAATTATTAAAAAAAAAAAAAGTGCCTTTAATGCACATGACTGGCACACAGAGAAGTTTACAGCTGTTGTTGGCATAATGGCTGCAGTGATTTGGATGACTGGTGACTCTTTGGTTGTAATTGATGTCATTTTGAGTTTTGTGTATGAATAGAGAAGATTTTTTTAACTTATGATTTAAAAATGTTTTATTTAAATTATTTTTTTTTTGTGATCCTATACGTTAGTTTTCTGGAAAAGTATTTTGGGAAAATTTACAACAATACTACAAAAATTTTCTAGTGGATTTTTAATTAATTTATTAATTTATTTACAATTTGTTATATGCACACCAACAAACGTTTATTGAGATTGCAAGGGTGTGCGAGACAAAAAAAAATGTACAAATAGAAATATCAATACAATGCATGAAAAATAAAACATCAGTGATCAAGGACATGAAAAAAATCTTGAACCCTTTAAGAGATGAGTTTTAAAAATAACATAAGTTTTAAAATACTACGTGGATTCATACAAAACTTTTAAAACCACATAATTATTTAAGGTATTTAAAGAGTGCATGTTGAAAATTTTTAAAATTATTGTAATAGGTAACATGAAAATTAATTGTATGTTGGTAATGCCTAAATGAGTATAACTGGAAAAAAATAAATTATTTATCAACTTAATTTACAAGTTGATCAAGTTTATAAAAATTTGTTTTTGGTTTATTATTGGTGCTTTATACTTTCTGAGAAATGTACAAATACATTTCACAACTTTTTTATGCAAACAGAATCAAGTTAAATTATATTTTGTAATTATTTGCCACCTAATGGCCAATTTTGAGAGCTGGGTTGAACCATTGCTACCCTCTTCCAACTAATAAGAACAAAAAAAAAAGTTGTTTAAACAGTACTTGCTTATCTGCAGAGCAGGAATTTCATATTACACGTCAACTCGTCAACTCATCTTGTATGATGTAAATTTATGTTGGTAATTGAAAAAAAGGAAAATTTTCTAAAAAAAAAATGTGGCTATAATTTTTCTCGAAAAATTTCTCACTTGCATCTGTAACCAAACTGAGTAAATTTTTTTTTTATCAAGTTATGGTTGGCCTGTGCCAATATTCGAATTTACAAATATGAATAATAAACTATTTGTATTAGATTCAACCTCAAATACTAACACTTAGAAACAAAGAATATTTGTTTCCGTACAAATAGTTGACATAGAAAATCTTGTGTGTTTCTCGTATACCAACGTTCACTGTTGAGGTTATCTAGTCAACAAAAACATGAACAATAAGCAACATTTTAAACATGCAACAAGTATTCAAAGTTTTTTTCATTACTGCATCGCTAAACAGAAACTAACAAATCACCTGAACAGTTCAAAACACTGCATATTAGTAATTTCAAACTTGAAAACAAAATATTATTTGTATTCATTTCATCACACCAAATATCATGGTCACACGCACCAGAAGTGGGAAAACTAAAGTTAACAACCATGTACTATTACATCATCACAAAACATGGACTCACTATAGCGATGATTTATTACAAAAAACTAAACTTGTTTCAACGGCTTATAAATCGATAGTCACAATTGATCTAACATCATATGACGTAGCAGCTTCTTTGCTGTATGTATCTATGATGAAACAGATGTTGCTACTCAAAAAAATATAAAAAAAATTATAAATAATGGCTTAAGATTCCAAATGATATTAGCAGAAATTGTGTTCATAATATTGATGAACTAAAATTCAATTTACCTGGCTGCATTATCAAAGAAAAATTGTGAATTACCAGGGTTTAAATACTTAAACATGAGCTTATTTAACCACTAATTTAATACAGCATTAAAAAATGATTAATTTTTTTTTTGTGAAATGGCCTGCAGTGGATTTCATGGTATTTTGCAGTTAGTAATATTTTCTGGATCAACATGTAGATTAGCAGGTTCTATAAAATAAGTCAAATAGGAACTGAAATTGAAGATTGATTGGTTAGGTTAAGTTACTTTAGGTAAATATATGTTTACTGCATAATTAAAAACAATTTTACTTTAATAATTTAAAAATTTTACAAACATTTTCCATATAATTACTGTAGCTGACTTACAGTAACCAAACCACCCTTTCTTTTTATATCATTTGTCTAATTTTCCAGAGGTAGTTGCATGATGTGACAAAAAAATTTTAGTGGAATTCTAATTTTCATTTGTATTATTAAAATTCAATATTTTTACTCGCAAATAATTTTATATTCAAATTCAATTTAAAAAAAAAAGATATTCACACAGGTCTAGTTACTGGGTGTCACGGCAGGTGGGTGGTCAGATCACTCATCTCGCTCAAAGATGATCTGGGTTTGATTCTGAGCAGGGTCGCATCCAAATTTTTTTTGTAATTGGGAAATTTGGCAGACGTTGCCTGGAGCAGGTGGGTTTTTTCTGGGCACTGCTTTCTCCTCACCCATGTGTTTCATAAGTGCTCAATTTTCATCTGATTACCCTTCATCGTCTGTATTGACCCCAGTGTGAATGAGACGTCAAGCATGTAGCATCACTTTCTCCATGCTGATTGGAGATTTAAAACAAAACAAAAATGGGTGTGACTTAAGTTTGAAATGTTTAAACTCTTGTTTTTCAGTTGTTTACGGAATATGGCCGGCTGGCACTGGTGGAGGACAGTGAAAGCACGCCGTTTCAGAAGCTGCAGTTTCTGGTCAGGGACTGGAGCTTCCCGTACGAGGCACAGTATGGCTCGAGCGGAGGTGAACGCATACTGAAACGAAGACTGCAGGTAAACAGACATTCGCAGTTGATGTATTGTAGATTATTTAGCAGGGTTGCCACGTGTGTGGAACGCTTGGACAGTCAAGTGTTTGTTGAAAACTGGAAAAATGTCATGGAAATATTATCCTTATGTTCTATACTTGCATGTTGTCGCACTAAAGGTCGGTCTACATGCAATGTTTTGAGCAACAGTTTACCTGCACAGTTAAAACTATACTGACTAAACTGTAACACCTTTGAGCTTCCCCACATGCACACGCATGCATGTTTTACTCTGCTATTAGTACGAGACAGTCATTTAAGAATTGTTAGTTCCATCAGTTTTTACAATCTGTTTCATTAAAACTCAACTGTTGAAATACGTCAGGAAACCACGTTCAAGGTGGTGTAGGTTCTGTCTGCTGAAAAACCCTTTTCCCATGTGAGGTTACTCCGTGAGTTGCAAGGTGAGAGTGTGAAGTTTGGCGCAGTGACACGTATGGATGTCGGTACATACACTCATTTCCTACAATTGGTAACTCCACACGTAGGAAGGCAAAATACTGGAATGAGAAATTTAATTCTGCACATTAGAAGCTGACTGGAAGGAGCTATAAGAACTATGAATTTATGATTATGTCTAAACAATCTCTTAAGTTCATTAATTAATACCTTAAACATGTGTAGCTGTGTAGAGGATTCTGTGAAAGGAATACTTTAAATTGTTTGCAGCACAATGTACGTCTTTTTACCAGTACTTCTTTACTTTAAACTGACCACAAACAAGGGTAATATTTATTAAAGGGTAATATTTAATAATGGTTTAATAAAATCTTATCAGAAACACTTTAGAGCACTGGCGAAAGTCAGCCATATTCACTATCTTTAAAAAAAAAATGTTGTTTATCTGTGCCAACCTCGAACAAAAACTGCTCTTAATGGAACACCAACTTATCTGCACAACATATTGACTTGCCTGTGCAGATATGAGGTTTGAACTATGTATTTTTCTCAGTCTTTCCTCTCTATATTTCGTATTTTTTAAAATTCAATAAAGTTCGTAAAACTTCACAGTTTGCCTGTCCACATGTTACATCTTGCCTGCAACATCTTAAATTTGCTCAAAACTTTGCGTGTGGACTGGCCTAATAATGTATCAACCTTGAAACGGTTCTGTTTGTACCATCCATTATTTTATTTTATGCAACTAAATGTTTACAAAACAGATCACATGAGGCTTTTGTGGAGTTGAAGTGTTTGTTGTACTTGTAGATTTCAGATAAGCAGCATCCGGAACTACAGTCGCTACGCGAGCACATTGTCAAGTGCTTTTCGAACATCTCTTGTTTCCTCATGCCTCATCCAGGCCTGAAGGTAGCAACCAACCCCGAGTTTGATGGCAAACTTTCAGGTAACAAACTGCATATTATGTAGTGTGCTTAAAATTTTATTCAAATATAAGGTACATTAGACAAGCGAGATACTGTTTACTTGTGTATTTTTGTATGCTGTTGCATCATGTTTGAAGAAATTAAATTTTTTAACTTAACTATTTAATTATAACTTTGAATAATACTGTGTTTTTTTGCATAACTGTTGCACAGTTTATGCTGAAGTAAAGTTTGAAAAGTAGGGATGTGATTTTTATGCAAAAAAACTATCTTTAAAATATTTATTTTTAACCCTTATAAATAATTTTGAAGAAACACCATACTTAAATTAGTTGGCCAAATTTTTAACACATTTTTTATTGATTTGCTTACAAATTATTTGTGTAGTATAGTGAAACCTCGCTCGTACGGCCCCCGGTTCGTACGTACACCTCGGTCGTACGGCCCCCGGTTCGTACGTACACCTCGGTCGTACGTACAGATTTTTAGAAACCGTGAAAAATGAGGCAAAAAAGAAAAAAAAAATATATGAAAAGTGTAACAAATACGTTAAAGAATATTAAAATACTGTTGCAACCTGCTGCGTTTATAACAAATACGGGCTACATACACATTGCGTCACAGTAAAAAATTAAAAAAAAAAAGGCTGCAAATTGATGAAAATTTACCGTCAATTATAGCGCGCCTTACGCGCAGAAAGGTCATTGTACTCGGTCAGCTGCTGTTACGGCGCGGCGTAGCCGCCGGCCGGCTCTCTCTCTCTCTCTCTCTCTCTCTTTGTTCGCTGAGCTGCGCATGCGCAGTATAACTCACTCAACGCTCCGCCCAGACTCGTCACTTTCCATCAGCAGACAGCCAATAGAAGCGATCTTAGCGGAAAAAAATATAAGCTCCACCTCCCGTGTACCAGTTTTGTACAGTTCTAATACCAGTTTATTGGTATACGCACCAGTTTTCTTGCTGCCGTACGGTTTCAAGTTAACGTTCATCTCGATGTCTTGATACCAATAATAAATTATTTACGATCCCCAGAAATAAATGGTTAGTTTAAAAATATGCGTCAACTGTACAATACTTTGGAAATTATAAAATACGTATAAAATAGTTACCAAGACTCCGCTCATTTTATCTTGTGAAGTTTATGTCTCGTACCAGTATTTCGGCTAAGTTGCGACATAAATACAGTATCAGAACTTAAGCAGCCACGTAATATTCCCGTTACGTTTATACATTCGTGAGATTAGATTACGTTTTTCCCTCGTGCATTTTAGATTGTCTCCTGCTATAATTACGCGGACTTCTACACGCCTAGGCTTAAATTATTATAAGTTTAGAAATAAAAGCAACTTTTCATGTTATAAAATATAAAATATGTATATTTTGCGTTTTAAAATATTCATTGCCGACTATAAACGTTACGTTTTTCACGATGTTTTTAGGCCTACTAGCTAATCTTACCTACAAAGTACGCACGGTATTTTTTTTATTTGAGGAAATATATAGTTTGTTAATTATTGTTTTATTCATATAAAACATAAAAAATGTAAACACGGGGCTTACGACACTGCCTTCAGTGTCGAGTTTTTTTAATTTTTACGTTTGATTAGCTCAAGTGTTGTTTCTGCACGAATAGGATATAATTTCGATCGAAAATACATCAGCATAATATATAGACACGGCAGATAATTTCCTGTGACAGCAGGACACGGCAACGGCAATGGCAATTCATTTCCCGCTGCAGCTGTGGTAAAAATTGTGGTGGAGGGGGTGGGGGGTAGCCACAAATGGACGTAATTTGGCCTCGCTGGTTCGTACGTACAACTCGGTCGTAAGGACAAATTTTGGAGAACCATGAGTGTACGTAGAATCGAGGTTTCACTGTAGATCCAAAAATGCACTGCCTTGGTTTGATCTCTTGCTTTTGTTTCTGCCAGTAAGTTCTTACCTCTCCTATTTTCACAAATTTCACTCTCCCCTATCATTGTGTATTTACAACAAAATCCTGTTGTGTTCAACACACACATTATTATATTGAAGGCTGTATTTCGATAGTGGTGCAACAACACTTTTGAAGGAACTGGGAAGTATCCATGCGCTCCTGTTCGTTTAAAGTCAATCAAGTCTTGCAACATGCCATGGAATGCAATATTTCTGGTAAAATAACATAACAGCAGCAGAATCCTCACCACTCATTTCACATTAAACATCCTGTATCACAGTATAAACAAAATTTGAGATGTACTGCTGTTGCAATGAAGCCTTCATCTACAGTAATTTGAATCAGTGCGTAAAGTGCTCCATGACGTATGTTTCAGACATCGAACCAGAATTCAAGAAGCAGTTGGAGGTGTTTGTTCCTATGATACTGGCTCCGGAGAACTTGGTGATAAAGGAAATTGCCGGGCAACAAGTCAAAGCCAAGGAACTTGTGCAGTATTTCAAGTCGTACCTTGAAATATACAAAGGAGACGAGCTTCCTGAACCAAAGTCCATGCTGGCGGTTGGTTGACTGTTAAAAATTTTTTTAGCACTTAAGTTTTTTATTATAGTTACAATACATTTCAAAGATAATACATTTTACAGTTGATTGCATACATGTGTATATTATTTGGTTTATAGCAACTGATAGTTTGTAGGAATGAGAAAGTTAGCAGTAGATTTTCAGTAAACCTTGGCTGCTTACATGATTATATTAGCTTAAAATTGAATCACACAAATTAATTTCAATTATGAATGTGATACATGCATTTTGTGAGCATTACAGTGCATCATGTGAATTTTAAGACTAATTTAAATGTGCAGAATACACTGAATCTAGTTTTTTTTTATATATATACATATAAGAGAAACTGAGTGAAGTTTAAATTCTATAAAACCTACGTATTATTACTGTCAGAGATCGAACAGCTGGTTTTGGAATCCATGTTTATAAATAACTCAGGATAAGTACTTTATCGAGCGAGGCATGGTGGAACCTTGGTTCAGTTCTCTGTCCGATCATCCAACTTGGTTTGCCATGGTTTCCTGAAGTCTTTCCAAGGATATGTTGGACTATTGATTCCTTATTATTAGGGTAAAGATTATACAAGAGGCTATATTATTGCAATAACATGGTTAAATTTCAGACTTGCGTCCATCGCAACATCGTGTTTTGACCGTTATTTTTCAAAATTCAGGTATGGCCTAATGTATTACATTGGTAAGATTGGCAGATGTTGTTTCCATTGGCGATCTTAACTCAATTTCACATTTTTTTGAGATATGGCTCTATTACTTTGACAGTGCGATCTGTTGAATTGCATATAAATTAAAAATAACACTGCAAAGCTTGTTAATACAACATAATAACACTGAAATGTAAGTTAATATACCATTTAGCACTGAAATGTAACTAAAAACTTGAACCCAACCAGCAATTTGATAAAATGTAACTCAAATCACAAAAATCTTATTATCATGGTTAATTCATTGAATATAATTTATTTGGCATGATTTTTGTAGTACCTAAATGGAGAGGAAATAAAATTATCATTATATGGTTTTGATCTTGCATCTCTTAAATTAGTAACAATGTTTTTACATTTATGATGACATATATTTAAAATGCAAAAAAATTTTAAATTTATTTTCATGTTTCATACTAGACTGTTCTAGGCATGCTTATTACTAATGATTTTTCTTAATTAGTGCATTAGGTGCCAATGAAAATGAGAATATTTTGGTGAAATAAGTGTTACGAAATATTTACTTGCATATTTGTCGAATAATACACTTTTTTAAAATGAATGAAGACAATATAGAGATAAAATAACACGAATCTCCTATTTTAAAATTAAATCATACTAAAAATAAAACAACAAAATCTTGCCCCTTCTTATTATATAGACCTGAGAGAATTACATTTGTGTTACCTTCTGATTTGCAGGGTCATCGAGAGAAAAACTAAGGGCCCGGGGACAAATACTTTTGTTGGGTCCTTTCATTATTTAATTTACAATTGCCTATGAATTCTATTAACATGAAAATTTTAATTTTCGTCCTATCAAGAGTAAACCCAAGCATTGAAATTAAAAAAAAACTTGGATCTTAATTAACACTCCTGGATATTGGGTACCATGGATTTTGCGCACTCCCCCACTCTCTCGGTTTGGTTTTAGTGTCTTCTGTTTCTCATGACCACACTGTTGATGAAACTTAAGAGCTCAATTAAAAATAATGTATCTATTTTGTAAATTTTATTTTAAAAGCCAGTGCAAAGTGTAACGATGCTCTGTGCGTGGTATGCCGTCAGGCCACAGCCGAAGCCAACAACCTGTCTGCGGTCGCTGCGGCCAAAGAGCTGTACACGGGCCTGATGGAAGGGATCTGTGGCGGCACCAAGCCGTATCTCAACGTCACCATCCTCGAAACGGAGCACCAGCGAACCAAGGACAAGGCGTTGTTCCAATTCCGCAACAAGCGGAAAATGGGTGGCGAGAGCTTCTCGGAGCAGTATCGGGAGAAACTGGAAAAAGTAAGATCATTGACTATTTTTCATTGTTAATTTCAAGCAGAATATTTGTATGTTCTTGAAACTATTAACGCAGTGGAGGAATTTTTATTTAATACAATTTCTTGGACTTGTTTGAATTTTGTTCGTCTGTGCTGTCATAGTTGTGTTGTCCATATTAACTGTTTAGGTTCATCATTGTATTTATCTGTTTTGATATCAGCTGATTTAGGCTTGTTTTCTGTGGGTTTATGGTTCTCCTTTTCTTTTTTCTTTTTTTTTTCTGATTGCGTTTATGAATTTTTCTCATGACAAAACAGTGCAAAACTGCGATGGCTTATATCCAAGAAATTTTATTAAATCAGAATACAGTAGAACCTCGATGATACGTTCCCGTTACATACGTTTTCCCGTGTCATACGCCGATTAATTTTGGTCCCGCCGAAAGTACTATATTTACAATGGTTTACTTTCCCGGATCATACACTTATAAAATCATTAATTTCCCGTTTCATACGTTTTTACGAAGCGGAAATGCCCTAAAACTCACAATTTTTTTTTATATTCCGCCTTATAAACTCCGTTTTAATGCTTTCTTTTTAAAAAAAAACGTTCATTGTTTACCTTTGCCAACGTAAGAAAATAACTTTATCGCGCCATAGATATCGATAGTATCAGGAAGACTGTGCACTTCGCTAGTAGCATCTATGGCCAGCATCAAGCGAGACTAGTAGCGCAAACTAGCAATGATGAAAAGTGTGCAAGCGCTTGACCAAGGAACGGATTTCATATTTTGTGCATTCATTAATCTTTGAACTGAATATACCCGTTTGTTATTGTTTTCTTACGATCGGATTGTATTGTATTTTACGTTTCTCAAGTTAAAATTTTATTGAAAATTGTTCTGTTGCATAAAGTTGTTTGTAAAATGAAACAAACAAGCAAAAATTTGTGATTTTTTTTACAATAGCGTTTTTTTTCTAATTTCTAATTTAGGCTTGGTGACTTTTCCCCCCTTCCAAGAAAGGACTTCATAACATTTTGCAAGGCCACTGTTTCTCATGTCAGCTTTACTTGATTATGGACTGTATTTTACATTTCTGGTGGTTTTATTATATGTATATATAATGATGAATTCATATCTTTCATTAATATAATGCAATTACTTACACACATGTATTTATGTTTAATCTGACATTGTGCTGGTATGCTAGATTGGAAAAAAATTTTATTATTGCCATTCCCTTTTCATACACTTTCCCGCATCATACACCATTTTTGTGCCCTCCGTTGAAAAGTGTATGACAGGGGTTCTACTGTATTTGTAAGAGCCTTTCGTATTTTAGTCCATAATCAGTTTATCACATAAAAAGTATATATTTTACTATTTTATATTCAGCCTGCGAAATATTAGTACAAAATATTTAGCTTAAATTGATTGTAAAACCCTGTTACAAAGATACTGCCTGTAATGTTTTCATGCTTATAACATCATTATGGAAAATCGCTGATCGGTGACACCACTGGAGAGTGGTGGATCACAGAGTGCTAGCCACGGAGCCAAATGACTGAAGGAACGGTGACACGTTGAGAGAGAGATAGCTGCAGGTGGAAGACAGTGTGACCAGCCCCAGTGTTGAGGGAGATGCATCTGCCCGATCTCCCCAGTGGCCACTGCAGTTAGGGGTCGTTTCTGCGAAACACGGGGGACAGAACTTTGGTTGTTAGCTCTGGCACACTCTTAAAAAAAAAAAACTATGATAATTAAATTTAATAACAAAGAAATTTTATTACGATGAATGTCCCCTGAAAATGGGTTTAAAACTCTGTGTCGATGATTAATTGTCGACTGGGTGACAATCAATACGCCGGTGGTAGCATATATTTGATTCGCTGCACTTGGGACTCTTCATGTGTTTTATTTATGCACCTGCGTCACACACACCCTAGTGAGATACTGATGAGGCATAATGGCCTGTGGGAGCAGAGGGAGCACTGACTGGTGTCAAGTCACATAACTTCATTCCCAGCTACTGCCTGTAGATTGACTAAATGAAAGGAGACTAAACTGTGAAAGTTTTTTTACTATACAGTAAATTCTGAAGTATGCACACTATCATACCACACAGTATTGTGGGGTATCAAAAGTATTGAAAGCCCCAATACCTAATGCCCTTGGTTTTCTAGTGCAACCGCCAAATAACTTTATTTTTTTCTGATATATTGTGTAGGAGCTCGAAGATATGTACGTCCAGTTCCAAAACCACAATGAGAGCAAAAACATCTTCAAAGCAGCGAGGACGCCAGCAGTTTTTATCGCAGTTGCTGTGATATTCTACATTATCTCCGGTTTGTTCGGGTTGGTGGGCATGTATTCCCTGGCCAACATTTGCAACTTGGTTATGGGAGTTGCGCTGCTGACACTTATTCTGTGGGCATATGTCAGGTAAGGAGACTTGATTGGCACTTATATATTGTGTTCATTTTGTACTAATTGTACTTGCGTATTTAGTATTTAGTCTGGTGTACATAGTTACAATGGGAAGAGATGAATCTTCCCCCCCCTTTTTTTTTTAAAAAAAAAATCTAATGTGGAATAAGTATCTACCATTTTGGAAAGATAATCTAAAGAGAAAATTAAAAATCAATTGAATAAAAGAAAAACCTGAAATGCATTTAATTTGGGAAGTGCTGTTGTCTTCCTAAACAATAATTATAATTTCAAAGTGAAAAGTTAATACTTAAATTATTTTATTTAAATATAATTTTATTAGTGATGAGTCGAGTCACCCTATTTCAGCATCGAGTCGAGTTCGAGTTAAACAAAGAAATTTATCTTCGAGTCGAGCTCGAGTCGAACTCATAGAAATTTGTCTTCGAGTCGAACTCTAGCCGACGTCATGGAAATTTGTCGAGATGAGTCAAACTTAGCGAGGTTCAAGTGGCAAAATGATGAGCGAAATAAATATGTTAAATATTTCTCAATATAATATATGTAATTAAATATGAAAACTTTGAATTATTGAAGGTTGCCCTACACATTTGATTTTTTGTATTTTTTTTTAATCTTCATACGGATGCTTTAAGTGAAAATGCACATCCAAGTGACGAATCAAACGTGAATTTGATGATGACTGAGTCTTGTAAATTTTTTTCAGCACTTGCATTTAGCTGTCTGATGATCAAATTTTTCAAAAAATTCTCAAATCTCTGCTCTTGATTTCTATGCGTCACTTTGTGACGTCCCAGGCCGTACAACATATCCATTCCACTAATACTAAACCGTTTATTATTAATACGACGCCGGCGACGCAAACTCAAGTGTAAACATAAACTTCAACAGCCTCAATTTTACGTTCGGCCATGGAAAACTGGTTGGAGATTTCAATTATTGTTTATATCGATTCGACAAAGTGGCAACATTCCCTGGCTGTATGATGATTTACGTAGGCCATTGGCCAAGAGTTAAAATGGCGGCTATCTAGTGTTTAGTAGTAAATATTATTTACCTCCAAAGCTGCCCAAATATTAACGTGGTCTTGTTCATGACTGAATCTAGAGAACATTTTTTAATTCCGTTATAGTTAAATAAAGGTATTTTGTTGCAGTTATAAATATTAAGTGCAAATTGAAGGATGGGATACACTGTTTGCGGTTATAAACGATCGAAAATAAATAATCTTCCGACTTCGTTTTGAAGGTTTTCAGTGTTGGATCAGAGGTTTTCCACTAGGTAGGCCTAAATAATACATTTTATTTTATTTTAAAGTGCATGGTTTCGGATAAGTACCTTCACTATTGGAAATTGTGCAACATTATAGTCGAGCCAAAAACTAAACTTTGACGAGACTCGAGGACACGATCTTAATCAACTCGGTTTTCGAGTCGAGTTTAGTTTCGCCGGCTCGACTCGACTCGCTCGATTTTTCGAGTCTCGACCCATCACTAAATTTTATACTAAATTTCCTTAGTTTCAAAAATGTATTTTATAATCTTTGTGGAATTTGAGGGTGGGCATTCTAAAGCATATTCTAAATTTCTAATATCAGATATTTTTTTTATGTAAGTAATTGGATTTAAGTTTGGTTTATCAGCGTACAAAAAATGATAAATTATGAGTTTTGAAAAACAGTCACAATGATCATGGTGAAAATGTGTGAGACTTGATGCAACTTGCAGCACTTCAGCTAAGGAAAAAATTAGCTCTTGATTCAGAAAAGTTTGAAGACCACTGTCTTAGCTAGTGTTTTTCATTCTGCTTATAGTTGTTAACAAATTACAAAGCTAAAGTTTTGTGAAAAATACATTTTTAATATTAAAATTTGCTTGCAAGCTGTTATTCTGTGTTTGAATACAAGGCGTGTGTAAGACTTGGAAATTTTATAAGCACTCCAAAAGTGGAGGAGCAAGAATTGGAAGGCGTGAAATATATTTTAAAAATCACCAGAGCAATATTAATTGTCTTGGTGCAAGATAGCAAAAAATAAATGTTTCTGGTTTTTCTATGCCATAATATTTATTACTTTCCTGCTTGACAAATTATGAAACTACCATTGAATAAAGGAAAATGTATGACATTTATTTTTAAAAAGCCTGTGGTTTCATAGATAGGTACTAAGTATTAGGCGAGAAATACGTACAAGCCTAGACTGGGCTCTATTCATTGGTTGCCAGGATATTAGAAATCGTGATATGCAGTTCATTTTGTATTTGTATTATATACATACTCACACATGAGTGGTGAACCAACCATTCCAACTCAAGTCTTGCAATACATTTAAAATGAACATTTTTTAATCAGTTAAATAGAAGCTGCTGTTGCAACTGATGGATTCATTTAGTACAATGTGTGTTGTTCCACATACATTTATAAGTCTCGTTTGAATTGAGAATTCTGTGAAATACGTATTTGTAAGTTTTTTAGTGTGTGAAATTTTGGGATTAAGTTCAGTTTTCACATGTATTTCCTATTGATAGGGACAATATTACTATACAGTGAATTGCGATAAGACCAAAATAACACTGAAATTCAAATTAATACACCATACAGCACCAGAAGACAAGTTATATCATGGAATTAAGCAGTATTTAATGAAAACATTTTTCAAATCATAAAAAAAGTAATCTTTTAATATTTAAAGTTCAATTAATGTCTTTTCCGGACAAAATATATTAACTAAATGCATAGATCAGAAAAATTAATTAATTAAATTTTATTGTGCATTTCTCATTGAATCTCACTTAAACCACAGATGCATGCCAATTTATTTTCTTTGTTCTGAATGTACCTGTTTTAGACCAAATTATTACTAATTTTTTATCGTAAAAATACAACACATAAAATATACCCCTATTTTGGTGGAGTATTACAGAACAGCTTTTATTAAAATGAAAACAATAACATCAAAATCTTCTGTTTAAAAAAATAAATGAAACCTTAAATAAAACCATAAAATTTTGCCTCTAGCGATGGCATAGTGATAAACAACTACTCTTGCAGACTTGAGTCCTGATTCATCCATCCCGAGTTTTGTGATTCATGGTTTCCACAGTTTTCTTAAATTCTGATCTGTCTCTTGGTGTACAATGACATGAAGTATATTACGAAAACTAAGTAAGAGGTATTTTGATTGTGCATTTATGTATTTTGTTGGAATTTTTGTTTTCTTTTTTAACTGGACGTTGTAAACACTTAATGTGTGTGTATTCATTTTTACTTCTTGCAGTAAGATCACATAATTTTCATTGGCTCCAAACCAATTGGGCTTGGACTTGGTGCTCATCAATGAGTGCACCTGAGCAGCTAATCAGTTATTTTAAAATTTTAATGTTGTACAGCACAAGTGAGGCTCTGTTAAAGCAGTCAAGACAGCTGCTAAAACTGTCACCTGATTTAGATTTGTTTGTTTTGGTGTAGGTTTCTCATTGATCAGGCTGAAATTCATGCATATTTTCAAAGTTGATTGTCTTGGCTTGAAACTTCCCATGTGAATTTTTATAACTTAAAATTCAGTAATTAATTAATTTGCACATTTGCTCAACATTTGTACACACAAATGAAGAAATTGTCATCTTAATCTTAATTTTTTTTATTTTTAAACTTAATAATCATGAGCAAATGCACAGTAAATTTGAAAATTATTTTAACACTAAGAAAATCTGGCATGAATTTTTTTTTCCCTTCTGATTTTACAGTATTGTCATTCATTATCTTACTCGTACAATTTTTCTTTACAGGTACAGTGGTGAAATGAGAGAGATTGGAGCACAGGTTGATGAGTTCGCAAATATTTTATGGGAACATGTAAGTTTTATAAGTATAATCATATATCTACAGTGAATGCTTGATGAAATAAACCTTTTAGAGGGGCATTTTAGTACAGATTTTGCCACATTTTCGCAATGTTACCGCAGTATGTTTGTATAGATTTAAAACCTGCACAAGTTTCAAACACTTTGTAAATCGTTAAAGAAATAAAGTTTTATAACAGTTATCAAAATACTTTTAGTTTTACATATTAAAAAAGAAAATATAAATATGGAAAAGTTTTTTCAATATGAGATACGTATATATGTTACAACTAATGCCTTAGTCACACTATGCACTTATGCAACTGAAACTAATACTTGCACAGCAGTTTTTGG
Organism: Bacillus rossius redtenbacheri; assembly: GCF_032445375.1. Taxonomy (NCBI): domain Eukaryota; kingdom Metazoa; phylum Arthropoda; class Insecta; order Phasmatodea; family Bacillidae; genus Bacillus; species Bacillus rossius. The sequence goes on along the minus strand of NC_086337.1, from coordinate 41,317,021 downwards.
CTGTCTGTCTTACAAATTTTCACCTCCAAGACTTTAAGTTCCTATTTGGCCTAATTTTATATATTATTGGTGTCACAAGATTTCAACTGGATTTATTGTTTATTGTTTGTGCTGATGTGTGAAATCTACCCACTTAATAACTACATAAATTAAATTTTTGCAGAGGAAACACTTTGTATGTAATTTAAAGCATGCCAATAGACCATACAAACCAAATTAATTAAATACACCTTATGGGACTGAAATGCAACTGAAATTAATAATAATAATTATTATTATTTTTAGTTAAAATTAAATCATTATAACTTATTTAACATTAAGTTTGTACCAAAATGTATTACTAACTAGATTGGAAATTTTTTTACTGTTTGTTTGATTTTGCAACTGTTACAAGTAACTTATTTTTAAATTAAAGCATTGGTACATTTTTCAGACACACAAATACTTGTGAATTTACGTTTATTGTTCCGAGTAGTTAGAACTGCTTATTACAAATTGTCATGTTGTAAAAGTGCTTCATGTATCAATCAAAAAGAAACTGGATTAGTGAAATAAGTATAACGGAACATTTAAGTGTCATATTTATTGAATAATAGGCTATCATTATGAATAAACAAAATTAATAAAAAAATATAACACCAAAATCTCTTGTTTTAAAAACAAAACCATAAAATCTCATCTCTACGCATAGGTATTAGTAGATGGCAGCTGGACTTTTATTTACTTACTAGCTGCAGTACCCGGCGTTGCCCGGGCTGAACACAGGGTGAGGGGGACCTTTTTCAAAATCAGATGATGTATGTAATTGTCTTCTTAATTTGAATGTCAAGTGTGCAAAATAATTTATATCACTTTCAGATCCCGACAGACGTTCTGCCAGTGTATAGTTATTTACCTGTATATATCTAAAAATTGGTGGTCTGTATGTAATCTAGACTATATATAACGCACTATAGTAAAAAGCTGAAAAATAAGAGATTACTAATATTGAAAAGATTCCATCATCTAGCTAATGCTTGGCATGCATTGCAATGCCTCATTCAGTTTTGTTTTGTAATATGTTTGAAGTAGTTACACATATACAAATCATCTATCCATCTCGCTATTTATATATATTTATCTCTATCTAAAACGAATAGCACCGATGGTTTCCCGACTCTCGAGCACGCAACGTTGTCATGGAGACGAAGTACCCACTGTTTCCCGGGCTTAAACACCAATCAACATTGATGATCAGTTTATTATTAATTATAAATTATTAAGACCATTAATCGAAATAAAAACTCTCATATATCTCTCAAGATGGAAAAAAATTGCATATAAATGCCAATTTTCATCGAAATTGGTTGGCTCGGTGAAGAGTTCACTGGAAACAAACATCAGGACACTGGATTTATATATATTAAGGGGAATGGAAAGGTACAATATTTTGGGAATCCTGGAATCGAAGATCAAGGATAAAATCTGAACTACTCATCATATTTCTTTGCGGTTTGTTTTGCCAACTAGATAATTTAATTACGGAGGGTTGTGTGTACAGCAGTGGCCACAATAATGCATAGTTTTTTAGAAAAAAAATTAAATAACTTTATGCAGAAATAAAGGGTATTATCCACAAAATTAAAAATTATACCAAAATGTAATTTTTATATTGTGTAATATAATATTATCTAGAACTCTATTATAATCAAAGTGAAAAACACTTGATCGCTGAATTTTAAAGGAATTTTAACCAATTAAAACCTGCCATGCAACATTTAGGTAAGGAAGGACACACTTGTTGAGCAATTACGTAAAATTCTGTATTATAGAGCTCTAGATAATATTGTATTACACCATTCAAAAATTATATTTTGGTATAATCTATAATTTTGTGGCTAATACCCCTTATTTCTGCATAAAGTTATTTAATTTTTTTCTAAAAAACTATGCATTATTGTGGCCACTGCTGTACACACAACCCTCTGTAATTAAATTATCTAGTTGGCAAAACAAACCGCAAAGAAATATGATGAGTAGTTCAGATTTTATCCTTGATATTCGATTCCAGCATTCCCAAGATATTTTACCTTTCCATTCCCCTTAAGATAACAGTGGGTGGAAAGGTCACGAAACTTAAAATGTTTAGTTACAGTGATGTTGGTCGAAGTCTTCGCAAGTATCGGCATTGCTGTGGACGTATAGGGCGCTCTCCTGCGCAGGTGATGCGGCCCACGTACCAGAAGGTCCTGGAGGCTGGCATCCAGCAGGCTGCTCACCAGGCGACCGAGATGGCCATGAACAACGGGACCAACGCGACAGCTTCCACGTCGAGCAACGGGAAGCTGAAGAACACGTGATGCCTCGTGCGGGCTGCCCCCCCGTCCTCCCCCGAGCTTTGTGATAGAGACCTGCCTGCTGCAGCTGACGGCCGATTGTTCATGTTGAACATGTTGTTTTAGAATATTCTGTACAATAATCAAACCACCTAGTGCCTAAACAATAAGAGTACTTTAAAAAAAAAATTCTTCCATTGAAATATTTATTAGACTATCATTAAGAACCAGATAACTTGATTTTTTTTTTGTAGAGTGAGTATTCTTTTATAGGTGTTCCTTTCAGGTTTTCAGGGTGAGTTTTTTCTATTTTTGCTATTATACAAACAAAACCATACTACTAAATAGTTAATTGATGTCTTTTGTGAAACTTGCGTTAATCTTCTTTAGTAAAACAATTTTTTTTAAGGGTTATTTCATCTGTGAGGCTTTTTTTTAGTCTACCTAAGTTATATACTGTTCATTAAATGCTGTAATAAACAAACACCATTTGTAAATTTATTTAAAATTAAGTTAGGATGCTAGGGTAAAAATTTACTTCTTAAGACATTTTTCATTATAGTTTGCAGTGTGCAAGTTACTACGTGTGGATTTAAAATAGTGTGTGGTGAATTTGCAGATATTAAAAATTATGTAGTTATTACCACTCCTTTTACTTGAGGTGTGTAATTTTTGTAACTTATCACGTAGGTTAACTTTTTATATTTAATTATTTGTAAGAAACATACTAACAGATCACTCAGTGTATTTATATTTAGTAGATTGTGTTTAGTGGCATCTTACTGCATTACTTGATTTGAGCTGGCTCTGTCCTCTGCTATATTTAAGTAATGGTTTTCAATGAGTTATATACATCACTGGGGGTTATTTAACATCAGATTTTGAGCTGATGCATGTCTATGTTTATGTGATATTTTATACCAGAATATGATCATAGTTTTAATGTGAAAGCTAATTGTGCTTCTATTGCATTGCAACACAAGCACATTTTACTGAACTGCATAAAAATTATGTCTAATAACCAAACATTTAAATGTGTAAAAATGCTTTGGATGTGTCAGCTCAATTTCTTAAAAAGAATCTAGTGAATGGTTTACCTATTAAGTTTGAGTATTTTAATTACTATAGTGTTGATTCTTTTGATGATTTGATAATTATTTTCATTTTGTTTATCAGGTACAAATTTTTTTTGGCAGTTATTTTCTAACAGCATAAATAAATTAAGAGACCAAGCCCATTCTCAAAATTATTTGTAAATTTTTTAGGTTTGCAACTTAAAAGTATTGTGGAATTGATGACTGTACCAACTGGTTTATAGTTATGAATATGCTAACTTTGCTGGGTGCTCAAATCATTGGTGCCCACAAGCACTTTAAAGTTTTGGGCATATCATAGAAATATTTTATTTTTGTATGTTAAAAAGTGTCTGTATTCTCATTGAGTGAGTATCCACCTTGTTAACTTACAGATTTTGTTAAATATATTTTATAATTATTAAATCAGTTGTAAAAATATTGTTACATTTACAGATTTACAAAAAGTGAATCATTTTGGGTTAGTAACATCATTGTGAATGTTGAGAAGCTTTAAACTACTTGCAATTGTTGATTTCCTGCACTATTTTGAGGTCGTGGGTTGTGCCATAATGTTGTGCGATTCTACACTTGCCATTCTGGTTGATGTTAATGTTTTCCTATATGCTAATGCCCTGAAATATTTTAAATGTTGAATTATGATGTTAAGCTTAAGCTGCAAAGGCAAGAAGTTGAGTATATACAGATTGGTACTTGCAGACACACAAACAGTGGGAAAATACATTTACACCAATCCCTTACTTAGCACGACTAATGCATTCCTAAAAATGTTATCCGAAATTGCGTATTCTGAAGCACTGGTCTCCATAAATAGTAAAGCTAATTTACTTAATGTGTTCCAAAATGTGTAGGGAAATATTCTTCACGTAATTCAAATGCGCAGAATAACTCTCAATGATACTTTGTATGACAAATTTTATGTTCTAGAGAAATTATGAGATTGCCTAAACATCCTGAGTTATTTAACCTTTAAAAGTCTCTACAAATTATTCTTTTATTAAACTGTTAGGGTGCACTGTCAGATCTCTATCATAGTTTCCCATTCTATGGATACTTTTCAGGGGGCTCATTTAATGTGGGGTGTATTTAGTGTGGAATCACCTTTTAAGAGCATAGGACAACTATGAAATTTGTGCAGAGAAATTATGGAACTATAAATTATGGGGGAGATGTATAGATAAAGGTGTAATGCAAGGCCCTCGGGTGTGTTTAAGAATCTGTACGGGGCTTTTAATGTCTAAAAACATGAGTTATTTCACTTTTCTAACAATACAGTTTAAAAAAAAAATATATAGAAATAGATATACCCATTGTCCTTGGCACATTCTGGAATTTTGTTTTTGTAAACGGACACTACTTGAATATATTGAGCAGTTTTCAAATCACATGGTTTCTTCTGAAGCTCTGCACATACTATGTGTGCACAGTTAGGTTAATTGGTAGATTTACTTTTTGGTTTTACATACATAATGGCATAGAAACTACACTGTTTGTTGATTGGAAGAGTATCAATATTGCAAATTGGTTTCCTATTGGCAGAGTAATTAGTAAAGACAATCCAACTGTTTGTATGTCTATTAATATCAGGTACTTCTTGATAATTGCAGTTAAGAGAATTAGTAGGTGATGCATCATCTTCTGATTAATAATTATGAATGCAAGTAAAAAAGTATAGGAAAAAGAAACTACAAGAAAGATTTTTTTTTTTCCAGCTACATGGAATCCTGCATTTTGAGGAGAAAAGGCACTTGTTTATCAGTATCACCACCTTGTTGATAGATTTGACAACTATTTTGATGGTGAACATACATCAGCTGAAAAAAAATATTTTATATGAATTCTAAACACATTTAATTTCAAAATGGATGCTCAATCAAGTGTATAGGTAAAATCTACATAGATGTTGTGCTTTTTCTACAAACTTTTTTTTTAAATTCTGTTAATACATATATTTAATTGATCTTAACATTGCAAAGTAATTTATTTTAAGGATACAATGTCAGTCATGTATTTTAATATTTGCAGTATTTTTAAAGCATGTATTTTTGTGTTTACATTTTTGTGCAGTGTTACTAGGCACCTTACCATATTTTATGCATAAGTTACTATTGAAAACATGTTGATTTTATATTATGTTTAAACACTGTTTTGACATGCTGGTAAGAAATTTATAATTGCATGTTCAAACACCTGTTTTAAGGTTAGAATGTATGAGTTATGTTTATGAAAGGGATTATTTGCTCTGTATTTATGCAGCTATAAAAGTATAATTTTTTCACAATAAGGGTAGCCCTCGAATATGAGTCACACTATATATCTATCTACAGTAGAATGAATATAAGTCTTTGTTCCTTGTCTCAGCTTATTTGGTGCGTAAGAAATGTGGCACTGGTGTTGGGCCTCAGTCCTCTTTTTATTTTGTCTGCTTTCTGTGCTGCTTTATTACTGTAGTAGGTAGTGAGGCAACTGCATTTAAGCACCCACTTGTCTCCATCTCACCCCTACTGCAAGATGTTATTATTATTCCTGAAAATTAATGGTATTTGTATCCCAAATAACAGCCCTTTGCCTAGCATTTTGATCCATGTGAGTTTAATATTTATAATCATCCAGTTGGGCTGGATGTATCAGAATTACAGGAATTTTTAACACAGTAAAACATGTGGAAGTGTGTATGAACTATTGTTTATGATTGTCTTTTCAAGAAACCTTTTCAGTCATATTAAATAAGTTACACATAGGTTCATTATTTTCTGCTTACTACTTGAATTCAGAAATGTTTTGAAGTATTTAACATAAAGATATGAAGAGTTTATTGTAATTTGCAGAACATGATACAAATTTTCTAGTTATATTTAAAGATGGCTAAAATAATATAAATTGATAAAACCAAAAAAAAATAGTTCGTACACACACATTTTACCTTACTGAGATAAAAAACTCCTGTTATTCTGATACATCCAGCCCAACTGGATGATTATAAATACTAAATCCACATGGATAAAAATGCTAGGCAAAGGGCTGTTATTTGGTATACTAATACCATTCATTTTGAGGAATAATTACTACTTGCTAAAGTGGTGAGATGGAGACAATTGGATGAAAGAATGAAATTGTCTCACTACCTCCTACATTCATCAGAACTAAAGACTTATACTCAACACTGGGGGCCATATTTCGTAAGCACCACTAAGTTGAGACACTGAACAAAGCCTTAACTTTATATTCTATTGTAAATAGAAACAGTGTGACTAATAATTGTTATCCAGCCTTATTTGAAAAATATATATGTTCATAGTTGCAAATAATCACTTATTCATTCTAATTTTAAAACAAGTGTAACAACATGGAATAATCATTATCTTATCAACCTGTACAAAACATTGTTTAAACATAATTCAAACACTACATATCTTGAATTGTAACTTAAGTTATATAATTTGACAAATATCAACTATGTGGCATATAAAGTTTGTTATTGAGAGAAAATAGTTAACTATATCATATGCTGTATTATCTGGGTTGGTAAATAAAACAATATTTTTATACTAGTTTCCAAGTATTTTATTTAATTAAAAAAAGACCCATTTTGGAATAAAATGCGAGTACAAGTACAGTCAATCTTCATTAATATAAACCTGAAGGGACCATATTTTAGCACTTTGTAATAACAAGGGTTTGTATTAACCAAACTATTGGGATATCATAACAAAAAAAATTGATTGAACTTTGAATGCCTATATTTACAATTATAAAGAAAATTATACACACCGTTGGTAGTATAAACTGGCTTCACTACATGCATGACAATATGTAAACACTGAAGAAAACAAACACAATGCAACATTTACAGAATAAATCATAATACAAACTTAAATAAACTTGCATTCATGACACATTTTCAATTCAAACATTTGGTTTGAAAAAAAGCATCAATTCTGGTTTGCACTATCTTTTTCTTATAGGCATTGTTTACCACATTTAACTTTGGTCGTATCTACTGCTGCCGACTCCCTACACACAGTTCTGCCAACAAGATTGTTGCGATCCTTAAACCGTTGTAGCCAACCATTGCTGAACTTGAAGTCTGAAATTCCTAACCTCAATGCTAGGTAGTCTGTCTTCTTCTGAATCATAGCTCCAGAAATTGGCAAGTTTGCTGCACGCATTTCTTAAAACCACTACAACAATGTAGCTTCCATTTCATGATGTTTTGGGCCTTGCATTCTTTTTCTTGTTGATAATCTGCACGAACTCGCAAAAGCCGATTTAATCTTTTCACGATTATTTAATATTGTCGACGACGACGATTGTGGGATGTTAAATTCTCTCGCAATTTCAGTTTTCGTTCTCTCTCCATTGTCTACTTTGATAATTTTAACTTTAACTTGCATTGTAAGTTCGTTGCGTTTACGTTTCGCAGTCATATTACAAAACAACAAACACTCAAAATTGAGGTTAAGATACACGTGTGTGAAGAATGGAAAATATCAGAACTTTTTTCCATAGATTATTTAAACTTCTACGTATGTACACTTCCGACGACTAATATTAATAAGGTATAGAGTTCTTTCCTTTTCGTTTTCCGTTTACAAGATGGCATCTTTTCTAGTTTAGTTACTAACATCGCCACTAGAGTTGAACTTTTCATCTTGTTTTTCGACCATTTTGCGCTGTAGGATACATACATGTATCTTTGGAGAAACGTTTGTTTACATGACGGTTATGAAGACGGTTTACTTTAGACTTCGGCGGTGAAATTCGTATTAACCGTTTACTTATACACGTTAAGAGCTACTTGAGGGATCAAAACAACTTCGTAATTCATATTAACCGTATTTCGTATTAAAAGTACTGAATAACATAGGAAATCATACTTTATTTTCTGGGACTGTGAAAGTACTTCGCATAAACGGGAATTTTGTACTAAGCGGATTCGTATTAATGAGGTTTGACTGTAATGAAGAGTGATTTAGAAATGGTATTTTCTCTCTGAATGGCAGATACTATGTAATTTATCTTACTTAAAAATAAGATAAGAGGACAAGTGAAGAGCAATACCATTATTTCCCATCATCTCTGTGACTAGCCCAAGTTAATTATCACCCAGTATATAAGACATAAATGTCTTGACATCCATGAGGTATATACCCACTGGCAATACTGGCAATGCAGGCAACATTCTACAGTGCAAATCTCCCCTTGATATTATATATGCAAACAACATTGAAGGTGAGTACTTTAATTATCTAGAGTCTTACCAAACACATGATATCTCATGCCAGTCGGATATAGAGATAGTGAAACCACCACATCGGAACAAATGGTGACTCGTCAGATATTTTCTAATTACCAGAAACACCACCACCTCCAAATTATGAAATATCTCAAGACAGCCAATTATTTATATCCACCATTAGGAGAAACTAAATATCAAACTCTCCCTATAAAAAATAAAGAATAGCAAGGCTCTCTTAAATATGCTAGTCAAACCTCATTAATACGCATCCGCTTAGTACGAAATTCCCATGTATGCGATGTACTTTCACAGTCTCCGGAAAATAAAGTATGATTTCCTATGTTATTCAGTACTTTAAATACGAAATACGGTTAATATGAATTACGAAGTTGTTTTGATCCCTCAAGTAGCTGTTAACGTGTATAAGTAAACGGTTAATACGAATTTCACCGCCGAAGTCTAAAGTAAATCGTCTTCATAACCGTCATGTAAACAAACGTTTCTCCAAAGATACATGTATGTATCCTACAGCGCAAAATGGTCAAAAAACAAGATGAAAAATTCAACTCTAGTGACGATGTTAGTAACTAAACTATAAAAGATGCCATGTTGTAAACGGAAAACAAAAAGGAAAAACTCTGTGTCTTATTAATATTCTTCGTCGGAAATGTACATACGTAGAAGTTTAAACAATCTATGGACAAAAGTTCTGATATTTTCCATTGTTCACGCACGTGTATCTTAACCTCAATTTTGAGTGTTAGTTGTTTTGTAATATGACTGCGAAACGTAAACGCAACGAACTTACATTGCAAGTTAAAGTTAAAATTATCGAAGAAGTAGACAATGGAGAGAGAAAGAAAATTGAAATTGCGAGAGAATTTAACATCCCGCAATTGTCGTCGTCGACAATACTAAAAAATCGTGAAAAGATTGAATCGGCTTTTGCGAGTTCGTGCAGATTATCAACAAGAAAAAGGATGAGAGGCCAAAAACATCAAGAAATGGAAGCTACCTTGTTGCAGTGGTTTTAAAAAATGTGTGCAGCAAACTTGCCACTTTCTGGACCTATGATTCAGAAGAAGGCAGACTACCTAGCATTGAGGTTAGGAATTTCAGACTTCAAGTTCAGCAATGGTTGGCTACAATGGTTTAAGGATCGCAACAATCTTGTTGGCAAAACTATGTGTAGGGAGTCGGCAGCAGTAGATACGACCAAAGTTAAATGTGGTAAACAATGCCTATAAGAAAAAGATAGTGCAAACCAGAATTGATGTTTTTTTTTTTAAACCAAATGTTAGAATAGAAAATGTGTCATGAATGCAAGTTTTTTGAAGTTTGTATTCTGATTTATTCTGTAAGTGTTGCATTGTGTTTGTTTTATTCAGTGTTTACATATTGTCATGCATGAGTGAAGCCAGCCAACGGTGTGTATAATTTTCTTTATAATTGTTAATATAGGCATTTAAAGTTCAATCAATTTTTTTTGTCATGATATCCCAATACACTAGAGTCCCGATATAGCGAGGTGTCACGGTTCCAGGTTTGATCCTCGCTATAACCGTGTCCTCGCTATAACCGAATTGAACAAATTTTGGCCCCCAAAAAATAAAAATTAACCAAAAATAGCATAAAAATTGTGTTTAAACCTGTATAATTGGAAAATAACAGGTTATATTAACGAAATCTTAATTTCTGTGAGCAGACGGATGCGATCACCTATTGCGTCAAAATAACCAGAATACCCTACCACACCACGTAAGTATAGCATCTCAGCCCGCGGCTGACACAGCATTGTCCTGCTATCTATTGTCGACGCGGGCTGTCTGCTGGCGGCCATGTTGGTTCGGAATGTTGCTAACAGGTGGTGCTAGTGTAGCGTGACAATTTAATTCCTTACAAAAAAGCAGGAGTGCGGCTGCGGCAACGCACGTACGCCTCAAACGAAATAGTTGCTGGAAAACTATATTTTTTTCATTTAAAGAAACCTGTCAACTTTTTTAGGAAATAAATTTGGGATTAAACTCAAACCATCACCACCTCTTTCCCGGACAGATACCCCAACAACTGACCTAAACAAAAGTTACAAGAAAACTGTCCTAGCGATTCGGAAATAAATACGGTAGTGCCTACTAGAGGTGTAAAAGTAACGAAAAAATGTGTACCCGTATGTATTCGTTACTATAACAATTAGTACTCGTTACTATCGTTACGTTACTCGTTACTTCTGATACTGCATAACATGCTATGTTATGTTGCAGCAACAAATCCAGTCGTATTGCGTACGCGTACAGTATGACGTCGCGTAAATAATAATAAATAGAATATAAACAATTAAAAATATTTGATAATTAATAGTTTTTGTTAACCAAGAAAATTAAATCTCATCTGAGCAGCTTTTTAATATTATCTCTTTTAAGATAACAACAAAAAAAACGTGAAAATATGTGATTATAAAAACATACATATTTGTAAAAAATACTTTCTTACGTTGTTTCTGTTCCAATCTCAAACTTTGTCTACACACGGCACAGATAACTAACGGAAGTTTGATAAAAGAAAGAAAGGATGGGATTCTATTTTTAAAGCCACGCACTTAGGTGGCGACTGCAAGGCTGAAGAATGTGACAGGCGTCAACGGCAAGATGTCTAGTGGCGAGCGAGAGGGGTGGAGATAAAGCAGACAAATAACAAAAGCGCGCTTCAAGCGATCACGCCGTAAATTCCTCAAAAATACCTTGTTATAGCAGTGTTCTCGCTATTACCGTGCTCGCTATAACAAGATTCTACTGTAGTTTGGTTAATACAAACCCTCGTTATTACAAGTGCTAAAATTATGGTCCCTTCAGGTTTGTAATAATGAGGTTTGACTGTATTCTGCTTTGGTAAGTACAGAGGAATAAGGAAAGGAACAGCACGGGCATGAACTGTCGAACGAAGCAACAGATCACTGACTCGCACCCTGCACTTTAACAGTCTCATTTATCTTCTCATCCAATGAAACAACTAAGATCCCCTTGATGAACTGATCAGCCATATGTAAATTATACAACCAAAATAATCTACCTATGTATAACAAATATCCGCAAAGCCGATTCCTTACGAACCATGGGAACTCGTAATCCTGAAGGTCACATCGACACAGTTACTGGACTTCGCACAATTTCTCCAAGAAATAAATGCACACAGAAACAGACACTGCCTTGGAATGAACGGGCCATTATCACGACTTAGAACTTACGGGCTCCTCATCTGCATCCTGCTATTGATTCTCCAAAACATCAAGAAGTGTCCATGCTAACAGAACCAACTACATTTTCATCCCCAAGTACTCAAGACAGTGACTGGCATGATCTCAAAGCAGGAATCCACTTATCCAAATCAACGCCCACTTCTTTACACCAACAAATCTTCATCTTACAAAAATCCACTCCAAATAACCAGATTCCTATTTCAATTTTCTTGCATATCTCATGTGTATGGGTATCAGCAGGCTTGTTCGGAGTAGTATTTTCTTCCCACAAGATTTAACTGACAATCCTAATGAGATACTCACTGTAGCCAGCCATAGTAGGAAAAAAAAGGCTGTTCAATGAAGTACACACTTCTTAAAACATACTACAAAAACAAACATTGTGAACACAAACAAACAAGGTAATCAAAACATAAAATCAAAATCTTATGAACAGTTCATTCACCGTATTGCGATAGAAGACAGCATCAGCCTACGCCAATTATCTGGTACTGGAATGACTGCACATACGAATACTCATTAAATTAGCCAACATTGAAACAAAAATTGAATAAGACCTTCCACCACTACGACCCTGTGCAAAGCAACTAGACAGAAAATTACAATCTTGAAAACTTAAAATTGTTGGAAAAATTCTTCGACACGAATAAAATAACACAGCCAAATACCAAGCAGATTTCATCAAATTTCAATTTTCTTTTGCTCAAATAATCAACGGATTCATCATAGAGGACCCACAAACAAGGAATATCCATGCTTACCAGTCAACTCTGAGACCATTTGCAACCCACTCTAATGTGTCGCGAACGAGATTGTACAGTTCCCTTCGGCAGTCTGAGTTCTTTTCGAAACACCGTTGATAGACAACACCAATGTAGGGATGAATAAAAACTTGTAGGACTGACATGAAACACGCAGACAATGAAATCATACATGCATACCTGCCAACTTTTTAGTTTGGTCATCAAGAAAACTTTTAAATTGGGAAAATGTATCGTAAATCAAATGCGGAAATTTTTTACATGCTTTATGTGCAATTATTCTCTATTTTTCTATTCCATTTGGTTTCTGCTAATTTACTAATGACATGAAGGGCATATCTATGGCCTAGAATGAAAACCTCATACAGTCAATATTGTAAATGTACTGGGAAACTAAACCTATCCAGAATGTGCCAATTTACACAGCATGCATATGAAAAGCAAAATGATCAAGTACAAAACAAAAGCAATAGTATTCACTAAACAAGATTACTTAAAGGCATACCTTGCTATAAGTATCACATGTTTGTTACATATTTCAGTTATCTCCTGATTATCATCCTTGATGCAATTTTAAGACTTAGAATGTGCAGTAGTTGCCTTCTTTGCTTTACCTAATAAATCTGAGGTAAATCTTTGTTCATAACAAACACAATTCCTTGATTTCAACACAGAAATAGACTGCAAAGTTTTAGATGACATGGAGGACCTAAATTGGGTTCTGTTTATTTTACCAAACTGAAAATGCGCTCACATTCTGAATTACTGTGGGGGATTGACAGAATTGATAGCATTTGACAGTCTGTTATACTTCAGGAAGCCATCTACTCCACGAACTCTTGATAATTCAGCCCACTTGCCATCAACAGTGCCTGCTTTCGTCACTTCCAACCCCGTGTGTGCAGTACTGGTGAAAAAGCTATCAATCTTCTTATTTTCTTCCTAAGAAAGCACGTTTTTCCTATGCTTAGGACACTTAACGTGTGTAGTTATGTCGGACCTACCTCCATGAGCAATACTAAAATCACACTGGCACACTGTGCAAAACACAAAAGTTTCTCCTTTTTGCGATTTCAGAATACACGAGAATTCGTTGTTATACGCAGTACGGTAAGTCTGAATATATTTCTTGTTGGCTAGCTTACTCATGGTTCCCATCACGTAAATACAAACGAGAACAAAAAAACGGTTGCGCAGCAATACATTGGAACTACGAACAATAGTCAGCCATTTTGGACATAATATAAAGAACAAGGAACAGACCAAGGAGGTAGGGCTGACGTCACAATTGTGGTCCGTTCCTCCGTTTAAGGAAGCACTTTTTCGTTGTGTTAAGTGGAAAACAAACATAGACCAGTCCAAACCATTTACAAATAACTAACTATCTCTTGTTTTGTTTTCATTCCGCCTTCCGTCGGTGCGTCGGTAACATGGCCGGTACAGTAAAAGTTGGCAGGTATACATGGCCGGTACAGTGAACGGTAATAAACCACCATGCAAAAATAAATCCGTAAGATATTAAAGACGTCCGTAAAACAGTAAAATAGTATTAAAATCCGTAAAACTTACGGACAATCCGTAAAAGTTGGCAGGTATGTACATGCATTCACGTTCATCACTACCAACTCCTCGTCCTGGAAATGGTTCGAGACTGTCAAACGAGGATCCTGAAGCATGATATTAACACACAAAAGTACTGGAATCATCTCAACCACCCAACGTTCTCACAACTAACAGTATTTACCTAAACATAACAATGCTCTTTAAAAACGTAAACAATATTCTTAAAGAAATAAGCCAAAATAGTCTCCTCTGGCTTTTAAAATACATGTACATCCAACCAATTTCTACGCAGGAAATGAAATCACATAGCTACGTTATTTGCCATCAACAGCATATCATATTCTGAAAACGTTTAAGGTGCATCATGCCAAAAGGATGAATAAAGGAGACCACCTACAGACAATCCCTACTTACACCTCAAGAAAGTCCATGCTGGAAAATATTCCTCTGAAGAACAAGACCAAGCTCTGAAAGGCACTAAAGGAGGCTCCAAAATAGGACAGTCTTATGAAGGTGAAAAAGATTTCGAAGAAATATCCACGAAACCATCACTTCAAACTTATTCACCAGATTGCAAATGGTAATTCACGGTACTTTTCGAGTGATGTGATGGGCTGACTTGGATTTCTCTACCTCTCAAGCTCCTATCCTAATTCCTTATTGAAATATAGGTTTCTGGACTGGTCCTGACAGTTGGAAAGACAACATCATCTTCAGCTCAAACTTATTTGCCTTGTTTGCAGCTGCTCACGGCTTTGTCATTTCAATCATTAAACTTGTAACACAAATTGAGCATTCTGTTGAATGGTTCACATCCTACTACACACATTACACTTAAGGCGGAGTAAACAGGGTAGTCTCGCTGCCCCATTTTGCTCCCCGCGCACGTGGCATTTTACAACTCAAGGCCACCACAAACAAGGTCACAAAAAAAAAAATAGAATCTTAAAGAGAGGGCCACTACAGCAAATGCATATGTATACATGGTTCAGAAAACATGGCAAGAGATTGAATACCGTCTAGACATCACCAGAGCCAAAACTGGTGCGCATTTCGAAATGTACTAAGCAAAGTCTAAAACTTTAAACTAATCTGAACATACACATATGCATGTGCATATCCTTTAAATATGTTTTTACAATAGCAATTTATAATCCCAGCAATCATTCTCAATGATCTTGTACAGTGCAAATCAAGTATCAATTTTTTTAAAGTGCATATTAGTCAAAAAATTACACCCATTACGTTAAGAGGTAGAATAATTTTCTTATTTACAGGAAACATTGTAACAAATCACTCTCGTGCCTGGCTAAGACGATGATCGTTCCTTGCACATACCTAAACACTTGAAAATTTTTTCCATCTGCAGTTATGGGATATTTTTGATTATTATTAACAGTTCAGAAAGCTTTTAAAGGTTGAATTTAAATAAAAGTGTTTGAAATGGAGTCTGAAATTTATTATTCTTACAATGTAAATTTACGTGTCCTTTATACAAGCTGTCCGACAGAAGAAAGAATATTCACTCACTTTCGCTGACTGCTACTCACAGTTCTGTGCCTTCATGTGCCAGTCCATTTTGATTTCGTTGTCTAGGTATGAAGAAACACGGGACTAAATCCTTGTGGACCAATGGGCCATCTGGGCCTGCACCACACGTCTGGAGCCTAAAAATTATAGTTAAAAAAAAAAGTTATAATACATTATCTGCCTCTATTCCCTCATTAGATTATTTATTCCTTTCAGCACAGAACTTTTAACGACTGATTTGACAAAGTAAAAAAAAAAAAAAATTACAAATGGGACTTCCTCCGAAAAAGCTGCCTTCCTATTGGCAAAGATCATTCTTACAACTACCTAGTATTTTGTGATTCAGAGAGCTCTCCCATGGTACTGGCGAACATGTCTCTCTCTCTAACACTGGATGTGATAAATAGCATTCTTTATTTCGGTACCTCAGCATCGTGCATCTTTCTTTCTTTCACAGAAACCAGTCCCTCATGTTTTTGAAACGTCCCAACAACACAATTTAACAATTACAATATTTACTCTCAAATAAGTCGCCTCTTCCTATGGGTCGCTCCCTTAATTTGGGGCCAAAAAATCTATCTTCTTCACAGTAAGAGTCCCCTCGAATATCAGTCGCGCCATAAATCTGCCTCCAGCAGAATACAACTGAAGTCTTTATTTATTTATTTATTTATTTTCTTAGCACCCAATAGACTCAGTTGATGAGCAGTGGCTCTCTGAATATAGGGATAGTCAACATGGTTACAAAATTTATGAAATACATGTAGGTTATGATTACATACACTATTTCTAACAGTCCATGTCTCAGCTTATTGCCACGTAAGATACACTGTATCCTTCCCCCTCCGTCCTAGCCTAAGCACTATCTAACAAAAATATAAAGGAAATGTGTTTCCCTTCCTCTCCATATATTATTTTTTTTACCTGTCGCCTTCCCCAAGAGAGAAAAGACCTCTATTCTTCACAGCAGTTTTTTCATATATGAAATGTTGCAGTAGAAAGCGTAGGAAATCTCACGCAAAAACAATGATAGAAAGATAGAAATGTGATGTTTGAATTCGTGCCAGTTCACGGACATTTAAGGGCCACACACATACGCACGAACGTACATACTCCCTTCCCCTCTTTCTCACTCTTCTTCTTTCTCTGGCTGGTTTATTTTTAGATTCCCCCTCTTGCCTAGCACCCCAACAGCCCGGCGGCAGGCGGCAGACATGGCTTAGCGGCGCATTTCATGATGCTTACACACACTGCTGAGATATTTTAATTAAACAATTTATATTTACTCGTGACATATTTACCAAAACCAAACACAGGCTAGTTATTTAAGCACATAATCAACCACAACAGTGCAATGTTAATTTTTTTTAATACTCCAAATGGAAAATTTGCATATGGTGCACAGTACATTTTGCCAAACAAAAAATCTGCATAAAACCTGTGACTCATATGCGGGTAAATAAGGTACGTAAAAACTATAATCATAAAAAGGACATTTAAATGAAATAAAATATTGAAAATTACTCTTTCATAAATAGTAACCTAGCCAACATTGTAATACTCAGTTAAAACATAGTTAAAAAACTTTTCAAACTAAAAATAATTAAATATAATTACTTACAAGAAGATTAATGACATAAGTATGGAAAACTAGGTCAATATGACCTTGAGGCAATATAATTAGCTGATATCCTGCCTTATGAAAAATATTGTCTTAAAAATGCTTTGCCAAGCTGTAGAGGGCAGGGGTCTTGCAATGTCACAACAAACAGTTTAAGATTATTTAACCTTTAAAACTTTGACAAAGAACTTCTATATTAATTATTTAATAACTTTGTGCCTATACTTAGTAATGAAATGCTATGCCCAAGGCCTATTATGTCATAAATGGGGCCTGCAAATTCGTTTAAGGTTGTTCTCAAAATGTATTTAGACGTATCATTAATATACACTGATTTTAACAGGAGCAATATCTTGATTCAACTCACTTGAACTGTTTGAAAACAAAAATTATTTTAATTAACATATTCTTATGGAAAAAAATATTTGAACAGTGTAATTTTGATAAGTGCTCTCTTTTACTACAAAAACAGAAAGTCTGTATATGTGAACAATAGGAAAAAAAAGGACAAAAAAAAAAAAAACTGACTCCATATTTTGGCAGATAGCCTAAAAGGTTAAAAGAATACATATCTCTCGAAATAAAAAGGGCATTGTTATTTGCCTCCTCACTTTTCTGTTAGTTTAAATTCAACTTACCAGTCCACCCAATTTGTGACTTCTTCCTGTGGGGTAACCTCAAGGAAAAGGTTTCCCAACATCGTCCTCACACCTTGGAAGAAGTGAAGATGAAAATTCAGGAGGAAACCACCGTTACATTCCTTGAAATATGCCGAAAAGCCATAGAAATGTTACGAAATCACCATCAATGTATTGCTGCGGATAGCCACCATCTTCCAGATGTAATCTTTAGAACTTGATAAAAAAATATGGGGATGTATACTGATTCCAATTAAATAAACTTAATTTGTTCAAGTTGCTCTTTTTTTTTAATAGCCTTTCAAAACCGATAGACACCTTTTGCCCCACCCTGTACAGTTAGCAAAAGCCATCAATGCTGACAAAAGAATCCAAGTCATTTATGGCACTCTGATGTCGCACAAGTATGCATCACAAAACTTGTAAATAAAATGTGTGTTCTGTAATATATTGAACAATTAATCACAGTGAGTTCTAATGACTCAGCCCTAAAAACCTGGTTATTATCATGAAAACATTTTTTTTACAACAGTAACATACTTAGCATCATTATCTTTTGTTTGGTTCTTCAAGTCTTTTAACTTCTGTTTAGCCGTCACATTGTGGGGGTCCAGGCTCAGTATTCTGGACAGGGACTCTTGAGCCTCATCGTAAATTTTCAGCTCCATCAAGGCGACCGCCCTGCGGTACAAAGACTTGATGTTGTTCGGTTCTATGGCCAGCGCCTTGTCGCACAGCTCGACCACGTGTTGGTACTTCTGGCAGTGCAGCTTGCAGGAGGCTACGTTGTTGTACAACACGACACGCATGCTCCTCACGTGCTCCGGCTCCTCGACGGTCAGGCTCTCGTCGTCTGGGATGGGGTCGATGGACAGCAGGAGCTTGAACGCCTTGCTGAACCTCCGGAACGCATCGGACACTCGCCTCAGCTTGTACAACTCCACGCCTCGCTCCTTGTGGCGCACCATCGTCTGGAACTTCTTGTCAGAGTCCCAGTCGCACACGAGCTCTTCATTCTTGACGCACTCCAGGCGAATGGAGCAAGTGACGCCGGAGGACATCTGCTCTGGGTAAAACCTGGCGTTGCACCTCTCGGAGGGAAACATGGTCGTCACGCACCTCTCCAAAGCCAGGTCTATGTCCGTGTCGCTTTCGCCGATCACCAAGATGCCGTTAAAATCATTTCTGAAGTACACCGAGTTCTCGAATACACTTTCTTCCTCTGCGTTTACATCGGAAATGGTGACCTTGCACTCGGAACATTCCCTCGGCTTGTCACTCGACTCTTGACCACGAACCAGTACATCTTTCACAAATGTACCATCAGGAGAACTGTAGCATTCATAAATATCTACTTCCATTGCTAAAGCCTATAAGAATAATATCACTGTTTATCAGTTGAGCACGAAGTAGAATGTCATATGTATGTATTGTACTTACAAATGTGGTTACAAATACACACTTGCTGCAGATGCTGTGCAGACCCAGATGTTTCTGTAAAAACAAAAAAAAATTATGTTCTTGTTATAAACCAATGTACTTACTTAAATTTTTTAAGTAGGCATATTGTGTCTATAAATAATCTACTGTAGCTAAAAAAAAATGTCTTTCTACATAGACTATTTCAAAAAACTTCAAACAAGAATGGTTACAACCAAGCATATTTATTGCGAAACCCTGACTTACTTAATCACTAATCCTCCAGAACTATAAGACCTACAGACTATAAATCTGGCACGTATATTCCTTTTGCTAAGGTAGACATCCACTAAGAAAGGATTTCATGAAAATCAGCTTCCAAGGGCAGTTGTTATAGATCAGAAACATGCAAAATTGATGTTATTTTGTCAATAAGCTGAAGAAGAAAAAACCCATCAACTAAAAAAAATTGAAATCTAAGAGAGAGAGGTTGAATTTAAATTAAAACTGCTGATTTGACATGGACCGCTCCCTAATATTTAATGTACTACTTTTAAAACTCCACAACTATATATATTGTTGCGAACAAAAAATTTACAAGGTTATTGAAGTCAAATTTTAAGACTTCACTGTCAGGACTCTGGGCTGGCGCAGTGCGTTGCTGGCATGCAGATTGTAGTTTGTTTTTGTTTGGCCGCATGCCTTAGTAGAGGGGATTGTCTGCTCAGCTGTCATGGTTAGTTGTATGCAAATTTAGTTCCAACAACCATGAATTGTTCAGGTAGGTGGTGCGCAGGGATTCAAGCAAGAGTTTGAGAGAGGTCGGGGCTAACTCGAGAGGAGGCTATGCTTCTCACTTGAGGGAACGAGTTTCCTTCGCGATGTAACGTTTAAGACTCACTACGTTGGAAAGCCTTATTTTCTCGGTAAATATTTACTTGGGCGGTATTTCCGAAAAAAAAAAAAATGTTAAAAATCCGAAAATACCTTTATTTTATGCTCTTCAACTTCCTCTTTTCATTAAAATCGGCGGAGATTAGAAATTCCAAATACTTTAGGAGATATCGAATTTTTAAATTTCTTCATATGTAGTTGAGCGGTATTTGCAAAAAAAAAATGTTAAAAATCCGAAAATACCTTTATTATATGCTCTTCAAATTCCTCTTTTCATTAAAAGCGGTGGAGATTAGAAATTTCAAATACTTTAGGAGATATCAAATTTTTAAATTTCAGCACACAACCAGCGCATTCCTGTGGCGTGCGTGCACCATTGTTTCTTGTTTACGTACGAGTATCTATTTTTTTTATTGGATAATGATGTCACGTGATTGTTCGTGATAGGCCAGAATTCAAATGAACTAATACGTGATTATTTAGTTCAATTATTGTTTAAAACTGTGTTTAATTACCGCCTCCAACTTAGGTGAGTTTTTAACGTTTCTAATTTTAAAGTCTTATTTGTTATTTTGATATTGTTGCGCAAGTAATAAGTAACAAAAAAATTTACGTGAGTTGTTACTGTACATCCTTTGTTATGGGTTTGTTAGGTAAGGTCAGTTACATTATAAATAATTTAAAACTAAAGAATAATTAAAATTAATTCACATTATTTTTAATATCACCTTAGTTTGAAAGTATTTATAATGTAACTGACCTGACCTAATCGACCATTTTAGTTTACTGTTCACCCTCTGTCCGGGTTTGTTTGGTCAGGTCAGTTACATTACAAATATTTTAAAACTAAACAGCCATTAAAATTAATTCACAAAATAATTTTTAATGTCGGCTTAGTTTGAAAGTATTAATAATGTAACTGACCTGACCTAATCAACCATTTTATTAATTACGCATTCACGATTCACGTATTCACGAACACACGGCAAAATAACAAAAATGGCGCCGCTCAAATGGTTCCACAGGTCTTGTATTGCAAAATTAAAAAATTCGATATCTCCTAAAGTATTTGGAATTTCTTATCTCCGCCGCTTTTAATGAAAAGAGGAAGTTGAAGAGCATATGATAAAGGTATTTTCGGATTTTTAACATTTATTTTCGGAAATACAGCTCAACTACATATGATGAAATTTAAAAATTCAATATCTCCTAAAGTATTTGGAATTTCTTACCTCCGCCAATTTTAATGAAAAGAGGAAGTTGAAGAGCATAAAATAAAGGTATTTTCGGATTTTTAACAGTTTTTTTCGGAAATACCGCCCAAGTAAATATTTACCATTTTATCTCGTTCTAAGAGAAATTTTTTTAATAAGTAATTTTTTATTATTAAGATACCTACCTACATGTGATTTATGTGACAAATTACATTTAAGATAAAAAAAATGTACTTATTTATGTTAAAGATATCTATATTTGAAACTAGAATACCCATACAAAAAACTAAGCTAAGACTAAAAAGTTAGAGACGGTTATTTTAATGTCTCAGTTTTAAGTATACTACTTAGAAGTTGATCTCAGGTTGACCAAATTTTAACTGTAAGCTACCTCATTTTCATTTTTAAAATCTACTTTTTTTGTTTCAGATATTTCAGAAGTGAGGTTTTAATTTTTAGTTTATTATTGCTCGAAACTGAAGCAGTATGATTATAGGAATGTCAATCCTACATGGCATATAACAATAAATTATTATAACTATGCTTTATGTGGTTGTGATGTATTTGCAACAACCCCCTGTTATAGCAAACAGTCCCCTGCAAACATTTCCCAGAAAAATGCTAATATCTAAAAAAGTAGCTAACAATTCCATGGGCTTTTTGATGCTCATAATTAAACTGTTACAGTACTTTTCTAGTCCTTACTTAGTAGGATTTTTTAAATAGGAATAATATTAATATAGGTAACTCAACAAATATGTACGGGCCAAAAACGTTTTTACCGAGCATCGCCGATAGAATACGATACAATAGGTAATGTACGTCCAATATCATGTTCTAAACTAAAATAGTTAGGGTTGCAGTATATGATACGATAGGTACTACTCAAAATTTAGTTTCACCTAGAAATGTATTTTGTGCAAAAACAAGCATGCAAATGTTTCCCACCCAAAACTCTCATATTACCATGCTTGCTCTGTAAGAATTATCGAGCGGTAATGACTTCAGTGCTGCCACATTGGTGACATCATCAATATTGGTATGGTATAGACTTGATCTAGACTATCCTGATAGTGCAAAGCCACATGTATCTATTTATACCATTTTATTTTTAATGATCTTAACCCATAATTGGCCTGGTTTTCATTTTCACTCCTCACTATTGAGTTTTTTTATAATTCAGCCTAAATTAAAAAAAAAAACACATTTGCAGTTTAATCAAGCAGTACTCAACACAAATTTGCAGGTTAATCTTGCAATACTCCAACACCCCATTTGTAGTTAAACACACAATAATAAAATACCCATTTGTAGTTATTCAAGCAGTAATAAATAACGCCTCTTTGCAGAATAATCAAGCAGTACCTAATATTATTTCCAATTTTTTTTTCCTTCTTCAGAAAAGTCCGCTATTTCAGTAGAAAATTTCTTTCCCGGGTTCAGGACTGTGTTATGAGGTCCCTTCGCCTCTAAACTGAGGAAGTTAATGGTAAAACACCTCATAATCACCCTGCGTTTGACATCGTGAGCCGGTATTTCTTCCCACATATTTTACATTTAAATTAGCACGTATTTACATTCTTCTCCACACTACATTATTCCAAATAAACAAAAATCTCTTTACACTCAGTGGTAAATAATATAATTATTATAGTCAAATCTGCTAATATAATACAAATATAAAGTACGTAACTTACCTACTACAATAAAACAGTCAAAATTAAACATCATAGAATGAACCAGCCATAATGGAGCGCTGTATGCACGTAACCAACGACCTAGAGATATATAGACTGCTAGTGGGAGGCCATCTTTGATTCCAATTGAATTTGACAGAATGGTGGGCAAACAGTGCTTTGTTAGCAGACGACATACGTTGACAGCAATAATACGGGATGAATTTGTAAAATTACGTGATGAATGAACAGATGATGTGTTGAATTGATTGAATTTAATTTCAAAATATAATTTTTGAAGTGTATTTTCTTTCTCTAGGTCGTTGCACGTAACGAATTGTGGTTTGTGGTCAACAAGAAGCGATTATTCATTAGAACTGTAAAAACAAAAGTGTCATGGCGCACGTGTTTAAAACAATATTTAGTTTGCTAATTTATACGTTATATGTTCTAAGCTGAGTCCATATTTAATTTTATATGCGATCTCTTTAATATCATTACAAAATATTCTGCAGGCTTTTAACATGCCTAAATAGAAAATTTGACTAACCTTTTAACACTGTGGGAACAATAAAGTGTATTTAATTTTAAGGTTTATTTATTTCTGTAGTAATTAAATAACAGTCACATTTTAAAACACTTTCTATACTTATTCAATAAAATCCTTGTAAAGGCAAATAGTAAAATTTTCAAAGGGATCTGAAATTTATTTACTTCATGTTTTTGGCTATAAAATCTAACCTTCACAATTCTCCTCGTTCTCGTACAATCTTTGCTTCCGTCTAATTTAAATTAATAGGAGGTGGGAAATAATTGTCGTGTGAAAATAATCGTAAACCAACGAGGACAAGTAATTTCAGCTAAGTTTGCATTAATTAAAATTTTATTTATATTCTAAATTATTAAGTTTTAAATAAAACCAGTAATGGATTTGCCATCATACATAAGTCCGTTTGACAGCTGGGCACCATACATAATTTCATTACTTATTGTGATAATAACTTGTGTAAGGTAATTATTTACATAATTTATTTTCTTAAAAAAATGTTATTAGGGCAAAATTAGTGTTATCTAGTAGAGTTGTTATTATTATTATTATTATTAAAACTTAAGATTTTATATGCTTATTTTATTTTGATTTAGTTTTGCATTGCACAGTTATGCAGATAAGCTTAGGGCAGCAGGATACCAACTTAGTGCTCATAAGTTTGTAATTGGACCCACGACCCTCATACGATACAATGATTAGCAAAATTTGAAAGTTAGTGTTTTTAATTGCATTTCCACATTATATCATTTTTAAATGCAAACTTTATGTACAGGTCTATAGACTGTTAAAGCTTTCCTTCTGATATTAAAAAATTTTGTCAGGTTAAACTTTCACACAGATAGGCTTATAGCATTTTATGTTTTTGAATTAAGTCACTAAGAACTTCACTTTGAGATTAAAATACAGTTTTATGATTTGTGGCAAGGAAAAAAAAAAGGGGGGGGGGGGGTGGCAAGGGAGTACTAAGGAAAAAAAAGGGGGGGGGGAGGCAAGGGAAAGGGAGGTGCTACTCCCCTTTTGGATGTGGTTCAAGGATCAAGGAGTTAAATAGAAAATTGTAGGTAATCAAAATTCACAAAAACTATTTTTCAATAATTTTTTTTAAAGAAATTATGTTTTTCCACTTGTTATTGTTTTTTATTCATGGCACAATGGTCACATGAAAGAGTATGAATTCCGAAAAATTCCATCCTCCCCCTTCCGTTTTGAGGTGGATACACCCCTTGATTTAAGGTGTTATGCAACTTGCATAACATGAGAATAATGCCTCAGCAATCATGGCTACCAAGTACTCATTTAAGGAAAGAATTCATAATGATTGGTAACAGTTTTTATGAAGATCTGATAGTTGGTACTGATAAGTTACAATATCAGTTTCACTGTAATTCCAACAGCAGAATTTTCATGTGAAGCCATTACAGACAAAAAATGAATAAAATGCTTGAAACTTCAGATTAAATTTATACATTTTTGTGGCTTTTGGTAGACATCACTTCACACCTTAAACACTGAGGTAGATATAAGCTAATTGTAATTACTAAATAAATCATTTTCTTTTTCAGCAAATAAAATTTGAATTGCTTATGCAATAATTTACAATTAGTTTATTAACTCAAGAACATAAACTGCTGTAAATACTAAAATAAGTGCACATAATTGCACTAATAACTCTACTGAATTAATATTCAAGGACTGTGTAAAAAATTTTCTGTGCTAGATGTTTAAAGTTACACTGTGCTGCAGACCAGCGGTTTCCAATTTTTTCGGCCAGGGAGAACCCTATGATCGACTTTTCTTTTGGCGGAATCTCAACTCCTTCAAAGAAAATAATTTGTCAATTGTGCCTGATATATATGACATTCGTTCTGACTCGCGGAACCCCTGTGACCCTACCCCAGGGACTCCAGGGTTCCGCGGTACACACAAAACTGTATTTCATATTTCTTTGTTGCAAACAAGGCACTACATGGGTGGGCCAGAATGTCCCAGCAACAACAGAATCGACGGCAAAATTGTTATTGTTACCGGTGCTACAAGTGGTCTTGGTTTACACACTGCAACAGAACTTGCTAAAAGAGGTAAGTAGTTTTTGTTTGGTTGATAGAGTTCACGACTAATGCAAAGGACCTATCTAGTTGAATGTTTTTTTAACAGTTGTGATGACTAGAGAATATGGAAACTGTTAATACAATATTTAAATGATAAGAATGAGAAAATGTTTGGATCTTAATAAAAACTTTTATACGAACACACACATAAACATATAGATTCATTATTAGTTTCAGGCTAAAATTTGGATTGGTAGCTTGAGCTACAGATTTCTGTAGGTATTTTTCTGTACCTAATAATGGTTTTATTAATATATTTGCTTCTAGTCTACTAATTATTCTTACTAAGTTATTTTTCCTTGTTCATATTTATTTTACTGAATATATTTTACACATTTATAGAAATACATTTTTTATAGATACAGCATTTTATTTGCATATTACATAGTTATTAATGGTTAGTAAAAATAATTTCAACAGGGAATTTTATTTTTAAGGTTTTAGTAATTTAGTTCTTACTTGATAACAATGGGTGCGTGTACTTATGTATGCGCGTGAGAAGTTATACTTCTTTGCCATCATTAAAAAATAGTTTTTAATTGCATGCAAATAATTAATTACAATAAAATAATAAAACGGCTGGAAAAAGATAGTCAACACAGTCAATAAAGTTCAGATTAAATTTGAAAAATTAAATAAATAAAATTTAGAGAATAATAAATATATATGACATAATTTGTACTAAATATTATAATATTCTTAATTTTAAAGATTTATTATTGATTATTTAATATTTTAAAAGAATATAAATAATTTTAATAATAAATTCAAAAATTTAAATTAAGTTCATTCATTTTTTAAATATTTATTATTTTCTTAATTTAATATTCACTTTTCATTTTTATCAAAAAGTTTTCATTAAATTTGTTCATTTATTTTTATAAATATTATTTATTCAATTTTATAATAAATATTAACATTTAATATTTTAATTTGATGTTCGATTTTAATTTTTATCACAAATTTTTTATTAAATTTTTATTAAATTTATTTTTTATTTTGTAAATATTAAATAACCAATAATAAATATTTAACATTAATAATTTAATAATACTTAGTATTAATTATATTAAATAATATTATTTTAATTTATATAAATAAAAAAAATATGGATAGTTAACCTCAATTATATTGGAGCACTTAAAAATGTATAAAGGCACAATTTTTTTTACTAATATTTACGAATCGTACATAATATTAATCAAAATATTCAATTTAAATCACTACTGAATATAACTTATTAGCACATATATAATTTGCACTTGTATGAAACTAAAACACGTGTTGTGATTGTAGAAACTAGAAACATGTGGATAAATATTATAAATATGAAAACAGTGATCAGAGGTGACGAGCGTGCCAACATGAGCGACTAATAGAGGTTCTATTTCTATTTTGTTGGTAGCTTTTTTTCGAGACTTAATGAGCGATTTAGCGCGCAGCTTCAACCTGTTAATTTTTTTCATAACGCACCTAAAGAAGTATAACTTCAACAATTAAAAATATTTGAGATGTCAGGCACAGGATCATTGGTTCATCTTATTGAAGTTTTTCTCGTGACCAATTAATTACTGTAGTTCGATCCTTGCATGTTAGAAGAGATACCTATGATTATGAAAAGCCTTTTGATGAATGTGTTATACTAATATGTACTTGGTTGATGAATTTATAGGTATAATTTGCTAGTAATATCTAAGGTGCTATTTTTATTTTGTTTTCAATTTAAAGCCATGTTTTTTCTTAATAAAATTTTTTGTTCAGTCACAGTAGTTAGAAGTGCTTGATAACATAAAAAAAAGCCACTGAGAAGTTGACAAGCGTTTAGATCACTGTAAAATTTAAGTATTTCTGTTTCATTTAAGGGGGCACGGTGGTGCTAGCCTGCCGAGATCTTGCTAAAGGTATAAAGGCGTGTGAAGACATCTCGCAGCAGACACCTCGTGCTGCAGTGAGCGCCATCCACCTCGACACATCATCTCTCCAGTCCGTCCGCAAGTTCTCTCAGTCCGTGGGTGAGACACACATGCTGCTCTCGAATCTCACAATCCTGACACTGTGTGAAGTGTTCAAATAAAATGTTTGTTTTAATAGTAATTGTTTCTGTCTGCTGCTGCCAGATTCAGGAGTGTACGCAAGGTTCAATTATTTCTATGGGAGGTGGGGCAGAACCACTACTTTGCATGCTGTTTGCTTTCAAATTCTTTCCTTTTAGGATTTGTTTTTAGGTTTTTTGGGGGAGGGAGGAATGTATCCTCCATCCCCTATCTCCCCCTTTACATCCCCCTCCCCCTTTCCAAGCCAGATTTGAGGAAAGTTCTACAAATGTGATGTATTTTTACACACTTTTGTGTGGACGCAATCAATTACAGAATTAATTATCTAACAGTCTCTCTCCAGGATTTTTGAACATGGTAGTGAAGTAACTGAACAGATGCACACTAGGAAAAGTGTATCAAATGACAGAAAAATCTTTTAGATAAACAAGGTCCTCTGTAATTAATTATGATTTTTGAAGGGGAGGGAAGATGGGAGAAAGAACTTACAAATTTGTTTTTTTTTTGTACAGAATTTAGTCATGTCGACATCCTGATAAATAATGCCGGTATTGCGTTCCACCCACCTGAGAAAACAGAGGATGGAATTGAAATGCATTTGGCAACTAACTATCTTGGTATGTATAACATGATTTATGTGATTATAAATATGTATTGCAATTATAAATTATCACTATTCTTTTTTTTTTCTTCCTAAAATGTGCAGTATGAAATGAAAGATAAAATACATAATTATATTTGCATAACATTTGTATTGTTTGTTAAGTGTTGATTACAGTGTGTCTGCATGTACTTATGCAATGTATGTGTTATTTCACCATTTTTTTGATTGTTGTTTAGTGGAAAGTCACAGAACCTACACAATATTAATTAAAATTTAGCATACTGAATTTTGCTATCTTCACTGTGTTTTTATATGCTTACTACTCCTTATATTTAATTGTCTGGTTTCAGAAGTCTAAGCCATTAAATTCCACAGACAATGTGTTTAATTTCCGGTGCCAATAGTTGTGTGTACACTAACTGACTACCGTGGAAAACATTTGTGCACGTCTGCAATTTTCCTTTTTATTCATCGTCACTATTATTATTATTATTATTATTATTATTATTATTATTATTATTATTATTATGTTTAAGTTAAGTGATACTGTATAACATTGTTGAGGTTGTGTACTTGTGCACTGTACACTGAGCTGTGTACTGACGAAACCCACATAACAGTAAAAAAAAAAATAAACAAACACAACACGCAACGTAAGTAAAACCTACATAAAACACAACAGTTATAAAATCTGTAATTTCATAGGTCACTTCCTTTTGACTCATCTGTTGCTGCCGAAACTAAAAGCAGCTCCCAATGCCCGCGTGATCAACGTTTCGGCACATGCGCACTACGGTGGCAGCGTGCAGATAGACAACCTAAACCTGGACGGAGGCTACTCATCCGGAAGAGCGTTCAGCCAAAGCAAGCTTGCTATGGTTTTGATGGCTCGCCACATGGCCCACAGCGTGTTGGCGGGTATGTTACGCAGTGCTTGCTTTACTTTTTTTTTTTTTACTGTTGGCAGCTGAAACATGATGAAATTTTCTTCCCGAACCATGCTGGTCAGTCGAAGATGTGTGATGTTCAAGCGTCAGGGTTGGAGGGTATGCCAAAAGCAGAAACTGCCAGACTGAAAAATGTTATGTTTAAGCAGTGAACAGCAGCAGCGTAAATTGATAGTGATACCAGGTGATCACACACTGTCTTAAGGCTCTGACTCAAACACCACAACGGTTATTTAATTTACTGTCATTGCTCTCATTTGACAGCTTTCCCTGTTTATTAATCATGGTAGCGCTCTTGCATATTAAGTTTTGTCTCAAATTTTCTCAAGATATAATTACTTAAGATTATCAAACAGCAATAAAAATCCACTCAACTGTAAATAATTATGATCACTTGTGTGAACTATTACAGCTTAAAGGTATGTTTAGTAAATATCTGGTGAGAATCCATTAATTAATCGTAATGACAAGAGAGATAAAAAAACCAACATGGAATGTAAGACTCAGCCTTAAGTTACTATAAAGCTTTCAAACAGGTCATACACAGAAGATTCCATTTAAACCGGTCAACACCACAGTTGATCAGCAGCTCAACTGAACTGAATAGGCTAGCGGCTAAAAACACATCGTGAAAGGTCCGTGAGTCATCATCTCAAACTCGTGATGGCTGGTTCAAATATGGCCCATTAAGTTGCAATCTACTGTCAAGAGCATATCCAGAATTTCATTTTGTTAAATTTTCTTTCAAATCCTTTCCTTTTGTTGGTGAGGATGATAGATTTTTTTTTTAGGACTTCAGGGGAAACTGGGGCTATATCCCCTCCCCTGTGTACATCCCTGCCCACAATTTTGTTGAATGTATTTAGTGGTATGTGATTATATGAAATGTAAATCATTTCCTTCCTTGACAGACACCATTATTCTCAAAGACGACACTGCTGAAGAGCAATCCACAAAGAGAATACGTACTGACCTGCAAATGGTGTCCCCAAATGGCTTGCATCTGATCTGTCACCCCGGCTCGGACATCAGAAAAAAAGGAACACAGTGTCCAATTTAAGTTTTGACAAATTTTTTTTTTTACATGCATACATTTATAGGCGATAAAGGCTAAATTCAATTCATTATTTGTAAGATTTCAATCTCAGTTTCGAAAGTTATTGAAATCAACTGACGGTAACTCTAAATGACATATAACTGGGTTGTTAGGGAAATAATCAGCCGTAGCCTTCAATAAGTAGGGACAAGATTATTCGGTGAATTGCGATAAAACCGAAAAATACAAAAAAAAAAAGTCAAGACACAGCATAACAGAAAAATGCAAGTTAATACACAATATTGCTCCAAAATGCAAGTTATATCATGGAATTAAGTAGCATTTAACCAAATCTTAATTTAAATCATAAAAAAGAAATTTTAATATTTGAAAAACAAGGAATATCTTTATTTCCAGACAAAAATTTTTACTAAAGTGCATGGATCAGAATAATTAATTTAATTTGTTTTACCGTGCACTTCTCATTAATCACTTTTAAACCCCATATGCTTGTTAATTTATTTTTATTGTTATGAATGAATCTGTTTGAGAACAATTTAGTACAAATTATTTTATCGCAAAATTGCCGTATAGAAATGTTCCCACTATTTATAAAAATAAAAACAATAACACTGAAATTGTCTGTTTAAGAAACAAAATTGGACTAAAAATAAACCATAAAATCTTGTCTGTAACAATAAGAAAACATCCCAGCATTTGCCTGGAGAGAGATGTACGAAACCCACGGCAAACCGAGACCAGAGAGGCCAGACTCGGATTCTAGCCTGGGTTCTCCGGAAGGCGAGTCCAGCGCTGTGCAACGCCGCAGGTACCAACGTGACGTTCAACGTCGTGGATCCCGGGATCGTGCGCGGGACCAAGCACATGCGCCTCTCGCCGCTCAGCTCCTCCATCATGGTGCAGATGGCGATGATGCCGTGGCTGTGGCTGTTCATGAAGTCCTGCTCCCAGGGCGCGCAGACCATCATCTACCTCGCCGTTGCCCGGGAGCTCGCGAGAACCTCCGGGACGTACTACAGGTACACGTTTCGGAACCACGTTAACAGAGCCACCTGGATGGGCGCGCCAGCTTTAAAAAGCACGAGGTGCTAAAGGGTGACACTTCTTTACCTGCATGTGCTAGGCACCGAACTGGTGTGCACTTTTTTTTTGTCGATAACACCCCTATGTGGTAAGCTTAGAAGTAACTCTTATTATTTTATGGTGGAATGTTGAAGATACTGCTATACTACTAACAATACTGTGTACCAAATTATTAATTCCTTAAAACTTCAGTGAAAACACCTGTTTTTAGCCTTTTCCATCATACAAAAAAAATACACGTACTAAACAAAATAATTACACAAAGTGTAGTTGCTATTAAATGCTTTTCTCAATCTGACACCTTGATGGAACTGTGAGTGGTTTTTTAATGGTGTGTTAAAACCTGGAGTCATTAAAAATTGTAGCTGATGTTCAAGAGGGTTCTTCTGTATAGGCTCAAGGTCACTTTAAAAAGTAATTGTAGTAAAATGTGATCAAGCTGCGAAATTTCACAAGCCAAGATGTTTGGCATGGACATGGCAGCTATACAGAGGGTCATTTAAATAATAAATTTACCTAAATTAAAGATTGTTTTAATATTGAGGTAATTAGAACAGCTAGATTAAAACTAAAATTCTTGGATTCTAATACTTAATATTAATACTATAATGCTACAATTATTGCATCAAAGAATTTCTCCAATAACCTAAAGTTTAAACAGATGGTTATTAAAAATAAAATAACATCTGCCGGAAACCGTAAAGCACTTTTGAACATTCAGATGTCTTTAGGTGGGTAACTTAGTCTTTGCTTCGCAGCAAAAATTATAAAATAGAAATATGTAAAATGTTTCTACTAAAATATTAAGACAATTTAAAAATAAGACAAGATGGTTTTTTTTAACTTTTACATTTAACCATTTTTTTCTTGTGTGTTTGTGTGTTGCAGCGACTGCGCCCAAAGAGAACCGTCAGAGCTGGCCAGAGATAGTTCACTGGCACTTCAGCTATACGAAAAATCCTGCAGTTTGGTCGGCATTGAGTGCCCGCAGGAAAGTCTGTAGAAATAGACAATAGCTCAACAGATATATTTATATCACAGTATGCTGAATGAAAGTAAAATAATATAGAAATCAGAGTAAAGATTGATGGTTTTAAATCACAGTATGCTGAATGAAAGTAAAATAATATAGAAATCAGAGTAAAGATTGATGGTTTTAAATGCAGTGACAGTAGATATGTGATTTTAATAGAAAAGTGTCAGATAAACATGTGACAATGCTGCTTCATACAGAATGTTTTCTGATTCGACAAACTTTATTTTTAAACCAAAATTGTATCAGTTATAAATAGAGGCAAGATAATATGGCGAATAGCGATAAAACCAAAATACAAGCACAATTAAGTCGATACACTGCCAAACATCAAAATGGCAGTCAGTAACACTGCATACCACCGAAATGCAGCAAAATTCACCTAAATTACTTCATTATTGCAACTAAAAAATATACAATTTATTTCGTAAAACCTTAGTTTTGGTTTTTATTTAATAACCTAAAATGTTATGTATAAAGTAAAAACATTTTATATCCATCTATGTTGCCATACAGGCATGAGTAAAGACCTATAGAGAAACATCACACGAAAATGTACATGTATGAGTTTGAGCTTTTAACATTACATACAGATTTTTTGATTATTGAATTTTATAGTTGCAGATTTTTGTTTAACTTACTGTCAGCAATATATGAAGTAGTACTGTTTAATGTACATGAAATGTTGAAGCAGTTGATCAATGTTTTACTTATCATTACATAAGTTTTAATTTTTAATGATAATAAAGACAAAATCCACTATATTTAATCACAAAATTTGCTTTTTTATAACACCATAATATCTTGGCTGTAGTTATAAATGACTTAATGTTAACATTTTTATTTTATTTATATGGTATGGTTAAAGCCCCACAGGCGTATTGTATAACCTGTTGACAGATTGAGACATTCTAGCTGGTTTATTTATTCTGTTGGGGGCACTGTTCTTCCAATCTATGAATAGCTGTCTCTGGATTATAAGAGAGGGTTTGTAGGGATGGATGAAGAGTGGAAAGGGGGGAGAGATGGACAGGTTGTTTGTGATGTGAGATCTTGAAGCTTAGATTTTATGAATGGTGGGAACGGTGAACACAGTAAGTTTAGTGGTTTACTTTTTAGGAGAAAATTAGACAATGTTTTGACACGGAAGTGAAATAATTTAATAGTTAGTATTGAAGTTAAGTTTAGTTTGTAAGTGCAGAAACTAGTCTAGGGCTGATTTAACAAGATTAATAAATAAAATATTTGTCTGTTGTGCTTAACAGAAGAGGTTTTACTGATTTAATAAAATCAAACACTCTTTTTCAATGAAACATTAATATTTTAGCAAAAAAGGAATTTACCAGTTGGAATGGCATTTAATAAATGCTGATAACTACTTTTTCATGTCAAAATCATTCTCTATCAGTGCAGATACACTCATAGAAAATACAGAACAATTTTATAAGTCTCAGCATTCTATCACTGTGAATAAAACCACAGATCAGATCATTTTGAACAATCTGTAATGGAGAAATATGAGATTGCTTAACTTAATATAAATTTGTTTTAACTTGTGTCGTATTGCAACTAAAATGTGGTAAGTACCTGAACTCTGTCTCAGAACACCATTTCTGAGAAAACGAAGCAGCTTAAATACAGTCTTTGATTTTTTATAGCTATATATAAATAAGTTAAGGATAATTAGTTGTACCAACACATGAGAATATTACACCAACAGGACAACACTCATAACTAAAAATAACCACGTGTTAAAAAATAAGTAACTAGTATGCATTATTTCAAATTTATAAATTATTGTATTTTATAATGTAAGTAAAAGGTTGTATGAAATGAAATCGCCAACTTTATCTTCTCTTAGTGTTATAACAAACTTTAAAACTTAAAATCCAATGGTTTTTGAGTTGAAATAAAAAAATAGTCTTGTTCTGGTGATGTGATAAGTGACTCAATCAAGATGCTGGAAACATTAAATTTTTTTTCTCTCACAGTCTACAGTCTCGTAAAGAACTAAAGTGCCTAGCATGACAATATGTATAAAGAACTCAAGCATTTATTTGTTGCTATTATGCACAGAGGTTGTACTGATGATGTCTAGCATTAAGTGGTTTTTATTTAATGTAAAAATAGTATTTGTATCATTAATTTAATTATTTATTGAAAGTATTGCAAATAAACAATCCTTTAAGATGTTTCTTTGACAATCAAAGTTGTTTTTATCAGAATCCGACGAAACAAATAATCACTAAACTGTCTCTTCCAGTGCGGCAACAAACATTTCACGAGCCGGCACCGAGACGTGTCCACTTCTCACTGACCTTCCACAGCCACTGTGCCATGCTGTCGTCTGTAGCTTGAGGGGCAGGCTCCTTCTCCGCGCAGTCACTGAGGGAACAAAATTACCATTTCACTTCATACTTCCCAACCTGTGCGACAGGCCTGTGCAAATATTTAAAATTACAAATCCCATTCTGAATTTATTTATTATTTGCATTCAACCTCATCAAAAACTTTTACTTTTAAATAAATATTTAGTAGAGTCCGCTAATCCGGATCTCGCTCACCCGGACATCCGGTTAATCCGGACGGGATATAAAAAAAAGAAGCAAAAATTACCATTTTTCATAGGTAAAAAATTATAATTAAGCTGTAGAAAAAGTTGTATTGATGACAAAAATAATTGTTGTAGTTTTACCCATCTAAAACTTGTACTATGTGCATTTTATGGACTATCAGTGATCTAGACAAGGTCCCGTTCCATCTAGTCCAGATTAGCGGATTTAAGTGTAGAGAAGCTGTTAGGTATCATCTGGTGTAACTATCGACATTAGGTAATGAGTTGTTCTAGTACAATATAAATGTGCACACACAGTTTTAGTATTATTAATGGGCTTGAAATAACTAGCCAAACTGCCCATATTTTATTACAACATATGCACAGAGAACCACAAAATGGCTGAAGTTTAGATGACTGGATGATGTGCAATCTGGAAATTTTTTAATTAGCTGAAGACAAGCAAACAAAATGCAGTTTGCTACCCTGACAAAAAACAGTTCTTGAAAAAATTGAAAAGCATACTTAATTTATAGTTGCATTTTAGTATTTATAACAATTAATTGCGGAAGTATCTAATGCTGTTGCACAAAATCATTTACAAGCATTTTTAAATATATAATTCTTTTATATCATTATAAAAAATAACACTATACCTATTACAATTTCATATTCTTATTTGGTAATAGTTTAATATTTGTATTCAAATTTGATTTGAGTTGCCTGAAAACACAATATTCACACAGGCTTATAAAATAAGGATCTGCAAGTGCTTAGACAGTATAGCTCCAGATCAAAGATCAACATTTTATGTCCTTGTTTTTCTTGATGACTTAAACAAGTAACGCCTTAGCTTCACATCACATATTGGGTTCTACCATTGTTATTTTTCTAGGATAGTTTCTACCAAATATTTCACTACCTAAGAAATTTCTATTGTGATCTGTAGCAAAATTCATCACCAGATAAATGATACATGTTGTCTGCTATTTGTAAAAAGTAAGGCAAATATTCATACATAAAGTTTTTTTTGCTTGACTAATTGCATCATTATCAGGGGTATATGCAAAATTTCCTTTCGGAAGGGAGGTGGGATTGAAACACGTTGCCCGATGTTTGCTTTCAAATTATTTCCTTTTGATGATGGGAATGATAGATTTTTTAGGATTTTAAATACTAAAAACTAAAAATTATAATCTATTATTTTAAAGAATTCGTATGTGATAACACGAGAGGAGTTAAACCTATCATGAACTTTGGGAAATTTGCCTCTTTCATGTATAATTCTCTGACCACAACATTAACAGCAACCTATACGCAATAGAATTAGGAGTTTAATCTGCAGGATTATCACATATTGATTAATCTAACTTGAATTTGGTACTTGCATGCAAAATTAAAAACTCCTAGATATTAACTCCTACATTAAAACAATGAAAGAATTTTTTTTGATTACCTAAAATATTTCCCAGACACTTTTTGAAGGCTCTCATCTAATGCCGCATAAAGAGATGTCTGTGCTCCTTGCTTAGGACTTTTGATGAACATCCACATCAAAGGCCTCAGAAAGATCGACGAAAATGTGCTGTTGAAGAAGCCCATGTGGCGTATCAGCTCTGTGTCCACGATACCAGGGTGAACTGCAGTCACTGTTATGCCACTGCCTATTTGCAGGTGCCAAAAAAAAAAAAAAAAAAAAAAAAAAAAAAAAAAAAAAAAAAAAAAAAAAAAAAAAAAAAAAAAAAATTACATTGTAACTTTCAAGACAACTACAGTTTTGTGATGTGTGTACAGGCTACAGGGTCATCGAGAGGGAAGGCTTGGGCACCAGGAAGTCCCCGGTTAAGTTTTGAGACTTTTAAAAAGTAAGAGTTTAACCCTGATAGAACTGCAAAATTACATGTTTATTGCTAATAGACAAGTTATGCAATACACACAGTTCACATTTACAGTTATGGCCGTGGTATCGTTCAGTCTTTAAATTTTTTAAAGTGAAACTTCTTTGCTGAGAGGGCTACAATTTTCGAGCGTTACTGAAATTCCGATCGCTTGAGGGGAATAGTTAGGTATGTGGTGGGGGGAAGCGGTACAGGAGGAGAGTGCTTCAGCGGCGACGCCACTCCAACGCATGCACTGGGAGTCGAATGGGAATCTGGAAAAAAAAAGGGGAGGGGGTGAGGGATAGGTACGTAGCGTAGCATGCTATATGCTAGTTGTAACGGCCGGAAGGGGAGATGACGGGGGAGAGGTAGAAATGAGGCAGCAGTGATTCTACAAATCCTCGTAACGCTGCTTGTTTGTCTACTTCTTAGTTATTTTTTCATTTTAGATCATACCCGCATACTTACTATCCTCAATTCTCCTCTTGTTCAATAAAAAATTGGTAATGATTTATCTCTACCTATACCTTCTGTCGTATGAGGACTCCATGTACACACTTTTTTTAATGTGGGATTTAAAAATTGTACATTAAGTAACCATATCATTTGCCCCCGGGCCCTTAGCTTCTCTCGACGGCCCCGTGTGAGCAACGTTAAATTACTGACTACTGGTACTCTCTAAAAGCATTGCACCACCAAGGACATCCGGGTTTGCTTTCTGGCAAGGTCAAACCTGGATTTATTTGGCAAGTTGGCAACGTAGCAGACTCTGCAGTGAGCTCGTGGATTTCCTCAGGGTATTTTCCGTGCCAATGCATTTCAGTAGCTGCACCATAATATGACACTCTCACTCATCAACTCAATGTTGATAGGATGTTAAACCTTAATCCGTTCATTCAACAGAAAGGAGTGTAAGACTGTACTTTGATGCTCTGTTTCACAAGTAATTTTGATTTTTTTAAAATTATTCTTGATTACCTTAATTTAAGGGCTATTTATAAAATTTTAACTCAAACTTACTTTGCATTTGTTGTTCTGACAATATTTTCAACATATGTTTTCTGAGTGTAATATAATGGGTTTAAAAAGTTGTGCAAGTGATGATAATTACGAAGACTTGCGTACACTAAAAGAATATATTTTGAAATTATTTGTGCAAGGTAGGTATTGAATTAAATTTTAGAAATAGCCCTTAAATAAAAGGAAAACTGAATCAAAAATAAACATGGCATGTGACCCCGAGCCTTAAAGCATTTTCTTTCCTTCAAATGTATGTACTCCTTCAGACATAATACCTGTCAAAGTAACCAATTTTGCCGGTGAACAAAACTATCACAAGGAAGTATGCCAATTATTTCATTCAGCCCATAACACACAGTAGTTGAGTTCGCTCAATGACCAATAAGTAGGAACAAGATTTTATGTTTTTTATGATTTTATTTTTAGTTCAATTTTGTTTTTATTTTTATTTTTATACATTGTGTTTATTTATAAAAATGTTGTATTACTTAACATATGAAACTAAAATATTTTTTTAATACTTATTGCACCAAAACAGTCACATTTAACTGACACAGGATGCATTTACACAATAAAAAAAATTTGTAGTAAACATTTCTCAAAAAGAACTGCTCAGGAAAATAAAAATAAATATGTAGACATACTTTTGAGTGTTGGGAAAATATGCCAATGGTTTTTACTGTAAAATATGTAACTAATAAAAGATGAAAGATGAAACAACATATTAATTTTTTCCTATCAAGTTTATACGTTTTGGTACAAAAGTCATGCTAAATAATTACATTCAATTAATTTATGATAATGAAAGATAAAATTTTTGTAGTTTGAGTACAATTTTGTGAAATTGCTAATTGATTTCATGTTTTCAGTTACATTTTGGCACTAAATGGTGTATTAATATACATTTTGGTGACTATGTGTTGAATTGACATGCTTTGAGGTGTTATTTTAAATTTTTTTTATGATTCACTATACAATCTTGTCCTTACCAATGAGGTATCAAGCATCATTTATAGATCATCCCCATTTTGGTGTGTTTCGAGAGGCAGCCTTCAAGAGACCAAATAGCATCTGAAGCTGGTAACGAGCAATCACCTGCTAGCTCTCCGAGATTTGTCAACATGTCGTTGTATAGTTTTATCCTTGCGGAGTGGCAGTTTCGAAACTTACTGAAGTAATGCTGCCAAATCCTATTCTAGCTCTAACACTACTCGAACTCTACTACACTATTTAATATTGTATTGCAGTCTAGAATGAAAAAATTAAACATTACGAAGAGCCACTTACAAATAGGCACATTGACCTGTATACAAAAAAAAATATTGAATGGTCTTAATAAAAATTGTAAACACTGAAACTTTGAAGTTTTTCTAGCAAAAAAATACCTCTATAGCCTTATTTATTTGGTGTCACGAAATAAAGTGAATGGACTAGGATGGGCATGACTTGAAAAACAAAATTTCCTTCTTAAGAGGCCACTCCAGTGTTTCAGGGGCACTACGCAACCCGCGTTAACCTCATAAGATTCAATGCTATTTTCATTTTGCTTGTAACTAATTAACTAATATAGATTTTGAAATGATGCTTGCTTGATATGTAAGACAACGATGCTCTTATCAAAGCCCCTTTCTTCAAAAAGGTGCGTAAATTATGGTTTTATACTAATCTTTACTAATATGCAAAAGTGTATTGTCTAGGTGTGAACCATAATTTATACACGTTTTTGAAGAAAGGGGCTTTGATAAGAGCATCTTTGTCTTACATATCAAGCAAGCATCATTTCGAAATCTATATTAGTTAATTAGTTATAAGCAAAATGAAAATAGCATTGAATCTTATGAGGTTAACGCAGGTTGCGTAGTGCCCCTGAAACACTGGAGTGGCCTCTTAAGAGTAAGCATCCATTTTGAGGCTTTTGGCCATCCCTAGATTCTAGAACATACACATGCAAAAATGTAATCACAAACTAATTTTGAGATAAGTAATACACAGACAACAATGGGAGAAGTTGTGCTGGGGTTTGTTATGCCTAAATACTGAGATATTAAGACATGTAAGACATTAATGTTTTACATAGAAAAAAAGCTCTACATATAAGTGTAATTCGATAGAACAAATAATACAGAGGGATTAAACTAAATTATCTTATTTTATTTAGGACCTAGAGCCCCTAAAAAACTAATTCTTAAATTTTGTAATGATAGTTCTGAGGTAACACCAATTGCGGTATTATTTGAGAGGAAGATGGGGGCAGAGAAAATGTGCAGATAATAAAAAAAACCTGTTTTAACATCTGATCATGTAACTAGCAGAACTAAAACATGAAAATGTCAACTGCATTCAAAAAATTACTGCATTACTTCCACCATCAAAGCTTAATCTGTATTGTAGGATATATCATATCTGCTAAAGTAATTTTTATGACTGTAAATATACTGTAAAACTTTTACCAGTCACGTATTTCAGAGCAAAGTACAGTAAATTTCCTGCTTCTGCGGATACTGAA
Source organism: Bacillus rossius redtenbacheri (assembly GCF_032445375.1). Taxonomy (NCBI): domain Eukaryota; kingdom Metazoa; phylum Arthropoda; class Insecta; order Phasmatodea; family Bacillidae; genus Bacillus; species Bacillus rossius. Next base: position 41,276,408 of record NC_086337.1, on the reverse strand, counting down.
ACTTGTGAGGAGTGTTGCCTACCTTGAAGCCTCTTGGCCAACTCTCTGGTGAACAAAACATTGGCGAGCTTGCTCTGGCTATACGCCTTCTGCTTGCTGTACTCCTTCTCGCTGTTGAGGTCTTCCACGTTGATGCTGCCTCGTTCGTGAGCGATGCTCGACACGTTCACAATCCTACTCGGCGCTCCCGCCTGGGGTGCAAGCGAACACACAAACACATCACGGGAGACGGGAAAATTTTGGGAACAGCTACGACAAAAGGTTGAACTCCAAGTACCTGTATATTTTCACGACTTCTGCTTTTGGAACAGAGGCTACATCCAGTGGCGGTTCTAGACTTTTTACTATCATGGAGGCCCTCCCTTGGAAAAATTGACCAATTAACTCTTTCAAACAAAATTTTAAGCCAACCTGGAACCTAAATTTGATGACAGTTTTGCTAATTTATCTTACGAAATGTTGATATTCTTTACTGATAAATTATCTCAGGATTAGTTTTAAAAAATGCTTATGATTAAATTCCGGTGTAATCACGTAATTATATGCAGCAATAAAATATTTTAAAGTTTTTCTAACACGAAATCATGAATTGGGTTTTGTATTGACCAGCACTTTAATTTACATTCTAATAAAATTTTAATTTTCCTGTTCCCATTAATGTCTACATTTTAAAAAGAACACTAGAAAACAAGTGAAATAAACATGAAAACCACCAGCACGGGGGCATGGGCTTACTGTACGGGCTGCGGGTAATGGGGGGAGGGGGAACCCTGCGCCCCCAAACAATTGGATGTCCAACCTTGTCCAGCAGCAAGTACAATCAAAAGTTTTGAAAGGTTTTTTTGTAAAATAAATATATAATTCACACCTTGAGTCTGTCCAGCAGCAAATTCGTCAGCAGAAAGTGCCCCATGTGGTTCACCCCGAGCTGCATTTCGATGCCGTCTTCAGTTTTCGACTGGGGACACCACATCACACCCGCGTTGTTGATCAAGATGTTCAACTTGTCATGTTCTGAAAGGCATAAATATAAAGCCACTGAAAACTGGATGGAAGTCAAACTGAAAGTGGATATAAAAAATAAATAATTGAATACTTGACACATTTGATATTGCACATACTGTTCATGCTAAATGTTGTGTGTGTGTATTAGAGTGTAAATAAATATTAAAATAACTAAATAAAATTAAACAATTAGGCCTAAATAAAAATTTACATGTATTTGTTAAATAATTTGAAGCTGGGTTGTTTTCAGCTTTGTAATAGAATTTAGTAGAACTGTGATTTTGAAGGCTTGTAACTGATGTAAAAGATGGCATTAGAAAAATATATTAAGTGTTATTTCATAATATGTAGATGATTTAAAAAATTAGATACTAATGAAAAGATAATGTCACACCAATTACAAGTTTAAAAAAGTAATTTTTTTTATAAACTGTAAACATTTTTTGTACATACTATGTGAATTTTACACTAAAAATAACACTTGTGAAATTTTAATGTCGAAAAAAAATTGTTTCTATGAAAAAAATTATTTTTAAAAGTACCTACCTTTCTCAAACTGTTTAACAAATGTCCTTATGGACTTCTGTGATGCCAGGTCACAATGTCTGCAGTAAACATACTTGTTTAATGTCTCAAAAACAATTTCTTCTCTTGCCTAAAAAAAATAAATAATTCCAATATGGTACAGAAAATTTAATTTATCAAATCAACACTTAATTATACTCTGCTAAATAACTTGAAATTTCCTAACATTGTGCCAGTTTTCTGGAAACATAAAAAAATTTAATATGATTTAACTAAGCACACTATGATAATGAGTCCGTATCTAGTTATATTTACCTGACACCATGACATAACTTGAAAACTAGGCTAATGCTAGAGCAAATGGCTGAAAACACTTACCTCAAATATAAACACATTCTCACATAAAAAGATCCCAACCTTGTATACAACAGGCCCATGGTCTCGAATATAAGACAACCCCTAATAAAAGATCATACCAAGTGAGGGCTGTTCGCGCATTGCCGGTGATTTTGAGATGTTAACTATGGGCGCCACCACGTGGAAGGGCACGTGGACCCGGCGGAGTCTCTCACTCAGGGCGTGACGTAGCCCAAGTGGGGACGAGTTACCAGCCCTTTCTATCCTAGCTACCCAGACCTGGCCCGCTCTAGGCGTCGGGCACGCCACACTCCTAGACTCACTCACCACGTGATTAAATAAGTACTCACTTTATATTTATTCTCCAGATTTAATTTCACTAACACGTCTCTCTACACGCCCGTTACACGTTACACATTACACGGTTAAAAAGCCTGAGGCACGAATCGGTTTAGGTGAGGGCATGGTCCACACACGTGGCCATGCTGCAAAGTACACTTATTACACGGTGATGAAAAAACTCGACTGAGACAATTAATTAATTTAAACAGCCCGCTGGCCGAGAGCTGCCCCGAGGATGACGAGCGAAAGAGATTCAGAAATACTTAACGAGACAGAATTACTTGGTCAGTGCAGAACAAAGGTTGAAGTCCCCGGGGTGCTGGCGCGTCTGCTCTCGGTCAGTGATGAAGATGGACTGGGCTGAGCTCATCGCTCGCAGGTGGCAACATGGCGCCCTTCGCGCCAACACAATTACCGTTACTATATTCTACGACTCCGTGCCCCGGCGAAAGTTGAGTAAATTACAGATAAACATTAAAAATATATAAAAATTACTGACAATGGAAAGTTTGTTACTATTTACTTATTTAATGATAATTCATATAAAAGCATTCCTATCCTCGTCCAAGTCCGTGCCTGTTCGGGTCCGCCCGGGCAACGTCTATAGTTATTTAAGGTAACTTATTTAAATTAAAGAAACACAAGTAAACTACACAGCACTGGGGCGAAGATGGATGAAAACAACAAAAAGGCTTACAATTAATATTAACATAGCAATTTTAGGGATCGCCGCACTGCTTCTAAGCGCCCTCTTGTGGTAGTTCGTGGCGCGCAATTCAAACACACGACTACGTACATGGCGGTACAAATGCCGGGGAAGGGGAGAGGAATGTTGAGGAAACGGAGACTGACTAGGCTCATGGGGCGTAGCCCCGGCTGACGTCACAAGTATAATATAAGCCCAAATAAAACAGACATCTTGACGTGCAACTCCACTGTCCTCATTTCCTTTGAGACCACAATGGAATGTCGACACTCAACAAGACTGTTCATTATGTCCTTGAAAATTTCCTGCCGAGACTTTTAATGTTTAGTTTTAAGTTGTATTGTTATGACAGTATGTTTGATTTTAATGGTTTTGTGCTTCTTTACGTGGATTATTAGCACCTTTGTTTTATATAGATGTGTAGCTGCTCGAGGTTGGTAGTAGGCATGTGCGAAGTTTCGACTAAGCGAATCAATGGAAGCTTTTTTTTTATTTAACTTCACCAGGGGAATTTGCTATTCATTTTATTTGAAGCTTCGGTTGTGATACAAAGCTTCGCCTCTGATGTGAAATTTCTCATTTGCTGCAAAGCTTTAAAACATTGGAAGCTTAAGATCTGCTCATGAAAATATTTTTTTTTTTTAATGTTTATATGTTTTTCTTGCATAAAGTTGGTTACTGAATAAATTCAAATGAAAAGAAGACATTTCATCTGCTTTCACGAATGCTCAATTTTAATAAGTTATTTTACTATTTTATTGAATGATGCTATATCTAGGGCTCAATTTGTTAATCACTTAATCAGTTCTAACATTAAAAATTATTTTTTTACTTCAATCCTGTATTTTATGAAATAATTGTAATACAGCTTCGTCGAGGACATTATTCGCAAATTGATTCAACTTTGTGAATATTTTAAACGTTCGGTTTGATATTCGCTCCACATAAAAAAAAATAGTTGGTAGTAGGTTTTGGTACACGTGCTTCATGCGCCTGAGCAGAAAAGGGCGGCCTGCTCAGCTGTGAAGTACCGGCAGCACCTGGGGACATACGTGGTATGCTCCCGCGACTCGCGTTTCGCGTCTTCCCCGGCCTCACCGTGTGTTGCACTTGACTACTAATGGCTCTTTGTACATTCGCTTTGTGTTCCAGGAGGGAAAACGACTCAAACATTGGCTATTCGTACAGTGTAAATAGTATCGGCCTAGTGCATCTGTTATACGTTAGGAATTAGCGTTAGCACCGTGGGTAGCGACGCAGGTGCCTTTGGTCGGAGAACTGTATCACCGCGGTAGTTTTAACCGTGGAGTGCTTGGTGGCAACACTGCTAAGCTTCTCTCCCCTTGGTCTTTCTCTTTCAGGCGTTCCCGACGGCTAACAGCTGGGAGGCCGCACACAACGAAGCCCTCTACCTCATCAAAAGCCCCAATCCCTGACCCCACTCAGTGACGCCAACCTCCAGGCACACTCATCAGTAATCACATTTACACTTTCAATAAAATCACACGCAAAATAAAATGTAAGTTCACACCAAATACTAGACTATACTAAATAACTAAAACATTTATAGTAATGAGTAGAGACCGGAAAAATTTGCGGATTCATTTCGCAATAGGCTAATATACAAATAGTTATACCTCAGTGCTGCCTCTGCTATTGGCTCACAACTCACCTGGATGACTCTGAGCCAATGAGAAACGCCCAACCAAAGCTTTATCGAATGACAGGCTGCTACGTTGGGACGTCTCACAATACAGCAGCCAATGAGTGGGTGACATTTGACCGAGTGTACGTAGAACTATGGAGTTCATCACTGCAGGTCATTGAACTCGCAAATTTTTCCAGTCCCTAGTAATGAGTTAATCCATATATTAAAAAATTTAAAAAATACACAGGAACAAAAAAATAACATTATATATATTTATTTATATATACATATATACTCAGAATTAAAATTGATGTTATTTTCACGATGTCTTGGTTCTAGGTAATTTAAATTTGATAACCCAAGCATTACATGCTTGGATTTATGAAACTTTTTCAGGGTAATTAATATTTATAGCACATGTTCTGAAAAGGTTTTTAAAATACATGTTTGCTGAACATTTAATATTGCTAATGATACATGAAAACTACAGGTAGGTATTCACCTTTTCACACTTTGCGAGATCCCTGCACGCCATGACCACATGTGCACCTCTCTTTGCCAGTTCACGTACAGTTTCTTTACCGATGCCTGTGTTGGCACCGGTGACAACGACCACCTTGCCATCAGCTCGGACATCACTCGAGAAGGATTTACCTCCAGAATAATCCCTAGAAAAGTCAATACATCACTCAATATACATGCTTTTTATGCTACAGCATTCCAATCTCAAGCAAAACATTATCAGGTAGGTATGACTTACAAGACATAAAGTTTTTATCAGTGGCGGTCCTATGAGACGAGCATTAGACCCCCTCACCCTAAAGCCCCTAAAGCTAAAAATAACTGGAGATAAATGACTTTTCAAGATGTCACAAATGCATTAAAATAGTTAAACTGGCTATTACTTAATTAATTTTCTGACTCCTCATTATACTGGTAGTTATTCCATACCTACCACCCGAAACCTCTGGTTATCTGCTTCATCTACCCCTCCCAAACCCGAATTTGAAGCTGGGTCTGCACCTGGTTTTAATTCAATACAATCAAAATTTTAATGTAGTAACACCTTAGCTTTCCGTTTATTTTGTGAATAAAACGGAAGTCGATGAACGGAACTGTATCACAAAGATGACGGACCCATGTGTAGGAACATAAATCCATATATAGTCACTTTTATAAACATAAGGGTACATACCAAACGTATTGGTGAGCCAAAATAAACGTTATGATAATGAAAATACCCTGGAATATATTTGGTTAGCTAAAATATTCATAGTAAAAATTATTTACAAGTTTTAAAATACATAACAAAACTGTCATTACAATGATTATAATACATATCATCCTTGCAAAATCCCAATAGAGTATATGGCACAGCAGTAGAGTGCGTGCTTGTAAAGCTCAAGGATGAATTTTTTATGTGGTTCACTGTAAAAACTGGAAAAAAAAAATTTAAATAAGCTCAATAAGTTTAAGGTTTGTTAGCAGCAAGTATTTACAAACTTATTTCAGTTGTTTAAGCAAAATCAAATACACAAACATATACTTAGTATTACAATATGAAATTTAAAATGTTTCATGTTAATATTTTAGTAATTTTTAACATGTGCAGAAACTTTATAATACTAAACTGTTTAGTAAATTTAAACTAGATGGGCATTATTTTAATAAAATTCCTTTTCGAAAATCAGGTCCAAAGCTGGGGGTTTAATTTTTTTCCAAGTCGTTTTTGCTTTTATCAGAGATGTTTCTAAGTTTAAAATTTTTGTCTGTTTCGTGTTGATATCTGTCAATAATGGTGGTAACATTGTTTACGATTCAGGTACCTAGTGAATTTTAGCGGCGGGCACAGAATTATTTAATTGATATTAAAAGAATAAAAAATCTACAAAAGACATGCATTAAAATCCAATTTCACTTAATCGTGTTTTTTGTTCCTGAAAGTACTAATTTACTTTAATTATTATTATTTAAATTTATTTATTTGGTTGTATGTCCCATCCAACAACTTAAGGCCATTAGAATGAAATATAAATCAAACATACACAACACACAATTAAAAAAAAAAAAAAAATGGTTTGTTTTGCAATATGTGAGCAAAAGTTAGATCTAGCTAGGGGTGTATCAGTGTGATGCTCGCTTGGGTTTCTAGCGTGGCTTCTATGCGGTGGCGCCCACGTATACACCCACATTATGCCTAACGTATTATGTAAAAATTCCCCCAGACTACAAGTGGCACCCAATTGTTGTAAGACAGGGTTATATTTTGTTGCAAAAAGTTATTAAATGGGCACCACTGAATGAAAAGGGTGCAAGGACACAGTGGAGACTCCTCTCAGGACGTAACGTAGCCTGTGTGGAAGCAGTTTTGAACCCTCCTTAATCAACTTGACCTGCTCTCAGTATCGGACACACTATTAGCATAGTATGTTACGGTTAGCTCTTATGGCGTCCTAAATGTCTGTTACCTGCAATTGGTCGGCATGTTGCCTGAGTAACATGGATTCTCAAACATGCTCCTCTCAGGACGTAACATAGCCTGTGTGGAAGCAGTTTTGGACCCTCTTTAATCAACCTGACCTGCTTTCAGCATCGGACACACTATTAGCATAGTATGTTACGGTTGGCTCTTATGGCGTCCTAAATGTCTGTTACCTGCAATTGGTCGGCATGTTGCCTGAGAGTAACATGGATTCTCAAACATGCTCATCTCAGGACGTAACATAGCCTGTGTGGAAGCAGTTTTGGACCCTCCTTAATCAACCTGACCTGCTCTCAGCATCGGACACACTATCAGCTTAGTATGTTACGGTTGGCTCTTATGGCGTCCTAAATGTCTGTTACCTGCAATTGGTCGGCATGTGGCCAGAGAGTAATACGGATTCTCAAACATGTTTTCATTTCCCTTGAAAAATACTACATGACCTCATACACGATTACATTAAACTGGTAAAAAGCTCTATGGATGAATCAATTTAAGTGAGGTGCGAGCCACCCTCGTTGTCGCACTAAGTTTTTAAGAAGTCGAATGTTAAGGTTTCAATGCCGAGTTAAAATAAATAAATTAAATATTCTGCCGCCGGAGGCCGGCCATAAAATTATTTTATCAATTTTCCTTTTTCCTCCAATAAGTCGCGACTAAAGAAAATTACCTAAAATTAATGATACATTATAATGTTAATAAAATCAAAACACTCGATCAATAAATACTTTATTATAATAGGACCACCAACTAATGTTCCAATAGCACTCAAAATGATGACTGGTTTTGAAAACTTGATGCCCATTTTGGTTTCACGATATTTAAAGTAAATAAACGTTTCTCTTCGTAAATATCTCGCCAAAAGCTCTATTAACTTCTTGGAACCCCAAAAACCTGGTTTGGTAAGGTTAGATTATAGGTTATGTAAAAAAAAACACTAGCATATTTCCAAAGATATTTGTTTATTTTGTTATTTTAAGAAATACAACATTGTAAGCAACACAGACACCAACCCTTCATTACAAAGTATTGTAATTTTTTTCCAGTTATTACTGACAATATCTGAACATAATCCGTCTTACTACTAACCAGAATTAGCTGACAAAATTAGTAAAATAAAAAATAAATTCTTCGGAGTAACAAGATAATTTTGGAATACTGGTAAGTCAAATATTTTAAAACAAACCTAAAATAAAGGAACTTGGCTTCTACTCTTTCAAAGGCATGTTATTTATATATTTCAGCTAAACGACCTGAATTATCAATTACAGTGACGCGGACTTGTCTCCAAGAGGAATGCGGAGACTTGGCAGATGTGTCATTGCCCGGCGCCAGCTCATGTGCAAGAGCAGCTTCCTGCAGGGAGACAGGTCATGGACTGTCCGGTCTGTGTAGCTTACTGAGATGAATTACCCATGCTGGAGAATGTTGGTTTGCAGGCTGTCCTGAATTAGATGGCCATGTGTTCCGGCCCATGGACTTCCCCCCTACTAAACTAGTTCACTTACCAGGACGGGTAGGTGTCTATAGGTTTAAATAATTATAAGTACTTAAAAGTCCATTACTAACAGTGCTTAGTTTTAATTGTGGTGCTCGTGGCACTAGCCAGTACATTATATGAATATCACCAGAAAATATGGCAGGAACATATCTGTACCAGGAACTCGATTAGAATTGCACACAAAAGAGATTAAAGAGTTACTGATTAAACAAAAAACTAGCATGTATAGTGGTGGCACCGTGATACATGTCCATCCTTGGTGAATTCAGGAACATGACTGCTGCACAGCATACCATACACTTCTGCTACTCGCTGCGGAAAGTGGCTGAGTACTATATTAATACAACAAGGGCTACTATGTATGATATAGCTCATAGCTGTTGATTAACCCTTAATGGCTTATGGTCCAAAAGACCATAGCTAGAAATTAACACACTGCACAGTTGGAGTGTTGGTCTTAGTAGTGGTGCTCTTGGCCAGGTGCATCCCGATAGCTGTCACGAGCGAGGAACATTACTGGGTGTCAGACTTTGCTTACTGACTAAGGTAATATGTCATCAGAACCCTCCTTCCCTGGATAAGACCGAGCCAAGTCCGTACATGCATTCATTGAAAGCAGCAGGATCACACTCCCCTCTCCCATGGCAGTTTTAGTTAAGGCCACCACTCTCATTTCGGACTCACCAGGTGCCATCCACCAGCAAGTTTAGCTACGAGACTGTGGCATAGTATTCAAGGTAACATGGAGCTTGGCACTGGTATCGGTGACATATCAGGTTTGTCTCAGTGGGCTCCTCCACCCTGATCCAGAGCTCTGCATCCACGAGAGAGTCTATGCCTTCATCCGCACCCCGTGGGAAGGGTAGCTCTGCTTCCTTCACCTTGTCTGCCTCTGCAACCAGAATTCGCATGTCGACTGTATCGGCACCTGCCTTGGGCATTCTGGTGATTTCACAGATCTGCATCAGTAGGCAGCATTTCCTCGGAGTTGTGGTAGGGCCTCCTGCTGGTCCTGGTGTCGCAGTCTCCGAGCCGGGTGTGGCATGGAACAGGCCCCCTCCCATGCCTTAGGGCATGATCGTGTCATCTGTAGTAGGCTTTTCGCCTGTTTCTTTCAGGGCATCGTCTTCAAGAACCATGTTTTCTTCCGGGAGTGTTGTTCTCTGGATATTGTCCCAGTCCACTTTTCGCTACCATCATCCACCCAGGCGATCGAAGTAATTGCTTTGACTCAATCACTTCAGGAACGTGTGTGGTCCCGACCATCTGAAACTCAGCCCAGCACAATAGTTATTCGGCATGTTGGACAGAGGCTGCATGCACAGGTACACTTGTTCTCCAGGCTGTAATTCTGACAGGGGTCGGGTCAATTGTTGTGTTATGTGTCAGATATAAGCCCTTTGGTGTTCATGCACTGTTGCCAGTTCCGACTCTCGCCATTGACAGCGCTCCTCTAGTTCTTCCCCTTTGTCAGATACCCTTTGGCTGTCAATTCGCCTAGCATGGGTAAATTTTGGCCTCGAACCACTTATCCTGGGATCATTCCCATCAGTGGCGGATCCAGGATTTTGGTTTGGGAGGGGCTTGACCCAGCTGAGGCTAGGCTTTATCAAGGCAAACACTAAAACAATAGTGGACCCAGATGATTTTGGAGGGGGCTTGAGCCCCTTAGCCCCCCTCTGGATCCGCTACTGATTCCCATGCTGCATTAGTTCTGCGACAGATGCAAAATAGAGCCTCCAAAAGGTGGGTGTCCCACTTGGTATTGTTGCTTCCTAGCCTTATGGTAAACTGCATTTTCAACTCCTGGTTTTGTCTCTCCATCAGGTTGGCTCGGGAGTGCTAGGCAGGGGTAGTCCAATGTTCGATGTGCCACGAGATGCACATATCCTGCCATTGACTCCCGACGAATTGACTGCCATTTTCCATCAGCAAGTCCCTGGGGTAGCCCTAACACAGGAAAAATTCCATCTGCAATATTAGTCCCATGGTGTTGCCCCGAATGTTGCTGGTGGGTTATGCTTCCATCCAGTTGGTGAAGAGATCATTCATAACCACCAGGAACCTCTTTCTCTGTCATGTGCTGGAATATAGCCCCATGATGTCCAGCAGGACCACCATCCACCACTGGGGCTACTACTTAAATACCTACACCAGGACCACCATTATCAGGACCATTACCACAACGAATGTGAACACTACAACCACCAGTACTGCCAATACCACTGGGACCACCACCATCAAGTCCACAACCACACACAGGATCACCACCAACACCATGATCATGACCATCACCAAGAGCAATACTGGGAATACAACTGGGACCACCACTACTACTGGAATCACATTCACCACAACTAGGATCACCATCAAGATTACAACCATCATTACCAAAATCATCACTGTGATAACTACCATCTTTAGGACCACTAACAGGACAACCACTAACACAACTGAGACAACCATTACCAGGGGCGCAACAACTAAATTTCCAAAGGGGGAGCAATATACCTTTTTATATAGAATCATTAATCCCCCCTATTGAAGTGGGGGGTCCGGGGGGCCATCCCCCGGGAAAATTTGTATTTCAAGGTGGAAAATGGTGCTATTTAAGCAGTTTTATTATCTAAAAATTGATTACACAGCACTTTCTTTGCCCCCGTTTGCCCCCACTTCAAGGTTTCAGAGGGAGGGGGGGGGGGGGGGGCAAATACCCTTGCCCCCCTGTTGTTGCGCCCCTGACCATTACCAACACCACTGGTACTTTACCACCACCATCACATAATCACCAACACTAAGATCACTATACACAGCTGTGCCAAGTATACTTGACGATCAGCTAGTGTAAAATAAAGAAAAAAGATAAAAAATTAATAGTTGAACTAAAAATAAAGTATTAATCTTTTTTGGAAACTATTTAAATTTAAGTACTCTATGTACGAAATGTTCAGTATTTTTAATAGAAGAAATAATTTATAAAAATCAGATTCATTTCGGGTATATCTTAAATGCATAATGGATTTCTGAATGCTGTGTTAGCTTGCTTGACAGAGAAAATTTCCACGAGAAGGTCGGGGAGTTACTTAAGCTTGATAAACCCACTCTAAAAAAAGACTTCATTTGATTTACTAGGGAAGTGAAAAAAAAAGCCTCCATTTGGTTGTCAATGACAGACACTAGTTTTATTATATTCAACTGAAAACTACAACTGTACTTGCCATATAGTTAAATAAGTTTAAAATTGAAAAACATCCTGGGAATGAAGCCACGATAAAACATCATCGAGAAGGAAACAGTGCGATGCAAGCCACTGTATCACGTGCCTGAAGAGGTGGTAATCATTCGGTGACATAGAGGGGATGATCAAAAACATTCCACGAAACTGCCACGAAAGTTCTTGGGTGCACTAGTGCTGTGTGGGCAAGCATCATCGTGAAAAAACAAGATACCGAAAGTCAGCATGCTCCAACGATGAAAATGCTGTTCCAGGGTGGCTTCATTCCAAATGCAAATAATTTCTTAAGAAGGTGTTTAAAAACTGGTTTTCCTTAGTGACAAGTGCCATAATGTGTATGGCGAATAAATATCTCAAAAAGGTGAGAAAAGTTTCAGTGTCTGTCAGCGATCACCAGTCTTATCCCGAAAAGTTGGAGACACACATTTTTGTAATGTTGCAGAAATGTTAAAATTTTTCAGTGAACTAATACCACGTCTGTGCGATGTATCAGAAACGTTGCATGTTTGTATGAGGTCATTTTGTCCCGCACACAACTTTGACCGTCTTGACCAGAACGCTGAGCTGGTGGCGGACGGAGAGGGAATCCTTGTCAGTCCTGATTTGCGCGTGGCGGGGGTGGGTAAAGCTGTGCTTTCCCACGCCTGTGATCTGTTTGCACAGGCACCACGGCTACCGTTCCCTTCTCACCTACTGCGGCCGACACCCCCTGAGAACCGCGTCTGGTGGTTTAGGCCCTGCCATGCGAGCCAGAAGGCGTGCGATTACAACTCGGGTCACAGCCGAGCCCGAGAAACACCCCCACCCCCCTTTATTTTCCTTTCCCCTTCTCTTCCAATCTCTTTCGCGCAGCTGGAGAGCTCATCAGAATCGCAAATTGCTTCATGCAAATTCACCTCTTTTGTCTTCGTAAGTACGTGGTTATTCCTATCTAGTCAGCCAACCCCCCCTACTCCTTCCCAAACACCCCTTTACCGCCCGTCTATGATTTTGCCCGACAACCGTGTAGACATGGCAACGACTGTAAAAGGGATGGAGTGGTGGATGGAGTAGGAAGAGGGAACAGAGAACGGTTGCCGCATTGAGATATAGCTTTTTCGCCGAGAGTTCGTGGGAGTATTTTCATGAAAGGAAACTAAACACCGCATTGTTCTGCTTCTGTTTCGTTGGTAGATGCTTGGTAATTTACTCTCTTCTAGAAAGGAAAAAAAAAGTATATTTTCAGATTCTGCTGTTATAAAGCATCGTGTTTTATTTCTTCCTCTTTGAAGGCTAATGCAGCCTCGTTAATTCACCGAATGATATAACTTATCAACATTAATGGACCCGAGTCTTCACTTGCAATAATTCTGTTTTATTTTTAATTAATAGGAAACAGAAACACATTAAAAAACTAAAACTGTATGCTTATAATGTTTATTCATGTCACTGGATTTAAACAGATATGGAAATAACCATGGAGTTAAGAATTTTTAAGGAGGCGGCGTACTGTGACGCAGTTAATCACTTTTTAAACCTCACCACTTCTATATTGAATATGCCCAAAACATTGCGGAAATGGTGTTTGATAACGTCTGATGATGGTTAGTAAGTATGATATGAATTAGAATATTAATCGTTAAAAAAAATAATATATATATAATATATATATATATACACACACACATATATATATATGCGTGGAACCTTCGCGCGACTGAAGTGAAAACTTCTTGCTAATTAGGTATGGATGTAGATAAATATTATTTACATTTTCAATCACACTATTCACATAAAATGAATGATACTTCAGTGCAAATGTACATCGTTGAAGTTGCCCTTACCACGAACGGCATGCTGTTTGCTAGGCAGCGCAGTGGTGTGACAGGCTGATGAAACTGATAGCGAGTAACACCGCCGCAAGGTTAGTAGTGTCATCCAGCCAAGTACTCGTCCACGCCTTGAGTGCAAATACTAACCATTGAAGCCAGTGGCATGCTCGGACTGGCAGTGCCGAGTTTTGGACGCGCACAATCGCGTTAGTTAGGTTGGAAGTAATTTAATTAGGTGCGATATTTCTTCCCCTTTTTGATTTAAGTTTAGGCTGGCTGGCAGCCTGGTGGGAAACGACGAAAGTAGCCCTTCCCCCCCCCCAAACAAACCAGCAACAACCAACCCAATGCGGATAGCAATGTACAAATGTCCCCACCCCCTCCCCAACCCTCCGCATGGTTTCTGAAAACAAAGTTGAAGAATATTTTATCGAGCTAAGAATCATGATTAAATTGTTTGAACATGAATTTTAAGAATCGCAATGGTATTATACAAAACATCTGAACGACCTATACAAACACCATATGTAGGTCTGTAATCTGGTAACAATTGAATGCCTTGGCCAAAACCATAGATATAATTCACACGCCCGTCCTTCAAAAGTTAGTGATTGTCAAGCTTTTGACGGATGGACATATAGAATTTTTCGGGCCATCCCATTGGCTGCAGGTCACGTGACTGACAGACGGAGGGAAAACGGACGGACGCAGGCGACGTGCTATTGTAATCCCGCCTTTACCGATGTCCTAAACCACCGCGACTGCAGTTTTTAATTTTTTAATTGATTAATTTTTAATGAAATTTTTACTAACGTATTGAGATTAGCCACAATACAGCGCCCTACAATTTAATAGTTATCTAGTAAAAAAAATACGTTCATTCAATTGTCAAGCTATTTCTTTCATGTTTGATGAAATTTAAAACGCCCCATTTACAACCCTTCCGCCCCCTTTTCCCAGAAAAATCCAAATACAAGCGACTCAATTAGTGCCGAATTACAGAATTTGCCTGAAAAAATAATGCCGGAATAAAGAGCCTTAATGTCTTTGTGATACTTTTATGTAAAGAAAAACACATTTCGGTACATTAATGTTGATGAAAAATGGTAGCTGTTGGAAGTTACAGGTTGTTTTCTTTGACCTAAGTCTCAATTTAATATAAAAATAAGTTTTAGTACGTATACTAAAGTATATTGAGACGAAAAATTTTGTCCCTTTTTTTCCTATATTCCTCACGATTGTCAATGAAAAATAACTATTATTCCACAATTCTCATTACGGGTTACGATATTACAGTTTTATTTTAACCAATAATTGAAGTTAAAAAGTAGCTGTTTTAAGTCTGTAAGGTGTATTTTTGTACTGTTACACAGCATTTAGTTTACAAGCACGTCTCCATCACATTATTGGCAAAATGCCAGAAAATCAGCGCGATGAAAGGCATATCAAACGTTTTACAGAAATGTTTTACTTGACGTTTGAGAGTTATTTCTGTACGTACGACGAATTTATATTCAACTAAGTGAACAAAAACGAAGGTCGTACAATAGTAGGAAAGCTACCTATCTACAGTGGCGTAACCAAAAAGGGTTTGGGGAGGGGGGAGGGTGAGGAAACCCTTAAAAAATCTATTATTCCCATCAACAAATAGGAACAATTTGAAAGAAAAAGTAATGAAGTTCTGCGTACTCTCCTGCCTATCTGTACTTTAAGGATTTTTTAAACACCCCCCCCCCCCCCCCATATCATAAAACGCTAAAACAATTCAGCAGTAAGATTGATTGCAACTAAAAGCCAGAAGCGGAATTAGTGTAACTTGGTAGGTACAAACGCGCTGGAAAAATTCAAAATTGTAATGTTTGACGGTGGTATCAAAGTGAAAGAAAAATGTTCTCCTGGCTGGAGTCAAAACAAAATGTCAAAGCATGTTTATTGCTCTCGCTTGTTTACGTGCAAAAGGTCAGTCCGAACAAAAAAAAAAAGTAAAGAAAAAAGGAAGCAAGAATTCTTGGTGTCGTAGAAAGTTCACGGCTACTCCTGCGAATCAATTTCCAATCTGGGAGAAGACGCCCGATGGATGGTGATTAATGACTCCTTCCGAGTTGGGTAATGTTTGGCGAGGAGAAGGAGGGGTTGGGGGAAGACGGCGGTATCATTGCTCTTCTAGTCGCTCGCTCGATCGCACCGCGTCGGGCCGCCGTGTGATGGCGGAGGTTCTCCGGCATCGACCTGCACGGACTCGTCGTGTTTCGCGGTCTTTAGCGAGACGAGCGGGTTATCTCGGCTATGGAGAGAGAGGGGGAGATAGGGAGAGAGAGGGAGACAGGTGGAGAGAGAGGGATGGAGAGAGAGGTAGGGAGGAAGAGAGAGACAGAGGGAGAGAGAGAAAACATGGCTGCATGGTCTCCACGTTTGTCAGAAGTCAAGCATCACAAATAAGAGGGATAGGAAATTTTCTAGGGTACTCTGACATTTGAAACAAACGTGATCATGCGTCGAAAACAGATCCTTATCCAACAGTGTCTGTCCATGACTCCAATGGAATATAAGAATGAGCTAATGGGTCTATGGTAGCTAAAATATGAAGCAGAACTCCTATTGGACATATGTATAAAAATTGTCACAATATTAATCCCAACACCTAATCCAACCTCAGAGTTGCTAAAGTATGTAAACGTTTACAAAAGTATTGTAAAATATACGGCTCAAAATACCTTGTTTTTTAAAACTCCTTGCCACCAAGCAATATTCGTTACATACGTTACACATGTTACACACGTTGACTCCGTTTCCTGCCCACGTTCCTTTCCCTGTGAGGCTGTAAAAATGTTTCACTCATAAAAGAAAGAACCTTATAAATACAAAACTATAACGAGTCTCACGCTTAGATTGCAGTACAGAGTAAATAGCGCCTCTTGTTGCCAGATTGATACCACCCATCTTGTTAAAAAAAAACAATATTAGTTTGTATACCATTGTTAATTATGCTAATGTTAATTATTTTTTAAAATTGTGCTATTTGTTGATTTTTCCAAGTCTATAAAATAGTGTCTATTAACAATATTATTACAGTTGTCATTCTGAGGAAAAAAAAATTCAATGGTAAACAAATTATTATTTTACAGGATAAACTATTTGTAGCAGTCGGTCAATATTAATACAAGACATTCATTTAAATTATGTGCTATGTTCAAACAGAAACGAAATTTATAATATTAAAAAGGATATATAACATTTTTGGTCAAAAATGGTTGAAACCACGATGGCGTCTTTAAGAGTAAAAATTAGATATTATCAGATGATGCATTTGATGAAATTAAATATTTGAAAAATTCTCATTCTTAATTTAACTTTAAAAAAATAATATAAAGTTTAAGATACATTAAAAATATATATTTTTTTCCATTACATTATAAAAGCGTCTAAAACTGCTGTGCTCTATGGCGTATATCAGACAACCAAACACGCAGATACAAGGATTGTGATAATGGCAGAAATCATGCAATGGAACGAGAGAGTAAATCTCATTAAAACGCACACAGCCAACTAAGGACGAGACACGATGTACAACGCCTAACTGGAGCGAAACTGCTCGTTAGCTTGTTTGGATAACACGATTCTCCGAGAAACTAATGGACGTATTTTGTTTTTTAAACAAAACAAAAAAAGAAAAAATCCTAAACTACGTGGGATGTCTATTACATTCAAGACATTTAGCGTTTGAAAAAAAATGGTCGCATTCACACTGATGTATATCGAAACGCTGCAACTGAATAATATCTACGAGACCACCCAAGGTGCCTTAAAACGTTGTTGCATAGGTACACGCGTCGCGAAGAAAAAAAAGCTACACCATGGCGCAGTAGAGGTGACTGAGCACTGGATACGCATGCTAAGGTCGTTCTTAGCGCTTCCTTGTTCCCGTCCAAACAAGAAGAAGAAATGAAACCGCCATGCAGGCGGACCTCTTAAGGAAATTATTATTGCGCACCTTTACACGCGGCCATTTTCCATTTCCTCCAGCTCATTCTCTAGGCATTCGCCGCCGTTGGGTTGACGATGGGAAAAGGGGGTGGGGGATGGGATATGACCGGCGAGGGAGGGACTAGAGAGCGAATCTCGTCTGGGAGAAGTGGTCTGGATATTGGCGGGAAGCCGTCTTGATGACGAATGAGGACTCGGGGTTGCCGCTGAAAGGTACGAAGGTATTCTACAGGAGGGAGGAGGGAAAATAAGACGCGGAGATAGACGCCACCTTCCATACAACCCTACCCTTTTAGTCTTCCCGAACGCGAAGTCAGGTTTGGTTACTGACTCAACTAAAAATAATAAAAAAAAATAAAAAAAGGGCAGGTGGGAATATTTTACGCCGCAAGCAGGAAACGTGGCTGATGTTGCCGTGTGGAGTTGGGGTTTTATCTCCCGTCGCCCCCACCCATCAACCTTGCTGGAGACACTTAAAATATAACCACATATATTTCAGGAGAATTTTCTTTTCTTCCATTACAAACATAGACTTGCATAATGTTGACGTGCGTTACGACAAATTTATGTTACGTAGATTGATAGGTACTGTTATCTTTAAAAGATTTGTGCAATGGGAGTGCATGACTTGATGTAAGTTTTTGGACGTACGCCATTGCTAAGAACTTTTTCTGTTGAAGAAAAACTAATAAATAAAATAAATAAATAAAAATACCCAAAAAAGACAAAAAAAAAAAAACACACACAAAATTAAGCAAACAATTGCTGTTGTCAACAAGGATATGAACACCACAAAATATTCCGAAACAGGAATATGGTCAACAAACAAAGAAAAATGTACTAAAACGAAAAAAAAAAAAACCCACAAATGATGACAACACAAAAATATTGAACCCAAAATAATTCAGCACAACAGTTGAAACGAGACAAAAACACAACAAAACGAAAAGACAAACAAATACAATAGTTTTACCAAAACAGAAACAAGCGACGTTTCGGGAACTGCTATCTGCTCCCGTCCTCAGTCAGAGACGCACATGGTACGGAAACACAGGTGCGACTGGTAAAACTATTGTATTTGTTTGTCTTTTCGTTTTGTCGTGTTTTTGTCTCGTTTCAACTGTTGTGCTGAATTATTTTGGGTTCAATATTTTTGTGTTGTCATCATTTGATAGGTACTCCTATCAGTTGGTAGAGGGTAGCATGGGTCTTACCCAAGTCACAAATGTTGAGCGGGCCAAGTAGGTGGTAAACAAAGACAAAATGTATGGTTCTATGTGGTTCTATGTGGCGGTACATCGCTGCCACGTCAGCCACGCAGAGTCTACGGTGTCGCGGTCAGCAGGAGCTGCCGAGTCTGATATCTGTACACCCCGTGGGCGGAGATTTCAGCGCCCTCTTCAGGAGTTCCGTCAGCCCGGCTGCCGAGGGGATGATTTCACCCCCTTTTACCCCTCTCGTAGGTAAGTGTTTCCAGGCCTGCGATGAAACAAGACGCCAGTTCCCGTCTGCAGGTCGAGTCGCTCATTGGGCGCCGCCGATGAATAGTTCTTACCAGCACACCTGCGGTTTAATTTGCCCTGCAAAGTAATTTTTAGCCTCATGGCTACACTCTACTCGTGTACAATTTATTTGCTTGTTTCCCTGAATGTAAGAAGTCAAACAATTTACCCGGCAAATCACAGGAAAATTTACCCAAAAATACTTTTTTCTTTCTTTCGGGAAACGAACATCTCTAATCACTGAAATGCCCCATTAGTATGTCATCGCCCCATCGTCATCTCTGACTATCTCGATGCTAACGCTGTGACATCAAGCTCAATAATTAATCCATTAATTATAATGGTAATACCCTTTAATTAATACTAGATTAATAGTAATTCAGTCATCACATTCCCACCTATGGTTAATTGATAAATAATAAATGGTTTTGTCTCTTCCTAAATTCCTACTTTTTTTTGTATTGTTGGAGACCTGAAAATTTTGCGTTATTTTTTCTAATGCCAGGTTGGACTCCACGAAGTTGTACACAATCACTCGAGTGCCTTTCATTCATTGGCTGCTGCTGCAATTTTCACGACGTGCCAGTTCTGTCGGCAGGTCAGAACATCTGTAAACTCGCGAGGTCTCTACCTAGTCGCCTACTCTATGGAAGGGCGCGCGCGTCCCGCCGTCCGCGAAAGGGAACGATGCCTCCCAAGGGGCGCATCACGAGGCTCGTTCCGTTTCATACCGGGGAACATTTTTACCGCAGCGTCCCGCTCTATTAATCAAACCGAGGAGCTGCGATGGAAAACCAACCCCCCCCCCCCCAATTCTCCCCGTCGGGGAAGGAGGGGGGAGGCAGGACCACGATCAGATACGCAATCACCTGGTAGAGGTGCTCTAGGGTGCTGAAAATTGAGGGGGGAGGGGGGGGGGGTCCGAGGGTGAAGAAGGAATGGTGGACAGGCTATTTCCAGAGTGCGCCGTACCTCCCAATCGATATTTCTGCAATACATCCGGTCCATCGTCTACCGCAGCTTCCATGTGGTGAAGGAAGGGGAGGAGGGTAGCTGGATCAGGGAGGGGGCGGAGGGGAGTTACTGATGGGGTTGAATCACTCGTTTCCTAACGTTGTTGGCGGTCGAAGATGACCTACGACGTAGTGGCCAACCAGACACTGCTAACCCCCTTGTGAAAGCCTTGTTTTGGGGGGGAAAAAAGGAGGGGTGTATATTCGTTCGAAAACAGGCACCGCTATGTTAGAGTGGTCATGATACCTCGTCTCCTCATCGCAGCACTCCTGGATCGATTCCCGATGAGTTCAAACCCAGGATTGTTATGGTAGATTTCGAAGAAAGATCACCCATTGCAGTCGTTACTGTCGTGTGACTTCAGGCAAATTCACACCTAGCTTTTAGTTTCATGGCACGTACATTCCAAAAAAACATCGCCAACTCAAAATATTATTTTCATAAAAATGTTTATATACACTATGACTACCATAATTTCCGCACGAAATAACTTCCACATTGATACACAGAGCTCGTTAATGGGCAAAATCGGACGAAAAGGGTTCAAATAATCACTGCAACTTCCTTAATATAATAAATTAGTTCATCCTCCAAAGTTAATTTTTTTTTAGATAGTGGAATAAGTTTCGGGCGTTGTCCTTAGCCGGTAGGATTTCTCGGGGTGCTCCCGTTTCCCTTCATCGATGCGTTCTTTCGCTGCCCCGTCTCATCGTTCCAACTCTCACCCCTCTCTAATGATCACGATGTCAGCCGCGTCAAGCCATAATCAACACTCACACACTCGTATAGCAAAACATGTTTGGGTGTAATGTTTACGTACGGGTAAAGACAGTTACCATTTTGAATTTATGAATTAATCGTACAAAAATTTATTATTAACAATTGAAAACTTGTTCTCGATTTTCTGAGACCATTGAAGAGACATTATTGATTGTATTGTTACATATATAGTCATTCTTAATATATATATATATTTTGCAATATTGAACCCCCCAATTATTTCACAAGTGGAAAGCAGTTTACTGATATAACGTGCAGTATTTTCGTCTGTAACCCGTCTCTATGGGATTTATAATAGCGATCCTGTAATTATATAGAATATCACTTGCATTGGGGCACACTGGATTCGTTGATATCCAAAAACAACCATTTAAGGCATTTTCCCTACCCAAAACACTTGCACATATTTTGCTATCTGACGAACTTACAGGAACATCAGGTTTTTTCCCCTCAAATAGCACACAAAAGAAAGAAAAAAAATTCTGTACTACTTTTACAAAAGATTCCTTTGGAAACCAGTTTGCCAAGAACTAGTCTGTGATGCTTTAAGAAATATATTTTAGCTTTGTACAAGACATGGCTATGAAAGACCTTTTTCGAGATAATACTGAGCATCTCTTACGAAAATTGGTGCATAATTTTATATTTTTATTGATGTTTCATTCACGCAAAAAAAAATTAGACCATGGAAAAGATAATCAAATATTCAACTACTGAACTTTATTTCATTTAGCTTAATATGTGCGCAGTTAACACTGGAAAGCAATTCAGGGAACGGTTTACAAATAAATTTTTAACTATTGGAGGTACTGGGACAACACACAGAGCATAAATGTGCGGGTGAGAAATACGAACCCAGTAGTACTGCGAACACTAAATTTTTTTTTTAGCGTTACAGGCTGTTTTCGTGTAAATGCATACGAATTTGCAGTGCGCAATCGACGGCCATTTTCTTTTTTTTTTCCGTTTCAATTCCCTCGCGCCCGGGCCAATAGTCCCTAAGCTCCAGCGGGTAACAACGAATTAATAAGCCGACCCCTGGTCATTAGTTGTGCGAAACGAAGCATAAGAGAGAGAAAAAAAGAAGGGGGGAGCTAATCTTTTCGCGGCGGCGGGCGTGTGTGTACATTAGCGGCGAGGAGGAGGGAGGGAACGAGGGCTGGAGGAAGCCCCGAGGGCCATAGAGGTTTAAGAGGAATAAGGTAGAATTAGCCCCGGGGCCGCAGAAGAGATCGTCCCGGCGTTCACGACGAGCGGGGAGAGATTACGGAGATTACAGAGTAGGAGAGGTCGTGAAGGAGGGGGAGGAGGGGGTGGTGGTCATCCCCTCTGATATTACCGTGGGACCCGGGGGGGTGGGGGTGGGGCAGACCGGGGGTTTCCAGGGGTTGAAAACACTCCGCGGACGTCTCTCCCTTTGACGGTGGGGAAACCGTCATTGGGCGAGTCAGGCTTTCGGATCCCCTCCTCTCCCCCCCCCTCCTCCCAAGTCCTCAACACCGCCACCTGCACCTACACCTGTGAAGGTTAAGGGTAGGATCAGGGCTCAGGGATCGGCTGCAAAAAACGATCCGCGAGACTTTAAAAAGCTCGGGTTTCACACCCGAACGTCTGGCCAACTGCATTTCCCGTTCGAGCACAATTCATACGGAAGTTTCACTTCGCAAACGTTGCATTGAATGTTCCGATGCAAGTTACACCGCAAGACGTGTTATGCTGCACGCTATCTGCTGTGTTTTAAAATCAGGCGAGTATTCTTGATTCAATTATTTTTCTGGTGATATTTCGTGTTTTTGCACATGATTTGAAATAAATTCATTACATCGCTATATTTAACTGCCGATAAAAGTTTTTGATACTACATAAGTTCATGAGTTTTCTTTTCCAAACGAAACTCGCGGGAAATTGTATACGTGTTTTAAATGTCAAGTGCTGCAAGTAGTGAGCTTTCCTGAAAATCGACGGATCGATTGTAGCAAGCTGTTTAACTTCTGGGGCGTCAACCTCAGATGTATCTTTCCATCACTTTAAAACTGTACATTAATGGCTCCATGATTACGTTTGCGGAAACGAGATTTCTTTTTTGTGTCGGATACCCATTGGCGAATAGTTTCTTTTCCTGATTTCAGCGTATTCCAACGTGAAGCTATATGTTATTAGTATTTCAATTAATTAATTCATATTTCACTTTTTAGAATGAATTTTTTTACTATAACCGTATTTTCAAGCGATGGCTTACGTAATTTCCTACTCAGTTAACAACTGACGAGTGTCTCCAACATTAGATCAAACTTTAAGACACACACATTTTACCAGTTGCAAGAGGATTATGATTTTAATAAAATCTAGGGGGGAAAATGTGAGCGAGACTTTCAGTACTCGCCAGGGATGTGTATCATCTAACTTCGGTAACGAGAAAATTCACGTGTTCTCGTGTCGCAAAAGACTTATGTATAATACGAAACTCGGACTTGAAATTTAACGTAGAATTCGTCAGAAGAATTCCGAGCATGATAAATATATGCAAATTGTATTTTCAACTACATTTCCGCACTCGCCGCTATAAATCGTTTCCAGTTGCAGCAACGTCGAATTTTAAATAATTTATTTAGCAGACCGAAATTTTAAACTGTATAATGATACGGCTCCGATAAAAGCGAAAAAGACTAAAAAAACACTACTATAAAACACCAAGGACACTTTAACACATTAAACGTGCAAAGTTGAGTTCCTTACTTGGGCTCATGCTATAAATGGTCTTTATTATGGGGTGTTAGATCCTTAATTTGATATATATATATATATATATATATATATATATATACACACACACATATACTATCACAGTTAGTTATTAATAAAAACCATTAGTATTTAAATTACACTATTAATATACCTATACATAACTAGAACATATCCCAAACACCACCCACACCTTTAAGTGCTCTTATTTTCTAAAATATTAGTTTTAAGAAAAAACTGAAAAAAATTTCCTTTACAAAACCAAACAATATTGCTGTTTAACAGGTTGGCACTATTGGTTGTTAAAAATAAGTCTTATATCACTTTTTAACTGGAGTTATTTATGGGTTAGTTGCTATTCTTTAATGTACTTACGCCTTTTTTGCTTCTGGGAACACCTTAGAAAATGAGTTGTTTAAAATTTTAAAATGCCCGTGACTTTTAAAATATTAATTTAAGGGGAAAACGGTAAACCTTTTCCCCGTGTATTAAAACCTTAATATAATACTGTTTTACAATATCGTGCCATTCATTTCTCAAAAATGAAAATGAACGGCACGCGTTTCTCCCTGCTTCCTCTCGCACATTTCCCAGGAAACTCGAGTACCTACACCGTCTCAGAAGCTCCCCCGCAGCTCGCTGTCTGGTTCTCTTTCCCCACTCTCTTTCTCTTTGCCCTTCCTCCCAGATGCTAATTGTTGGCGTAGAAAGAGCGTATGAAACACTCGTTTGCCTCGTGCCACCTACATAATGGAAAATGGGGGGGGGGGGGGGGGGGGGGTGGGAGAGTGGAAAGGAGCAAGTGCACGCGACCTTTCAATTTCCGCCCCCCCCCCCCCCGCGCACCAAGAAAGTGGTTCGAGTGACGTGAAAATCCAAGAAAAGGAAAGGTAGTGGAAGTGTGTGTGGTGGAGGTGGGTTGCGAACGCGATGTTTAAACAACAAAAAGGCCCCGGAGTAAAACGAGCCGGGGGGGGGGGGGGGGTCCCGGCCCTATGGGGTCGAATGCGCACACGAGCGCGTGAGCTGACGAGGAAGACAAACTTGACTGGGCGGACTCCTGATAAATATTTATGTCGTTTTCTCGTTCCTTCCCCCCTTTACCACACACACACACACTTCGCTACCTTCTCCTTCACCTCCACGGAGGCTGCCAGCTTTCCGGAGCAACCGCCTGGCGGCGCGGCGGTCGCAGGGATGTGACGGAACTGCACACCCGCGCACGGATAGCCCACAGTTCACAGGGTTGAAAGCCACAACCAACAACCCGAACAGTTCCGATGTTTAACGAAGTAAAAGTTCAGGTTAGGTTAGTTTCAGTCAGGGACGTTAGGTTATGTTACATTAACGTACTAAAAAGAATGTTTTAGGTTAAGTTAGCGTTATTTAAAATACTATATGACAGTAAAAATACACAAATCCTTGCAGTAGGGTATTATTTTTTTTTCACAAGCGATCGGCAAACTTCGGAGAAATTCGGAACTGTTCGGGTGAACCTTTAATCCCTGTGAACATAACAGCATTCCCCACCGCGCACGGTTACCATAGACTAGTGATGAGATAGACCTGCACACGCAATTTGAAACTTTGTTTTAGACATACGCAATGGCTGGTTTACGGGAAGTCTACGATTCACAAATCCTTTCGTACATGCCCGAATACTTATCTTCGATTAACTACGGGATTTATTTTTTACCACGTTTTTATTAACTTGGTTTCTTATCTGTCTGTTCGTCTGTTCAGTAAAAACTTTGCAATAGATTTTAAACTAACTTCTCGACTACTTTTAACATAGCTAAGTACATAATGCCAATGCTGTATTAACTGGCTTCCTTGTACATCTTTTGTTTGTCTGTTAGCTACAATTTTTGTTTTGTTTTGTTTAGCAATGCCCCTGTAATTGTGGAGTTAGGCTACGCGCCGAACAGCACAGTGCTGCGCGATGCATAACGCAACACAACGCAGGCGGTGCTTAGATCACCGACTGCTCCAGGCCTTTTAAGTTTTCAATAGGATGGTGGCCAAATAATTTCATAAACATGATATTAAATCTAACCTAAATCTTTTGTTAATTTTTGAGCTATGTTTTTTTATACTATTTCAAATTCATCAACACATTTAACCTAAAATTTCACAGCCGGATAAAATTACGAACCTATATATTTTCTCTGTGTTGAGACACTTTAAAAATGTAAAAAAAAAAAAAAAAAAAAAAAAAATCATAATTTACAAATTAAATTTTTTTAGTTACTTCTTGATATGAACTTTAAAAACAAACAAGGGGGAAATGCATACAGCTCTAGTTCTAAATGCAAAATCATTGATAGATACGAGAAACCCAACGCCTAATGTCCATTAATGCGCACAAGAGGGGGAAAAAAAATTACGTAATACTTTTTGCATAGCTAGCTTCCAAATTGATATTTTAAACGTTTTTGGGGCTGACGAATGACGACAACAAAATGGTTTAAGGAACTAAAACTTATAAGTTTAAATATAAATGCTACTGACCTCTACATGATATCGTTTGATTTTTTTTTCGAAAATTTTTTTTATTTCATTTTACTTGACTGTTAAAAACCTCACAAATGAATTAAAAAAGGTTAGACAAAATTTAAAATAAAAACGTTTCTGAAAGAAATTTGAACTATGAATTGAAATATCCAATGGAATTTTTTTTAAGCTTAAAATATTTATGTACTAAAGAATAAAGTTAAAAAAAATTAACAATGGCAGTAAATTGTGCAAGAAGTATTTTTTTTTTAATTTGAGGGAAAGTGAAGCTACTCAGAAAGTGTACCAGTTCAACACTGTTTAAAGTAAATTTTGGAAATCATCTCCTGAAACGGAACACCCCCCCGCTTTAAACAGTCGCAGTACCTAAGTTCCTCTTTGCCGAGCGCAGCGGAGTGCCACCGGATGAATCTCTAGCGCAAGTCTCCTCTGCCATTCGCAGAGCCGGAGTTCAAACTCATGTTATAGGCTTTCAACGAACCCCCCCAACCGCCCCAAACCCCCTCCCTTCACCCCTCCTCTTCCTCTCGCGGCTTGAGTAATCGGCGACGCTACCTCGTCCGCCGTGCCGTTTGAACCGCCAGCCTGCTCTTCTCTCCGGCGAGAGACAATTGAATCCCGACCTGTGCCTCCTGGTTCCAGGTAGTGCCAACCCTTAAGCGCAAAATTAATCCCGTCATTTGAATCAAATCAAGTTCTCACCGCTAGCTTGGAACTGTTTTCTCTACTGAGACTACTGAAATAAAAAAAAAGAGGGATAATATTGCAATATTGCGCTATGGGAAGCCTTCTTTTCACAGACGAGAAAGCCAAAACCCGAAGTTACCCGAAGTTCATGCTTTTTTTTTTCTGTATCTTTTATGTAGCTATCCTAACCATATCAACCGTCTACAATGTTTTGAAGTATTTATAATGTAGCAAACCTAACCTAATTGACCATTAGTATCCTTTTATCAACACCGCCATATGTATTTACAATGAACAAAAAAACACCCGAAGATGCACGATCGGGCATTTGGCTCTCTCGTCTGTGAAAAGAAGGATTCCCATTGCGCTATCGCTTATACGTAAACAATTTTATGATTAACTTGACTGTTATTTATTTTTGAACGTATTATTAATATGACATTTGAAAAAAAGCCCTATCAAGGCCCGGTCTCAAACGCCATGTTAGTTATTTTCTTTTCTTGTAATTTCTGTCATTTGAGGTCTATTCATGTAAATAAATCACATATATCTTGACGTTTTGTTACAAATTATGTTACCAGAAATTAAAGCTATCGACTTGCGGTAACATACCGTGAAAATGTTAATAATTAATCATGAATTTTCGCGAAACATTTACAGCTCGAAAATCACATTTCGTAAACAATTGTTTTAAACATTTTGTTTAAGGTTATTAATACATACTATGGACAAATCTGCTAGTGGGCAGCGCGGAATGTGTTGTGGTATTCACGGGGGTAAACCAAGTGGCTCCTTCCATCTCGTTGTGAAATTAACATTTCCGCTGATGTATATACTTGTATATCTATTGTATTGTATATCAAGCATATGTGCGTGTATCTTTATAAATTAATTCAATAAATGATATTTCAGTTGGATTAAGCATACAAAACTAAAACTGACAGGATTAATAAAATAACTACTAGTGAGCGCCAGTGACTGATACATAAATTTATTTCGAGGAAGGGGGGAGGTTTAAAATATAAAATTATAATTTTTGTATTCAATAAACTTACGTCAACAACAAGAGGTTTGGACAGTTTCATCATCATTCTCAAAATGCATCACTGCCTTTGTGGTTTGTGATTCCAGTTGTTGCAACAACTCACCTTGAATCATCCAAAAATAACATACTGGGTTCACCGAGATGTACATAAGATAAATATATCTATCATTCCTAACACTCCCTGCGTCAGCAACCGATGAGCACATCTCTATCAAAGCTTGAATCAAAGAGGGTTTGATGAGTGGGGGCAGTTGTGCCCTTTATTCCTGGAATCGCACCATGACATGCACGAGATATGCGTAAACCACGTGGCCTGTAACACGGCACGAAAGTAAAATTAATGCGATGAGATGTTGTATAGGATCAAAGAAGTACCATCCACAGCCTGCGTTGCAGATATGGCTTTCATTAAAAAAAAAAATCATATCGATAGCCACAGGACCGTGGAACTCTGTACACTTTTCGAAGTCAGCACTCTTGGCCTAGTGTGACTAATACAGCCAATTGAAAAAAAAAACTCATTATGCTGGACGTAAACCATTGCTAGTTTAAACTGTGTGCTACGGAGAAAACCTGAACCGTTCTTCATGTTTTCTCTATGGCACACAGTGTAAACTAACAGTGACGTATGTACAACATCAATAAATATTTCCCATTGCAAGAATCGTACAAAGAGAAGTGAAGCAACCAGGTTTTTCTTCCCACCGATTTCATACTTCAGCCAGTTAATTACAACACTAATCTATATTTAATTATTTGGATGAATAATTCAAAAGGGGATATATCAACAAATATCCTTGAATCCAAGATGGTGGGATTACATCCCACCAAAAAAAGTATCGATGGTACGCGTCAGCAGGACACTACTTCTTGGGGACGGGAGGACGAATAATCTGGTGGTGGGGGGTGAGAGCGATGAATCATACTACTTCCGACAGCGCGAGAGGGGGGGGGGGAAAGGTGGGGCGGGGGGTTAAGTATCCCCATACTTGGAGTACCGGAAAAGCGGCCGTCCCTTACGGGAGACGAGATAGAGAGAGATAGAGGGAGAGAGAGGGAGAGGGAGAGGAAATTTTCGCCACATGACCCAAGGGCAAGTATAGTCTTGAGGTTAATTATTGCTGTCGTGGAAAAAGGGGGGGGGGGGGGGGGCAGGAAGGGATAAGGGAGGGGGGTGGGGAAGGAGGAGGTCCGGGCGCGGCAACAATGAGCAGCGACGGCGGTCGACATCAATCATAGCCCGACCATTGTTGGCTTCGGTTTACTCTATACCCCCCTCCTTTCTTCCCTCCCACACGCGTCCTGGACAAGCAACAATCGATACTCTCCGAGATTCTCCGACCCCTTTCCCCTCCACTCTCTCTCTCTCTCTCTCTGTCCCTCTATCTACCTTCCCCGTCGCGAGAGCTGACCACGTCGCTCGGAACAGTCGCCAACAGCCAGGTAGAAAAAAAGAGCAAATCGAAACAATTTCATCAGGTTTTAAATGTTAACTACGATTCTTATCCGGAAAGACTGATGTCTGTTCCATCACGACTAATTCTTAGAGTCCTGAGTACCTGGAGACCTATCCATACGCCGGTATAGGGTTTCACATAGCCTATGAAATATTACTAAACGCTTTGCAGCCATTTTCAATCATATTGTTTTGAAAGAAACACCACGCTGTGCATTGGAAAGACAAGAACATGGATATAAAAACAATAAAAAGTATGAAAACATTTATTGTGACTTTGAGATTGGGCACTACAGTGCGTTTTTTTTGTTTGAAAGCAATATTGTCAAGAAAAAAAAAAGGCCAAACCGTGTTTAACAAGTTAAACCTGTCCCGGGTATACGGCTGAGTTTTCAGGCAGATAGGACCGTTACGTAGAGACTTTTTTGAAACGAATTTCGTCACCAGCCGGTGTCACTCTATGCGTTTCTGCCACTGCGACTAAAACTTCCGCAGCGATTTTTATTTCTGAATATTCTTTCGAACGTTTTTCTTAGAATACACAATGCAAGATCACTCAAGAATTCACTAAGATAATTTATCGAAATCGAACTTGTAAACAACTGATCGAGAAAAAAAAACATCACCGAGTAACTACCTAAAATCAGCCAGCCTTACGTCCCGAAGTAACAATGGACGACGAGTGATATTAACCTTACAATAAGAACAATCAAAATGTGTGTACTGCTAGTCTTTTGTTCGTGTAGTGCCCATCCTAAGGAGAAAAGAATTTAATCTTTGAATCTTGATGGTTTAGACATTTTTATCTGGGTGAGCTGAGAAAATCGATATGATGTCCACGGTGAAACAAAAAAAAAAAAAAAAAACATGAAGCGATGATTTTATTTTTAGCTAAATTTCGAGGTTAAAATGTGTTTTTCACATTATTACTCTATGTTGTCTGGGAGTAATCTGGTGTTATCTCGAGCTTTGGCTGATGGTCCGGCATTCAACGGCACGAGATTCACGATGGTTCCGTACCGGAGAGAAATGTACGGTACTAAGCCAACTAAGTCGACCCAAGCTAAAACCCATGAAATATTCAGCTAAGTTAAAAAAAAAAAAGCTTTTACAGCACGCAGATTCGAGAGCTCCCCACGCGGTCATGTGAAGCGTTCGGCGTGTTTCGGGAGCACACGGCAGTAGTCGGCGCGCTCGTAGCTTTTTAATTTTTATTTAGTTATTAGATGCTGCTTAAAGCCTGGTGGGCGGCAAGTTGTAGCCACCCACCACCAGGGGCGCTTGCGTCCAGACGTGATTAAAATATGAAAGCGGACTTTGCGTCTAGTACCCCCGCAAACCCCGCGTGGTAGACTCTTTTCTGCTCAGGTAAATTCTTCTTCCAGACCATCCTCCTGTATCGTGTACTTCCCTACACTATCAATGAATGCAAATTGCATCCCGAATGTCTGTGCCCAGGGTTTTCTCCGTGTCTGTGCCGGTTGTTCCTGGGTCCAACTTAAATTTATATATAGTTTAAATATAGATTTAAGACAGCGGAGGTAGTCGTGGCAGCGACTGATGGTTTATCCCTGCAAAAACCACACGATGGACGAGGTACTCTCCCCACACGGTTAATTCTCAACACATCAAGGCGTATAGGCTTCGTCCTGAGACGTACCTAAGCACTTCACTAACCCGGAACTCTTCTACAAACTACTCTTAGTTTTAGGTTGGTTTAGAAAAAAAAAGTAGGTCGTAATTCATTATTGAGCTGTAATGTACAGGCTTTTAAAATGTAATAATTTTTTTTTGGTCCTGTATTTGTGTTTAAATGTTTATCGGCATGTTCCTGCTGAACTATAATTGCTACAAACACCATATTATATGTATCTAATAGCTAATAACCCGCGGCTTCGCTCGCGCAATCTCAGGGTATTACTTATGTTTTACCACTGTAAGAAAAGTATCAGTTTAATTCCAAACATTTTTACTTACGTTTACATACGCCTTAGTCTCGCCATCGTCTATCAATACCCTTCTGAGCTGGAGCGTATACTCACCATAACATACATTATGGAACATTATAGAATATTATCGAACCTTATGGAAGATTCTATAATATTGCGGAACCTTCCAGAAAATTCAGGAACATTCTGGTTAGTCTCGGCCACTTCGACACTTTATTCTCAGCTGAGTCACTGATTTCCCATAAGAAGTAAACTGGTGAGATGCCCTCTTTTGACGCCCATATCTTGGAACCCAACCCATGCAGTTCCTAACCGAAACATTCTTCTAGGATGGGTGATGGAGGGCTACCATACCATATAACCCCCATAGGGCTGCCGAGTTATAGCGGCATGCACGGACAATTCATACTTATATATATTATAAATAATTTAGAATTTTTTTATAAAATTCGAGAAGTTTCTCCAAAGTTACAAAACTTTCTAGAAAATTCTGTCATGTTCGTACATCATTGCCACCTACTGGTACACTTCGCTACTCAGTAAGTTTATATTAAAACATCCCAAAACGTTTTCGGAATTCTCATGACAATAGCCTCTTAATTTCTGTGTCTAAACTCTGGAAAATCATTAGGTAGCGGCGGAACGCAGAAACGATCTTTTGTAAAGCCCCAAAGGAAAAAAAAAATCCACCTGGTGTTATGTCAGGTGAACGTGGAGGCTATAGATAAAGAGCTCTTGACAATTACTACCAATCCAACGGTCAGAGACTTCTACGTTCGACCACTCTCGTACAAAGAGATTCCAATAGGGAGGGGCTCCATCCTGTAGCATAATAAAGTTTACAGGTTCACCCTATAGTATAGTGAATGCGCTTATCTGAAACTGTTTTAGTTAATCTTTAATTGTGACACAAAACCATCACTCTACAACGTGTACAGTTCATATTATTAAATTCTATAACAGGGATATTCTTTTATGGAAATACATTATTCCTATACCAGTTATTAAGTCTAATCATAAGCGTTTAAGCACAAAACGTTTCATAAAAATCGGTTCAGAAGTGTTTGTGTGATGCTCAAACAAACATACACTTACACACTTCTGTTACAGTTTTATAACTAAGCTTTATAACTAATCATTTAAAACTAAACGTTTAGCATCTCGGGATAGTAGCTACAGCATTTTTCGTATACCGGCACCCTTAAATTTCCAAACGTGAAGTTTAGTGTACAATACATCCCTGTGCCCATTTTCGAAATGGTAAGGGTCACGGGTGCAATCCCTCGCTACTCGACTTGAGTAGCGAGCAGCCACATGGTTCGGGGACCATGATAATCTCGGAGGTCGCCACCGTCTAAGAGCTCTGTTGCATCATCACGCAACGCAAGACCTCTACATATATCTTATCTATTACTCGTTTCAGGTTTTCTAACGACTTTAATTTTTTTTTGCAGTACGGAAGTCAAACTGCTAATCAATTTTATGAAAGTGACATTATTCACATAAGAAGAAGCAGTAGATAAGAGAGTAAAAATATTCATATACTTTGCGACGAAATTTAAATGTACAATAAAAAAAGAAGTGTCAAAAGTAAGTTATCAATTAAATAATGTCAATCACCAGAAATTAAGTTTCAATATAAAAATAACACTTTGATTGAAATAAAAATATCTAAATAGATGTATTAAGTTTTTAAAATAATGTATATCTACCAATTTATTAGTTATTTTACAGGAAGTATGCAAAAGTATACTTAATTCATATAGCGTCTAAAGAGGACGAGGAATGATTAATTGCCTCAAAATGAAAACATAAACTTAAAAGCAGCTCGCTCAAACCTACAAAGGACTAGAGCTGAAACCGAACTGCTGGAAGCTTTTACGTAACAACGACGAAACATCGCTCAGACGCGAGCAAAGAAACCACCAACGAACGAAATGAACATCGCGAGTGGAATACGAAATGACACCGCCCACTTTGACAAAACACAACATGAAAGCAAGAGAGTTTGTTGAAAAGATAAAAATGGAAATGAGAATACACATTTTTATAAACTCGGAAAATATGTTGTTACGATTTATGTGGGGAGAACTACTGTGTTCGTAAGGGATAGCCCAATTAATTAGTACAATTTTATTTATTACTAATGTCTACACTATAAATTTAATTACTGCACTCAAGATTTCTGTCCACAACAATTAGTATTACACTGATCATTGAAACATTAACACTTTCCACTGGAGCGTGGCTCGACAGTGGCTCGCTGTTATGTCAGCTTCCTTCCCACACTCACCCACACCGCGCCGCAGCACAATCCCCAACTATCGCTCGTCGCACCCGACTGGCTCGCCAGGCCTTCACTCGCAGGTATCGCCTCTTGATAGGTCCGGTTCGCTCAACAAGGGCTACTTGCCCCCTCCACTTCACTCTCGCTGACCGCACGGGTACCGCCAGTATCACTCCCCGAGGGGGAGACTCTCTCCCCTACTCTCAGAACCCTCCGAACCCTTGGAACTCCCGCGGAGGCCGGTGTCGTCGCTTATATACCCGTGGCGTCCTTCTCGAAGGGACGAGAGAGGCTGTGACGTGTCGCGTCATCCCAGGCCGACACGACGCCCGAAACATCCAGAACAGCGACGCTTATTCACGCCACTCCACGTGGCAGCCTCTGTATGCCCGGAATTCCCAGGTTGCCAAAGTGACAATAGCCCGATGCAGGACGGTGCGCGGGGAGTGTAGAGGGGTGGGTAGCGAGGACCCTTGTAATCCGGCCAGGCACGCGGGACATGCCTTACGTCAAGTGGTATATAATGTATTTCCATAAAATTTTGTCCAAGTTATAGAATTTAACAGTATCAACTGTAAGCGTTGTAGAGAGTCGGTTCAAGGTCACAATTATAGAATAACCCATGTAGTTTTAGATAAGCGCATGTGCGAATACTGCTTTATTTTCTCACTTGCACCGCGAAAGAATGGCTCTTTCCCTAATTTTTACAGGGTATTTATCGGCTCTATTATTTTCCACGAAAAATTGAAATAGTGTGATTCGTATTTTTTTAAAAATTTAAAATGTGAAATTGGTGTTTAGTGTACACGCGTAAAAGTACCTACTAAAACGTTATTGGTTATGTGAAACCTTGCCGAACAGATGAGTATTTAACTGTCTGAAGCAAATAGCATTGTTCATACAGTCGTCCGCGAGGCATTCCACTATTATTTTTTTAATCAGAATCAAAGCGTACTGCTTCATTTGCGATACGAAAGTGACACCCCCCTCAGCAGGTAGATAAACCGGTGGCGATCGATAGGTTCTAATCAGTGGCAGAATCAAGGGAGGAGATTTTGTGGTGAGCGGGACGGGGGAGTTTTTGATTTACTTAATAAAGCTATAGCACCGACTGACAGACAACGCACAGCTTAAACCGGTGTGTCTAGAAGCATGGAATTTTACATAGGATTTACTTATGAGACGTAAATAGGGACTAAGAAATAATTTTTGAAAATGCATACCCAAAAAGGATTAATGGGAATGAAAGTTTGTCATTTTTGAAGTTAGATGCATGGAAATTGGTGTTTAAGCTTCTGTTTATAAACTAAAGTCAGCTGTATCAATGTTTTTTTGGGGTAATTCATCGATGATGATAAAATACTTTCCCATCGGGTACACAGTTTGTTGCAATATAAATTTGGAAAGTATGACTTTTCTGAAAAAAAAAAAAAAAAAAAAAATGGCATCTGAACACGAGTCCTTTCTCTTATCTGAGCTCCCGAATCCGCGATTCCACTATCAGACGTGGCACCACAGCGGATACTCATTTTCATCAGATTTTTTCTTCTTCTCGGTAGATCTTTTTCTTTGCCTCGTTCTCCCTTCGCACCTTTCCAAACCCTTCCCACTCCCCTGGGCCTAATCTGAGAATGTCACTTCCGATATATGGGGCCAGCACGTGGTTCCTGGAGGGACCCGAATCCAGCAGCGACCCGTCCAAGTCACGTGCGAGCGCGGGAGAAGGAACCCAAGTGCGACCCGATTACTGGGGACTTCGCCCGCCGACCCTCTCCACGGCTCACCCCTCGCCCAGCAAGTCGGCAGCGAGGCCGGGTTGGCGAATTACGCAACGATCGCAAGGACGTAACGTCGTAAGGACGCAAGGACGCAACGTCGTAAGGACGCAAGGACGCAAGGACGCAAAGGACGCAACGTCGTAAGGACGCAACGTCGTAAGGACGTAAGGACGCAAGGACGCAAGAACTCAACGTCGTAAGGACGCAAGGACGCAATGACGCAACGTCTTAAGGACGCAATGACGCAACGTCTTAAGGACGCAATGACGCAACGTCTTAAGGACGCAACGACACAACAACGCTACCAACTGAAAAAAAAATCAGAGTGGTTTAGAACGCACGGAAGTTGTAATCACGCTTACTGTTTGTTGATTTGATGTATATGATGTAGGATATCGTCAAGAAATAGAACTTGGTCAAATATTTTGTTTTTATCGAATGATAACAGCTTGTAAAATGTAGTTGGTGTGTGTTCCATTAAAATTTTTTTTTTTTAAAAGATGAACATGAACTTGATAAATAATGTTCAGGTTTATAAGTGTTATGCTTATAAACATGAACTTGATAAATAATGTTCAGGTTTATAAGTGTTATGCTTATACGAATACAAATTTTACTCCTAAAGCGATTTTGGGAGACTAAGGTATAACATTTTTTTTTCAATAAGTCTAGTGTAATTTTACAGATATAAACAAAACCAGCCAATGACAAATACAATTCGTTAATGTTATAAAAATTGAAAAAAGTAAAATCTGCATGACTATAATTCTACAAACGACAAAGAAAATTCATGACAAACTTGTATTTTTAATTGACTGTCATTTTAACCTGGTCAAAGAAGCTGTAACGGAGTCGCAACAGTAGATGTAATTACTTTTCCAAATATTGGTAGAAAACACCAATTGATTTGTGTGAATTTAGAACGACTTTGTTAAGTAAAATTGAGTTTTTTTTTATCCCGATAAGTTATATTACTTCTGAAGAACATACACATCGCTCTAAAACTCACCCTCGTGAACGAAGTCCCCGGCACAGACACTGGGAAATAAAATTAAACAAAGGAGCTGCTTCGTATAAAAAATATGATATAAGTCAATATCCTACCAAGTCTTCATAATCTTTGCTTGAAGAATTGTTTATCGTGAGCTAAAAAAAAAAAAAAAAAAACCCGGACAAATGGTGTTATATTAGCTGGTATCGTGGTGCATCTTTGTATAGCTACAAAGCTCAGAACAATACAATGTGTTATATACTACAATGCGTAACACTACAAAACACGTTATTTTTTTGATAAGTGCACCAATGGAATTATTTCGCAATATTTGTCGCACACGGTGAATGCGTCAAGACAAATTAATTTATTATCATTATTAAATTATTTACATAGATACTGTTAAATAAATAATTTATGATGCTACAGCATACCATGGCAAAAACATGTATTATATACCTACATAACACGATTCTTTCACCGAAGAATATACCTATATTTTTTATTACAAAAAAATGTACGACCTCAATCTTTTTGAATTAAAAATAGACACCCCATTAATAATCTAATAGTAACGTGTAAATATTTATGTTCCACAAACTAATGTGTATAACCTAAAAATTCATTTATTTTATAGACCACTACAACACGGGTTGTTTCACACACATTTAAACGGAAATAATTACGATTGTAAACTTTGTCTGTTACCACCTTTGCCTCTATGTGCAAAAATGACAGCCGAATCAAAAATCCTATCACAAAATTGTTTTATTTATGAATGATATACTGCAAACAAAGAGTTTTACGTAAATGTAGCCTACAAAAGATTAATTTAAAAATGGATATCATGTGATTTCAAGCTCTCAATTAATGCCAGGATTGAAATATAAATTGACTTTAATGTTTTAAAAACTGTTTAATGAGCACTTATTGGATTTGTGTACATATTATAAACTATTGCCAAAAAATATGTTATTATAAGTTTATTTAAAAAATAAACATGACAAAATTCACGAAATTACAGGAGAAAAAGTTTGAAGATAATTCCCATGCATCGATATAACATCAAGAGAACCACTAACAGACTTTATAAGCTTTTTTGACTGCATCAAATATCGATCTTTTTTTTTTTTTTCACCAGCTAAAGCGTATTGTGGCTTTTCATTTGTCACCAACTAAATCATCCCCAAAGTGATACGTTTGTTGAAGGGGGGGGGGGGGGAGAGAGGGAATGTAGAGAAATAGAATGAGTGTGTGTGTGTGTGAGTGTGAGTGAGAGTGAGAGAGAGCACTCAACACGGCTTTAATCCACATCTTTTTTTTTTTAATTTCACCGCTGACATCGAAAACAATTCCTGCACGCGAGCTCGCAAAGCCTTTTCGCGATTAGTCACGACTTCACTTCGTCTCCCCTTCCGGCCACACCAGCGGCGGGGCTCGACCAATTCGTCAGTTTCATCACCACGACTGTGTGGCGACCCAAATTGCTTCGCGCGCGCTGTATGGGCCGGCCCGAGTGCCGCCGTGTTGGTCCTGAGCGGAGAGAAAAAAAAGGAAGGTAGGGGGAAATGGGTTGGCGATCAGTTAAGGGTCCTACACTGTCAAAATTTCCTTTCCCACACCTTCCAAAAAAAAATTAAAGTCGGAGGGTTGTGACGACACCTAAATCGTCACGAGCGCAGGGATATCTGATTATAAAGTTCGGATAGTTCGAGTTTCCATCAAATATCCTCAGAAAAAGAACGTGTCATAAAATACATAGGATGTTGGACGGTATCAGCCAATCATAACCATGCCCAGCGAAAACTGAAATGGGTATAGGTGCTTTTTTTTTTTTTTTCCCCCGGAGCAACGAATCATCAGAATGGCGGACACGCGATATATTTTTAAAGGAGGCTATGAAGATAAATAATTTTAACATGAATGTCGTAGGTAGAGTAATTGGTTTGGAAACAGCGAACTGTGTGTCTATAAATTCTAAAGATCGTTAAGAGCATTCAGTTAATTTTGCCGACGAGTAATAAACGTAGTTTGAAATTAAAGAAATGCATTGAATTCATAAAATTTTCCTTCCGAAACTGTTATCAATTATTTTAATTTTAAATTAAGATTGATTTTGAAAAGCTCAAGATAGCTCTGGCCAATAATAAACTTTGATATTGTAA
This sequence comes from Bacillus rossius redtenbacheri, assembly GCF_032445375.1. Taxonomy (NCBI): domain Eukaryota; kingdom Metazoa; phylum Arthropoda; class Insecta; order Phasmatodea; family Bacillidae; genus Bacillus; species Bacillus rossius. Next base: position 41,237,902 of record NC_086337.1, on the reverse strand, counting down.
CAGGATTTCGAACATGCATGGTGTTATCTGTCCAGTCAAATTTGGTGGAGAAAAGATAAGAGCCAGAAATTTCGTACGATATTAACATCTCGAATTTTGTCGTCAGAAATAATCCACTGATTTGACAGTGTGTCAGGTCTTTGATGCTTGCCCGTTGACGAAAGGGCTTGGTGCCGTATCACGTGACCTGCAGGACTGCGCGGTATTGGCTGTCAATAACCTCTGCTCAACTGAAAAGCGGACACATTCCAGGCATAGCCTACTGAATTTGTCATTCCAGTACAAATAATAATAAAAAACATTATTTTTGGAAGCTACATCCTAAAAATATTTTGTGACGAAAAGTATATTTTTTAACAAGACAAAAACATATTTTATCATTTTTTCAACTTTAGAAAATTACTTTGCAATCGCAACTGTTAGTTTGGCAGTTTTTCAGATTTTTTTATGCTTATCCGAAACACTTTTATTAGCTATGGATCAAATATGTAACATTTCGTTGTTATAGTTGGCGAATAAATGATAACTTAATTTCTTGCACCATGATATCATCGGACAGTCTTATAGAAAAATAACTACTAATGTTTGGATATAAATATTTAAACTGTGATTGTTTTTGTCTTCCTAATACAATTTTTAAAATCAATTAAAATTAAAAAAGCGCACATTTTATGCATAAAAAATTATATAAAATATATTTGTTTTGCCTTATGAAATTGGCGGAATGGTAGGAATAAAGCTGTTTGTTTTTAACTCGGTTTTAAGGGCGAGCCTAAGAAATGAGCGAAGCCGAATTGTTTAGGGTGGTGATGCGGTGAAATGTAAACGAGGGAGTTTATTGGAGCAAGCCGAGAAAACACTGTTGCCACGGAAATGCACGGGACATAACTCACACGAGGTTTGAGACTCCCGATTATTTTAATTTCGCTAATCCGTTGCGGCAAAGATTGCAAATAGAAACACAGAGCTTAACCAAACGAACTAGCTATGTTATTTTTTCCACCTATGAAGACAAAAATTTATATACAATACAGCATGTGTGGTCTCTGAATATTACAAAAATAGAAAACCATATTTCTAGGAATTAAAGTCACGTAAAATAAGGCTTATAATATATTTCAAAAGTAGCAAAAAAGATTTTAAAAATGATTACGAAATATGGTTAAAATGACTGTTTTGTTGAGGGGGAAAAACTGAGTAAACATCTGACTCTCCAGTCCATGGTTTTAGGTAAATTGTGTAGCGAAGTTTGAAAAAAAAAAAAAAAAAAAGGAAGTATACTACACAGAAAAATGAGAGCGTTGTATTTCGTAGACGGGATTTTATACTTTGAATTTTGGCCATTACCATTGCGCTATGCTACAGAGAGAGAGAGAGAGAGATAGAGAGAGAGAAACACTAGCCTTCGTGAAGTTTGGAACATATCTCACACAAAAACAAATAAAAAAACTTTCTGCTAAGATGGATGACAAACAATGAAGCTAATTAAAATTTTTAATCTCCATGTAGGATGATTCACAAGATAATAACACTCACGCTAAAAAAAATGTTTCGGCGGTGGTGTATGTATAAGGTACTCAGCAGAAATTGGACCGAAAATTTACATTAATGTTCACTGCAGGTTTATATTTACTTGTAACAACGTATTTATGCCCAAGGTGGAAAATAATAATTTCAATTTTCATATAAGTTTCAAAATAACGTAAGTTTTTATGGAATAAGAAAGAAATGTTTTATGCATATTATAAACATTTAGGAATAAAATTTAAGTTTTAAGACAGAAAATAAACTTAGGCAATACATGTTTCTCCGAGTAATGAAGTAAAATGATGGACACTATTTTTATGCTTGTACTCGAGTAGAAAGGAGAGTATAAAACTAAATGAAAAATAAACGGAAGCCAACGTGATACGAATGTATCACCTGCCTGTAATGAAAATGATTGTTTGTGTATAGTTACAGACTTTCAATTTATTCAGTGGCATGAGTATAAGTTATTAAGAGAAAATCTTACACTCACGACAGATGAATAACTTAGGTATATATAAGTGTATATATTATAGTGTATTATAGTGTCTATATGTAAGTACGTATATATAAAAATTACTTAAACTTTGCAGCACAATTATTTTAACCAAATAATCCGTTTTGACTCTAGTTTAATTTTCAATAATTAAATACATTAAAAGCTAATTTTGTTGGAAGCACCAGTAGTATATAAATGTTCCTCTTGCGTCAAGGTTCAGGTTGGGGTGTCGGCGTCGGTGTCCGCCATCTTTGATTGTGACGTCATGGCGGCCATATTGGATGGCATTGACCTTTGAGCCCGGTGGCCATCTTGTGTCCGACTTTTGTTGCGGCCATATTGGATTCTACCATTTTGAAATATGACTTCCCACTCATTTTGTTTTATTCCATTTCAGGTTGTAGAACTTTCCACCATTTTGTATTATGACATAATGGTTGCAATTTTAGCTATGGCTTCCATCTTAAAAAAATCCTAAATTATTATTGAGAAAATTTTAAAAACTTATAAAAAAATCTTTAATACAAATTTAGTAAACGTGATTCTGCTTTTTTTAAAATAAAAACATCACATTCACCATCTTGAAAATCTATAATTATTATACACACTATAGGGAAAAAATTAAATTTAATAAAAATATAATTTCAATAATATTTTATTAAAATTTTAATTAGAAAACGAACTTACGTCGTGGAGCTCGGAGTCCTCGGTTTGAACCAGATGAGAGCAAAAAAAAAATGGCGATGGAATATTCCTCCATGTTAGCTACAAGCACACTGACCTCCCACCACTAATATCAAGGAATATATTATGGCAGCTAGTATGAAGTCACGTCCGCCATCGTGTTTTCATCTGCTGAAAGCCGCCATCTTGGATTATGACATCACAGCCACTATATTGTTTTCGTCTTCTGGAGGCCGCCATCTTGGATTATGACATATTCGCAATCTGGTTTCCATCTCGTAGAGGCAGCCATCTTTATTTTCAGTACTTGCTACCCGGAGCGCTAGTGTCATCTGCCATAGACCATGGACCAACAACAGAGATTCCTCCCCCTTATGCCGTCTCGGGGCCCCCATGGGCGTGGATATGGATACAGAATCGGCTTTAGGGCTCTGGCTGTGACCAGAGGCTGAGGCTACCCATCCCAGCACGGTCACCACCTCGACCCATTTGCCTCACTCAGCTAACCAGACAGTTGGCTGCGTCCTTAGCCCTGCAGACTTTGTCAGCACTGCTGGCTCCTACCCCGATCCACAATATCACACTGGGACCCCTCATTCACCCAGTGAATCCGTGGTTCGGTGGAGTGTTACCCAACCTCTCCTAGCTGCCCAGGCTAGTAACCGGAGTTGTAACGCCACTCACCTCGTCGACTCATCATAGGGCTAGATTCTGCCCCAAGCGATCGGAGCACCACCTCCAAGTTCGACACCTACCCATTGTGATCCTGGGCTGACAGAGGGAAGCTTTGGGCGCATTTGGAGCTGTTGGAGCTGTTGGAGCTTTGGGCGCATTTGGAGCTGTTGGAGCTGTTGGAGCTGTTGGAGCTTTGGAGCAGTTGGAGCTTTGGAGCTGTTGGAGCATTTGGAGCCGATCCAGAGGAGGGTATAAACATTCACACAAGGATCATACCGCACTCCTACCAACTTCGGTGACGTCCAGGGATAACCACCAGTGCCGTTACCAGAGCTAGTTGGAGGATCTCGACCACCTTCCAGCGGCGTACAAAGACTCCACTAACCATTTATCTGGGTTGTTCGCGGTGAACCCGGCCATTGGGATTCGTTACCTGAGCTCAGTAGTCGAACCCCCCAGAAAGGCTTCAGTCGCATCTGCTACTGCCCGCAGATTCAGCCCTTTCACCATTTATGGTTCCCCGCCAGACAAGCTGGGGATTTCTGAGGCAAGGGTGTTTCCGGCAGAGTCCTCTTCAGATGATCTTCCGATCAGCCATCGGTTGCCACTTGGTGCGGAGAGGATGGATATCTATTCTCACACATGCTACACGTTCCGTGAACCTGTTGGATCGCGTCTCGGATAACTAGAACCGGCAACGGCTCCGTCACCTCAGGTTAACAGTCACCCTCCCCCGACAGGGTCAGGCCCACACTGCCAGAGAGCACTTCCGCCATCTTGTTTTCTGTGCAAGATAAAAGGAGCGCTAGTTTTACGTAGTACACACGTAGTCTGCCAGTGTGTGCTGCCGCCACATTGGCTTTTATTTTTACCAGCGAAGAATGTAGTTGGCCAAGCCGTCGTTGGCGTGGACAGTTACCGGATCGAATAACGAAAAATAAAACTTTACAGTTTCGCGTCTGCAAGTTGGTTACCAAACCCTTCAGCGACACCTAGGAAATTTCATCTAAAGGTCACTCGCTCGCGCGGGTTGATGGAGGAGGGGGTGAGAGTGGGGGTTGAAGTAGGTACGTATTTATCTCCTGAAGAGGAGTTGGGAGAGGTCAGGAGACGTCTCAATTTCCTGCGTCGCGAAAGACCGCGCGTGGGTGTCATGCGTGTGTGTGATCCCACCCTTTCAGTGCTGCTCGCACCCCCTCCCCACCCCCCTCCCCACACATTCCGCCTTCTAGCACTTGAAACTACCCCGCCTACCGTCGCTACTCTCCCCCTCACCAAGCTCCTGGTACTTGAAATAACTCCGCCCCCGCGGGATGTTCGCATGGCCGCTCTCAAAAGCCCCCGGCCTTCCCCAACGGTGCCAGTGCAAAGGCATTCTGTTTCAATACCAACAGGCCCGGCGCCAAAAAAAAACACTCCAAAGCGAAAGGGAGAGAAAAGAAATACATCACTAGCCTAGTAAAAACGAAAGTTCTATAATCCGGCATTTTATGGAACGACACATTCTTAATCCGGTACCCAATCAAATCGCTTGCGTACAGAACTTCGTCCCCTCCCCCCCAAACTAGTTGTTAACTTTGGTCTCCAGGTCGCATCAGAGACTATCGTCACTGTCGGTATTCATCACAGTGCTATGTTTCCTGTTTTATAGCAGTTACATCTCTGTAATAATTTTTTAAAATTAAACTTCTTTGGGCGCGATAGGAGTAAATGCCGAATTTTAATGCAACGTATTCGTGAAACATTGCTGTTGTGAAACTTTTTCTGATGTGAAAAGAACGGAGACTAGATTGCGGACGGTGCAGAAAACTCGTGGGGCCCCAATTCCTTAAGCTGGTTCCACGTGGCGGCATGCCGCTCAGGTTGAACCCTGCCACGCTGCAGGGATAGGCGGGTCACGGCGGTAGGGACTGACGCCACTCTGACTTGTTGGCGTCTAGTAAGGGAGTAAATATTTGGGCAGAGGACAACACAGCGGGGTTTCAGGTTTTGGAAGTCAGCAATAATGTTGTTAATCCATGTTTATTTAGAAAATTCTCTTATTTCTCTGTTTCTTTCTTTCTCTCTCTGCCTTTTACCCCTTTCGATATACTCACGAGTCGAAGTTTGAATTGCCAAATAAGTTTCACTTCCATCACGTGTGTTGAGTTACACGCACTCTTTTTATTTCTTTAAAAAAAAAGAGGTTTGTTTTACTGACGCAACGTGATATCGAGACTTTGCTCATAAACTTTAACGTCCATCTATTTTGCTTTACTTTCTTTCTATGGAGCTCTCTATCACATATTGCTTTAGATACCATTGCACTATACGATACTAATTTTTCTTTGGTATTACCGCTAAACATATATATTGGCGGTCGATAATCCGGCATGGCCGTGGTCCAAAATGTGATGGATTACCTACCTTTCACTGTTCCCCAAGGTATATTCTCTCGAACAAGAAACTTCCATGAATAGTTTTAATGAAGAAGATGGAGTATAGATAATGCATTTTTTAAATGCATTTTACAGATTTTTTGCGTGCCAAAAGGAAGAAAGTGACTTTTAGTTTATCAGCCAGTAAAAATAATTTAAAAAAAATGGCACAAGAAAGTGTTTTACGACCACAACAAAATATTTTGTCATTATATACTGTACAATATTTGCGATGGTTACAACTGTAGCTTGTAGTCTGAGCTAAAAAAATTAATACCAACAGCAAAGTAAGCCACTTTGTGGACACTACAAATCTATAAATATATTATATGTCACCAAGAGTTATTGGTTAAGACGCCCTTTTTTGGGGCGAGCTTTAAACTATTTTTTCAGCAAAACAAATCTATGCTGTGAACGCAGGATAATATTGAAAAATAATTGAAAAGATCATCAAATAATAAATGGAGATGTATTAGGAGCCTTATTTTGTTGCGTCGCTGCACGAGGACCATACTCATAACTAGAAAAACATTTTTGGACGTAAGCACCAAAGCAATAAGTGCTACACTAGAATGCTTATTAAGTGCCCTTTCACCTCTACGATCATGAAAGGGTTCTAACATGGTGACTTGTTGCTGTGGTGTTGGCATTAGTTTGACTTTAATAGCACGCGACGAACGTGAATTTTTTTTTCTCTACGTACTTTTACAATTGAAATGCCCTAGAATCCGAGTTCTATGTTTCAAATGCCACTTCTGAAGTACACCTTAAACGCACTAACTCACCAAAGTACATCCAAACGAAGAAAGGGGGCAAGACAAACTGTTCGTGTGTCAAACTGTTCACGATTACTGCCCAACTGTTCGAGTCTGGAAGAGCAGCGTGCATCCCCATTCCTGCAGTGCAGAATATTTAGGATCTTTTCATTCCCCTCCTCCGTCAGCCAATAAGTGACTTGCAAAGAACACATAGTAATTAACCCTTTCTTAGTTGTAGTTTTATAATCTTTTATATTTCTATTTATTATATCGTATTAAAAAAACACTCATTCCTTCTATTGTGTCCGTTGTTGGAGGGAATTAAAAAGTGAGCATGTTCATAGGCAGCAAGAGGACAACCACGAAGCGCGTTCTCATCATATACAATTAATTAATAAAAAAGATCGTTAATGTTTGCAAATTATATCAGTTTTAACCCTTACTATGAACTAATAGTTGGTATCAAGTTTTTCATTTAAAAATCTTTGTTTGAAGTACCTATACATATATTAAAAAATAAATGAAAAATTTGATTTCCCAAAAACCTAGAAACTCGAGTACTTCACGGTATTGGGAAAGAAAATTTTTATTGATTTAGGAATGTTCTCCTAAAAAAGATAAAAAAATTATATGGTAAAGAAAAGGTTATATAATGTTTATTCAAAACTGAATACCATACGATTTCATGCCGTCAATTCATTGAAATATAAATTGGTCTTTAAGGTTCTCATAACCGCTGAAAATATTTACCTTCCTTAGCCTACCAACAGTAGTTATATTATTGATTAAATTAAAATAATTGGAAATAAATAAATACTTATAGAAAACAAATAATTTAGGAAACAACCCTCTTAAATACGCCCCTTAAAAAATTGTATAAAATACAGCTGAGCAAGCATTAAAAACGCACAATTATTAAAAAAAAAACTATTTAAAACCTAATACGGTAACGAAATGATGAGTAGCTTTTCAATAACTGGAGATTTTCTAAAGCACTACAAGCCGCTTCTTGCTACTTGTACTTGTATAAGTCTATCGCCTAATCAGCATTCTTTATAAGAAAGGCCATCTATGGATATTAAATTGACTGCAATAATTTTTCATTGTGTAAAATTGGAGCCCCTTTATTAACACAAATACACTATGTTGGCTTAGTAATATAATCGCAAGTGAAAGAAATAATCCGAAAAAAAATTAAAAGTGGTACAGCTTAACTGTAAAAAAATTGCGTAAACGTTAAGAATCTTAAGACTAAAAAAAAGAGAGTTCAGTAGCCTTGAGTATAAACTAACTGCCATTAAGTTAAGGATAATACAATAATTCTGTTGGCATTTTTATGCATTAAATTTTTTTTTCATAGGTAATAAAGTTTTCTTATTTTTACGAAATGTAGGTACACAAAATAACATTGCCATCACATACTTACGTACATTTAACGGGGTTTTGAACTCTTAAGGATCGATTGGCCTTACTAAGACTGTTTTGTAGTAAATTTTTTTTATATTATCTTAATCAGCAAACATGGAATAGTACCTACACATATAAAGTATTCATGAAAATATGAATTGATCTGACGGAGTGTGTTTTGTTGGTTCGGGCGCAGTAGTAGCAAGAAATGTAGCTGTTGGGACTAGTCATTGAAGACTTTAAAATTATGCTCAGTACACAGCCATATTGCTATTTTCAATAAAAACGCAAATTTTTTCGTAAGGAAGCAACAAAACCTACTCGAAAAACTTGTAACAGAAAATTGAATTATTGATAATTTAATTATGATATTATAATTATGCTAAATAAAGAGATTTAAGTCCAGCACGGTTAAAATTTTTTTTAACTACAAATGTTAAAACACTGGTTACAAATTATCCATGGATTTTCGTAAATTTTCGGACATTTTCGTCAATTCATCTTAAGTCTACAGCAAACACTCATTTTTCTCCCAAGTTCTTCTTTGGCACGTTTACAACGGAACATATATAGAACTTAATAGGTCGGAACATAGCGTAGTTTCTTCGAAGATCTAGTTGAATGGAAATACGAAGACGTCTTAGTTTATTTGAGGTATTCTCTTTGTCAAAAAATTCCGCAAGTTAAGAGTTATTTACAGCAGTGTATATATATATATATTTTCGGTGATATACGCATTCTTTAATTTTTTTCGTCTCTCTTTAAATTCAGACAACTTTTTTTTTTTTCGTGAAAAATACTTTAACTTGTTTCCCTGTTTTTTTTTGTTTTTTTTTGGGGGAGCTGTAGTGGCTGCAGTTTTAAGCTCAACGATGAACAGTTGAGTTGCGGAAACAGAAGTATCATATACTGGCGCTCGGGGCAAAAGAAGTGAGAAGTTCGTTCATTAAAATATTTTTTGTGCTGGAAACTCGATGAAGCTTTCACCAGTATTACAAAGCTAGACATGGTTATAAAAATTCATTCAGAAATACAGCCTGAGAGTCTAATAAAAAAAATACAATCTCAATTCGAAACATGTTTGCAATTAGTAACATGACTGGTTCTTTTCAGACACTGGAGGCAAGTTTCTGACTACCCTTGCCGACGATTAAACATTTTTGTTCGATGATTCCTTTGAAATCATAAAACTTTTTTATAGAAAACTAACGTGTGTGGATATTATAACTATCTTTATACTTCAGCTATATTCAAAGGTCTCGCTGAAATAGCCACGCATCTTTTGGACCCAAAAGACACTTGATAATTTGATGTCAATATTACGGTAATACGTAAATTGAAAATAATGGTTAAAGCAAATGTCAATAACAAAGTCATATGAAATATGAACCACAATGTCGCCTCAATTAACTTACAATAACGAATGAATGTCATCAATATGTAGATTGTTTTGACGCTAATCTTCTTGTACTTTCGTCCTGCTCTAATATACTAATATCTCTGTCATTAGTATTCCTTAATCCGCTTCAAATATTACATTTTATTGCTTACCTACTCTTTATTCATCCCTTCATTACTAGTGAAAAATTTCATTTATGTCTTAAAATATTTTACAAATAGCCGACCTCTCATGTTTTCATCAGACATTGCCACAAGCTTCTGCCTTTTCACTTCCGTATTCACACCACACTAATTATGTCCAAAATATCAGTGAGGTAGGTCTTGGATGACTTCTTCTGGCATGGCTTAGAGCCTACCCACCAGGCGTGAGGTACTGTTTGATTAGCGTAGTAACGACGAGTCTACGGAAATAAATCTCTCGACCAAAGTCCATATTCCTAATACCACGTACCAACCTCAGAATTCTAACACAATGTTTCGGAAACACAACGAAGCTGCCACAGCATTTTTTAAAGGAGAAATGAATAAACTAATATGACATCGGCCAAATGGCTGCCATTTTAATATTATTAGAAAATATAAATAAAGTTTGAATTGTTTTGCCGTACATCTTATTTATGTTTTCAGTTTATTTGAAATGGGGTTTGTCTTATTTTAGTTTGGTGGTAATGTTATTGATAGCATTTAATATAAGTAGTAATGAATTTACAAATTTTCACATTACATAAAGCTGTAGTACGTATTTAGTGTGTTGATAACTATAGTTTTTTTAACTGCATCCGTACTTTATTTTGTTACGCGGTTGAGTAGTAGATTAAATTCCCTGATCGAAATCCCGTCGCTCGAAATGAGTTTTTGAAAGTGGCACACGGAGAACCTGTTACTGCACCGTACATTGACGTAGCCTAGAAACTAAATGACACATCAACCTCGGTTAAGACGGGCGCGCTAACTTTGCTGGGATATCGGAATCACTAAAGTGATTTCCAACGTGCTCACGAGTTAAGAAGGCAGTGAGCTCAGAAACTGTTCACGAGGGTAAATATTTATGATCCCAGTTCGCGCAACATCTACTGTATGGCCATTGCTTGGATTTAACTACAGAGCAATAAGTTATAACGGTTAAGACTTTCATGTGTCATTTTTGGTTGCAGAGATAATCTTAAATTGAGTGTTCGATCTCTCCTGATTAGCACACGGCATTGGATCAACATCCGATATATTATTTGCAGCCAGAAATTGCAGCGGACATCCAGGGAACGTATTTCCCCTGAGCGGGTAAATTGGGACTGATCTGTATCAGGTCTGACGATAAATAACAAATTATATTCACCCGCAGCACAGAGCACAGTATGATATCGGGGTCTAACCAATCTCGCGTGCTGAACATGCACAAATGAAAATAAAAATATGCAAAATCTAGATGATTAAAGTTTAATAGATCATAATTTGAGCAACTCCCGAAATGATTTTCATTTTTTTTGAGAAAGGAAACTTTGTAAAATACTCAAACAGTTTTTTAAATCCCCTTTTCCAAAGTGTATATCAAACACTTATTTATTGGTTAAATAATCTACAATAAATAAATCAGTTTATGAAAAAAAAACAGAGTTCTTTAAATTACGTTGGTTTAGAATTGCTGAATCGAGGTTTTTGTCTTTCAGTTTCTGAATCCTCCCCACAAGTCTCGTCATCACCCTTCCATAAATGAAAAAAAAAGTTTATTAAAAAAATTACCATATAAGTACAATTGTATAATACCCTAACTAAGGAAAAATAGAAAATTAATTTATATAAAGTGACCATAACGTAATTGATCAGGCAAAAAATTTAATCACGAATATTTTGTTTGGATTTTCACACACATTATATAACGTGTAAAATTAAAAAAAAATGAACATGCAATGCCTACGTAGTGGGATAACCGAAAAAATGTGAAATGAGAAGAAAAGTGTATTTGGTCTCACGCACCGAGTTTATTATTCCATTTTCTTCTTATTGCTATTATTCGAGGTTTTTTCGTGTAACTTCATTCGTTTACCTTCCTTGCATTTGTTGATGGATCACAAATTTCGTCATTTAATTTTACTAAACGTTAATTTCGAGCTATAAAAGCCAAGCAAGTGTTTATCTGTATGGAGAATTGCGTGAAGTTTTACTGTATTCAGGTAATATTTAGTAAAATAGTATTCAGTGAAAAATCTATAAAAAATGAGTAGTAACATAATGTGCGAGAAAAGTATAGAAAAAAGTCAGTAATCGCCAGTGATGTATAACATCTAACCTCAGTAACGAGCAATTTAATGTCTTCTCATGTTGAAAATCACGAAATTCAACGTAAAATTCTTTAGAATAATGCCGAGCGTGAAAAATATAAACGCACATTGTGTTTTAAACTACATTTCTGCACGCGAATCACACGCAGTTTCCGCATTTGCAGCTAGAATTGGCTTCCGGAGTAGCTACGTCGAATATTAAATAATTTTATTAGCAGACCGAAATTTTAAACTATGTAATGAAAGGGCTACGAGTATAGTGAAAAAAAAAGGCTTCGAAAAAATACTAAACCTTGGCTTTGGATTTGATTTTAGACATGAAATGTTATTAAAATACTGCCTATCTTGTGAAGATTCACTAAACAATTAATACTATAGAGTTTATCTTAAGTTTTGTGAATTTTAGTTCATGCCATCCGACCCAGATGGCAGCACCATGGTTGTAACAATTTCCATTCCTTGACTTCCGTCGCCTGCAAGAATTTACGTCCACCAAATCAGGAAAGACGTTACACACGAACAAAAAAAAAATTGGGCTGTGGCTGTGTCATGGACACGGCCGTGTGTTGTATGTGAATACGTGTACGTAACAGGTAATATTTTTATTTCAACACCATATATATTCACTGTAACTATATTACACTAAATATTTTATACATGCAATCGATAGATTTTGACGAGAGCTGACGATTGAAAATCAAACGAACGTCGTAGCTTCTCCGAGTCAAAAGTTATACTAAACGGAAATCTCGAAACGCAGCAAAATCGACCTCAGAATGGCGGTGCTTCCCCTCTCCACAGCGCGCGATGCGTCACAGTCCTCACTTAAGAGTAACGAATTCTTTGATCCTTTAGCTATCCAGTGTTGTGATTAAATTTTGGATGGAGATGATAGATATATGTAGCTGCTACACCAAACATGTATCCCCCGATTTTGTCATTGCCTCCCACCAGGGGCGCAACAACAGGGGGGGGGGGGGCAAGGGTCTTTTGCCCCCCCCCCCCCCCCTCTGAAACCTTGAAGTGGGGGCAAACGGAGGCAAAGAAAGTGCTGTGTAATCAATTCTTAGATAATAAAACTGCTTAAATAGCACTATTTTTTTTACCTTGAAATACAAAATTTCCCCGGGGGAAGACCCCCGGACCCCCCCACTTCAATAGGGGGGATCGATGATTATTTATAAAAAGGTATATTGCCCCCCCCCCCCTTTGGAAATTTAGTTGTTGCGCCCCTGCTTCCCCACTGTGGAAGCAATTTGAAAGACGTGTTCAAGTCAGCGAGAGTGGGGGAAGTAAACAAAGGCGCGCGGCGGCGGTGACGCAAGAGGCGGGGCGCGCATATCCATGCAGACCACGTGGGCCGCGTCGCCGCGGCCCCATTGAGCCCCGTCGACGCCTCTTGTGCGCCGAGGTCGCGGCGTGCCCAGAACGACGTCCATTAGGCAGGGGCCCGCCCGGTCTCGTGTCGGCGAGGCGGGACGGTAGGTGCTTCTCGTCGTTCGTACGTCCGGGCGTGCATGAGGTCCGGGCGGAGAAATGCAAGCATCTCAAGTGCTTCCAACGATCTCAACTGCTTGTTTAATGCGCTAGTAGAGGTTGGATAGGCCTCAGCTGGATCACGAGCAACTGGGTGACCCGAGGGGTCCCATGGATGTGAGAAGTATGGTTCCGTGTCGGTGCTACCTTTGAATTTATATACTGTATAGAAGTCGCCAGCCCAGGTTAAAATTTCTAATACGGTTTTGAGGTAGTTGGTTAATTCACCGCCGCAATCGCCACCATCTCTAGGGCATCGACTTGTGGTGGTCCCTAGCGGACAAGAGTCGAACTCTTCAAACACCCCTTCCCCCTCCCGACGAACAACCTTGAGCTGCAGTGAATGTTTAGTGGGGGGTGCGGGGAATGACAGCGGGCGACAGTTCTGCGCTCTAACGTGTAAATAACAAGTAAGACGATACAGGGCGTTACGGCAGCGCACTGCAGCGGTGAAGTTCCCAAGCTGCTCACTATACGCTTCTGAAAAACGTAGAGTAAATCCTATCCACTCGCGACTTCTATACAGTATATATATTCAAAGGTGCTACTCAGATCCCGCAGAGGGGGGCTAACTCTGTAGGAGGTCTGGGGGTTTACGGCGGAGCTGGGGGCGGGTCGGTGGGGCCGAAGTTGGGATGGGTCTCCTCAACCTCTCGACCTAGCCGTGCGCTCACCAGTAACATATACTGCGATTGGAAATGGCGTATCTATTTCCCGGTTCTCGGAATCCATGTTTGGCACTGGTAACAGTTGTCAGGCATGTAAAAGAACCATCTTTCTCCTAACCAGGATTAAGCCCTTGCGCGATCACATTCCTGGACGAGTATTGATGAATTTATGAGGTGTGAACCTACGTACATGCTTGTTTCAGGCCTAGAAAAAAAAATTACTCTTAAAATCACGCATTTCAAACATTTTTAACTCTTCTAAAAAATTCAGTTTTAAATTCAATCCGGAAACAAAAACCACTCAACTGCCGTCAGCGTATCCTTAAAACACACTTTGCAATATCAGCAGAGCCATACAGAACAAGGAGGGAGGGATCGGGTGTTTCATAATGGTGACTCACAGAACATTGAAATTCTAACAGTTTAATTAGAAGGGGGAAAACACGAACATTCGTATAAGAGAATCTCTTACAGTACCCGCAGAATTAACTGGCGTATAGTTCATGCGTTCACGCGCGTTATTTGCATGGGAATGTAATGTACACCCGACTTCCACGAAAATCGCGCCGTAGACGGAACACACTATGAGGTAAATCGTGTGGTGTTCGCGTAGTGACTTCGGAATTCCAATAATACGCTGCAGAGAAGCAGACAAGCAAAGTTAAAAAAAAAACTTGAAATTAAACCAATTTCTCATTCTCGTGAGAAGACTTTGAACTAACATTAAACATAAAAAAAAATTCAAAATTAAATTTTGATACTTAAAATCAGAAGTAAAAGGAATGATTACAGTAATTTCTTGATTTAATTGATCTGCCAGTGCATACTTGTTCCTTGAAAAGTAAACTAAAAGAAAATTTACTTCATTTATAGTGCATTTGACTACAAATATATCTAAATAAATACTAACAATGAAATTGTTTGGGGGAAAAAAGTCTGTACATTGCATGGATGTATAGAGACATCTACTTGAAACCGCTATTTGAATTATTTGGAACTTAAATATAAAGTGAAATAAATTTTGGTCGATTTGTACGTTTTTTTCCAACATCACATAAAAACTAATGAACGGATTTCTATTTTTTTTTGTTAGCAAGGTACTTGGATAACTTAGACATTAGGCTATACATCATTTAAAAAATCCACCCTTAAGAGTGTGTAAAGAAGGTAAATATGGTTCTTAAATAATCATATTTCTGAAGGAAATCAAGCATAAGAAATAATATATTGGGTTTAAATAAATAATATACCGAAATTACTAACCCTATTTCTTTACAATTTTTTCGAAATTTTACACCTAAATTGTGTATAAGGGGAAAGTTTGATTATAAGAAGACAAATGCATACTGTATTCCTTTTATTTATAGAAATTTGACCGTTTAAGAATATTAAAATAGAGTAAGGTTTAATTAACTGTTTAAAAAGTCATTTCTGAAACTAATAGATCAGGGCATAATATATTGGGTAAGAATAATAAACATAGCCAAACCAAACACTATTCTTTACCGTTTTACACCCTAAGGGGTGTAAAACTGGTAGGTTCAGTTTTAAGAAGAAAAACGCATATATACTTCCGAATCTACTATAACTACAGGAAAATAAACTAAGACCGAACACCATGCATATAGAGTTAAGTATTGCATTTTTTTTTAAATTTTTATAAATTCAACTGTTAAGGGAATAAAAGAGGGTAGGTTTGGTTTAATTTATATAAAAAAAATATACGAAGCAAATAAAGTGGGAGGTAAGAAACTCAGCACAAATAATGTATATAAATTACCTTGTATGAGTTCATGTTTTCTCGAGATTCGAATGCAAAAAGCGTGAAGACAGGGAAATTAGGTTTTACAGAGAAAAAAAACTTATAACTCCAAAGAAAACGAAGACAGATGTTACAAGCTGAGTATGAATAGCTTACATAAATATTTAAGTAGTTTTTTTTACCTTTTCCTTAAAAATTAGACCATAAAGAGATGAAAACAGGAAAAAAATATTTTTTATAGTAATAAATAAAATCTCCGAAACAAATCAAACGGGAGGTACAAATATTAGTACGATCATAAAATGCATTACGTAGTGTGTTTTTAAAAATTTTTACTCGATTACAAAGAGGATCTAAGGGTGTAGGTAAAGATTCACACAAAAAAAAAATTCACATCTCTGAAGCAAATCAAGCGCAAGTAAGAAACGGAGACGAATAATGTACATAATTAATTACGTAGCATGTTTCTACTTTTTTTTTTATAGAAGATCCACCCCAACGGTAGTGGTTACTGTGAAGTTAATTTACCATAGTAAAAAATCATATCCAAGCAAGAATAACCTACATAATAATTTTCAAAGCACTTTTTTTTTTTTTTTTTTTAAAGATTTTAATGATATTTTACCGCAAAGGGGTTGAAAAGGCAGTCAGTTTTGTTTTGTTAACGAAAATAATATCAACGAATCTAATCAAGCGGAAGATGAAATAATCCGAAGTTTTATTAATTAATATTAAGCAGGAATATTTATCTATTAACACGAACGATTATAATTTTAATACCTGATTATACATAAGAAATAAAGATGTGATTGTTAAAAAAAACCTTGAAATAGTGCATGTAACAGCAAAGAGGTAAAACATACGAAAGTTTCAATTTAATTATTCTATTCACACAAAAAAATTAATTGAAAGTGGAAGTGTAAAATATGACTAAATATAAAATAAAATTAAATAGGCGAACGTTCTACAAATTTTAAAACAGTCTATCTCATAAAATGAAAAACGAGATAAGAGTGATTATTCAAGGTTATATATATATATATATATATATATATATATATCCGAACACACCAAACCGATAGTTATAAAATCGGTATTTCTAATCTAAATTAAAAATTTAACAGGCTTACTCGTTACAGCATTGAAAATGTCAAACTTATATGTTTTTGTTATGAATGATTTCTTATATACATTAAATACTTAATTTTGCCTTTTTTTAGTTAAATGTCTGGAATTATCCACAAACATTTCTTACAGTGGTACTATGTATACGAGCGATATCTTTAACTTTGCCACGAGCGAAGCCGGTGGTTATTAGCTGGCGTGTTTGTGTGTATAAGTATATATAATAGCTCTATTCAGTTTGGTACAATATCCAGTACTTAAAGAAACCCCATGGAAATACCGACGGAGAGTATTTACTTACAACAGTGGGAAAGTTTATCAGTATTATATTCAGCCAAATAAACTGCAGATGTATATCAGACTGCTTTAATAAAAAAAAAAAAACCCTGGTGAAACAAGTGCAACATATGCCATCGTTAAGTGATTCGAAGCAGAACCCATTGGAAGTGCAATGGTACCGCTCCATTAACACGGAACCAGACTGCTGACTCTTCAACGCGTTGATGCCATTTGCTTCGTACTCCATTCGTCGACCGGCCCGGTGGGTAGTGACGTGATGAACTGACGTTCGCAGCCGATAATCACCGTTGTGGGTTGGCGAGCCCAGAGGCGGGCAGGTTGAGGTATCGCCGCGGATCGGGTGGACCATCAGACAAAGAAGATTCTGCAATGGCGTGCCGCAGCCGTTCGAAGATTGTTCGGCGAAAAGACCACACGATATCCCTCAAGTGACGAGCTCTCCCATCCGGCCGATAATCGAATCCAATATGGCGCCTTTTGGTTCCTAACCCTTCGCCTTAATCATAATGCCATCAGTACCAAAATTCTTCAGAATGTAAGTGAAAGTCAATAGAAAAAACATATAGGATGCTTGTTCAAGATTATGATATTTAATTTATCTTCAACACCTATCAGACTTAAATAAATTAATCAATGCGGATACATAAAAAACTAACTATTATAATTTTTTTCAAATTTACATTGTTTTACGTTTTCTTTTATTTCAATGTCTACAAAATAAGACAACAGAGTTTCATTTTTAACGGGAACAGTGTTTTAGAGAGACCTTGTGATGGTACCTACACCGCTTCTGTGAAATTGTAGTGTTTGAAATGAAAGTATTATAAATCCAAATCAAATTAATGCATTTAAAAAAGGTGTTTGTAAGCGCGCGAGCGTACTATGCTTCACGGAGTTAAAAGTGGTCAGGAGACGGTATGCTTTAACGTAGTTCAGACCACTTTTTTTTTTTTTACCTCGCCATCGCCATTTTGTTCCGCCCCTAAACGTGGTTAGTAAGTGTGAATTAGAACCTCGGTCGTTAAACACAGCCACTTCCATAAAAAAAATGTACTGAATATTTTTTTCTTCGTACATCCACAACAAACTTGCGCAAAGTAAAAATTAATTTGATTTTAAATAGTTCTTAAAATTGAAGCTTGCCGATAATTAGGTAGTTTACGCAGCTTTACTAATTGTCCAAATGTACGTGTGGAGTCTGAGCATGTGAAAGCGACAGCATGGCATAGGCTACGAACCGGACCTAGCTCAATGATACTTTGTTGAGCCGCAGTCGCCCACAGCTACACTCCGATCGAGAAATATTCACGCCTCTTAGTTGGACTTAACATATTTACACACCGTGGGCTCGTAACTATGTGTGATTTAGTTAATTAAATAATAATAATTCTTGACTAATAATTACCCATGTCAAACTAAAGCGTGAAAAACATTATACCAGAAAAAAAAATTAGTTACGCAGCTAAAACGATACTCACATAAAACTGTTTAACAATAATGATTTACAAAAATAAATATATGTATATATATAAATAATACGTACATGAAATAATAATATTTTCTTGCGAATATGGTCTGTGGCGCGATGCACAATAATAAGCTCAAACCCCGTTGTGTTGCCTTCTGCCCAAATACTCCCTTAAATCAGTGTGGCGTCAGGCGCAGGCGGGTCCCTACCACCGCGACCCGCCTATCCCTGCAGCATGGCGGGGTTCAACCTGAGCCGCACGCCGCCACGTGGAGCCCGCTCAAGGCTGCTCCAGCGATCACCGCCCGCACCAACGGCCCCGGAGTGGGGATAGCGCGACGCGCCATCCCCGAGAAACAACCGCGCATACGCAAGTGCGCGAGTAACGCGAAAGCGCCAAGAGCACGAGGGCGCAAATGAGAATGGGCGAGTTGGGCAAGTGCGCGAGTGAGCGAGTGAGCGAGTGAGCAAGATAGCAAGAGCGCAAGTGTTCAAGAGCGCAAGTGTGCAAGCGCGCATGTTTGCAAGCATTCTGTGCAGTTCCCTGCCGTAGGTAACCTCTACCAGTTCCCCCCCACCACGTACCCAACTATTCTTCTCTTCTCCCGGTTACCCCCACCACATATCTAGCTGTTTCCCCTCAAGCTATCGGAATTTTCGTAACGCTCATAAAATTGTTGCCTCCTCAGCAAAGAAGTTTCACTTCAAATAATAACAGTAATAAACTGTTTCCACAATGCAAACACTGGACTTCAGCCAACATATTTTTCGGGCGTCCGACCAACATGACGCAGGCCAATATCTAGGTTGGCGGGGGAGGGGGGGGGAGTTAATGCTTCACCTATTTAATTTGAATTTATATTTAGTGATATTTTACACTTCCACTTTCAATTAATTTTTTTTGTGGGTATAGAATAATTAAATTTCATTGTAATGATACAGACGTGGCTAGGCTAACCCCTGCACGGAGAAAAAGGTTTGTTTGAATGAAACAAATATTTGTTTATATGTGGCGAAACAAATATTTACTTGGTTGAACAAAATATTTTGTTAGTTTGACCAAACTCGGTAAGTAACAAAAATAATTTGTTACACCTAACCAAACATAGGCTACATTTGAGTTGATAAAATCATTTTTTTTTGGGTCAACAGAACCTTTCCTTCTACAAAATATTTGTTTGAATTAAAAAAATATATATTTATTTCGCCATATATAAACAAATATTTTGTTGAGGCAAACAAACCTTTCTCTCAGTGTGCTATGCTTAGTGTACGTCCCAGTGGAAGGAGAGAAGGGGTGGTGATGAAGGGGGGGGGGAAAGGAAAGGAGGGGAATGGCGTACAGGGCGCATGACGCGCGACCGAAGGCAGGACAAGGAGAAGGGGGGAGGGGGAGGCTGCCCGGCGCCGCGCGGGCGCTCAGTTTGGCGTCGGTCTCGGCGTCGGGACGTCGTACCCGCGTCCGTCCACCCCCTCCCTCTCTCCCTCTCTTCCAGCGCCCCTACTCGCGCGTCGCGGACCGACGGGTATACGTCACGGTGCTCGCAGCCGAGTTCAGTCAGCGTTAAGTGGATTCTCTTCTCTCTTTCAGTGCGAGCTTCGTCGTAAGCGAAGGAACTTCCCCCGCCCTCCGAAGTTACTTGCAAAGTAAGCGCAATCACGAACGTACACGGCACTGATTCAAATACACACACACATATAGGTATATATATAATTTTTGTGACCAACTTTTGAAAACCATCCGCTGTAACCGTACACGTTTTAATCTCACCACTGCTCGGTGAACGTGTTTGCGGGAGTTTATAAAACTGGCCATCATAAAAAAAAAAAGTCCTTCAAATGTGGTGCACACGCAAAGGAAAAATAATCTATGCAATAAAAAAAATCAAATTTGAATTCCCAGCAATTTACTGTTTTTTTTTAGGGTATAACTTCAAAAATTGTTGTCACTATTTAAAAAAAAAAGGCTTGTTTTCTCCGTGTCATGGAATGTTTAATAGTTATTAGAGATGGATTACTAGACAGGAATTTTCGATGATGTTAATTTTAATGTGAGCCAAACATGTATACATGCACTTTGAAGAAGTTTTGATTAATTTTTAACAACTATATTTGGGTAATTTTTTTTTCACCGTGGAGACAGTATGCCGGGGATATCAAATTTAAGATCTTATGACCATAAGACAGCTATGTCTACCTGTGACCAGCCGTGTTAAGGCGGTAAATCCGCGTGGCAAGTAAAAGGTGATTATTCTAGATTAACCTCCAGAAAGGGCCATTATTTATATGTAGACTGAGTTGGGTAACCAAACGGTTTGGAGGGCCACAAAACTTTTTATATCTCCCGTCACCTTAGTCTTACTGGGAAGATTTTAACCTGTCCTCCTAGATTCATTAATGCTTAAGCAATAAAAATAAAAATATGCTATCAAAAATAAATTCCAATAAAATTCGCACTGCAACCCACACAATCGCTAAATTAATGTGTATTTCACATCTTGTGGCATTATTTGAAAACATTCACTCCACTCATAAAGGGTATTAATTTTTTAAAAAAAGTTGAATATGATTAATTTATTTTTCACACCTATTAATGTGGATGGTCAACACAATATCAGTCGCACATTGCATTAAACCACTGAATTTTAATATTAATTTTAGAGTAAACCCATTTAATTGACTTGTGAACTTGATTAAAATGCTGAAAACGGAACTTTGGAGGCTTGAGTAAAGGTACTCCGAAGTTTATGACTGTTACTTTTATGATAAACAGAAATTTATTATTACAACAAAAAGTAAGTTTATATTAATTTGGCGAAAATATTACTGTATATTTTTAAGGATGTTTTCATCTTAATTGTAATGGACTTAGATTAATACTGACATTATTCTGTCAGGCTTGCTTCGAAAATATTTACTTTAACTAATCGTATAATGGGCAAAATGTTTACCTTGCTTTGGAAATACTGAATCATCTAAAAAAATTTTAATGGTTAAACAAGAGTGAACCGATACACAATATACCAAAAATTTATATTGATTTAATTTTAACTGCGTGGTAGATAATTGATCATAAAAGTCTCAACTAAAATACAGCAGCAACGTAAATACATTATCAAAAATGAAGCACTGATTATTTTATAGTTATAACTTAATTAGTGTGAATAAATGTTACTTTCAATTTAATTAAACAGTACCTAAAATTAAGGCTTGGGTTCATCCTCTATAATGGCTTATTGCATGATCACATCATCTATATATATATATATATATATATATATATATATATATATACACACACACATATATATCGATGTGTGTATGTATGTTCCCTATGGACTCCAAAACGGCTGGACCGATTTTGATGAAATTTTAAGGCAATCTTCAGATTAGCCCAGCGGGTGATCATTTGAATATTGGTAGTGATCGGATCAACAGAATCTCTCTCTCTTTTTTTTGGCAATTTTGTGTCATATTTTCTAAACAAATTAATATAAAATTAGATTTTTATTTTATTTTTATTTTTGGACATTCACAATTAAAAGTGATATTAGGGTCGCTAGTTATTTATATATTGCATTGAATATTATTTTTTGATATTTTGTAATAATTAATATTATAGACTTACCTGCTATTTATAACAAGTAAGGTGAACATTCGTTGTTAACATGTTTGCCCCTGAATAATTGCACAATGGACAATCACTAGAGGTTAATTTCATGTGTTTATACGGCTTCGTAAGGCATACAAGTTTACTTCTGTAGTCCCCTTTACGAAATATTACTTCATAACGATCTAGAATTAGCAAAAAAATATTTATATGATGGGTGAAGCTGAAACTTAAGGCAAGGTGTGTCAGTTTTGTCCTCACTCATAGTGTTTGTCACATGTTGGAAACGACACTAACAGCTACGTTTACACACTTAAGGTTGGCCGGAAGGGGTTAATCACTAAGTGGTGAAGATTCAGACTTAGGAAAACATTTATATTTATAATTTTACATATATTTTGAACTTTAATAAACACTAGCAATATTGAATAACGCTTACACAGTACGTGCCTACCTCTCTTTATTATCAAGTGATAACTGACGTTTATTGAACAAATATTTGATAATATAAATCAATGGCGACTACTGGACTGCTAAATTAACTGCAGTCAAACAAGATAGCATATTCTTGCAAGGTTTCAAATTGTAACTTATTTTTCACTCTTATTTAACTTATATAAGCTCAGTTATTAATGGTTAGGCATGCTCTATCACACACCAAAAATAGCATTAAATCTGAGAATTGGGTCAGGATATATTTGTTATTGATAAAACTAAAGATCACAAATGACATATTTTATACGCGAGGTTTTTTTAAAATGTTTTTAATGAACCCATGCCTCTTAAAGGTTGACCACCCCTGATATTTGAAAAAACGAGTCCTTTACTGATGAAGACTTAACCATACGATCCTTTAATATAAAGACTGCATTTAGTATAAAACTATTCGCTAAGATATGAAATTTATTCAATATCTCATATTAGATCATTTTGATATTAAGCATTGCCTGTTCTAGTTTGCTACAGTCTACGATGCCTGGTGTAAGGGAACTCTTTATGCTTGGCATTATCTCTTCCACTTTGCCAAAGATTTCACTGCTTGGTGTCAGAGCACTCTGTGCACTTAGCATTAGCTGTAACACTTTCCAAAAAAATTTCGCCACTGAGTGTGAATGCACGATCGAACCTTTATTTTATCAGTTGTTACG
This sequence comes from Bacillus rossius redtenbacheri, assembly GCF_032445375.1. Classification (NCBI taxonomy): domain Eukaryota; kingdom Metazoa; phylum Arthropoda; class Insecta; order Phasmatodea; family Bacillidae; genus Bacillus; species Bacillus rossius. The sequence continues at coordinate 41,214,641 of NC_086337.1, read as the reverse complement.
CTTCGCTTGGTCCATGTCAACCTATCTCAGTGCATGCTTATTTTTTATTATTAGACTTCCACTTTGCAAATTTTTCTCATAATATTTTGCCACTTCACCTCAGGACAGTGCACAGCACCTTGTGCTAGTGTAACTTTGATTCTTACTGCTTGACCTCATTACAATTTGAGGCCGTACGGTTCGAGTCCAACATTTATTTTAAGGCAGTAGCTTTTCCTCAACCTGGATAAACAAAAATAATGTATACACACTTTCAGCTGTCACTTGACTGTGTCAACATATACTTCGCGATCTATTTCCAAACGAATTTTATTTCTATTTTGTTCAAAGGTGATCAACTTGCAATAATAAATACACAGACGACAAATTTGGTTGGTTCAACTACTGAGTGTTGTCACATTTCTACTCTAAAGGTCTACAAGAATGCAAGCGAGGACGTGAGTGACTATTCCTTTCAAAATAAGGCTGCATCGGCTATTTATACACTTCTGTTCCATGGTTGATATTAATTTTAGGACTCTGCAAATAACTTATGCAAAAGGGGTGGGGGGAGGAAGTAGGTTAATGAGTAAACTATACGGTAAAAGAAAAATATATTTATTACTAACATTCTTGCAAAACTAAAACTTTCTTAACACGCATAACCAGGAAAACTTAAAATAAGCATCACTTAAAAGTTCCTTTAAGAATCCATACGATTATAATACTATAACATAAGTGTGTCTGTCTTTTTTTTGTTTGTTGCGCAAAAACTACCAGACATATTTCAATGAAATTTTTTGTGTTTCAAAGCCTATAATAAGACTTAAAAAAACTGGTAAGTTATATATTTTATTTCCTTACAATGACGAGAGCCGGAGATATAACAATCAAACCACAATTTTTTTTTTCACAATAGAGTGCAGTCAATATAAGGTGAGCTCCCATTTAAAGTACATTTATATAAAAAGGTGGTCAGTTTATAATGGCCCTTGAACTATATGCCACGTGGGAGGAGCTGTTTGTTTCTCACACAAATATACAGTTTCGCTCCGATCTCAATGACATTGTGAGCACTTGACCTTTGAAACACTGGAAAGGTCACTCACTGTCTGGGTAAGATTTCAAGAAAACCACTCTTGATGAAATTTCGCCATTGTATTGTTGATGCTTTCTTAGTCTCCATGACAACGGGTTTTGCAACGCCATTGGCGTAAACACGGGGAGGGGCTAATGTCTTTCCACACAATTTACAAGGATGTCTATTGGCTGCTTTCGTCGATGTATCCTTATTCATTAATGCACTACCACAAAACTTAAGCAAATACATCTTCTCTCACTTGGTAGGAGAAGCACTTTGCTTACATATTTCTTTCACTTAGCAACGGAGCAACGGATTGACATGATTTTTTTTTTTGCATGGTGATAGTTTATGGGCCGGAGAGCGACAAAGGCTGCTTTTTATACCGAAAAAATGCACGGTTCCTGTGGGATGAATCTTGAGTGGTGACGGGCCTTTGTATTGTAAATACCTTCTGCGTCTCCATGGCAACGGTCATTTCATAGGTTTTTTTTGCAGTTCGGGTTGTTGTACTTGCAAAATTTGCATTGCGAATTTCCAGTTTAACAAGTATTTGTCCTACAGATTTGAAACTCGGGAGTGATGTTCCTTGTATTACGTAGCCATCAACAGGGAACGTGATTTTCTGAAAATCAGTTCCCAAGGGAGGTGTAGCCCGAGCAACGCCGTGTACTGCAGATAGTCCTCTATGAATATGAAGTACCTATTATTAAGATCCTTAAGGGTTAAGGGTCTTTTAAGAAGGCGTTCGGGAACATCCATAAAGTCTAGAAGTGCTTGTGTCGACTGAATTTTTTTCTCGAGAATCTGACCCTTACATCATGTTATCAGAGTGTCATTTGACTCTTCCCAAAAATAAAAATTATATCTATATTTTTTTACTTTTACAAAAGATTACTTTGGAATCCAGTTATAAAAAAACTATCTTAAGCTTATAATACTAAATATTTTAAATTTTGTTCAACCCATTTCCGTGGGTATTTTTTTTCACACATGAAATACCTTACGTTTTTGAAAACAATACTGAATATTTCTTGTCACGCTTAAGGAAATTGGCGCAAAATCTAAAAATTTTATTGTCATAATATACAAGCATATTTTTTTAAACAATGATTAAGACAATAATATGTTCAACAATTTTACTTTATTTTATTTTATTATGCTTATTAATGCATGCAGTTATACTGGGAATAACTTTACAAATAGCTTTAACTAATACAATTACAAGGAAAAAAACAAAATTCTAAATGCCTGGACAAGAATCCAAACCCAGTTTAATGTGAATTTTTATTTAAGAGCTACAGTTGCTTTCGTGTAAATGTACAAATGCATAAATATCTGTAATTTGACATGATTATTTCTGTTCCATTTACAGAAAAGGAAAGTTATATCAGCCCAGCGCATGTCACTCCTAGTCCCAAGTCCAAGCTCTATAGTGCTATCTGCAGTTGTTCAAAACGGTTATTTATTTGATGCGAAAATTCGATTCGGAAAACGAATGAGCACGGAAGAGGTCAGCAGCCTTTTACCGGTTCGCGTGTCGCGGCGACCCGCTGAAGAAGAGGGAGGGAAGTACAGCATGTCCATAAAAGAACGCGCCAGTTATAAATAAATAAGCGTTTAGTGTTTTGGTCAAAGAACACGATTAAATAATAAGTCAAATAGTTTTAGGCGCGCACTGATTCATTGTTTTCTCGCTTGCAGTGCCACCTACGCAACAAATGGTGACTCCTGGGCGTAAACCATTTTTGTGCTCTGCAATTTGCTAAGAGTGAATCTCTAATTTTCAGTTCAACTTGCGTTTCGTTTAAAAAGTTTAATTGTGATCCCCCCATGCGGAAAAAAAAAATCCGCCGATGGCAACGGTAGTTTGAAACGACCGGATGTGTTTGTAAAGGGAAAATCTGCCTCAACGTTCACCTGACATGACGCCATGCGATATGTATACATATTTTTCCGTTTGAAGCTTTATAAAAGATCGTGTCTATGTTTCGCCGCCAACTTACGACTTGCCAGTTTTGAGACACAGGACTAAAGAGGCTATTGCTCCAATTACTCCTTGATGTGTTAACCAAAGTGTGGGAAGAATTGGGAAGGTTGGATGTGTGCCGTGTAACTAAAAGGTGCACACGTTAAACATTTCTGACGTTTGTGATAAAAAAAAAGGGGATTGTCTGCAAAGTCGGTTTACGGACGATAATTTTACATGATAACGTCATAAGAAAACAGTGATGAAAAATTGCATACTTTTTTTTAATTTTCAATTATTATTTACAAATTTTTGCAAATTTAATTTAAATATTTTTTTAAATAGAATCACGAACAATTAATTAAAAAGCCCGCCTTAACCTGTTTGATATTATAGAAGATTTTCTCGTACGTACGGTGGTTGGCCGGTTCTCGCACGCTCGGCCCAGGCGGGAACGTGACAATTTTTTTTTCGTGCGTGCAGCCCGGCGTTCATCGATTTAGTATAAGACGTTTATCACGTCAATAAACGGAGGTTGGTTTTCTTTCAGTTTGATGTGTGATTTGTGTTAAATGGTCTGAGTTAAACCGTCGTCGTACACCGTTTGAAACTGGGACGTTGTTTCACGGACGGACTGTGTGCTCCGGGGTTTTTGAAACGGCCGGCGCGCGCTCCTGGTCAGCGGACGAACTACCGGCGAGGGGTCACGACAGCACGACACCTATTTAACCTCCGGGCCCCGGTTCGCGCCGCTGAAGCTGATACCAGACTGTAGCGTTCCGGGACGGTACGGTGTCTCCGACCAGACGCGGACAAATAATCGACCTACCGCAGTCACGCAACCGCGTGGCTAATCTCGGCCCTCCGCGCTATCTCGGGGTGACGTCCCTGAACACTTCTGTCGCGCCCCGCGAAGAACATTCCTCCTCCGCCGTTCGGAACTTCAGATATCTCTCGCAGGCGACCGAGATCAGTGGCGTAGCCAGGATTTGTGTATGGGGAGTTGGGGGGGGGGGGAGGGTGTTAAGAAGAATGGCCTCATCCCCCCCCCCCGTATTAAAGCAGGGGCTCCGAGGGTCCTCCTCCGGGAAAATTAAAGGTGTAAAATAGTGCTATTTTAGCAGTTTTCGGTACTTAAATTTAAATATTGTAATGGTAAAATTTTTATTAATTTTAATATTAAATTTGTTTGAGTGACGAATAAGAAATTAATTAAAGATTTGGTGCTAAGGGGGGAGGGTTGAACCCCTAAACCCCCCCCCCCTGGATACGCCCCTGATCGAGATTATTACTCATCTGTTCACTTGAAAAAAAAAAAAAAGAAACTCATCAGTGACGTTTGCGTTTGTATCAATATTTCGCAATGTCTCCCTGAGTAGGCCAGTAAATAAGAGGCCAAGTGATCAATTTTTACCAGCAGACCTGAAAACTTGATATAAGGGTAATTCGAGGACGCCGAATCGAATGGTGTTATTTATTTATTTATTTTTTTAAATCGGACGTGAAATTTTCGGAGAAAAGGGTTAAAAATTGGTTTGACTCAGTTTTTCTCAGAAACTAGGTGTTTAAGCGAAAAACGTTTCAAACAAAAGTTGCGGAGAATAAAAAAAATACATAAAAAGGTTCCCAGGTCCATCTTCGTATTTGTAAACATGAGCGAGAAATATTGGAGAGAAAGTAGTAAAGCGTAATTGTAAAAGTGGGGCTAGTGTGCGGGCGAGCGTACGTGTGAACTAAACACAAACGAATGAAATGAATGAAATGCGGAGATGGTTTCTTACCGTGGGTTATGGCCGCTTTCTTCCCCAATTTACCCTGTCTACTTTGATACAGCGTAAAAAAAAAATGCTGTAAAATTATCATTTTTTTTAAACAGTTGCAATTTTTTTTTCGTAGAAGTACCCACAAGAAAAGTGCTGTGAATTCATCATTTTTAAATGGGAAAAATGCAAAGAAAATGTTTGCAGTTCTACAAGAGTGTTTGTATGGTTTCAGTAACCTGTAATCGCGCAGGAACAGTGGAACAGAGGAACATGTTTATTCAAAATGACTGTTTAGCCCACCTTAGTTTGTTATGTGTGCAGGAAATGTTATGTAACACTGTGAAAGATGACTTGCAATGGTACGAGATAAAGTTTAGCTTACAACTTCACATCAAATGCTTTAATGTGAGGTTCGCGCCCTAGAGTTACATGTAGAGAAAGTGAGAGAGAGAGAGAGAGAGAGAGAGAGAGAGCGAGATGGCTACTTATATTAAAATATTACTCATTACAATTACTTACTGTAGTTAATTAATACGACTTTTTCTAGTGTGGGGTGTTGCACTCGCTGTGGACGAGAATTTAAGGCCAAATAAAATAAAACAAATAGATAAATATTTGTTTATCAAATTAGCTCAGCGTCAATCTATTTCACCTCAGACACTATACTGAACCAAATTACTATATTTTTATTAAAACTATAACGGATTTCGTGTTTGTACGTGGAATACGTGGAATGTAATTTTCAAAATATTGATAGAGTTGGTAGTAAGAAAAGAAACAGAGGCAAAAAACGCAATTTAAGAAAAAATGTGTTAATGTGTGTTAACTTGTTACGATATCACAACAACTATCAAATGGATTTTTATCAAATTTATTACAATACAAAATACTTTACCTTTGTTTTCGCACTTATCAATCTAAATGATTTAAATGATTCTCACAACTAGTTTAATAGTGATGCTAAATGACGCTAAGCGCAGAAAAATTCACCTCTGCGTAGGGGAAGTTTATTTCCAAACGAATAAAACGGACAGTGACCATTTAGGCAGCGGTTGACGTCTGGGTAATTTAGCTGTCCCGAATAAAATTACGAATCAATTACACGCTACAAATTCGCTGAAGTTTCCTTATAAATTATGCAATCATGATTGTGTACACTCACCAGAAAAAAATTGTAATTCCCCATAATTCATATTCGTATCACTGTGCCTGAAACACGGATTTTTTTTTCCGCGCCCGAATAAAAAAATTCGGGCATACTGCGGGGTTTTTTGTGTTACACGCAAGCGGGCCGTACGCATGTTTCCAAGAGCAGTAATGATTGGCCAACATGCAAAAAAAATTAATGACGCATAGATAATGATGAATGATGAAAAAGCATTGGACTGATTGTGGTTGTGAGAAAAGAGGGAGGGGGGGGGGGAAATGGCTATGTTTGTGAGTTCGAGGTCAACGGTATCGTAAGCAATCTGGCGCGTGGCGTTTTTTGTTCTGGCCTATCAACCACGTCGCAAGCGCACGATGGTGTTATGTTTCGACGTCGGCGTCGAGGCTATGGAATGGTGCTATGGTGTGAGGGACGAGGCACGGCGGTGCCCATTTTGCTTTCCCCCCCCCCCCCCTCCTTAATCGCCCCAAACCCTTTGCCACGGCACCCTTTCTCCCTCGCCGGCACAAAACCTTCACTAAACACATTACCCAGCGCCTTGTTTATCGGCCCGCTATCTAATTACACACACGTAACACGGCGTTGCGCGCTGCGGCCACTGATTGCGTTTCCATGCGGCGTCGTGGAAAATGTTTTTTTTGGGGGGGGGGGGGGATGGAGGAGGGGTTGGCGGGGTAATGCGGTCGCGTGCGGCGGGCGAAAAGAATAATAAAGTATATAATTCGGACGTGACCCCGGATTTGCTTCCCCCCCCCCACCCCCACTCTTCCCCCCATCAAGCCACCACTTCCCCCTAACACCCAATCCAAAACCACCCTTATTCCCTGCCGCAAACGCTTAACCGTAATTATTTCGGTGCGCGTTTTCACGTCCGGACTAGGGCGTAGATGCGGGAGACGCCTTTATCGCGCTGCGTGAAATAACTCTGAAAGCCAGGGAAGCGGGCTGATGACGAAGGATCGTTTGCACTAAAAGCTCTGCCAGGTAAAAAAAGAAGAAGATGAATAAAAAAGAGAGCTAGGCTTGGCGTTAAATGGAAAATTCAACCCCCCCCCCCCCCCGGGCCCACTCAACTCTACAACGAACCCCAAACCCATTTTTAAAATTCTTGGAGCATTATAATTTTAAGGTTCATTCGCACCTGGAGACCCAGCCACAAAACAACGATACACCATTTCACGTAGCTCCTAACCATCGCTGCTTACGGTGACGAAAAATATCGGAAAATATTATTGCGGTTGTGAGTTTTGAACATTTAAAACTCACATTTATTTTGATGTCGCTAGGTTCCTGGATTAAAGACGCGTGGAAGTCGAAGACTTAACTGACGTTTCGGTCGACAACGTAGTCGCCATCTTCAGGGCCTTTACAGTAGGCGCGGGATAACTATAAGCTTGGAACACGCCACAGATTTTCTGTATGGGAGGGGGGAGGGGGGTTGTGCAACAAAGGAGGGAGGGAATAAGTTTGGGATGCTACATTAGAGTCTATATTGTAATTGAAAACATTGACTACTCACCACACCTATTCGCTGCTCGCTGGCAGTAGAGCCATGCTTTCAATTTCGTCGCTTGAAGAACTCATATTACAGTCCACACCACCTAGGTTCATAATCATGGGATCAATTTCAATGTCGAAACGCGCATCTCGGTCGTAGTATGTATGTAATAATTTTAAAGCCTTTTCAAATGCCCGCAGTATGGATTCTAGTCGTCTGCCCCCCCCCCCCCCCCCCATTCTATTACATGGTTATTTGCAGGGATGTTTCACGTCTTGTGATTTACAGGGTACATTGTGCGACGCAACTTTGCCTTTTACTTTTTCCAAAATATTTTCGATGGGATATTAAGTCCGAGTGATGTGGTGGCAAAATAAGTGTCGTATGCCCGCAACATTTCAAAATTTCACATACTGAATAAATGGTTTGTTTCGGCTTATGCCGCTTAATAATAGCTCAAAGTGTTGACTGAAGCATGTCATCTGCCAACGGAATATCATGCTCTCGAAACCACGGTTTCATGTCGTGTTTAGTCGAGTTACAAATTGGCGATTTATTTAGATTGTCGTTGTGATACGATGCATCGTCTAAAACAACAACACTATTGGCAGGGATATCAGGTACAAGTTTTTCTTGTACCCACTTTTCGTTGTTTTGTTGGTTCATGTTGTCTTGGTAGTCTTATTTACCACGCTGAGATTTCGCACATCACTAAAGCATTAGGGACATTTTCACCACCAGCATGATGCATTATCAGTCTTGGTCCTTTGGAACCAGGTGTCAACAGGTCGTGGGTCGAGTCAAAACTCCAGAATTTCTGTTGTATTTCGGACGACAAAAAACACAAGACTCGTCCATGTACATGATATTACGATTTTCATTTCTGAAACGTCTCATATTTCTCAAATACTCGATTCGCTTCTTTCGTATTTCAGAGAGTAGGGTACCATTTTGGCAGGACTAGAAAACGGTTTGTATCAATCAATAATATTATGGCAAGTAATTGTCGAGATATTACAGTGATTAGACGTAATTCCTAAATTTTTTTTTCATGCTATTATTTACACAAAGTCACTATCAAGTCATGCAAATAAAAAAAATCGTGTTTAGAATGGGTAACCAAAATATTTACGTAACAATAATTAATTTAAACGTTTATACGTTTTACACGTTGCTGGTTAGATGTCACTGGGTAACATATCGGTAGCTAATATAGGCATTTTCTAACACTACCAACAGATGTCGAATACACCGCGAAATTTCATTGGCTGAAATCAATAGAAAGAATTCAATTTTTAACCGATTTCTCACAGGTCATGTGCATGGGCTGCTGTGCACTCGCTCATGTGTTTTTTTAATTGTGAATACAGTTTTACATTAAAAGCGCAGTGAAAAGCCAACTGGGGAAGAAATCTATAAGGGCCTAAAGCAGGGTAGGCGAAGAATCCCAGCAATTGCCTGGGGTGAGATTGGAAAAGCCACGGGAAACCGAAATCACGATGGCCCGACCGGAACTCCATCTCGGCTCCTTCGGAACTCCAGTTCCGTGTCTTGTGATTGCGTCACCTCGCTTTCATTTCAAACATCCGCCGGAGGAGGGGGGTAGGAGGAGGAACTTACAAGAACATTTTCATATTTCTTTTTCTCCACAGAAAATCTGTTCTGTTTGTAATTTTTGGAGTTTTGTTTTGAGGCGACTTCCATGAAGTCTTCAACACGCCAAACCTTGTATGTTGTTTTCATAAATGTATACAGCAAGTAAGACGACATGGTTGCTAAATAAATGAGGGGTCAGGGAAGGATTGGGCAGCCTCTAGACAAAGGGAGTAAAGGGGGTTCGTTCTGACGTCCAAGCTGATCCACACTATATCAGCCCTTCGTGCAGTCTAAATTACTAAGTGTTATAATTTTTAGTATTTCACTTTAAGTTACATAGATCAATAAAATCTGAAGATGATATAGAAAACACTACGAATTTAATTTAATCATGTAAATTACTTTGTATGTCATATTTATTTTAATAGTAGTTTTTATTGATTGTTTACTTTTATTGGTTTGTATTATTATTTTTTTAAATTGTTGTGACTGATATGGATAACCACTTCTAGCCTTCACATTAATTTTCTACCTCATTTTCCATCTAGGTTATAATTGTGTTGTGCCTCCCTATTTTGGACTTTATCCGTTGGCTGGCACATAATAAATTAATAAATAAATAAAATAAATTGTTCCTGCTGCTTTATGCAAGCGTGAATACTCACGAACAAGCCCAACGTATTTTTACCATCACCGATTCAAATTCCCTTTTTTTTGTCGTTGTTGTGTCAATCTAAAGTGCATTAAAATATGCTTAGTCGCGGTACAATCTTTTCTTGGAAATCAAGCGATCCGTTCCACTTGAACTCTAATCCGTCGCGAGTCGCGTGGCCTCGGTTGCAACCTGTAGGGCGCAGTCTAATGCATCACCCCCCCCCCCCTCCTTCCTACCTTCACTACCGGCGTGTCCTGGGCAATTTGACGTTCGTTCCCGCACGCCAGGACTTCATCAAGTACTGGTCATGAGACGGTCGCTCCGGGTAACAATATCCACTGGTGACTTTCACACGTGAGTCTATGACGAGAACTTGCTAATAGGGGTACGCATTTTTGGCTTAAAAAAAAAAAAATAAAAGAGCGCGTGTAACTCAGTACACGCGATAGAAGTAAAACTTATATGGCAATTCAAACCTCGTATCGTAAATAAATCGTAAGGAGTAAAACACAGGAAAATTTTGTTATCTATAATTTTTAAAAATGATCATTTGGAAACCAGTTGTCAAGATATAGAAAGATATCGTTAATTTGTACAACAAATGGCCATGTTAATTTTTTTCATATATGAAATACGTTTTTCGAGGTAATATTAAGAATTTAATATTAAAATGGGCACATTATTTATTTTAATTGATTTTCCCTGTTGCCTGAAACCTATAAAAAAAATTAAGTACCCTGCCACCACGTTTGGTTAGTCAAATATGAAAATTTGGAATCAACTTCTGGAAAACATCATTGTCCGCAACTGTAGAAAATGAAACTTCGTTTGACTTACAGCTTTCTTTTATTATTACTAGTTGCAGTTCCCGGCGTTTACAGGGCTGAACACAGGGTGATATATTGTCCGCAAGTTAAAGCAAAGTGGCTAGCCCTATCTGACAGTGTGTTGGGCATATAGAAATATGACCTATGATAGCATTAAAACCTACTCCATGAAGAAAAAAAAACGCTTCGATGTGCCAACTTTCATGGCGATCGGTCAATTAATATGAATTCACAGAATATATTTTTTTTACTGGTGGAAAATACGACAGCCATTTTTTAGAGTAAAAAACAAAAGAACAGCCGGTATCACGTAAGATGGCACATATACTAGGAAATTAAATAGTATAGTTAGTAAATAGTTTTTGCACCAGGTTGGAGTCGTCTGGACATTTTATGGTCGGTGGCAATAGCTCATGGTGCAATAGGAGGGAGGAGGAGATATAGCTATTAGTTTTTGTTGCACTCTGTACCGCCATCAGCGATGTTATTAGCTTGCGAAGGGGGGGGGGGGAGGAGGGTGGGCGCTTTAACGAACCGCAAAGAATAATAACAGGAGAGAAAAAAAAATTGCGGCAAATGGCACGAGGGAAAGGAAGGGCGTGAGGAAGATTTAGGAAGGAAGAGAGGAAGAAATGGTTTTCGGAGGGGGGAGGGGTGGAGAGCGGAAAAAAGGGGAGGGGGTTAAATATCGGGTGGTTGTCGAACGCCGGGAGCGGAGCGGGTGTTTTGCGGACCGTTTTAACGTCCGGCTTAGCGCTGCCCTTTCGCCCGCTGCCGGCCAGGCGATACACGTCACCGCGCGTTCGCAACCCTTTTTATCGCAAGGGCGCCCGAGCGAACATCGCGTTTCGCTTGTTCCCAGACCGCGTTACTTTGCATCTGGGCCCCTGAAGTCTGCCCCCCCTCCCCCAACTTTCCACCCCTCTCCCAACTGCTCCCCCCCGAAAAGTTTGAAAGCGTGCACTGCGGCGGCGACCACCTTAATATTTATTTATTTTTTATCTTCTCTCTCTCACTCTCTATCATACAATCCTCACCCGCCCCTTAGCTCTCGTAAACGTATCTCACTTCAAAGTAATTTCGAATCACGCAGATATCTCCCGGCGAATGACTTCATAAAAGAAAAAGTAATTTCAGGCTCGACCGAAAAAAAAAAAAAAAAACGGTCTCGGGGTCAGCGTGGATATATTTTCTTGCGGTGCAGTTGGTGCCGCGAGCACAAAACACTCCCGCTTCACTTGACGCGAATGGAAAACTGGAAATCTACGTTCGAACAACCTCCTGGAGTTAGAAATGGAAATTACTTTCTTTATGAGATTTCAGAGACCCTTATTGTTTATTTCTAAAAAGTTTAAATCATTTCTGTTACACTTATTCATCTGAGGTACTTTCGGGGAAATTTCAATTTATCCTTCCAAGCACATTCTGGTAAAAGTTTTTAAACCTTTACCAGTATCGATGGAATTTTTTTTTATCTTTTTGAGAAATTACTACAAATGTAATAATTATTCTCTCAATAACCTTTTAATAAAAATCAAAACTTATAATTGAATGGGAGTTCTGAAAATGTTCTTCCTTATCGCTACACGAACGTTAACTGTGTCATGGTATAGATCGAGATTATAATCTGTTATCGATTTCGTGACATTTTAAAATAAAGAAAAATTTAACATAGGCTATTCTGTTAAACATAAGTTAAGGTGCATTAATACTTCAAAATATAAAATCGTAATCAAATATAGGAATAGTGTGAACCATAAAACCGCAGACTGAGATACAATACAGGCCTGTTTCAGTTCGCCACAATAAAGACTGCGAAACATCAATGTGAAGTTAAGTGTTTGCTTTAGGTTATTTTTATGAGGGATGCAAATTTGATTTATTTAGCTTCGAAACATTTTTACATGCTGCTCATATCAGAATGTGTTGCTAACTAAATTATTTACATCCAAAACACAATTATAATCGTAAAGTTTCTTAATTTTTTTTAAAAGTGGAAATAAAAAAAATCATTGGTGAGGTAGAACAGCTTAGTATCATATATGACAAATATTGAATATCTTAATAATTTAGTAAAGATTTAAAAAGAAGATCGATAATTGGGGGGGAAAAATTTACCAAGCAATTAATATATTTTGGCGGTCTTGCTAATTATGTTCTATGTGTCTTAGAAGAGTACCTACTAGTAACTGCCTCTGAATAACATAAGTGTTTATTGATAAGGTATCAATATCGATAAATTTTCAAATTTAATATAAACCAAGGGCGTCGCCAGCCGATGGCCAGCCGATGGCCTAGTGTAGGTGGGGGGGGGGGGGGCAATTTGTTGCAAAAGTATGCATTTTTTTGCATTTGGCTACATTTTTTTGAATCTCTAGGGCTCTAGGGGGGCAACTGCTCCCCCTACCCCCCCCCTACCTGGCGACGCCCTTGATATAAACCGGTAAAATAGACCGTGTAAAAAATTAAAATTGTATAAAAATAGTAGAGGTGGGACGATACCACACTTTCGATACTCGATTCTGTATTATTTTTTCAGTTCGCTACTTTCGATACTTCGATACTTTCGATACTCCAGGGAAAAATATTTTCCCATTAAGAAACAATTATTACAAATAACATAAATTAGTTTTAAACTATATAAATTCAATCTATCATACCATCATTATGTCAGATTAAACTTAAATACATAATGTGTAAATAATTGCATTATATTAATGAAATATATGAATTCATCATTATATATGCATATAATAAAACCACCAGAAACGTAAAATACAGTCCATAATCAAGTAAAGCTGACATGAAAAACAGTGGCCTTACAAAATGTTTGAAGTCCTTTCATGGAGGGGGGGTGGGGGGGTGGAAGTCTTCAAGCCTAAATAAGAAATAAAAAAATTAGGCTATTGTAAATAGAAAATCAGAAATTTTTGCCTTTTTGTTTCATTTTACAAACAACTTTATGCAACAGAACAATTTTCAATAAAATTTTAACTTGAGAAACGTAAAATACAAAACAATCCGATCGTAAGAAAACAATAACAAACAGGTATATTCAGTTCAAAGATTAATGAATGCACAAAATATGAGATCCGTGCCTTGTTAAAGCGCGTGCACCATTTTCATAATCATTGCCAGTTTGCGCCAATAGTCTCCCTTGATGCTGGCCATAGATGCTACTAGTGAAGTGCACAGTCTTCCTGATACTATGCATATCTATGGTGCGATAAAGTTATTTTCTTACGTTTGCAAAGGTAAACAATGAATGTTTTTCAAAATAAAAGCATTAATTAAAACGTAATTTATCAGGAGGAATATATCTAACAAAAAAATTTGTGAATTTTAGGACTTTTCCGCTTCGTAAAAACGTATGAAACGGGAAATTAATGATTTTATAAGTGTATGTTCCAGGAAAGTAAACCATTGTAAATATAGTAGTACTTTCGGCGGGACCAAAATTAATCGGCGTATGGCACGGGAAAATGTATGAAACAGGAACGTATCATCGAGGTTCTACTGTAGTTGTATTTTGTACGATGGCGACTCAAAACTTAATTCAATACAAATGAACAAGCATTCCGGTATCGAAAAAATGTATCGAACTTACAGTTTCGATACTCCATACTTTTCGATACCGTCAAGTATCGAAGGTATCGAGGTATCGAAGTATCGAAAATCCCATCACTACAAAATAGTAAAAAAAAATATCTAAACCTAGATGATTTGACTAAGGAGATGTACTACAACAGCTACCTAGCGGTGAAAACTGGTACCACTAGTAGGTACACGATGCGCAACATTACAATTTCGGGTCTTTTTTTTTTTTTTGGGTCTCCCCTCGCACACCGCACCCCAGCCGCTTCACTGGCTAAGTTCCGAGCACACGTCTATTGGTGATTTGTGCTTGTCTGGTGGTTTTTAAACATCCTCTACACGCTTAAAATTCGCGTCCAGCGAGGACCCGCGTGGGGGGGTTTGCAAAAATCGAGTGCGCGCGCGCGCTCTAGTGGAGCGAATCGCAATTAATAACAACGATGCTTCGGACCAACGACGACCACTGGAGTGGCCCACGTGGTTGGTCGGTTCGCCTCTGACCTCCCCCGCTTACCCCCCCTCACTATCCAACCGGCCCCCCCACCCCTCGAGGTCCGGCGCATTTCCTTCGCAGCTCATTATTCGAATGCGGGCAAACGTCAGGGGAGGTGCGAGGCGTGGGAGGAGGGTAAAAAAAAATGACCGCAGAGGGTATTCTGTCACTGTCGATGTGACTAATTGATGACAGTGGTGACCGAAGAGCGGTCGTCGTCACAGGCCGCATGCACTTGGTCACACTTTAGTAAAAATAATAATAATAATAATTCAGCACTGTTCCTGAACATGTTTGTAATAGAAAATATTAACAAGTAATGGGTTATTTCAATCTCTTAAATTATTGTATTCGAGGGGAAATAATAGAAGTAATATATTTGAGGAATGGAAATTAAGACATTCCAACAATAACTCCTGTGTAGTTGAACAAGGACTAATTATTTATTTCTACGGAAGATATCAAATAAATATTTGTTTAGCACTTCAAGAAACATTTTTTTTTACACCAAGATAATTTTTTTTCATCCTAAAGAAGTAAAAGTGCTTTTTTATTTTAAAAATTAAAAATTAATACAGTAAATTTTTTCCTTAATTGTTGTGTTTGCACATGTTATATTTTATTCCTGTTTTTAATCCGACGCATTCTTGTAAAAATCTAACTGAACATTCGGATTTGAGAAAAAGTATATATCTATCCATCTCAGTTAGGCATTAAACTGTACATTATATGGTAATTTACCACACAAATATGCCAAATTTCTTGTTATTTAACATTTTACCCAAACAAACGCAGACGAGATTACACGGATTCACTTAAAGTACATTCACCAACCTCAAATTTATTATTTCTCTCATACATTACCTAGAATGGTAAATTTCCAATGGGGCTTCACAAGAAGCCCCAACTAAAAAACATGCCATTTTTTTGTTTTATTCTGCTGATTTTTATAAAAGTTTTCTTCTGATGTTAACTCATGTTAAGCAGTAAAACTCAGCCATATTAATTCATTTAGTAATAATGAAATCAACTGTGCAAAACCTTTGATGCTTATATGCTTATACTTTCAATTGTACTTTTGACTAGCAGCTGGACTCCTCTTAGTATTTTTTTTCCTTCAAAATGTTTATGAAACAACGATAAAAGAGAAACAGTTGTAAAAATGCTTATAAAAGTTTCTGAGTGAAAGTGGTTAATATTGCTTAGAGCGCTGTGCTGATAAAGCGAGAAGAGACAAGAGAAAAGCTACACTCGAACTGACTGGCAAAAGAGATTGTGCTGTTCACAAAGAGAAATAATTCTTACTTCTCGCAGTAGTTCATTCATGTACATAGCCCCTCCATTCCGCCGGGTGAACATGAGATGGAAATCAATTTAAAGTTACTCCGAATAATTCTGCAAGGAGCGAAGTGCATGCAGCCATCATGCTACGTCTTAAGTCTTGCCGCGCGCCTCCGCCACGTTATTGCTAAAGTTTGGAATTCTTGTCAGGAAGAGTGTAGGAATGTTGACGCGCGACCTCTGGCAAGCCAGGTAAACACGGACCGCGCAGGGAAAAAAAAAAGCAAATGAAAAGTTTTATATCTCGTAATCGAATTCCTCTTCATTCAGTTCCTCCTCCCCACCTTAATTTCGCATAGCTACCAGATTATGAGATTTGTTTCCCGCAGAATGTTAAAGATATTACAGGGAGAGAAAAAACCCGGCTCCGAGTGGCGTTCTGTCGGAAGAAAGAAAAGGGCAAAGAGGAGGAGGAAAGAGAGAGAGAGAGAGAGAGAGAGAGAGAGAGAGAGCGAGACAAGGCTGGAAGTCAGTTGAGTAAACTTGTAATTTGCGAGAAGACGGTTTGTCGAGCGTCTCGAACTTCTGCATTGTGTACAGTCGAGGAAAGAGATAAAATGGGTCACCGACTGCTCTGTTTTCTACGAACACTGCTGGTACATAAGTCCATGCCTCAACATTAGCTGTGGATAGCTTACAGTTTCTGATTCGTGAACAAGGTAAAAATGTTCTTGCCTGATCGACTAAGAGCTTTCTAGTCCGATGCACGAATAATGGGCAAACCTTGAAAGTTGGAACTCTAGACGTGATAAATAATACCGTATTAACTGTTATACGTGTTACCCTACGGTCATGAAAAACTAATTAAAATCACCAACTACCTCTTAACACTTTATATAGACAGTTGAAGACTTATAGTCGCAGCTTCTTAGCCACCTTGCTTCGTAACCAAATAGCAGCTAGGCTGATAGTTGGAGCCAAAAGAATGTTGGAGCCATGTACTCGGGAGCAAAAACACTGTTGGAGCAATAGACTGTTCGAGGCATTATATCCTATAGTAAATCGACGATCGCATCCTACTGATTTGAATGTTATTGCACACGTATGTCCTTTTCTTTAAATGTGCTTTTTTTTTTTTACTCGTATTTGAGTTCAAATGCGCGTCCTTTTCGCTACTTGTGCTTCCTTTTTTGTTCAATTTTCGTTCAAATGTGCGTCCTTCTTGTTAAATGGGTGTTCCTGTGTGTGCATTGCGTGTTCGGTGTGTAGATTAGTGTTCGGTGTGAATTGGGTGTTTGTTCATTGCAAGTCCTGTGTGTGTACTGTGTGTGTATGTGTGTGTATGTGTGTCCAGTATGTGTACTGTGGGTAAAGTATGTGTACTGTGTGTACTGTGTGTGTATGTGTGTGTATGTGTGTCCAGTATGTGTACTGTGGGTCCATGTGTGTGTAGTGTGTGTTCATTGTGTGTGTACTGTGTGCTTCCATATTTGTTACCTTTTTTTTAGTGTGATTATTTTTTGAATTTTGTTTTGACTCGTGTATTATAGTAAATGGTTCTTGTTTTGACAGAAAATTTTGAGTTATTTTTGAGGAAATTTTGAGGAAGTTGACAACAAAAATGGCCGCCGTGACATCACAATACAATATGGCGTCGAAAATCCACAATCCTCAGCTTGAAGCCTGGTACAGGAGAAACTATTATATACTACTCACGATACGTCATAATTACTCAACTGCGCGCTGAATTATATTTTTACAGCCACATAAATTTTGTCAATAAATTATCAACCAAATATTTAGTGTTTGTGTTAGCTACAAATTTATTTTCCCTTATTCATGTAGTGGCTTATTCGCTACAGAAATATTCTTGCTATAATTCAAAAATTGTATTGTTGAAATTAAAAAAAAAGATATATTTTGTTAAAATCACGTAATATTTGACAGGTTCATATTGACGAAATATCTTAAAGTGTCTCCAATACTTTTCTAAATTCTATTTTCATTGTTAACACACACTCTGGTAATTGACAGCGATTAAAACAGCCATGCGAAATTATTTTCATATTCATTACTTTCTGGGCATTTCACAAATAACGGATAGTAGGCAGAAAATCACATTGGAAAAAATTTAAAAAAAAATTGCAATGCCTACATAGTTAAACCGTAGTTTATCTGAAGAATTATGTAAAAAAAATATAATGGTACAAAAACTCAATGAACCAACATGGTTTTAAAACAAATATTTACTCAAAGTTGTATGTGAGCTGTAAATTGCGAAGCAAGAAAACAATTGTGTGAATTTAAAGAAAACAATTATGCAGAAACGTAGAATTCTGGACAGCTAATCCTATCATGACAAAAGTATCGTCACTGTTATTTAGAATTACTTTTAAGGTTATACACAGTACTTTTTTGTTTAAATTTTTACCAAAGGTGGAATATCAACGTGGGTGCTAGATATTTATTATGTGAAACCAACACCTTAAGTTCAATTACTTACGAAAAAAAATTGGTTGTCTGTAAAGTCGGTTTACGGACGATAGTTTAAAGTGACGTCATAACAAAACATTGATGAAATGATTGCATATTTTTATGAATATAATTGAATCATTTTTATTGAATTATCACAATTTTGTAAGGATACAAAAAAGAAGGAGTGAAATGAAATCTACAATTTAATTGATAGATCTACTTTTATTTGCACTCATTAATTCAAATATGTTTATTATTTAACGAACAGATAATTTTAACTACAACTTTTATACATGTTTGCTATTTAACTTCTTCCAATATGTGTTATTCTGTTAAGGATAGGACGATGATAGGAAAAGTAGGAAACGAATGGGAGTGTTACAAGTTTAATGTGCCTCGAAAATGTCAAATCGATGGTTATTCCAATCGAGTGGAAGAGAGATAGATGCGGCGCAAGCTTACAATGTGCGTAACGGGACAATGTGCGTAACGGGACACTTTTTCGTGCGTGCAGCCGGCGTTCATCGATTTATTAGACGTTGTCACGTCAAAAGATATGTACGTATTATTGGATGTAGACGAATAGTCCTTAAATAACACAAACAAAAAAAAAAAAGAAGAGCGATGCCTGACACAGTGCCTGTCGAGAAGCACTAGTGGTCTCTCTCCCACCGCAACACGCGTGTGCTGCGAATACCAAATGACGTCCTAACAAAACACGACAACAACTTCCACTCCTCGAAACGTCCTTGAAACACAAACAACCTCGCGTACCGCGCGTACAGTTCCACGTGTTTCTCCAGGCATCTCGTCACACATGTATTTTTTTTTGACGTGACAACGTCTAATAAATCGATGAACGCCGGCTGCACGCACGAAAAAGGATGATTCATTGTCCCGTTACGCTGTGTCCCGTACGCTCATTGTACTCTTGCGCTGCATCTATCTCTCTTCCACTCGATTGGAACAACCATCGATTTGACTTTTTCGAGGCACATTAAACTTTAAACACTCCCATTCGTTCCATACTTTTCCTATCATCGTCCTATCCTTAAAAGAATAACACAGATTGGATGAAGTTAAATTGCAAACATGTATAAAAGTTATAGTTAAAATAATCTCTTCGTTAAAGTAATAAACATATTTGAATTAATGAGTGCAAATAAAAGTAAGTTTATCAATTAAATTGTAGATTTCATTTCACTCCTTCTTTGTATCCATACAAAACAGTGATAATTCAATAAAAATGATTTAATTTTATTCATAAAAGTATGCAATAATTTCATCAATATTTTGTTATGACGTTGTCACGTTAAACTATCGTCCGTAAACCGACTTTACAGACAACCAATTTTTTTTTAATTTGGCAAGGATCCACAAACGTTTCGGTTGACTTCGCAGACGCCATTTGTCAGTGTAAGTCTCCGCCTGTAGGGGACTGTCACGCTGATGACGACGACTGAAATGTCTCCCGGAACTCTTCACCACTGACGCCGCTGAAAACCCAAAAGCCACAAAGAATATGATTTTCTGAACTTTTACAAAAGATTCCTTTGGAAACCGGTAGTCATGTAATAGTTTGTAATGCTACAGGAAATATATTGTAATTTTGTACAACACGTGGATAAGTATTGTTTTTTTTTTTTCGCGTATATGAAATTTGTTTTTAGTTTTTTGAGATAATACTGAGTATTTCTTACAAAAATTTGCACATAATTTTACATTTTAATTGATGATTCGTTCAAAGCATTATTTTTTTCAAACTATAGAAAACACTATAGAATATATAATAACTGAACTTGGTTTTATTATGCTTATTAATGCACCCAGTTAATACTGGAAATCTATTCAGGGAACGTTTTATGGATAGCTTTGACTATTGGAGGTACCGGAACAACACAGGACATGAATGTCCATGTAAAAATGCGAACACTGTAAGTATTAATGCAAAAACTTTTTTTTTTTTTTAGAGGTACGGATGCTTTCATGTAAATGTACAAATGTATAAATAATTGTTTTTTTACATGAATATTTCTGTTATAATTACAACAAAAAAAAATATTTCCAGTGTGGCCTGCGAAAGCCAGGCGATCCTTATTGATCTGGTCGCACGGTGGCGTCACGCGACGTCCACAGGTGGCCAAGGCACCTCGACGCCTTGTCCTTGCGGAGTCGTCCGCGCCGGCTCTACTCCCGACGACGAGCTCAGCCCACGAGTCACAGGCGCCGCTTCGAGCCAGAGGTCAGGTGACTCGCACTCCCGCACTCCCGCTCGCGGCAAGGGAAAAGAAGCGGTGTTTCCCGCGCGCCAGAGGAGTTATCTCCGGGTGCTCCCGCTCCCACACTTGTTAGCTCCGTCAGTGCTCCATCAACATTTCATTGCCCTCTCACAGTCTCGAAACACCTCTATGTCGACAAGACACTTGGCCCTTAATTCATCGTCGTCACCATAGTCATCGTCATCATACTCGTCAACGTCATCATCATCATCATCATCGTCACCATGCTCTTCATCGTCATCATGCTCGTCATCTTCGTCATTATGCTAGTCATCGTTGTCGTCATGCCTATCATCGTTGTCGTCATCTTCGTCACCATGCTCTTCATCGTCATCATGCTCTTCATTGCCATCATGCTCGTCATCTTCGTCATTATGCTAGTCATCGTTGTCGTCATGCCTATCATCGTTGTCGTCATCTTCGTCACCATGCTCTTCATCGTCATCATGCTCTTCATTGCCATCATGCTCCTCATCTTCGTCATTATGCTAGTCATTGTTGTCCTCATGCTAGTCATCACCGTCACCATGCTCTTCATCGTCATCATGCTCGTCATCGTCATCGTAATCATTATAATACTCATAATCATTTTCATCACCGATGAATCGTAGAGCATTATGCAATCTCGTAATAGACATTGTGCCAAGTGTAGCATTTATTGGATCACTACGGCTAGAACTCGGTGCCCCATAAATGAGCCGTGCAGAAGGTTTTGAGGTTTTGACGTGAAATGTCACCGGCACGACCTTCTGGCCGCATCGGTGTACCGCCTCATTGCTCTCAGCCACGAAGGAAGCGGCTGTATTCGACGACTGGGAAACAGTGCAAAGCGACGTTCGCTATAATTTTTCACGTACTGGAAATGCTATTTTGGCTCCTCGAAAAAAAGGTGGGTGAGGCATCTTTTTTTTTTTAATATACCGTTTCATCCCTCGTCGCTGGAAGTGACAGCACAAAACCGAACGACATTCTTTTAGAAAAAAAGTCCGTTAAATCCTAAGTGCACGTCCGACCCAAAATTAATTGGCAACCAACATATATTAAGTATTAGCTCGAAACAGTTTCCAGATGCAGTCCACGTGTATTTGACAGCCTAATAAATATCGTGGCCTGTCCTCGCAGATGGTTTTTATTCACCTCTCTTCTTGTTAAGAAAATAATTCGTTGAAAAAAAAAATAAAACAACTTTTTTGAAACAAGATTTTGTCTGGAGGATAAAACATGGCCGCCCTGTCTCTATTTAACGGAACTGCCAAACACCAAAATCGCAAGATGCTACAATTTATCGGATTAAATCTTCAGACGATAAGGCCTGATGTTATTTACTCCTACGTGGGTGACGAGAAGTGAGTTACAAACTCGAAGAAACCATTCGAAACTTCCTCCAACGCACGTCGAGTTTTCAAACGCGACTTCGCCACGCGATCGTCTGCTTGGAGTTCAGGGTGCTAGTATATGGCGCGTCCAGGTTACCTACAGGACTTGTATTGTCGTTGCACGAAATAGACAGCTGAAATTTCCACAGCTCAGGCATCCCTTGCTTGATGTCAAAAGAGAACTTTGAGAAAATATCTGGTAATCTTTTTACCTCGCGTAACTCCATTGAAGTAAAAGGGATGAATTTTTTTATACTTAGGTAATTGGGGTATATAATTATTTAAAGCTCATTAAATTAAACACTATCGTTTACTGATGTGTAACATCTTAACTCTCGGTACACGGCATTTGGTAGGAGTAATTTCGTTAATGGAACGGAAATATGTAACCACTGTGCTGCTGTATGTGGCGGATGGCGCGAATCAAAGTTCACAAAGCCAAATGGAAACTTTATATTATTAATGGTTTATTTAATTTGAAGAAGATAGGCAGTATTTTAATAAAATTACTCGTCGAAAATCAAGCACAAGCAGGGATAAAATAGTTTTTAAAGTCTTTTTCTTTTATCGGAACCATTTTATTATAATAGTTTAAAATTTCTGTCTGGAAATAGAATTATTCGATAGTCGAAGTAGCTGCTTCGGCAGCGACTTCTAGCAGTGGGTGCGTAAATTACATGTGATTCGCGTCCAGAAATGTAGTTGAAAACACAATTTGCGTATTCTTATCATGCTAGGCATTATTTTAAACTTTTACATTTAAACTGTTAAACGTTAAATTTTGTGTTCGAGTTTCGTATTGTAAATGCATGTATTTGCAACATGAGAACACATGAATTTGCTCGTTACCGAGGTTAGATGCTATACATCTCTGTCGAGTACTGAAAAGCTTGCTAACATTTTAAATTTAAATTTATAGTTTAGTTTTGAAGTTGATATAAATAGTCTAAGCTCTGCTCTGAGAAAGAAGCTTGAATATTTTACCTCGCATCTTGCGCATGCGAAGTACGTATACGTCATTAACGCCCTGACTACATACTCACCACGATTAATAGCTGTTTTTGCGAGTTATTTATTTTTATGAAGAAATGTTATTAAAATATAAACCATATATTTTGACAAAAAAATTGTAAAAAGTAAAGGTAAGCAAACTATAGTGAATAACCATGACCTAGCTAGTTAAAAGAAGATTTTTAGTTGGCTGACAGATAACGTGTAATTTATCTGTGTGAGTTTTAAATGTACGAGATTGACATTTTCTGTTGGCTTAAGACTGCTAAAATTTAAGTTGTAACTGGCAAAGGACGATAGCTTGGAACACGAAGAACTAGTTACAAAAGTATTTAATTTTTTTTTATTTTGAACTTTTTCGCCACGAGTTGGTGGCTAAAAATCACATTCGAATGAGCAAGAATATGAAATACATTATAAAAAATCATTTTCGGCACGGCTTACAGGCGTAGGTATATTTCGAAGTACTTATTTCTTCTGGAAACGTTTTGGAAACTTCTATAAACTTCTGGAACAATTTAAGAACTTAATATACTTGGCATCCCATATATTGACTAAAATTCCATAATGATTGTTATAATTTTTTTTTCATATTCCATGCAGCAAAAATGTTTCGAATGTTTTTAACTTAATGCATCCAGCATTGAATAGCTTAAAACGGATTTCATATTGTGCCTAATAGGGTAGTTATGAACTTTTTGACATTTAAACACTATATTTTATAATTGCAATAACATGAAAACGTATAAATAAGAGCTTTGGACCAAGGTTAAAATAATATTAAGATGGTTTAAAATATATTCAAAAGAATTTAATAGTTTATTTTATTATTTAAACCTCTGTTTCCATGTAATAGTTCTGTTTCAGAAAGAATTGTTTCAGACGAAGGTTTTGGATAGAGTTTAGAATTTTACAATAAATTATAAAGAATTAGATAGTATATCTACTAAACAAATTATGATTTTATTTTTGTCGTTCAACCATTGTTATTTCCACACCTGGAAGTAATGGTTGGTTACATATAAATCAACTTAAGAATAATGTTTTTGACAGAAATTAGAAGGCTTGAAATAAATAAGAACTGATTAGATAGTACATATGGTAGTAAGTATTATTTATTTTCTTATCTGAAGAACATTATTGGAGAACATAAATATGTTACGTACATTAAGTTTTTAAAACGGTTTACTAATTTATAGAAGTTTCCAAAATATTTCCAGCATAAACAGGTAATTCGAAATCTACCTACGCCTGTAGGTTCTGCGAAAGGGATTTTCTTTATTGTGCAAAGTTGGTTGCATTTAAGTTACTAAGCCACCCTTATGACACATCTAGTCAGACGTCACAAAATGTGTTAATGTTTTTGACGTGAAAACGTCTAATAAATCGATGAACGCCGGCTGCACGCACGAAAAGGAGTCCCGTTACGCACATTGTTCCGTTACGCAGTGTCCCGTTACGATAATAAATTGACTAAAAAATTATGGTGATTCATATAATTGATGATATATATTTGATTATAGTTTATTTATATGTAAACTTGTTCATAATTATATTTAAACTTTATAGCTAAACGCCAGTTTTTAAAATTAATTACAAGTCATCTACACGTGAACGGTTTCGTCGACTGTTTACAAAGTGAAGTGAAAAGTTGATGTGGTTTTCATTGCTTATTACAACAACAATTTCGGCAATAAAGGTTAATTATTCTTGCATTTTAAAAATCTGATTACTAGTATAATTTCAAGTAGCCTATTTATTATTTTATTATTAAAATAATAATGATTCAATTTTATTCATAAAAGTATGCTTTATTTCATCAATGTTTTTGTTATGACGTTGTCACGTTAAACTATCTTCCGTAAACCGACTTTACAGACAACCAATTTTTTTTTTCCCCAAACTGACTCAATACCAAAAATTGGTCACTAAAAAATTGTAACGGAAATAATAATTCCAGTCGTACCATGAATGGCATTACAATGTGAACGTGTGTCTGTTTCAGGTAAAATATCAAAGGGAACAAGACCAAAGTGATGACTCTCAGACGGAATAGTTGGTGACGTGATGAATCATGAAAGCGGTGGAGTGTTCGCCGAGGGCTTAGAGGCCGGGTGGACCCGGGGGTAGCTCCGACGGGCCAGGCGCCGCAGATGTGAGGCTCGCGGGGACATGGCGAGCCGCAGCTGAGGGCAGGCCGCGGCTATGGACGGCGGGCGACCGGCATGAACGACTCGGCCGCGCCATGGTGGCCGGACGGCGGCCCGTGGTCCAACGACTCGTGGTGGAACGGGACCCCGCCGTCGGGGAACGCCTCGTCGGGCCCGCGCGAGGGATGGGACAGGTGGTCGCTGCTGCTCGCCCAGGACCGGGCGCTGCTGCTGCTGCTGCTGCTGCTGTTCTCGGTGACGACCGTGTTCGGCAACACGCTCGTCATCCTGGCCGTGGTGCGCGAGCGCTACCTGCACACGGCCACCAACTACTTCGTGACGTCGCTCGCCGTCGCCGACTGCCTCGTCGGCCTCGTCGTCATGCCCTTCTCCGCCGTGTACGAGGTGCTCGAGCACACGTGGTTCTTCGGCGGCGACTGGTGCGACGTGTGGCGCAGCCTCGACGTGCTCTTCAGCACCGCGTCCATCCTGAACCTGTGCGTGGTGTCGCTGGACCGCTACTGGGCCATCACCGACCCCATCACCTACCCCATGCGCATGACGTTCCGCCGCGCCGGCCTGCTGATCGCCGCCGTGTGGGTGTGCTCGGGAGCCATCTCGTTCCCGGCCATCGCGTGGTGGCGCGCCGTGCGCACCGAGGAGGTGCCCGCCTTCAAGTGCCCCTTCACAGACCACCTCGGCTACCTCGTCTTCTCGTCCACCATCTCCTTCTACCTGCCGCTGTTCGTCATGGTGTTCACCTACTACCGCATCTACCGCGCCGCCGTGGTGCAGACGCGCTCCTTGAAGCTGGGCTCGAAGCAGGTGATGATGGGCGCCGGCGAGCTCGAGCTGACCTTGAGGATCCACCGCGGCGGGGCGGGCGGCAGCGGCGGCTCGGGAGACGGCCGGCCCCTGTACCACGCCGACGACCTCCCTCCGGACCCGGAGGAGTCTCCCAGCCAGCACAACGGCCTGGCGCGCAACCCCTCCGCGCGCCTCGTCGCACACCCCCACCCCCACCACCACCACCACACCAAGACGCTCGGCAAGAACTTCTCGCTCAGCCGCAAGCTGGCCAAGTTCGCAAAAGAGAAGAAGGCCGCCAAGACGCTGGGCATCGTCATGGGCGTGTTCATCGTGTGCTGGCTGCCCTTCTTCGTGGTGAACCTGCTGTCCGGGTTCTGCGCCAGCTGCATCTACCAGGAGCAGCTGGTGTCGGCCGTTGTCACGTGGCTGGGCTGGATCAACTCCAGCATGAACCCCGTCATCTACGCGTGCTGGAGCCGCGACTTCCGCAGGTCAGTGCGCGCCGCGCCCTCGTCGGCTTGCGATTGGCCAACAGAACTGTCGAGCTCCAATACTACTACCACTACAACTACTACTACCACTACTACCACTACCACTACCACTACTACTACCACTACTACCACTACCACTACTACTACCACTACTACCACTACCACCACCACCAAGAAGAGCGCCTAGTCGCGTTACCTGGGCCAGGCTGAAGTAATGCGAAAGCGGTTTCCGGTCTGGCCCCCTTCCTAAAAGAAGGGCAGAAAGAGAAGACTGTTTTTAGTCAGTAAAAATCTGACACTACCAACAATCCCACCTGTTGGTGTCATTTGAAGATTTTTAAACCTCTCTCAAACAACAACAACAACAACAACAACAACAACAACAACAACAA
Organism: Bacillus rossius redtenbacheri; assembly: GCF_032445375.1. Lineage (NCBI taxonomy): Eukaryota > Metazoa > Arthropoda > Insecta > Phasmatodea > Bacillidae > Bacillus > Bacillus rossius. Next base: position 41,187,753 of record NC_086337.1, on the reverse strand, counting down.
AAACTACTACTACTACTACTACTCTTGTTTAATCCTTCACATGTACCATAGTAATTTGACAGAGAACATAGTTATTCAGCCGCACGAATAACGATACGATTTACTAACCACGTCGGCCATGACACACGCTAACGACAGTTATGTTGGCCAATCAGTAGTTCATGTTGGGCCACGTTTATTTTTTTAATTTTTCTTTGCTTATTGCGTACCATGATACCTACATAGATGACAAATATCAGAGACCTACTCAACCGTACGAATAACTATACGATTTCATAACCTTAACAAGTTACTACCCACGTCGGCCATGACACACGATAATGACAGTTCTATTGGCCAACCAGTAGTTCATTTTGCGCCACGTTTATTTTTTAAAATTTCTTTGCTTATTGCGGGTGCGGTTTACATTCATCACCAGTAAAGAAGTACAGCACGTTGGTTTTATTTTCAGCATAAGAAAAATCCACCATAACTTAAAAGTTGAAAAAGGTTTCATTATAATTAAAAAAAAAAAAAAATGTTGAGTGTCACACAGCTTGCTTGCGTTCCAAACAAAGATAAACATGAAAACTTTTTAATAAATATTAACGTTGAGTTAGTTAATGCATAGCTACTCTACAGAATATTATTTAGATTATGAATGCAACATGAGAAATACATGTATTATATTTTTATATTTAATGTGTGTTGGACTCTAGATAATTAAACTATTTACTTTTTATTTGTGGCAGGTACAATTTTAGACTGAGCTCCAGGGATAGTGATATTGGCAGGTACAGAAAAATAAAACGGATGCGCAGACGATTTTCAATATCAATAATAATACTAAGCTTCATAACAACTGTTTTATAATTATAAAAAAATATTTTAAAATCCTGGAATATAAATCGCTGTATTTGCCTAAAATTTAAATACTATTAACTGATATTCGGTGATATTACATTAAAACTTAAAAAAAAAACCACACTATATTTCGCAAAGCAAAGAAAATTTCAATAGAAGAAAAATGCTAAAATATTAACGGAAATTAAATTTTCCCGCAACTTTGTGAGCGTAAAATAAAGAAATTAAAAATAAACATTTTTTATAGCTATTACACTGGTTTCAATCATTAACATTAAAATAGTGCTTCCATTTTTTTAATTTACAATCAGAATATAAGTACTTATTTTTAGATTTTTGTATATAATAAATTAATATTATACCCTCGACGCCGTTTTATTCAACAGTAAAGTTAAGACTCATTGCGTACAGTTAGGCATAAAAAATTTTTAACGCTAGTTTTGGTTCAGGTATCTATTTATCTAACATGAAAAATTTGTATTATATAATCATTCGAACATCACAGAGAGATATTCTGATTTTATTTATTTATATTGATTGGTGTTTGTAATTTTAAAACAATTAAAAACTAAAAAAAGCTATCATAATTACAAATCTATATACTATCCACTGGTTTGGCACCTTTCCTTATACAACCATGTTCATATCTGGTTTTTTAAAAGCCGATGCTGTGAAAAATTAATTAGGCGCCATTAATAAAATTTGAAATATAAAACCCTATTTCGAAGCATTATTAGGTCTTCAGCTATTACGGTTTTATTTACGAATGGCTTCTTTCTCTGTGCTTTATCTTAAAATTAGATGTTAGTTTGTTTAAACAGGATAGGTACCATATTTATTACGTGATTTTAACTTTATTTATATTATATAATTTTAGTTTTCTTATAACCACATAAGTTAAAAAAAGGTGTTATGTTATTTCTATATTTTACACAATTCAAGGATGATACAGAATTTTTTTGCATGGAAAACAAGCATTTAGTGTTATATTCGTCAGTGCTCGCAATCAAAATATAGTTCTTAACCAAATGGTTATATATGATTATAACTGTTGCACACGCTGAAATTCAGCAATAAAACCTTACTGGTTGTGATTTAATTAAGGTCTTCGGTCCAGGAGTTCCAAAGAACATTGTTAATGTCTGAATCCTAACCACTTGTGTCTCTCTGCATAAGAATGTGTCGTAAAATCGTTACATCTACACTGTAAATATTATTTTTGTAACTGGAACAGAAATTATCATTTAAATTACAGATATTTGTAAATTTGCACATTTACTTGAAAACAAATGCATCACTAAAAAAATATTGTTCGCAGTAATACTGGGTTCGGATTCTTACCCGGGAATATATGCTTTGTGTTGTCCCATTACCTCCGATAGTTAAAGTTATTTGAAAACCGTTCCCTGAATAGCTTTCCCGTATTAACTGCGCACATTAATAAGAATAATAAAAAATAAAGTGTTATTTTTAAATGTTCGATAACATCTACCATTGTTTAAAAAAAATGTTTGAATGAAACATAAAATATAAAACAAATGAGCCAATTTTCGTAATAAATACTCAGTATTATCTCGAAAAACGTACTTCATTAATGCAAAAATATCCTTAGCCACGTGTTGTACAAGTAGCAATATCGTTCTTGTGGTATTACAAACTATTTCTTGGAAAGTGGTTTCAAAAGTAATCTTTTCTGAAAGTACAGGCCATTTTTTTTCTGCGTACTTTAATTTTTCCTTAAAAATAAGATTTAAATGTGTTTTTAGAGGTTATAAATTTTTTTATGAATGCAGTTTTGGTCACGTGTTAGTAGTATCATATATTTGCTCCGTCCCCGGACAGTAAAGTATGATGAAACATAAATCCTAAGTTTTCCATTTCTTTATTTCCTCCTAGAAACTTTCAGTATCTCCAGGGGTCAAAACGAAGTATTTGTGGACACGTGTTCATATATTTCTTTTCGTGTCGGGAGAGAGAGAAACCACACGCAAAAAGTTTGGCAATAACTTGCAGACACACGTCGAAGAGCACAGATTCTTTTATACGACTTTAAGAACTGTACTTTTGCGCTCCTCATATCCCATGAATTATACGTATGAACAAGAAAACTTTTTCCTTTGTTTTAGTTTCCTTATGCTGTTTGGAATACATGAATGTTTTAGAAGACTCGCTGGCCAGTACTAAGAGTGTTATGCCTACACAAAGTCCAATACCTATTTGATACCTTCGACATCTCTTAAAAGTATTCAGAGATACTGTAATTTTTAACTAGGAACATAAATTAATGTAAACATATTTTAATCAGGATTTTTTTTAATTAATCAAAATTTTCTTTCAAACTTGTAATATCCCTTCGACAGCGGTGTAATCAGAGATAGTACTACTCAACTACATTAATAAAATGAAATAAGGAAGGAAATGGGGTTGAGTCACAGATAGGATCTATCTGCGAATTTTTCTGGAGTGATTTTGGGAAGACATGGAAAACCAAAATTTATTTGGAGCACCAGAGCAGTGGTGGTAAACAAAATTCGCAAATTTTGATAAGTGCGGTTAGATTTGTAGATGTCCGAAAATAGTGAGGACAAAGATGAAATAAATAAAAGTTGAAATTACTAAATTAACCGCGTAAAGATTTTCATAACTTACTTCAAATTTATGTAACAGCTTTAACAAGCCTTACAGAAAAATAACTATATCTGATATTTGACCTGTAATTAATAAAAATAACTTATTTGAAGGTATTTTAAAAGTACTATTCCACTGTTTCATCATACAACTGACGGGAATTGGTGCATGAAGTTCCGGATTAGATTCTCGGCTGGGTAAAAACCAGGGTTCTTCGTAAGCGGGAATTGTGGGAGACGTTTCCAGCAGCCCTCCCTCCCCCAACCCACCTCACCACACCTCGCGCACTCTCCAGGCTGACTGGAACGACGGGCAGGGCAGCCGGCTCCCAAGGGTGGTAACCCCTTTACAGACATGCGACACTCCCTGTCTGTCGGTGGAGAAACTACACGTAGTTTTATTCAACTGATGGACGTGAATTCCAGCACTATACGATCTACTAAAATAAAATTTTAAAAAATCTTTGAAACTGTATCAATTAATTGTTTAAAAATTAGCAGTTTATCCGAGGAGGCCAGGGTAGAATTTCTAATTACCGTTAGCCAAACTGATCGAAATCGAGTTAGAAATACAGATCTTTTTAGATATGGTCACAGGAGAGCAAACCTTTTATTGAATTTTCGCTGAAAATAGGCATTCTGCTTCAAATGAAATTTCAATTGGTTTTTCCTAATGTGATTTTTTTTTTAAAGTTCACATGTGTTTTTCTGCGATAGACGAGTTTAAACTGTGCTTACATCGCTATTAAGTTCGCGGAGAAAATAATAACAACGCCATAAAAAACTGATGGCTTCAATATGAGAAAATAAAGCTACTAAGCAACCTATCGACGATTCAAAAAAAAAAAAAATCTTTCAAAACGATATTTGTGTTGGCTTACATGATTTGATGTATGGCTTGTGTAAGACTTGCTTCTGCCCGAGTCTCTAATCTTCCAGTATACAAGAAAAAAAAATATTAATTTGGAAACCAAATGCCAAGAAATAGGTTGTAATACTACAATAAAAAGTATTGCAACTTGGTTAAACATGTGGCAGTGGTTATTTTTCCATACATGAAATACGTTTTACGAGATTATTCTGAGTATTTATAACGAAAATTAGCGCATAATTTTATATTTTAATAGATATTTAATTCAAGCATAAATGTTTTTCAACCATGTAAATTTAATCGAAATATCAATAATTTGACTTTATTTGGTTTTAAGGTGCTTATTAATGTGCGCAGTTAGTGCTGGAAAACTATTGAAGGAACAGTTTACAAATAACTTAAACTATTGGAGGTAAGTAGCATATGGTAGTAGTTCTGAGGACAGGCTTAGGGCTATTGTTCCGTGTGCCAATTTCCGCCACTTTGTATAGTCATCATGGCAGCCATATTGGGTGATCTTGACCTTTGACCTTGACCCCGGTGGCCATCATGGATGACATCACATATGAAATCTTGGATTCAGACGTCTTGGAGTCCACCATATTGAATTACATCATGTCCTCCATCTTGTTTTCTCAAACATTTCCGTCTTCTTGAATTCTGACATCATCACATCCACTTTATTTGATTTTTATGTCACAGCCACCCTCTAGTTTTCGTCTACTGAAGCCCACCATCTACTATTATGACATCACAGTCCCAAACTCGTTTTCATCTACCAGAGGTCGCCACCTTGAATTTTTCTGCTGAGTTCACCATCTTGGATGACGTAATGTCTGTCACCTTTGTTTCTGCTGTTTGTTACTAGAGTGTGCCAGCGTCGCTCTGTTCCATTCACATACGGTCGATGTTTCATTACCGACCAGTATTTTTTAGGACCCTTATAGACATATTAAAATTATTTTTTATACAAAAAATAGAATTCTTTGGAAATCAGTTGACAAGTAATAGTTTGCAATTCTACAAAAATATATTGTAACTTATCACGACATTACTATTTTACAATGGTTAATTGTGTATATATGAAATATATTTTTAGGGATAATACTGAGCATTTCTTACGATTATTGGCACATAATTTTATATTCCAATTGATGTTTCATTCAAGCATATTTTTTAAAACCTTTTAAACGATAATAGAATATAGGATACTTTGACTTCAATTTTTGTACCATGCTTATTAATGCGCGCAGTTAATATTGGAAAGTTTATCAGGGAACGGTTTACAAATAACTTTTATTGGAAGTACTGGGACACTACAAAGCATAAATTACTGGGTTAAGAAATTAACAAATATATTTAAATTACATGAATATTTCAATAAAGACAGATTATGGAAAAGAAAGTATAAAACAAAAATCATTTTATTTGTAAAGATTTTGGATGAAAAGTTGTTTGTGGATTGTATAGTAAACGTGCGACTGTTTATGACGAAATTAATTTCGGCACTGAAAATGCATTACTTTCAGCGGAGAATTTGTTGGGGAAAATATACAATATTTTGTACTTCTTTAACTTACACATTGGTGTTACAATCGTTGAAAATGTGTCTCAGGTAATTAAAAAATCTGAGTATTTTCAGCTTCCTTTATTTCATTTTTTTTTCTTTCGCGTTTGTGCAAAATCTGTTGGTATAAACAAGTATCGTCATAATTTAAGAATGAAGCAGCGAGGAAAAAAAAAAGCACCTTTAAAATCTTATTAGTTGCTTCTGGTCATAAAAGAAGAAATGAAAAAAGAAAAGAGTCGGAGTTAATACTAATGAGGGATTCCTGTGGGAGGGGAAATGGCAGGTCTGGCTTGTTCCCCGGCGAGGAATCCAGTCTTTGCCCGGCCCGCGGCTAATGAGAAACACCGCACTCTCGTAGGTCGGGCACCCGACGTACATCTACTGGGTCGGCGCGCGGCAGGTTAGGTGTTGCCGAGCTCGTTGATTAGACCGCTTTGGCCCTTTAATCGCTGCCGACGCGGCACAAACTAGCGTGTTAGCGTCAGCTCGTCAAGTGAGCGCCGGAACACGAGAAGAGAGAGAGAAGATGGAGAGAAGAGAGAGAAGAGAGAGAACAAGGAAGGGGAGTAGGAACGGCATTCAGAGAAGCGGAGGAAGGATATGAGCTCGTCCACCGTGCCGCCGTAATTGGTCCGCCCTTGTAACACAGTGTGCCAGCAGCCCCCTCCTTCTTCCTTCTCGCCCCTGGCAGGTGGGCAACCCTGCGCGGTGCTCTTCTCCGCAGGTTGCCTAGGGCGCGAGGGGCCGAGATCTGCGCCGTTGGTTCGCCCCCGAGGCCGGGCTCAGAAACCACCACGCAACGTTGCAACATCGCAACAAACGCAGGTAAATTAACGGCCGTTCATTCAGCACGCATTTCGCAAGACGTCACCTAACCTACAACTTGAACTCGTAAAACAGAACTAAACAAATTTCTTTCCCGGACTTCTTTTGTTATTTCATGTTTATCATTTTTTTTTAAAAATAAATGAAACTAACAATAATTTGAATTAAAAGCGTTTTGTTTTCTTTCACTGTAAGAAAGTTCAACGAGTGAAAACATCGCGCGTATAATAAAATCAACAACGTGGCATTATGTTCACATAACGTCTGCGCATTAAAAAGTTTTCAAAACACTTCACTTCAAAAACGGAAGGTGGAAACGCAAGACGTTGAAAGTTGAAAAGTTTTTGCGTTGCGTTATTGCGTGTTTCGTAGTTTACAAAACGAGCATTTAAATACGTCGTCTTTGAACTTTTTTGCGCTCTGCTTTTGTTGGTTTTTGTTTTGTGTAGTTTATAAACCAGGCCTGAATATCTGTCTAAGAGAGCAAAGCCCGCGTAGAACCGAGGGGTTGTGTGAGAGGATAAATTGTGGGGAGGGGGGTTGGAAGAGGGGGAGGCAGTCACTGTTTCCCGTCACTTCCGCCGGAAAGCAGCAGAGCGCGAGTTCCCTACTGCGCACTTGTAGAACGAAGCTCATTTGAATACGCAGAGAGAGAATAATTGCAGATTACAGACAACCGACAATGCTGAAGTGATGCAGGAATTAAATTTATGCCTGGGGATCATAGTCCATTATACATTCAGTTTCCTCGTTTAATGTACGAAATATGTTGATATTTAACTTAACATTCTGTAAGAAACTGTAGGAAAATTTGCGGATGGTTAAAACAATTTAAAGCAAGTAGTAGCTGCTTTGATAATAAATATTAAATAACCCTTTAAATTAGTAGCTTGGCTTCTGGGTTATAGCCGTGTCCTTGGCGAAAAATTAAGTTCTCTGGCCTTCTTGAAAAGATGCAGAGACTACAAGGTTCTTCCTCAGTTCACAAAAATCTACCTGGTGAATTATACGCCAAGGACACGGTTAGAACCCAGAATCCAAGCTACTTCAGACAACGGCCGTGAAAGCCTGCGAACATTATTACCCCTTAAAAATTTGTTTCCATTAAACCACGTAAGGATTATTTCCCCTCGCTCCTGTTTAGTTTTAAGCGTGCGGTGGCTATTTGTTGAATAAGGGCTAGTGATACTGTACAATAGTTATTTCAGTAAAATATTTTGTCTGAACGCACTTTCTGCTGCTAAAAATATACAAATACTCAGCTTGATTAAATATTCGGTTGTAAGGATGAAACCAATTTTGTTGTATGATAGATTAATTTTATATCCATTGATGAAAAACATTTGTTGATTAAATAATATTTTACATTGAAATTAAAGCAAATTATTGTGAATACCGATGCATGGTGCTTGGTCACTTTTCATTACCATTCACAGCTGGTCGTATGAAATGGAGAACATGGTAACTTTTTAACACGCGCATAAAAATGTAAGAGAAACTTCAGAAAAAAACGCAATAAAAACACATGCTTCATTCGGCTGACCGAACAGAACCAATGCATACGATATTACTCGATTATGCAGTACAGATATTCTCTCTCTCTCGCTCTCTCTCTATCTCTCATGATTTAGTTTGCACGAATGTCACCGGTATAATATATGTTTATACGTTCAATACAAAATGATAAAGTGAAAGAAGATTTAGATAATTCCATTGGTAGCAAGGGACTTAAATAAATTGAAAATAAAATAGAACAGTTATATATTTCCCCCTATATATGCAGGATGCTTTAATACTTTTGTAATAATCAGAATCTAATATTAAAAAAAACTTTTTGAATCTAAGTTTTTTTAATAAAAATATGTGAATAGTAAAATATTTTTTTTACAAACAACGATGGGTTTTTCATTAAATATTGTATAGTGATATAAAGAAAATGGTCACTTCTCTTGAGAGATGCATGGAATAACTTCAAAGAATGTAGTGTAAACCATACACGTGAGAAAACAGTAACAGTGTTTTGCCAGCGAATTCAATACCTTTTTATATTGTTGATGGATTTGTTAATTTAATAAGGGGTGAAACACAGGAAAAACATTTTTTTTTTAATTTTCCGCGTATTTGTTAATTTTCCATTGAATAACAGAAAAAAAAAATTACTAGGGTTCTTTAGCATGATAGTGATATTTTTCGTGATATAACGTTTAAGGCATTCTTAATCTCGATAATATTTCATTGTTTCAAAAAGATTAACTTTTTTTTATTTCTCACGCACCACTCTAAAACTATTTCAAACAAACATCAGCAGGTATTGAGGTGATTATATCTACATTTAATGTTTTTTTTGTTTTATTTCGTCAGACATGAAATAATAAAATTAAAAAGGTCCTTAATTTAGCCCTTTGTTAGGTTCTTGGCAAGCTGCAAAATATCAGGATTCTTTTTTTTTTATTTCAACTGTTGGAGATGTGCAATACCATTTGTGAAGGACTAGCGTTGAACAGCGAGATCCTTCAGGAAATTGGGCTAGCCGGACTCCTGCCTGAAAGGACAATCAGGAACGATCATCACGCCTTTTGTTTGCCATTGACGGACACGGGACGGGAGACACGTGTCCGCCCGTCTTGCCCGTAAGAGTGAATCACCAGGTCCGTGTTCCACACTCACACGAAGGCACTAACGCGCGCACTCACAGGGAAATTGTTCCGTTTTTCCTTGGCTCTTTTGTTTTTCGAAAGATAAGCGTAACGTCTACTGCACATTCGTTTTAGGGAGTTGTCGTCAGAATGGAGAACGCGCACACACTTGAAAATACGTACTTCAGTAATACCTTATTTAACAATGCAATTTTTATTTATGGTGTTGTTTTAATCAGAGGATTCACCCGAAAATCTACCAAATTATATAAAAAATTAATCATTGTTCCTAAAAACGTAATGTATACAGGACGTTAGGAAATTGCTGGGCATAAAATTTAATGGGTGACATGCAATGCCAAAAGAAGCTATATTTTTGATAAGAAAACATGTCCTTCAAAGTTACAAGTGCGAACATTAGCGCGCAAAATTTTGAATTTCGCGCTCATGAAGGCTCTACTCCATTGGCTGAGAGAACGCCCTATCACAAAGCAAAGGCTTTCAAATGCTACGCGTGAAGCAGGTGACTTACTGTTTATATGATTCGATGATTGAAATGGGCGAAAAACGATAAAATGATAGAAGCTTTTTTTTTGATTGGATGTACGATGGAACTTGGAAAATAGTTTTAGGGTTTAAGTAGGGAGCATAGTAAATGAAAACTAATCTTAAAACAGTTTGTCCAAGTTGAAACACATGAAGTGTTTGAAAGTACCTACCTAATTTGTGCACTGAAAAATTGAAGTGTCGAAATTTTACTTCATGTTTGAAAATGTAAAAACATTAAAATTAAAATAAAAAGTGAACGAGTCTTTCAGTACTCGCTAGCGATGCGTAAACATCTAACATCAGTAACGAGCAAATTAATGTGTCCTCATGTTGTTCATGTTGCAAATAAACATCATATTTGAAACTTTATTAATTTTTTTGCGAGGAAATCTTAATATTTTAGGCTTGTTAACTTTTGTACTGTTAGTCTAATCAGCGATTTTCTTACAAATTGAACTTCATTTAATCCATCAACTAGTAAAAAAACCAAACCTGAATTCGAACCGGGAACCCCTACTACCGAAAAATGCTCTTGAACCAATGGTCGGATTTTTGTGTGGGAAAACAGATCGTGAACATGTATCGAGAGGCAGGCACGCTAATTTCTGCTGCCGCTATGCACTCTTTCAGATGGGTCTAAATTAGGTTGAAGTCGGCAAATAACATACTTCAAACACAAATTTACTTATTTTTATTATCTCCTCCCGTCTTCGCCATTTGCATCTCATAATCAGGAGGAGCATTCTGCGGAAGAATAGTTAGTTCAGCGCTGCTGGTGAACACCATAACAAAACATAAGTCTACCGTGCTTCACGATCGCACCTCAGTTGCAACGTTTTCCTAAGCTCCTCGCTGCGGGGAGAGGATTTGAAGTATCTCACAGAGCGCCGCGATAAATTTAGTCTATGGCAATCCTAAACGCCGCCCTGGAGTCTGCACGAGCAATCTAGAGAATTTATCTCCAAGAGGTTAACCTCCGTTATATATTTCCTGGTGTTACGAGAAACATCCTGAACGAGGTAGTGGGTATGCGGCGAACATTTTTCCCTTCGCCTTTTTCTCTGCGTCACGACGCGAGCAAGAGCTACATAACCCCACCTTTCCTTCCAGCAAGGAATTTCCATCAAGGTTACTCGCGGTCCACATTTACCACACATTAACCCCCCCTTTTTTTTCCTCATATTTTTTTTCTCCTGAGCACGCACAATTCCACACTTTCAGCAAAGTTAGTTTTGAGGCTAACCAGTGGGTCGATATTTTAACAGTAATTTTCAAACTATACTCAAATTATATCAAAATTTGGCTGGATAATTTAATTGGTGATGATATCTCTCTAGTATTTTAATTAGGGTTTTCTTTTCTCTGGTAACATATATAAATATAAATTTTTCATTTGAATAAAGATTTTAATTTTTATATATCTATGAGTCGATGAAATACTTTAACTACTTCAAAAAATTTCTCTTTTTTAAATTATAATTAAAATGAATCAAGTATTTATGTTTTGTTTACTTTTGTTTGCAATTTTGTAATTTTTTGTTGGAATTCTAGTAATATTTCTTTTTATTTTTTATTAAACGAATAATACATCAGGCTTGTATTATTCGCGAAAATATCTGAACGCTCGTTATAACACAAAACAGTATGCCCACGCCAGCAGTTACTCACTTGTGATTGGCGGTCTCCGCAAGCAAAGCCATTTTCCTATTTGGCCGGGTCATTCAGAACGCGTTTGCTTCCCCATTGAATGGCTGTGCTTTGTGTTCTAACAGTAGACATGGACATGATAGGAATTCAACTAATCACGAAACATATACAACGAAGCAATATTTTATTACACTACTTGTCTCGAAATCTTATCGCGAAAAAGCATGCCATTAATATTATACTTTAAATACAGCAGGTAGCACTCACGCACAAGATTGATTTTATGAGTGTTGTTAGATTGCCTGAAAAACTAAGTGTGGTTGTGTAAAAATGTAAAAAGGAAACAATAAAAAAACACGTAATCGTGTCTTTCAGTACTCGCCAGATATGTGTAACATCTAACTTTTAATACGAAATTCGGAGACGAAATTTAACGCGAATTCTTTAAAATAATGCCTAGCGTGATAAATAGGTATATGAAATAGTGTTTCTAACTACCTTTCTGGACGCGAATCACACGTAGTTACCGCACCTACCGCTAGAATACACTGCTGGATCAGCTACCTCAACTATTGAATAATTTTTTTTTAGCAGACCAAAATTTTATATCATATAATGAACGGCTCCAACATTAGTGAAAAAGACTTGAAAAAATACTGCGCCCAGCTCTGAACCTGATTTTCGACCAGAAATTTTATTAAAATATTACCCATATTGTTAAAATTAGACAGTTAATACTATAAAGTTTCTTTTTTTTTTCCTTTGTGAACTTTGATTTCCGCCGTCCACCACAGATGGTAGCAATCATGGTATTTCCGTTCCATGCGACTTCCGTTCCATGCACGAAATAACTCCTACAAAATGCCGTACACCGAGGGCTAAGGTGTTACACATAAAAAAAAGGTCATTCATTAACTTACGAAATTTTTTTCCCCCTTCCAGTTTGGCACCACTGGATAAACACCGCGCGCATCGTAACCTCTTTTAACTCTTCTCTTTAGCTGGCGAACTGCTCAAAACTGCCACTTTGTTATTATTGCTGCACCCAACTTGCGAATTTATGTTTCTAGTTAGCAGTAAGCTGGCTTCGCAGGAAACTCGCGAAGCTTGTTAGTCTCTCTCTCTCTCTCTCTTTCTCTCTCTCTCAGAGTTGGGAACGCACGTGCTGATTACTGCATTTCAGCTGCATCCTCCCGTACGCGTTGCAGTCAAAGCAACTGCTTTACCGAGTCATCACGAGAAAAGTTATTTCGCATTGAATATCAACCTGCGCACTGCACCATGATGTTTTTATTTTCTATGAAGAACACATATTTCATGTAGAATTACATAAATTTTAAATTTGCACATTTATAAGGATAAAAAATAACTGTATCACAAACAGAACAGTGGTTTCGGATTCTTACCTGGAGATTTACGCTTTGTGTTGTCCCAGTACCTCCAATAGTTAAAAAAAAAGTTATTTGAAAATTATTTTATTTGTAGCTTTCCAGTATTAACTGAGCACATTAGCACGTATAATAAAACAAATGAAGTGCAATTATTAAATATTAAATTATCTTTTCTACGGGGTTGAAAAAAAAAGTATGCGTGATTGATACATCAATTAAAATCGTGGAATTATGTGGCAATTTCCGTAAGAAATACTCAGTACTATCTCGGAAAACGTATTTCAAATATGCAAAAATAACCATTGCCATGCGTTGTACAAAGTTACAATATCTTTATTTTAGAATTACAAACTATTTTTTAGCAACTGATTTTTAAAGGAATATTTTGTGAAAGTACAAAAAAAAATTTTCTGTGAATAAAAGTGCAAGCGGAATAAGCATGGAGCCACTTTCTGCAACGTCCCGAGGGTTATACGTTTAGTTCGTCACGCTATGATGACGTCATAGCTCAACTTACACTATCGGCTGTAAAAAAAAAGTTTTACTCTTGAAAAGAAAAAAGTCCTTTCATGATCCACGTGTCTTTATCTCAGTTTTCCTCCTTTTCGGAGGCCACGCGCTAAAAGCAATGTTTCTTCCGCACAATACACGGGAGAAGGAGGCCTGTGTGTCGGAGGCAACTGGGCAAGTTCTCCGGGCGTCGTTGCCATGGCGACTACCAGAGGCCGTGGAATGAAAGGCGTCCTCTCAAGCTGCGCATCTTCACTGTAGCGACCTGCCGGCATATTTATTTTCTCATAACGGACGTTTCATTTCCCCCCTTTGTTTACCGCCCTTTTCATTGAGACCCCCCCCCCACCCCCCGCTGGCTCGGAGGAGCAAGAAAACAGGACAGCTCTCTTTCCGGTACGAGAAGGACTTTTGACTCCTGCGAGCCAGAAATGTTCTTGTGTCAGGACAACGTCCCCTCCAGTTGTTACACGGCGGTGTCTACTACAGTGAGAGAGATCAAACCTCGACTCGCAGGTATGTTGTAACGGGTAAAGCGGCAGAGAGAGAGAGAAAGAGGGGAAAGAAGAAAATTATCTAAATAAACATGAACTAACAAAATTATTACTCACTTCAAAATAACTGCTAAGGATCTCTATAATCATCGATAAATAATGATTAATTAACTATAAATATTAGTAATTAAGGAAATCATCACATCATAAAATGTTATATTAAGATTTTATAGACCCCAACTATATAACATGAAAACAATTATAACTAAAATTGATAAAGTTTTAAAAAGTAAATTATCTTAGATTTATTTTTATTCTCAACCACATTTATAATATTACTTAGCAAAACCATTTATACATTTTAATTACAAAATAAAACAACGCGGGGTTTTCTGGCTTTTATTACTTTTTCAAGTATTTAAGAATCTTGAATTTTTTGTACTCAATAGAAATTTGATTAAAAAATACATAACTTAATAAACATGACTTAACAAACTTATTACTCGCTTCAAAATAACAGCTCAGGATATCAACAATTATTGATCAATCAAAATGATTAATTAACAATAAATATTACTCACTGTTTAAATACTCACACCACGAAGCAAATTTGTTTAGTAAATATCAAAGCTAGGATTGATTATAATAAATAAATTTAATTTAATTTTATATTATGTGTAGGTTAGATGTGTTCGAGCATTAAGATATCGATTTTGTAGCTCTGCAAATATCACCTTATCATTGAGTTGTAATACAACAGATTCTGGTAATAGGCTATAAAGACATACTACAATGCATTCATAGGCATTGATAATGTTCTGTCGCCGGATGAATGAACAATGACATGTCAGCCGCTCCGCTACGCGAAAACTAAACGGCACGGACCTTCCTCACGGTAATTATTTACATTATGACCATATTGCAAAAAAAAAAAAAACTCTAAACATTCGTAAGGTATGTAATAAGGAATGCTCGCACCAGCAGTCACTTCGTTGTCATAGGCGGCCGTCAGCGAAAGAAGCCATTGCCTTATTTGGCCTGGCCATTCAACACGAGTTTGCTTTCGCGCAGAATAGCTGTGATTCGTGTGCCGAGAGTAGACACAAGTCCGAGAGAACCTCAACCAATCACGAAATTACAGTACTTTAACACACAGGTAATCTTTCAACGGTTTCGCCAATAACTAAATAATGAAGACAGAAAGTGGGGTTCGACCGAATAACAGTAGAAAATTTTATGTACTTTTACAAATGATTCCTTTGGAAACCAGTTGCCAAGATATAGTTTGTAACACCACAAGAAAAGATACTGTAATTTTTACAACAAATTACTTTAGTTATGTTTTCATACATGGAACAAGTTTCTCTAGATAATACTTGTTAGGAAAATGGGCACATAAATTTATATTTCAATTGATGTTTCAGTCAAGCATATTTTTTTTTTTAACCATGGAACAGATAATCGAATTTTTAGTAATTTGACTTTATTTTATTTTTATGCTCATAAATATGCCAGTTAATACTGGAAAGCTATTCAGGGAACGGTTTTACAAATGACTTTAACGATTGGAGGTACTGAGTCAACACAAAGCATAAATGCCCGGTTTAAGAATCCGAACCCAGTGTGAAATGCGAACATTATTTTGTAATTATGCAATTGTTAAAAAGGGGGTTGTCTGTAAAGTCGGTTAACGAACTATAATTTTACGTGATAACGTCATCAGTTAAAATTGATGAAAAATTGCATACTTTTTAATTTTCAAATATTAGGCCTATTTACAGTTTTTTTTGCAAAATTAATTTAAATAATATGTTTAAATATGATCACGAACAATTAGTTAAAAAGCCCGCCTTAACCTGCTTGATGTTATAGAAGATTTTCTCGCACGGTGGTTGGCCGCTTCTTGCAAGGCGGTTCTCAGGCGGAACGTGACGAACGAGTCATGCCTTTTTCGTGCGTGCAGCCGGCGTTCGTCGATTTACAAGACGTTATCACGTCAAAAAAATAAATATCTGTAAATTTTAACGCGAATGTTCCCGTCGCGTTTGCAAGTGAATTACCGCTGGGAAGAGTTGAACGCGGCAATCCACTCTGTCCGCGCGAGAGGGAACACGGGGTGGAATGCGGCGTGGCTCGGTGCAGACATCCATCTCTCTCCGCGCCGCCCTCGACACACATCGACGGGCGGCAGTGCTGTTGGCCCCCGCCACGGTAGCGTCGGGTAGCGTCGGGTAGCGTCGGGTAACAAGAATACAAATGAGAGCAAACTTCAGCGTCGCTCGCGCTCGGGAGGCGAGGCATGCGCGCGAGAAATCGCTCTGCGGTTAACAGGCTGTTTCCAGAGAGTACGATGGGGGGGGGGGGGGGGGGGGGGGGAGAGAGAATAAAAAGCTACAGTTCACAGGCTACGAGTTCGACTTCAAATGGGAGTACGATGAACTGGAAGAACTTAGTAACTTGTAACATTATGTTACTAAGTATATTCCGCTCGGCAGCGCAATAGAATAAACCCCTGCATAACGATGGAATAACAATACCGTGCACACCAGAATAATGATAGAATAAAACAATAGCATACACAAGATACACAGCATACACACCACCACAATGCTGGAATCACAATAGCTTACACACCAGCATAATGCTGAAGTATCAATTGCATACGCACCAGCGTAATGCTGGAATCACAATAGCTAACACACCAGTGCCATACCGGAATACAATAGCATGAACACAAGCATAATGCTCGAATCACAATAGTTTTACACACAAGAGCATAATGCTGGAATAACAATAGCTTACACACCAGCATCATGCTACAATCACAATAGCATACACACCGGCATAATTATGAAATCACAATAGCATAGACAGCAGCATTATGATGGAATTACAATATCGCGACATCAATCTCATACATACCATATATATATATATATATATATATATATATATATATATATATTGGATGTTGACTTGTATGAATGACGTCAATAAACTCAGACACCATTTGACCGATAGCCATGAAAGTTGGCACATCGAAGTGTTTTTTTCTTGTAGAAGGATTTTATGCTATCCATCTTTTTGTAACTCGCCGCTAGATGGTGCTGCAGCGCATCTACTTCTAAACCATTCAACCGATCACTATGTATAAAACAGAAAATCATAGGTCATAGACATACAAACAGTAATTAAGTGACATTTCTCTATGTCCACCACACTGCCATGTAGCGCTATCGCCCTGTGTTCAGCCCGGGCAACGCCGTGTACTGCAGCTATGAATAACTATTAAACTTTTATTCGAAGGCATGACATTTTTATCACACGCAAACTAAACTATTCCTGGTGCTGTTACAGAGTAAAAATTCATTGACACAGTTATAGAAGAGGATCAAGCTGTTAATTATTCAGTAGAATTACTTAATTCATTGATGACACCTGGAATTCCACCAACCAAACTGACGTTGAAAATTGGCTCATCAATACTGCTCCAGAGAAGGAACTCCAAAAACTCTATACATCTGTACACCAAATCAGTAAACCAAAAATATTATTTATCAACTTGCGTTACGCTAGAAGTTAGTATTAGTTTAAATTATTTACAAATAGAATAGTCTAAGCATATTATATATGTGTGTATATATATAAATTAATATTATATATACGATATATAAATTAATAATATAGATAGTTTGTCTGCCTGTATTTTGCGTAGCGTGGAGACAGTAACATCTAGAGCCATGACATTAAGTGCACATATTCTCAAGATTAGAGATTATTCAACTCAAAGCAATTACTTAAAAATATTGATTTCGTTTTTTAACTAATGTTTATAGTGATTTTCGATCACATGTTCCTGATAATCTCCTGTCAACGAATGTTGCTTTTTGAAGCTTTATTCACTTTCGGAAAATTAATTTAGTCTTTTTTGTAATTATTGTATTTGTTAAATACACGCGAATTCGAAATTCCCCAAACACTGTTGAATATAAGATGGGCATCTTTGGAACTTTTTTTGGTTATCATAAGTTTATGATAAAGTCACTGAATACTCATTCAAACTGCTTATTATTTTATCGCTAGCTATCTGCTGTCCAGAACTCAATTTGCAGCTTATTTCACTTATTTCCTGCTTTTGTTCAACAAAAACCAATTTATCTATTTGAGTTACTTTTAAAACTGACCCCATTATCACTTTGTCAAGCATACCAATAGGCATTAAATTATATTTCGCAACCCACTCTGCAAATTTGATTAATTTTGGTCTAATATTTGGTAAATCGATTTTTTGTTCAATAAATTTAAATGCTCGGCCACTCTTGTCACTATATTTCCAAACTATTCCGATCAAGCGTTTTTTTTTTGCCAAATGGCAAATGGCATATAGTCTCATTATTTTTGTTCGAAGCACTGCAGTGGCGTGCTCTCGAGGAAGGGCATGTATGACGATCAGTGCGACAGTGTTCTGCCTGCAGACTGCCGTAGAGAGGAGACATAAGATGCACATAAAGTTCTGCCATTGCCGATTACACCCGAACAATTCACCTTCGGCCAACTTCGGGATTTGTTTTATTTTTGCGCAGGAAAAATGAATTCAAATATTAAAAGTGGTTAGTTAGGTTAGCTACATTAAAACACTTTAAAACACTATGGACGGTTGGTTAATTTAGTATAGCTACATTAAAATGAACAGAGAAATATAAATATATATATAAATTAACCCGAGGTTGGCCGAAGGTGAATATTCGGGCGTGTTCGGGCAGGGACAGAACTTGATGGACATCTTAGGCTTCCCGCCGTAGAGAGGTTCGGATGCATCAGCTAGTCGTACATATAGGCGCACCAATGCGAAATAAACGAGCCAGCCAGAGATTCACGTGCAGCTTAAAGGACGATCAAGTCTGCATTATTACAGCGAATCCTTCTTTTGTCCTCTTCAAAACGACTCTTGTACGAAACAGTAAAAGGGAATGCTCAATTTCCGATGCGCATTTCTTTCCAGCATGCTGCAAGTTTCATGTTGCAGCAACCTATTTTTAAAGACTTCGCTGGGAGCTGCGATTGAACTCCAAAAAAAGTTATTTAACACGACATTGTCTGGAAAACGTAAACGAATGCCTTTGGAAACGGTGTTTTTTTTTTTTTTTTTTTTTTTTTAATCTGGCTGAGCGTTTTTCTGACAGTGAAGTCTTTAAGAGACGGATACAATTAACGTCGCGGCTCAAAGAAGCTGGGGAACCGATCGAACACGGCCTAGAGTAAAAAAGCCGTCCCGGCATTTTCCTTGCGTGATTTCATGAAATCATGGAAAACGTTAATCAGGATGGTCGAACGGTGTTACAACCCAGGTCATATGGGATACGAGTCCAGTGTCTTAAACATTTTTTTTAATGTGTAACACCTTAGCTCTCTGTGTACGGCATTTGGTAGGAATGATTTCGTGAATGGAACGGAAATGTGTAACCATGGTGCTTCCATCTATGGTGGCTGGCACGAAACGAAGTTCACAAAGCCCAAGGGAATCTTATTCTTATTAACGGTTTAGTAAATTTTTAACAAAATTAGCAGAATTTTAATAATATTCCATGTCAAAAATCAAGTCCAAAGACTCGGTTTAGTTATTTTTTATTAATTATTTTCGCTTTTATTGAAGCTGTTTCATTATATAGTTTAACATTTCGATATTTTTATCAAATTATTCAATAGTAAACGTAGCTGCTCCGGCAGCGAATTCTAGTGGCGGGGACAGAATATACGTAAGATTTCGCGTTAAGTAAATATAGTTGAAAACACAATTGGTGAATATTTATCTCGCTCGGCTTTATTTTAAGGAATTCTACGTTGAATTTCGTGACCAAGTTTCGTATTATAAGTGTATTTGCAACATAACACGCGGATTGTTTCGTCACTGTGGTCAAACGTTACACATCTCTGGCGAGTACTGAAAATCTAGCTTCCATTTTTTTTTTTAACACGAGTGGCACACCGGCAAGTTAAGATTTATGTAACCACCAACATTTATGTAATTAATTGTGATTGATAATGCCGGTGCACGGCAGACGATTAGGACAAACACTGATTACATCCAGGTGATACCCCGGGATTCGAACCCAGATCTCCCCTCCCCGTATCGTAGCCCGGTGCGTTACCGCCACGGCTTACACAACCGGGTGTATAAAGAAATAAATACTATTCGGCCGATATTTGTTTTTATTGTTACGAACGCAGACAGGACCGCGACACGCGCCAGGTTCGGAGCTGGCTGGCGGCCCTGCCAGGCCAATGGCGTCACGCGCCGTGTCACGTGCGGTCCACGCGCGCCTGGCCGGATTACAAGGGTCGTCGCTACCCCCGTTCCCCCCTCCACTCCCCTAGCACCGTCTTCCTCCGACGCTGTTACCTATCGCTGAGCGGCCTTGGGAATTCCGCGGGCCACCCGCGCGGAGCAGCGTGAATTGACGCCGCCCTTCTGGACCGTTCGGACGTCGGGGTCGGCCCGGGATGAAGCGACTCGTCATCAGCCGCTCTCGTCGATTCTAGAAAGACGACCCATTAGTACTCAAGCAGCGACGCAGGCCTCCAAGGGAGTTCCGAGCAATTTTTCGGTAGTTCGGACATTTCCGCGAGCGAAGGGAAGTGCGACATCGAGGAAGAGGTTGAGAGATACAACTCTCTCTCTCTCTCTCTCTCTCTCTCTCTCTCCCCCCCTCCCCCAACCAACCGAGAGTGGAGCGACGCGGAGTTCGACTGGATCGCGAGAGTGCGGCGACTGAGTGGCGCGAGACTGAGTGTGCGGACAGGCGCGTGGTAAGGGGGTGAACCACTGCTGAGCCTAGTTCCAGTGAGGAGTGCGAACTGCGGAACTTGGCAGACGTTGAGTGACTTGAGAATAAACATTTTTAAGTGTTAGTGATTTGTGATCAGACATTTTGAAGAACAATTATTTATTATTAATGTAAATATTAGTCATTAATAAAACTGTGAAAAAAACCTAATTGGGCTATCCCTTACGAACCCAGTTCTCACCACATGGATCGTAACAGTACGTACAAAATTTTGACCCTTTTTTCAAAAAAGATTTCAACAGTTTTTACACTTTAAGCCTAAGTTAACAGTTTTACAGTAAAGTGTGTAAGGGGAAAGCAATTAGCTGGTTAATACATAGACCATTGTCTATTTTTTACTATAATATAGCATCAGAAACTCTTTGAAAACCACAAAAATGGCCATGGTATTTACGATGCACTTTGCTATAATCCTTCAGACTAAAGGATCTTTTAAGGTGGTATTTGGTAACAACAGATGTTGCTTTGTTTATTGCAATAATTACGTTTGAAAGAAAACCATGGCATTTTTAATAGTTTTAGGCGAAATAAATTTATTTTTACCAATAAACCTTTTCCCATCCTACATCAAATTAATGTACCGCTACGTTATGCAAATTCCTACTTTTCTATAACTTCGATGCTACTTATGGCTTTCGTTCAACATGGTTATTATTACATTTTGGTGTTTGTAGACGTGGTTATAGATTTCGCTTCATGGATGATGCGAATTTAATGATAATCGTGACAGAGAGTGTTGTTTCACCGACCTGGGATGATTGTGGAAAAGTGGTAAAGCGTGTGCGAATGTTCGGTTGGACCGGGATTTGATCTGATGCGAGTTTGTATGGAAAAAAAGGGGTGGTTAGCGGAGGGGAGTGAGAGGGAAGAGGCGTGTGACTCCTGTATATCCGGAACCAATGTACCGTTCTCTCTTTTGTGTAATTTGCGAGGGCGAAATGGTGTTCGTCCACGCCGCTGTCATTATTATTTCAATGGCAAATAAAAGCTAATGTCCCAGCAGGCCACAAAGCGACGAATATGATTTGTCGACCCGTGCGCGGAAATCGGCAGCGATTGGCCGAGTAGTTTGCCAGTGGGAAAAGAACCACTTGGTGATAAATCCATATAACCCCTGAAGCAGGATTTTTTTTTCTTAAAATGAGACCTCCCAAAAACTTTATTTTAGTTGCAATATATATATATATATATATATATATATATATATATATATATATATATATTTGATTCTGGGTTGTAGCCGTGTCGAAAGTGAAGAACTATCATAACTAGTGATAGGTAATTATTTTTTTAAATTTAGAACAGACTAAAACTGTAAAGATATCGACAACATTAATTAGCTTCGTCTGTTCTTTCAGCACGCATAAATTTTGGCTTTAGCAAAATATTTCGGCGTGACGATCCTGCTATAACTGGTCAGATTTCCGCTCTCTTCACTCGGCTTGATATATTCACTTGGAACTCGGTTAGTACGCCCGGGGTTGTCCGATGGTCTAGCCTTGTTTTCGGGTCTCGCTGTTGTAGGGGCTAGCTTGCTGTTCCTCCACGCCAAGTATTATGAATTACCAAGGAGACGTAGTTAAAGTTACAACGCCAATTTGAAACACACTACACTTCAGACAATGTTTTTGGGGTAAAAAAACATGGCGCAGACCACGAGTTCGGCAAAAAAAAAAGCCCAACCAGGTTACTATGCAATCATACAGACGTGGCCGCCTTCTGACGCCAAGTATTCTATGAAATCCCTTCGCTGAATATGCTAGTATTATTGGCAATGACACGTTCAGAAATCTCTACAAGAAAAGTAAAAAAAAAAAACACCTTTGTAATTACAACTAAGAAGATGGACACGTGTTATGCAGTATCTGAAATTCTTTAATCCACCATAATCATGAACGGTCACCCATCCAATAATTCACCACAGTCAAGGCTGCTGCAGCTTATAAGCTGACTCGTCCTGATTGGCCAACCCTCCTCCAATCATGGCCGCCACAGGTGCCAATCACAGCTCGGCTGCATAAGGCCCTATATAAATGCTGTAACAGAACACAAGGAATTCCTAGTTTCTAAGATGTACTATATCCTTCTCTTGCCTATTATTTAGGTGCTGACTGGAAGCGGAATCCAGCAATGGACCAAATACGTGAGCGGACCTCTAGTCCAATTGCCATTCCCCCAGAATGGTGGAATATTTTCTACTCTGACCAACTCTTCATCCATGCTATCGTCTATATCATGTATTCTCCTACGATGTTAATGCATGCCCTTTCACAACCGTATGTCTGTGCCTAGGATTTTACATGTGTTCATGCAAGTTTCACCTGGGCCCAACTTAGCACAGTTCTAAATCCAGATTTAGGGAGTGTCATTGCTTCAAACGCTGCCATGGCCAGCCAAGCCCCCACAGGGCACACGAAGCATCCGACCCTTCTCCCTGCATGGCTGATCCCAGCATTTCCAGGCGTACAGACTTGTGTCTGAGACACTCCTATGTCGTTCCCTAAATTTCCTCCTAAAGTATACAGTTATTTTTAGTTAGCATAGGGGAAAAATATAAAGTCTTTAGTTGTTAATCACCTTTGTAGATGGATGCCACAAGACATTCCGAAACGTCGGAAAGACCACATTCCCACGGACGCTGCCTCTACCCAAAAGCCAGCAAGTAAATAAGCATATTGAATTTTTTCAATTGAAATAAAGTTTGCTGTGAGGTCTCATCTTAAGAGGGGAAAATAAAATAAAGAAAATCCCTCCAAGTAGTCTTTTTTCTCCTACTTTTTCCTAGCTTCATGTAAATCGTAAGTAAGAAACGTTACAACACACCTGCAATATTGTCCAATGGAAAAAGGTGAGTTTCAAAACACCATCGTCTCACATTGTTTTCACAGTCGTTCTCTCTTCCCATCTGGCACAGGGCACACGCACTTAACTGTTGTGACTACATTAGTTTCAGGTGTAAAAGAAAAACAGGGTTTCAAATAAAATTACTGCGCAATTTTCTGTCGTTTAGGTTCTGCTGCAGTATCTGGAGACAAATGGGAACAAAGCTCGAGGGGTTGAAATTTATTTAAGTGAATGCGCTTTCCGCTTCCTGATACAACTGCTTTCAAAGCTTGTTGGTTAAGTTGGAGTCGGGAAAAAACGTAACCTAGATACATAAAAAAAAAAGAGGAAAGAGGAAAAACTGTTTCACTGTTCTCTGGAGCGTGTTCGAATGCTTATTGGATTCGGATGGATCGAATCGATCTTTCAATGATTTAAATTTCGTGAAGATTCGAATTAAAGCTAAAGCCAGTACTATGCATTTATTTCTCTTTTTTTTAAATAAGCGTACAATGACATAAACACTCACATTATTTCAGAATAAATAAACATTATAATAATTCACATAGAAATTCCAGAACATCAAAACAAAATGTAAGTAATATATAAAAAATTATTCATTTGTAAAATAACTTCTTTAAAACTAAATATTTTCATTAAAAAAACCTTTTTGTTGCTATCGCCCCACTTAAAATGAATTTAAAACTAAATTTTGAAATATTATAATAGGTACTTATTTTCTTCCAGATAGTAACTAACTGCTGTTCATCTCATACCGTGAATTTATAACTCAAAATGTTTCTATAAATAAACGTGAGTAAAAACCATCTCTTTTCATTCAGTGATCAGCCCTGATTATTTTGAAAGATTATTTATCATTATATATTATTACTTTACGTCTAAGCCATCTCAATTTTTACACTAAATATTTTATTAAAATTTTTAATGATTTTTCTTTTAGAATTGGATAGTACTTTTAAACTTATTGCGTGACATAAAATATACTACTTGTCAGAAGGTACATATTTTTCTTAAAAAAAAAAACTCAAAATGGATGTAAATATCAACTAATGAACGAAATGGATACGATGGTGTGAACAGTAATTAACATCTATAAACAGTAACTGATCATAAGAAATATGCTTTAACCATCACATTTCAAGGATATGAGAATTTTTTAAATTTTAATAATTTTTTTTAATGCAAGTGAATTTATCATTTACTGTAAATATACCAAAATAACTGCCTTTAATTTAAATGAAATAAAAAATAACAAGAAAATAACATTAAGAATGGGTATCTCTTTCAAATGTTTTTTTTTTCAAAAGAAATTGAAGCACCTGTTTTGAATTTATTATAAATTAGGTATAGGCCTACTAATTTCTGTCTGTAAAAAAAAAAATTGAATTATAAATTTTTGCCAACTTAATATTTTTTTTCTTCTGACTTACGTAATGCATCATTTTCTGTGAATATTATTATAATAAATATAACTTACTAGCTTACCAACCGAGACTTTAAAAAAAAAAGGGCAACTGCATCACGCACGAACTAACTACACCTTGGGTGGATCTCGAATCACAATCAGCACCGGATCCACCCGTGAAAGCGAGCGCGCCGCCCCCTGTACCTATACGAAGCCGTCAGCTGCCGGGGGATTTTGTAATCCGGTTATAACTGGATCGCACCGGGCGCGGGATGAAATATTTACCCCCTCCCCTTAACCCCTCCCCTCCCCCCCTGGAATGTCTGATGGACCACACCCCTCCCATCGCCCGACGGGAACTTCCTCCAGGCCACAGAGCCACGCTATTCAGTATTCTGTTCGGGGGGGGGAGTGATCGACGGAGTCGAGTGTAACGGTCCAGGAACACGCTCTGAAATTTGAAACCATAGAGTGAACACAGAAATTGTAACGAGCATAATTTGGGGGAGAACCGGGATATCCCAATTACGTTTTATTACAGTTTTTTTATTAATATTACTAATATTTACATTACTGATGAATAATTGAACTTAAAAACAAAACGCCCGATAACCGATCACTGGCACTTAAAAATGTTTATCCGCAAGTCACCGCTCAGTGTCTGTCAAGTTCTGCAGTCCGCACTCCTCGCTGGAGCTAGGCTCGACAGTGTTTCGCCCCTATACTTCGCGCCT
The DNA here is from genome assembly GCF_032445375.1 of Bacillus rossius redtenbacheri. NCBI lineage: Eukaryota > Metazoa > Arthropoda > Insecta > Phasmatodea > Bacillidae > Bacillus > Bacillus rossius. The sequence goes on along the minus strand of NC_086337.1, from coordinate 41,161,962 downwards.
CTCCACACACACAGTCTCGTGCCACTCGGTCGCGCACTCTCTCTCTCTCTCTCTCTCTCTCTCTCTCTCTCAAACCCCGTCGCACCGCATCGCGCCACTCTCGAGGGGGGGGGGGGGGGGGAGGACACATTTCGCCGATGTCGCCACCTCCCTTCACTCGAAATCTCGTAACTCTCTCGGAACTCCCGCGGAGGCCGGCGTCCCTGCTTATATACCTGTGGCGCCACTTCTCGAACCGACGAGAGCGTCTGTGAAGAGTCTCGTAATGCCGGGCCGACCCGACCCTGACGCCCGAAACGTCCAGAGAGACGTCGTTTATTCGCGTCACTGCTCGCGGCGGCCTCTGCATGTAAGCCCGGAATTCCCAGGCTGCTAAAGGGGACAATAGCCCGAGACGAAACCTTGTGTGGTAGTAGCAGGGGGGGGGGGGGGGGGGTGTAATCCAGACCCTATAAAATTTGTTTTAAATAATAGAAAAAAAAATGTGAAAACATAATTCAAATTCTTATTATACTGTCATTCTTTCACACAGTCTTAACACACATTCATTCTGTATTCCATTGGTTACATGTCGGTGAATTTAGAGAGCCAATTCCTGGAAGAGCAAGGCCTGCCAAGCAGAACCACGGAGAAGGACATTGGCAGATCCTGGTCCAAGGGACTGTGACTATCATCGCGGGTGGTTGTTTTAGTCTGCAGACTTGGCCGCCCATAACGCCAGTTCTACCGGACATCGTTCCAACACCTGATGAAAAGTGTTGCCGTTCTTCACATCGTGGAGGCAAGGGCGGTCTAGAGTAATAGGGGCTATAAATGTCTGTTACTCCATATCCCTCGAAAGGCTGCTCTTGCAGTGAAGAGGAATTCACAGCGATCTCATCATTCTTTCAGTCACGAAGAGTTCTCCAGGTTTTTGGAGCTATAATTCTTTAGGCACATTATGGAGGAGGGAAATGTGGGAGTGAATTTTTACGATGTGCGCGCACCGTGTAAAAAAAAATTTCACACAGTGAAAAAATTGGCTATACGAACATAAAATATATATATATTCTTTAAAATTTGTTACTTTATTTAATACTGGTCCTTATCATTTAAAACATTTATTTATAGTGGAATTTAGTGATAGAAATGGTGTTTATAATCTTTTTTAAGTGTTTTTTTATTTAGCTGAGATTATGTCCCCGTATGTATAATTTGTTTGCGTTTAAATCTATAAATCATTACATTATTATTTAATGACACTAAAATTATAATAAATTAGAATAAACATGAAACATATTTATTGACTGTCATAATTACAATTCATCTCGATTATTGTACAAAATTATATAATTCATCTCATATACGTGTTTGTTGTAAATTAAATACTAAGCATTTATTAAAAAAAAATTAAATTTGATTAAATTTATACAAATTGTATCAATAATATCAGTCCCGTCATCTTATTACTTTAATTATATTAAATATTTGCATGCAAATATAATTTAGTTTTTTGTTATGCCAAGTAAATATAACTCATAACGCGCGTACATAAATCGTCTACACGCATTCATTTCTTATTCCTTGCGAGGCGATGGTAGACCAAGTGAGTCCAACCATCATAAAAGGGGCGTAAATCTGTATAATTCTCAGGAAGGGAACGGGTGAAATGGGGGGGGGGGGGGGGGGGGGGCAATAAACTGCGAAACCACACTTTTTATGTTCCAAGAGCAATTATTTAACGCGGTGTTTATGTTGACGCATTTGACATTTCAACGCTGAATCTATTAGTATATTTACGTTTACAAAATACTAAAAATTCATAATATCAAGAATTTTTCTCTTGTTGTTCAGCTGACAACTTTTACCATGGTTACTAGACAATAAGGCGTCCAAAAGGCAACAAATTAGTAGCGTCAATAACACCGTCGTTGTTAAAGACGCCCTGTGAAAGAAGCTGCTATTCTGACAAATAAAAAAAACGTAAGTCTGTTGTTTTGCTTCCAGTCATAACGCGCCATGACAATGAGGCGTGACAGTTGTGACGTATTGAAACAAAATATACGTTACCGGCAGACACATTTGTGGACTGATCTTTGGCCAAAGAACACAACACGGGTCAAGGTCATTCAAGAACGCCTTTAAGGCTCAACTTCAATAGACATACAGGATTTTAATTTTATGTTGGTAATCCAAAATATTTTCGAAGAAGTTTAAGCCACTAGGTCATTTGACGTTAAGCTGTATGTATGCTTGTCCAACTGCGGCAACATATAAAGTGAACTTTTAGAGAATCACTGCGCAAAGTGCAGCTAACGTAAAACCTGTTGCAGGTAAAAAAAAAAAAAATTTACATAGTGAAATATTCGTAGAAATTATCACAAGATCAAAACAACGGAATTATCGCTTTAATGACGTAGTCACATTTATGCGACAGACGCGATTATGCAAGTGTGCAAGTATGCAAGTGCGCAAGTATGTAAGTGCGCACGTAAGCAAGTGCGCAAGTATAAAAGTGCACATGTGCGCAAGAGTGCAAGTGTGCAAGCGCACAACAATGCAAATGCGCAAGTATGCAAATTCGCAAGTATGCAAGTGCGCAAGTATGCAAGTGCGCATGCAAGCAAGTGCGCAAGTATGCAAGTGCGCAAGTGCGCATGTAAGAAAGTGCGCAAGTATGCAACCGCGCTATAATGCAATCATGCCATACAGCTCTACTTCTACCGTCTGTGTTTTTGGCGAGTAATTTGGTACCTAGCTAAAATATGTGCTATTTTCGCTCTTGAGTTTAGACCACATCAAAATTGTCGATTATATTGACGTTTAGCTCTTGCATTGCAATAGGCATTATCAAGGTTGGGAAATCAACAGAGCTAGAAAGTGGTAGGGCACTATACAGAAGTGTCTGAATTCCACTGACAAATTTCGGCTGCATGTTAATCACGACAAAATAAGTTGAAAACCTCTGTTATACGACTTATGGTATAAAGAGCTTCCCAATGCTCGTAAACATATTTGAAGTTGGGGCTGGACAACATTTTTATCGTAATAATTGAGAACAAATAAGATAAAACGTTGAGCGTCTAAATTACGAAGTAAATTATGAAGTAATCACCTAGTACTTAACCTATTGACTGTGAAAAAGTTTCAGTTCAAAAAAAATAAATTGAGAGAGTTTTTTAATATTAGCCAGTGAAGTGTAAACACCTATTCACGGAAACAAGCAAATTCTTGTGTTCTCACGTTGGAAATAAACTTATCATCCAAAACTCGGTCAACAAACTTAACGTCAAATTCTTTAAAAAAAAAAAAATAACGCTAAGCGTGATAAATATACGAACAGTATCAATTTTAGGGAGAAAAAAGGTTCAAAATCTTCCCCTTTTTAAAAATTACCTATAGTATTGTTTAACAAGATGGTACTATTGATTTCTCAGGGTTAGCTGAACAACAGGAATACCGAAAGCGTCGCATGTAAATGTCTAAACGCTTAAAATGAAGCGTTCCACCCTAGACAGTAATTATCGCTGCTTGCGTTTTTGAGGTTAAATTTATATAGGCCTGGTTCAGGGTGAAATTTTAGTATGCATTAAAAATGCATTGAAATAAGCGTGCACTACACAACGGAAATTTGACAGATTGAAAGTACAAAACGTATGCATGCAGAAACTACTATAGCCACGCACCAAAGTCGTCAAGATGGCAGCCCATGTGTGACAACATGCAGCCGTGCATGTTTCTTGAACATCGGGGGACGTACTAAGCGTATTGGTGGGCCAAAGTAAACGTTATGGTAGAGAAATCATCCCGGAATACATTTTGTAAACTTGAATAGTCACAAGAAAATATAATAGTAATTTTAAAAATACCTTTAACTTATTAGCCAAGAAAATTGTGTTAGGACGAACATGGCGTCAAAGATATTTAACATTTTGTTGGTTGTCTAAACTCCAAAGCATTACAAACTTGGCGTTATATTTAAGGTATGTTTCACATTAAAAGTTGCAGTTCAATAGATTCCAGCTGTGAACTTGATTTTCGACAAGGAATTTTGTTAAAATACTGCCCATCTTGAAAAAAATTCATTAATTTAATACTATAAAGTTTCCGCACACGTATGGCATCACTAAAATATTAACATGAAATATTTTAAAACACATATTATAACACTAAGTATATGTTGGTAAATTTTTATTTTTGCTTAAAAGAAAGAAATCAATCTTCAAATACTTCCCTACAAACAAACCTTGACCTTGTTGAGATGAATTCAACATTATTATTTATGATGTTTTATTATTATGTTACTAAAAAAAGTAGAAATATTTTTTCCCAGTGGCGAGAATTTAACTACATCCCTTCAGGCTAACAAACGCGCGTTCTACCACTAAGCTATCATTACAATTTGAGATTAGGATGGAGACAACGTATATCAATAGTGTAATGCCATTTTATAACGTATTTTTAAACTCACTTTTACTTTTTATTTTGTTTGATTATTTTATTTTACCGATTATATATCTCAGAGTGGTTTCACTATCATCAACTTTCATTTGGCACAACAATACGTTCGGTATGCACCCTAGTGTTACGAAATTGACTACACACGTTGATACCCGTGGGTCCGCCATCTTTGTCCCACATTTACGTTCATCGACTTCCGTGTTACATTTTCACGAAATTACTCCTGCCAAATGCCGTATACCGAGAGCTACAATGTTTAAAACATAAACAAAAAGAAGAAATATTTTTTGTTCGCATCGTGATCTTTTCTCTTGTTCCTGAGGAGCGTTGAGCCATAGAGGCGAGAGTCTCGTTATTGCAGGAGACTCCAGAAGGGGGGGGGGGAGGGGGGGACCCAGGGTTCAGTCTCTCGGCGCGTGCCACCGGTGGAGGATCAGGGAAGGGTGAGGCGGGAGGTCGAAGGAGAGTAACCCGAGTCTTCCAAGGTCATGGGAGGTAGCGCTCCTCTACCCTTCGCACAGCCCTCCCCTCCACCAGTCTCGGCGGGGCTCGGAAGTCAAACGACGTCCGAGACGCTAGTCTATAAAACGGCTTCGCGGCACCTCTCCAAGTCGTGTCACCCATAAGGGGGCACGTACAGCATGCCAATGAAAGAATGTCCCACTTTTACATTTTTGACGTGACAACGTCTAATAAATCGATGAACGCCAGCTGCACGCACGAAAAAGGATGACTAATTGTCCCATGACGCGGTGTCCCGTTACACTCGTTGTCCCGTTACGCTCATTGTACGCTTGCGCCGCATCTATCTCTCTTCCACTCGATCGGAACAACCATCGATTTGACTTTTTCGAGGAACATTAAACTTGAAACACTCCCATTCGTTTCCTACTTTTCCTATCATCGTCCTATCCTTAACAGAATAACACAGATTTGAAGAAGTTAAATAGCAAACATGTATAAAAGATATGGTTGAAATAATCTCTTCGTTAAAGTAATAAACATATTTGAATTAATGAGTGCAAATAAAAGTAAATTTATCAATTATTTTGTAGATTTCATTTCACTCCTTCTTTGTATCCATACAAAATAGTGATGATTCAATTTTATCCATAAAAATATGCAATCATTTCATCAATGTTTTGTTATGACGTTGTCACGTTAAAACTATCGTCCGTAAATCGACTTTACATACAACCATTTTTTTTTAATAGTAGATATCAACTCTAAGCGTCGTAGAGTTTTGGTTCGAGGTCATAATTAAAGAGTGACTCAAAAACAGTTTCAGACAAGCGCATGCGCAAGTAGCAGCTTTTTTTTTGTTGTTTTCTCGCCTTGCAGCGCCACCTACGCAAAATGGTGACTCCTGAGCGTAAAGCGTTTTGTGTCCTGCAATTCGCTAGGGAAGGGTGAATCTGTAATTTAAGTTCAACGTGCGTTCCGTTTAAAGTTTAACTGTTGAAGTCCCTGACCAAGGGATTGGTCGTAATGGTCGTGTTGTCAGAGCTCTTTTTTTCGCTGGCCTCCACGTTCACCTGACATAACGCCATGAGATTTTTTTTCCCATTGGGGCTTTATAAAAGATCGTGACTATGTTCCGCCGCTACCTAATGATTTGCCAAAGTTGAGACAGAATTGAAGAGGCTGTTGATTCCATTACTCCGGACTTAACAAAAAGTGTGGGAAAATTGGACTCGAGGTGGGATGTGTGCCGTAAGACTAAATTTGCACAAATTGTACTTTCGTTAAGAAAAACTAGGTTGGTTTGTCTTCAATCTGATGCATGATTTTGTTGTAAATAATCTAAATGAAACTGTTATAATATAGCATTGAAACTGGGACATCCTGTATTTTTAGCGAAAATATTTCGAGACTTAGATGGTAGTTACAACACCAAAGAATCGTCTACGTTTCGTGTGATTGGGTCGAGTTTCTTTCACGTTCATGATTTCCACGCTGAATTACTTTGATTGGTGTTGTAACAATAGACATGCACTCACCCAGTCACGAAACACAAACGATGCTACAGTGTTTTAACTTTAAACTGGTCTGGAATATTTTCGTGAAATATGCATGACCCTATTTATCGGCTAACGTACCACCGCAGCCATCGGAAAGGATTTATCCGTACACCCACACGTCACCTCACGCAAGCATAAAATTTGCATCGCTGTTTGCTTTGCTTGATATTCATGCCGCGAGGTAGCATCAAACCTGGTCATCGTGGAAGGCATCAGTTATATAAATAGCTTTAAAAGTTTTTTTTTCAGCGGGGAGCGAATTAAATTTTACAACCTTGCTGTACCTTCAGAAGTTAAAAAAACGTATTAAATCTGTTGGGTTTAGTGGCAAATTAATTTGATCGTTATTTATCACCAAGTTTAAATTTAGTATCAAGGTAAGAGTTATCCTATGTAGCAGGAACTGGCTAACAAAATAGCTATATTAATTAAATATCACCAAGATAAAAGTAGGTTTTAGGCCTGAATATCAAGAAATAAACTTTAGTTCGATGTTTTGTGTTAGATGCAAAAATGCAAAAGATTTCTTTGAAAATGCAAAAAAAAAAAAAAAAAAAAAAAAAATTGAGAGAGTCTTTTAGCACTTGTCAGAGATATGTAACATCTAAAAACGTTGAACAGCAAATTCAAGTGTTCTCATTTTGCAAATACACTTATAATACGAAACTCGGACATAAATTTTAATGTAGAATTCTTTAAGATAATGCCAAGGAGATGAATATTAGCAAATTGTGCTTTCAACTAAATTTCTGGACTCGAATCACAATATCGAATCTTTCCATTTGTGGACCGAATTTTTAAACTATATCATGAAGCGACTCCGATAAAGTGAAAAGAATTTGAAAAAAAATCGGAACCAGTTGCTTTGGACTTGATTTTTGACAGCGAATTTGAATAAAACACTGCCCAATTTGTCAAAATAAATTAAAAAGGTAATACTATAACTTCTACCTTTGGCTTTGTGAGCTTTGGTTAGTGCCATCCACCACAGATGTCGGCACAGTGGTACCTTATTTCCGTTCCATGAGACTTCCGTTCTATTCACGAAACTACTCCTACCAAATGCAGTATACCGAGAGCTAAGATGTAACACGTAAAAAAACTTACTTTGTCATTGTTCTAAACAACTCAAGACGTATAACTTGAGCTGGGAGCAATAACTATAGTTTTACGTTCGTCGACTTTATTATGTTGGTACATACATGCAGACCGTAAAAAAACTTTTTTCCGTCGTTGACGTACCCATGATTCCTTCGGAGCGGAAGGAAGTTTACGATCCGCCCGAATCTCTCAGTATCTTCGACGTAACGGCCGTTAAACTGCCCTCCCTATAGTCCCCTTCTCAGCCATGCTCCTACTATTTGGAAACACGTTGATACAGAGAGAAAGAGAGAGAAAGAGCGAGAGAGAGAGAGTGTGTGTGTGTGTGCGCGCGCGCGCATGAGTGGTGGGAAGGGGGGGGGGGAGCACGATAAAGTATATTTTACGACGCGATATTTCATGTACTGTAACACATATCAAAACTGAATCACACGCGCTGATTAAAACTGACATACGTTTTCAGCACAACCGTTTTACCTACAGGCAATGCTGAAACTACTTTACGAAGTAAGTTTAATTTTTTTTCTGACAATACTAATTCGTGTCCCAAAATTATTACAGAATTTTTTTTTTTTCCAGGCTTAAGAAATTTATTTGATAAAAATCTGCTGAAGAAGAAAATAACTGAAGATAATAGACATTTCTGTAACGGGATTACATACGTTAGAGAGGCAGACAATGGCGGTTGAAAGGGAAACAGTTTATTTACAACCTACCATTAAAATTGAAATAAATAAATTCCAGGACTTAGCGTGTGTCTGATGTCATCGTAGGGTTCGTTCTTGCGGCGTTGGGTTGTCCAAGTTTGTTGCCTTTCTGCATTTACTGTTATTGTTTGCAACTATCTTGTCGTTTCAACCCAGTAGTGTTCGTATTTTGCAATTATTTTTTTTTTCCTGATTAAATGCCTTCCTCGGAATTCTCTGTATCTCGTGATCGCTAAAGGTGGGTATTAATACGTCGCATTTATCTGTTGCGTGTGGCATCGTTACGTATAACCACGTGACACGACACGGTGCAAATAAGTTGGAATTCCCACCGTGTCATTCATCCGTTACAGCTGTACCCGCATCAAAAAAAAAAAAAAAAAAATTTTACGTCTCGTCGATACACCAGAAGGGCAGTTTATCAGTAGTCACGAGCGCGGGTCAATTTGCAGCAGCCGCCTACATTTTTATACACTTCATCTTTTATGTAGTTTTCGAAAAAAGAAAAAAAAACATATTTTAGCCATTACCATGGTACGACTTCCGGAACAATTTTTTTTTTTCACAGTATTTACTTTCATGGTTCATAGACTCCAAAAACCATCGTTAACTCAGAAGTCCATAAAACAAATTGTGACATATTTGCGGGATAGGTATGATAAAATATTAGAGAACATACTGGAAGTTATGTACATTAATTTATGAAAATATCTCAGAAGTTTTTAGAAGTTCCTGGACGTTCCAAAATAAATATGTGCTTTGAAATCTTGCCTGTGCACTATGCAAAAAAAAAGTTTTTTTTTTAATTTTTATTATTTGTCGCCGCAATGCTGTTAGAATATTCTCAATTTTGTTCTCTAACTGCTCAAATGGTTAGACATCGTCTTTCCAACATTTATTATAATGGTACGGGTGTTATGGTCCTCAGATCACACTCCTTGCTTTGGTTCCCTAACCCAGACCCCTTCTAAACAAATGCACTTAGTTTTAGTTAGGTTGGGGGTAAAAAATCGCTGTAATGAGTCACATCCACATATGCACATTTCGGTTACGCAACGGTGATACGCAGAGACCGGAAAAATCCGCGGGTTAAATGACCTCCATGATAGACTCCAATATCCTCTACACACTCAGGCAAATGCAAACTGTTCATTGGCTGCTGACTTGTGAGTCGTCTCGACTGGGTGGCCTGTGATTCGACACTTCTATGAGTGAGGGTCTCTAATTGGCCCTCAGTACTCCTGATTAACAGTGAACCAATGACAGAAGCAGCACTAAGGTATAATTATTTGAATTTTAGCATAACACTAAATGAACCCGTGAATTTTTCAGGTCTCTAGTAATACGTTACGGTCGTTTGCAACAAATAAAATGGTTCGGAGCCTAAACCATACACTGTAAATTTTTTTGTAAAAGAAACAGAAATATTTATGTAAAATTAATGGTATTTGTAAATTTTTTATTTACATAAAAACAACTGCATCACTACAGAATGGTGTTTGCAGTAATACTGGGTTCGCATTCTTACCCGGGCATTTATAGTTTGTGTTGTCCCATTACCTCTAATAGTTGAAGTATTTTGTAAACCGTTCCCTGAATAGCTTTCCAGTATTAACTTCGCACATTATTAAGAATAATAAAACAAAATAAAGTCCATTTATTTAATATTAGATTTTCTTTTCCACGGTTAAAAATTTATGCTTGAATGAAACAACAATAAAAAAATTATGGGTCGTTTTTCGTAAGAAATACTTAGTATTTATCTCTAAAAAAGTATTTCATATACGCAAAAATAACCATAGTCATGTGTTGTACAACGTTATACAATATCTTTCTGTAGTATTACAAAATATTTTCAAAGGAATTTTCTGCGAAAATACAGATTTTTTTTGTGTAGTCTTAAAAGTCCCGTCGCATGAAGCAACTGTACATAGTCGTGCGAATTCCAAACCGCGTCGAACAAACAGAGCGAACACTGTGGTCTCCGTACAGCTAGTTTACGGGACCTCTCTCGACTTTTGTTTGTCAGCGTCAAATCATCACTGGTTTTGTTTTATAGCTTCTCACACGAGGTATCGTAGTGACCACACACACAAAGTAAAATTACGACGTAAGACTTTGCGGTGTGAATAAAATAATGGTTTATTTCGACGACTCGAACGTGATACTTATATTTACGTTTCAACGAGTAAAATTTCTTCCGTACATGACTTCATCACCGAACATGACATAACACTGTTAATCTCGATTCGAAGAAAAATTTACTGAAATTTATTGTTTTGGGAAACAAAAAAAAAATATTTTTCTGACAACGGAGAATTGTTGAACGACAAATAATCTGTATTTTAAATCACGCTCGTAACTCAATTTTTCCAAATGATCCTTTAACTATACATCCCGTAAAAAAAAATTTTTTTTTAAACATTTACAGAGTCAAAAATTATTATTTACCAGAAGCGTATTTAAATTTCGGATCATTTCGTCTCGTATTCACGTGAAAACGAAACAGCGTTTGATTTGTTGTTCCGATACCGACCCAACTATATACAAGAACAAACATTTCCATGACGGAACTCGATCATTGTTTCAGGGGGGATTAAAGGCTGCTGTTTTTTTTTGTGACAGTAAAATTACACCATGTTTGTTCACGGAAATTGTGTTAGCACTGGCGGTATTTGGGCTGCTAACCCCCTATGGGATTTCCTCAAATATTTGTAAATTTACGAGAAGATCATCGATTTATTGCAGACACGGCTAAAAAAGCAAAATCGTAGTATAATTGTATTCTAAAAAAGGTTATCTCGTAAACACTAAACACAGTTTGCAGTAAAAACAAAAGCTTTACTTTTTTATCAAGCTTCACGTATATGCATACCAATACTCCTCTTTTATAGTTCTTATTTTTTCAATTCAGACAGGCAAATAAATTACTATAAATATTACTAACAAAATTTACGGAGCGTATTTTTCTTTATGATTCTAGCAATGGAGGAGATTGATTTAAATCATTATTTTGGTCACACATTGCTGGTTCGCACTGTATGTCGTAGACAAAACCTGAAGACAAGACAAAGAAAGATGAAGACACAATCACACAGAAAACAAACCAAAATCAGCTGATGCCAAAAGTGGTCAAAGTTTTGTTTCTATGACATACATGCGCAAATTAGCTGTGGCGTATAGCCCAAAAAATATAATTTACCATATTAAATTTTACTAGTACCTACATACATTTAGTTTTGAGCTTATCGTTTCGCCGACAAATAAACTATGGCCCCACTTTTAGAAAACTTTAGTTCAAGATAAAAGGTCAAGGTCATCCAAGATGGCGACTGTAACGTCATAATCCAAGCTGGAGGCCAGCACCTTGGCCCCTCAGCCTGGAGCCTGGAGCAGGATTGGCTTTTATATACCACTTATGGCATAGTACATATCTCAATTTTCCACAACTTTTGATGTCACATAATGCAGGGTCATCGATAATGATTCCAGGGATAACAAACTGTTATTGTAACAGAAGCATTTAATGGATGTACTTTATGTGTGGCATTTTAAAATTTCAGAAAAAGTGTTCAGTTCTTGAGTGATCTTATGTGACCGCAAGAATTAAAATGTGTATAAACAATACGTATTTATTTTATAAAAAAAAATACGTAGAACCTCGGCCATCATTATCGATGAGCTAGTGAGTTTTGGGTAGATACAAAATTATTTTTAGTGACTCCAAATGTTTGTTATCACATTGAAATAATTCTTGAAAAAAAAAATTGGTTGTCTGTAAAGTCGGTTTACGGACGATAGTTCAACGTGACAGCGTCATAACAAAACATTGATGAAATGATTGTATACTTTTAAGAATAAAATTGAATAATTTTTATTGAATTATCACTATTTTGTATGGATACAAAGAAGGAGTGAAATGAAATCTACAATTTAATTGATAAATTTACTTTTATTCGCACTCATTAATTCAAGTATGTTTATTAATTTAACGAAGAGATTATTTTAACTATAACTTTAATACCTGTTTGCTATTTAACTTATTCCAATCTGTGTTATTCTGTTAAGGATAGGCCGATGATAGGAAAACGAAAAGGAAAAAGAAACGAATGAGAGTGTTTCAAGTTTAATGTGCCTCGAAAAAGTCAAATCGATGGTTGTTCCAATCGAGTGGAAGAGAGATAGATGCGGTGCAAGCGTACAATGAGCGTAACTGGACAAAGCGTAACGGGACAACGAGTCATCATTTTTCGTGCGTGCAGCCGACGTTCATCGATTTATTATACGTTGTCACGCCAAAAACTAATTTTGTTTTTTAAAAAATTGGTTGTCTGTAAAGTCGGTTTACGGACGATAGTTTAACGTGACAGCGTCATAACAAAATATTGATGAAATGATTGATCCAGAAGAAAAGGAAATATCATATTCGGCCTGAGACTGAGCCGTAATAGGTTTTTACAACCAAACCATTTAGGCATTAAAAATATTATATTCTTTGAGGAAGAAATATTTTTAAAATTTTTCTATCTTTTGTATGATAAAATCTACCTCTGCATACTTTTATGAATAAAATTGAATTAATTTTATTGAATTATCACTATTTTGTATGGATACAAAGAGGGAGTGAAATGAAATGTACAATTTAATTAATACATTTACGTTTATTTGCATTCATTAATTCAAATATATTTATTACTTTTGAAATGTTGCGTGCGCCGTATTTATTTTTACGAGTGCAAAAAAAATCGCAGCTGTCGAGATTCGAACCGATAACCTTATGATTGGAAGTCATCCATGCTAACTACACGGCCACGCGACCATATTGAGAGTAATTGTTTCAGTTGTTATAAATTAATAATATTCCACGAACGATATTTGTTTGATATTCTTTTAACTAGCATATTCTCTGTTGGACTCGATGTATTTACACGCTCGTGGGCTCATAACTATAATACTGTGTGTGATTTAGTTGATCAAATAATATTTCATGACAAATAATTACTAATGTCAAACTAAAGCGTGAAAAGTATCATACCAGCAATAAATATTTAGTTACTAGCCGATGATTGACATGCCCAGGCTGGCAGCACAATGAGTCGGAATACACGGCCGCGGCGACTGGGGCAACCTGGGCGCTGCGGTCGTATAATTATCATATTATTCTCTTAAACTATTCGGCTGGCTGGCAGCCTGGCGGGAAACGACTAAAGTCGCCCCCAAAACAACCAGTGCCACCAAATCCAAATGCGGACAAAATGTCCAAGCTCCCGCCCATTTGCATAGTAGTCTTTCTACTCTGTCCAACTCTTCTTCCAGAACCATCCTTCTGTTTCCTGTAATCAACCTGCTTGTAATTAATGCATGAAATTTTGCATCCCGCATGTCAGTGCCCAGGGTTTTCCCTGTGTCTATGCAGGTTTTACCTGGGCCCAACTTATCTAGTTTTAACTTAGAATAGTCAGTGAGGGGAGTTAGTCATGGCTAAAACTTTGCCATGGCTGGCCAATCCCCTCCTAGCACATGATGCATGCTCCCTCTCCTGCATGGTTCATAACCTGCATGCCTAGAGCGTATATGCTTCGGCCTGAGACGCACTTAGGTCCCTCCCTAACCCGGACCCCTCCCAAACACACTTAGTTTTAGTTAGGTTAGAAAAAAAAAACAAATTTGCGTAAACACATCTGTAGTGGGACATCCGTAGTGAGACATCCGTAGTGGGACATATTTTTCGTGCGTGTAGCCAGCGTTCATCGATTTATTAGACGTTGTCACGTCAAAAAAAAAAAAAACACGAGGAAAATATTTCATGGCAGTCGGATAAAACTTTTTTTTTTTAATTTTATTTATTGACACGCCGTGCTACATCTGCCAGGCAGGTATTCAAAAGCTGATGTCACAGTGCATGCTCGCTCCCAGCGCCACACAGCTGCTAGCATTTACTGCTGTCCCTACTTCCAGAGGTAGGGCAGTGAAAATAACGTTACGGCCATACGATTCACCGACCCCAGATCAGACCCAGAACGTAAACCGAACCACGCCGCTCGCTAGCGTGATTTCTTATAACTAAGGCGCTTATCGGCGGCTGAGTAGTTGGCGAGTTCAGCCACCCGCCACCAGGGGCGTTTGCGTTCCTGGCCAAACAAAAACCCAGTGCTAGATAAAAAAAAATTACGAACGCGGACCTCGCGTCAAAACTCTTTTCTGCGCCAACAAACTTTTCTTTCGGACCTGTGCCTATGAAGGTTTTACCTGGGCCCAAATTAACATATTTTTTTTTAGTCTAGATTTAAGATGTATGAGTTACTCATGGCATTAATCGCTGCCATTGCTGGCCAATCCATGAACAAGCACACCATGCACGAGACCCTATCCCTGCATGGGTAATCTCTATAGCATAACAATGCGTACAAGTATCGGTCTGAGACGCACCTAGATCCCTCCCTAACCTGGATTCCTCCTACAAAATACACTACGTTTTAATTATCTTAGAAAAAAATCGTGATTGAAATTTAAAAAAAACGCAATTTTTTTTATAGTTTTAATACATCTTGACGATTTTAGAATATGTTTTTAAATCGTGCTTCTAAACAATCTTTTTATTTTAGTTATGATCACAGAAAAAAATAAAATAAAACAAAGAACGAATTTTTTCGAATGTTTTATTTTTCATCACGCCTAATACAGCCTATCTTTAACTTTCACAGCGGTGGATTATTCGTGTTTGTGACTCGGGGGTTAGTGAATAGTAGGTTTCCCCAAGGCGGCCGTAAAGGACGTCACAAGCATTTCATGGCGACCGTGATGGATGGAGTTTGCGTGGAAGGAGAGAGTGAAGCCAGGAGGGAGATGGAAGAAAGAAAGTGCGTGTGAGAGAAAGAAAGGGAGAGGGAAAGAGGTGGGCCTTTTTTTCTGCCTTGCCAGGCTGACAAAACGTGACAGCGCGCGCGATTAAGGGCGAGGTTGGGTTGGTCGGTTCCTAGGATGAGGGGGAGGGAAAGGCGGAGAGGGGAGAGGGAAGGTTGTAGTTTCTGATTTGCGTGGAAAGTCTGCGACTTTTCGCGGAGACCAACTTTTCCGGAATTGATTAAGCGAAAGCAGTCTCTCGACAAAGATGGTGTCGGAGAAAAAAGGACAATAAGTTTGTGTGCAAGAAAATCTGCGAAAGTGATAAAAAATATACACGGATTCGTTCGCCTTTTTTTTTTAATTGTGGTGTCCTAGTCTGTGAACTTTCCTGAACTTTTCTCGTCACGCTGAGTTCTTGCAATTTTATTCTTTTAGTCTGAATCCACACACCTATTTGTTCGCGCTCAAACAACAGGGTTAATTATTAAAAAACTGACAAAAAGGATTTGTTCAAAACAAATATTTACCTATTTATGTTTGGTGAAACAAATATTTACCTAGGGTACATAGGGTACCCACTTCAATCCTCATTTAAAATTTATAATTGAAATTAAATTTGAATCCGGATCAAAATGTAATGTTAAAGTAGTGTAAGCTTACGCTGTTTTGCGTTGCTAGTGTAGTTATAACACAGGTAATTCAATCGAGCGAGTAATAATGTGACAAAAAAAACTGCGATGCATACTTTAGGAACCCTTGCGCTAAGACATCAAGCGAGTTCAAATACATGATTTTGAGAAGTAACGCTAAAAGAAACCCCAGAAATCTGATATTAACACTACTTTTTTTTTAAATTTGGCTTTTCACTATTATGACGGTAGGCTAAACGGGTTGAGGGATACTGAACTTATTATAATCTTACAGTTCAAAACGCAACATACGGCCATTTTAAATCCGGGATTGGAACCTAGATACCACTGAACCAGAGTGGACATTTCAATCCTCTGTGCTACTGAGATCGGCCTCCGATACTTATTTTTATGATATATTTCGAAGAAAATCTTCAGACAAATATCTACCTAGTTTTATATATTATTGTCCTTATATTTGTATATTTATATTTATCTGTCCGTCTATCTAGATAACTGCAGTAATTTTAAAACAATTACTTCTAGACTCATATATAAATTAATTATATATGTACGAAATCTCGGTAGAGTTTGTTAAGGTGCAAAATCTGACCAAGGTGGTAGACGAAGGGAAGGTTTTGAAAGAAAAAAATGGGGTGTGGCTGTGGCATGGACACGGCCGTGTGTTGTACGTGAGTACGTGTCCGTAACATGTAATATTTTCTATACAAAATATAAAATACGCTTTTTTTTTAATTTTAACACCATATATATTCACTGTAACTGATTTACACTAATTTCTTATATATGCAATCGATATATGTTGACGAGAGCTGACGATTGAAACTCAAACGAACGTCGTAGCTTCTCCGAGTCAAAAGTTATACTAAATGGAAATATCAAAACGCAGCAAAATGACCTCAAAATGGCGGCACTTTCCCCTCCACCGCGTGCGATTGCGTCAAAGTCCTCACTTAGCATAACGAATTCTTTGATCCTTTAGCTATCCAGTGGTGTGATTAAATTTTGGATGGAGATGATAGATATGTAGCTGCAACACCAAAACTGTATCCCCCGATTTTGTCATCAATCTCTTTTTGAATTGCCTCCCACAATGGAAGCAATTTTAAAGACATATTCACGTAGAAAATCCTGAAAAATCACTCGTACTCGCTAATTAAAAAATAAGTATTGCAACTGTTCAAAGTTCTTCAGAACGCCATTCGTGAAAGGATGCCACCCAGGTATCTTGAGGAGAGTATATAGCAGCGCCATGACAGCTGGCCGGCTGAGGGCGCGAGGAAGATACTATAGCCGAGGATCACCCGTCAGAAGGGGGGCACAAACGTTATCGCGATAATCACCATCGCAGCTGTCACAGCTGTCACTCCCAGACCGTGCGTCCGAGTACAGATGACTCGGCTCGTAACAGCGGGGCACACGCGGTTAATAGCTGCCACGGGACGTTGAGCGGGGCGGGAGGCATGACGGGAGCATTATTCACGAGTTATCTTTTCCATTCATCAGCAGCGCTGGGAATTAATTACTCGGTGACCATTGCAAGAGGAAGAGAGGAAGGATGAAGAGAGACAGAGAGAGAGAGAGAGAGAGAGAGAGAGAAGAGCTCTTTGCTCACGTGACTGCGTAGCATGAGTTAAGGGACGGTGAAGAAGGGTGAGGGAGGATTCCTGGGTCTGTTTGTATCGACGTGGTGAAGTGCAGGCTCGTTGTATATCGGCTTGGATCAGTCGCAGAGGTCAGTATGGTATGTGCAGAGGGAAAATGCTCTACAAGGCTGCTATGGACCCTTTTTTTTAAATGTTGTTTTGTGCAAATGTGGGGTAAGCGAGATAACGGCCAAGATGTTATCTGTGGAATTAATTGCATACTTTAAAAATTACTTACTTACCAACTATCCCCCCCCCCCCCCACCGGGACATTTCCGCACTCTACGGTCAAACACCACTCACGGCAACAACTCAATCATCATTCCTGGGAGACGGCCATGCCGTAACCAGTGGGGGACTTTGCAATATGATTCTACAGTGGTTTGAATGTTAGTTGCCTTCCGCAGTGTAGAGGAGAAGGGACAAATACAAAACCCTGTTCTGAAACTGGGATGAATAATATTCTTAAGCGAAATAAAAAAAATCAGCTAGGCCAGCCGGAAATCAAAGTTTAAAGAACTGATTTTGATTAAAGTAGTATTTTCATAACGGTGAATTAACTGAAATTTAATCGTCCTGAAATGTATTACCTAAAAATCTAAACAGTTAAAACAAAATACAATTTTTGTACGAAGTATGAAAACAAACTCAGAGAATGAAAAATAAAAAAGTGCTAATTGCCTTTATTACATTTGCCAAAAAACAATTATCATAGGTCAAAACTATATTCCACCTTCATCGGTTTTCGATTCACAAGTGGGAGGGGTAACAATTGTCAGTTATTTGAAAATATAAATATTGGGAATGATTGATTATGGAAAGCCATAATAATAAAAAAAGAACTTACAATAATGTATATGGACTTTGAAAATAATACAAGTATGGTATAAATATTGAGCTACGTAGATTCCACTTATCTGTTTGTGATGTTAAAAAATTCAGTACTCTAAGGATAATTTGTTTTAAATAATATAACTCACTACTCGAAGTGCATTTTTAATAAGAAATTTCTAGAAGCATGTTTTTAGTTGAAGTTTCAAAGACAATTAATTTTTATCGTTTATTATCTCTTTACTGCAGCCAAGCTTAAACATCAAAAACTTCTTAGTCGTTACATGTGATTGCGTTACACATTCTCAGACAATATTAAGTCGTTTGCAAATTTACATTGACATTTAAAAATGTGACTTTTTCTTTAATGCATAGTCATGTGAAAACTTAAATATGTACGAAAATATTTTTTTCCGTAGTTCTGTAAAGCTAGGTAACTATTTTAATGACATTGGCTAGGATAAAATTATCTTTATGTGAATTCTACCTATTACCTGATACAAATACCTATATGGATAATACTCATTAGGTACCCAAGAACGAAAGTTTCGGTCGTAATTCTAACTCGTCCTCATTCTAAAGTTTCCTTGGGCTAGATTATATTAAAGCTCTGTGAAATTCCCTTACAGTTAGGTGGGTAGGCGAAACCCACAAAGGTGACAATTGGACTTGGAATAATTTTCACAGCCGGTGCGGATTGTGGATTGTGCTTAGTTGTGGGGTATGTCTTCTATGACGTAGCAAGCATAGTGTCACCTGGTGTTTAATGAAACATCATGAGGGTGTTCGGGTCGCTATCACGTTTCGCACATGTTGCGGGACAACAGCACCTCAACACCGAGTCTGTCGCTAAGTGGTCCAGAGTCCACTAAAGTCTCATGAAGTCTCGTCCCCTTAGGCCCGCGTCACACGATGCGTTTCTGCCACTGGGGTTAAATCTATCGGCACTTTTTTTTTATGTGTAAGATCTTAGCTCTGTGTATAACGCATTTGGTGGGAGTAATTTCTTTGAATGGAACGGAAGCCAAGGAACAGAAATGTGTAGCAGGAAGTAGGGAGAAGTGGGCGCCATTAAATTTTATTTTGAGAAATCAATAGTACCATCTTATTGAACGGAATTAAAGTTAACATTTAAGACGGGGGAAAATTTTTTTACCGCTGTCCTCTAAAATTAATATTTAAAAAGTTACAGCCATTTTACCAATTTAAAAATATTTACCTCTCTAAAGTGTACCCGTATGAAAAAAAAATTAAGTACATTCAAGAATATCAATGAACCAATGGATCACGCTAGTGTATTAGTGATATAAATACTTATTTATGACAACTAGAATGAAGATAAGAACACTTGAAGGTTTTGGTGGTATTTGGGAAATGTTCGAGTTACGTATAGGTACCGTAATAATGACTTGAAGTAAGCTTTTGGACATACGCCATTGCTTAGCACATGTATGTCTGTAGAAGAAAACTACAAAAAAAAACACAAATGACTATATGTAGATTCCTTTGATTCAGAGAGAAACATCCCTGCAGCACAAAACAATAGCCAATACTCAACCTACAATAACCAATCCACTTTAACTCCATGGAGCACAGCCAATGGGGAGTCAGCTTGTCTGCCATTGGCTGAGCAAGATGTAGTCCATTTTCTGATAAATACCCTCATTTTTCCAGCCTTTAGTTAGCAGTTCCCGAAACGTCGCTTGTTTCTGTTTTAGAAAACTGTTGTGTTTGTTTCGTCTTTTCGTTTGGTCGTGTTTTTGTCTCGTTTTGACTGTTGTGCTGAATTTTTTTGGGTTCAATATTTTTGTGCTGTCATCATTTGTGGTTTTTTTTTCGTTTCTCTTTTGTTTTTGGAAAACTATTGTGTTTGTTTTGTCTTTTCGTTTTGCTGTATTTTTGTCTCGTTTCAACTGCCGTGCTGAATTTTATTTTTGGGGTTCGATATTTTTGTGCTGTCATAATTTGTGTTTTTTTTTCGTTTTGTTAGTCCATTTTCTTTGTTTTCTTTGTTTGTTGACCATATTCCTGTTGTGGAGTATTGTGTAGCGTTAAATACTGACAACAGAAATTTTTTTGCTTAATTTGTGTTTTTTGTCATTTGTTTTTTTTGTAGTTTTCTTCTACAGACATACATGTGCTAAGCAATGGCGTATGTCCAAAAGCTTACTTCAAGTCATGCACTCCCATTGCACAAATCTTTCAAAGATAATACCGTAATAATGTAATATGAATATTTATCGTAACATAAAAACAAGTTGGTGATAATACTTTAATGTATATAAATAAACTTAAGGATTTAACACTCCATAATTAAAATCTACTTATAGCTTGTACCCAAGTAAGGAGCTCGAATTTGCATATTTGGAGTGTTAAAACGCCCTTGGTATTTTATAGTAATGTTAGTGTTTTTTTAAGTCTTTTCGCTTTTATCGGAGCCGTTTCATTATATAGTTTAACATTTCATGCTACAAACATAATGGATGATTCGATAGTCGACCTAGCTGCTCCGGCAGCAAATTCTAGCGGCGGGTGCGGAAACTACGTGTGATTACCGTCCGCGCATCAACGTTCACAAAGTAGAAGGGAAGTGTTATAGTATGAATTGTTTATTGAATTTTAACATACCTACTAGACTTTTTTTTAACAAAATCTCTTGTCGAAAATCAGGTCCAAGCCAAGGTTTAGTATTTTTTTCGAGTGTTTTTCACATTTACCGGAGCAGTTTTATTAGATTGTTTAAAATTTAGGTCTGCTAATCAAATTATTCAAAAGTCGACGTAGCTGCTCCGGCAGCGAGTTCTAGCGGTGGTTGTAGAAACTACGTATGATTCGCGTCCAGAAATGTAGCGGAAAACACAATTTGCGTTAATTTATCCCGCTTGGCATTATTTTAAAGAGTTCAGTGTTAAATTTCGTGTCAGAGGTTCTTAATTTAAGTGTACTTGCAACACATGAATTTTCTCGATACCGACCCGCCCAAGAAGTTCGAGCATGCAATTATATTTACTCAGGATATTAAAATCGATAATTTTCCCGAGACCACGCTATGGGTTTGCCTGTGCATCGCTGTGTTGACGTTGTGTTGTCCAGATTTTCTGATTTTTGCATCATCGTTGGGTCCATCTGTCTGTATTTTCTGTTATTGTTACAACGGTCTCGTCATTGTGAGCTCACTGTGTTCTTAATGCATTCTCACATTTGCCATCGGCTGATTTTGGCTTTTTTTCCTGTGTGTTTTGTGCATTCATCTTTCGTGTCCATTCTTTTGGTTCATCTGTGTCACAGTATGAACTATCAATGGCGTATGTACGTAAAAAAATATTTTAAATCAATTTTTTTTTCCATTGCAATAATAATTCAAAGAACGTACCACACACGTGTTGGGCGGGTAAGGGGGAATAATTGCTGTTAGCTTTAAGCGGACGTCATCAACCTCTGAGGGAGGTAGGGGGTGGGGTGGGGTGGGGTGTAGTGGGGTGGGGTGGGGTGGGGTGGGGTGGGGTGGGGTGGGTAAGGGGGTTGTATCGTGAGGATGGAAGGGGTGGTTAAGGGGAGGTTTCACCAGGCTACGTGAATAAATCAGTGGCCCGGGAAACGTGTTGCGCAGGAAAATGGTTGGCAAAGGGAGAGATTTATAAGGGGGGGGAGGAGGGGAGAGAACTTTGCGGACCGTGTCAACATGAGAGCGGCGCCTGCGTGACCTTGAGCTCGAAAATGTCCAAACCTCCCTCACCCTCTTTTCTTCCATCCCTTGCCATCTACCCTTAACCTATCACGCTTCTCCACACCCTTTCCTCGAAACGGAACATTAACATTCGGCAGGACTTTATCGCCAACGTGTGGTGCCGATGCGACAAACCATCCAGCTCCCCTTCCCCCCCTCCCAAATCCACCCCAAAGTCTCAAAATTAATCGTCGAAGAGGTACCAACTGGTACCAATATCAATAATCGTGTGTCACACACTACGATGAAACAGTCGTGGTACGCAAAGTTATCATTATTTCACTGCAGTGCAAATGGACACTCAGATATAGTGTTTAACAGTACAAGGACTAACACAAAAAAATCATTTAATTTGATCACATAAGCGAAGATAAGATATCCCCGATAAGTTGATGATGATAGCCACTTCTCGACTTAATTGCTATTTGTTGCTGATAAATTTAAGTAATATTTTTTGAGTGTCAAAATTTTTATAATTATTGGTGATTTTTCAAAAAAGTTGTTTTTAAATTTTACGGATGTATTCTTAAACGACGTATCCTTTAACAGAAGGGTGTTTCATTTTTAAGGCTATATTCAGTGAGAAGATATCAGAATTATTTTGACGCTATCATGTCTGTCTGGTGTATCAACCTAGGGGAAGGGGGGTGGGGGGGAATCCGGCAATCATTTGTTTGCATTAAAATTTTTTTTTCACGTTCTATTTTCTGATAATTATCAATTTTAACGCGTTTTAAAAGGTTTTAGGTTAATATGTTATTAATGCTATGGAAGTTTAACTTATTACGTGTGCGGAATTGTTATAGAATAAACTGTTTTGTGAATTTTAACAATATGGGAAAGTATCTTGATTTGTCGAAAAGTTTAAATTGCAACATGAACAACTCGAGAACACACGAGTTTGCTCATTACCAAGATTAGATGTTTGCACATCACTAGTGAGCACTGAAAAACTCCCTCACGTTGTTTTTTTTTTTATAAAGATAGCACCACAATCCCCTTAATGGCTTCAATGATGCCCGAATGCACGCGAGCGATTCGTCCTGTCACGAAAGGCTGAATCGGCGGAACTGTAAGGATCCTAGATACTGTTCGGGAGGTAGACAAAATATACACTTTTTCTAGGATCCTTTAAAGACATATACAGAAACAGCATTATAGTTTTGCAAACTATGATTATATATCTTGAATATCTTTACATGCAGGCGTAGTCATCGTTTCAAAAAAAAATCACATTTTTTTTTCTTTCGTTCAAAACTTTCCGAAATTAGGAGTTATAGATTTTTCGCAAGCCGCACAGAGTAATAGTTTTAGCGAGGGA
Organism: Bacillus rossius redtenbacheri; assembly: GCF_032445375.1. Classification (NCBI taxonomy): domain Eukaryota; kingdom Metazoa; phylum Arthropoda; class Insecta; order Phasmatodea; family Bacillidae; genus Bacillus; species Bacillus rossius. The sequence goes on along the minus strand of NC_086337.1, from coordinate 41,138,672 downwards.
ATGTAGCTCGCAAATGTACAGGTTGAGTCCAGACTTCGACAGATAGACCTCCGATGCAGGCACATCACGACAAAACAAGTTGAAAATTTCTGTAGGCTACGACTTAGGGTCTATAGTGTTTCCCAGGTCTGGTTACGTCTTTAAATACGGAGCTGAAGAACAATTTGTACTGTAAATAAACCTAACAGAGAAAGTGTTTATGATGGAGCATTGGGAATCATAATTAAATTTAACTGGATTATGTTCTACAACAGAGAATTTCTTGGTTATGGCAAACTTATTTCATTGAAATCATTGGGAGCAACATCATTATTTTTCAAATATTCTTGTGACATTTAACTAGCCCCAATTATTTAAATAAAATAATTTTCCTACGAACACAAAATTAACGGTGGATGTATTCAACTGAACTATCCAGACGCTGAGCGTTGGAGCTTAAGTATTTTTCTACATTATTTACAATACAAATATTGTTCAGCCTCAACGTCAAAGATGTACACCAGCCTTGGTAAGCCTTCCAGACCATAAGTCTCGTAAAGGTTTTCAACTTACATTGTCGTGATGAACATGCAGCCGAAGTTTGTGGGTTGAATTTAGACTCATTCTGTACACGCTAGTAAACAGGTACGTGCCGTAATAGTTTCGTAGCAGAACTCTGGGGCTTTACAGAGAAGGCACACTTCGGCAACTTGCAGACTGGCGTGGGGGTGGCGACGTTGTCGGCAAATGCTGAGTAGTGTTCGCAACAGGTTCCTGAAGCAGCCACTCAGCCTTGCTGATAGTTTAGCACAGGGTTGCCCAAAGTGCGCGCCACACGAAACTTCGCGATAGTGAAACTACCTTGGAATACATTTTGTAATTTTTTTGTTTATTATTACTATTTGAATGCCTGCCAAAGGTCATGACCTTTAATGGGCAGGCAGTTAACATATATTACATTAAATAATGAAAAACTAACACATAATATAGTATTCAGAGACAGTCACAACAAAAAAGACACACAAAAATAAAATATTATAAAAAAAACATGTCAAAGACAAAAAGGTCTTAAACAAAGTAAACCGAAAGATAAATCTTTATCAATTTAAATTAATTATAACTAATGAAAATAACTACAGTAAACTAGTTACATTAAATAGTAATAATAACCGAAAAAAATAGGAGCTCTAAAGTCTATAATTAAGTTTATTGAGTTTAGAAATGGATCAAAACTTTTAAAACAATCATTACAATGTAAAAAGTTAAAATTAGTACCATATATTCTATATTAATACTATATAATTCTAGATAATAAAGTAAGCAATAAAATATTTATATGAAAAAATTCAAATGCATAAAATTTAAATTAAACTAGTCATAGTAAAAAATAATTGCAAGTTTTAAAATACGTAAGAAAACTGTAATTGCAATGATGATAACACATATTCTCCTTGTATAACCCCAACAGACTTAATAGTGCAGCGACAGAAAGCGCACTTGTAAAAAATCCCAAGGGCGAATTTTAAATGGCGTTTAAAACTTGTCAAGGAATTTTTTTTACTATTTTTAATGACATGATATAATATTATAAAATAATAATGTTTAGTTAGATCAATAAGAATAAGGTTTGTTCGTAGACTGATTAAAGTATTTTAAGCACAAACCAATATAAAAAACTGTCCTGAACTAGCTAGGCAAGATAGCGTAAGCTAACGTTAAAAAAAAAGCCTTCAAATTTTCATTTATTTAACCAACAATATTGTATCGATGTGACGGCAAAGATAATAACTGAAAGATGGGGTTACGATTCGAAAGTGAATGAGGCGTAAAAAAATGCAGTACCTGTTACCATGAAGACGAAGAAAGTATTGACAATGGAGATTATAAAAAAAGTGTTTGAAAATCGTTAAAAAAAATTAAACTATAAAAGTACTAAGGATAATTTCGAAGAAAATAATCTCTCCGAGGTGGAAACGGACTCTCCCTGGAGAATCCAGTTACCAAATCTTACTGCTCTAGGCCCCGCTATCTCCATACTACACGAACTACAGACAGACATACTCACTCATTTATTTATATATATAAAATAATTTTATTAATAAAGATACCAAATATTATTTTTAATCTAAATTTTATATTTTGTAGGAAAATGAAAATTCAATACAGTCATTTCAGCCTGTGGGTTTGTGATTAAAAAATAATAATTGTTTTAACGGCTTTTGGGAGGAAGCTATTATTGGTTAGTATTGGTAACGCCAACGGAAATAATGTTTAAGAACGCTTGTGGGTAAAAGATAAACCACCATGTGCGTGCATGTGTGCGCGCGGTATGCCTTTGAGAGAAGAGCCGATATCTGCGAACGCACGGGCGGAGCACCCTGGAGTGTTTGCGTGTACCCGCTCGCCTGCGCAGGGGGTAACCTTTTGGCCTTTCGCGAGTTGCGCCGCGTCTGCAACGCACGGCGAGGTAACGAGGGATAAAAGCGCAGCAGACTGCATCGCGGATACGTGAGCGATGGCCCGGCTGCATAATATCGTCAACGAACTCGCTAGTGTAATTGGGAGCTTGCGCGGCTGTTCCAAGCAACTTCTCGGGCTGGAGGTATCTCATAATTAAATCACGTGACATTTAAACCAAACACACACTAAAATATTGCACTTATTCCCCCCACCACCCCATGCAAGGCATCATCTAGTTAACAAAACTCTAACACTGACTGACAGACAAACAACGCAAAACTTCAACCGGTGTGTCTAGAAACATTAAATTTTACGTAGGAGTTCCTTATATAACGTTGGTGAGCATTAAGAAAAGATTTTTGAAAATCCTTCCACTAAGAGTAAAATTGGGGATGAAACTTTATATGGAAGTTTTTCATTTTTGAAGTTAAAAGTATGGAAACTGACGATTAGACTTCTGTTTATAAATAAAAGTTAGTTGTATCAGCATTTTTGTTATCTCATCAAAATTGAGGATCGAATACTTTCCCATCGAGGCACACGGCTAGTATCAATATATTTCTGCTCTAGCGTAGAGAGAGAAAAAAATCTTCTCAATGTAAATACATTTGACATCATATTTGAACGTTTTCCTAACTGCAGGATATATAATAATTTGCTATTGTGGATGTTATTACGTTTCAAAGTTTTTAAGACCACAAACAAGAATGGAAACTTTCGAAAACAAAGGGGTGATTACCAAACATGTCTTGCCAGTATAAATAGTTAAATAATGAATTATTTAGATACACTATCTCCCACGAGAAAACTGAAGGGACCTAAACCCCAAACACACTATAAAAATACATCCTTCTATTTTCGTATAATCATAAAATGGTGTCTTTACACCATCTTGGTCCATGTTTATCTCCATCCTGTCCCGTGTTTGAATCCTCATAGTTTTCAATGGGGCATGTGTTGTTTTGCCTAAAGGCGTTTTGCATAATTTTAGGCAAAACACCGTTAGGAAAATCGCCATTAGGCAAAACGCCGTTGGCCAAATAGGAGTTAGGCAAAACGCCGTTAGGCAAAACGCCGTTAGGAAAAACTCCGTTAGGCAAAACGCCGTTAGGCAAAACGCCGTTAGGCAAATCGCCGTTAGGCAAAATGCCGTTTGGCAAATCGCCGTTAGGCAAAATGCCGTTCGGCAAATCGGAGTTAGGCAAAACGCCGTTAGGCAATTCGCTGTCAGGCAGAACTCCGTTAGGGAAAACGCCGTTAGGCAAATCGCCTTTAGGCAAATAGCCGTTAGGCAATTCGACGTTAGGGAAAACGCCTTTAGGCGAAATGACTTTAGGCAAATTGCCGTAACAAATTCATGTTTAGGCAAACCGCCTTTAGGCAAATCGCCTGTTACTCTTTCAATGAAATATAAATTTAATACATCATCTATAAACTTATTCTTTTTTCCCCTTTTAATATTACGTTAGGAAAGATTATCGGTCACAAACCCAATCTTAACCCTTATTGAGTTATTCATTTCTATACTTTCCTCTCGCTTTTGCTTCAGCATCTTTCATCAATGTTCAGAGAAATAAGTTATACATAAAGGCCAGGGATGGATCAGTCAATTCCTCGAACCCTCCAATACCGACGAATATCAATTATTTAAAAGATTTGTGATTTAAGGAAAGGAGTTCTAAGAAATATTTTTTGGAAAATTCAGCTCTGATAACTGTGAAGAATTTGAGGACTTTTTGAGATTTTCTTCGAACCTGTCCCGTTATCATTCCTCCAAATATTGAATTTTCATTTTGAAGTTACGTAAATTAATTTTATTCAGGAAACTTAGCTCATGAAATAAACATTTGGAAACCTTAGACACAATTTTCTTATGTCTTATAGATTGTTTTGTTTTTGACTTGGTTTCGAAGGACAGATTAGAGGTATACTTTGTGAATTTTTTTCGATATTTGAATTCAAGAAAATTGTTATCCGACCCATCACTAATATAGGCTAAAGGGGAATGATCGTAGGTGGCCGTTAACTCTCATTCGATGAAGAAAGTGATCCCTCCCAATGCTCATACGTATGTATGATCACTAAGTCGGTACTCAATTTATTCCGGGGCTACTGCAGCATTAACATTTTTTTTATTTCAAAAAATTATTGAAGTAAAAAAAATTGAAGTTCTTACTAAACAAGCATGATTAATTTGTAATATCTCATCATTAAATAATTAAGGTTTCCTACTTTTAAAACAATACCTAAGATATCTTAGGAAAAAAAATAACCTAGAAGAACGAAGATTAGAATGAAAAGGATTCGCTATTTATGTGAGAAAAAAATAACTGATGGGTTATTGGCTAAAACGCGCATAGAAGTGAAACTTCACAGACTGTTTGTATTATATGTCAGCTTAGTAATGGTAATTTGAGGTCATACCTGAAATATGATACATAAATTTACCATTCGAAAGGCTTTAATGTTAATGCAAGAACAGTATTATGTATTTTATAATTTACATGAATCCGAAAATTCAGTTTCTGGTAGTGAAGCTCTGCCATTGACGTACCGGCAGCCACAAGACCTCAACATATCGCATTGCTCGTAGTCACCACAAAAGTGCAAGTGGAACGAAAATAGCGCCAAATATTAATGCAGTTACACAACTTTATTCCTGGGCGTTAAACTTTCTTTTGTTACGCTTCTTTTCGTAACGTTCGGTTGAAGACATTGCGTCGATTTACTCTACCAATTGTAGAGAAGTTTCACTTTGAAAAATAAACTCATATACCTACTCGTGATAAATGTATGTAGGGCAGCACTAAACAGTGCAATTGACGATCAAATTGAATGTCTAAAAATCTATACACAATTTTAAGTGTTAACAAAATCCGGGAACGTTAGAAATTTGAAAGGTAGTCCATAATTTGGCATTTACATGTGGGGGGGAAAAAAGTTACCAGAGTCACAGTAGAATTTTTATTTCTGTGACCAGCATGTTTTTGGTGCTGCAGGGAGAAAAAAAATGAGTTCCCTGCAAGGTACTGTTCGGAAATGTTCAATTTTATACGATTTAGCAACGAAATGTTTTCTTTTTTTGGAGGGAGAATGGTTTTCTGGTAGTTTGTTTTGTTTGCAATATAAATTCATGCCAAAATGTCGCTCCCCTAGAGAGCTGCATGTAGGGAATCAGTGAGGCAGTACAGTTTCTGGCCCCAGCTCGTGGAAACGGACGAAGCGAACCCAGACTGGCTGGTCTCAGAGGGGTTCTGTATCCCAATGAACTCGTGCGGAATCACGAGGTCTCGCGCGTGATTAGTGCGCTATCAAAGCGTCCTTGCCAACCAATTGTAGACAAAGCATTGCAGCTTCGCTATGCTGAGGCCATCAGTAGTGGGCGATCTCAGCGGTGATCTAACACAGTGGCGGCCGAACTCAGTGGCGGCCGAACCCAGTGGCGGCCGAACTCAGTGGTGGCCGAACTCAGTGGTGGCCGAACCCAGTGGCGGCTGAACTCAGTGGCGGCCGAACTCAGTGGTAGCCGAGCTCAGTGGTAGCCGAACTCAGTGGTGGCCGAACTCAGTGGTGGCCAAGCTCAGTGGTGGCCGAACTCAGTGGTGGCCGAACTCAGTGGTGGCCGAAATCAGTGGTGTCCGAACTCAGTGGTGGTTAAATTCAGGGTACGCCGGCTTTTGATGCGACGGGATCTGGTTCGAGTCCCGAGTGAGGCTTGGGTGTGAATTAGCATCGTCTAAATTGACCAAAAAATACTTCGCAGGGTAAAACTACTCGTATTTGTAAAATTTATAAATTTGTAAATATAAAGTCATTAAAGGGAGAAAAACTGTTCTGTGAATGTCTTTGACATGCGCTTATATGGCAAGGGATGTGGGTTACATCGTAGCCCTCAAAATAAGCACGGTTTTTGTACAAGGTGGTGTGAGTCCCACAAAACACACCCCCTCTCAGGCGAGAGTGTTGCCTGATTGTCTGCAGCAGTGAGCCAACCATAACTTAACCTTTCTTCTGGTTGGCTGGTTGGTTTGGCCAATCGAAGCTGGGCTTCTGTGATTAGCCAAAATATTATAATGGCTGAGATCTAGGAGAAAACAATACATACCAGTCAGCTCAAACCCAAGTGTTGGTACATGTATGTAGATGATACCTCCTTTTTTTGATATGGAGGCATGGTAAAGATAAGCTGTAAGAATCACTGAAACACCTGAACAGCATCCATCCGAACAACCAATGCACCATGGAGGTGGAGGGTAGATGAAAACTGTATTTTCTCTATGTCTTGGTCACAATGGGAAATGAGAACTTCATCGGCCACAATGTTTATAGGAGATCAACCCATACACACAAGAATCTATACGTGAGTTCACACTACCTACCATTTAAGAAGAAAACAGTTATTTACACTTTTGTCAACAGAGCTAGAGCCATTTTCGAAGAAGACAAAATTGAAGTAGAGATGAAACACCTTAAAACCTTCAAACAAATGATTACTCAAGATCCGAAATAAAGAAAACCGTGACGCCAACCCCAAGTGCAAAAGAAGGAGCACCTTTTCCAGCAAAGCCTTTCCTCCTTACATCAAAGGAAATTCAAACCAAGAGCCAAAAATCTCAGAACGCACGAAATACATACAATTCTCAAACCTATAAACAATATTTGGTGATCCTTGATATCAGTGAAAGATAAAACTCCAGCCGAAAGTCTATCCGGTGTGCACAGTATCCCATGTTCATGAGCAAAGTGTACATAGGACAAACTGGCAGGCGAATCATCGCTAGGGTTAAAGAACATATCAGCTACTATTAAGATATAAACCTACGATCAGCCATACCAGAACACGCCATGGAAATCAGCCACACCAATTAGTTCGATCAATTCAATGCCATGGCCAAAATGTTCCAATACAAGAAAAGATACATTCGAGAAGCAGTAGCAATATTAAAACACCCAAAAAAACATAAATAGAGAGGATGACACAAATTAAGCAGAAAATGTAAACGACCCTTCAGAAATCCTGAAAACATAGCTTTGCATCCAGCGAGAGACATAGTTGCTGACAATCTTGCTCAGATAAAATAGTAGAACTTTTAAGCTCTATCAGTTCTGCAAAGTAACAGTCGTTCATTAATACACGTTTGGCTTTTTTCAAACCATTATAAAAAATAAACTCCGCCCAGCCACTTTTAACGACATATCAATCACATTTTTTTCATTTTAAAGCAGATTTCGTGGGACGTCCTATAGAATAGGGCATACTGGCACATGGCGCTGGCGCGTGGATTGTGATTGTCGGTCCGCCATCTTGGATTGTGACGTCACGGCGGCCATCTTGGAGGAGTGTAACGGGACATAGCGTAACGGGACAAGTTTGACCTTGACCTTTGACCCTCAAAATTCGCCAAAATTGGGCAAAAATTGTCCAAAATTCCTCAAAAATCACCAAAATTTACATTTTTTTGAAAAAAATTTCCGCCAAAAAATCTCAAATAATTCCACAGTTCAAAAATTAGGATTTCGAAAATCCTCAAAAGTCGTTTTGCCCTAGAAAAAACCCAAATTCCTAAAAGCGGCTTAAAACTCCTAAGAGCTAGCCGCTCTAAGCCGCCGAGGTCATGACCTTGAAAACTAGGATGCCATGGCAGCCATATTGGACGATGACGTCACCGTTGCAATTTTCGTTACGGCCGCCATCTTTAACTTTTTTATTTATTATCCGATTTCAATGAAAAAAATTTTAAAATTTATTAAAAAATCCATTTAATAAAATTTTAATAAAAAATATTTAAAAAATATACTTTTACGACACGGAGTTCGGAGTCCTCGGTTCGAACCCGGTGAGGCCAAAAAAAAATTAAAAATGACGACCGATCCTCCTCCCGTGGTGACTTTTGGCAGACTGACTCCCACCACTTTTCTTAAAGCATATATATATCGTCACCTAGTATGACGTCATGTCCGCCATCTTGTCTTCGATGCTGGAAGCCATCATCATCATTGTATCGTCGACGAGAGTGCGCTGACACCATGTTAGTTTAGTTCGTATCCGCTAGAGTGCAGTAATCATTTATTATTACTGTGACACCCGCCATCTTGAAATATGGCCGCCATCTTGAAAATCCGTAATTATTTAGCTAGAAATTCGGGAAAAATTCCAAAATTCATTAAATAAATCATTCATTAACTTACATATTGATTCGATCCGCTCCAGTCCTTGGTTCGATCCCTGAATGATGCAAAACATTTAATTTTATATAAAAAATAATAATTTCAATAAACCATGTTCAAAATTCTTAAAGAGACTTTAAATCCTCTACTACCATCATCCTATCAGACACCAAGACCACCATATTGGAAATTCGTAATTGTAATGCTAGAGATTCGGGAAAAAGTTCAAAATTCATTAAATAAATTTGTAATCTATATACTGATTGATTAGATCGACTAAGGTCCTTGGTTCGACCCCTGGCCGATACAAAACAACTTTAATTTTAAAAAAGTACCAGAAAAGTGTAAGGTTCGAGAAATAAAACACCTCAAAGTCTTTTACAAACATAATATTTATTACACAATTTCTATCCTACTACAGAATCACTTGCGAAAGCCAACAACAATCTTATAAACATTTAGCCCTACATAGACGTGCAACGACTACTTCTTAGCTCCAAATGGCTCCCAAAGCTCCAACAGCCTTCAAATGCTTAACACAGCTCCAAATGGCTCCAAATGCTCCAAACGGCTCCAAATGCTCCAAATGTCTCCAGCAGCTCCAAATGCTTGACAGCTCCAAATGCTTCAAAAGGCTCCAAATGCTCCAACAGCTCCAAAAAAAGGCTCCAAATGCACCAATAGCCTCCAAATGCTTAACACAGCTCCAAATGGCTCCAAATGCTCCAAACGGCCTCCAAATGCTTGACAGCCTCCAAATGCTTAACACAGCTCTAAATGGCTCCAAATGCTCCAAACGGCCTCCAAATTCTTGACAGCTCCAAATGTCTCCAGCAGCTCCAAATGCTCCAACAGCTCCAAAAAAAGGCTCCAAATGCTCCAACAGCCTCCAAATGCTTAACACAGCTCCAAATGGCTCCAAATGCTTGACAGCTCCAAATGCATAACACAGCTCCAAATGGCTCCAAATGTTCCAAACGGCCTCCAAATGCTTGACAGCTCCAAATGTCTCCAGCAGCTCCAAATGCTCCAACAGCTCCAAAAAAAGGCTCCAAAAGCTCCAACAGCCTCCAAATGCTTGACAGCTCCAAATGTTTCCAGCAGCTCCAAATGCTCCAAATGCCTGACAGCTCCAAATGCTTCAAAAGGCTCCAAATGCTCCAAATGCTCCAAACGGCCTCCAAATGGCTCCAACAGCTCCAACAGCCTCCAAATGCTTGACAGCTCCAAATGTTTCCAGCAGCTCCAAATGCTCCAAATGGCTCCAACAGCCTCCAAATGCTTAACACAGCTCTAAATGGCTCCAACAGCTCCAAAAGACTCCAAATGCTTCAAAAGGCTCCAATTGCTCCAAGAGCTCCATCTTCAATTGGTTCCAACTGATTCCTATTACTTTTATCGAACTTGGCATGATTACTAACATGTCTTTATCAGTATACATTTTGACTGGCAGTGGTAACGTTTTTTACACCTTTAAGTTATAAGTTTTATTTAGAAATCAGATTTCGATAAATGATAGCTTCCATCTGGAAAGAAAATATATTAATTTATCTTCAAGTTTATACACATACATTTAATTTAATCCATTATTGTATGTAGCCAGCTTCCCTCAGTTCTTTGAGTATGAAGGATATTTCTTTAATGTTCGAATAGTTTCCTGCACAAAGCGATCCATGTAGTAGTCGTAGCCTGTTAACCAATATGTTAGGATCTTCCCATGAGGTATAATCAATCTCTTCTGCTGCCTTCATCATCCTTGCATGTTTATAATAAATATTATCTCTGGTGTTTATCGTTTTAACACCAACCACAAGGTCACTTTCGTCATCTTGCCAGTGATTATCACAAGCTTGATCAGGATAATTTATTTTATTACGTCGTTTCCATCGTTTTGGTCTCAAACCACCATCACAGTCTTCGCTCTTACATGCTTTTGGTGCTTCAGTACAGTACTCAATCATGTCAGCCTCAGATGTGTCACCACAATCTTCAATCATGTCAGCTTCTGATGTGTCACCACAGTCTTCAATCATGTCAGCACCACAAACTTGATCAGGATAATTTATTTTATTACGTCGTTTCCATCGTTTTGGTCTCAGACTGCCATCACAGTCTTCGATCTTGCCTGCTTTAGGTGTTTCAGTACAGTACTCAATCATGTCAGCCTCAGATGTGTCACCACAATCTTCAATCATGCCAGCCTCAGATGATTCATCAAAGTCTTCGACCTTGTAAGCTTCAGGTGGTTCTCCATCTTTCACATTTTCATGGAGACGACTAGATATTGGAGTAAATATATTTTCATTTCTAATGTGGTTACAACTTCCTTCGTTTGTTTTAAATTTTAAATTATTATCTTGATCTAGATCAGTAATTTTAGCATTAGCTTTTTCGCCTTCGTTCCTCTTCCGCGATGTTGTAGCCCAGTCTTCGTTATCTTTATTCATCTTAATTGTACAGGTCTTGTAATGGCTATCCAAGTAATATCTTCTACCAAAGGATTTCTGACACTGACTGCAATGAAATGGTTTTTGACAAGGACCCAAATTACACTCGCTTCTCTCATGTCGTTTAGCATTCTTTCTCAAGGTAAACACCTTGCTACAGTATCTACAGTGATGACGTTTTGATACAGCAACAAATCCCGTTTCAGGATTCATATTAGTTATTGAGACTAATGCCAGATGCAAACTAAGAGTTTTAAATTAGATATATTACTTAAATAGAATTTTTTAATTATTTCATCAGCGAGAATTAATTTATCTCATTCAAAGGTACTTGTTGCAAGTAGTTCTGCTTTTCAACAACAGATGTCGCCACATGTTACTTGCAGGTAAATAATATTTAGTTCTTTTATGCGGGATGCGGGATGCTCACTAACGATCGCAAAAGAAGGATGGCTTCGCTAGACTCCAAGGAGAAGGAAGTTCGTCCATCCTGTTAGTGCTTCTTAGATTTCTCAGAGATTATTTGACTGAGTAATGATATTTTTTTTTTTAAATTTCCACCTGATAAAAATATTACAAGTGCTGATTTATTGGCAGAATTTCAATAATTAAATGCGACCTTGAATAAAAAATGACATGACTCATTAAGTAAAAAATTCTTCATGCAGAGATAGATTCCTCATCAGTAACCAGAAGCACTCGGAGAAAACCATCAGATGTCTAGTCAGGAATAATCAGAAGCACCCAGAGAAAACCATCAAAATATTGTCAAGAATAATCAGGAGCACACGGAGAAAACTACCATAATATTGTCAAGAATAAACGGGAGCACACGGAGAAATCCACCATAATATTGACAAGAATAATCAGGAGCACACGGAGAAAACCACCGCAAGTTTTCTTTGATATCATAAAATTTCAGGAAAAAAATAATACTAAAAATAAAAATAAATTAATAAAAAATTTAAAAAAAATAAAATAAAAAAAATACATAAAATTCTGGCTTGTACTAGAACTCTATCTTTGTTCAACAATGAGAAGTTCACAAGCTAGCAGAATATATTTGGAGCTGTGTTATGCATTTGGAGCTGTCAAGCATTTGGAGCCATTTGGAGCTGTGTTAAGCATTTGGAGGCTGTTGGAGCATTTGGAGCCTTTTTTTGGAGCTGTTGGAGCATTTGGAGCTGCTGGAGACATTTGGAGGCTGTCAAGCATTTGGAGGCCGTTTGGAGCATTTGGAGCCATTTGGAGCTGTGTTAAGCATTTGGAGGCTATTGGTGCATTTGGAGCCTTTTTTTGGAGCTGTTGGAGCATTTGGAGCCTTTTGAAGCATTTGGAGCTGTCAAGCATTTGGAGCTGCTGGAGACATTTGGAGCATTTGGAGCCGTTTGGAGCATTTGGAGCCATTTGGAGCTGTGTTAAGCATTTGAAGGCTGTTGGAGCTTTGGGAGCCATTTGGAGCTAAGAAGTAGTCGTTGCACGTCTATGTAGGGCTAAATGTTTATAAGATTGTTGTTGGCTTTCGCAAGTGATTCTGTAGTAGGATAGAAATTGTGTAATAAATATTATGTTTGTAAAAGACTTTGAGGTGTTTTATTTCTCGAACCTTACACTTTTCTGGTACTTTTTTAAAATTAAAGTTGTTTTGTATCGGCCAGGGGTCGAACCAAGGACCTTAGTCGATCTAATCAATCAGTATATAGATTACAAATTTATTTAATGAATTTTGAACTTTTTCCCGAATCTCTAGCATTACAATTACGAATTTCCAATATGGTGGTCTTGGTGTCTGATAGGATGATGGTAGTAGAGGATTTAAAGTCTCTTTAAGAATTTTGAACATGGTTTATTGAAATTATTATTTTTTATATAAAATTAAATGTTTTGCATCATTCAGGGATCGAACCAAGGACTGGAGCGGATCGAATCAATATGTAAGTTAATGAATGATTTATTTAATGAATTTTGGAATTTTTCCCGAATTTCTAGCTAAATAATTACGGATTTTCAAGATGGCGGCCATATTTCAAGATGGCGGGTGTCACAGTAATAATAAATGATTACTGCACTCTAGCGGATACGAACTAAACTAACATGGTGTCAGCGCACTCTCGTCGACGATACAATGATGATGATGGCTTCCAGCATCGAAGACAAGATGGCGGACATGACGTCATACTAGGTGACGATATATATATGCTTTAAGAAAAGTGGTGGGAGTCAGTCTGCCAAAAGTCACCACGGGAGGAGGATCGGTCGTCATTTTTAATTTTTTTTTGGCCTCACCGGGTTCGAACCGAGGACTCCGAACTCCGTGTCGTAAAAGTATATTTTTTAAATATTTTTTATTAAAATTTTATTAAATGGATTTTTTAATAAATTTTAAAATTTTTTTCATTGAAATCGGATAATAAATAAAAAAGTTAAAGATGGCGGCCGTAACGAAAATTGCAACGGTGACGTCATCGTCCAATATGGCTGCCATGGCATCCTAGTTTTCAAGGTCATGACCTCGGCGGCTTAGAGCGGCTAGCTCTTAGGAGTTTTAAGCCGCTTTTAGGAATTTGGGTTTTTTCTAGGGCAAAACGACTTTTGAGGATTTTCGAAATCCTAATTTTTGAACTGTGGAATTATTTGAGATTTTTTGGCGGAAATTTTTTTCAAAAAAATGTAAATTTTGGTGATTTTTGAGGAATTTTGGACAATTTTTGCCCAATTTTGGCGAATTTTGAGGGTCAAAGGTCAAGGTCAAACTTGTCCCGTTACGCTATGTCCCGTTACACTCCTCCAAGATGGCCGCCGTGACGTCACAATCCAAGATGGCGGACCGACAATCACAATCCACGCGCCAGCGCCATGTGCCAGTATGCCCTATTCTATACTACTATAGTTGCTGACAATCTTGCTCAGATAAAATAGTAGAACTTTTAAGCTCTATCAGTTCTGCAAAGTAACAGTCGTTCATTAATACACGTTTGGCTTTTTTCAAACCATTATAAAAATTAAACTCCGCCCAGCCACTTTTAACGACATATCAATCATTTTTTTTTCATTTTAAAGCAGATTTCGTGGGACGTCCTATGGGCAGTTCTAATGGCGAATAAATAATTTAGAGTTGGGTACAAGCTAATCGAGTCTGGATATAGTTTTGCATGCGCTCTTTCAGTTTGGCCTCTGTGGAGGAGATCTTTTCAAAGTCGACCTACGCACAGCCCGAATAGTTGATTGGATGGAATGGCTGTGGGAAAGAGAGGAAAGTGAAAAAAATGAAGTGGAGAGGTAATGAATGATTGAACGAAAATTTCTTAGCAGCACACGCGCATTAAGAATAGAATCGGGGACAAAGTTATTCTTAAAGGCCTGTTAAGACAACAAAAGGGTACAAAGTAAAAAAGAAACACACACACACACGGAAAACATACTCAAGCAAAAAAAACCTTCAAGATAAATTAATTTTATTATAAGTAAGCCTACATATTAAGATTTTTGTAAGTTACATAGATATGAAAATTTTTTTATATGTTGTAAAATTTTTATCTTAATAAAATAAAACAAATGTTTATTTTAAATCAAACATAAAACTCTAAAAAAAAAAAAAAAAAACGAGTGCCTATTGAGCAAAATACTTTTATGTATATATATATATATATGGTTTTTTTTTTGTAAAATGATATACAGTCGAAAGTAATTTCAAAAGTAAGCAAGACAGCAATTTTCAGAACATTGTGCGTTCGACCATCACATAAAAGTAATAACATTTAGCAATGAAATATGGTTGCCTGGCTCTTACTGAGTGTAGCCGTGCCATATGCGGTAAATAACAAACGACAGTTATAACGGCAATTGTTTTTTTAACAACAGGTCAGAGAGGCGGCGCGCACCAGATGGTACTGCAGGGAAACCCGTTATTTTATATGCTAGTAGCTGAGAATGAGATTATATGCAATATAAAGTCTGAAATTATATTAACTCAAAACAAGCCTCTTTTTTAAAAAAAATTCGTATATCTAAAATAAACAACGTTTTATTTAAAGCGGGGGCACACAGTACAGTATAGGCAAATTTTGTGTGTTTTATTAGTGCATTATAATCTCCTTAACGTTTTATAACGAATATTAAGTATAGAAAATTAAATTTTCTTGAGATACCGTGGAGGTAAATTAAGCTGTGTAAATGCTTAGCCAAATTTTAATTTAAATTAATAACGTTAATTTCACCTGTTAAAAAATAATATTTATTTTATTTTAATTTCAACCTAATAATTTATAATTGAATTATTTTGAAAGATTTCACATAATATTTATGCTACCATGAAGATAGCAACTGCTACGTTTACCAAAGTATCGAAGAAAAATTCATTAACTTTGAGCGATTACAGCTCGTAAGCTTTGCTAATATAGAGTACTAATTAATGAACCCTGCTCAGCTACGGCAGTAGCTATACAGGCAGTACACTCTCGCACTGCTTATTATACATGCCCCTCCTCGTGTGTACGCTACTGCAGCATTTAGGATAAACAAAAAGTAAACTAAAATGTAAAAATCGACATAAAATATCATTACAATTAATATATCCGGAATAAATACAAACAAAGATTCCATCTTGGGTTTGGCAGTTTTTAAGTGCCTTTAAATTCACATTTAGTTAACTAACGATACTGTGACGATATTATGGTAAAGATAATAATTAAATAAATACTGATTAAGATATGAAAGTGAATGAACAGAGCAATATCCGTTGTCAGGAGACGAAGAAAGCATAATCAACAATGTAACAGCCGCTGCCATGGAGATTATCGGGAGAATATCTAAAATCGATAAAAATATATATTAAAAACTAAAATTAATTTCGAAATTTTTTTTTGAGATTCAAACATAACCCAGCTGGAAGATTCACATAACAAATTTCGCAGCACAATGCATTTTGTCTCCGCGCTATGCGAACTACAGATAGATAAACCCTCAGTTTTATTAATATAGATGGAGGCGAAAAAAAAAACTGTTAAATCATTGTATTATATTACATTTTACATGCAGGTTTTGAACCTACGCTGAGTATGTGCTAATATTTAATTTATTATTTTTGTAACGTTGCGCTTATTTAGCGACATTGTTTATACAAATCAGTACATACATTAATATTGATTATTTTTCTTTATCTTATACCAAATGAATTCATTAAGTCTGTACTCTTCTAACGTCGTCCACAACTCCAGACTGCTTTAAATAAATTAAGGTTTTTAATCGAGGGATTTTTTTGCTTCCCACACTTGTCAGAGTAATTAAAAGCTTTTCGCAGCTCTTTTTTCCTAAAATTTATGAAGGAAAAAAAAACCACCCTTTTCTATAGCATGCGGCTCACGTAGAAGTTTGTTTTTATTTATTATCTTCTCGGAACCGAGCCCCTGTGGCGAAGTCTGCCTTGCTGCGTCCCGGTAAGCCAGTGGGGAATAAATCCCTAGTTTGCACAGAAATTCGCATCTTCCACGGAAAGCTTGAAACTCAAGAAGGCTTCCAACGAACAGGGCCCTTCTCTGAATTTCTGCGGTCTCTTCAAATGATTCTTACATCGGGAAAGATTGATTTAAATTTTCTTTTGTACATACGCCAAGTAAACCAGTAATGGTGTATGTAAAAAAAATTGAAAATAGATTCTTGGTAATCTTTCGTGTAACATCTGGAAAACATCATGAAATATTTACAACAAATTACTTTCTTTTTCAGCGTTGTTTCATTTAGTTTTTCAAGTTAGTTATTTTGTTTTGAAATGTTTTTATTTGTGCAGGCACACTTAGATTCGCGAATAAGCACTGATACAGAATAAGAGAAGTTTTGAGAGAAGCCTAATTTAACTTCACTTTAACGTCCGTCTGACAACGAGAAAATAAACTTTAAAAACTGGAAAATAAATTTAGATTTACATCGACATGAAGTTCATGCCGCTTCAAACGTTCGGAAATTTGGACATTGTTCCTTCCGTAAAACCGTTAATGGCCTTAAACGTGAAGCATGCCTGCGTGCGTTGTGCATCTGTGTGGGGAAACGAGCGCGATTAAGGGGCGAACGTAACCCAGCGCAGCGCTGCCCGTGAGCGGTCGTGGCGCTCCAAGTGTTTGTTTTCTGAAATAATTACCCCTCCAGCGCCTCCCTTTCCCCTCTCTCCCAGCCGCTAAAGGCCGAGAAAAAGAAGGAAGGGGGTGGTGGAACAAGCGGGGTAGCAGGTAGGGAGGGGAGGAAAGTTGGTCGAGGAGGGAGGGTGCGCACACACGCGCGTAGCTTGCGCCGAGTTCACAGGTCTCCAGAGTTGACAAAACGCGGACCGTGTTTGCGTCAGGAGCAGGCGACGAGGATGAGTCAGCGTGAATGTATGTGTGTGCTTGTATCGACTATCTACAATTCTCTTTTTTTTTTTAATTCACGGGTCACCAGAAAAAAAAATACCCACTCTTAAAATCTATTCCTCTATGAACATTAAAAATTTTTATTTTAAGTACTTCCACCAAAAAGCTTCCGGTTTCGATTCCCAGCAGGGGTTGAGCCCGGATTTTGTTTTGCAATTGGGACACGTGGCGGACGTTGTCAGTGGAACTTCTGTTTTTTTCCCTGTTTTCTCCTTGTTCTCATTTAGTCCATCAATGCTTCATTAGCTTCTCATCACCTAAGTTCCTAATGACCCGAATATGGACAAGACATTACAATCATCAAGTCGTTCTCTACATATTTGAACTAGGAAAATCCACATGCTTTAAGAACTTCGCATCTGGAACGCGTGAAGCCTCGCCAAATTAAGGTCTCGTGGTATGGAATTAATGCAAGCATATTGCAGTATGTTCGTCGCCTGTTGTTATAACGGGAGTATTGGGCTCGTATTATGTTGTTACGTGCAAAACTAGAAGGACACAACTCAATAAGCCTGATGCTGATAACGTCTAGCGAGAATGTGACATTAAGAGCATAGTTGAATGCAGAGAGGCACTGGTCGGTAATATATTATAGATTAAGATAATTGTTAAAAATAATAAATGACGTAAGCTGAAAAAATTACATTTAAAGTAGCACACAGTACTTTATTTGACATCGGCTTTTCGCTATGAACCAATCCGATCTTGGACTTCGTAAGGTTAGTAAATATTTAATTGAGATAATCCTATAAATATATGGTTTTTATAAAAGCTAAAACATTTTGGGCATACATATATATGTATGTTTCAAACCAGGGACGTTTTAAATTTGTTTTTTATATTGCTAAAAATATAATAAAAGTTATCTAAAATTCTTATATTTAAAATTAAAATACTTAAAACCAAGGTCGTGGACTTCAAGGATTTTATTTGAAGACAAGATTCACGCCTTCTTTTAAAGGTTTTGATCTATGGACATCGCATTGAAAAAAAATAATATTATGGTTATTTCATGTAAATTTAACAGCATATTCATTTTAATAGTGTAAATGTAAGTCGAGCCATATTTACAATTAGGGGTTTATAAGTCCTTTACTAAGAAAGTTTGCTTGATCGCACCCCCCCCCCCCCCCAAACAACCTTTTCTTACAAGTCAAATGAAAAAAAAATTGCTATAATATGAACATTTTTTGTTGTTCCGAATAATTTCGAGAAGACGTTTGTAAAAAAAGTAGAGGAGGTAATTTTAGAATTAAAGGTCAACTGGTCAACTAAATCCAAGGTGCCAACCGGCATCCTGGCTTATTATCATGATCCCGAGCTCGGAGAGAGTTTTTTTATATACTACTTATTCGGTCGAGAACGCGATTTAAGACAACCGAATAATCAGCATTCTACCATCGTATTTTTTTTTGTGTTATAATAATGAAGGTAGGTTTGGTTGGATCAGCCATATATGAAATTCTGTAGCAAAAATTCTTACTTTAATTTTTTTTTTTCCCCCACGATTGTAGGTTTTCGCATGCCAAGGTGATCGTAATTAAAATTACACGATGTTTTGTGTTTGGTCGGTAAAATTTATAATACTCTCAAAAAACAAAACAAGAAAAAAAATCGTTTTGGCGAAATGGTGTTTTCGGGTGCCGATCAGGGATGGGTAGAGAGCCCTTTTTATCGCAGTCACCACCCGTCATGTTTCGACACGTGACGTCTCTCGACTGTAAGAAAAAAAAGGGGGGGAGGGGAGGGGGATTATAGAAAGAAATGGGAAAGACTTTGGCGCTGCCTGTACAGCGACTCGTCAGCTTGACTGGCAGAAGCATCTGGTTAGTAAGGGGTGAGAGAGAGAGAGGGGGGTGGCAGGGAGAGATAGTATTTTCCTTCCTTCTCTCTCTCTCTCCCCCCCCCCCCCCCCGTCAAGATACCGTAACCCATCTCATCCTTGGCTCGCAGCACGGTTCAGTGGAGCGGCAGTCTGACGGCCGGGCGTAAAAGTCAAAGGTCTTCGCCTCCCTCCCCCCCCCCTCCTTCCACCCGTGCGGGAGCTTGTTTCTTTAACCCCGGGCTGCAGGCGGATGATACAACTGCACCCGTCCGTCGCGCCCCCCTGGTCTTACGCGGGGCCTATCGCGAAGAGTCCTCTGACTCGCCGGGTCGTTCGGGAAAGAGTTTCTTCCGGAGTTCGTCTCGCCGACGCTCAACGTTCCCTCATTCAGCGAGGCAATTCTCTCTAAACAAGCGGCTGGAGTGAAGGGTCTTTTAATTCTGGCATCCTACTCAAGGTCACGGTCTGCTGGCGTCTTCAGTTCGCGCTTTGAATATATATATATATATATATATATATATATATATATATATATATATATATATATATATATATATACTGTATATAAGTCGCGAGTGGATAGGATTTACTCTACGTTTTTCAGGAGCGTATGATAAGCAGCTTGGGAACTTCACCGCTGCAGGGCGCTGCCGTAACGCCCTGCATCGTCTTAGGTTGTTATTTACACGTTAGAGCGCAGCACTGTCGCCCGCTGTCATTCCCCCTGCACCCCCCACCCATCATTCACTGCAGCTCAAGGTCGTTCAACGGGAGGGGGAAGGGGTGTGTTTGAAGAGTTCGACACTTGTCCGCTAGGGACCACCACAAGTCGATGCCCTAGAGATGGTGGCGATTGCGGCGGTGAATTAACCAACTACCTCAAACCGTGTTAGAAATTTTAACTTGGGTTGGCAACTTCTATACAGTATATATATTCAAAGGTTCGCGTCAGAGTTTGTCGTTACCGTCGTTTTCACTTTGGTGTAAGGTAATTTACGTAATTAATTTTTTTCGACGAAGACCCACGCTCTTTCATGTTCTTTTCTTTATTTCCATAGAACAGCTTACAACTTGTTTTCGACACCGCTGCCCTATAAATTAATTTTCCTTTCGTATTCTAGTTTAAACTAATATCACTGAATAAAATCACAAATCCGGCATTTTTTGTTTTTAAAACTTACCAGATCAAACCATTCCCTATATAAAAATATAAAATAAATAAAAAAAGTGAGCGAATATTTAACTTCTTGCCAGAGCTGTGTAAAATTTAACCTCGGTAACGAAAAAACTCGTGTGTTATCATGTTGAACACACAATATGAAACTCGGACACGAAATTTGGCGAAGAATTCTTAAAAATCACGCCGAACGTAATAAATGTACGAAAATTGTGTTTTCAACTACATTTCTGGACGCGAATCATACGTAGTTTCCGCACCCGCCGCTAGAATTCAATGCCGAAAAGTTTAAAACTATATAATGTAATGGTCCTTGATAAAAGCGAACAAAAGACTTAAAAAAAAACACTAAACCCCGGTCTTGGACCTCATATTCAACAGCGAATAGTATTCAAATACTACCCCTCTTGTTAAAATTTACTAAACCGTTAATACTAATAGTTTACAAATCGGTTATGTGAACTTTGGTTCGCACCATCCGCCATAGATGGCGACAGTGTAGTAACACATTTCCGTTCCACGCGACTTCCGTTCCATTCACGAAGTTACTCCTACCAAATGCCGTATACCGAAAGCTAAGATGTTACACATTAATAATAATAATAATGACAATAATAATAAACATAACAAAGTCTGGTTTTCGAGGTTGAGGCTAAGTCAATGGTAATGATGACGTGGCCGACGTTTCATCATTGCCTTTTTGACGTGACAACGTCTAATAAATCGATGAACGCTGGCTGCACACACGAAAAAGTGTCCCGTTCCGCACATTGTCCCGTTACGCTCTGTCCCGTTACTATCATTGTACGCTTGCGCCGCATCTATCTCTCTTCCAATCGATTGGAACAACCATCGATTTGACTTTTTCGAGGCACATTAAACTTTAAACACTCCCATTAGTTTCCTACTTTTCCTATCATCGTCCTATCCTTAACAGAATAACACAGATTGGAAGAAGTTAAATAGCAAACATGTATAAAAGTTATAGTTAAAATAATCTCTTCGTTAAAGTAATAAACATATTTTAATTAATGAGTGCAAATAAAAGTAAATTTATCAATTAAATTGTAGATTTCATTTCACTCCTTCTTTGTATCCATACAAAATAGTGATAATTCAATAACAATTATTCAATTATATTCATACTGTAAAAGTATTCAATCATCTCATCAATGTTTT
Organism: Bacillus rossius redtenbacheri; assembly: GCF_032445375.1. Lineage (NCBI taxonomy): Eukaryota > Metazoa > Arthropoda > Insecta > Phasmatodea > Bacillidae > Bacillus > Bacillus rossius. The sequence goes on along the minus strand of NC_086337.1, from coordinate 41,117,036 downwards.
GTTATGACGTTGTCACGTTAAACTATCGTCCGTAAACCGACTTTACAGAAAACCAATTTTTTTTGCAGCCATATTCAATAGCTCTTGAAGAAGGTTGCAACACGGCATGTCGAAACGCCCTGACACACCATTGGCGTGGCCTACACTTAGAAAAACCAGCAAGTAGTTAGTAACCACCAATTAAGGTCTACGAAATAACTGTGATGATCTCAATAATACTTACTTACATTAAAAAAATTATTGGCCATTTCATTTCGTGTCAGGCTGATATTAATTTTTTTTTTACTTTTGGCCTGCTTTCACTATTGGCTGGTAGCTAATATGAATGTCTCATATGCCAAAGAGAAATCTTCAATAAAAATATGTATTAATTATCTATCTTATAACTGCCAAACCTCTCTCGAGTGAGCAGTCAAACGAGTAGTGACATTCGCCGGAATAAATTAAAGAAGACTGTGGTGTATATATATAGATATCATTAAACACGCGAATTTTTCTAGTTGCTAATATTACTAATTATACAATAATAAATATTACGATATAAATGATAGATAACTACTGATAATACCAACACAAAAAAATTAACACAAAAAATTAGTTTAATAATTCCGATGCTACAATTAACATTAATAATAATTATAATTAATTACGTGTAATCCTCACGTTCAGGCCATAAACTACGCAATACACACAAAAGTTAAGCAAAAACTCCAGCAAGAGTATCCGTTATTTTACCTCACAAGAACACAATACATTAAATGAAAAATTCCTGGAAGTCACACAAAGCTAAGACTCTTATTTCATGTTTTTTATCAAGTTTTTATGTCATTAAAATATGTAAAAAAAACTGTTGCATCAAACCATTATAAATCGCACATTTACTTTGTCATAAATACAATTAAATTTGTGGAGTTGTGGAGTGTTTCATATAAATAACCCTTGTGGGTTTTCTGAAGTTAGTTGCATGATGAATCTTTGTGCTCGCGCAAGTTTTTAAACTTGTCAAGCGATGTAACCTTGATTTTTTTTATTAAAAAAAATACGTAAGCGAGTCTTTTAGTACTCGCCAGTAATGTGTAAACATCTAACATCAGTAACGAGCAAACTCATGTGTTCTCATGTGTTCTCTTGTTGATTTTGCAATATATATATATAATACGAAACACGGGCACGAAATTTAACGTAGAATTCTTTAAAATGTTGTTGAGCGAATAAATAAGCTGATGATAAATAATATATTCACTTGCCAAGTACCAAATATTCTGGATGCGAGTCACACACGTACTTTCTGCGCCCACCACTATAATTCGCTGCCTGAATCGTAAACGTTGCTTACCACCATTACCTACCCTCAGATGGCATCACGAAAGGAACTGAAATTTTCAACTATTAGAAACGGCTCCGATAATAGCGAAAACGGCTTGAAAAATCCCAAACCCCGGTACTGGTCCTGACTTTCGAAAAGGAATTAATTTTATTAAAATTATTCCTTCTTGTTAAAATTCATTTAAAAAGTTTCCACACAAGTAAGAAGTTATCTTTAAACGACTGAAATCAGCCTGTAAAAAATTACTTAAAATCAATCTAACATTATTGGGCTGATTCAACATTACTATATTAAATTGTTATTAAAAACGTTAAAAAAAATATATCCAGAGACGAGATTCGAACCACTTCTCTTGAGATTTACAAGCGCGCGTTCTATAGCTGTGATATCGAGCCTATTAGAATATTGTAAATATAAATTATATTATATCACTGTGATGCCGGCTTTCTTAGGTACCTTTTATAAAACTTGATATTACTTCTTACTATGACTATTATAGTTTACCAATTATATTCCGGAGTAGTTTCACTATCATAAAGTTTCATTCGGCACATTAATACGTTTGGTATGAACCATGATGTTTACGAAAGTGACTATAAACTGGTTTAGGTTGCTTCACGTGGGTCCACCATCTTTGTGCCACATTTCCGTTCATCGAATTCCGTTCCTTTTTCACCTAATTGCGCCTGCCAAATGCCGTAAACGATGTTTACACATCAACAAATTCGCCTTTTTTTTTTTTTTTTTAACAATTTGCGAATAAAAAGGTGTAGTGAAACGATTGAATGATTATTTATCAAATCATTTCTGAGTGTTAAATTCTCGGGATCCCACAGTCGGCATTTTCAAGGGGCAAAATCCGTGGGTTCTAGTCCAATTAAGATGATAGACATCGATTCCGGTATTCTAGTATGTAATTAGGAGCGCGCTGTCATCTCGAAGTTCTAACGGGTTGACTGAAGGAAATATATATTTTTGGAGATAAATGCTTTGGTACTGACATGAGCTGTGCAGCATGATTGCAAATGTATGTTACTAACGAAAAGCCGCATACATGGTCCTATTTCGTACGAAAACAAAATTAAAATTTATTGAGGTACGTCCGCAAAACACAAATTGGTCTAAAGTTAACGTCATTACCGGTATCGATATTCACGATAACGAACTGTTGTACGAAGAAATTAGTTCTTTCCACCCCCGCCACCAATTATTTTCATGGATTTACAAACTCAATTATAATTTATTTTATAATACTTTAAGCGAACTAAAGATACAAATATAACCAAAGTTTTTTTTTTATTTAATCAGAATTTACGTTTTTTTTAAATCTACAGTCAAGTGTGTCAGTTAAGGATATTATATAGAAGGAAAAATAAATTTATTATTGGTTTTTAGGAATGATGCACTACACCAGAATAAACAATTCCTCATTTAAAATCAAGCGCATTACGCCCTATCGTACTGTGACATACAAGGGCCCGAACCGCTGTTATTGTGTATGCATAGGAAAAGTTTCTATGTCGATACTAGAATGGGTTACGCGCAGAATTCGCGTGGGTTTCAGCCAGACTGCAAACTCTTGTAGCGAGAAAACAAAAAAAGTCCGGAAGTTCGTTCTCTGCAACAGTTGGCCACAGGACATGTGCACTGATGTGCGATACATGGTCGACATACCATTATTAGCACCATGTATTTAAGAAAGTTCTATGAAAATTTTCATGATGTTTTAATGAAATAGGCACTAATCGTTTGGCTTATTGTTAAGACAGTGGAGTTAATTAAGAATAAATTTGTCAATTTTATTGGCAATCAATAAAATACATATTATGGAATCAAAACGATTATTATGTTTATCATACTTTATGGTTTTCACTGAAAACAATGTTAGAACACGTTTAGACGTATTTCTAAATGTAAATTATTTCAGACTTTAAAAAAAATAAATTCGTGTTCTGAAAAAAACACATTAAATATCAACGAAAAATAAATATTTAGCAGTCAATTTAACTTTAAAATAAAATAAAACCTATCTTTAAATGTGTCAAGTCTATAAGAAAATAAGACAGTCTTAGGCTTAATCGAAAGTATTGATCTATGTCTCCGGCGTGTGAACGTAAGTTCATGAACTATTAGAATATTCTATTTTTATGTTTCATACACTAAAAACTATGAATCGAATTCTTGATGGTTCCGTTGGCAGATGAGTCGTTCCGTTTCGGGCTGTCAAAATTTCCCTGCGCGGCTTCAGCGCGAACGCCTCCGAGGGAAGGAAGACACAGAGACGCGTGATTGGCTGGCGTTGGCTTCTGGCCTGAGATACGCGAGGAGGTTTCTCCATGTGTGTTTACGTTGTGTTTATGTGTCGAAATGGGGGGAAACCTATGATTCACTAACGTCGAGTCAGACGACCGAATAACGAGCGTCCGTGCATCTTCTTTATTTTTTTTTTCCTGTTGTAAAAGTGAATTGTATTTTATGTTAGGTTAGGTGTGTTACAAAATAAAATTCTTCAATAATTAGTTTTTCACTCTTCCTCCCCTCCAATTCAACCAACCACGTGGGGGTAGGTTTTCGCAAGTCTATGAGATCGTTACTAAAATTAATGTTTTGTCACCAACATTTCAAATATGTACTCTAAAATCGTAAAATTTATTTATTTATTTTTTTCATTCCGACAGCGAAGTTACACGAGCGAGCGCGACCTCCGAACATGGGCAGCCTTCTTTTCACAGACGAGAGAGCCAAACGCCGGATCGTGCATCTTCGGTTTTTTTTTTGGTTCATTGTAAATAAATATGGCGGTGTTGATAAAAGAATACTAATGGTCAATTAGGTTAGGTTAGCTACATTATAAATACTTTAAAACATTGTGGACGGTTGATTTGGTTAGGATAGCTACATTAAAGATACGGAAAAGAACCATGAACTTAAGGGAACTTCTGGTTTCGGCTCTCTCGTCTGTGAAAAGAAGGCTGCCCTCCGAACATGTTCAAGAATGATCGGGAGTCTATGAATACCAGGCTTCCCTTGGTTTTGTGTGTGTGTGTGTGTGTGTGTGTGTGTGTGTGTGTGTGTGTGTGTGTGTGTGTGTGTGTGTGTGTGAAATGAGCCTACAATCTATAGCAGCGCTGGCCACATCTATAGAAAGACTCGAGGCCTCTCGGCGGTCGGAAGGAACACAATTACCGCCGGATGTGCTAACGTGACTTATGGTCGCGGCGGGTGATAAAAAGCAGTCCGACCCGCAGACCGATCGAACAACTCTTGAATTCCTGCCTGGCAAGTTCTTCGCAAGTCTCACGTCACACTTTCACCACTCGTGCAAAATCTTTACGCAGAGCGCAATTCATCTAACGCGCAAATCCATCATGAATAATCAATTCAAGGAGAAGAGATTGTTACAAAATTTTCTCCTTATCAACTGATAACAAAATTCCGAACGCAGAATATTTTTTTTCACTGCAGTCGTGTTTGGTTCTCGACGTCGCTTGGTATTTATTTGCTGCTGGTTTAAATTATCATTTTTTTATTTCTTCTCGGTCAACACGTTATATATATATATATATGGCGGCCGTAACTAAACATGCAACATTAACAGGATCCAATATGGCGGTCGTAACGTAATGTGTAACGATGACATCGTACTCAACCAAGATGGAGGGCGTAACAAAACATGCAACATTTATAAAATCCAAGATGACGACCGTAACTTTAAGAGCAACAGTGGTTTTTAAGTAATATTTTATTAAATTTTTATTATTTAATTAGATTGATTATTTTTTTTTAATGATTTTTAAAATTTTTCCCGATTTTCTAACATAAATATTACGGATTAATAGCAGCCAACTGAACACGATCTGTAGGCTGACAGATATTCCTCAAGGGGCTCCATAGTCAGGGAGGGTATGTGTGTAAGTAGGGTGGGATGATAAGTGCGGTGTTTGCTGGTGCTCATAGCGGGGCACAGCTTCTTAACTGGCACGCAGTCTCCTCATCTTGCATGAGGAAACTATGAGATTTAAGTAGGCCAGTTACCATAACATTATATGGCGGGCGGGGAAATAAAGATATAGGCGAAATGCAAGTCCTTTTGAGTGTTTTAAAGAAACTGAACCGATGTTTCACGTTCAAATTTTTTTTATTTCTGAAAACAAAGAGTTTTAGCCATTTTCACTCTTATAAAATACAGAACTACTCATTCGGCCTTAGCGTATTCCTAAATGCTTTTCATAAACGGACCCTACTCGGATATCTTGAGCGGTTTAAAATCGCATGGTTTTCCCTGAAGCTCTGCACGCCGCGCCGTATGTGTGTCCAGGTAGACGGGGCTCTTAAACCTCCCTAACCTTCTCCCCCATGGGCCCGATTCCTCCCCTATCTTATTTTGCCGCCCTGCCGCAAAACAAGATGCAAACGGGGACGTACCACAACGCCGAAATACCACAACGCCGAACGTACAATAACGCCGAAAACCATAACGCCGAATGCCAAATTGACTAAAACGCCGACAGCTAGAAAACTGCTGCGTACCACAACGCCGAAATACATTAACCCCGAAAAATGTCATTGCAGGACTTCCACAAAGGTTAGGCTAGGTAAGGTTAGCACACAAATTCATTCAGTTGTTTTTTATTTTGCTCCTGTGCCCCACCCCCCCAACCCCCCCCCCCCCCGCAGCAACATTTTTCGACGTTACTGTATTTCGGCGTTGTGGTACACATCAGTTTTCTAGCTGAGCTGTCGGCGTTGCGGTCAATTTGGCATTTGGCGTTATTGTACGTTCGGCGTTGTGGTACTGACCCGATGCAAACCACGTGGCGGCGCGTCGCGCTCTGGAAGACTAGGCTGCAGTCCGCCGACAGCGCTCCTGGTGGCTGCACCTGCAACCTTCCCACGCGGTCCATTAGGCAGGCGTCGGTTAGGACAAAGCTTGCCGCAGGGCGTCGCTGCGATGGCGATAGACCCCCCCCCCCCCTCCACCACCCAGCTGCGAAACACGTTGCAGCTAATTATAGTCGACGTCATGTAGGTGTGACGATACTCAAAAGTAGTTCCAATAGTACACATTATCAAAGTCATCATCATCATCATCATCATGGTCAGCGTTATTATTAGCATCATCGTCATCATAAGTGTCATCAACGTCATCATCATGGTCATCATCAGCATCATTATCAGCATCATCATCAGTGTATCATCAGAATAATTATCATCACCATCATCACCATATTAATCACCAACATTCGTGGCTCGTGAGATAATTGATCTCGTTATTCATGGAGGAGGTAGTATGAGCAGTTCATAAAACGTTGGTCTAATTTACTTCTTTGTAAAACTTCACGCTGCATCGAACTCGTTATTTTACCGTTTTATAATGCTGCATTGTCCATGACTCTTCATGTCGGCTTGCAGCACGGTCGGTTCGTTACAATCACTTTACTAATATAACTAACAGTGTTGTCGCAGCAATTTCCTCTTTCTCCCTCTTCCTTTCACTCCATGTCTCTTGTATATATATATATATATATATATATATATATATATATATATATATATATATAGCTCTTCACGTGTGCTCGTACAAACAATTTTGTGAATTTTCAAACATTTGTGCTAAAGACCGTGTCATAACACTGTCACTGTCTCAAATTAGAGTAATATGACAGTTCTAAAAAGTTGGTACAAATGGTACCCATTTACGAACAGGTACTGGCCAAGCTGTTCCTCACATGATGTTGGTTTACGAACCCTGACAACCCATAATTAAAAAAAAAGAGCTTGTGTATCTCAGGACACGTGATAGAAGGGAAACTTCTTTGGCAATTCAAACCTCGACTCTTAAGAATATCGTAAGGAGTAAAACGGCAGATAGATAGATAGATAGATAGAGAGAGAGAGAGAGAGAGAGAGAGAGAGAGAGAGAGAGAGAGAGAGAGAGAGAGAGATCATTTTCTAAATAAACATGAATTAAAAAAATTATTACTCACTTCAAAATAACTTTTTAGGATGTCAATAATTATTTATTAACAATAAATATTACTCACTGTTGAAATACAACATAAAGAAAAAACTGTGCATTTTACTGTTTCTTCAAACAATTCTGCCATTTGGAACACGCCAAATCTCTGAAAGAAATGTGTAATTCATAATAGGTAGCTCTATATATATACGTGAAATGCAGGGACAGTCTTAACAGCGCTCTCTACGCTGCTGGTTGAACAAGGAGGAACACGAGCACACTGGTAGCAAATATAAAATTCAAGGCATTCACAGCTGACTGTATAGGACACCTACATCTATTTTCTGAAACAAGCGCATGCACACATTATCTGTCTTATTCTTTTGTTCACCTATCTCTCGGTTCTATTTATTTTTGGGGGGTGAGGGTGTAGAACAAATCATCGCATAGGAGAACTAAAACGAGCCCAGCAATGTATAGAGCATATTGCTCTCTTTATATCTCTTTGACCAAGTACCTATTCTCTGTCATTTTTGCGTCAGAAACGTTACATAGCTATGTTTGACGAAAACGTTGCATTAAAATTCGGCCTCTAAATTTTTCTCACATCGCGCCCGAAGAAGTTTCACTTATGTAAAAAAAAAAGAAGAAAAAAAAGCAGAACGTTCAAAGTCGAAACCAGTTACGTGACACGGCCTATACAACGGGATATTTCTCAGTTTTGAAGGGTTTACAACGCGAGTATGAGAGAGGGGTAATCGTTCGTGGCGTTTGGAATCTTGCTACGTTGATGTTTCCTTCCTTCAAGTTTCCCAGAATAGATTCTTCGCAGTAATTTTCAAGAGGGAAACGACTTGGCACACGCCGCTTCCAGATCTGCGAACATTTTTTTTTTTTAGAAACTTTGCCAGAGTCAAACCCTGGGTAACATGTCCGCCAAAAACAATCACAGAAATTTTACCCGAAAATGAGTTCTTAACATGATCATATAATGTTAATGGGCACACCATCAAATTAAAATAAGGATTTATACACCCGACACCTATGTTGAGCGAAGAAGATTCTACTTAAAATTAAAAATAAAAATTACCTTCGATCGCAAAACTGTACTTATTGCAATAAAAGTGTTATTAGTTTGAAGTCTTAACGTATCATTTTTAAAAACAAATAAAAATAAATTTGTTTTGAGACTGCATAATTTTTTTATGATCAAGTAATTGGAAGAAATAAATATTACTTGAAAGAGATTAAATTTTCTTAATATATTCCGTTTAAAATTTTGCTTCCGCAAAAAAAAATTGAATGGTGCAATTTTTAAAATATCGAGGAAAGTGTTTTTCATCCTTTGCCTTGACCTCCCATTTTGGCACGGTTTAATTAAATTTTCATTCACGCGAGGTAAAAACGTTTTCCTCAATTTATTGTTTACACTTTCATGTGCGCTGGGAGAAAAACAAACAAAGAGCAACCGCGATGGAACGGCAGGAATACCAACATTAGGGGAAATTAATTTGATTACCAACCAGCGCAACCGTAGGAATGTGGAGGTTTGTACGGAAACGTTGTGAGGTCAATATTGGCGGCATCAACTTGCAATATGTGCCAGCGAACTGACGTGAAAAACATTCCCACGCTATGAAAGTGAATCCAGACGATGTTAGTCGTCTTGCTTTCAAAAAGTATCACTCTTCATTTAGTATAACATAATTTAATTATAAAAGTATAGTTAACTAGTAGCTGTAATTGTAATTCGATCTTAAAAAAAAGTCTCTTGAAATATAGGTACTACATTTCTCATTCTTGGTGAAATATATATGTTTTATTTTTATTTTGAAAGTACTGTTTAATGATTATAGTTTGAGTCGTTGACATGATACGCTTTTAGTTTGTACATTTTACACCATAACCGATACATAGTGAAGTACCGGATTTTTTTTATCCTTTCAGTTACGGATATAACACGAGTCCTATCGAAACCATTATCAGATAACGTTGAGCCAGCCAGTACCGCATGTGTGGAATTGGTTCCTGCGTGGATGACATTAAAGATAAAGTAAACAATATATATATATCTACCACTGTAAGCAGAGGGTACTAAAGATTTTGAATCGGTTGGGTACATGGGACTAATACTTCAAAAAATTTGCTTCTAGGTTTTCTGGTCTTTGTTAATGATTCAATAAATTAATAACAATAGTTTCTTTTATAAAACGCGTGTCAGTCAAATCAGTGATTATTTTAGTTTTTTTTAGTAACTTATGGACGTATATATTTTTTAATCGTAGCGTGAAATGAGATCATGAATTCCCGTGATATGTATGTAGTTTTGAATGAACCGATCGTATGTAGTGTTTGTCTTTAAATTCTACATTTGAAGTATGCTTTTTAAGAAATGAAAACATAGTCATAAATACACACAGAAAAATTCTTTCAGAATGCGAGAAATCTGTTACAAGGAAAGGGTTAAATTTCAGTATTGCTCCTAACAGAATCCCTGTTTTATACATAGTTTCTTCTGTAGAAAGTGCCATATTAAAATTGACAGCTATGGAACAGGAGGAGTTTCATGAACTGACTGCCATTACATGAGCAAGGTCAACCCAACCAAATCTTTCCTCTGACGAGATTAAAGCCATCAAAACGATTTTTTTTTGGATTCACGAATGATGAAATAAAAACTTGTAGAGTTTTTGTTGGTCGCGTAGGTGTGTAGGTGTGTGTGTATGTGTGTGTGTGTGTATATAGATATTCAAAATAACATGAAATTTTGCTGTCGCATAGCGTCCGCGCCGCATCCATAACGCCCCATCGTCTGCGACGACCACAAAGGGAAAGTCCTGATAACGGATTGTTACTGAATGGTAAATCAGAGGCATCACCCGCAATCACTGTTTAAAATTCTCACTCACATAACGTGTTAGTTATTTCATTTTTTTTATCTTCACTGCAACTATTTAAGTTATTTTCTTCACGTGAATTTCTGTCGGGTCACAAAATTTGGCACCACACATTAATTTTTTTTGTGTGTTTTTAAATGGAACAGAAATTTCATGTAAAATTACAGATATGTGTAAATTTGTACATTTACACGAAAACAACTGAATCACTACAAAATAGGGTTTCGCAGTGATAACTTTTCGTAATTAATCACAATTTTATTTTATACTTACACACATACATGTTCTTGTTATTTCCATAGACAAAACGATAACAGTTTCTTTCTATCAACACAAAATAAAAACCGTCAATTTATATAAACAAACATAAACGGAAAATCGATACAATGGATGGCGCTAAATTTGAATTCATTTTAACACGCCCCTCTCAAATTTTTGCGTCTCTACAGACTTTTAATCCCATTGCTTCTGCATGACGATGATGCGCAGGTCCTGGAAGCGGCTTTGTGAGAGCATCAGCAGGCATTATTTCTGTTGGTATATATCTTAAACTTAGTTCATCATTTTTCAACAATTGACGCACAAAATGGTATCTTGTAGCAATGTGTTTAGTGCGTGAGTGACAAGTAGCATTTTCTGCAATGTATTTCGCACCTCTGTTGTCTGTTCCGAGATCTATTTTTGATAAATCAATCAAGTTCAATTCCAACATTAAATTTCGTAAATACAAAGCTTCGCGAGCTGTTTCTGACAAGGCTACATATTCAGCTTCAGTGGACGAAATCGCAACTGATTTCTGTTTCTTCGAACGCCATGATATTGCAGCTCCACTTAATGTAAATACATATCCTGTGTATGAAATTCTATCGAAGATATCATTTGCGTGATCTGCGTCAGAATATCCTTGAATTCCATATGAGTTCCCCTTAAATGCTAGGCCATAATTTTGGGTACCTCGTAAATAACGTAATACACATTTAGCTGCTGACCAATGAATATCTTGGTACTTTTCATTGAACTGCGATAATCTGTTTACAATAAATGTAATGTCCGGACGAGTAGCGATTGCCAAATACATCAATGATCCAATTAATTGTCTGAATGGTTTTTCTTCACTCCCTTTTCGATTTGAATTTCCATCTGGTAACTTTGCTTGATGTTCACAGGGAGTGTTTACAGGATTACATTCTTCCATGTTAAATTTTTTCAAAAGATCGTTTATATATTTTTGTTGACTCAATATAATTTCACCATTTTCTTGATTAATTTCAACTCCTAAACAGTGTCGTGCTAATCCTAAATCTTTTACTTCGAATTCTTTTGCCAGACCAGTTTTAATTTCATTTAGCTTCTTTTCATTCTTTGATATGTACAAAATATCGTCAACGTAGACAACTAAAATCGTATACTGATCTTCACTCATGTTGTAATATAAGCAAGTTTCGCTTGCGGCTGAAATAAGTCCAATACCTTGCAACACTTCACTTAATATTTTATGCCACTGACGACCAGCTTGTCGTAGACCATATAACGCTTTCCTTAACTTACAAACTTTATGTCCTTGTGCTAGTGTCAGGAGCATTTTTTGAGCTTCTTTTCCTATTTTGCTGTTTATACCATCATTCGTAATTATTTCTTGTAAAGCTTCTTGAATGTACTGTGGGGGTTCCATAAATATTTCTTCTTCTAAACTTCCATTTAAATAAGCTGCGACAATGTCCAATTGAAAAACTGGCAGTTTTTCACGAGCAGCCAGTGCCATCAAAAGTCTAACTGAATCTAATCTTGCTACAGGAGCAAATGTATCAGTAAAATCAACCCCTTGTCGCTGCGTAAAACCTCGAGCTACAACTCTTGCTTTTCTTCGCTCAAGTGTTCCATCGGGCTTTAATTTATTTTTAAGAACAATTTTACTTGTGATAACTGCTCTATGTTTAGGACGTTCAACTATTTCCCAAGTATTATATGAAAATTATAACCATACTGGAACGCAAGGAGTTCTGAGTGATCATGAAATATTTGTTGATGGTGCAGAAAATGAAATTGACATACTCGACGAAGCAAACTTGGTTAACATAACACTGAAAGAAGCTATGACTGGAAACGAAGCAGCTGAATGGATGAAAGCTATCTCTGAAGAAATTCGAGGTTTGATAGCTTTCATCCATTCAGCTGCTTCGTTTCCAGTCATAGCTTCTTTCAGTGTTATGTTAACCAAGTTTGCTTCGTCGAGTATGTCAATTTCATTTTCTGCACCATCAACAAATATTTCATCATCACTCAGAACTCCTTGCGTTCCAGTATGGTTATAATTTTCATATTCTTCTTGATCTTCATTTACTTTTGCTGTTGGTCCAGTGTTATAAATTTTACGCGGTCTTCCTCGTTTACCGGTTATGGGCCCATCACTGATCACGAAAATACAGTCACTTTTCACAAAACTGGTGCAACAGTTTTCGGGAAAGATGGTAAGATAAAACTGTTAGCACAAAGAGTTGGAAATCTATACTATGTTTGCGGTAGTAGAGAACAAACAAATGTTGCAAATGATAATTCTGCTAGTTTGAAGTTATGGCATCATCGTCTTGGTCATTTGAATGAAGAAGACTTGTTAAAGATTCCGCGAAAAGGATTAGCTGTTGGAATAAAGCTAAATGGAGAAAAGCAGTTGGGAACATGTGAGGTATGTTTACAAGGAAAAATGACCGCCTTGCCATTTCCCAAGAAATCTGAAAAATGTACAAACATATTGGAATTAATACATACCGACGTCTGGGGACCATCAAGAACAGAGTCATTAGGACACGCTAGGTATTTCGTGACATTCATTGACGATAGCACTCGTTGGTGTGAAGTTCGATTCATTAGAATTAAAAGTGATGTTTTTCGAGTTTTTAAGAAATACAAAGTTTGTGTTGAAACACAAACTGGTCGTAAAATAAAATGTTTGATGTCAGACAACGGTAAAGAATATTGCAATAAGGAATTTGATGATTTCTTAAAGAAAAATGGTATTCGTCGACGTCTGACAGTTCCTTATACACCACAACAAAATGGAATGGCAGAACGAAAAAATAGAACATTAGTTGAAATGGCACGATGTCTTTTGATAAGTTCTGGATTAGGTCATGGATTTTGGGCTGAAGCAGTATCTACTTCAAATTATTTGAGAAACAGGTGCCCAACATCTAGTCTAGACAGTCATTCTCCATTTGAAGCTTGGAACAAAGAAGTGCCGGACTTGAGTAACTTGAAAGTGTTTGGCGCAAAAACATTTGTTTTGGAAAAAGGATTAGGAAAATCAAAATTTGATTCACGATCACAAGAAGGTGTGCTGGTAGGTTATTCTGAAGAATCGAAAGGCTACCGAGTTTGGATTCCAGTCGAAAGGAAAGTTGTTGTAGCAAGAGATGTACGAATACTGGAAAACCAATTTTTGAATGAAGAAAAGGGAAGTAAAACCATTGAGAGTAATAAAGATGATTTTGAATGTGTACATATGCAAAATAAAATTCAGGAAGAAAATGAAGAAATAGGAAATGAGCAAATAAATAAAAAAGAACAGGCACAAGATGAAATTTTTCAGCCAATTTTGCATAAAATGCCCGGAAGACCACGATTGGAGAGATTAGGTAAACGAGGAAGACCGCGTAAAATTTATAACACTGGACCAACAGCAAAAGTAAATGAAGATCAAGAAGAATATGAAAATTATAACCATACTGGAACGCAAGGAGTTCTGAGTGATGATGAAATATTTGTTGATGGTGCAGAAAATATTAGCTAGCAGTGCGGAGACTGAAATTGTTGCAAAAGGAACTGCGCAAGTTACTACTACGGATGGGAAAGTAAACAGGTCGGTAAAACTAAATGATACAACTGTTTTAAATGTAATAAAATAGGACATAAGGCAATTGATTGTCCCAGAAAACTAAGTGATGAGGTCCGTGGATCGAAACCACGCTCTGCTACCAGGTAAACGAGGAAGACCGCGTAAAATTTATAACACTGGACCAACAGCAAAAGTAAATGAATCTCAAGTTGAAGATGTGTTCAAAATCAAAGAGAAAATTACCGAGGAATCTTTACATACGAAGATTACATCAAGCGATGATCGATGGTGTCTGGATAGTGGTTGCACGTCTCACATGTGTTGTAATGAAGCAGCGTTTCTAAATATGTCATCAACAAATGGAAAAGTTTTGTTAGCTAGCAGTGCGGAGACTGAAATTGTTGCAAAAGGAACTGCGCAAGTTACTACTACGGATGGGAAAGTAAACAGGTCGGTAAAACTAAATAATACAACTGTTTTAAATGTAATAAAATAGGACATAAGGCAATTGATTGTCCCAGAAAACTAAGTGATGATGGTCAAGAATTTTCATCAAAAGTTGAATCTCAAGTGTTCCATCGGGCTTTAATTTATTTTTAAGAACAATTTTACTTGTGATAACTGCTCTATGTTTAGGACGTTCAACTATTTCCCAAGTATTATATTTTATCAAACCTCGAATTTCTTCAGAGATAGCTTTCATCCATTCAGCTGCTTCGTTTCCAGTCATAGCTTCTTTCAGTGTTATGTTAACCAAGTTTGCTTCGTCGAGTATGTCAATTTCATTTTCTGCACCATCAACAAATATTTCATCATCACTCAGAACTCCTTGCGTTCCAGTATGGTTATAATTTTCATATTCTTCTTGATCTTCATTTACTTTTGCTGTTGGTCCAGTGTTATAAATTTTACGCGGTCTTCCTCGTTTACCTAATCTCTCCAATCGTGGTTCTTTGATGTATTTGAAAGGCCTATTAAAATCACTATTGTATCTGCGTTGACTTCCTCGATATTGCTTGAAACTTTTCTGATTTTTTCTTACCCACATAACCTCAGAATCGTCTGTATCTCGTTGATTTTTAGCTTCATACCTTTCGATAATTTTTTTCTCGAAGAACATCCGGTTTTGGCAATTCGTTTTGAGACTCCATTGCACATCTAAACATTTCAAAACTTGGTGGTAGTGCGTTTAGAAGTAACGTTGATTGTAAATCATTGTGCATCTGAACGCCCATAGCTGACAGTTTTGCAATTATATCGAAAAACTCCATCAGTTGTGTGTGGAAATCATCATTTTCCCTTATTTTGTACGAAGTTACGCGTTTTAATAAACTTTCCCTTTTTACTTGTCCTGTGGAAGCATATTCTGACTTTAACTTATCCCAAACTTGTTTTGAAGTTTTTAAACCTTTTACCATACGTAATAAACTGGGATCTATTGCAATTATTAGATCTGATTTTGCTTTAGCATCATCATCCTCCCACTTTTCAAGGTCTTGTAGTGAAGCGTCCTTACCTTCAACTGGTTCTGGTCTTGGCTTTCTTCCATTTACGTATACCCATGTTCCATTTTTAACCATCACGGCTTCAATTTGAATTGCCCAAGTATCGTAGTTCTCCTTTGTGAGAGGTTTAATCGAACTCGACGAAAACATCTTAAAAAACTTATTAAGTCTGATCAAATTTTCACGAAGCACAACCTTTACATTCAGTGGATCAACAATTTATATTTTAAGCACTCTGGGCCCATAACCTGATAACTTTTCGTAATTAATCACAATTTTATTTTATACTTACACACATACATGTTCTTGTTATTTCCATAGACAAAACGATAACAGTTTCTTTCTATCAACACAAAATAAAAACCGTCAATTTATATAAACAAACATAAACGGAAAATCGATACAATGGATGGCGCTAAATTTGAATTCATTTTAACACGCAGTAATAATTGGGTTCGGATTCTTACCCGGACATTTATGCTTTTTTGTTGTCCCAGTACCTCCAGTAGTTAATGTTATTCGTGAACTGTTCCCTGAATAGTTTTCTAATATTAAATGCACACATTAATAACCATTATACAACAACTTAAAGTCAAAATTTTGAAAGATCTTTTCCATGGTTTAAAAAGTTATGCTTGAATGAAACATCGAGTAAAATATAAAATTATGCGTCAATATTCGTAAGAAATACATAGTATTATCTCGAAAAACGAATTTAATTAATACAAACATATCCATAGCCATATTTTGTACAAACTTACAGTATGTTTCTTGTTATATTACTATTTCTTAGCAACTTATATGTAAAAGTACGGAATTTTTTTTCTGTGCTGATATCATTATTCTCGATCTGTAAAAGGCCGCGCATTTTTTAAGACTCATGAACTCTTGTATTACATTTTGCCGCTATTAGATAATATTCAGTGAAAAAAAAATAGAAAATTTAGGTTGAAACATTAAACTCCAGAGAGTTATTTGTGATAAATTTACAGAAAATTCATCAGCTAATAGAAATGGCCAGAAAATAAACTAAACAATCTTGGCTTGTGAAAACGAGCCTTAAATGCTCTCTAAAATCAATGCAACATTAGTGAAAATAACGGAAAGAATAAATTTGCTTCACATGAAAATATAGATTTGATTGGGACAGTTTTTAAAATACGTTCGCAATTAAACTTCGCCGATGTAGAGTCGTGCCCGCTGTTTTAAATTCAAAGCATCTTCGAAGAGGATCAAGCTTCTCTTTATTGAATTCTAAAATGTTTCGTTGAACTCTTATTTAAAATGCATGATTTTTAAATCCATCTCCACAAGCTGCAATAAATTTTGTTTCAACGGTAACTGAAAACGCACAAGTGCAAAAAAAATCCATCAAGGAATTATGTTAGCAATGGTTAGTATTTAAAATTTTCGTATTTTACAGTAAATTTGATTCACAAAAATTTAACACTAAAATATCATAAGGCGAAACGAATCTCAACAAATTTAAGGGGAAAACATAGTAATCGAAAGACACTAATAGGTGTTAGGTCGTAACAATTATCCGAAATGTCAAAATATAGCTTCGTTAAAGCATAGCAAATAATTATAGTGAAAAGCTTACAGTTAATAGTGGCTTTCTGCTACAAATTTATTACACTGTGAAGTCATGGCCGTTTAGTATTCAATTGATTTTTAGGAATGGCTAAAACTGCAATAATACTGTGGATTGGCACTATGTCGTGGACTTTGCAAATCTCTTACTTTGTGACCTCTGCCATAAGAGGCCTGCCTTGCCAGTGGCGTATTTTTTGTTAGTGAGGTGGGATGATAAGTGCGACGCTTGCTGGTGCTTCTAGAAATGGCGTGCAGTCTTCTCGTAGTGAACAGGAAATGTATGATATTTTCGTGGCAACCATAACATTAAGTGGCGTAGAAATGAAAGTAAAGGTGTTTCATGCACAAAATAATTTATGAAAACTTTCATTGTAGGCTTGTAGCCATCTACACGCTTAAAAATAAACAAAAAAAAAAAGAAATACGGAACCGGGCTTTTCATAAACAGATATCTCAAGCATTTTCCAAAGCGCGTTTGTTTCTTCTGTAGCTCTGCACACCGTATGATGTGCGTACAGGACAGACAATATTAACGAAGGTGAATATTCTCAAAACGAAAGGATAGGAATTTATTGTCAGGGGAAAAGGGAATAAATGGTTTGGAACCAACGTGACCGTCTTTCCGTTCCCTAACTCTCCAACCTTGGCCCCGGTTCATTCATTCGCCCGCGCGGACTGTTTGACGGCGTCGGCTAGGAGCGCGCGGTGGCGTCGCGGGTTTCAGAGAGAGAGGCAGTCGCGACGCTAATTAGCGCTAATGACCCGTCCTCCTCTCTCTCTCTCTCTCTCTCTCTCTCTCCGCGCTCCCTCGAGAGATCCCCGGCAGCAGCATCCTCCATCTTCACGCCCCTCCGCGCACAATGGAGCACGACGGGCGACGGGAACCAGGCAGATTACCTACTGCTCAGGGAAGGTACGACCACCCAAGGCTTCACGCGATTTCCCCCCTCCCTCCCTTCCACCCTTTTTCAGCCGGACTTACGGAACACGCGTTGTAACCCCCCACACGTCGCTTCTGCTGAGGGTTTTGCGTCTGGACCAAACCAATGCGGACTAAAAGTCCAAGTGTCCCACCCCTCGCACAGTGGAACTTCCACCACGCCCCACTCTTCTTCCAGGACCATCCTTCTATTCCTGTAATCCACCTGCTTGTAATAATGCATGCCAATTTGCATCCCGCATGTCTGTGCCCAGGGTTTTCCCCTCTGTCCATGGAGGTTTTTACCTGGGCCCAACTTATCTAGTTTTAGTCTAGAATTAAGAGTGAGGGGAGTTAGTCATGGCGAAAACGTCTGCCATGGCTGGCCAATCCCCTCCTAGCACATGATGCACGTGACCTTTTCTGCATGGTTAAAAACCTGCATGTTTAGAGCGTATAGGGCTTGCCTTGAGACGCACTTAGAGTCTTCCCTACCTAGACCCCTCCCTTACACACTTAGTTTTAACTTAGGTTAGGAAAAAAAAAACGGAACACGCGTTGTTTACCCCCAACCCCCACCCCACCCCCCACCGGTCGCTTGTGCTGCGGGTTTTCGGTATGGACTCCCGAGAAACTACCCGAGAGACTGAACAAAGTAAACCATCAAGAACCCCTGTTCTGACGAGCGACATCCTGCAGCATGGCACCTCCACATTCGATTTACGGGCCCTGGACCTTAGGATCGGAGACACACAACCCCACCCCCTCCCAACCCCCAAACACAATTTTACAGTCACGTGCAACATTATAACTATGCACGGTTAATTTCTTACCCACACTCTTTCTTTTTTTTTAGAATGTATATTTAACATGAAAATATGCAGGGTGAAATTATGGTCACTATTTTATAAGTCCAAACTAAGCTTTATTTATAAAAAAATATTTTACTTTAAAGTAACCACAGCGAGTATGTATATCTATTTCACATACTTGAGATAAAAAATAAACGGGGCGACATTCTTGTGAGGGCCATGTCCTGCAGTCCACACCAAGCAGTCGGAAGTTTCTGAACAACAATTTTCGTATCATCGGGTTGTCGGCATACAACATTGTGATGGTACAGCAGTGCATATTGGCACGTACTGCGGCATGGTCCAGGGGTCCATATTGTTGATTGTCGACGCCATATTGGATTGTGACGTCACGGCGGCCATATTGAATGATGACGTCATCGTTGCAATTTTTTTTCGTTCCTGTCGCCATATTGAATTCTAACGTCACGGCGGCCGTCTTGGAAATACCCGTTATTTAAATGCTTTAAAATGTTTGTTATATTTGTTTAATTATTTTGATATTTTATTTCGTAAATGAAGGAGCTATTTTCTTTAGTCGGAAACCTGTTCATATTTCCGATGGCTCCGTTTCGTATTAACTTTAAAATACCGGTATGTGTTTTCAGTTGTTATTAAAATTAAAAAGCTGAGGCAGCGACTAATAAATGCTGCTGTCTTGTGGCAATCACATCAACCATTTGCTCGCCGTGTCACAATCGATTGTAGTTTCTTCATATCGTTCCGGTCCACCAATATAAATGCACCTTAAATTGGGCTGATGGTACAAATAATGCACAAATTTGTCATGGTCTTCGAGTCCTTAATTTCACCAATCGTCAAAAAAAAATTTAAAGTCCTGTTCAAAAAAAAACATTAAAAAAATACATCTACGGTTTAACATCGATTCAGCCACTTTTTTTTTTTAAAGGAAAACCCTTGAAAATTTGTCTTTTTATGTTCTAAAACTTACGTTCTTTATAGGTACATGAAACGAATAGTACAAACGAAACAGTTCCCCCCCCCCCCCCCCCCATTATTTTCTCGTAAATCAACGGTAAACTTTTTAAACTGCGTACTTCCAATTAGAACTGCATACAAAATAAAATTTCAGAATGTAAAAATAATTGCTTGCGCACAAGTAAAAAAAAAAAAGTTGGAACTAAAAATCCTACACACTGTTGATGCCTGAGCAATATATATATATATATCGTTCAGGAACGTGTGTTTTACTTTGTGGTGGCGTATTATGATGAAGGGGGAGGGGGAGGGTGGGGGAGGGGAGGGGGAGGGGAGGGGGAGGGAGAGTGGGGGAGGCGGAGGTTGGGGAAGGGGGAGGGAGGGTGTGGGAGGGGAGAGGAGGGTCTTGTGTGTGTGTGTGACGTTGCAACTGCGTGCCTTCTAGCGACTCCCCCATTTTACCACGCGCCGAGAGCACTGTCCACCCACGTCCACGTAATTACCCGAGAAATTATAATAATCAAGCGAGGCGCAGGAAACACCGCGGAGGCTCGCCTCCTTTCAAAAGCGAGTTTTCGCAACGTTTATTCCGTTTCCTTAATTGTTTGTTTCCGTCTCGTCGCCGCTCGGACGGACCGGAAGAAGAAAAGCAGCACGGATGGCGCAGGCATTCACGGCGCGGTTAGACGGACAAAAAAATAATAAAAGCCCTAAGAGTCATCACAGCACGTGACCCGTGGTAAATGACTAGAAATTTCAGTCGTAAAAAGAAAAAAAGAAGTACCGCCATATCGTCATGATATTCTTTAAAAAAATTAACGTCCTGGAAGTTTTTAATTTATATAGGCCCTATTTTATAACAGTGCAGGCACAACTTTACATCTAATTATTTTTTTTTTAGAATAAAAAAACTTTTGCGATTCTATAACACGCTGAGTTTTAGTTTAACCTACCCTTCGTACTCACGTTTTGTCCCGGAAATTTTTCATTTTAGACGTAACAAGTATATAAAATTATTATATAGAATATCTTTTAAACATCACAGCGGATATAAGGTGACATTAATTACGTAGAAGATGATTGAAATTAAATTATAACAATATTTTTAAATAAGCGCTAGTAATGAAAACATAGCAGTTTTCAAACAACTACCATTTTTTTTTTTTAAATTTCGTGCCTGAGTAGTTCATTTGAAATTAAGTAGAAGCTACAGTTGGATTCTTCCTGAAGCTGGGTGCTGGAAGAAGACTGATAATTGGGTCCGCCATCTTAGATTGTGACGTCATGGCAGCAGTCTCAGATTACGTGGACTGTGACCTCTAGTGACCTTGATTTCCGATGGCCTTGAATTCGGAAAACCTTGAACCCGGATGCCCTCTTAGAATCTAGAACATTATGCTATTTTTATCCCACCATTTTTTCTGGAACATTCCGCCATATTGTATGATGTCACTTCACCATCTTGGCCACCATCTTGAGTACCCGTAATTATAAACAAAGAAATTCAATCTTTTTTTATAAAAACAATTAATTTTAAATAAAATAGCGCTTACGTCAAGAACATTGGAGTCCTCAGTTTTAACCCAAAGATACATGTGCAATTTAAATAATCCATCCTCAGTTGTGTCCAAAATCAAACTGTCCCCCACCACTATTACCAATAGACATATATTACTCCAACCAGTACAACGTAATGGCAGCCATATTGGATACCACTACACTTTTCTTCCTTTCATTTAAGTTTAGGTACATACAAATCGTTTCGCAGTTTTTCTGATATCTGTTTAGAGATTTCGTGTGATGTTTCATGTTTTCTAGTCGATAGTTTAAATTGGAATTTGTAATAAAATTATAGTTTTAATTATTGATTGTCATTTATTATTTAATGTGAAAAATAAACAACAAGTAGGCAAGGAAAAATATCGATACCTCAAGGCATCGAAACCTTTTATTTGATACTTTCATGAATATGATACTTTTCTTTTAAAAACTACTCAAGAGTACAGTATCGATAATTTTAATTCGATGTTATCTCATGTGGGCTGCTTTAGCAGAGGTATGATGTGGAGGTGTTGGCGGAAGAAGGAGGAAGGGGGGTGGACACAATGGAAGAAAAGAGGGTAAATGAGAACACTAAAAAAAAAAGGAGGAGGGTGGTGGCAAAGACTCGTCTGAAGGTCAAAGGTTCCCGAGAAGCCTAAAAGAGGCGCGCGGGAAATATGAGGACTAGGGTTCCATATTCTCAGGGAGCATTCACTGGATATGGAGGGAACGCTTACTTTCTTTGGACCCTCTCCATGTGTACCAGCATATTCATAAAATGTTTAGTAATGACGAAAGCTATTATAAGCTTATTTTTATCATCCTAATGGTTATTATTGTATTTTAATTTATTTAAAAAAAAAATATCTTACTATTAGTGTTTTGCCGGAAATATTTTGAACACATTTAAGTCTTTGTCGTGTTTTCATTGTATGTTGTTATTCGTCCCTGCGAAAACTAATGGCGTCGGAACTTCTTTCAGCTCGTGGCGAAATAGCGGTTATAGTTTCTTTGTTAATACAGCCAGACAACATTTTTTTTTTAATTTTATGCGAGGTGAACAATTTTTCGATGAAGTGTGAGTGCCATCAGAAGATTAAAGTGTTGTGAAAAAACAAATTGCAATGAATTTTTATTCTGTGGTAACAATTTATTCTGTGGTAACAATTTTAATAGTACAGGCCAAAGATTAAAATATTATTTTTCTAACGGCAATGTCTAAATTAAATTTTTTTTTACTAATAAAAATGGTTTTATTTCGCGTACAACTTTCCGCCGATCAAACTCAACGCCTTAACGTTTTACGAGTCATCGTATGCATAAAATTCTTCATATATATTTTAAAATAAGCATTGCCAAAAATAATAGAGGGCTGGGCAATTTCCCCATGGGCACATAAACCGCAGTTTTCGGCCGAGGCGCTCATTTGACGCTGTCTCCCTCCATGTTTTATGCATGAATCATGGTTGAAAAAGGAGGGGGGCGGGAGAACTTATGAAATAAGATGCCGTCATCTCCCGTTAATTGACTTTCTTCCCCCTCCACTCCTCTCCCGGCCTTTCCACATGCTGCGTCGGCTTGCCGCTTGGCGCAGAAATCTGAGAAGCACTAGCAGGAAGGACGAACTTTTTTCTCCTTGGCTACTATCGAAGCCAACCTCCCTTTGCGATCGATAGTGAGCGTTCCGCATCCCACATTATGAAATATATATTATTTACCTGCAAGCAACACGTGGCGTCATCTGTTGACGACAGCCGGAACTACTTGCATCAATTTGCTTTGCATTAGATAACTTAACTCTCGCTGATGTAATATTTCAAAAACTCTATTTAAGAAATGGTTCCAATTGGAGAAAACTGACAGTTTGTATCTAACATTAGTCACAAAAGCTACCATGGATCGTGGTTTGTTATCTATAGCTGAATCGGAAGGAAGCCGCTGTAGATACTGTGGCAAGGATTTTGTCATGAGAAGGAATGCTAGACGACATGAGAAGAATGATTGTGCTAGAAACCCACTACGCAACATGTTAAGCTGTAATCGTTGTAGCAGGTTGTTAACACGAATTGACAGCTTAAAAAGACATGGTAGAACATGTAAAGTCAAGACTACTTACGGCATAGAGGACACCGATGGATCCACTAGACTAAAGAAGAGTGATCTGCATTATGACAATAATTTTCCTTGTCCTGAGCGTGATGGAATTAGCTCACCCGATCGTGAGGAAGAACATAAATTGAAGGATGCTAATGGCTTCGGGAAGACTGAAACTAATGGAAGTATCAACACCGTGAAAAGTGAGAATACATTCAAGCCTATATTCAGTAGATCCTCCATTCTTTGTAAAAATGATGGACTCCTAAAAAGGAAGCATGAAGACGATGAAGACACTTCGACATCATCGATAGCGAATTCATACGGTAATCTGGGTGAAGAGGATGTCTTCTACAGTGATTGTTACAGTGACTCTGAGGCTGTTGACAAAGGCATAGACTGTGATGAAGCACCTAGAGCTGACAAGATCGAAGAATGTGGCGATGTCCTGAGACCGAAACGATGGAAACGTCGTGTTATAATAAATAAATCTGATAATGCTTATTATGATCACTGGGACGATTGTGATATTAAAAGTATTTATAATAAACAAGCAAGTAAGATGGTGGTAGAAGAGATTGATTACACATCATGGAAAGATCCAAACATATTGGTTGACCGGCTAAGACTTCTACATGGCTCGCTTTGTGCAGGAAACTATCCGTGCATCAAAGAAATATCCTTCATACTCAAAGAACTGAGGAAAGCTGGCTACATACAATAATGGCTTCTTTTACTTGTATTTGTGTAATGTTGAGAAGTAATAAAATATTGAAAGTAAAAATTTAATGTTTTTATTTCTTGTATTCTGATTTCCAACTAAGCCTGTGTGTGTTTCTGCTACTGTATGTGTGATCATTACGTTTCCTGTGTGTACTGTGTGTACGTTCCGTTTCCTGTGTGTACTGTGTGTACGTTCCGTTTCCTGTGTGTACTGTGTGTACGTTCCGTTTCCTGTGTGTACTGTGTGTACGTTCCGTTTTCTGTGTGTACTGTGTGTACGTTCCGTTTCCTGTGTGTACTGTGTGTGCGTTCCGTTTCCTGTGTGTACTGTGTGTACGTTCCGTTTCCTGTGTGTACTGTGTGTACGTTCCGTTTCCTGTGTGTACTGTGTGTACGTTCAGTTTCCTGTGTGTACTGTGTGTACGTTCCGTTTTCTGTGTGTACTGTGTGCGTTCCGTTTCCTGTGTGTACTGTGTGTACGTTCCGTTTCCTGTGTGTACGTTCAGTTTCCTGTGTGTACTGTGTGTACGTTCAGTTTCCTGTGTGTACTGTGTGTACGTTCCGTTTCCTGTGTGTGTGTACTGTGTGTACGTTCCGTTTCCTGTGTGTACTGTGTGTACGTTCAGTTTCCTGTGTGTACTGTGTGTACGTTCCATTTCCTGTGTGTACTGTGTAATCATTACATTTATTGCGTGTAAATTGCATGTATTGTGCGTACATTGCGTACATTACGTGTTGGAGCTGATGGAGCTGTTGGAGCACTTGCAGCTAATGGTCAATTGAAGCATAGGAGCAAAATGTAGATGGATCTGATGACGTGAATTGTAGCTCTTGGAGCCTGGCATATATTGGAGAGATCGAATTTTTTTTCGATCAAATGATCCTCTTTTTTAATTTGTAGATTTGACTCTAGAATTATTGTACATGGTTCTTGATTTGACTAGCGTATTATTCCATACGGTGCATGTATATAAGCGAGTCCTAGACAGCAGGACGCTCAGTTTGTTTCTGACGACGGCGGTGTAAGGATCACCTAGTTTGTTTCTTCTGGTGCATAAGTCGTGTCAATTAGCTGTTCTTGAGACCTCGATGGCATCTTTACCGTCTTTAACGTTGAACTCGGAGGTTGTACCATCGACTACGGGAACCTTGACGACAGCTACGACGGAGAAGGAGCAGATCCCGTGTGCACCGACGATGTCAACATTGGAGGAGATTTCAACAGACGTGATACCACCATCATCCGAAGTTTCATCGTCAGCAATGGATTCTTCAACTAATGAAGAGCGTACATTGCGTCAGTGCAAATACTGTGACGCATCATTTACTATCACCTCAAATGCTCGCAGACATGAAAGAAGCAGTTGTTCTAATAATGTTAAAAGAATACAATTTCAGTGCAATAAGTGCAAAAAACTAATTTCACGTCTTGATAGCTTACATCTTCATTATGTAAAATGCTCCGAGAAAGTTAAGTGTGAGTATAATGAACATGGTTCTTGTTTTGACTCATGTGTTGTACCGACTGATGAGTCTATATAAGTGAGACCCTGGTGATATGGACTTCAGTCCGTCTCTGGCTGAGGTAATGAACGGATCGGATAGACATTTAAAGTCATGTTAAAGGCTTAGTCCGTACAATAAGAAGACTGTTTGAAACGAGGAATCCAAAAGGCTTTGGTAATTTGTCAGTGTTTTTTTTTTGTACTTGTAGTAGTGTATTGAATTTATGTAATAAATTTTTTTAAAAGAACTTGTGGTGTTTTTATTTTCTCAAACCTGTCGCTTTTGTGGTATTTTTTAAAATAAATTTTTTTTGTATCGGCCAGGGATCGAACCAAGGACCTTATTCGATCTAATCAATCAGTATATAGATTACAAATTTATTAAATGAATTTTGAATTTTTTCCCGAATCTCTAGCATTAAAATTACGAATTTCCAATATGGTGGTCTTGATGTCTGATAGGATGGTGGTCGTAGAGGATTTAGAGGTTCTTTAAATATATGTTGAACATGGTTTATTGCAATTATTATTTTTTACATAAAATTAAACATTATTGCATCGATCGGGTATCGAACCAAGGACAGGAGCGGATCGAATCAATATGTAAATTAATGAGCTATTTATTTAATGAGTTTTGGAACTTTTCCCGAATTCCTAGCTAAATAATTACGGATTTCCAAGATGGCGGCCGAATTTCAAGATGGCAGGTGTCACAGTAATAAATGATTACTGCACTTTAGCGGGTAAGAACTAAACTAACATGTTATCAGCGCACTCTCGCCGACGAATACAAGATGGTGGTCTCCAGCAACGAAGACAAGATGTCGGACATGACGTCATACTGGGTGACGATATATATGCTTTAAGAAAAGTGGTGGGAGTCAGTCTGCCAAAAGTCACCACGGGGGGAAGGATCGGATGTCATTTTTAGTTTTTTTTGCGCTCGTCGGGTTCGAACCGAGGACTCCGAACTCCGTGTCGTAAATGTATGTTTTTTTTAAATATTTTATTAAATTTTTATTTAATTTTTTTTATAATTTTTAAAATTTTTTTCATTAAAATCGGATAATAAATAAAAAAGTTAAAGATGGCGGCCGTAACGAAAATTGCAACGGTGACGTCATCATCCAATATGGCTGCCATGGCATCCTAATTTTCAAGGTCATGACCTCGACGGCTTAGAGCGGCTAGCTCTTAGGAGTTTTAAGCCGCTTTTAGGAATTTGGGTTCTTTCTAGGGCAAAACGACTTTTGAGGATTTTCGAAATCCTGATTTTTGAATTGTGGAATTTTTTGAGATTTTTTGGCGGAATTTTTTTCCACAGAAATGGAAATTTCGGCGAATTTTGAGGAATTTTGGACAATTTTTGCCCAATTTTGGCAAATTTTGGCGATTTTTGAGGATCAAATTCCAGGTCAAGGTCAAAGGTCAAGGTCAAGGTCATCCAAGATGGCCGCTGTGACGTCACAATCCAAGATGGCGGACGACAATCATCAATCCACAGCCTGAAGCCTGTTTCCGGACCGGCTATCATATACTACTGTGGTAGAAAACAGCTTCATTTCCTTCACTGAAACGTAGCAATCCTTCCCCAAAGTCATTTGTTGCGCTCCAGTGTTTTTTGACCACAGTAAAATTGGATTCGTAGTGAGTTAAATACAGCCGTCCCTTTTCCTATAAAAAAAACTCTAAACCAAGTGAATAATTGGAACCTATTAGTTAATAACGTAGTAACTGCCATTTTTTTAATATTGACTAGTTTTTTTTAAAAATAATACTAGTGAACTACTTAGAAAATAATCTATATATAACATAATCTATATATAACATAATAATGCCAAATTATGTGGCTGTGATAAAAGTGTGAAAGTTTATTCGCATGATTTTATGAAAATGGTTTCAAAGAACGAAGATTTTTCTTTGAAGTTTTTGTTAGTGATTGCATAACTGCGATCAATTAGCAGCGCTTTGGAATGGTTAACAACACGGCATATGACACTATCGTGTAGATAGGTTTATGCGCAGGTGAAAAAAAAAAAAATAACGCGAACTGAAATATAGAGAGCGACGTGGCATACGATTTACAGATTGTGAAAATGTCACAGTGAACGCAATTTATATTTTAACTCGGCTAGATATGATACGCGCAGCCCCTGAGCGAAATTATTTACAAAACTAGAGCGCAGGATTAAATGATCTGTTGATGCTCATACGTAGTTCTGATTATGCAGATTTGAGAAAGTTCTGGGAATAATTGTGGACAAATACCCCTGCGGATATCTATAACGATATTTCTGTGCCGATAACAAAAATAAAAATAGAGACATACAGAATGCGCATGAATTTGACTGACAAACTTTGGTTGCAGGTTCATTTCGAAATAAAAAAAAAATGTGAAACACGTACACGTGACTTATTGTCTAAAGCTATTGCAAGTTTATTGCAATAAATAGAATAATGTTTAATCTACCAAAGTGTTATAAACACCATAAAATCTTGTCTTTGTCCCAAAATGTTTTTTTTTAAATTGAAATAATGGGGGTTAACAACCCGTCACCAAAATGTACGAGAACTTGTTCTGTTATATGCATTGGAATAAGTGTTCATCTCCAGCTTCAAAGGCGTAAAGAGTGTTGTTTATGATTTCGTTTCATTTTTTGTGAATAACACACAGTGGAAGTTTGTAGGTCTAATTCAGGCTCATTATGGATAATACGTTTGCCAAACAAAAAAAGGAAGAAATTATTGCAAATGTTATGTTTTGACTTTACGGATTGTTTAGGCCTAACCCTGAACTGAAATCAATTATGACCTATTATTCGCAATTACCTATTTTTGACCAAATACTCCTGTGTAGAAAAAAAAAACAGTTTGTGCGTGGAGTCCACGTGAGACAGAAGTTAACTTCTGGCTTAATACTAGTATATAAAGCTCATTGTTTTAATATATTTTAAACAACAAAAGATAAAGTTGAAAATAGTAGGTAAGGATGCAAGTATCATCTTAAATGAAAATAAAAATTAAAAAAAAACACTTCAAATCGAACATAAATTACATCTATATAGTCTATCTCAAAAGTATATGAGCCCGTTTGACATTTTAATTCACAGTGTTTACATCTCAAAAATAAATCACACTTATAGAGCTAACCTTTTAAGTCTATACGTCTCTAATGCATTTTCAATCACACTTTCCACATAAAAAATGACTTATGCTTATTAAGTCTATTTCACAAATAAATAACTCTTTTCCAAGCGAATAAATAAATTGTAGATCCTTTAAATAAAATAAAATAAATATTGTAGCCCCAATTTTTGACTGTTTCGAAAACTGAGGAGTAGACAAACACAAGCAGCTTTACGAGAATTCCGTGGCATCACTGCTGCGTCATTTCCACCTCTCCCCTGCCGTCTCCCCTTCCGGCCGTTACAACTAGCATATAGCATGCTACGCTACGTACATATCCTCCTTCCCCATTCGACCGCTGGTGCATGCGTTTGAGTGGCGTCGCCGCTGACGCACTCTCCTCCTCTACCGGTTACGCACCTAACTATTCCCCTTATGCTATCGTAATTTTCTAAAAGCTTGCAAATTGTAGCCCTCCTCAGCAAATAAAGTTTCAATTAAAAAAAAATGTATTTTTTTTTTTGGACTGCCAGCAGAAGCCTTGAAGCGACTGTCGTAGTCGAGGGAGACGCGGCAAAAGCTTCCAAGGGCGTGAAAGCTGGCCCGTTCTGCAAGGAGCGTGGGTCGTGCGTTTGTTACCGATGTGTGGGACGAACGCTCGTGGGCCCGTTAATTTCGTTTCTTGCGTCCCGGAGCCGCCGGCTACGCCCGGCAGGCTAGGCCGCCCACACATCCGCCCGTAATTAACGATCACGCCCTCGAGATCAGGAACAGAGGCGTGCTTGCATTCATCCCGTACGTGATTGAACCAGGGAAAGCTTTTTTTTTCTTCAAACATCTTCGATATTTCATACATTCTGATTTTGCAATATTTTTTTTTAATGTCAAAAAAACTGTATGTTTTGGTCTGCAGTAAATAAGTACTTAATAAAATAATAATTAAGATTTTAAATTATTTAAATTTTTTAACTAAAAAATTGTTTTAAAAAATTTCAAGGCCAAACTTAACATTTTTTTTTATTTGTTGTGTTTTCCTGTTGAAGAAGTCATCGAACGGGGTTGAAAAAAATTATACCATTTAGTAATTATTCTGTAAATATGTAAATGCTGATTGCATTGATATAAAATAATACAAAGTTTTATTAATCTTAGGCATGTCATATAAATTCACCACTTCCAAGAAAATGTGGAAAACCATTTTAAATATGCACACTGTTTCACACAGAATATTAATTGTATATTCAAGGGTCGAAATTAAACGTTATAAATAATTTCTTGCAACAGTTCACAAAACCAATATTTTTTTTAATGTTTAAATTTATTTTCTAATAATAATGCGTTATCGAAGTTTTCTAAATCTGGGCACACAAACAAGCAGCTTAGCCCCTAGGACGGAAACGGAGGAGCTACGTTCATCACCACCAGTCATTTGTCACCCTTTCGGCCTTGTGCCCATGTCTAGTGTAATTGTATCTTTGTAATTTTTATGCAATAAAGATTAATTTTTGGCTGGGGTCTCCACACTATAACAAAATTGTTGATTCGAACCACCACCCACCAGTGGCGTAGCCAGGATTTGTGTATGGGGAGGGGGGGTTAAGAAGCATGGTCCCCTCCTATAAACGGGGGAGCCCGGGGGTCCACCCCCGGAAAAAATTTGGATTTTAAGGTGTAAAATAGTGCTATTTTTAGCAGTTTTCGGTACTTAACTTTAAATACTGTAATGGTAAAAATATTATTAATTTTTTAATAAAAAAATTGTTTGAGTGATGAAGTAAGAAATTAATTAAAGATATTTTTATCAATCCAAGTGCCTTGTTTACGTCCACTCAAAATCATAAATCATGCTCGAAGCTCGACAATACAAAAAAAAAAAAGGAATAAAAAGGGTTGGGTTTCGGCAGAACTGATCTATTCCTGGAAACAATTCGCTTTAGCTTGAAGAGTTACATGACATAATGTCGTCATCTCAATGCTATACACATACAGCGATCCTTACACTTTTGGAAGCCCAGTCAACACCTGCCTATAATTACCGCGCTGGTTAAATACAGTAGGTGTAAGATATTTGAAAGCTTGGGACCCGTCACGGCGTCACAACCTTATAACTTCTGCTCGTGACAGGGGTAGGGGAAGGGAAGGAGAATCGGTAGGGCTCGCTTACTCTTCCCCTCCAGTGCAGTGGCCGGTGATAGCAGTAAGACACCCAGGCTTTCAGCTAACCTGCTTTCAGATAAGAAAAAATAATGAGGGCTAAGGTGGGGGGGGGGGGGGTTGGAACCCCTTAACCCCCCCCCCCCCTCCTGGCTACGCCCCTGCCACCCACCACACTCCGCCATCAAAGTTATTTCTGCTAGTAGTCATGGAGTCAACCCGACAGATCGCGTGATATGTCGCGCAGGTTTCAGTGTAAAAGAGTCGCACTTCTATATCTCCCTGCTTGTTCCATGGGCGAGCGACAGTCGGACCACATGACAACGCGACAACGCGACAACGCGACAACGCGACAACGCGACAATACTACAAACAAGCGACTGACGACGGCAAACACCGGGCCCCCGCCACAGCACCGCCAGTCTGCGCGCTCCCGAGTGTACTTCTGCGACGAGTTTCTAGTGCCACGAGAACTTTGACAGCTCCCGATTCTGGGAAATTAATGCCCGGAGCAGAGCGGGCGAGGACGAGTGAGTGAGCTGCAGCATGGGAAGGGAGCTCGCGAGCTAACGGCGATAATGGGAGAGAAAATCACGCTAACGTCCTCCGCGGCCTCCGGCAAGCTTAATGTTTACGTTGCTAATGACTCACTTGCAGATCTAACTACGGGAGCACGCCGCGAGACAAATAAGAATTACGTTTCGGAAGGGAGGTATTAGGGGTGTGGTTGGATGGCGTTTAAACGATAAAGGAATGATTATGCGTTAGTTCCTCTGCATTCCCACCACCTTTAAACTGCTGCGTTGTCTGATGAGCGCTCGGAGCAATGAAGATGCAAAGCCTTGTTTGTGTAACCGGCAGCAACAAGGTTAACTAGATGCATGAAAAATCAAACAAGCGGATACGGAAGAAGTAAAATCACGCATACACATGACGTTTGCACATGCTGCAGGATTAATTCATTATTCAATAATTTCTAAACAAAAAATAAAATTACAAGGGGAAAAAACAGAGAAACGTGCAGTTTAGGTCTGCACTGTAGATTTCTCGTGTAAACGTCGGTATAAAATCATAAAAAAGTGTTTCGTAACTACAGGTAATTTATAATTACCCTCTTTAATGATGTAGCCTATCCGTTGTAGGCTCAATCATTGTTGGCGCATTATCAGTCTCGTAGTTATTAGCGATTCAAATCTGACGGTATTTTGTCACACAAGAAAGTTGACCGGCTATTACTGTAACGAGCAAATAGACTTTTTCACGCAAATAAAAAGTTTTACCATTTGACCAATATCACTTTCGCCATTTTATGTCTTTCATCTGTACTATTATTAGGCACGGTTTTTCCTTAAATAAACGTAGTTTGAGCCCAATACATTTTTTAACATAAAACAAACTATTTTGGGCATGATTCATTGCAGGTTTACACTATATGTAATAGAGAAACCTGAATAAACGGACAAAGAAACATGAATACACGAAACCCAGAGAAAACATATCAAAATCGTCTGACATCAAAAGTTAAATGCATAGGCAGATTTTGTCGGTTGTCGGGTTTTCTATATGACATACAGTGTAGATCTGAAATGGCTCCGTGTCCAAAATACAATATAGGGTAGGGTGGGGCTATTTGGGTCGTGGGGCTATTTG
Source organism: Bacillus rossius redtenbacheri (assembly GCF_032445375.1). Taxonomy (NCBI): domain Eukaryota; kingdom Metazoa; phylum Arthropoda; class Insecta; order Phasmatodea; family Bacillidae; genus Bacillus; species Bacillus rossius. The sequence goes on along the minus strand of NC_086337.1, from coordinate 41,084,417 downwards.
AGTTGAAATAAGACTTTCGGCTACTGCGCAATAACTCGCGCATCATCGGCACGGACTGGACTTCAGAAGCGAGAAGAAGGTTGTGCTGAGCAGACGGACATGTTGTGTGCGGATGTTATGTGATATTTTGTGTACGGACGGGCGGCGAACGGCGCAAGGTAATCATCTCACTGTCTTGAAATATTAAACTCTAACTTTAATACCCGGTGAAATAGTGATATCCAAGTGTAACGTTAAACTTTATCGTAAGTGTTATATGTCAAAAGAAAGAAGAAAAATTTGTGAGTATCTTAGTATATTCACAGCAAGAATTATTTTAAATGAATTGAATATTTTGCTAATTTTGTGATTTAAAGTAATTGGGGCTATTTGAGTAGTTTTTCTGGGGCTATTTGGGTCAACACAAAAGTGTTTGTTGTGATACCAAGGAAATATTTATTGAATGTAAAGATGGTTTTTGCTAATATTTATTATATTACATTACATTTATATGAAAAAGTTTTGTTGCACACCATATTATGTAATTTTATCTCACTGTTTTTTTTTTCAGATGGTTCGCACTTACAAAAGGACTGGTGCATATTTAAAGTGGACAAGTGAGCAGCTTAATTTAGCATCCAAAGCTGTCTTGGAGTGCCGTTTATGCGTGAGAGCGGCAGCAGTTCATTTCAGCATACCATATGAAACTTTGAGGAGAAGTGTGTATACAGAAAGACTTCGACAATCGTACAGTGAGCATCACCTCCAAGAATATCTTTCAAGAAAGAAAAAAATTGGCCACCCAACAGTGTTTAGTGACAAACAAGAGAAGGAACTTGTTTTGAGACTGATAAACTTATCCAACGGAGGATTAGAATGTGATTCAAAAGGAGTGTGTCGTGCTCTTTACAAGTATGTTGTGTCAAATAGTATAAAACATCCATGGGGAGAATCTGGAATCGCAGGGAAAGATTGGTTCCTTTCATTTATGAAAAGACATCCTGAATTATCGTTGAGAAAACCCGAAGGACTTTCAAAGGCTCGTGCTGCAGGGGTGAATAAAGGTGCGGTTAATGACTTTTATTCTTTGCTTCAAACTACAACTCTTAAAATTGGAGTCAACTGTAAACCTCAGAACATTTATAATGTTGATGAAAGTGGCCTACCTATGAACAATAGACCAGTCAAAGTTGTAGTTCCAAAAAGGAAAAGAGAAGTAACATCTATCACCAGTTTAGAACGTGGGGAAAATGTTACAATAGTTGCAGCATGCAGTGCAAGTGGTCAGTATATTCCACCAATGGTGATATTTAAGGGTGTTCGTTTCCGACAAGAGTATCACGAGCACATGCCATCAGGAACGGTAGTTAAAATGTCGGAGTCTGGGTACATAAACGAGGACAGATTTCTCTTTTGATTAAATCATTTTAATGTTTTTAGGGTTCCCGGAAAATGTATTCTCGTGCTGGATGGACATTCTTCTCACTGCTCCCTCGAATGCTTGGAGTTTTGTGAACTAAATGACATTGAACTTCTTTGTCTGCCCCCGCACACAACTCATGTGCTTCAATCCATGGACAGAACTGTGTTTAAGACTCTCAAAACACACTATCATGCTGAAGCCACGCAGTATATCCATAGCCAACCAGGTGGAAAAATAAGCAAGTTCAATTTTGGGGAACTGTTCAAAAAGGCCTGGCTCAGAACTGCAACACCAGCTCTTGCAGACAAAGGTTTTCAATGTACAGGAATACATCCATACAATCCTGAAATAGTCCCTGAAGAGACATTTTTACCATCGACACTTTTCTACACACAGCAAGAACTACCTGGGCTAGAGAGCTCTATTCCATCGACTCCACTTTCTGGAGAATGTGCTTCTACACAAAAAGATCGTGATTCCTCCGAGATATCTACTGTAACTTTAACCACGAAGCAGTTGTCTTCAAAGTCTCCAGATTTTTCACAGATTCTCTCAACGCCAGTTAAAACAAATAGTAACAAAAAACAAGGAAACAGAAAACAAAAATCTCTACTTTTGACATCATAAGATAATATTTCTGACTGTAGAGCAAAGAGAAAAATAAAACTATTGAAAGGACAACCATGCAAGAAACTAAAGAAAAATTCCAGTGCAAGAAGTGTTCACTGTCCAGCTGAAGATTTACGTGAAGTATCTACAAATTCATCTTCTGAGGATGATCCAAACGAAGTATCAATGCACTGCGAAGGAACTGATAACACACCGTGTAGTTTTTGTAGCCTACGTTATAACTCCTTGGAATCGCTGAAGAAAGGTGACTGGATAGCTTGTCAGCAATGTGCTCGCTGGTATCATGAAGTTTGTGTTGGAGCTGTCGGTCAGAAAATGTTTGTTTGTGGGAAATGCATTTAATGCATATGAAAACTCGTGTTTCTGTTTACTTTTTAAACATGGTATTAGTAGACATTTTATTTAGTAGGAAACATTTGTACGTGAAAGATTGCCTTAAGGGACTTGCAGATAACTTCGAAGCACAATTTATGTTATTTAACAGCTCATTTACTCCAGAATTAAATATAATTTTAACGACTCAAATAGCCCCTTGCGAAACCCAAATAGCCCCACATATTCTTTTATTGACATATTTTACAATGGGTTTGACTTTTATTTCTGTAGTATGTATTTTGATAGATACGACTTCTATAACTGAGATACATGTAATTCAATAAGTGCAATTACAATGTTTAACAAAAATAAATTTTTAAAATCGATTTAAGATGTAAAATTTTTGATTTTAATGTTAGGGTACTCAAATAGCCCCACCCTACCCTAATATCAATAGTTCCTATAGCAAGGATCATTCAAAGAAAACATTTTAACATCAAAAAATATTTGACCCACACACACATATATCGATTTGCTGTTTCCTCAGATTTTTTTGATTTTTCTTGCTTATCGGCCATCACTCAGAGCAGAAAACAACTGCAGAAGTTGTGGGAGTTAGTTTATTGTAACACAGAGTCTAGTCTATATACGGAGAAACTCGGCGCGGCATGAACATAACCGGGCTGGAACTCACGGCGTCCTGGAGGACATGTGTTTGAATCCTGAAGCTCGGTGTTCCAATCCTTGTTTAATTATTTTTTTTCGTTACGTTCCCCAGAGATTACTTCCGGAAAACGCTGAGCTTAGTTTCTTACTGCAGTCGCACTGTTGACATTATTTTCATGTGCAAAGTGGTAGGAACGTGCATTTCCTAAAAAAAATTTAACACTATTTTAAAACTTAATTTTCATCTCCTGATGCAAGCTGTCTGGCTTACAGGACAACCCACTTATCCCCATCTTACCCTCATCCAAAATCCAATAAACATCCTGTCAGAACTCTTTCTCTTATCACACATTTATATTGCATTTTGTACATCGTCAGCTGGAGCGGCTGTGATAACTGACGAAAGAGTTCGCACAAATTAGGATCGTAATTTATATTACGTACGAACTTCTCTTTTCTACTGGAAAGACGAGGCGTGGTAGTGGTAGAGCAATATCAGGGCAGAAAAAAAAAAGCTAAATTGAAATAACATCCCTCCCACCAAGGTTGCGTGATCTTATCAATGTCTTTTAAAGACTCTCGCGGAAGTTTAAGACGGAGACGACGAGGTGGTTGAAAGAACCTAAAAAATTATATCTATAAACATGAAGACTGGGTAATATTCAATTTTCGCGAGGGGAATGGCTTCATTCTATTTTTGGCACCGCAGCCAACCTCATGAAGCCCACAAATCGAACTCCAGGAGCCGAAAAGGGTTGGGAAAGGGGAAAGGGAAATTGCGAGAAGGGGGGTGAGGACGATGTTGTTGCTGAAGGAAGCGCGCAAAGAGAAGATAGAGTTTGAGGGGTCGAGAGTCCTTCTTCCTGTGAGTCCTCTCTCTCTCTCTTTCCCCACACCATTCTCCTGATTCTCCTTTACACCCTTCACCCTCGGCGTTATCTCCCCGGAGCCTTCGCATTCTACCCTTACACTTTTTTTTCCCTCCTACCCCCACATCATTCTTCCCCTTTACGTCTTCCCCCTCGGTCCTTCTTCCTCCCTACACTAACTCTAATTTCCTCTCGCACGATCCACTCCATCTTTCTACATTATAAACTTCGCGATAGTAATTATTATATTTTTTTCCTCCCCACCGTTGCCTATCGTTTTAGGTTAATCACCCCTTGGCAGGAGAACCCCTGGTTAACTGTATCCAAGCAAAGATGAAGGTGCTAGGGGAAACCCACATTTAATTTCGTTTCCCACGTTGGCACGTAATAAATGGGCGTTAAGCGATGCACTCAAGCAAATGAAATTATAACCACGTGAGGAAGAGGGATAATCTTCCACCTCATATTTATGACAGTAGTGGTTTCACCCAGGAGGAAAAAAAAATAAAGGAAGAAATTAAAGCTAATTCTGTGGAATTCTATAAATAAAGGTCGTTGTTTCGTAAATTAAAAAGAATGCAAAGCTTTTGGAATTTTTTCGCTGACAGTGTAAAGTTAATCGTTCTTTCATAGAACTGTTGATGTATATTGCAGCTGAAATCTAATTAACTTCACGAATGCAAAAAAAAAAAATTATAATCAAAATTATGCGTAAAATATTATTAAAAATATTTTAGACAAAACTTTGTAACTCTACACATGCTTTCTTAAGTACGTTCGCGAAGTTTTTAACACAAATTAATCATGGTTTGTACTCCGCCCGTGCAGAGTAACACAGTTGCTTATCCACACATCATGAGCAATTTCGTTTTTTGGCTGCAGGGAAATAAAGTAGACCATTAGAAAGTCCCAGTTATAAATTTTAATAGTATTAACTGTAGCGTTGTAGAGTTTTGGTTCAAGATCAGAATCAAAAAGTAACTCAAACAGTTTTAGATAAGCGCATGCACGAGTACTGTTTTGTTGATTTCTCGCTTGCAGCGCCACCTACGCAAAATTGGCGATTAGTAGAGGATGAACCTGTAAAAGTTATTTGGTAACAGGATGGAGCTCCTCCCTATTGTAATATCGTTGTACGAGAGTGGTTGGACGTCGAAGTCCCTGACCGTTTGATTGGTCGTGATGGTCGAGACGACAGAGCTCACGCGCCGGTTCGCTTACCCCCCCCCCCCCCCCTCAATTGAACACTTTTGTTCACACACGGCGAGTTCACAAAATTACTAGTTGGTGGCCTGGTGTTCACCAGCCATAAGAAAATTACCTTTTGACGTGACAACGTCTAATAAATCGATGAACGCCGGCTGCACGCACGAAAAAGTGTCCCGTTTCGCACATTGTCCCGTTACGCTGTGTCCCGTTACGCTCATTGTACGCTTGCGCCGCATCTATCTCTCTTCCACTCGACTGTTTATAATGTGAAGTGAAAAGTTAATGTGGTTTTCATTGTTTATTACAACAACAATTTCGGCAATAAAGGTTAATTATTCTTGCATTTTAAAAATATGATTACTAGTATAATGTCAAGTATTTATTATTTTATTATTAAAATAAAAATGATTCAATTTTATTCATAAAAGTATGGTAATCATTTCATCAATTTTTTGTTATGACGTTGTCACGTTAAACTATCGTCCGTAAACCGACTTTACAGACAACCAATTTTTTTTTATACCAGGCTCATAAATTGTGGTCTAATTTCTTAACGGAAAAAAAGATCTAATGAAAAAAATAATCGTGAAAAAATAAACATGGGCACGTGACCAATAAGCGCGTTAGAAATGAAACCGTCTCACAGAGGAATAGGAAACTTGTAGGGAACACATAAATTTGAAACACGTATACAACTGTGGTTTCTGTAAGTAACTTGATAATTATAATATGACAAACAAATTTTATTTCAATATTATTGTTACGAGTTGGGGGGAATGGGTTCGTAAGGATAACCCAGTTAAATTTATAAAGTTTTATTTGCTACTGGTATTTACATTACTAATTAAATCACAACACTTAGTGTCTGGTCACAAATCAATGCCAAGTTCCGCAGTCCGCACTCCTCGCTGGAGCAGGGCTCAACAGTGGTTGGTTCGTCCCTTACCTCGCGCCTTTCTACACACACACAGTCTCGCGCCACTCGGTAACACATGTTTGCTGAGTCAAGTAAATGAAAAATCTAAGCAAAAGGTTTGCAGGTTAAACTATGCATAATGCATAATTATTTTACTTTGCCTCAAGTCACAAATAAGCAAGCCGGCTCAAGTGTTTGTAAAAATTTTCCTTCCCAGGTTCAACCCGTTTTTCCTATGATTTTCCTTGAGATAACGGGAAAGCCGAGAAATGAATCACAATAAATGATATGACTGTGTGAAACTTAAGGACACGATGCAATTACGGTAGCAAGTTCATTTGCCTGGGGGACATCAATTTCCACCACTGGGTTAACAATAAAAGCCATCTTCATTATTTACGCTGAAAATAGAAAAATTATCCATGTTCGTGTTGGTGTTAAAAAAAATCCTTATGAACGTAGCTCTCATCTATTTGATTTAAAAACCAAACGAAAGCATTATTCAAATAGATTTAGGAGTATATTTTTCTTAACGTCGAAACTAAATCTCACTAAATTTTCCACCAGCATAAAAAACATAACCCCGTTATTGCGTTGGTAGAACGGGTGTTATCACGCAAGATTAAAGGCTGTAAGAGGGTGGTTGGTCCCAATCCGGCTTCGCGTATTAAGTTGATTACAGAGACCCAGTCCTTCGTTCTTGCAGCTCTCTGGGAACTAAGCGGATAACCTTAATAAACCAGCGACGGTTATTAATCTTTGATTGCCGTATTCAAAGCCAATAATGGCTACTCTGTTGTTCTGGACAGATATTCGGCGAGAGTCGTTCGCGTACAAGTTCATTAAACTGACGATTTTTCATTTCTCACCATCCTTTTTTTATTAATCATTCTCATGATATCATCGCTTGGATTCAAGAGTGCTACAATCTGACAAAAAAACCAAAAATAAAAATCAGTTTTTTTTGTAATCATTGATTAAATATTTTTGTAAACATAAAATTGACGTATATTTCTAATAGAAGGCAATAATAATTCTTAAAGCTTTGTTTTTACTAAGATTTTCATCAAAATTTTATTTTAAATTGTGTAAAAATTTACCCTTTATTAATTGTAAAACTTCTTGTAATTAATAATATTTCTACTTTGAATGTTTAAATATATTTATTTATATAGTTTTCTTTTGTAAATATGTGATTTTTAAGTATTATATTTATTTATTTTTTGCTTCCTGTGAATAATATTTTTATTTTAAAGTATCTTTTAGTTAGACGCATTCCTGTAATTTTGAAACACTAAAACAATTTTTCAGCTACAGTATGAATCTAAAATACTGTTTATGATAATTATGAAATCGTACATCATTGTGAAATTCACGATTGTTTAATATATGTGTAACAAAAGGAAACCACCCATATCATCGTCTACTATAAATAAATAAATTTTGTTTTATTTTTGCCATATTTCACTTTGTCACAATAATACCAGATCTTTTCTAGTTAGGTCACGCGATTATCAGTCCACCGGAATCATTCGTAGAAATTAAAAAAAAAAAAAAAAAATGCCTGGCCGTTAAGCGCGTTAGAAGTAAATTTCAAACTTCAATAATCCAGTAGTAAGATTAAACAAATTATTAAATAACTCACTTGAATGATAAAACTTAAGCTACCCAATGGAGGTTCACATTGAAGATTCACAATATAACAAAACTTGGTGACGAAAGATCTGCAGATATAGTTGTACAGTTTTCTAACACTGTTTATTTTATTTGTTATTGCTCCATTAGCGCAACGATCTTGAGCGTTGCAGTTTTAGTTACGCTCAGATGAGTCATAGAATCTTAATATTACGGTTCTAAAGAAGTTTCGCTTGAAAAAAATGTGAGCAAGTCTCTCAGTACTCGCTAGGGATGTGTTATATCTGACCTCGGTAACGAACAAACTCATTTATTCTAATGTTGCAAATACACTTATAATACGAGACTCGGACACGTGTTTTAAAGTAGAATTCTTTAAAATATTGCCGACCGTGGTTTCTTGACGCGAATCAGGCGTAGTTTCCGCCTCCACCGCTAGAATTAGCTGCCGTAGCGTTCGAATATTGAATCATTTGACTAGCAGACCAAAATTTTGAACTATGTTATTTAAATGTCTCCCACAGAAGTGAAAAAAGGATTTTAAAAAATCAAACCCCGGCTTTGGATCAGATTTTCGACAAGAAATTTTATTAAAATATCTACTGCTCATATTGTTCAAAACTCATAAAGCAGTTCATACTATAAAATAGGTGCAATTAGTAATTTTTAATTGACGCAATTTTTTTCACTGTTTGTCATCTGATTGTCAGCTGATTCAGTCTTGTTTTCTATGAATATTTTTATCTTTATATTTTTTCTTCGGAATTTTTCCATGACAAACAGTATGACGTATGTCCAAAAAACGGCATTAAATTAATATCTACTACAAAGTTTCCCTTTCTCTTTGTGAACTTTGCGGTTTCGCGCTATGAGCCACAGATGACAGCACAGTGGCGAACTCATTCCTACCAAGTACCGTGCAGCGACAGCTAAGACGTTAATAATTTAAAAACAAATTCCTTTGTTGAGTGATGTTCCCTGGTTCCCTAGCACAGACCAGTCCATCCGCCAGATGCGATTAACTGCACGCGATCTGATCCAGGCGATCGGTCGCGCTACCACCCCTGGGAGAAGGGGGGGGGGGGAAGTGGGTGGTTGTGGAGGGGGTGGAGAAGTGGGAGGATTTGGAGAGGGGAAAGAGGAGTGGGTGGATGTGGAGAGGAGAAATAAGGGGGCGGGCGGGTGGAGGCTTAAGGTCGGCTGACGGATCGCCCGAGTTAACGAACCACAGGCCGCTAGGAAACAAAAATAATGGCAGCTAAGCGGGATTAATGCCTGCCACCTTAAGATTTTTTTTTAACTTTTTTTTTTTGCTACGACCTCGGTTTTTCAGCTATTTATTCAAAATATCCACACAAGGATTATATACATACATACTGTGCATACATGCATACATATACATATTTATGGCCTGAGTACGTGAACCATTAGATGCTTTCACGCTGTGACAGTAATCACCGTATGCAATATTTTTTTTTGTATTTTGCAATTAAAGTTTTCATTCCGCACATCGTAAGTAAATTTATGGTTACCTTCCCTCAAGATTTTATACCCTTTTATGTTTTTTTTAATTTTTTGTTTCAATTTTAACATTTACTAACAGCGTGTAGCGTAATCGTCAGGTGGAAATGACGAGTGACATAATTACTACAACTTCCCACGAATGTTCACTTCAGAAAGTGCTCTTAAGCTAGGTGAGGTGTCGTATCCAGCAAAAAAATAAAAATAAAAAATAAAATAAGTGTGCCTCCACCATGGGTGTTGGCAGTGAAACTTAAAAGTCGTGTGCAAGTGTGCAAGTGTGCAAGTGAGCAGTTGTGAGAGAGAGTACGGATACGAGCTGACAAGCATGCAAGTTTGCAACAACACAAATGCAAAAATAATGCAAGTGTGCTATAATTATAGCCAAGATTTTACAAACAAGCAAATTTCGTCTTTTAATATATTGGATTGCTTCTTCTTTATCGTCGTTAATAACTAAAACAATTTTAATAATAAGTACACATCAAACACAATTACGTTGATAAACTGTTTCAACAATTCGTGGTAAGACACTTAAAATATGTACGTAAAACAAAATACTACATATATAATTATGAAAGTAAAGTATACAGATAACTTCAACTAAAATATTTAAAGTTCTTCTGTAATGTTCCTCAGTTCACTATAATGTTATAAAAATAAAAATAAAACACACACCTAAGGATTTTTTTAAGTACTGTCTATAGCCTAGATTATATGGTTTTTAATTTTGATTAGTTTTGTTATTATTGTTTTAATTTCAAATTATAGTGCATTAATCTATAAAATTACTCCAATATCAAAACAATAAATGATGTTACTGGAACTATTAAACCTACTTACATAACATTTTTAGCAGAAAAAACAAGTTGTTTGATTGATTGAGTGGTATCTTTATGGTGACCAACATATATTCAAATTTCAATCTTACTTTTTGTCACTGTCTTATTATTTCAATACTATTAATACGATTCCAAATACCAGCATGCAATTTTGAAAGTCCAAATATACGTACACATTTTCTTGAGACATTTCTCTGTAGGTCTTAAGCCGTGTGTGTATAGTATCGGCTATAGACTGATTTTATATACTTTACTTAGAAAAACACCATACATGCAAAAAAATATTATTTCTTAGAACATAATATTTCTTTTTTTTTTAAATCAAAAAACAAATGTAAGATTTCTTAAATAAATTTTATATTTTAGCAGACAAAATGACTTAATGTATGTGTATTTCGCTGCATTGCGGTGTTATGCTGTGTATTGACTTCCATTGAGGTGTTTGGAAGTGAATTTGCTTCAACTTCACTGTTTTTTTCGGTTTCATCGTTTTTCACCATATAACATTGCCTCAGCTATAGAGAAAACATGTCCCTGAGCGCCGCACTCCAAATAGTTGTACTTGTAGTCAGGGGCGCAACAACAGAGGGGAAGGGTATTTTGCCCCCCCCCCCCCCCCCGAAACCTTGAAGTGGGGGCGAACGGGGGCAAAGAAAGTGCTGTGTAATCAATTTTTAGATAGTAAAACTGCTTAAATAGCACCATTTTCCACCTTGAAATACAAATTTTCCCAGGGAAGGGCCCCGCTTCAATAGGGGAGATCGATGATTCTTTATAAAAAGGTATATTGCCCCCCCCCCCCCCTTGGAAATTTAGTTGTTGCGCCCCTGCTTGTAGTTGCCCTCTGAGCGTTACACATTCGTTACGCTCTGATGACATCACCTCTAATCACTCTGCCAGCTGGAAATAATTTCACTCAAGGAAAAAAATAAACCAACAAAGAATTTGTTTTGAAAACTTCGGCAAAGCATTTAAAAATCTAGATTTTCAAATGTTCGTAATTGGCCATCTCTGTTTAGATGCTAGCCACACCACACTCAATATTATACCAAAACGAGTAGGATTGAATATGATTAAAACAAAAATAATATATTGAACTCATTCCAAATCATAGGAGTTTAAAACCACACTTTAAAGAGTGTAAGTACTTCAGTAAAAACCAGTATTCATTATTTATATTTAAAAAAAAGATGTATGTACTAGGGATTTATGCTTCAAAACAAGCAGAAAAGTGACCGTGTTTCGGGCGTCACATACTGTAATATTTTTTTGTAAATGGAACACAAATATTCACGTGTACTTACAGATATGTTTGTAAATTTGTACATTTACGTGAAAACAACTGCATCACTACAAAATAGTGTTCGGATCGATACTGGGTTTGGATTATTACCCGGGCATTTGTGCTTTGTGTTGTCCCATTACCCACTAATTAGTCAAGTTATTTACAAACTGAATAGCTTTCCGGATATTAACTGCGCACATTAATAAGCACGGTGGAAAAAAAAAGGTAAAATTGTTGAATATTCGAACTATCTTTTCCATGGGTTTTAAAAAAAGAAGCTTGAATTAAACATCAAATAAAATATAAAAAAATGGTCAAATTGTCTAAAGATTTAATGCGTATTATCTCGAGAGTGAAAAAAAAAAAAAACGAATTTCATATATTCGAATAGCGACGTGTTGTAACAAGTGACGGTGTATTTCTTGTGGTGTTTCTCGGCAGCTGGTTTCCAAATGAATCCTTTGTTAAAGTATAGGGGGGGAAAATGTGTTATTTTTTTTCTTTTCTCTGTGTGGTGACATTTCATGTTTACCCTCAACCCACGGCCACCGGCCAATGCATCGGGGGTTATCTTTGATCCCCCCCCCCTCCCCGTGAACCAGGGTCATACCTGAAGGTTGTAAGTGTTACTGTCTGCACGTGCGGCAGTCGAGGATTGGCTCTCCGGACCGGTCCACTCCGCAGGAGCTTCAGGGGACCTCACGCGAGAACATCGCTAACGCGAAAATGAAGATACGAGCACTGATACCCCTCCCCCCCTTATCGACCCCCTTCACGCTTCGTGTAGGAGGAGCGGTTATAACGGTTATAACGGTGTTTGCCACGCATGAGACTCCAACTCGGCGTTATCCTCCAAAAATTGCGTCCGAGCGCTATCGGCCTACGTCACGCCCCCTCAAGTAATGCATGGCTACCATCTTGGAATTTCCGTGTAAGAACAAGCGTTATAGCTGGCGTGCACGTGAAAAAAAAAAGCATCGCATATCCGTAACATCCGATGGGCGAAAACAAAAAATTTCGTTGGCAATAAGAGAGTGTTGATGCAGGAAGATGCGTGTTATCAAAATTTGTGTTGTGGTTGGTCGCCATTGAGGATGGCTGCAAAAAAAAAAAAAGGCATGCCGAAACCTCGGGGAACACCTTCATTTTTTCCCCGACGTCGCTTCAACGCAGAAGATAGAAGATTGAAATCATATATTGAACTACAAGTCGACGTCCCTTTTAAAGTTGTCCATAAAATTTAACGGGTCACAAATGATAAAAAATAAGAGATAACAATGCCACGTTAATTTTTTTTAAAATTAAAAAAACAAACTCTTAGTTGTAGTGTGGGCGTGTACTAATTATTACTAGAGTAAGCGGGTAAAGGCGTATGCTTTATTTTGGACTATTATCAAAGTTAAGCACATTCGAGTGTAATTGGTACTTTGATATTTATAAAACTAGTGTGTGTGTGTATATATATATATATATATATATATATATATATATATATACACACACACGAGTGAATCACGTGGCTCCGCCAACTTTTCGTGGTTTTTTGAGACGTCCGTGCAGACGCAGCACGGTTGTTATGCATTTCCGTTCCATATTCACGAAATTACTCCTACAAAACGGAGCACACAAAGAGTTAAGTAATGTTTACAAATCAAAAAATTGCTTAGCTCTAAGGCAAGCTACAATTTTTTCTGCGTTCCTTGAGAAATCAAGCCATAATTTAGTACATAATTAACGGGACAGTAGAAGAAAATTTGAATTTTCACTTGCAGCAAAATATTCGTACCTACATTATATTTAAATATCGTGCAGCTAGACTAAAATATTTCTGAAACAGACCGCTAGACAAGTATGAATTTTTTGCAATTTTTTGAGTGAGTAGAATCGCAATGCTATCACTAGAAACTGGAAAAATTCCCGCTTTGGATGATTATGCTTTGCATAATTTAACTACAGAAACAAACGGAAGATGACATTAATCTGATGGAGTTGCTGAGAAAAGCTAAGCGTTTGTACACCCGACTCATACCCAAGTTTTAAAAACATTCTTCATGATGTTTAATCTAAAAGTTATCTAACTATTCTTGAGTATACGAGCGCTCGGAAAAAAATATTAAAAAAAGATTTGCTTTACAATCGTGAAAGAAAAGAGAACATAAAAAGAGATCTAAGAAACTTCGAACAAACTTTTATATCTTTGTCTCTTTCCCGGCATATTCTATCTAGACAAAATGTGAGAAATACATGTAATTTTTAACACAAAAAAAATTCGAGATTATAAATAAGTTTAAGAATGATTTCAGCTTTCATTATTTTGTTCACCACTGGGGGACAAGTTTGGATTCTATATTAATACATTTTAATTCAATGTGCTAAAAATATAATGCAAAAAGATTATTTATTAGCCTTGTCTTCTTAAGCTCATAAATTATCTTTACAATTAATGTAAGTAAAATTAATTTTTCAGACTACTCTGTAAAAAAATTGTACTTCATTAAAGGATAGAATTTTCATCAACTGAATATCACCAGAGTTTAATTTCATACGTATGGGATGGCTGAAGTGTACTGCACATACGTACCTTTACGAAATAAAAATAAAAATTTATCTAATGCCTTAGGTATTACCTTTTCTTTTAAATATATATATATATATATATATATATTATTCTTAACATACTTGTCTTTTTTTACCTGTACGATTGAGTCGAAAACAAATAGGAGAAGAGAAATCAGATAAGACTGATTCTACAGAAAAAAATTTGCATATATTTATTATTTTTTTTATTTCTGAGTTTGACTTCACAGGGATTTTTCTTGTATTGTATCACTGTCTCTGTATCGGGTTGCTATCAACAGTGGCAAACAATGATAACAATCGTTCGTGATCACGCATTGAATGAAAGAATACGGACACGTTCGAAGAGGCGAAGATTTCGAACGAAACATTCCCAGAAGCAGAAAGCCTGAAACGCTCTACACCATGAATTGAAAAACAGAAAAAAATATTTGAGTTTTCACTGGAAAACATAGCTACCACTCATCACGCAGGCTGACAGCGTTTCATGGAAATGGTGGCAGTGGAAATTATGTATACGAGAAAACAATTCCACAGGTCGTATTTTGACGCTTTTAGAAATACTCTTTTCTGAGAAAATGTTTCGTATTGCAATAGTCACAGGAGCTATAAAAATATTAGGCGCGTGTACTTATGTACGCGCGTTAGAAGATGTATTTACTTAGCGTAATAAAAATATTGAAATAATTATTTAATTCAGTAAAATAAACCATATAAAACCATATAAAATTCAATTAATAATGAAAGTAAATAAATAGCATTAATATTTATTCCAATTTATTAATTTTAATTATATATGAAATAATCATTTACTATGAAAATAGATACAAATAATAATTTACTATGCAAATAAAGTATTCATACGGGAACATAACTTTCCAAACTGCCATGAAAACGGCCAGGAGACTACTAAACCTTCCACAGACACTCCCTGTCAGCGACAATAGAAGCTTACAAGCAACCTGGCATCGGTATAAAACGGTAACATAACATCACTTATATAAATGCAATTGAAAATACGCATAAAAAAGTTTATAAACATAATTTATTTCACTAGTATTCACAATACACAAAGGTTTTAGTTATATGGAACATTACTAAATGTGCACATGGCCTATATAATTTTTATTTGTATGTTGAATATTTTTCATTCTACCAATTTTTTTTGCATACTTCGTACGCATCGTAAGAATTAATTTTCATAATTTTTTTTTCATAACGCGCCTAAAGAAGTATAACCTAAACTAACTTATATAAATACTCTTGAAAATACAATTGAAAAAGTTTATAACTACAGTTTATACATCACTAATATTCACAATAAATAAATTTTTTTAATGATATGGAGCAGTATTCAATATCAATTACTAAAATATAAGATTAAAAGCACGTATATCATTTTATATGTATGTAGCATTTTTTGTATGTAGCATTTTTTGTATGTAGCCTTTTTATCGTCCTGTCAAAATTTCGTTGCATGGTGAGAGTACATCGTAAAAATTCACTCATAATTTTTTTTATAACGCTCCTTATAACTTCGAAAACCTACGTCACAAATCAAACCAAATTTAATCATGTGTCATGACTTTTTTTTTGCCATTCATAACACCAGAAGCTGATAAAAGAAAGAGAAAGAAACATATTCATCAACGATTATTTTGTATTGATGAATAAAGCTGATGCGCCATATTCTATTCATACTAGGGAAATGTTAGGTGATTGAAATTCCGTGTCATCAGCGAGTATATAAGTGAAGCATTCATGCATTCCTTTCTGCAAAATTTTCACATTACTGTTCTTCATTCGTCACGATTTTCGCTGAGAGTCTACCCTTGAAGATGGCTGCAACAAGGCATGCCGAAACGATGGGAGAGCTCTCAATTAAATAGACTTATCCTCAACCAAGAAATCAAGAATTAGTGGGTGAATCTAGCCACGAAAGTCTATGATCTAGTGAAATAGTTGTATCGAAATCAAAGTCAAAAGCTACACGTCGATTTTATATTTTAGTTAACAAACCATTCTAACCTGTACCCACTGAAAGTAAAGCAAATTAAGAACACTAGACTGGAATTCTGAAGTATCTGGTTTTGAATCCCGGTACAACCATTCTAATTTTGGTTTTCCATTGCTCCCCGAAATTACTCCAGGAAAATTCTGATATGTTCCTTTAAGTAGCCATGGAATATTCATTCACGATATACATGTATTGAGCCATTATTTTTATTGTATTTTGAAATTTTTTAAAGATAATTACATAGTTGTGAACGAGGGCTTTGCTTTACGAAACAGAGATCTTCAAAGAATGTCTGGGTATATTTCCGAGCACAGAAATGTGAAGTTTTTTACAAGCGCCATTCTGGAAAGTCATTAAAGAATGAGCTATCGACCTCGTCTCATCAAAATCTTGAGCAAAGGGGGGTGTGCGGGGGCGGAAATATTTTCAAGAGCCCTCCTCCAGAATGTTCCCGAAAAGGAAGAAGTGGACGACTTGGAGAACGAGAAAATGGGACGCACTCGACGACCTCTGGCTTCAACGCTCTTGAGAATTTCGGGAATATTAGCACGGCGCTAGGGCGAAGTTTATAACGCGGGAAGTTTCCGCCTCCCGTTTCCCATTCCTCCCGCCATCTCTGAGCCTTTTTTTCCCCCCCTCCAAGAGTTCGCTCTTCCTAGTCAACGAAATTTCATCAGAACAGCGGCCGGTGGAGACAGGAAGCACGCCTTGATCTGTTCATTCGGTGGGAAAAGCGGTTCTACAATAATCTGAAGAATAGCGCTTTAGTAGTTTATTAAAGTCAATCTTATTATGGATCCATGGCTCAGCGGCTTTGGTGGCTTGTCTTCCGTGAGCCTTCGGCCGCGTTCGGGTACATCCGTCGCACTTCGCCTTGGCCCTTCGGCTCCGGTCGTCCTCTTTCGTGTACCTTCGACACCGGTCACAATCACGACCCACTACACGTAATGCATGCCAATTTGCATCCCGCATGAATGTGCCCAGGGTTTTCCCTGTGTCTATGCAGGTTTTACCTGGGCCCAACCTATCTCTAGTTAAAGTCTAGATTTAACAGTCAGGGGAGTTAGTCATGGCGCCAATCGTTGCCATGGCTGGCCAATCCCCTCCTAGCACATGATGCATGCGACCCTCTCCCTGCATGGCTAATCCCAGCATGACTAGGCGTATAGGCTTCGGCCTGAGACGCACCTAGGTCCCTCCCTAACCCGGACCCCTCCAAAATACACTTAGTTTTAGTTAGGTTAGGAAAAAAAATAATCACATAGGTGCTGAATGGCGGTGGAGAAAGTGCTCAGAGTAACCACTCACCACCAGAGGCGCTTGCGTCCCTGGTCAAATATTCCAGATACAAATAAAATTCAAAGCGGACCACGAGTCCAAGTGCCCAATCCCCGCATGGTAGACTCTTTTCTACTCTGTCCAACACTTCATCCAGACTATCCTCTGTCTTCTGTAAATTCCTACACGTAATGCATGCCAATTTTCATCCCACATGAATGTTCCCAGGGTTTTCCCTGTGTATATGCACGTTTTACCTGGACCCAACCTATCTCTAATTATAGTCTAGATTTAAGAGTGAAGGGAGCTAGTCATGGCGCCAATCGTTGCCATGGCTGGCCAATCCCCTCCTAGCACATGATGCATGTGACCCTCTCCCTGCATGGCTAATCCCAGCATGACTAGGCGTATAGGCTTCGGCCTGAGACGCACTTAGGTCCCTCCCTAACCCGGACCCCTCCAAAATACACTTAGTTTTAGTTAGGTTGGAAAAAAAATCACAATCATGACCCAGTGTTTCGCTGATCATGAACCAGAGTGCGCTGGGTGTCGCCTACCAGATTTTAGCATACATCTCAATCATTGTTACACCTCTGCTGGCATGCCGACGTTACCAGCCAACGCGAACAGCCTCGTCGCTCCCTGATTGGTGCGCCACACAAAATTGACTCGGTTCGAACATCGCGAATCTACAAAACCACTGCTGACCCCCTGAGCACGACGGTATTTTAAACCAATCAAAAGCCAAGTCCAAATTAATTTCAAAAGACCGTGTGAATCGGGAATGTTTAGCAAAATATAAAAATAATAAATTCTAAATTTAAATACCAGAAAGCGCCTTGCAACTAAAATATTTACCATTGCCCATTTTACACGACTGTTTCATATAAACTCATTTATAAATGTAATCAAACATGACTAGAAAACATATAAATATTAAAATACAAGTTAATTAAAATAAATGCAGCAGATTTTTAATTTAACAAAATTATATACGCAATACATTGTTTGGTATCCAGCAAACAAAATAAAATATTAATTAAATAATTTTTATAAAAACAAATATTTAATCAAACGATGCTGAGCAAAGCTCCAATTCAGTTTATACTCAAATATCTCGGTTATTTTAAGTTAGGTCTCTTTTTTTTACACTAACCATGAAAACGTGTAAAAGAAATCGAAGGTATTCTTGCACTTGTGGTTGATAATTTATTGTAAACTCAGTAACATACCTCTTGTAAATAAAACTACGTTAATGTAAACGCTGACTATCAGGTACAAAATAATTTAAAACGACGTATTTTTAACCAAATCATATTTTTCAGTACAAAATTCCATTAAACAGCTCATAAGATGGCTAACTTGGCATAGCCCCGCATAACCGTTACTAGCCGATTCAAAACGCAAATTTTACCGCCACGAAGTGTACAAAAAAATTGGTTATACCTACTTATTGCACTGCGAATTTTCCTCAAAGCCTCAAGCACCAACAACAGTTCGCAAAACGTACAGGCCTAAATACTAGCACCATAAAAGGTAATCCGATCTGTATAACTACATACTTTCAAATGCGCCGTGGACGGTGTCGTAAATATTAAATTGCATTAAGGCTTTAGTCAAAAGCCTCTGATTCAATGGTACCCAGCTTCTCGGATCAAACGCAGGTACATTTTATCTGGACCAAAGTTGCTGCACACCCTCAATACAGTACGTGCATAAAATAATGTCCCAGTTATAAATTTTAATAGTATCAACTGTAAGCGTCGCAGTGTGTTGGTTCCAGGTAACAATTCAAGAGTAACTTAAATAGTTTTAGATACGCGCAAGACGTGAATACTGCTTTGTAGATTTCTCGCTTGCAGCGCCACCTACGCATAGCGGCGATTAGTAGAGGATGCACTGGTAAACCTTAATTGGAATCTCTTTGTAACAAGAGTGGTTGAACGTCGAAGTCCCTGACCGTCGAATTGGTCGAGACTACAGAGCTATTTTTCGCTGGCCTCCACGTTTACCTGGCATAACGCCATGATTGTTTTTTTAATTCTTTTGGGCTTTATAAAATATCGTGACTACGTTCCGCCGCTAACTAATGATTTGCCAGAGTTGAGACACAGAACTGAAGAGGCTATTGCTTCCATTTCTCCGGACGTGTTAAACCAAAATTGTGGGAAGAATAGTAGGTACTATAGGTTGGATGAGGGCCATATTACTATAGGTGCACATATTGCACATATTGTAAGAAAAACAAGGTTATATAATCTTCAATTTAATATTTAATGCATGATTGGTTGTAAATAGTCTAAATTAAACTGTTATAATATGCCGTTTAAACTGGGACATTCTCTTATGAACATTCTGTATGTAGTTCGCGGAACACTTTTCCGCGGCCGTTCCTGAGAGTCGTCTCCACTCGCCCCGGGGAAGCCTAAAGGGCGCCACACACGATCAGTCCAAACTGACAGTTTAGACTTTACAGTCGGAACTGAACAGCCAGAACTGCCGTGTGTGTGCAAGGACGTTGGAATGAACAGTTTGAACTGATGGACTGACGGACTGATAACTTTCCATCAAATCGGACTGTGTGCTCAAAAGCCCACAGTTAGAACTGCCGTGTGGGGGTATAGACATTCCGTCAGTCCAAACTGTCAGTCCATTTAATCAACAGCTGAGCTTCGTAGCAGACGTATTTGTTTATATAATCTTTGTTTGCTTTAGTTCTAGGTTTGTGTCATAGAAATGGAGAGATATAGTCTGTGTTTATTGTGAAATAGATTTATTCCTCTGAAATGGCTTCCTGGTCGAAAGATTTTCTTGCTAATTTTATAGAGTTATGGCATGAACATGAATGTTTGTGGAACATCAAAAGTAAAGATTACCACAACAACATTAAAAAGAATACCTAACCACAAGATTGATCGTGTGTGGGGAAAGCTTCAAATTTGTCCAAACTGTCAGTTCGGACTGTTCAGTCCGAACTGAGCGTTTGGAATGATCGTGTGTGCAGAGAGCCTCAGTTCATTCCAAACTGTAAGTTCCGACTGAACAGTCCGAACTGATGATTTGGACTGACGTGTGTGGGGGCCTTAAGATGTACATCAAGTTCTGTCCCTGCCCGAACACGCCCGAATATTCACCTTCGGCCAACCTCGGGTTCGTTTATATATTTATATTTCTCTGTTTATTTGAATGTAGCTATACTAACCTAAATAACCGTCCATAGTGTTTTAAAGTGTTTTAATGTAGCTAACCTAACCGACCACTTTTAATATTTGAATTCATTTGTCCTGCGCAAAAATAAAACAAATGCCGAGGTTGGCCGAAGGTGAATATTCGGGCGTGTTCGGGCAGGGACAGAACTTGATGTGCATCTTAGGCTTCTCGCGGGGTGGCGCAGCGCACTCTCGCTTGAACCGACAGTGTTTTGTTTCTTGACGTCATCACACCACTGCGCAATCTGTCCCGCAACTCAGGAACCAAGTCCAGATTCTCGCGCGCTGGCACGGCGCGCGTGGCATCGAGGCTCAGCACATTTCACTTCTTAAAATAAAACTAATACTGTTTCACCCAATCAAATCATAAACATAATTTATCAAAATAAAAAGACCTAAACACAATGTAAAATAAAAAAAACTGCCTCGCAATTTATATGACACTCTTAACTACCTTAAAGAGTTTAACTGCCTAAATTAATTAAAATAAGGCTAAAATTAGAATACTAAACCAAAACAATGTAAAAAAAATTAGTAAATATATATTAATGACAATATTTCTATGCTGTGGCTACTAGCCACATTTGCAAATTGTTTGATCGTCAATACTGATAGCTGGCATCGCTAAACTAGATTTTTATTACACGTTATGTGGAGTGCATTAAATTATATAAATAATAAAGAAATAGATGTTTACATATAAAAAAATATATATGTAGATATACCTATGTGTGTACAAATTTTTCTGGAAGTCAAGCACCAGAAAAAAAAAAAAAAAAAAAAAAAAGAGCCTTTGGGTTCCACGGTGGTATCTGACCAGAAACGACTGCTAATGCAACGAGGTGTAACGAAGAAGAGAAGAGAGACAGAGTGTTGGAAGCTGCACATCAAACCCAGTGGCACTCCGGACGGAACAGAGCGGGGTCCTCTACGAGGCGTTACGCCCGGAAATAAAAACACAGCCCCGGGTGGGGGGGGGGGGGGGTGGAAGTTAAGTGAGGGGGTTTCGGGTGGCTGGAGGGGGGAGGAGGGAGGTAGAGCGTGTTAATCCCCGTCATGAGGCTTCTACAGCATCAACACGCGCGCGCTTTGAAGAGTGTCTGTCCATCGTTGCCGGGGTCCATCGTGACCCTGGCCGGGTGGTGGAAGGGTAGCCCCGCCCCGCTCATCTGCATACCAGATTGCGTGCCTCCTGCCCCCCATAACCCCCCCCCCCCCACCTCCTTCACCCGCACCTGGTGCGTGTGCCTCGCTGTGGACGCCGGTGGAGCGGCGGAAAGAAACCAAACAGGCGGAGGCGAAACGGGAGGGTTGAAATGCAAATTTTAATACTACTAGCGTGTTGCTCCCTTTGCGAATAATCGCACGGTGACCTTTTTTTCTTCTTTAATCATCACATCGTGTAGTAATAAAAAAAAGGTTATCAATCGTGAAATAGGTATTGAGTGTGATAGAATAAAAAAAATTTGATTATGTTATGTGGGACAAAAATTTGGCTTTATCGTTATGTCTCCGGCTCCTTTCATCTTAGCGAGATAAAATATATACAACAGTTATTAATCCTAATAGTAAGCTTTCAAACAGAACACTTTTTTCATCAAAATCGGTCCACCAGTTTACACGCGATACTCGAACAAAATAAACAAAAAAAAAAAAATACAGACAAATAATAACATAGAATTTTAATGAAATTAAAATTAAATTGTAATTATTTTGATTTCGAACTATTTGAACTTAATACTAAAAAAATATCTTTGTAATGATACCAAATTTATATGGATTTATCTCGTGTTTTTTTTGTTGCTAGAAATGGAAAAATAAATTTGATTTTTTACTGTATTAATATATAATATTCCTTTCACCACTGGATGAACCGAGATGATATTAGACTATTGAGGAGTCTACATAATTGAAAATAGAAATCACTCTGGCTAGAAGCGGGTTAAGCAAATAAACCCTAAAAGTTTAATAAAGATAATAACAGAAGTTTGTTTAAAGGAACTTGAAAAGAAGAACAGAATAATATTGCCATCATAAATCAAGCATGGTTAAACACAGGGGGGCGAACACGTCTGCATTATTACATGACAACTGTATGAAGCCGTTCTTATTTGTGCTCATGGTTTGCATGTTGGGTGGGAGCCCAAAAATAAATGGTTGTAATGTCTGTTTTTGCATCGGGGAAACAGTTCTGAAAGACTGTATTTCATGGAAGTGACTGTGTTTCACGACGGAGATTATAATTAGTACTTACTAGGCATCATTTCCGAAATATTTTGGGCGTGACAACATGGAGTTGGTGAGGTAAAAAAATTAAGCGACTTCAACTACGTCAAGCATGCAGTCTCTTGACAATTCTTGACTTCGTGGTTAAACAAAGATTGTAATAACTCGTCAGCTAGGAAATAGCGTTAAAATTCGTATAACCATAAATAATTTTCCTATCCAGATAGTAAATATGAGTGGGCATTTGTTTTTTTTTTTTTTTTTTAATTTTGATTTAACTATGAGCACAACAAAGATTGCACACCAACCACTCTGCAGCTCTTTACCTCTGTGAGATGCACACACGCAAATACACGCACGCGATGGTCCCAAACACGGACGGCATGCCGGGAAATAAAAAATAAAAAAATTAAAAGAATTACGTAGTACAGGATGGTTTTCTAGCTCTGGTTTCTGTCCTCGAGTGGAAGTCAAAAACCACGTATTCACTATTGAGTCAATGGAAGTCACTCACCAATCCAAAAGTCCACGATCGCAATGAATTCTGGGTTTGAGGCGAAGTCCGCAGATGCTTGCTGACCCGTCGTCGTGCTACAACAGCATGGTTGTTGTCGAGGGTACCGGCGCTTGCTCCAACGGCCTAGTGGCACGCAGCTGATTGGTGAGCACGGGTGTCTGCCATTGGTGGAGAGGCCAGGCGTGAGTTGACATCGACTTGGGCCAGTTCTGGAAGGGAAGCCTACTTTTCACAGACGAGAGAGCCAAAAGCCGAAGTTCTTGCTTTTTTTCGGTATCTTTTATGTAGCTATCCTAACCAAATCAACCGTCCACAATGTTTTAAAGTATTTATAATGTAGCTAACTTAACATAATTGACCATTAGTATCTTTTTATCAACACCGCCATATTTACTTACAATGAACCAAAAAAAAAAAAACGAAGATGCACGATCCAGCGTTTGGCTCTATCGTCTATGAAAAGAAGTATTCCCGTTCTGGAACAGTGACATTCCGTGACTAGGGAATGTACAGTCATGCAGGTTGTGGGCTGGGCTTCCAGTCAGCATTGGGCAACGCAGGCACGGATGGTACACTGTTAAAAAATTTCCGCCTCAAATTTATGAAGAACTCTCGTTACAGATTATCCAGGGATCTTCCTAAATTTACGGGTACTAAGTTCACTTTTAACATTAATCCAAAAGAATGGTTGGTGTATAAGCAAAACATTAAAAAACTAGTTAAGCCTTCTGCAAAAAAAAAACGTCCTGTTGTACACTCCTGTAAACATAATTTGAAATTATTTTTACTAAGTTTTAATTACGTACATCAAACTCATCATAATAATGACGCATGAGTAACACGTTTTTTCTTGCATTTTGTGTCGGACAGTGGCTGCAAAATAAAATATATTATAAAGGTATACGGGGAAGTTTTTTTTTTACATTTTCAAGTATCGTTTTTCTCAGGCTCCTGCGATGGTAAAGTAAGAGTATGAGAAAAAAACAAGAAAAACGTTGGTTCCGAAACACCCGTTTACCGACCCACTGCTCAATAAACAATACGATTTATTCCAGGAGATAAAGTCTTGGCTATGTCCTTTCCAATCGTCATTTAAAATGTCTTGTTTTTTTTTGTTTTTTTTTTTGGGGGGGGGGAAGTGTAGTGAAACTATAATAGTTGTGTAACGTCTTAGCTCTCGGGGTATGGCATTCGTTAGGAGTAATTTCGTGAATGGAACGAAGTCACTTGGAAACGGAAATGTGTAACAACCACGGTGCTGCCATCTACGGCCGATGGCGCAAACCAAAGTTAAAAGAGGCAAAGGAAATCTTTATGGTTTTAACTGGTTAATGAATTTTAACAAGATGGACAGTATTTTAATAAAATTCTTTGTCGAAACTCAGATCCAAAGCAAGAGTTTAGTATTTTTTTCAAGTCTTTACCACTTTTTTCGGAGCCGTTTTATTATATAGTTTAAAATAGAGCATTGAAAATGGAATGATTCAATAGTCCACGTAGCGAATTCTAGTGGCTTTTTGCGGAAACCACCTGTGATTCGCGTCAATAAATGTAGTTGAAAACACTATTTGCGTGTATAAATTTATCACAGTCGGCATTATTTTAAAGAATACTACGTTAAATTTCGTTTCCGAGTTTCGTATTATAACTGCATTTGCAAATGAGAACAACTCGTTACCGAGGTTAGGGGCGGTATTCCAAGACGTTTGAGTAAGGTAGCGAATATGCACTGCCTTGTTGGGCAACTGCCGTACCCTAACTCTCGGGTCATATTCCAAAACGTGTCCTAACTGAACCCCTGTAAGGTATCAGATCGGCAGCCGTTTTAATAAACGAGGACATATGCGAGGCTATAAACAGTTGTACTTCTTGGAATGCATCGTAATTTTAGCTTATTTTTTAAAACTATGGAATTATAATGTGAAATAAAATATTTAATTTTTGTTGTACAAGAATAAACGATGAATTTTTGGCCGTATTTGCGTTTGCTGTTTTTTAAGATATTAGGGAAAAAAATTGTAATCTTAAAAGTTCCGTTAAAGTTCATTAAAAAGGAAAAAATATATATATGAAGTTATGGATCAAATCGGCAACAGATAGGACACCAAAAATTAGTGCCCTAAAAGTAAGGGACTGGCCGTGTCTTATCGTGCACTTGGAATATGGTTAGGGTACAGGTATTGCATATTCAACACCTAAACCCTTATTTTTGTGTCTTGTAATACGGCCCTAGATGTTACACATCTCTGGCGAGTAATGAAAGACTCGCTCACTTTTTATTTAAGTGTTCATCAACATTCCTGCAATATTTTTCGCAATCATGCATGGTTCCAGGGAAGACCTGAAAAAAAAAAATTGTATACATTCTTCAGTCCAAAGCTCAACCTAGGAAAGATTATGCTATTTTCTTCTCCCGAGCCATTTCCCCAGGATAATACCCGACGTTTCGAGGGCCGGTGTTGTGATGAAGAGAATGTAAAGGACGCTGTAAAGAAGTGGTGGGGGGGAGGGGGGTAGTATGCACAAAAGCGGGACATTAAAAAAAAGAAGAGAAGCAGAACGTGTTACTTGTCGTTTATCATGGCTTTTACCCTTCGGCTCTGTTCCTGTTCCCGACCTCCGCAGCTGTGAAGTGCTTCTTCCGGCGTGTGCTTCATTTCCTCTGACGAGCAGACGACGGGGAAGAGGGGAGAAAGGGTGGGAGGCTGGGGTTCCCTTCCCACCCCCACCCCTCCACACTCACCCCCAAGCGGCTGTTCAGATGATATGCCTGCTTGTTAACCTTGCCCCATCTGACCCGAGGCAACACTCCTCACTCTTGCCACCGCAGGCCGAGGTAAACGTCGGAAAATCCGGCCAATGCCGTCTGGAGTTCGGACATGTTATTCCAACTCGTCGTGATTAACGAGTACTTTTTTCTTAAAAAAAAAAAGACAGAAAACGAAATTGGATCGCAGTGGTTAAGAACCTTCAATTAAACGAAAAAAAAAAAAAAAAAGAAGCGTGTCTTTCAGTAATGCGCAAAGTCACGTGTTCTCGTGTAGATAATACGAAACCTGGGACACAGGAATTCAACGTGGAATACTTAAAATAATGCCAACGTGATACACACACACATACACACAAATTGTGTTTTCAACCAAAAGTCTTGACGCGAATCACACGTAGCTTCTGCACCCACCGCTACGTCGACTATACAGTCATTTGATTAGCAGGCCGAAAATATAAACTGTGCAATGAAACGGCTCCGATTAAAAGCGAAAAAAAAAAAAAAAAAAAAAAAAAAGACTAGGGGAAAAAATACTGACACTTGGATTTTAGACAAGGAATTTTATTAAAAAAAAAACACTGCCCATCTTTAAACAGTCAAATGTTATAAATGTTTCCCTTTGGCTTTAGTGAGCCACCGTGGATATTCCGCGCGACTTTCCGTCCCGTTCGTGAAATCACTACCTACCAAAAAGACGTGTGCCGAGAGCTAAGATGTTATACGCAAGAATACAAATGGACGGTCTCCAGGTAAAAGGTAAAAAGTCACATTTTGGTGATTTTTAGTTTATTCCAGCAATAAACTCTTAAGTATACTTAGAATATGTAATGCATTTTTAATCATCGGCAACTATGTTGGTAAATATGTTGGTAAATAAAAGAATAATGCAAGAAAAATTTAAGTATTTAAATTCAATTTTTATCTAAGAGTTTTTTTTGTTTCTCCTGCAAAAAGTGAATTCTTGACTTGTTACCTTAGAATGCACGATTATATCTTTATTTTAGCATATCGCGAAATGAATACGCGAATTTTTCCGGACCCCAAATTATGTACTTACAAGTACGTGTGGGCGTGAGTGTGTGTGTATGAGGATCGTCCAAATATATGTACGTTTCTTTGAGTCAAATGTTTCCTTTCGCGAAATGTGCATGAGACCGTTACGCAGGGGAGGTGAAATTATTTACGCCTTCTTCCGTGATCTCGTGGGGGGGGAGGGACGTTTGTTTTTGGTTAACGAGCTGCGGCCTTGTTTGGCGGAGATGGCCGTGCTGTATCGACCTGCGGCCTCCTGCGGCCCAGTTTAAATAATTAATGAGCCCGTTGAAGGTCGTGCTTCTGCCGGAGGAGCCCGCAGACTTTGAGGACCGCTGATCTGTGAGAGGCCGCGTCGGACCGTCGGAGTTTTCGGACGATGAATTTTCCGCGCGGGAAACTTGCGGAGGACGTAGCCGTGATGCCTCATCAATAAGAGACCCGGGGAAGTTCACGGTATTTTCCATCACCAGGACGATCTTCACACACACACACTCACGCCCACACGTACTTGTAAATACATAATTTAGGGTCCCGAAAAATTCGCGTATTCATTTCGCGATATGCTAAAATAAAGATACAATCGTGCATTCTAGACTGTACAGTCCTCCGTATGCTTGCAATTCAACCTCAGAAAGCACGAATTGAGGTTTATCATGACGATAACCGTTTGACATTGAAACTTTATGTTCAACTAATTGAAATGCTGGAACAAGTCTGCATAAAAAAATTTTATTCGGAAAGCCGCATAAAATCCATTAATTGAGAGGTTTTGTTCAATGTCCCCCTCAATTTGTAAAATCAACAAATTTCTGAAGTACGTTACCGCGAATCGACAAGTGAACGTTGTTATCATCAGTAAGCCACTATACGCAGAGTTTATTTCATCCGACAGAGCATCAAATTTTTGTTTATTTAATGCCTGCGATGATATTGCATTCACTATTTTTGTGACTACTGCCATTATATTTCCAAGGGAGGCAAAACCACCCTCAGCTCACACGGCTTGATGAATGATGCAGCAGAATTTAAGAATTGAATGTTATGAGTGTTTGAAATGTACTGATAAAACCATTCTTTTTGCCCCACCATAATTGAAACAGCATCAGTCGTTATCGAAATAATTTCTTTCTGAGCAAGTGATTTTTTTAACAGCCGTACAAATATCTGTACCCTTGGTAGTTGTCGGCAACGATGTTAACACAATTAATTCTTCTTTGACGTCGTTAGCTACGCCGTATCGAGCATAAACGAGCAGATTTAGTCACATCAGCACTTTCGTCGAGACAGAAAAATAAAAGGAGTGGTAGTTTGTCATATTTTTTTGTTGTTCGTTTACATTTTCTGCCAGTTTAGGATTCTGTCTTTTATTGTGTTTCTAAAAAAATGAATATCTTTGATATCAAAATCATCAAAAAGTGCCAACCAAGCTTTTATCAAAAATTCACCCTCATTAAAATGTGTACCATGCTGGACAACGATATTAGCAACCGAGAAACTAGCGGCATTTGTACAATAATCCTTACTAACACATTTAATCATAGATGTCGACTGTCTATTCCTCTCTTTTAATGCACATGCAATAAGTTCCTTTTTCTGATTCACTTTTTTGACAAAGATATTTGTGATTTTTTTTTTAAATAATGCCATTTTACAGACGATATTCTACATACCAATTTCCCAGAACATGTAACACACACTGCTTTATCGCCTTGATTAATCATGCCATATTTCTCAGTCCACCAAAATTGAAAAAATCTTTAACTCTTATCTTGCACTTTTTTTTTTTTTTTTGAAAACCATCCATGCTAAAGGATATGATTTTAAAACGTTGAAAACTATTGAAAACGTCGAAAACCGTAATTTCAGTTGACGACGTACAAACGAAAGCAAATTAAGACGAAAGCAAATTAAGTGCCCGCTCACTGTCACCGTTTTGACACCGATACAAAGGTCACATGTCGTCAAATATGAACAGAAAAAAATGTTTTTATCAAGTAAATAAATTCTTTAATTATTGGCGTGCCCGAATTATTTCGTCGCGTGCCGCCATTGGCAGGCATGTCATTGGTTCAACATCCGTGCCATTGACTAACATAGTCTATTCGTGGGTATACTATATTTTTTTAAGTGTGGTTCATTTGTGTTGTATAGTTAGAACTAAATAGTTTACAGATATAGACACACTGTGTAATACTTCTAGTGAAGGCTGAATGTAAATTTATGGACTGAAGTTCTGTGATTGATTTAATGAACACGGGGGGAACATTTTTTTCCGTTTTTGTCAAAACATGGCCAATTCGCCAACAGTGTGTATGTTACTAAAAAAAAAAAAAGTGGTAATATAGGTGTTCGCAGACTGTAGTATTTCTTTAGAAGGCAGTCGGAAACAAACATGGGGATTTCCGCCTAGCTCAAACCACGCAAACAACAGAGCAATATTGCTGTCAGTTATGAACACGTGGAAAATATATGATACTTGCACAGGTCGAATAAAAATGAGAATTCTTTCAAGAACTAAGCGGATAATGGAAACAGGAAAGACATGATGCAAATTCGTTTTTATTGAACGGACGCTTTATACAATAACGTGGTTCCTGCTCGCTGTTGTCTACCGTGATCGCAGACAGTGTCACAAAGACGAAATGGCCACAAGAAAATATGTTCCAGCAGTTGTTACTAAAGAATCCCAGATTAGTCTGATTAACTTTCAACATAGAAATAAATCCTGGACGCTGATAGAAAATCTTAAAAGTCAAAAAATCATTAGCTAACCCGAAAATGAACTTGTGATCATTCACTTCCCACTCATAACTTATGAACAAAAAAAAATTATTTACTCTTACAAAATATTCATTTGGAATCCAGTTTCTTAGAAACAGATTTTAATACTACAAGAAAGATTTATAACTTTGTACAATACATGGCTATTGTTATTTTTGTATACATGAAATACGTTTTTGGAGAAAAAACTGAGTATTTATTACGAAAATTGGCGCATAATTTTATATTTGAATTGATGTTTCATTCAAGCATAATTTTTAAACCATGGAAAAAAAAAATTAAATAATAAGCCATTACGTTGTTTTATTATGTTTACTAACGTGTGCAGCTAATACTAGAAAGATATTCAGGAAACGGTTTACGAATAACTTTTAACTATTAGAGGTACTGGGACAACACAAAGCGTAAATCCCCGGTTAAGAATCTGAACCCAGTTTTACCGGGAACACAACTTTGCGGTGATACAGTTGTTTTCATGTAAACGTACAAACGTAGCCTACTATCTGCAATTTTACATGACTATGTCAGTTACATTTACAAAAATTAATTTACTATGAGATGAGACAGTTGCTGCCTACAAACAATCTTAAGCGGTCAAATCATGTACCTACCTATTTTCCATAG
The DNA here is from genome assembly GCF_032445375.1 of Bacillus rossius redtenbacheri. Lineage (NCBI taxonomy): Eukaryota > Metazoa > Arthropoda > Insecta > Phasmatodea > Bacillidae > Bacillus > Bacillus rossius. Next base: position 41,054,093 of record NC_086337.1, on the reverse strand, counting down.
ATTTTCAACAGTTACTGGTTATCATCATCTTTTACATATTTCGGTTATTTTATTTATTTAGGCTTTGGACATCGGCTTTGAGCTTAACACATTTAAATTATTTTTAAATGTGCGATCGGCCACCATGCACGTTGCAATTGAAAATCCGCAAATATTAACGCAGGAATCTGTAGGGTACAAAAAAATACTTGAAACGCGGGTACGATTGTGCAAGTATACGAGCGTTATACGAATGGGCGCACATGTACGCGAACGTATAAGAATGCGTAGCGAGTATCCGAGTGTGGAAGTATGCGAGTCAGCAAGTGTGCAAGTGGCGAAAGTGTGCGCGTGTCAACGTAATGAATGCATGCCCTCGAGCGGTGCTACCGAAATCATTAATTTTTTTTCTGCGAGTAATTTGATAGCTTGAATAGGACGAATATTCGCGTCGCATTTTTTCGTTTAACCTGATTACATTTTTTTTTTTTTTCGTTAAGCTACGATGATGTCACCGTCTCGATTTACCCTACCTGCTGTGAGAAATTTCGTTTACCATAGAAAGACTTATGTAGGTGTAGCACCCTAGGAATTCCATTGGAAGTCACGTTCCGCTTGAAGGAAAAATTCAAAACTCTCGAAAAAGCGATGGTGGCTTGTGTTCAGAGACTTAATTTTACTTCTTCCCAATTTCCCCCCAGGAAACACAATACCTATATTCTGTATAAGTGGCGAACAGACAAAAAAAAAGATAGACCTACCTTCTGCTTTTTAAGACCACGCCCGTTTCCACACGAAACTGCACGAAACACGCTTTCTGTTTGTTTTTTTAAGAACTAAAAAGTAAAAATCCCTTAAATAATTTTTTTTTCAAAAGCTAATGAATGAACATACAACTCTGTATAGCCTAATTTTTTTAATAAGCATAAAATAAGAATCAAATAATAAACAAAACCATTAATTTTAATGAAAAAAAAAGGTGTTGGATGTTTGATATCAGTTGTCTTAAATTTTCTAACACTAATGTTTATTCGTTAGTATAGAGTAATTAAAAAAATGAAATAAGAGAGCAACGCACGCTTCATTTAAGATATCTTAAATTTTCTACCACTAATGGCTATTCTTTAGGACATAAGTCACTAGGAAAATTAAAGAAGAGAGCACTCCCGCGCAACTATCATTAAAATTAATTGTTTTGTTTATTACTTGATTCTTAATTTAAGCTTATTAAGAAAATTACGTTATATAGAGTTGTAGTTCTTTCTTTCGGTTTTGAACAAATTACTTAAACTAAAGATTATTATTTTTTTCTTTTTAGTTGATACAACACGAAAACGTGTAATTTTTTTCCTAATTTTTTTTTAAAATGTAATTTTATTTTTTAAGCTATTTAAAGCGTTGTTCAGCGTGTATGAGTTTTCTTTTTTTTCTTCTTCTTTTGTATAATCTAGTATTTTTTGCTTAAACTTCATCACGTTAGTTTTACGCGTGTTTTGTTACGTGCACGAATGTGATGATCACTGATGGTTGCGGCTGTTAAGTTGGTATCGCTGATATCACCGCTCCCTTCTTCGATCGTGACATCGTCTGCGTCTGTCGTGACGCACGCACCATCGAGATTTCCGAATACTTCGCCGGGAAATTTTTTTTTACTCTCTTTTTTTTTTCTCCCCCGAAGGAGCGTCTTCGCCGGGCCGACCCGGCCCTGCCCACACGTCGAACGGTGATTGATTGAGGCGGCCGTCAGAAGCAATGAACAGGCCAGGCCTCGGCACGCCCATCCCCGCCTCCCGCCGAATATTCGGCCTCAAAAGAGTCGTGCTGCGATCACGGGAGGGCGACAGAAAACAAAAATACATCGCGTTATGACGAACACGCAATTCACACCCCCCACACGACAAAAAAAAAAATTATTGCAATCACAAACGCAACAAATATACCATAGCCGTCAACTGTCGTCCCCCCCCCCCCCTTCCAATCCGCCTTTTTTTTTTTAAATCGAAAAGTTTTGAGAGAAACACATTCTAGTCAAATAAAAAAAAATAAAAAAAAATAACCGTGCGTGATCAATTTCAAAAGATTTCAACACATAATTTTAAGTAAGCAAAACCTTTGAAAACACGCGAATATTAATAGTATCACCAAAGAACAGAATTAACACTATTAAAAAAAAAAAAAATATTGCGTTCATTTCAGTAACGTAGCGCCCGTGAGGCGATGATGGAAAATAGAAAATCTTTATAATTGGGCAGTCTGGCGCGTCCTTCCAATTACGTCACGCTGACGTCACGCATGCGATTGTGAGCGAGTCTTTCAGTTCCCGCCAGTGACGTGTAAACATCTCACCTTAGAAACGAGAAAATTCATGTGTTATCACGTTGTTTATGCTGCAAATATCTTTGTAATACGAAACTTGGAAACGAAATTTAAGGTAGACATCTTTAAAATAATTCCGAGCTTAATAATTTCAAGGATAAAAAAAACTATTCGCTTTTCAAGCATCAACAATGCCGGATGAAAAATCACACACGTAATTTCCGCGCCCGCCGCTAGAATACGCTGCCCGAATCGTAAACGCTGCTTGCTGTCATCGCGCGCAGATACGAAAAAGATGAAAATATTAAACTGTTAGAAACTGCTTCGATAAAAGTGAAAAAGACTTGAAAATAATTCTAAACTCCAGCTTTGGTCTTGATTTTTGACAAGGAATTTTATTAAAATGCTGCCAATCTATTAAATGTAAATATTATAATACTTATAAACAATTAATACTATAAATATTCCACACACGTTAAAAACTATACATCCATGGCCATTTTTAAACACATATTAGAATACTAAGTATATGTTTGGAATTTTTTTTTGTGTTTAAACAAATGAAATCAGTCTTTAAATATTAACATACAAATAAAGCTTGTCCATAGTGAGCTGATTCAATATTATTATAAAATATTAAATTAGTTTGTTATTAAAAAAGTAAAAAATAGTATATACTTCAAGGCCGGCACAAAATGAATGATGGCGATTGTTTTAAAATATCACTAACATTTTAGATTAAAGAATGTTTTAAAAATAAAGTTTAATGAAAGAAACGTTCTGGAATATAAGTAATTAGTAACCTGTAATAAAAAATATATTTCTGTAATGTAATTGAAATTGACCCTTTTTTGTAGTACGTAAATTAATGATCACACCTATGATTGCAAGCGAAATTTCAATAAACAATCGGAATTAAAAGGCAATGCTTAATTTCGAGATTTTTATTCATATTTCAAAAGTATTAAATCAATTTTATAGAGCATGCCCCTTCCTCAGACTATTAGAAGAACAACTGAATATACATTCTTACCCAAGTGCCTATAATTCAAACAAAACATTATTGTCCGAAGTTATGATGGTCTCGAGGCTAAAAGCAATTCCGCAATGTTTATGCATGGTAGCTGTATTTTCCTCGTGGGAGCCACTTTCTATTTTAATGCGTAGATAGAAATATAAACGAGAAAAAATCTTTGTTTGTAGATACTTTATGGTTTGATATCGGCTCTTGTGAAAGAAAATAAAATTTAGTATTTTTTTTGTTTGTTACGCGCCGGTAAACAATGGGGAATTGTAACCACTATTCCATGTGAATGCGTATGGAAATATTGTCATTTCCTTCGGAGTATCCAAGAATGCCGTTTGGTCGGTCCCGTGGTCGTCGGAATAGTTACGTGAGCGCCGTGAATCTCTCACAGCGCGAGTTTCTATTTGTTTCTTCTTTTTTTCTCTCTCTCTCCCCACCCCCTCCGAGGGGGTGAGTCGGAAATGGGAAACGCCCCACGCGGAACATCGCCGCGGCATCTGTCCCGTGGGGAGCGCTCAAACCGCCGACAACCCTCACCGCAGTAGTAGGAGGAGCGGATGGGTTCTGGAACATAACCTACCTCCCCTTCCGAAAGGCCCCTCACCCCCTCTCTCCGTCATCCTCCGGGACAATGTGAGGTTTCCCTCGGGAAGGGCGCAGCACGAGGCAGTATATCAGGATTCTGGTGGGGATATACCCCTCTACCCCACCCCCCCTTTTCCCTGAAACTTTCTCGCGAACCCAGAGAGAGAGACGAGCCCTTTCAGGCGTCATTGCAAGAAAACACGTGACGGGCTATACCACGCCGCTGTACGCCTTCCGTCGCCGTGCGCGATCTTCTCGTTTGTTTACGAGGTCTCGCGCTGCCCCGGGACAGATCTCTAATGGAATCGCAGTCGCGGCCGTAAACACAGCGGCGGCGTAAACAAGGGTCCCTCTTCATCCCCCCCTTCCGCCACCACCTTTCCGGCGGCGTGGGAACACGGGTGACAGAGCCGCGGTCGTGGATCCCGCGAACACGGCTCGGATCAGGCCTCGCCCGCTTCATTGTTCTCCCCTCCCTCATTTTCCTGATCACAGAATTCCTTATACAAATATTTATACAAATTTGGACTTTATAAATTAAGTAAAAGCAGCTGTGGAAAAAAAAAACACATATATAAGAAAAGAAGTGACATCTATTTATTATTTAATATTTAGGAAAAAATCTTTGATGAACAAAAATTTGTCATTTGATTTTGGTTTTTGGGAGGGAAGGTTTGTGAATGTCTGGGTGATCGTGACCATAGTGAAATTGATAGTTTAGGTAAAAAAAAAAAACATGAACAATATGTGAAATAGTTTTTAAAGTTGTTTTTTTTTTCTGGGAGGGCGGGTCTTCTCCACGTCTTCTCCTAAGTGATCGAAACTAAAATCTAGTGTTGGTTAGGTTAGGTAATCCACATTTAAATTACTCTGAAATTGAGAAGTATTAATTTCCTGCAAATTTTTTTTCTTCTTTTTCTGAGTCACACGTTGCACGAGCCAGCGGCGAAATTCGGATATGTTCACAGTCGAGGGAGGGGAGAAGTGGGCGAGTCTCAGGTTTTCTTAGCACCACAACAAACCCGCGAGTAATACCTCCAACACACCTTTCCACTTTCTTTTCTCCCCCCCCCCCCCTTTTCTCTCCAACCAGACCATTCCACCACCCCCACCCCCCATACCTTGCCAACAGGCGCGCGTGGCATCGGTTATCACATTACAGTAAGCTTTCCAAGTGTGTCTAACGAGCATGCTGACAAAGAACCTCCTTCCTCCTGCCTTTCTCCACCTGAGCGACAACCTCCTTCATGATCCACATTTCAGCATGATAAAGCTTATTTTGTGTTTCGACGATGTTTTCTGTTTTTTTTTTTTTTGACATGACAAGGTCTAATAAATCGATGAACGCCGGCTGCACGCACGAAAAAGTGTCCTGTTTCGCACATTGTTCCGTTACACTGTGTCCCGTTACGCTCATTGTTCCATTACGCTGTGTCCCGTTACGCTCATTGTTCCGTTACGCTGTGTCCCGTTACGCTCATTGTTTCGTTACGCTGTCGGCGAGTACAGTAATAAGTTATGTTACAATTGACTAAAAAATTATGGTGTTTCATATAATTGGTATTAGATGACAGTTTATTTATATGAAAACTTGTTCATAAAAATATTTAAACATTATAGCTAATCGCCAGTTTTTAAAATTAATTACAAGTCATCTACACGTGAACTGTTTCGTCGACTGTTTATAAAGTGAAGTGAATAGTTAATGTGGTTTTCATTGCTTATTAAAACAACAATTTGGGCAATAAAGGTTAATTATTTTTGCATTTTAAAAATCTGATACCTATTTATTCTTTTATTATTAAAATAAAAATGATTCCATTTTATTCATAAAAGTATGCAATCATTTCATTAATGTTTTGTTATGACGTTGTCACGTTAAACTATCGTCCGTAAACCGACTTTACAGACAACCGATTTTTCTTTTAAATACCTATTCTACTTGGGTACACAAATAAATAGGAGGAAAATTATAAATAAAAAAATACATTAACAACAAAGTTAAGAGGTATAATGTTGGGTTTGACAATTTCCTCTTTTTAATACACTTGAGGCTCGGTAACACACACTATGTCCATAATTTTTTTTTTGCCATACTTTTAATTAAGTGCTATTTATAAAATTTTAACTCGATAAATTCTCTGCATTTGTTATTCTTCCACAAAAATTTTCAACATATATTCACTAAGTGTTATGACATGGGTGTAAAAAGGAGCGAAATTTTTGATAATTACGAAGACTTTCCACAGATATTCCACCAAATGAAGATATGTTGAAAATCGCTGTTGAAGAACAATACTTTCAAAGGAGTTATCTAGCTAAAATTTTATAGATAGCCCTTAGAAAATAAATGATGAAAAATAAAAAAAAATTAAATTGGCGTGTGAGACCAAGACATTGAAACAGTGCACTTGACCTTCATAGTCGTTTGGGAAATTCATCTCAACAAAACAGTATTAGCTAGAGCTGTAGACTCTTTAGATTTTTAAATAGCGTTTAAATTCAAATGTCTTACCACAAAAATTAAAAGATTTTTTTTTGTTTCCAAAGTTTGACTTTTTAAAACCAAAAACCTTTTTGACCGGTAAGTTACGTTAACCTGCTGGTATGCTATATGTGTACGTCAATACTATACTGTTGAGTCTATACAGTATTATGTAGATACACCTACCACTATGTATATGCCTCTCGTAGTGTTGTCAATTTCCCTATGTGTGTAGTATAGCTGAATAAATAGTATTGTAGTGAATTGGGCGCTGTTGCTATACTAAACAAAGGTCTATTATATGGGTTGCGTGGAGTTGAATAAGTAAATAAAAAGATGAATTAAAATAATAATAGTTAAGTGTAATGATCAGAAGGTATGTGTCTTGCAATAGAAAACACAACACAGTTTAATAACCAAAGAAAAACACACAACGATAACAAATGCACTGAACAATACTAACTCTAAACATATAAATAAACAAAACAATAACACTTCAATTGCAAGACTCTGTGATTAACTGTTTTATTATGAGTAGGGATATATTGTGCAGGTTGATAGTGATAAAATTCTGAATTGATATTGTTTATTGTGGCTATCCTGGTTATGTTTATCTGGTTAAAAATTTCGGATATATGTAGGCACAGATTTATAGTCAACACAAAAGTTCGTTAAATTAAAAATATACTTTACCAAAAGTTCGTGTACGAGAGACAGTTTAGTGGTCAAATTCTTCAATTTACGTAAATTACCGTAGCTCAGTTTAGTTAAAAAAATATGTGAAATAAATAAATATTTCTTCAATAGATAATATTTTTACCTCGGCTATAGCTCAGGGTTTGCAGGAGTTCTGCAATAGGACCACTGAGTAGAATTACACTGTAAATAACGCTGAAATAATTATTTAAATTTGCAATAATGTTCAATCATATGTTTAAAATGTCCAAAGTATGTGTGACTAACTTTGAAATAATTATAATATTCGCGTAAAAGTCCGTACTAGGGACGCTACCAAGCACAAAAATGGCTACTTTCAGCTTATAGCATAAGCCTCCATCTAATTTGTAGATAACTTATCTCTTTGCCGCCGGATCTCGTTGCAAACGCTCACGGTCGTAGTTACAACAATACAAATTAGTTTCAATACACTGAATTTACAGTATTTTACAAGATTATGTAAAATATAACAATTTATATAAGGCCACGCGTCGGGATAGACCCTGACGAAGAGACGCCTTTTCTTACTTCCCTCTACATGACATAATTCACGGATGCATTTCCGCCCACGGCGGTATGCTATTATCCAAGATAGCCTGCGGCTGTAAACACTGCAGCCAAGAACAGGAAAAATAATGTAGGTGATTAACAATCACATCTAAACAAAGTGTAAAACTATTAAACATAAAATATATGTGGTGAGAAAAATACAAGAAGTAACAGAAGTGAAGTTACAACAATTATATAAATATTAAATCAGGTTAGGTTTGATGGTATTATGGTCAGTTCAATGTTTATAGATGCTAGGCTGTAGCATGACAGTTCCGTATTTTGATGGTCACAGTATCTTATATAGAAGTGTTAAACAACATCGTAACATTAATAATAATAAAGAAGACATAAATAATAATAACACAATTAATACATATTTTATATGTTTCTGTACAAGGTACTATGTAACCGTACACTGCAGAAATCTTCTGTAAATCAAGAACACTCTGGTTTTGCATGGGTGGTCTAGGTCTATATGCGTGCAATAAGCTGAAATTTCTATAATATTCAAAAACATTTTCCTAAAAAAAAAAAAAAAAGATTGTTTCAGGTGATATTATTACTCTACTTACCCTCATTTCACATTTGCAGTTGCACAGGAAAGAGTTTTTATAATTCTTTGGCAAGGGAATTAAACCCGTAGTGTGTGGCCTATGGAAGTTCCGGCAGTTTTTAAGAACACTACCTGGTGTTGATTTTTTTACCTGAAATTTTCAGAAATTTCCCGGTATTTCACTCACCAGCAGCGCCGTAGAAGTGGCCACAGTGTAGTTATATATATATATATATATATATATATATATATATATATATATATATATTTGTATTTTATGTAGAAAAAGCGACTTTTGCATACTTATATTTTACCCAATCTGAAATTTCATAAATTTTCTTGAGTATTAACAACCAATTGAAAAATTATAATGAAGGAATAACACCCAGCAGTGTTTGTTGAACGAATCTGCTCTCACACTGAGTTGGTCCGAGATCATCTGTTTGAACCATGTAGGTAGGTACCAGCATTTCAGTTAAAAGTTCACAGTTTTTTTTTGTTCAGCGCTAAAAAATCAATAGTGCATTGTGAAAAAAAAGTGTTATTTTGAACCACTACGAGTGGCGAAGAAGTGGCGAAGGTAGAAACTGCGCTCGCTGGAGTTGACGACCCGAGGGGAAGCCTTCTTTTTCACAGACGAGAGAGCCATACCCGAAGTTACCCGAAGTTCATGCTCGCTTTCCCCCCCCCCCCCCCCCCCCCCGTCCTATCTCACTGTATAAACCGGTGTGGCATTAAATTTTGCGGTCGATTAGAATAGGTTCGCTACATTACAAATACTTTAAAACATTGTGGATGGTTGGATATATTAGGTAAGTATAGCTACATTAAAAATAATGTAAAATCATTTCATGGTTGCTTAGCAAATAACTTTTTAATAATATGTAGCTATCCAGGGCCAGGAAACCTTTTACATGATTTCACAGTATCTTCAACGTAGCTATCCTAACCAAATCAACCGTCCACAATGTTTTTTAAAGTATTTATGTTGTAGCTAACTTAACCTTTTACAATGAACAAAAAAAAAAAAAAGAAACCGAAGATGCACGATCGGGTGTTTGGCTCTCTCGTCTGTGAAAATATGGGTTCTCCTCTCCCCCCCCCCCCCCCCCCCCCCCACCCGAGGAGCCAGCAGAGTGGGCGTCGCACTCCAGCCCGCGCCATCTTCGTCGGTGCGAGGGGAGAAGGCGCCCGTAAAGTCGACCGTAACAAGTGTGCCGACTGCGTTTCCGCCTTTACGACCTACCGGGGGGGGGGGGGGGGGGTGGTCCCCGGAGCGGTTAAACGTCGCCGCGATGGAAACAAAAAAAAAAAAATTCCGCCGTCCCTTGCAGCGATCTTTTATTTCCACAGCATTTAAAATTTTAGAAGAGTAAAGAAACAGAAACCGCAAGAGACGGAACATTTTTTTTTTCTCTCTTAGAAGGCTACTGTGTCTGTCTGTGCCGACGTGTTGTCCAAGGTTTTTACTATCGTTTAAAATCAAACGCCTCGACACAAACATTAAAACATTTGTGACTTATTAAAACCGGAAAAATTTATGTATAGTAATATAACACAGCACAGAGTATTGATTGGTTTTCACGTGATAACGTCTCATAAATCGATGAACGCCGGCTGCACGCACGAAAAAAATTGTCACGTTCCGCCTGAGCCGAGCGTGCAAGAAAACGGCCAACCACCGTGCAAGAAAATCTTATATAATATCTAACAGGTTAAGGCGGGCTTTTTAACTAATTGTTCATGATTATATTTAAACAAATTATTTTAAAAAATTTTGCAAAACCTGTAAATAATATGTGAAAATTTAAAAGTATGCAATTTTTCATCAATGTTTTCTTATGACGTTATCACGTAAAATTATCGTCAGTAAACCGACTTTACAGACAACCCCCTTTTTTTTTTTCAATTAGTCCGCTGATCTATAGGGTCATTAACTCAAGTGCTGGTGTGTACACAGTAAACATTTTCTTAATGAACACATAAAGAAGTTATTCACATTATTAACTAAAAGTATTTTATATTAACAATCAGTGAAAATTTGGAAATGGCTAAGAACAAATCAAAATTAAGCATCTCGATAAGTTAAGAAGTTTTGTATAGTAAGTAAACTTAAACTTACAGAAATAATGTTTGTCCTTTTTTTTTCTGTGCTTGTAACAACAGCCTCGTCATTGTCTGCCCACCATTTTGTTCGTTTGAGCCGTGATATTTTTTCTGACTAATTTATTCCACGGAATCATCATTGCTATCTCTTCATTTATCATTTGACTGGTTGATTTTGGTTTGTTTTTCTGTATGTTTGTTTAGTCATATTTCTTGTCAATTCTTGTGGTTTCTTTATGAGAAAGAAATGGCATAGGTCCATTAAATTTTTTTAAATGCTTCCATTATCTCAACATATTTTGTACTGTTTAATTTTTTTTTTAATTTAGCTACGTTAAAGTATAGGATATAACTTGGATTAATGCCTGAAGTTAACATACTGCATGCACACAACAAAAATAACTTCCTTTGTGAAGTCATTTGACTTAACAATATATGAGTGAGTAAGAAAAGTTGGCTCAGAGCATGTGAGAAGGGACATTAACTACGTGGAAACCATCGAGGTAAAAAGTTAGGCTGTGGGCGTGCGCAATATTTGAATGGTAATAATCGATTAAAATTGAATTTGCAAAAAAATTACTTTGCTATAATTAAATTGAACAATTTTTTATGTGTTGTTCACATCTTTCTTTAAAAAATACTCGCTTCATGGTGGCATTTTTACGACACTTTCTAGCGAGTTCCATTCAATATATATTAAACTAATTTTCTAGCATAAGCTTTTATACATCTACGGTTAATTTTGCTTACCAATTACTAAACAAAGTGATTTCATCCTTAGGTCAGACGCCCACTCCATATACTTATACCTCCATGGTGGAAATCCTAAATTGGCTAAAACTGTGCTCTTGATTCTGAATTTTAAGGTAAACCAACATGTATACGTTTAATTTACATTTTACTCTGAAGCCCGGTGGCTAATCACATCCCACGCTGCGTCACACAGTTTATTTTGTGTTTTCGTCCTACCTTCTTTTATTCCCGAGGGAAGGAGTTTCCTTTGTAATCCGGGTTTGCTTTCCGTTTATGTTCATAAAGCTTTGCCTCACTGAATGGCATTTGTTCGCTGCTCGTGACGCCTATGATTTCGACATGGAAAACCATTTCGTAAAAAAAAAAAAAAAAAAAATGCGATGAAAGCATTTGGCTGTATAATTAAAGCTAGCGGATAAAAGAATACATAACGTAATAGCTCTTCGTATTCATCTTCCTGTATCAAAGCAAGATGGATGGTATTTGTAAATCCCATAAAGTTAATTATATTATGAATATACGAAATGGGATGCTAAAATGCTAGTTACATATGATGAACTTAGTGATTTAAGTAGTCTTTGAGCACTAAAACCGTTCTTTTTCTCAGTTATATAAAGATTTAACCAAACAAACAAGGCATAGTGTATGAACATTCATGTATTTTAAAAAGTTACCATATCATACAATTAATTTGATAGACCCTATTTTATGATACCCTGAATTGAAACGTGCAGGACGTCTTTCTATGCTTTCTACGACACACGATTCGCACAATTTTCACATATTTGTGCTGGAATAAATTGTATAAACCAGACTTTTTTAAAGATATGTTCAAATTTGAAGCAGTTATTCCTGATCCGAAAAGAGAAATATTAAGATAATCCACCCTGTTTCCATTTCAAACAGAGAGAGTACTACAGAAAAAGCGTTTCACCTAAGTAAAAAAATGTTTTGTAGCTTGCACATTTGTTGAGATTAACGCCTTTATAATGTTCAGAATGTTTATGGACTCAGCAATTATTACATTAGAGAAAGCACAATCACACAGATATTCAAACATTTCATTTGTCTGTTGACTCTAAGTTTCTCGGAAAGTGTTTAAAAGCAAACATTTTTCTTACTTCCTAACGAGTTTTTATTCAATTTTAATTATGATTTTTTAACACTACATTGTCATTTTATAACTTTACTACAGGATGTTTAAATATCTGAGGAAACCAATATAAAGTCCATTGAATGAAGACATATTTGAATAATTTGACGGTTTGTAAGTTTTTTATTACGTCCAGTAATTTGGTAAAAGTTTCCACAGATTTTAGTTTATAAAAATTCCCATATTTTAAATGATAGTAGTCACTCTTTTAACTGACTCTTAAGACTGAAAACAAGCTTGTACGACAAAATATCTAACGCTCTTTCTAATGGTGCATTCGGGGATTTCTTGTAGCCTAATACACATGTAACTATTTGCGTTTTTGTATACGGTAAGATAGAGAAAAGTTGGGGGAGGGGGGGAACAATGTGAATCACACCTTGAACGAAGGATTAAGAAAACAAATCAACAAGCTTTTTTGTTTATTTGCTTTTAAATGGTAAAAACCGTACAAACCATAGGTTGGCAATCAAGAACCGAGAACACCTGTTTATGGGTCAAGGGTACAGAAACATAATCCTAAAACCATACTTTTTTTCTCAACGTGATATTACCCGACTGGCATTCTCAAAAAAAAAGTCACATCATGTTGTAAGTCAACATCAAGAATTGGTTTAATTTGTCATGTATTAAGCTTTAAGGATTTACACAAGCTATAATATTGTTACACAATAGACATTAACGTGGTTGAAACACGCCGGATACTCGTTTAAAGCGTACCGGGTTCGCATCCCGCGGAAGGCTTGGGTCTATTTTTTTGACGTGACAACGTCTAATAAATCTATGAATGCCGGCTGCACGCACGAAAAAGTGTCCCGTAACGCACATTGTCCCGTTATGCTGTGTCCCGTTACGCTCATTGTACGCTTGCGCCGCATCTATCTCTCTTCCACTCGATTGGAACAACCATCGATTTGACTTTTTCGAGGCACATTAAACTTGAAACACTCCCATTCGTTTCCTACTTTTCCTATCATCGTCCTATCCTTAACAGAATAACACAGATGGGAAGAAGTTAAATAGCAAACATGTATAAAAGTTATAGTTAAAATAATCTGTTCGTTAAAGTTATAAACATATTTTAATTAATGAGTGCTAATAAAAGTAAATTTATCAATTAAATTGTAGATTTCATTTCACTTCTTCTTTGTATCCATACAAAATAGTGATAATTCAATAAAAATGATCCAATTTTATTCATAAAAGTATGCAATAATTTCATCAATGTTTTGTGATGACGTTGTCACGTTAAACTATCGTCCGTAAACCGACTTTACAGACAACCATTTTTTTTATAAGTATGCAAATGGCTAAGCGATTTTTTTTTGTCAACTCAAAATCACAACTCTCGTCACACAGTCAAAAAAAAGTTATAACAAATTGTACATCAAAATTGTAAAAAATGTCATTAAAATAGTGAATTAAAAATTACTAAAGAAACAAACCTTGAAAAGCAGATTTTAGTTGTGATAGGATGCATGGAAATATTAGCGCAGCATTAAGGAGCCCACCTAGTTAAGGTGTATCTGTGATGGCGAGGCGGGATGACAAGTGCGACGCTCGCTGGTGCTTCTAGCGCGGTATCGCCTCTAAGCTCATTGCTCTGAACTGGCGTGCAGTCTAGATGGTTGGGGAAATGTAGATAAAGGCGCAATGAATGGCCCCTTGGCTGCTTTAAAGAATCTTTACCGGGCACATCATGTCAAAAGAGATTCCAGAAAACACGCATTTTAACCCTTTTCACCCTCCTATAAATACATTTTAAAAACCAAAAAAAGCGGAAACGCATTCCTCAAAGTGCTTTTCGAAAACAGACATCACGCGGATATCTTGAGGGTATTTTTTTTTTTTTTAAATTGTATTACTTCTGAAGCTCTGCACACTGTACGTGCGCCCGTATAGTGGGAGCGCTGTGTTAAAATCACGTACGGACTTGTAACTGGAACAAAAAAAAACGGACAGCGACAACTTCGCAATTTGTTTTATTTACCTAAGTGTCCAAAAAAACTCTTTATTAAAAAAAAATTTCGGCGTTTGTATGGTTTTGATGATTATCAATTAACAAGGACAATAAAAAAAAGTATGATTCCATTGCAAGTTGGCCGAGTAGAACTTTCCTCGTCTCGCTACGCAACGCAAAAAAAAAATCCGTGCGTGTTATTTGTTTGTTATTTATTGGTGCAGGAATGTTTTTTTTTTTTTGCGTTGCAATTTCCACATTAACATTCTGTTACCAACGCGCGGCGTTTGGCCGAGTGCAGTTACCGTGCCCACAAAAAATAATGAAGCAGGGCATGAAAACGAATGGAATTAACATTCGCATGTATTCGTGATTGGTTGACGTCGTCAGCGAAGCGAAGCTTGATCTCTCGGCTGTTGCTTCGGCGTCTCCCGTCCTGGCTGCGTGTGGCGTGACGGCGTTGAAAAGGGATTGTGGGGGGGGGGGGGGGTGGAGGTCTTCCGCACACCTGGCGGTCGGGTCGCGGCGAACTGACACGTGTCAACTGTTCAGGAGCGCGCACACGTGTTCGTGACGGCCAGACGTGTCGCCGCGACACAAAGAAGGTGGTCGCAGCTGCACACGCGGCCAGCTGGCCTCCGATGACGTCATTCATAATTACAAAATAAAAAAAAAATAAAAAACATTGCGCGCGTGGAGTCCACGCACGACAGAAGTGAAACTCCTTGCTTTCTAGGTACAGATACAGATAAATTATTTTCATTATCGATCAAACTATCCACACAAAATATGTATGATACTTTAAAGTTAATTGCACAAATCAATAACCCTTTTACCACGCGAATAAATAAATTGTATATACTTTAAGTAACATGAAAGAAATATGGTAGCGTCAATCGTTAGCCGTTACGGAAACTTGAGGAGTCGACAAACATAAGCAGTTTTACGAGAATTATGTAGAATCACTTCTGCGTCATTTCTACCGTTCACCTGCTGACTCCCCTTCCGGCCGTTAGAACTAGCATACAGCATGCTACACTACTTAACTATCTCCCCCCTTCCTTTCCGTCTTACCAGTCGACCGTTAGTGCATGAGTTGGAGTGACGTCGCTCGAAAATTGTAGCCCCCTCAGCAAAGACTTATCACGTCACTAATATAATATTGCCAATTTTTTTTTGCACTTGGCTACAATGCACTAAAAAAACAGGAAATTTATCACTCATAAAGTGAAGATTATGTGTGAGTGCATCTAATTACTTTTAACTACGTACTTGCCTACTACTTCCATTCTGCGCAGACTCGCATGCACTCTACTTTTCTGTATTCACTATATGGAATTTGTACATCCCAAGAGAGGTAATAAGTGTCAGCCACCTGACCTGTGGCTGGATTCACAACTGAAATACATTACAGTAACGTGTGCACTAGATATGGCCGCCATGTTCTCGAACCTACTGGTTCACAAGCATGGCTTAGGGCGGTCGTGTGCGTGGGAGAGAGGTCGTGCGAATTGGAGGGAAACTAATATATATATTATATTTTTTGTAACGGACGCTTGGCGCGACAGCCAATGAGAGAAGATCAGGGTGGCTTATTGACGGGTGTTGGGAATGTTTGTTGTTATCTTTCATAAATGGTTGCACGAAAATGTCGATGTAGCTTATGTAATAACTGCTTTTAATTTTGCCAGTTAACAGCGAAACGTAACCAGGAATAAATACCACTTAAATAAAGCTAAAATATGTTAAGAGGTTGTTATTGTTCACTATATATTAAGACCTAAATTAATTTATATATTGAAAAACTGTTTTCATAGGTTTCAGATATTATTTTTTTATTGAGAAACGTTAAGAATATATGTCGGATTAATCGAAATTTTTCCTTGGTGAAAATTAACTCATAACAATTCTATTATGAACACATTTCACACAGGTCGTGTACATGTATGCATAGCGTATAATATAATTAATTTAGCGCAAAATGGTCCACTCTTCTGTTTTGTCGTAAATGCTGCTGTTCGAAGTCGATGAATGGAATATATTTTTTAACTCCGCCAGCTATGGTAGTCCAAATGTTAGAACCTATAATTAATAATTTATGGATTCAAACGAAAAAAAAAAGAACTTTTAAATGTACCTACATTAAAATTATTTCATGGAGACAGCTTTTGTTATTGCATATCGTTGAATAGAGACTGTAAATACTTAATTGGATTGAAAGTGAATGGGTTGGTTTTCATTTCCAGTCAGTTGAAAATCTGTCAGGACAGGAGGAAAAATAAATAAAATTTCAATGAATGTTGGAAATGTTTCGTTCGTGTAATTGAATAAACTCCGGTCCAATATCCATTTTCCAACATCACAATCAACTACCGACTATATATAAGTATTTTTTTTTGAAGCTGGTAATTACCGATTTTTTGAACGATTAAATGATGTTTCGTACAGTTATTACTATTTTTTTATTTTTGTTATATTTTGAACCTGTCTGGTCATTGGCGGTTTCATCGCGACGCTTGAGGGCGAGGCACTAATGCTTCCCGCCTGGGCATTAGTTGCCATGACACATTTGACACAGCTGTTCCGCGCGCGGCGTTTGACTGCACGCGTGACTGAGGCGCACAATGACCGCCGCGGGGGCATATTCCGACATGCATCAGCAACGCTTCCCGCCGAGCTTCGTGCAGATGTGTTCCGACATTCGCGTGCGGTCAACGCTTGCGTCTCACGAGCCGTGTTTATTATTTCATTCTTCTTTTTTTTTATGCGTAACATCGTTTGGTAGGAGTTGTTTCGTGAACGCGACGGAGGTCGCGCATGAATGAATACAACCGTCAACCGTGCGACCACGGTGCTGCCATTTGTGGCGGATGGAGCGTACCAAAGTTCGCAAATACAAATGGAAACTTTATAGTATATACTGATTAAGGAATTTTTAACAGTATGGGCAGTATTTTAATAAAAAAAATCCGAAGTCGAAAATCAGGTCCAGAGCTGGGGGTTTAGTATTATTTTTTTTTACAAAGAGTTTTCGCTTTTGTCGGAGCCGTTTCATTACATAGTTTAAAATTTCGCTCTGCAAATCGAATGATTCGATAGTCGACGTAGCTGCTCCGGCTGCAAATTCTAGCGGCGGGTGCGGAAACTACGTGTGATCCGCGTCAATAAATGTAGTTGAAAACACAATTTGCGTACATATTTATCACGCTCAGCACCATCATTTCGGTAAAAACATAGATTTATGACTCGGAATGAATATGTTTTGGAAACGATACGACATATTTTACATTTTTAAAGACATTTTAACCAAAACGAAGCTACTAAATTCATGTTATGAAAGTTTCTCAAATGCTGGAAGATTTATTGAAATATTTTATCAACCTAAGTTAATACGGAATAAAATAAATTTATATAAATAGTGAAGAATAATTTTTTTTGACGTGACAACGTCTATTCTTAAAAAAAATTTTACTTTTACGCAGAAAAATCCTTTGGCTCTTTATAACAAAAGCTGCATGTAAAAAAAAATATATAATCAAAAGTATGTGAGTAGAAATAACATGGTCAATGGATGTAATCTTATCATGAAGCGATTCCATGCGTGGCGATGAGTAAATATTTAACTTTTAACTTTTTCCAGGAAATGGTTACTGCGATGGTAGATTAAAAAGGACGATGTAAAAGGTTTGCTCGCATTCTCGGAAATGAAGCTCAGCTGATCAAACGGAACTTCAATTAGGGTACGTACTGTCTGAGTTTGAACGATGTTGTGTGTGTTTGTGGGGTGGGGGGGGGGGGGGGAAAGCTTTTGAGTCTCCGCAGGGACGAATGAGACGGCGCACAAAGGACTAGTCCTCCTCCTCGCTTGAACACCGACGGGAATAGATCGATGTCCCTGTGTCATTTAGGGCTTTAGTCCAAGAAGACCGCTGCGAGGAAGGGGAAGGGAAAGGTGCCGTATGATTCTGGGCGGCAAGGGTTTTAAGCAAGTCACAGCTGACCCCCCCCCCCCCTCCTATACTCCCGGTGGCGCTGGAGAAACGTTAGAACCTCATTTTCCCTTGCGGAATATGACCCGGGTCACGACCAGGGGCGTTTATTACCTCGCGTGAATCGGCTGCGACAGACGGTTCCGAAATTCCTCCTCCCCACCCCGTATTTCATTCGCTACCGCAGCGCTGGTGCGATCCGCTACAGGAGCGGAGGTTTTCGCCAGCATTATTCAACTCGCACTTTATTAGCGGTCGCCGAGTTACCGGCCCGAAGGACGGGAGAAACGCGGCGAAATCGGAAATGGGGGGGCTCCCGGAGTGTTTCCGGCTGCCGTTGATTCATGACCT
Source organism: Bacillus rossius redtenbacheri (assembly GCF_032445375.1). NCBI lineage: Eukaryota > Metazoa > Arthropoda > Insecta > Phasmatodea > Bacillidae > Bacillus > Bacillus rossius. The sequence goes on along the minus strand of NC_086337.1, from coordinate 41,035,567 downwards.
CAAACGTTCTCGACATAACGTGAAGTAATCCTCCTCGCGCGCCGTAGATTCTCGTCCGAACCTAAATGCGGTTGGTTTTGCAAACGAAAGCACGTAGTTGAAATTTCGCAGACTTTTGGCGTGATGATGATGATTCTGCAACGGTCTACCGTTGCCTTTCGCAATTATGGAGGTGAAATGACGCCACGTCACCCAGTCCCAACTTTGGGTAGAGTAAATTTTTTTTGCACAAGTGGAAAATCCCTACCCCGACCAGAAATGTAATTAAATTATGAGCATGTCAGGGTTTGTATAAAATGTTCCCTAATCTTTCATACATAGTTAAATAGTATGTAACATTTAACGACGATTTACAGCGTGGACCTGCTAATATAACTGGGAATAATTCAACTATCATAAAAATTACTCCAGTTTACATTAATAAGTATCCAAAGCAAAGCCCTATTTTTCTTCACATAAATTTGACTCAGGATTCGTTAACCATAATGGTCGAGGTTTAACCATCTTAAACTATAAAACCGAATTCCTTAGTGCTGGATGTCATCTATACTATTATGAAACTGTAACAGAAGTTGTGTCTGTCTTTGTTTGTTTGTTCCAGCATTAGGAAAAAACTACTGGACCGAGTTTGATGAAGCAATTTGTGTTTAGAAGCTTACGGTTGGATGTAAAAACTGGTATAAATATTTTTTTTTCTTACTACGGTGACTGGAGCTTGACATATAACAATAAAACCACTTTTTTTTTCACCACTTGGTGGAGCTGTCATATACAATCAAGAATAAAAGATTAAAAATAAAAATATATATTCGAAAGAATCCCCAAAAATATCACCTGCCCAATAATTGGTTTAGCAGTAACGAAAATTACAACCAATATACAGGTCTTCGTTTGAAATGTAACACATTAACGTTCTGTTCCCAAGAATTTCTGCATACAACAATACCAATAGATCAAAACGCTTAAACTCTTAAACGGTTAAAACGCACTATTGTTTGGTTATTCGAGAAGTTACAATAGTAGCAATGTTTTTCACGGCATGTATCACCTTATATTATATTATTTTTGAGATTATATCTATAGTTACGAACTAAATCTTTTATGCACCTGACATTTTATTGTGTTCATTTCGTTAGAATTTTTTTTTTTGACGTGACAACGTCTAATAAATCAGCTGCACGCACGAAAAAGTGTCCCGTTACGCACATTGTACCGTTACGCTGTGTCCCGTTACGCTCATTGTACGCTTGCGCCGCATCTATCTCTCTTCCACTCAATTGGAACAACCATCGATTTGACTTTTTCGAGGCACATTAAACATGAAACACTCCCATTCGTTTCCTGCTTTTCCTATCATCGTCCTATCCTTAACAGAATAACACAGATTGGAAGAAGTTAAATAGCAAACATGTATAAAAGTTATAGTTAAAATAATCTGTTCGTTAAAGTAATAAACATATTTGAATTAATGAGTGCAAATAAAAGTAAATTTATCAATTAAATTGTAGATTTCATTTCACTCCTTCTTTGTAACCACACAAAATAGTGATAATTCAATTAAAATGATTCAATGTTATTCATAAAAGTATGCAATCATTTCATCAATGTTTTGTTATGACGTCACGTTAAACTATCGTCCGTAAACCGACTTTATAGACAACCAATTTTTTGGAATTAAACAAATTGTTTACACATCTCTTGCAATGGTAAGCTATTAGCGACACCCTGAGATCGCGCCAGAGAAGCCGCGGGCTGTTAGCTAGTGTACGATAAGAGTCTACGTGCCGTCCCTAAAAAAATCTCGGCCCTTTGTGGACGAGTCTTCGGCAAGGACCCAACGCCGTCTTATCGCCCTTCTCCAGCGAGGGAGTTGTCTCGCCCTCGCAGTTTCCGGCTCTCGAGGCGAGCTGTCGCCCCCCCCCCCCCCTTACGGCCACTCAGCTGCTCAGACACCGCAGTGGCTTTAAGGCCCTGTCACACCGCCGAATAGTTGTCTCTAACACACTGACAATAGCGTTGGAAAGAGAAGTATCGGAAAGGAAATGCCCTCAAAATTTTCTCCATCAAATATTTTGGTCACACCATTAAAATTTATTTTTAATCAGAGGTACCTCAAACTTTTCAATTTTGATTTCAATTGACTTTTTTTTATAGCTTGTTATGCTATTTGCTACATAATCAAATAAATGTTTAGTGTTTTCTTTAAATTAGATAAACATAATTTTTTTCGCACACGACATTCATATCAACATTATTTTCGTTGTTTCACAACCTCTTTAATCGTCCATGTGTTCTACACCATTTAAAAAATTTTCGTTGTGGCGATTTTGATTGGCCTATTGCATTCCAACATCCGCGATGTTTTATAGAACACGTCCTATAAGTACGCAAAACATTTGATGGTAACTCAAGCCATATAACTTGTCAAAAAAACATGGTTGCGATAGTGATGTTGTCGGTGACGTCACAACCCTCCAGATTTTTTTTGACACAGCATATTTGGAAGGTGTTGGAAGCAGGGCCGCAACTAAAGTCTCTGGCACCCGGGGCATGAATGGATTCATGCGCCCCCCCCCCCCCCCTCTTTTTTTGCACATACCACACCAATAAAGCGGGGGGTCCGGGGGCCCTTCCACGGAAAAATGGTGCTATTTAAGCATTTTCCATACCTACATGTAACAGTTTCTGTGCTACTGTAACTTCCATGCATGAACCCACTATGTCCATAAAGTAGTCCGTATAATCACTAGACTTGTTAATTAAATATGTTGAGACGTTATATTGTAAATCAGATTAAACATTCCTGGCATGCAAGTTAAAATACTTTTTACCAGTACCAGTTGTAGTAGGAATTACAATGCAAGCGATTTCGGCGCCCCCACAGCTTTGCGCCCGGGGCTTATGCCCCGCTTGCCCCCCCTTAGTTGCGGCCCTGGTTGGAAGGGAAAATTTGAAGGTGTGGCAGGGCCTTTATTCAACAACGCGACAGGGCGTACTGTAGTCGCGGCGAGTTGCTGGCCTCGTAGTCCGACTACCAACCTTCCGCTGCGTCTAATGGACCGGTTTCGGTGCTGACGAATAAATTTTACTGACTTGCTGCGGGGCTGTAGTCGCAACTCGAACCAGCGCAATGCCGAGTGCAATTAGCAAAAAAAAAAAAAAAAAAAAAAATAGGGTTGTGGCTGTGTCATGGACACGGCCGTGTCTTTGTACGTGAATACGCTTTTTGACGCGTATAGGCCGACATTATATATTTTTAACCGACTTCAAAAAAGGAGGAGGTTATATGTTCGACTGTATGTAGGTATTTTTTTTTGTATGTTCACCGATTTCTCTGTCAATTGTGGATCGATTTTCGAAATTATATTTTTGTTTGAAAGGGTGGTCCCATTGTCACCAAGTCATAATCTGAAGCGGGTATCACATGTAAATCGAGGGAAATCCTGACATTTTATAGGAGTGTACACTGTGTTTTTGATCATATTTTCTTTTAATTTTAACATCATATATATTCACTGTAAAACTATTTTACACTAATGTTTTACACATGCAATCGATTGATTCTGACGAGAGCTGACGATTGAAACTCAAACGAACGTCGTAGCATCTCCGAGTCAAAAGTTATACACTAAATGGAAATCTCGAAACGCAGCAAAGTGACCTCAAAATGGCGGCGCTTCCCCCCTCCACCGCGCGCGATGCGTCACAGTCCTCACTTCGCGTAACGAATTCTTTGAACCTTTAGCTATCCAGTGGTGTAATTAAATTTCGGATGTAGATGATAGATATGTAACTGCAACACCAAACTGTATCCCCCCGATTTTGTTATCATCCATTTTTTTAAAATTGTCTCCCACTATGGAAGCAATTTTAAAGACGTATTCACGTCAAAAAAAAACAATGTTTGGAGCAAACAGAGGAACGAGATTCGGGTCCTAGCCGTGACCACCAGAGGCTACAGAGCCCGAAGCCTTGTCAGAGCGGAAGCTGAGGACTTATCGCTCGTTCGTTGCGAGTCGAGTCACGAGCTCGCTGTGTCGCGGGCCGATCCCTGGGCGGTGACAAGGGAAAAAAAAAAAAGAATGGGGTCCGCTAACGTCATCGATTTTTTTTTCTCTCCAGGGGCCCTCGCGCGTCAGCTCGTTATGGCCGCTGCTGCGGTCCGAAATTCTGATATTCCATTCGACCTCCTGGACACGAGCTGGTGACGCGCAGAATCGCCGAGAGAAAAAAAAAAATCGATGGATCGACTATCGAAATATCGATTTCCTCCTCCCTTCCTCCGCCCTATGCACGGCATCTTTTTGTGGTGGTCAGTGTTTAAAGTCACTAAATGAAATACATAAACTTTAAATACTGCCAATATATTATTTTTTTTGCGAACGACACAAAGGTTTAATACAATTGATTATTTTTGGCATAAGCCATTGCAGTTTTGCGTTTTTTTTTGTCATGGGAAAAATTCAAGAATGCAAAAAAAGAAATAAAAATAAAAAATTGCAGAGGATAAGCCAAAATCAGTGATGTCTAACAGATGGACCAACGATGAAACATAAACAGGTACTATGGACATTACAATGACGACAATCCAAAAAATAAAAGTTCATCCGTGCTGTCATCGTTGTGTTGTTCATAATACTTACCTGTTTAGTTTTCATCATTGAGTCCACTTCTTCGAAATCAGCTGATTTAGGCTTATTCTCTAAGAATTTATGTTTTCATTTTCATTTATTATTTTGCATTCTTGAATTTTTTCATTGACTCACAGTGCAAAACTGCAATGGCTATTGTCCAAAAATTTGTAATAAATCAAAATTTCACATTGCATGACTGTACGTCGAGGTGACGGCCAGGCGTTAAGCTGAGGTTAAAAACAGCTACGAACTGGCAATGGCGAACCGTTTAAATCGGTAATAAGAAACTTCTACGAATAAACATCAAATTAAGTTAAAATATTGGAAATTGAGACTGCTTTTAAGTTTTAGATTCCGGTAGCACCTCGCGTATTTGGGTTTCCTTGGTGCAACATGTAACAAAATATTATATATATATATATATATATATATATATATATATATATATATATAGTTGATGTGCAACATCTTAGCTCTCGGTGTACTGCATTTGGTTGAAGTAATTTAGTGAATGAAACAGAAGTCGGATGTAACGGAAATTTGCTACCTAGATGCTGTCATCTGTGGCGGTTGGCGCGAACCAAAGTTAACAAAGAAAAAAAAAAACTTTATAGTTTCAATTGTTAAATGAATATTTACACGATGAGCGGTGTTTTAATAAAATTCCTTGTCGAAAATCAAATCCAAAGCCGGGGTTTAGTTTTTTTTTTTTCAAGTCGTTTTCGCTTCTGTCGGACCCGTTTCATTATAAAGGCCTAGTTTAGATATTTCGGTCTGCAAATTGACTGATTCGATAGTCGACGTAGCTGCTCCAGTAGCGAATTCTAGCTGTAACTACACGTGATTCGCGCCCCTAAATTTAGTTGGAAACGAATTTGCGTACATTTGTCACGCTCGGAATTACTTTTTTTTTTTTTTAATTCCTTCGTCAAATTTCGTGACCAAGTTTTGTATTATAAGTGTATTTGAAACATGAGAACACATGAATTTGATATTTTCTTTACCGGAGTTAAATGTTGCACATCTCTGGCGAGTACTAAAAGACTCGCTCATATATATATTTTCATGCTCCTGACTGTTGGCCAGTGGCGTAGCCAGGATTGGTTTATGGGGGGGGGGGGGGTGTTAAGAAGCATCCCCCCCCGTAATAAAGACCCCCGGGAAAATTTGGATTTTAAGGTGTAAAATAGTGCTATTTTAGCAGTTTTCGGTAATTAAATTTAAATATTGTATGGTAAAAATTTTATTAATTTCAATATGAAATTTGTTTGAGTGATGAATAAGAAATTAATTAAAGATTTGGTGCTAAAGGGGGGGGGATTTGAACCCCTAACCCCCCCCCCCCTGGCTACGCCACTGCTTGTGACAATGTGGAAGCGGAGTCTTACAGCAGGTGATTTAGATGAACAAATTCAATTGCAGACAAATAAATTTGAAGCGATGAAGAAAATAAAAAAAAATTAGCTTTACGAAGCGAAGTTGCAAAATGGTAACACAATAGAAAAACTCAATCCATAGGACACGTGCTCTTATACCGATTTGGCCATGCTTATCTGGGGGTTTGTACAGTTTCCACAAACCCTTACAGCCAAATACTAGGTGGGATCTACACTACAGGCAACGGCGGATTCTCAATGAATTTTCTGGATTTGTGATGTTGAGGTTATCCGTCTCTAAAAGCCCCCCCCCCCCCCCCCCACCCCTTTTCAGCGAGATATCAAGCCCAATTAAAATTATTTATCTTTAATGAAAATAGTTTAGGACTTTAAGCAGGACGATACCAACAAGCAGGAGAAGATGTTTTAGGGACGAAAACTGGAAAGCCGGAGTAATATCCATGTTACGAGGAAAGGGATGTAGCTAGGATCATATATCCAACCAACTAACAGAAAGAGGAATAAGAAAATATAATTATTCTCTCCAGTTTCACGATAGTGATGCTTCTCGTGCCCCAGATAACAATTTTACCCGGGCGAACCGCACTTAAGTGGATTTGTCTGATATTAAATTTCATGGTCAGGACTTAGTAGGTATTATTACTCACAAGATCAAACAGTAATACATACTCTTACTGGTTTTATTTTTTCATCCGTACGTGATTTCCAATTTAAAACACTTTTCATAGCCCTAACTCTGTTTTTTTACAGAAATAAGTACATTGAAAATATTTATCAAGGTTTTGTAACAGTGTGCTTCTCATTGCTTGTGCCGAACGCTAGTGGCTCTGGCCATTAATTTTACTATTGACAAAAAGCAAATAAGGTAGAGGAATGTAAATAACATTTATTTAGCACCATATCTTTAAACTTTATAGCATAGCCTCAGAGTGATAAATCCCAATTAAATCCATATAAATTCGACTTTAACAAAATGGATAACTTTTCATTGTTTTTATATTCACAGAAAGTATGCCCTAGTCATGCGCAAAACTGAGAAAGCACCAGTAAGTTGAAAGAAACTGAGGAAAAATAGAAAATCCAGGAAAAAAACTGGAGACCTTTAAAATTCTCCTTATTACCAGGCGAAAGTCTAGACTGCCTATGTCTGTACAATAATGACACTTGTCATTACCACTGTGTTAGGTAATTTGACCATATGCAGCTCAAAAAAGAGAGAGAGAGAGTGAGTTAACTGTGGCAGCAGCGAATGAATACCTGAGTCGAACTCGATTAAGTAAACGTTTGCCCATTTTAAATTGACACTCGAAAATAAAGCAAATTTCGCAGGTAGGAAGTGATAGGGTTTCTTACAGTCGAAGTTGGAGATAGGCGCAACAATGCAAGAGGTGCATGCAGTGATGAGTACCTAAGGTTTATGTTCAACAAGCTACATATCAGTAGAACAAATCATAGAATACCGTAACGCACAATAGTGTGCGAGATGTTGAAGGTCACATCTGGTCAAATACGATCTATGATAACAAGATTTGACATTTCCTGGAAACGATCCTGAGATGTATCTAGTAATCGACATCTGTTTTTCGCGGGAGCTGATTTATAAATCTGTACTTTGGAGACATAAGATACCATTTTACAAAAATAAAATTCCATGATAGCAATTTTAAATAATTTTAACCAGTGCTTCACTTTTGTACTAAAATATTTTTAACTCAAGAACCTGAATTTTTGACGTATCGTAGATCTTAGTGTTGTATGCCTCTAGAAAGAACGTAAAATAGTTGGTCAAGTTTGAGGTTAAAAGTGGACATAGTGTCTTATGCCTCCAAGGTACAGAAATATCCGTATCTGTCCACGGCGACCCTGAAAATTTTCATGACCGTCATTTCCATACTAATGGGACTCTTCTTGCAGTCTCCCACGACCGTTCTTGAGACATAATCAAAAGTCTTCGAGGACTCTTTCTCTCAAGTCGATCGGACAGAATCATCTGCGGATAGTTTCCAACTTGTGATTTATGTATGGAAGATTCGTGGGTCGTGGGAGGAGAAACAAAAAGAATCTCCGTCGCCGCAGCTGGACTTGGGAAGCGTACAGTTCTTCAGCAGAAGAGATGTAGTAGTTTAACGAGCTGGATTTACTGACGTGTACTACCGTTAACGGCTGAATCCACCAACACGAGCTCCCCAGAACCGTAGGGAAATGGACACGCCATTCCATCGCAACTTTGAGGTGTTCGAGGAGGAGCTACAATGAGAGGCTGCGGCGACCCATCCCAGAATCATTGCCACCCATTACCTGCCTGGCTAACCCTGCTGTTGACTCAAAGGAATCCCCATATTACGAGTACACGTGACACTTAACCAAGTCTAGCACATCTTTGGGGCCCCTCAGAAAATCCATAGAGCCTGTGATATGACCAAGGGGAAGCGTGCAAGATGAATAAGGCTGATGTCGGAGGAAAAGAAGAAAGGAGGAAAGGGAGTTGATTCGTGGGAGGAAGACGCAAGCGCCGCAGAAGCACCACCCAATCCACCCAAAAGTACAGTCCTAGGCCCAAGGTGATGAAGACTCCCTTCCTTCCCTGGAAGTGCTAGAGTTAGGGGGTGGAATGCCTCGAACCAATGACCTCGCATGTCTGCACGACTGGCCCACAGATGAATCGAGGGTCGCAGAATATCCAATAACTCTGTCGAACTCCGAAATGGAATTCCCCACGCGTTTACGGCGGGGGGGATCAGCTCGCGTCTCCGAATGCACTCGGTTGAATACCGTATGGAGGTAATGGTAGTGTTAATGGCAGATTGCATTGTAAGTCCGACGAAACTCGGCTGTGAACACAACGACACTCAGTTGTGAACACAGGCCCTCTAAAAAAACGGACTCGTAACATTATAAAAGAGTTTCCAAAAAAGTTATTGCACGATTTCAGTGAATGTAATAGTAAATGATATAATTTAGGCGCGGTTTCTGCATTTTGCTGTTCTTTCTGCCATGATGAAGGATAGAGGTTTATTTTAACTTGCCATTCTATTTAAAAGAAATAATATATAACTTAGTATAGAATTGGGAGCTATCATATCGTAAGTAAATATTAAGTTAAAAGAGGTTGGCAGATTTGGACTAGTACACAAAGTGTCTCATTTTACAAACGCTTTAAATTAACTTCGGAACACGGAACTACTCGCAACGAAAATTTCTCAGTTGTGATGTTATCAATTTGCGCTCTGTCACATATCTGTATTCTGGGTAACATTTAGCAGTCTAAAATTGAAAACTTTGATTACGAACATCATTATATTTTAAATAAAAAATAATAATTTTGTTGACTTAACTTAAATGTAAAATCCAAAATATTTAATGTGTCTTTTTTAAATGTGATATTTTTAACTTTTTCAAAAAATAATCTACAAAAACGGAGAGAACTTCACTTCCCCTCATAAATCCTGTAAGATTGTTGTTTACTCCAAATAAAAATATTAAATCAGGTAATGTCTTTTTGACCATTCTAATTCAAACAGCCTTCGCTCCAGGTATCAGTGCCAAACACAGTGCTTGATCGGGATTGATCGTCTTCTCAGTTCTGCCAGAGACGGGATGGTGGGTGGCAGAATGATAAGAGGGGAGGGGTAGAGAGAGAGAGAGAGAGAGAGAGAGAGAGAGAGAGAGAGAGTTCGCGAATACACGGTTGGTTCGTATCAGCTGTCACCTACGGCGCCGCATGTCTCGCCCCGAAACTTCGTCAGGGACCATCCCCCTTCTCCTCCCTCCTTCCCAACCCTCTGCGACCCTTTCCTCATCACTCCTTCCAACTCAGCCACCCTCGAATTATAATTCGATTAGTCGGGACGCCCCAACAGACGGTCCTTCCCCTTCTCCCAATCCACCAACTACTCGACTTGTCCCTCACACCTGCTGCAATCAGACGTGTTCACGCTCGGTATTGAGATTAATGAATTTTCGTTTAAGGACACAAATCAGCTCCACCCCCACCCCCCAAGCACTACCTAATCCCCAACCAACTTGCTGGACGTATTCAGTTGTTTTAAACTTCAGCCAATTCCTTTAAAAAACACACACACACACCCTTACACCAACGCAAGGAACATAAGTGGCTGCCGTTTAGCTGCCCGCGGTTTGTCAACAAGTGAAAATGCTTTAAAGGTTTATGCCCGGAACCAGAATTCTCAGAGGTCACACAAAGAGAACTCCGACATTAGCTACCTTAAACCTTGCTCCAACTAATCTCTAATCGCAATCAATGGTAACTGTACTTGTAAAAAAAAAGTTACTTTAAAATAAAGGAATTATGAAAATTCGCGTTACGTCTCTGAGTTTACCTCTTATAAAACAATAATATACATTGAAAAGCCACATATTTGCTGCCCATTTCGTCAGAATTTTTTTTTTTTGCGTAAATTACTTTGTTTTATGTCGCTTTTCTTTTAAATGAATAAAACAATTTTTAAACCTTTTTTTGAGCTAAAACATTATCTGAGCTTTCATAATATCAATTATATATATATATATTTTTTTTCATTTTCTCTGAAAAAATTAAAAGTTTTATTAATTTACTTTCCTGGCTTCAAGTTAGAAATCTTTACTGATATTGGATTGAAGAATTCTAGCTAAATGCATCAAATCAACATTCAATATAACGTGTAAACGTCAGATAAAGACTGTTGGTCAAATTATTTATAAATTGTTATCATATGTTGCAATGCACTTGGCACTAAGATTATTTTATGTGGATCACTGGGAATAATTGTGATTACATTTTGATTACATTTTGATTAAATTTACTTATATTTCCTTATACGCGGCTTATGTTTGCAACTTAATAAGGTGATGGTCTTTATACCAACATTAGATTTCGTCTAAGGATGACAGCTTCTAAGAGCATTGATTTGTGAGTACTTTATAGCATTTTTCTTATAATGGACACACTAATTTTTGTGCTATGGAGCTTAAAATATGGCAGATGGTACTACTAAACAAATTATACAAAAATTTACAAAACATATTAAGTTAGCGCTTTATGATTTTAACATCTTTAATGAATCCTGCAGATTTCAAACGAATAATTAGTTTGGCTAATATGGCTTCAGAAATGCTTGTTTGCGCCTAGTCAGGTGAAACAAATATATGTACTTTCTTTAAAAATTTATTTCACAATATTATCTAAAGTTCATTAGCCTGAACAACACGAAGTAAAACTACAGTCACAGGCGATACAAGACTGTAATTTAAAAAAAGTAAACAAGCCCATAGTTTTAGACTGCTGTCTAGTTCAAACTTTATTTTAACATTTTATTTCTCAATAAATTCGTAAAACAAGCTAACACATACTGTACCACAGGTGAAGTATTAAATAATTATTTTTTTGTGTCACGTCATGTACTTAATTGGACACAAGTAAGTGTTGTTTTACTCAACGCTTCGTTGTCTTCTTTCCGGATCTGAAAAGTTGCGAACATTGGCGTGGGATCGCTGCGGAAAGGAGATACTTCGGCAGCAAACTTGGGTGCCGTAATCAGCTCATTTCACCCTCTCCAACCCCTCCTCCTCAGCCAACAAGCTGTTGGCCGCTTCGCAGACCTGGCTCCGTGACGCTGCAACCCAACACCGTCATCGGCAACCTCCGCGCGTCCCAAGCCCTCTTCATTAGCGGCCCGGGCGTGCAGTCTGCGCATGCGCGGACAGGAGGGAGAGGGGGAAGAGGACCGGTGGAAGGGGGACGTAGTTAAGCGGATCGCCGGCAGGCGCGCCTCTTGTTTACTCCCCAGCGCTCGCGCTCAGTTGGTGCTGCTCCCCCTTAATTGGACGAGTTGCGTTTAAGGTGAAGGCGAGTGGTCCGATTGCCGCGCATTCGCCGGAGGTGGCGATCGTCGCGGTGTCAAGTTCAACTGACTCGCTAGAACCCACCTGCTCTCTCTCGGTACAGCCTCAGTCACATCCAGCGAGCTTTGTGTTGAACTTCCGTCCCTGGGCGCACGCAGATGATTCTTTTTTTTCCGTTGCACACTAACATTTCACTCTCAATGCACCTAAATAAGTATAACTTAAAAAAAAACTGAAAATAATCACAATACTTGAACCATATTACTACAGTTTTAAGTTGATATACCTTCTAAGAGATGTGCCACAAACTTTTGATTAAAACTTTTTTTTTTTTTTGTAGTTCATGGGGATACCAGCGACCAATCGAAACACAGAGGTGGCAAGCGGATATCTGGAGAAACCGAATGGAAATTACGTGGAAAAATTAAGAAGATATTTAGTAAACTAAAATTTATCAATAAAAACATTTTTTTTCTGCAAAGTTTAATGACCAAACGGGCCTTATTTATAGAATATCCCTCGTATATCCTCTTTACCCAAATGAAGTTTGATTATTTTTCTCAGCCCGAAGCCCGGGCAATATTCAATTCACGTGTGCTCATGTTACAAATGCACTTATAAAACGAAACTTGAACACGAAATTTTATGTATAATTCTTTGATGTAATGCCCAGTGTGATAAATATATGTAAATTGTGTTTTCAGCTAGATTTATTTACGCGAATCATATGTAGTTTCCACACCCACCTCTAGAATTTGCTGCCAGGGCAGTTACGTCGACTATCGATTATTCATTTTTCTGAGCGAAATTTTAAACTCCAATAAAAGCGAAAAAGAATTGAAACAAATACTAAACCCCGATTTGGATCAAATTTTTGACAAGTAAATTTCTTAAAATACTGCTAAACTTGTTAAAATTAAATAAACAGTTAATTCTATAAATATTCCCTATGGGTTTAACGAACTTTCGTTCACGCCATCCGCCACAGATGGCAGCACCATGGTAACACATTTCCGTCCCATGTGACTTTCATTACATTCACGAAATTACTCCCACCAAATGCCGTATACTGTACTGAGAGTCAAGATGGTACACATCGTAAATACAACCTTCTGTGAAAACATCTCGTGATCGAGTGAGTTCAGGTCACATAGAGTGAACGACACCGGCTCAGCTAGTGAAAGCTAGTGAAAGCTAGTGATAAGCTAGTGACGACGGCGTGAGGCCGGGAAACGTTTTCTCGGGGTGCTCCCGTTTCCCCTCGACGACTCATTCCGCCGCTGCTCCGTTTTATTGTTTCACCCCTCACACGCCACTAATGTCCTCGAGACCCATGAGTAGCCTAGACAATTCATCCATTCACACTTGGGTATATCATTGGCGGTCATTTAGGAGACTTGTCTATCTGCAATTACATAATTTTTTTCAATTTAAAATAATCACGGGCAACGCCAATACAACGTTAAGTACGCAAGACAAGTTCGAAAAGTAGTTTGCAATTTTTTGGGACATAATCAATGAAACAAAAAATTTTATTACCGAAATGTACGTAGCATAATTCAGTAAATTGTCATGAAGTATTTTTTTTTTTCAAGTTTTCAATTGGAATATGTTAAAATACATTTTGTAGGTAACATCAGTTTCACGTGAATTATTTCCATTTTTTTTATTAATCACTTTTACTACCCTCATTCCTTCGCAAGTAAAATTTCGATTGTAGATCGAGGGGAGGGGGAAAGTTTTCAAATCCTCCCACCTGCATCCAACCGCCAATAGTTTTTATAGTGTCATATTTCTTGGCGGTACTGAAAACGGACGGAGCCGGTCGTAAAACAAGGGAAAAGTTGTGTCCTCACGTTCAAGTCCGTAAATCTGGGAGTTTTTTTCTATTGAATTCTTTTTTTTCCCCCTCCCAACACCATCCCATCCTCCCTTCCCCCTTACTTTTGCGTAGAAATATTTATCTGCGACAGTTTTCTCATTCTGTTACAAAAATACACCGCCACGACAGTTAAGCCTAACGAGGATTTTATTCAAACACAGGGCGGTAGCCTGGTTTGCGATGAAAATGCAAGCTATCAGCGCAGATATGAGGACAGCCAACATTAAAATTACCATAAAACACGGCGTAAAAAAAATAAGATTCTCCGTTGAAATTCTCATCTGACTTACTCTTGTTGCTAGAGACACAACAGATGTGCAATGCGGTTTGTAGATGTATGAAACAAGATTTAAAAAAAAAATGTTATTGTGGATTTTATTGCGAATGTCACAATAAAACTGCGAAGCGAACTGGATAATTATTTTTTATATTTCTCCCCCAAATAACATCTTGTAGCCTAATTTGCTACATTTTGTTGCTTTAGACCCGATATTTTTTTTTAAAGCTAAATTTTAGGAAAAAGCTAAACAGTGTAGGCTATTTGATTTAGTAAAAATGTGAAAACCTCTAACGAAATTACAAGAGGGCTAGCCTATGCGTTTGATATATTTCGAGTATTCTTTTAGAATTAGTTTTCTTTCGTTTTTTAATTTTTTCTTGTTTTTAATTTATACATATCTGAGAAAAATAGATATATTTAGGTTAATATATTTCTTGTAGCAAAAATAACATGACTAAATCAGTGGTGTAAAACTATCGGTAGCAATTAATGCAATACTGCACATTTACGTTTATAGCGTCAAGTGACTTTTAATTTATGCCTAACCTTAGTATGGATTGTCTTGGTTAAGTTTCCGTGAATTATGTTAGCTGAGCAGGTTGAGGCATGGTAACTTTCTCTTCTCTTGTGACTTGAAGTATTCAATAGACTGCTGTTACGGATGAACATAAATATAAATAATTATTTGAAGTTTCTTGGCTTCTGGGTTATAGCCGCGTCCAGACGAATGTATCCACCGACGTTTCGGTCGACTTTGCAGTTGCCATCGTCAGAACATACTAAGCGAAAGCCTGCGATATTTATTAAATAATTATTTATTAGAAATATTTTTTCGTTGTTACTAAAAATGGGGCATTAAAACCTAGAAGGTTTTTTTGCATACCACATACAAACTTCTCCCTGGCAATTTTTACGCTTGTTTGTGGCTGTTCGAAACATTCATTTAATGACTAAAATCATGCCCGGGGCCAACTATTGTATAGTTATTTACATGAATAATAAAATACAGAACCATTAAACATTTCTCAAAGTTAATCTCCTTCAAATATCTACATTCAGTTTAGAAGGCTGCGAAACTGTGCTCCGGAGTGGGAAATAAACCGAGTATTTTCTGAGTACCTACAATATTAAACAAAAAAAAAATTCGTCTGTAGGGAAATAAAAGCAGTTAATTTTGTTGGCTTTTTTTTAACTATTAAATAAACAAACACAGCGCCAAGACACTCAAGTTTGCTTGGTTAATTAAGAGAAAGGAAATATTTTAGGAGTATTCATTAAATATTTTACTCCAAGCAAAATATTTGTGCAACTAGAGAATGTAATGTTTTTCATCTCTCCGAACGCGTCGGCGGAGAATCGTCCGAATGAAAGCGAGGGAAGTTGGAGAGAGAAATTTCTGGAAGGCGTGGGCAGAGCAGTCAGTGGTAGTTTCCGGACTTGTCTTTCGGCGAAAGAATTCCCTCGGATTTGCTATCACAGCAGGGAAAGAGATAATTGGAAATTTCTTAAATAGCACGCTGGAGGCTATACCGTGATACCAGCCTTTTAACCACACTGCAACTAATATTGTTCGCAGGCTTTCGCGGCCATTGTCTGAAGTAGCATGGCTTCTGGGTTGTAGCCGTGTCCTTGGCGAATAATTCACCGACGTTTCGGTCGACATCACAGTCGCCATCATCAGGGAGCAGTTACCTCTACTGTAGGTTACTGCTTCCTGATGATGACGCCTGCGATGTTTACAGAAACGTCGGTGAATTATTCACCAAGGACACGGTTAAAACTCAGAAGCCAAGCTACTTTACACGGTAACTTTTTCCCTCTTTCAAACAGGCACAGTGTCGCTTCAGTGACTTAGTGAAGACTTAAAATAAAATATAAAATAAAATTTTTTTAAAGTAGTCGTGTAAATATCTTGTAAAGGGATTTTAATTTTAATTTGTGTTTTGACCCACACAGTAAAAAGTAAGCCACTGAAAATATTACAAAATTTTGACTAACGTGCATATTTACAGTAAAGGCGAGCTTTCGTTCTCATTAATATAGTTTTTAGTGAATGCAGAGTGACTCGACAGAAAGTTCTGGAACATAGTACGGTTGGTAAACCCATTCCCCAACTGTGACTTGCAACACACAGTATGATTATTGGTTTTCTAACAATAAAAAAATTAAGTTTTCTGCAAACCCTCTTGACGGAAAAACATTGGCATATCAGTGGTATCTACTACTTTTGAAAACTGTCAAATTTGAGACAGGGTTCCTTGACACAGAATTCAACCCCCTTTTTTTTAATGACACGAAGTTATAAACTATCGCTATAACGAAAAGTCAGAATTCCAAGCCAAATTAATGCAACATAAAAAAATATTAATGTTAATACCATTAAAATATAGCAAGGAAATATTTCACTAGCGATAAAATCATGGTTCTTTGATATTAAGGTGGACTTAAAAGTAAGACAAATTATTTTGTTTGAACGAAACATTTGTCTCGATATAGTTTTCCTTGTTAAAAAGAAAGTTTTTTTTTTGTGCACCGAGTAGCAAATTTGTGAACTGGGATAAGAAGAGGTGTCTGTCATACCAACAGCGTTGACACGTTGCCATGCACCAAGGCCCTGAAACAGTGTTATGATGAACTTTGTACACAACGAGAGTTCTTCAAGAAATCTCAAAGTCAACACATGGAAATGTTTTATACTGGGAGAACAATTCGTTACCACCACAGAGATTTCTGAAGAATGTCATCCTGTGAAATGTTTCTCTGTGACAGTAAAATTTAAAAAAAAAATGATAACTCTGTGTAAAACTGACAAACTGTCTGCTATCGATTAAACATTTTGCTCACAAATAACGTAAACTGTAAATGTTGAACTGATATAATTACTGAAAATAGCTGACACTCAACTGCTGCGACGTAGTTCTGACAGATCAACAGACAAACATTCACTGATAACAGTGCTTTTAACAGTTTCGTAATTATAGTGTAGGGTGGCTAGGCTTAAAAAAATCACAACAAATTTATTTGGACTCAAACATGTAACCATATCACGGTCTAATCCGCAATGGTTTTGTATTCAAATAGTTATTTTTCAGCTAACTGAAAATTAGGAACTAACAGTGTTATTTTTTCTAATAAAACTATTATAAGAATCCTTGTTTTATTTGTCGAAAAAAAATGGTATCATATCTACGATATTATTCAAGTTATTGTGTGGAATAGACATATTGTTTAATTTTGACACCATATCTACAATATTATTGAAAAGATTGTATGAAATATACCGTACTGTTTTACCTCAAGATATGGGACTACAGAACACTCCATTGTTTGGCTAATAGTGAAATAAAATCCTCAAGTCTTCATTTTCAACGGAAGTAAGCTCAGAAGATAACCACATATTTACTCAATGTTTGGATTTTTTTTTTACAACCAGTGTTCCATGTGAATTTAACACGAACCATTTTTTTTTCTTCCACCAAACAGGGTATGAATTAATATGTAGGATTTAAAAACTTTTATTTAAATTTTTAAAAAAATAAATTATAATTTTTTAAACAGTGTGTAAATTAATGATCAGCCGGGTGGAGCGCCCGCAAAATAATTTGCAGCAGCCGGGAAACATGTTGTGCCAGCGCTGCAATGCATCTCTGGTCCTTATTCCACGCCCCCCTTCCCAACCATCCCATCCCCACTCCTAACCCTCACCCTCTTCCCTCCCTTCCCCCGTCGGCCCAGGCCCAAGCAGCGGTTGTAAATTTGCGAGTCCCCGGCTGGCGGCGTCGAAGAGGGGGGGGGGAGGGGGGAGGGGTGGTGGGTGGCGGATGAAGGGGAGGGGTGGAAGCTAGGAGTCGGCCGGGGAGGGGGTGAATAGCTCCTCGTCCGGTCTCTGGCGGGGATCGACCCGGGATTCGCCCGCGGAGGGAGCAAGCCTGCAGGGCGACGATTAAGGCTCGTGCACACACGCCATGTCGATCCTTTTTTTTTTTGCGTTTATTTCGTCATTACTTTTTTTATATTTTTTTTTAAAAAAGGAGCCATTTACAAAATTTTTAACTAGACACGTCCGTTTCATTTTTTTTTCTGCTACAAACATGTTCAAAAGATATTCACTCAGTTTAATACATTAAGTGTAAAAAAAAAAAAGTCGCGCTAGTGATGATAATTACGGAGAATTGCGCGCCTTTTTTTTAACGCCCATTATACCAACTCAAACTACGTATGTGAATATCTGTTGAACATAAATTTGTGGCAGAAAAAAAACAAATGTGAAGGAGGTATCGTGTTATAATTTTGGAAATAGCACTTAAATAAAAGAACTATGAAAAAAAAATCAACCTTCATGCGGATCAGGCCCCAACAGGAGGAATTATTCACATGCACGCGTCCATAATTTTTTTTTGTGTGTATAGTGTTGGAAATAAAACTAATATTGCGCTTTTTCTTTAAAACTGCGCCATACCTCGCTGTAGTTAATTTGATCACATTTGTAACCATAACCAAAATAAAACAAATTAATTTCTCTCTTTAAAAAAATATATTCTGTTTTGATCCAGTCCTTGAGATCCTGTTTCACGAATTTCCATGTAATGTCAAGCTTTGAACTTTTATTATCTAATCTGTAAAGTGATTAACTAAAGGATAAAAAAGGATCACGTTGGAAAACATCTATGGTGTCGACGTTTTGGTTGTCTCAGTTTTTTTAAAACTTTTTCCCCTTGAAATTTGAGATATTTTTTTTAATGTGTCATGACCGGGCTTACATATCATCCTCGTGTTCTTTTAAATTTTGACAGAGACTGAAAACATAACAACAGGTTGAAGTCTAGAGCTGCCAAGATAAAATTACTAATCAAAAGCCACAAAAACAATAATAATTATATCAGTCCATGAAAATAGACGTCAGAAGGTGCCCAAATATAAGAGCTATTTCACGTCAAGCAATTAAATATAATTTAAGAGCTGCATTGAAGGAAGTGGCTATTGCTAAAAAAAAAAAATAAAAATAATGAGCCTATTCCTCAAATACGAATGTATTTTTATATGTATGGCTGAATTTGTCAGATCATACTGATCTCTGGAGGTAAAAGGCGTGAATTTTATTTTACAGTTTAAACGTGGTGGAAGTTAAGGTGAGTGAGTGTTTTCTTCCCGGCGTTTTCCCAGTTTTTCTACGCGAAAGCTCTCAATCGCTTTTTAAGTTTTGATTCATCTTAATGGTGACAATCTCAAAAAGACGTTTGGCCTATATTCACAAAACAGAAGACAAACATTCATTCATTTGTATATAATTTTATCTATCTATACGTTCATCTGGCTTTTTACCTGTCATGGGTGTGACATAACACATAACAAGAAAACGCGCGAATTCGAATGCAAAGTTGTGTCGAAATTTCAAAGCAATCGGTGGAGAGAGATTTCGGAGATTCAAGATTTTGAACGAACACGAACATTTACATATTATTTTTTATTTATATGGGTGATGGCGAGGGACTACCGCCGTAAATATTTGCGCTTTATTTCGGCGATACACGGGAAATTTTCTCCTCTTCCTCTCCCCCCCCCCCCCCCCCCCAAACCCTTGCGCAGCGGCCGGAAGGGTTTTGTTGGCAGCGCTGCGGCGTCGGCGAACTGCAACACGGGCGAGATAATTGCATGTGCGAGCGAGACAGGGCGGGTAGTAATTTTCGACACGCTTCGCCGCCTGGGGATTAATATGCCGTGGCTTGGATGTTCTTGCACGCGCCTCCCACCACGGGGCATGTAGGGGCAAGTCCCACACGAACGCATTCCTCTTCATTTCCCCCCCCCCCCCCCCTCCGCCCCCAATAATTTTTTTATGAAGGCCTATATGCGTCAATAAACGAACAAACAAACAAAACAAAAAATGATTGGAAGTTTTGTATCCAAACTTCGATAGCTCCGAAGCCGTTGTGGTTTGTTAATGTTAATGAAACTGAATGGATTAAGCTTAAGGCCCTTGTGTGCAGAGCTTCTGCAAAAAAAAAAAAAAAAAAAAAAAAAACTCTACATTCTAAAACTGAGTTACTCTATCTGAGTAAGTTATGTTCACGAAAAGTTTTTAAGAAAATATTGAGAGCGAATGATTAGTTTTTCTTCTTCGGTATTTCGTTTTTAGACTTTACATAGTTTTAGAAGAGAGAAAAATGGATAAAAAAAAAAAGCTTGTTTTCAGAATAATAATTTTTTTAGGCATAAATAATCCTGTACAGATTCTTGAAAGCATTCAAGTGACTTGCATCACACCATTATCTTCGTTTTCCTCTCCATGTAATGTTACGGTTACCGCTAAAATCTCACAGTTTCCCTGTGCACGACGAGAAGACTGCGCGCCGGTTCAGAGCCTTGCGCTTAGAGGCGATACCGCGCTAAGAGCACCGGAGAGCGCCGTACTTACTTATCATCCCGCCTCACGAGCACAGATGCATCCCTGACGGGGCGGGAACCCACAACGTCCCGTCTTGCAAGGTCATCGGACACGACGAGTGTACCTCGAGGCGCTTCGTCCAAGTCTTGTCACATCTCCGGGTAGGTACCCCTCGGGGAACCCAGAGATCCCGTGATCCGACACAAATGTACATTCAACTTCTACTGAAGCTTACCGGGCCAGTACTGGATCCATATCGCCGCTCCCTGCGTCCGCCCGCCATCGGAATTTTGAAGGGGGGAGGGGGGGGGGTGGCGGGGAGAGGTAGTGTCTCCTCTGCACCTGCTGGCGACGGCCCCCGACACCACGGGTTGACAAGGCACCATCTGCCGCGGGTGTCAGATCCCACGACTCGAAACACCGCCGCGCTTCAACCAGTGCCTTCGGACGTCTCGCACGCAGACACGGCGTAACATATAACCTCGGTGACGAGCACATTCACGACGCGTTTCTCGTGTTGCAAATAATACACTTTTAGATACGAGACTCGGACGTGAAATTTCACGTAGAACGCTGTAAAATAAAGCCGAGGGTGAAAAAACAATAGCGTTTTCAACCTACATTTTCTTGACGCAAAATCACACATCCGCTAGAATTCGTTTACGGAGCAGCTACGTCAACTATAGAATCATTCGATTTGCACAGCGAAATTTTAAGCTATACAATGAAATGGCTCCGATAAAAGCGATAAAGACTTGAAAAACAAATACTGATTTTCGACTAGAAATTTCATTCAAATACTTCATATATTGTTAAAATTCATTAAATAGTTTACTATATAATGTTTCAATATGGCTTTGTGAATAATTATGGTTCGCGCCCTCTGCCACAGATGGCAGCACCGTGGTTACACGTTCCCGTTCCGCGCGACTTACGCCACATTCGCGAAATCACGCCTACAAAATGCCGTATGGCGAAAGCTTAAGGTGGGTCTACACTGTGTAACAAAACAAGTTATAAAATGTTATATTACAAAGTTATACAACATGTTACAAAATGAAAAGAATGAAAATTATATTACAAGTTACACAACAAAGTTATATAACTTGTTATGAAAACGTGAAGAAAAATGTTATATAACACCATGTTTTATAACAAAATAAGTGTTATAAAACAAGTTATATGTTTCCCATGCAGTGTCGGTAAAGATCAAAGGAAGTTAAATAACTTGTTGTATAACATGTTGGCCGTTTGTCCACACTGGTATACATATTTAAAAACATGTAACATGTTATGAAACAAGTTGTATTACTTGTTATATAACTTATTATATAACTTGTTATGTAACATGTTATGAAACAAGTTGTATAACTTGTTGTATAACATGTTACAAATATAACATGTTTTTGTTATATAGTGTAGACCCACCTTTAGATGTTACACATCAAAAAACGTTCTTGGCGCGGTTACGAAGCAACGCAGCAACGCAGCAACGCACGACTGGCTGAGAAGGGCACCGATCCAACCCTGGGCAATCAGCGGGGCGACAGTTTCCGTCAGTCAAATGGGGCCACGCCAGCCAGAAGGCGAGGCCTGCACAGTCCAGGGAGGATACCACACGAGGAGAGGCCACGTTGGTTGAGGCGACCCTCGGGTTATATTCCCAGCGAACCAACGTAATCTTTGCAAGTGGGGAAAAGTGTTGGAACATTGTCGCCATCGTGTTTTGTCGAATTACTCCTTCCTTCCCTTTTTCATGAATTCAGTCAGTGCCCCATTCTCATATACACCTATCACATCTCAACGTCTCCAATGGCCTCAATTTTCACACAACGTTAAGCCCTAATTTAATCACTTACAAACAAAAGATAGGATGAACAACAAACTCTTCAAGCTGCAGATGGGCAAAAGGGAAAAGAGCAAGGAAGTAGAAGAGCTCACGCTTTTAAGGTTCTGTTTCAGACCTCGAGCTGATTATTTCATTTTATTTTTTATTTGCTAACATAAGTGAAGGGATTTTTTTTCTGTACGTTTATTCCACAGCTATCTTGCAGTTTTATTTTTGTTGGATCGCTAACGTTTTCCACTAGACACATCCAAAACGTTATTTTCGAGCATTAAAAAATCATGTAAATGATTATAACTATCAACATTTGTGTGGATATTTACCACAATTAGATAATCTTTGGCAAATATATCTTGAGGAGAATCAAACAAAAAATTACATGCAATAATTAGTGCCATCGGGCGAACCACGTCTCAACTAAAATAAGAGAAATATGATAATTTTTTTTATTTATTTGGTTTTATGTGTCATCCAGAAGCTGAAGGCCATTAACAGAATGGCGCTATAATTCAAACATATAAAACATTATAAACATACAAACACACAATTACATAAAATAATCACTGTGAAAACATATAATTTAAAATAAACATACAGTGACTATAATTGTTACAAAACAACACAAGGACAAACACATAAATTTTACCAAAGAAGTTTTCACACTTGTTATCACATCTATTTTATCTGGCAAATTGTAGAACCCTCGCACCCTTTCCTGGTAATGTACACTGAGGTTAATTGAAAAATGAAAGGATGTGCATGGAGGTGCTCATAATGGCGAAGAAGACAATACAAATATAGCGTGTATATGCTCATAATGAAGTAGACGACTATATGGAATGGGCCCGTGTAGGTGCTCATAATGAAGTAGACGACTATATGGAATTGGCGCGTAGGCGATCCCACGCAGTGTCCGAACAGCGGGAACATTGGAAAAATAATTTAATTAAATTTGACGGCAGCGGAAAATTTGCAAACCGCGATGGTATTTCGCGACAGCAATATCTTCTCCGCTGAACGTAAAGGATTTGGCTTTCTTTCAACAAATAATCCGTTAAAATTGAATTGGAAAGTACAACACATTGGGATCTAGTGATAATATTTCTGAAGGGCCCACGGTACACACACTTGAAAAAAAAAAGAAAAATTATTTCAAATCACTTTTTCTTCACCTGCAATCACAATTGGATATCGGATATTAACGACCTTTTTTTTTTATTAGAAAATGTAGATATGCTGTCGCCGCTAGAAAAATAAGAATTTCTGGGAAGGATCCTTACCAAAAATATAAATGAGGAACTAACTTAATGAATAAAATATGCTAAGTATAAACAGTAATTTAATTCAAAATTTAAGAAACAATGATTATGTCACTAAGAAAAAGGCTTCTACTTGCACGATCTCGTACAATGTCTGTCTTCATAAAAAATTCTCCTTTAATTAACGATCATGCAACAATTTTTTTTCTTCGTTTTCTGTGAGCTACAGACTGTCGCAGCTCAAGGCATTCCAGCGAACAATCGTTAAGGGAGCTTCTTTGTGAGATTTTACGTTTTGTCTCAATTAATTTTTCTTGTTTGTAACGTTTCTCTTCCTGCAGAGTACTTAAATATATGCCATTGTTTACTGACTGGTCTCCTACATTAACAATGTCTTGAAAAACATGACCCTCACAACTTTCTCGCAAAAAGAAATTAATATTCGTAATGAAACAGATTCTATGCAGATGAATACACTTTACGTAATTCTGTGCATCTGATGAATCTGCAGTAATACAATCGGCAAACCATAAGCCAATAATGGCCTCGTCACGGAAGAAAAATTTCAGTCTAGAATTTTCATTATTGTATGCCGCGTGTAGTCTATATCCGTCATTATTCTATGTCATAAAGGTAAGAATTTTGGGAGTAAGTTGTGTCCAATATTTTTTGCTATGTTAATGATTGAAGTCAAAATGAAAACGACATTCCACCCCGCTTTCCCACATAATTAGCGAAACATTTTATTTTTTAAGTTATACTACTTTAGGCACGTTATGAAAAATGATGAAAGTAAATATTTACGATTTGCGCGCACAATGCATCGAAATTTTCACAAAATGAAAAAAAAAAATACATACAAATAAAAAAATATATGTGTGCTTTTAATGATCGATAATTAATGCTAGTCCATGTAATTAAAAATATATATTTATTGTTAATATCAGTAATATAAATTGAGTTTATAAACTTTTTCAAGTGTATTTTTAATAGTGAGGTCATGATACCGTATGTTATAACGATGTCAGGTTGCTTGTAAGCTTCCATTGTCGCTGGCAGGGAGTGTCTGTGAAAGGTTTAATAGTCTCCTGGCCGTTTTCATGGCAGTGTTTGTGAGATTATGTTCTCGTATGCAAAATTCATTTGCATTATAAATTATTACATTATTATTTAAGAATAATAATGTAAAATATAAATTTAGGATGATTATTTATTTTATTATTTATTAAAATTGATCTCCAATATTTTACTATATTACATAATATTTTCACGCCTGAGTGTTTAATTAAATATTTTAATTTGATTTAATTAATACTTTATCAGCCGTATTTACAATATCGCTCCAGTCCTCTTTATTATTTAATTTTTATAAATTATTGGCATGCAAAATTTTAGTTAGTTTTTTTAAATTGCGCCAAGTAAGTATAACTTCTAAGGCACGTACGTAAGTACACGCGCCCATTTTTTTCTCTTCAGTTTATAGTAAAATTTAACGAAAATTCCTAGCTCATGTGTTTGTAAACATCTTCGTTTAAAAGTACTCACTTTCAAGCTATTAAACAAACTTGAATGTGTTAACAACATAGTTATACAAATGAAAGCTACTAATTCTTTTAATTAAAAATACGAATGTTTTTTGTCAATAATTATTTTTAGTCCTATTGATGTAAAATTAATAAATGAATTAGAGTTACTGCTGAGATTACGAATGGTTTTAGGAAAATGTAAAATTAAAAATTGGTTGTCTGTAAAGTCGGTTTACGGACGATAGTTTAACGTGACAACTTTTATGAATAAAATTGAATAATTTTTATTGAATTATCACTATTTTGTATGGATGCAAAGGAGTGAAATTAAATCTACAATTTAATTGATAAATTTACTTTTATTTGCACTCATTAATACAAATATGTTTATTACTTTAACGAAGAGATTATTTTAACTATAACTTTTATACGTGTTTGCTATTTAACTTATTCCAATCTGTGTTATTCTGTTAAGGATAGGACGATGATAGGAAAAGTAGTAAACGAATGGGAGTGCTACAAGAATGTGCCTCGAAAAAGTCAAATCGATGGTTGTTCCAATCGAGTGGAAGAGATATAGATGCGGCGTAAGCGTACAATGAGAGTAACGGTATACAGCGTAACAGGACAATGTGCGTAACGGGACACTTTTTTGTGCGTGCAGCCGGCGTTCATCGATTTATTAGACGTAGTCACGTCAAAAATCCGTTTTGATGTTGCATTATCTACCGCGAACCTCCTCACACTCATCGCACTGAAACTTTGTCCCAAGCGTGTGGTACCGCGCGCGCAGACACGCCGATTGCCCGCGGCGCGGCGCTGCAGTCACCTCCTCGCGAGGACGACAGCACGTCACGCCACGTCGTGGAGACGTGCGCGTCGCTCGTTTGTCACCGCCCGGCGGATCATCTTCCTTCCGCAAACAAAACAAAGTCTCCCGGGGGGGACGGGGGCCCGCCTGATCCGCGTCAAACGGGGGCTGCGGTTTGAAGGATGACAGCGCTCGGTGCAACCGCATAATCGGAACCATCGCCATCGACTGCCACACGACTTTTTTTTTTTTTTTTTTTGACGTGACAACGTCCAATAAATTGATGAACGCCGGCTGCACGCACGAAAAAGGATGACCAATTGTCCCGTTACGCACATTGTCCCGTTACTCACATTGTCCCGTTACGCTTTGTCCCGTTACGCTCATTGCACGCTTGCGCCGCATCTATCTCTTTTCCACGCGATTGGAACAACCATCGATTTGACTTTTTCGAGGCACATTAAACTTGAAACACTCCCATTCGTTTCCTACTTTTCCTATCATCGTCCTATCCTTAACAGAATAACACAGATCGGAAGAAGTTAAATAGCAAACATGTATAAAAGTTAAAGGTAAAATAATCTGTCCGTTAAAGTAATAAACATATTTGAATTAATGAGTGCAAATAAAAGTAAATTTATCAATTAAATTGTAGATTTCATTTCACTCCTTCTTTGTACCCATACAAAATAGTGATAATTCAATAAAAATAATTCAATTTTATTCATAAAAGTATGCAATCATTTCATCAATATTTTGTTATGACGTTGTCACGTCAAACCATCGTCCGTAAACCGACTTTACAGACAACCAATTATTTTTGTCAGTGGCAAAGACATATTCGTGCAGAATCACAGACATTTTTAAATTTGAACACTTGCGTGAAATACAACTGTGTCACTGCGAATTAGTGTTCGCGGTAATACTGGGCATTTTTGCTGTGTTTCGTCCCGGTAGCTCCAATAGTTAATATTATTTGCAAACCGTTCCCTGATTAGGTTTTACAAGTATTAACTGCGGTCATAATAAAGTCAAATTGTTGAATGTTCTATTATCATTCTTATGCTTGAATGAAACATTAATTAAAAATAAAAATTATGCGTCAATTTTTGTAAGAAATGCTCAATGTTATCACAAAAAACCAATTTCATTTTTGCGAAAATAACCGTATCCATGTATTGTATAAAATTCCCATAACTTTTCTAACCAATTTCATTTTTGCAAAAATAACCGTGTCCATATATTGTACAAAATTCCCAAAACTTTTCTTGTAGGTTTACGTATTATTTCTTGGCAACTTGCTTCCAAAGAAATCTTTCGTAAAAGTACAGTAAAATTATTTTCTGTGCAGAGCTTATCGGGGTTCCTCGTGTGTGTAAATTATCTGTAGTTGGATGTTTTACATAAAGAACCTTGATAACTTCCTTACACGTGGGGCACCACGGAATCGTACCCAACGTTTGGTAATACGGCTGTTTAAAAGTTCCTTTACACAATGAGCCTTATTAAGACAGACAACATTTTGCTGCAGGTTTATCGCTAAAAAAAAAAAAAAAAAAAAAAAAAAAAGTTAAAACATGTATGCGACATGGTCTAAATTCCTTCCCAAAGATGGAACGCGTCTTAGAATTTGAATAAAAACAACTTGTTTATGCGAACAAAAGCGAAAGTCTTCAGGTGTGATCAATGTGCATCTGGATCGTGTTTAATTAAATAAATTCCTACAATCACTACAAAACGTGTCGCTGACGTAAAATTATTCCTTTGAAATAATTTAGGATAACAGCACGTCAGAAATATGTACAGATAGCGAAAAAATTTGTTATACGTAGTCGAAGAACTTTGTTTAAATAATCATAGACCACATGTCTTAGGTTTCATCTTAAATACTTTCTCTATTATTTGAAAAAAAAAAAGTATTTCAGCTCCAATTTCAGGGGCGTATAACAACCTCAGAAACTGCTTTAGACCATAAGTCCTGGAAATAAATTTTTTTTTGCCTTTGTGTTTGTGTTGAACCGGCAGCCAAAGTATGTCGGTGTAATTCTGACTTAGGTATTCTGTACATTAAGAGTAGTTCCTAAATACAAATTTTAAGCGATACATATTATGTCAATGCAGGACAGGCAGAGGAGGTAGAAATGTATGTTAAAGCATGGTCCGTAAATGCTTCTATTTATCACTAAAGCCGTTACTGTTACTGAAGCAACTGTTTTATCGCAGATTTATCATATTCATCAACATTAGCTTCTACTTTATCGGCACGAGCCAACTCCCTTGTAACGTAACTAATTAAGTTACCTAGCAGAGTTACAATTTTCATTAACAGAAACATGACTGCTACTAATTGCAAATTATCAATTATGAAATGAAAGCGTGAAACGTAAACTTGCACTAAAAAAAAAAAAGTTCGCGCATGATCTGGTTCAACATCGACTCTGAATATTAAAAATGAAATCGTGTACAAATTTCTATTTAATATGTGCAATACCAATTTCCCTAAGACCTTCAAACCTAAAAAAAAAGTATGTTTAGCCTCGAGAAATCAGAATTACAACAAACTAAATCGTTATTTAGCAGACACCTTAAATTAATCAAGGTAAGTTATATTCAAATACCGGTGTCAATATTACATGCAACACTCATCCGTGAAGAGTTACAACTTGTCAGTTTAACAGGTCGGGTCGAGTGGGACGTCATCATTGGGTTAGGAATTGTCAGGAGATGGAATGTGTTGATGTAGTTAACGTCATATTATTTCTTCGCCATCGCCATACTCCAAAAACATTGCGGAAATGGTGCTTGACAACGTCTTGACAATGGTTAGTAAGTTTAATTAGAATCTCTGTAAAATAGTCATTTAAAACTGTTCTCACAATGCAAACACTACACTTCAGTCAATGTTTTGGACGTATAACCAACATGAAGCAGACCATGAGTTGAAGTATAAAATTACTTCCCGTGGTTAAAATCTAATCATGCAGCGTAGCCAACCCCTTGGAGTCAGCAGCACTTGTAATTGTATATTTTATATTCAATACACGTCTAACTGGATACTAGTAAATCCAGGTGTTCTACACGGATTTATCGCTGGCCCAATGACTTAAAATATCATATTTGCTGGTAAGGAACCTCAGCGCACATCTCATATTGGTCCGGCGGGCTTAAACAGTGTTATTGCTGGTCCAGAGACCTCAGCACGGGTCTCACGTTGGTACAGGAACCTCAAACAGCATTCTCGCTTGTAATGGATCTCAGTTCAGGGACTTCAACCTGCATTTTCGCTGGTTCAGGGACCTTAAACGCGTTTCTCGCTCGTCCAGGGATTTCAAAATGCTTTCTCACCAGTCCAATGATCCCACCGTGGGTTTCATGCTGTTCCTGGGTCCTCAAACGACATTCTTGATAGTCCAGGGATCTCAGAACGTATATACTATTATGGTCTAGGAACCTCAAAACATTTTTCTCTTTGTCTAGGGACTTCAGCGTGGAATCTCACACTGGTCCATGACTTAAAGCTGCATTATGCTGGTCCAAGTAGTTTGGCAGGATCTCACGATGGTCCAGGGAACTCAAACTGCATTCTCACTTGTACAGGGTCGTCAAGCGGCATTTCTGCTGTTCCAGAGAACTCAGCGCGACCTTTTTGCTGGTACCTAAGATTTCACTCTCGCTAGTCCACATAGCACATCAGGAATATTGCGGAAAGAAACAGTCTTGGTGTGAAGTAGAGGAAAATATCTCAGTATTTCTAACCCAATGAGTGATTTTGGGAAACCATATAAATCCGAAATCCGCATTCCTGGACTTGGTATTCTAACCTGTGGCCTCTGGAATACAAGCGAAGTTTCTTACCTTTGCGCCACCCTTCCTCCGTACCTTTGTGGTGAATGAGTTGCACTGCCTATTTTTAGCAAAAAAAAAAGTGTTAATGTAAACCAAAAATCCTTTAACATAATGGAATAAGGTGTGGGTAGTACTCGTATCTTTTATATGCCAACTTAAATATACCGATAGCGATTATATGGCAACAATCGTTATCCTTTTGAATCTTTGTTAAAGAATGAATGTTTATTGTGTATTTCGTCGCATTATACATGTAAAAGTTATATGCTGGCACAAGGCTTTATAAACAGTTTATTTACTCTTTTCAAAACCTTCAAATTTTGGAATATTGTTACAAAATAAGGGATCAAATCACCATCTAACATTGTTTTCAAAATCTCGTTGTCTATAAATTACTGCCGGGTGGTCGATATGTGAATTAAATCGCTGATGCCCATTAACATTTTTTTTTTACAAATTTAACGAAGCTTTTGTCACGCGATTTTTTCCTTCCCCTCCCTCTACCTCCTGCTAGGAACCGGAATCAGTTTGAAAAACGCCATGCGCTGTCCGAATCACGAGAAATGGTATTGCCGGCTTCAGTGAAACGCGGCAGCGAGTTAATGGCTCCCGGAAGCCGTGTTTGGCAACTGTCTCTGCTCTCCGCGGGCGGTGTGCTCCACTGGGCTCCGTAGAGGGAATACGTGTAGAGTAACAGCGCCGTAGAGATGCGCAGTGCTGAATATTCCGTGCCCAACGTCATACACGTCCACCATTACATGACCTTTTTTTTGACAGTTTCATTGACAAATGATCATGAAGGTGATGTGTTGATCGGCTACGGGGGATGGTTTAGAACTACAGCCATCGGCATGGGGAGATGACCATGTAGTTACAATTTTGGACTAGACGAGGTGATTCTGCGGTGATCTGTCATTGTATTCTGTGGTACGAGGGAGATGGGGAAAAAAAAACCCACTCCTGAACCCAAAAAAAATAAGTTTGTCAAAAAGTGGGTATTCAAACCCGTAAACCTTGACTCTAACCGCATATTTTTTTTATCATAAACGAGCCATTCATCTTCCTTTATCTACTTGCTATCGACAGTTTCACGGTTTTTTTTTTTTTAGACAGTTTCATTGACTTCGACTAAAGCCTGGTCCACACGCACCGTTTCGTCGCCAGTCTTGCATGATAATGCAATGTTTTTCAAACGAATCATTAGTAGGGACCGGAAAAATTCGCGGATTCAAAGACCTCTAGGATAGCCTCCATTATCCTCTGCACTTCTCAAGTAAACACGCGTGTTCATTGGTTATTAAATTGTGAGTCGTTTCCACTGGGTAGCTTGTGATTCGACGCTTCATTGGTCGTTAGTCTCTCATTGGCCCAGAGAGCTCCGGTTAAACCGCGATCCAATAGCAGAACCACCAGAATTATACACATGTTTGAATTTCAGCCTATCACGAAATGAATCCGCGAATTTTTCCTGTCTCTAATCATTAGATATGTGTGTGCTGTGTAAGCTGTGAAGAGCCGGGTTAGTTGTCTCGCTTGTTCGGAACCGTGGGCGCGGCTCGGCTCACTTCTGGCTCGCCATTGGCTCGTACGAGCCGCGCTCGGGTCTCGTCAACACGCAAGTCTGCGAGTCTATAAACAAATCACCACGTCGGCTGCCACGACGGAAACTTTCGTTAAACAAAGTAATGTGAAGAAACATTTAAAATAAAATAAAACAGAACATTTAAAGTTCTGTTTATCCATATAAATAAAAATGCAAATATTCATTCGTTCAAAATTATTAATCCCCGAAAGGCCTCAACGATTTCGTTGAAATTTTGACACAACGTTGCATTCGAATACGCGCGTTATATTGTATACTTATATCACACCTGTGAAGGTAAATATATAGATAAAAAAAATAGATAAGTAAATATATATACACACACTAATGTTTGTGTGTTCGTCTTCTGTTTTGTACAGATAAATATATGGATACAAATATATATATATATTATATATATACTATACATCTCTCACTCTCTTCTATATATATATATATATATATATATATATATATATATCGAGAGATAGATAGAGGGGGATGTACAGATGGACAGATATGTAGAAGATAGTGAGGGATGTATAGATATATAAAGTTATGTAGATATATGTATAGAGAGATAGATTTAGATATAGATAGAAACATAGCTACATGAATATATATATATAGGTAGAGTTATATTGAGAGATATTGATATTTATAGGTATAAAGTGAGACAGAGAGACAGAGAGATGTAAAGAAAGATAGCGATTCATATATATAGCAATTTAGTGAGATTTAAAGAGAGATAGAGAGAGAAATGATTTGTATGTGTGTACCTACTTCAAACAAATTACAAAAAATTGAAAAATGCATTGAAACGCATGCGGCATTAGCTTGTTTAAAATATAGTTTTAAATAAAATGAAACTTCGTGTCTGATATCAGTTGTTAATTTTCCGAACCTCATGTCACACAATGATGAGTGATATTTCAAGGAAGAGCATAAATATTTATGTCCATTGGACATTGTTACGTGAACAACAGGCAGCGGCTACAATCAGTTTATGCATTTAATGTTAAATAAATTAAATTCAAACATGCGAACAAATTCAAACAATGAAACGTACGAGCAAAGTTCGTGTGTTGTCAAAAAATAACCGAGCCTGGCTCTCGAGTCAGACTAGCACGTGTACGAGTACGAAAATTCTTGAAGTTATACTTATTTAGGCACGAAACGAAAAAATGGCGAGGGCGAATTTTTACAATGCACCCACCATGCAACGAAATTTCCACACGAAGAAAAAAAAGCAACGTAGGTACAACAATAAGGCTACATAAAAATATATTTGTGCTTTTTAATCGTGTATTTTAGTATATTATTTTGAATACTGGGCCGTATAATTAATATTTATTTATTATGAATTTGTGTGTAGAAATGTATTTATTTAAGTTAGTGTAATGTTACCGTATGTATATTTTATTTGCATTATAAATTAAGAATTATTAAAATTAATAAATTTCAATCAATTTTAATACACAGTAAGCATATTTACTGATTTTATTAATATTTAAAATTTATCTGGATTATTTCACTACATTAACATCGTCCGGAGACAAGCGGGTCGCTTAAAGGCGGGTTTCTTCACAGACGAGAGAGCCAAACGCCCGATCGTGCATCTTCGGTTTTTTTTTTTTTTTTGTTGATTGTAAAAGGTTAGGTTAGCTACATTATGAATACTTTAAAACATTGTGGACGGTTGATTTGGTTAGGATAGCTACATTAAAGATACTGTAAAATCATGTAAACGGTTTCCTAGCGCTGGATAGCTACATATTAAAAAGTCATTTGCTAAGCAACCATAAAATGATTTTACAGTTTTTTTAATGTAGCTATACTTGCCTAATATAACCAACCATCCGCAAAGTTTTAAAGTATTTATAATGTAGCTAACCTATCCTAATTGACTGCAAAATTTAATGCCACACCGGTTTATACAATGAGATAGAACGGCGTATGACGTATGAGTAAGCTACATCCCAAATAAATACACCTGTTGTGGTACGGAAAAAAAAGCGAACATGAACTTCGGGTGTGGCTCTCTCGTCTGTGAAATGAAGGCTTCCCCCTACTCCCAGTACGTAGCTCATCCATCTATATATATAAAAATGAAACCCGTTTTCCTTGGTCACGGCATCACGCGTGAACGGCTGGACCGATTTCACTAATTGTTTTTTTGTTGTGTTTGCTATGGTCAGGAGAAGGTTCTTATGAAAGAAAAAATTAAGAAAATTGTGCGGAAAATTAGAAAATTTAAGAATAATGAATTCCTATTTCCCTTGGTCACGCCATCACGCGTAAATGACTGAACCGATTTCACTAATTCTTTTTTTGTTGTGTTTGTTATTGTCACGAGAAGGTTCTTATGAAAGAAAAAATTTAACGGAAAATTAGAAAATTTAAGAATACTGAACCACCATATATAAAATTATTTCCAAACTAACCCAACACTTTGTACAACATAAATATTTTTAAAGTAACCTTATGACATTCAGCTTTAACCGTTTACAGTTTCCAGTGCGGCTTGCATTTGCAATGTCAATAAATAAATCGCAAGGGCAGTCGCTAAGTGTATGTGGCATCAACCTAGAAAATCCATGTTTTTCACATGGCCAATTATATGTCGCCTGTTCCCGTGTCGGAAAACCATCAACATTATTTATTTACGCGCCAGAACATAAAACTAAAAATATAGTTTATCAAAAAGCATTAGAGTAGAGAGAATCAGTGAGGGGTACAGAGACTATTAGTTGATTTATAGAGCGCGCGTGGTATTGAGCTCATTGTTTACTTAAAAATGCCAAGTTGTTCAATAGCAATTTGTAAAAACATTAGTGGAATTATTGAATCCTATGGAATAAACACTATTTTGACAATATATATTTTGTTTGTTTTTTTAATTAAATTAGTAAGGTCCTTTTCAGTTATAGTGATACCAGGGAATTATGGATTCATTTTTATATGGAGGATATTATAGATTCCAGTTCAAATTGAATAGGTACTCATACCTAAGATAGGTCAGCTATACAAAATAAAGTAGTGCATAATTGCTACGCTAAGGCGGTACGAAGTTCGCCGGGTCAGCTAGTACACTATATGCTTGTTCGCAGTAACCCTGGGTTTCGGAATATTAACCCGTGAATTTACCCATTTCCCCCTAATAGCTTCCCAGTATTAACTGCGCACGATAATAAGCATATTCAACAATATTTTCCGTGGTTCAAAAAAAATAATGCTTGAATGAAATATCAATTAAACTATACAATAATGCGCTAATCTTTGTAAGAAATACTTAGTACTATCTGTAAAAAAATGTCCTATTTCATATATGCAAAAATAATCAAAGCCATGTGTTTCACAGAGTTATAATATCTTTCTTTTAGTATTAATCTTTATTGGCATATTTTTTTCCGAAGTACAGAAAATATTTTTTTTTCCTTCTGTGTAATGCTGAATTAACTGATATTTACTGTTCGGAGTTGAGCATCAAAACAGCGGGTAATAAGCTTAAATTTTGTAATAGAATTTAAAATGCAGCGGCTTGGCACTTACGTGTCTGCACAGTTCTTCGTTTAACAACGTCCTGCTTCCATCCCCATTCATTGTAGGGCACTTATAATTTGTTGAATTATCCAGTCACACTTTGCTCCAAATACAGGGACGGATTCAGGATTTAATTTTGGGTAGGCTCCAAATGTACCGCAGGGGCGTATGTACAGTTTTAGGAGACAGGGCCCTACCGGGGTGTCTGGCCCCCTATCAGAGGGTGGTCCGGGGATTTTTTTTAATATTCCGATGCAAAATGGTAAAAATTTATGGATTTCTGAGGTTAATTTTTTCTCTCTGAAGTCCAATATATTAATAATAAGAATTATTATGTACGTATAATTGTATGTCAACAAAATACAGCTTAATACCTATATGGGTAACATATTTATTTATTAGGATGAAACTTATGTTAATATAAAGTAAATATTACAACACAGCTCGTACGTAAACGTAAAATGTTACAAATCTGAAGGCGAATGTATAGTTTCATTTTCATTGCCAACTGCCTTTCTAAGAAGGGCAGACGATTACAGTTTGAAATGAAAATGAGTTTTACTTTTCGTATAGTTTTAAAAATAAATCTAATGTTTAATATAATTTTTGTCGTGACAACGTCTAAAAAATCGATGAACGCCGGCTGCACGCATGAAGAAGTGTCCCGTAACACACATTGTCCCGTTACGCTGTGTCCCGTTACGCTCATTGTACGCTTGCGCCGCATCTATCTCGCTTCCACTCGATTGGAACAACCATCGATTTGACTTTCTCGAGGCACATTAAACTTGAAACACTCCCATTCGTTTCCTACTTTTCCTATCATCGTCCTATCCTTAACAGAATAACACAGATTGGAAGAAGTTAAATAGCAAACATGTATAAAAGTTATAGTTAAAATAATAAAAATATTTGAATTAATGAGTGCAAATAAAAGTAAATTTATCAGATAAATTGTAGATTTCATTTCACTCCTTCTTTGTATCCATACAAAATAGTTATAATTCAATAAAAATGTTTCAATTTTATTCATAAAAGTATGCAATCATTTCATCAATGTTGTGTTATGACGTTGTCGCGTTTAACTATCGTCCGTAAACCGACTTTACAGACAACCAATTTTTTTTAATAAAAAGTCAAATTTCAAATTTTCAATTTTGAAAGCGTTGGGTAGTCCCAGGCCTGTCCGGCCTACCTGCTACAGCCGGCCCTGTCCATATGATGTAACATGCAAATAAAACAATCCTTGTGAGTGACGGTAATCACCCGTGAATCATCCTGTCCATTTATAGCGGTAGGGTTACCATATTTCGTAACCAACACATCATATGATCGCGCCTGAAAACAGGTGAGACGTTCGCTTGACTAATAAGGATAAAGTATTTATACACATAACGAAAAAGGCGCGAAACTGACATTCTTTGAAAACTATCAATGCTATAATACCTACATTCATCACCCCCCTTGTGGGCGGCCCTGGGTGAATCAGCTGTGGATAAGTGGACCAGCAGTTCAAGGGAGCCGGGTTTGAATCCCGTGCTGTCCATCAACATTTTGATTACCCACGATTTATCAAAATCTCTCGAGTCAGCCATTTAATTTTTATTTTTTCAAGTTCCCTGACTTTTGTTGGATTTTTTCATCTATAAAAACGAAAATTTATTATTCAAGAATGATAAAAATATACGAAATAACTGATGGCAAATAATGTATGTAGTTTTATTGATTTTTCCATTACGAAACGCAATTCTGTTACTGTAAATTGTTCAATGCATATCGCCACATAATACATATTTTTTTGTTAGCTTGTTCGCTGTTCCAACTGTGGCTTCGTCGCACACGACCGCGTCTATCGACTCCTCCCCCCTCCCCCTCACTCACTTCCCCAACCACGGGGAAGGGTTGGACTGTTGATTGGCGGTGGTGAAAACCTCGAAGGGCATTCACTACTCCGTAACCCCCTCCCCTCCTGCCACTTTGGAACTCGTTCTATTTCATATGAACCCGCTAACCGAGATCAAACGTTGATACATTGTGCTATGGTTGTTATAATATATATATAGTATGCCATTCAATTTTCGAGATTGTAATTTCATTCCCACAAATTTTGTAAGTAGGTGTCATCATAATGTACAGCTTACGTGAAGTTCCTTATACCTTCGTATCACTTAGCAAAAAAAAAAAAAAATAAACTTCTAGGAGATTTATATTATAAAAATGAAAATATCTTCAGTAACTCCTCTTCGCAGGAAGAAAAAATAACAAAGCTAGTAATTGTGAAATAAATGAGTCAATGAAACGCTGAGGTTCATAGCGACCAACCAGAGCCCAGCGTGACATTTCAAGTTGGCTGGATATCCCTTCAGTCCCTTGTGCGTATCCGCGTGACGTAAAACCTCGACTTTTCCCTTTTTAACTTTTAACAACTGTCATTTCCCCTTGAGTGTTGTAGGCTACACATTGCATGGTCCTCACCAAAACAAATATATATCCCCCTGACCAGACGGGGGAAACCTAAGATGTACATCAAGTTCTGTCCCTGCCCGAACACGCCCGAATATTCACCTTCGGCCAACCTCGGGATTTGTTTTATTTTTGCGCAGGAAAAATGAATTCAAATATTAAAAGTGGTCGGTTAGGTTAGCTACATTAAAACACTTCAAAACACTATGGACGGTTAGTTAGGTTACTATAGCTACATTAAAATAAACAGAGAAATATAAATATATATATAAATAAACCCGAGGTTGGCCGAAGGTGAATATTCGGGCGTGTTCGGGCAGGGACAGAACTTGATGTACATCTTAAGCTAGTGTTGCTTGCTTGCCCTTTGACGTCATGGATTCGTACCGTGGCTCCGTAGTTCTCACAGATCACAACGAAACACGCATTGAAAATTTTTGGCTGATGATCGTTCAGCGCGGTACGAGGGGTTTTCGGTGCGCATCGTGGAAGAACGCCGCCATGTCTCCATCGAGTATTATTCGTAATCAGCCCGCAGGCTGCCGCCGGATACGGAGCGCGCTAAACGAGTTTTCAAAATAACGTTCCGCGGAACGCCCCGCGGCGTAAACGAGGAACGCGGCAAACCCCGCCCCAGGCCCACCTATATTGGCTCGCACACCAATCACGGAGACAGACGGCTGCGAGGCATCGAAAGCTCGCCGCGCCAGTGCCGATCTGTCGGCCCAGTGGACGGACTCAGGTCCGCGCGCTGGCTTTCCGTGCGAGGGGCTCCGTGTTCGAGTCTCGGGCAAGGCACGGACGTGAGTTTCAACACAGAGAAAAAAATTGGTTGTCTGTAAAGTCGGTTTACGGACGATAGTTTAACGTGACAACGCCATAAAAAAACATTGATGAAATTATTGCATACTTTTATGAATAAAACTGAATCATTTTTATTTTAATAATAAAATAAGAAATACTTGAAATTATACTAGTAATCAGATTTTTTAAAATGAAAGAATAATTAACCTTTATTGCCGAAATTGTTGTTGTAATAAGCAATGAAAACCACGTTAACTTTTCACTTCACTTTATAATCAGTCGAGTGGAAGAGAGATAGATGCGGCGCAAGTGTACAATGTGCGTAACGGGACACAGCGTAACGGAACAATGTGCGTAACGGGACTCTTTTTTCGTGCGTGCAGCCGGCGTTCTTCGATTTATTAGATGTCACGTCAAAAATTGGTGCGTATAATTGTGTGCGCGCGCAAGAAGTTATACTTGATTGGCGTGATAAAAAAAAAACTAACTTTAATTTTTTATGCAAATAAATAATATAAATAAAATAATAAAACGATTGTAGTGATATTATAAATACTGTTGGTAAAGTATAAATTTAAACAAATTAAAAATATCATTAAATAAATACTCAGTATTTAATATTAATATAAACACATGTCAAAAATTAATTATTTAAGGCGTGGCTAGAGACCCGGAAAATTCGCGGGTTCATTTCGTGTTATGCTAACATTCAAGTAATTATACCTTAGTGCTGCTACTGTCATTGGTTCACTGTTAATCTGGAGGACTGAGGTCCAATTAAGAGACCCTCACTCATAGAAGTGTCGAATCACAGGCCAATCAGTCGAGACGACTCAAAAGTCAGCAGCCAATGAACAGTTGGCATTTGCCCGAGTGTGTAGAGGATAATTGGAGTCTGTCCTGGAGGTCATTGAACCCGCGAATTTTTCCGGGTCTCTAGGGCGTGGCATTAGGGGCTCTTCGTGAGCCACCCTGTGTGTTCACTCGGCGGACTGTACAGTCAGTCGGGACCGCCGCGCCGTGGCTGTATCTCTGACCTGTCCCCATTCATCCGCATGACCCACCCCCCTTCCCCGCGGGTCGTAAAAGAGCCGGCGCCTTCAGCGACAGCCGGAGGGAGGTTGCTGAATGAACCATGAACCCGTCGCGCTCCGGCCCGTTATCCCCAGGGTGGCTGAAGCCTTCAGGGGGGTACTGGGGGGTACCGGGGGTTACTGGTGTCTGCGCGTGGCACAACCCCGCGGGGTTAAGAGGGGGGGTCGATCGCCCAGGAGGAGGAGGAGGAGAAGGAAAAGGCATTTCGCGAGACGGTGAAAAGGAGAGCGATATTAACTTCCACGCCAGCGCGGCGTGGATTGAAACTGTCCCGTTCGGACACATTTTAACGCCGGCCGACGACGGTTAAACAAACCACGTGAATTAAAGATCACTTTCGAAGGTAAAATTACTCCAGAGACCTTTCTGAAAAAAAAATTGAGGCGTTGCGGATATACGGAGGCCGCGGAGTGCACACAGGGGAAAAAAATAATTATATTTGTACAACAGATTGCTATGGTTATTTTTGCATATATGAAATACGTTTCTCAAGAAAATATTGAGTATTTTTTTTCGATGAACGATTTTATATTTAAATTGATTTTTTATTCAAACATATTTTTTTTTAAAACAATGGAAAAGATCCAGCAATTTGACTTTATTTTTTTGTATTGCGCCTATTATAAGCGCGGTTAATGCTGCGAAACTATTCACGTAACGTTTTACGAATAACTTTACATATTGATGTACTTGGAAACAAACATAAATGCTCGGGTAAGAACCCGAACCCAGCATTAATTACTGCGAACACTGTTTCGTAGTTATACAGCTATTTTCATGTCAATGTACAAATTTAAAATTATCTGTAAATTGAAATGAATTTTTCTGTTCCATTTACAAAAAAAAGTGAAGCGGTGCAGAAAAAAAAATAATATTTTGCAGTTTTGAGTAACATACCTAC
Source organism: Bacillus rossius redtenbacheri (assembly GCF_032445375.1). NCBI lineage: Eukaryota > Metazoa > Arthropoda > Insecta > Phasmatodea > Bacillidae > Bacillus > Bacillus rossius. The sequence continues at coordinate 40,995,472 of NC_086337.1, read as the reverse complement.
ATATTTCAATCCTCAAACTTTCGAATTATTATTTGGTATGTTAAAATCAAATCTGTACAATTTCTGACTACGCCTGTAAGTTCCGGAGCCCCATACGTAAGTGGGGCGAACTCGCCAAGTACTTATTTTGAGTGGCAGGAGTTTAAATATTCACTCCTAACATAGTTGTCAGTACACTCTTGAAGCCCGGTATCATACTGCAAGTCGGTTATTTAATTTTGTTGTGATTTAATTTATTTATGAGTCATACTAAAAGCATGGAAAGGAAATGTGTAATCACGCTGCTACCATCTGTGGTGGATGACGTGAACTAAAGTTCACAAAGCCAAAGGGAAACTTTATAGTTTTAACCTTTCAATGAATTCTAACAAGATTCTTGGCAGTATTTTAATCATATTCCTTGTCAAAAATTAGGTCTTAATCCAGGGTTGAGTATATTTTTTCTTCTCGTTTTTCGCTTTTATCGAAGCCTTTTAATTTTTCAGTTTAAATTTTCTGTCTGATAATAAAATGATTGAATAGTCGACGTTGCTACTCCGGCAACGAATTCTAGCGGCGGGTGCAAAAACTACGGTGATTCGCGTCAATAAATGTGGTTGAAAACACAATATGTGTATATATTTATCACAAGCGCATTATTTTTAAAGAATTATACATTAAATTTTGTGTCCGAGTTTCTTATATAAGTGAATTTGCAAGTTTGGAACATATCAGTTTGATTTTTACCGAGGTTAGATACTACACATCTCTGGATAAAAACTGAAATACTCGCCGACATGTTTTAATTGTTTTGCAATTTAAAAAATAGCGTTATGTTTTAAGTAAAATATATATTTTTCATGGAAATTATAAGTCCAATTTAAGTTTTTGTACAACTATTTATTTATCACTTAAAATCATCCTACCTTTAGTTTATTTTCTGTGGTTGTTACATCTGCATTATAAAACAATTAAAACAGTTTTATTATTACGATGGTTTTAAAAAGCGTTCTTAATTTACTGATGAATTTTGTTTAAAACATAAAATTCATAAAACGATTTATTATATTTCTAATTATTTTCCTACGTTAGGTGCGTATAAGTAATAACTACCAAACACTGAATATTTGAAAGTGTTTCTTTGTTACTCTAAAAATAAAGGTCCGGGTACAAATAAAAAATTATTATATCTTGATATAGTAACCAATAAACAAGTTCTCAAATATGTCAGGTATTAAAAAAAAGAAAATAATTTTTGCTCAACAAATTTTTGAATACTTGTCATTTTTTCTTTAGTTATAAATGTATTTTTGTTATTTTATACATGTTCACTGTTTTTAAATATACTGACGATGATTTTTACTATGCAGTTTAAAATATTTAACGCTGTTGTTAGAACCAGTCTCAATTCGCAAAGACAAAGACAAGGATCTGGTTCAAATCGAAAATTGGCTCAAATGTAACATTTATAATGTAGAACTGGAACTCCATTCACTGAGATTGTCAAGTTCCACGAAATAAAAAAAAAAGTAGGTTTGCGTTTGAAAGCTGACAACGCGATGAGTAATGGGCGTAACAGTTGGACGAAATGCTTTATTTCCAACTCGGCGTAAGCACGTCAACACAATAAATCAAATGGGGATGTCGACATCGACATACCGGCACCGCTTCCTGTGCAGTTGGCAAGCCTGACCTCTCTTCATTCAAGCCACCGGAACGACAACTGGTTAATGGTGGGATGGAAAGAAAAACTAGAAGCCTTTCCCTCTCTAAAGGTTGAAACACAAAACACAAAATTGGTTTGCTCAAAGCATGAACGTGTTAAGCTAGACTGGTTTCGGGTATCAAACAATTCTATATTTTTCAACAAAAATGTTGCATTATGGTGTTAAAGCCTGATCTTAACACGCTTGGTTGAATTTTTTTTCTCATCATTAATATTATTTAAGAGTTATGCCCGAAATTTTTCACAAGATAAACCACTCACCTTGTTTTTCTGTCAAAAATATTTTTAACAGATATTCACTTACGGTAATATCATTTGTCATAATTCATGAAGTTGCGCGAGTGTTCTTAATTATTGTCACTTGCGTGATATTTTACACACATTAAATGTAAAAACCTAATTAATATATTTTTAAAATATTTGTATCAGACAAAAAAATGAAAAGGGAGGTAGCATGTACAAGTCTACAGAAATAGCTCTTAAACAATCGCAAGGAAGATGAAACAATGTGAAATATTCAAGTAGCTTATGAGTTTAATGTTATGAATTCGAATTTATCTGGTTTTAAAATAGGTTATTTTATTTTTTTAAAAATTGTTTATTTCAAATGTGTCTCCTTTAAAAAGCTATTTTACATTTTTCATGTATATATAATCGTACCTGAAATGAGGCGGAAAAATTTAATATCTTAATCACCATATCATTAAAATAAAGTGTAGATTACATTTCAATAAACATTTACGTTGCCAACAAAACACTACGTATATATGTATCAATTTTGTTAGTCTTACCAGAGAGTTATGTGTTAATGTCATATTTGTTATTACGAATTGTTCAGTTATAATAAAATTTAAAAAAAGAAACACGACAAACGTGAAAAACTTGATACTCAAAAATAATTGGTGATTTAGATAACCTAACATTTACTTTTATCTTGATTTATTTTTTTCTTGGCAAAAGTTTTTGTCTTTTAACTGAAACACTTAGTCCAAGAATTGTGTTTATCTATATTATACAACAAAACAATACTAAACATAAAATTTCATAAATAATATTTCACATTTTCAAAATTTTGCGAACTTAAAATACTTTAAAATTACAAAAACTTCTACCAACAATAGTGATTTTGTACCAAAATAGACATTTACAAACATATGTTATTTCCCATTAGGTCCGGATAATTCTTTGCGGTTCTCAAGGGTTTGGAACGTTCCCAGAGCCCCGCCTGTGTGATGTGGCGTTATTAGGACGCCATTCTTCTTGAAGCTTCGAGTGTTTGTTAAGTCGAGGTATCCGATGACGCGACACTTCGAAGGGCTAAGAGACTTTCCAGGGTACGTATATAGAATCTGACCTGCGAGGACAGTGAAGTGAAGAGGGTGAGTTACCCCTTGGTGAGAGATAGCGGTCGGCGAGCGGCTGACTTTGTGTGCGAATGTTGGCACATCGGGGACCAAAGCATCCGGGAAGGAGTTGTGTGCGCGGCGGACGAGTGAGTGGTGCGAGGCAGTGTGTAGGAACAGTGGTGCGAGGCAAGAGACTAACATCAGTGAGAGCCACTGTCGAGACAAGCTCTAGTGGGGAGAGAAAACTGTGGACTTAATGAAAGAATGATTGATTTGTGGACATACAGTAACATTTTTATAACTTTGCGAGTAGTGTAAAATATTGGGTAGTAAATAAAACTGTAATTGGGATATCTTTTCCGGACCTATTTTACCACTTTTAACAATATTTTCATAATAATTAATTTAAGAAAGGCAGGTTTATTGTAAATAATTAATTTTGAGGTACAATCATAATAATTAATGTATCAACTTGTGTGACACAATTATTCTGTTATATATATATATATATATATATATATATATATATATATATGTGTGTGTGTGTGTGTGTGTGTGTGTATTCCGTTTTGCTAAGTTCTAGGCTATTAATAAATCTCTTGTTTTAAGAAGTACTAATGTAATTACGTGATTTAGCCCGGGCTGAACATAAGGTGAAAGATTAAAAAAAATTGTGTTTAGACATTTGTATTCTTAAGTTGAACGTCTAGTGTGCAAAATTTCATCTAGGAGGGCTAAAATACTGCTTAAGGGGTAGAAAAAGGAAATGGGGGTTGTTTTAAGTAATATCATTTTTCAGTGAACTTTTTTAAATTGGATTTTTACGATAAATTCCCCCTTTTTTTTGTACGTGAACTATTTCACTAAGGAAAGTGAAAAATCTGTTTTAAGGGGTAGTAAAGTTATTTATAAAATTCATCTAGCCAGGAAAAATGGTAGGGTTAACAGTAATTTTATTTTTTTTATTTCCAACATCAAGCTAGAAATATTTCTTTAAGGAGTGAAAAGTTCTCCTTAAAGGGATGGGAAAGGGGGAATATCATTTAATAAAATTTATTTTTATAAAAATCGGCTGTAGACAGTAATTTTCCTCCTTTTTAAAACGTAAATTGTGCAAAATATCTTCAAGTTGTACCAGTCAGTATTTTACTTTATGTGGTAGGAAAGGTAGACGGAGGTGGTTTTTCAAAATCTCACGTAGACAGGGTTATGTGAGAAATTTTAAATCGGACTAGACGGTTATCATGCTCTTAATTTTAACGCCAAGTGTACACAATTTCATAAATAAACACCTAAATCCTTTTTTAAGGGACGTAAAGAGAGACGGGGAGGATTCTGATTCCTCACGTGGACAGGAAGATGGGGGTGGCTATTATTAAGTCAGATAAAGCAGAAATATCCTTTTATTTTTAACATTAATTGTGCTTAGTTTCATATATGTACAAACCTTGTAATCTAAGGGATGAAAAACATGGGATGAACTAGTTTTTAAAAATTCCATGTAGGCAGTGATCTTACATATTTTTTTTTCTAAATTTTGTGTGGAACATTAATCTTCTTATTTTGAATGTCATAGGTACAAATTTTTATCAAGAAGAACCAAACTTCTGCCTTAAAGGGTGGGAAAGGGACGATTAGGGGTGGTTTATTGACACTCTGTTTCTTTCTAAATAAGTTTAAGACAATAATTTTTCCCTTGATTTAAACGTAGAAAAGTGTGCGCAATTTCATAAAAAAGGGTACAAAAAATATGTTTTAGGGGTGGGAAAAGGGATGGGGTGTTTTTTTTATCTCATTTAGACAGTGATCCACCTATTTTTTGGCATTCAACTATATACAGTGATTTTCTTCTTATTTTTAATGCAAAGTGAACAAAATTTAATTAAGTAGTCTCAAAGTTCTGTTTAAGGTGTGGGACGGGGGTTGGGTGTGGTTTTTCGGAGTCTCATTGAGACAGTGACCTTTATCGTGTTTCGGAGGTCAAGTGTGTAAAGTTTCAGCGCAATTAGATGAATAGTTTAGAAACGCATACAGAACAACTATTTTTATACAGCTATGCCATAACTTAGTTCAACTTATTATTTAGAAAATTACTATTATTTGAACATCGTTCATTTGTTAAATACTATTTTAGTTCAAAATATCTTATTAAAAATTTAATTTTAGGTAATTAAGTATATTGGAGTATACTATATTGTCAGATGTTTTGTTTTATGTCATTCGATTCATAACAGTACGACCTGAAAAGCGTTTAATGTAACCTTTATTCTGTAAATCTAAATTTTGGACTATTTTTATTGTAGCAGAAAAACAATTTAAACAATAACAAAAAACTTGTACTGTAAACACGAAACAATAATTGTACTTAAAGTATTATTTCATTTACTAAATTTTTAATTGGCCATTGTATTTTGCACTTAAAGAGGGTAATTGTTATTATGGCAACCTAATATAATTTACTACTTCATAGCATGAAAGAATTTGGGAATAACATATAACCACATTATGATTCACGTGATTTGAATAGTCTCCACAGTGAAAATTCAATTTTTAATCGTTTAAATATAATTTAATAGCGAAGCATTATTCTGTAATTACATAAAATTTCAAAGATGATTTAATTATACAATTATTAATTTATGTAAATTAGTTTTTAACAAACTTATATCATGTATTTTTTATTTTATCACATCAATATAAATATATTTTAATGATTTCTAATCCAAAACGTGAAACATGGAAACCTATTGTGTGTTACGTGATCACTAAGTGAAAATTGATATAGATATTCTTTGATAGCTGCCTTTGTTAGCAACTTGAACGGTTTGGACTACAACATTTCGGAACTGGAACTTATACAAACCCGGTTTTTTTTTATCCCTAAGTGCTTCGCTGGAAAGGCGCACACCCAAGAAATCAGGGGATTCGTGTGGAAATGATCAATGTATTGGTTTTCCGTTAGAGAAGCACAGCAGAGGTCCACTCAAACTCCTAGTGCTCCTTGAGTCGGAAGAAACCCTCCAATATATCTTTCAGATCGGCAAATGTTCGGCATATTTCCTCGTAAATTCCTTCGGAGTACGTTTCAAGGCAGGAGAATGAGACATGCATAGGTCGAACGCCGCCAGGTTCACGCTCATTTAATTCAATTTATTAAAAAAACATTGCATTTAGGTTTATGAAAATCTGTTTTCTTGGTACATGAGAGACCTAAGACATGGGAAATCGGTAGTGGAGCTGATCGCAGGTAACATTTTCACTTTTTTTTTCACCATCCTTTTAGGTTGCTAGAATCAATTTAAAACATGCAAAAACTTTTAGTAAATTTTAAATTTATAAGTTATATCAAAAACTAAAACAAAAATTTAGAACGCAGCTTTCATCTACCCCATATCAATTTATCCAATCATAACAACCTTCTAAAAGATAAAACATATCACAATTAACTTGTGTGTTTCAAGAAGTGTGTAGGTATCGGTTTGAAATGATTTGAAATAAGCTGTTTGAAGCCGGCTTCATTGAAATTCAAAGCAAAAAAAAATCGTCCAGCGAACAATATTGGATCACTCCTTGATGTAAGCTTTTGGACATACGCCATTGCTAAGCACATGTATGTCTGTAGAAGAAAACTACAAAAAACTCAAATGACAAAAACACAAATTAAGCAAAAAATTGCTGTTGTCAGGATATGAACAACACACAATACTACAGCAGCAATTTTTTTGCTTAATTTGTGTTTTTGTCTTTTTTTTTTTTGTAGTTTTCTTCTACGGACATACATGTGCTTAGCAATGGCGTATGTCCAAAAGCTTACATCAAGTAATGCACTCCCATTGCACAAATTTCAAAGATAATATTGGATCACTCCACTTTAAAACAGCATGTGCCGTTTTGGCGCTGACGCGACAGACCTTCTTATCATTCCGCTCCGACCATCTCGCGGAACTTGGCCCGCGCAGCGACAAAGCAAGAGTTTTGAGGAAAGCAAATTTTTTTATCTCCCCCGCGGCTGCAGAAATCACGTTTCGAGAGCATCTCGAAAAAAAAGTTTCTGAATAAAAAAAAATTCCGCTCTCCGCGGGCCTGGCCGCGCATACAGAAGCACGCGGAGATAAAATTTTTTTTATCTATAACAAAAACAAAATGGCTGCTCCCCGCTGGATCATATGTTCGGCTTTTCGTAACCCGGGAACACTGGCAGCAGTGGTTTCTGTAGTAACTTTCCTGTTAGGCCCATTTTGTTCAGGGTCGTACGCAGTGGGAGGTCTGATTGGGGGGAGAAGGATATACATACCTCCCCTCCCCCCACCTAAAATCCTTTAAAAAAAATTCTATCATCCCCATCAACAAAAGGAAAGAATTTAAAAGCAAACAGCGGGCAAAGAGGCTCTATCCCTTGTCCCCCCCCCCCGGCCCAAATTTTTTTTTGCATATGCTTCTCCCTTTCTTCCCAATATCATTGTGTGCTAGAGACGGATTAAGAAATTTGGTATTATCTTTGAAAGATTTGTGCAATGGGAATGCATGACTTGATGTAAGCTTTTGGACAACGCCATTGCTTAGCACATGTATGTCTATAGAAGAAAACTACAAAATAAAACTACAACTACTTTTTGTCATTTGTGTTTTTTTTGTAGTTTTCTTCTACAGACATACATACATGTGCTAAGCAATGGAGTATGTCCAAAAGCTTACATTAAGAAATTTGGTGCCTTCCTTTTTCTTATTTTTTTTCTCCTCTTAACACCCACTCTTCCAAACCCCAAATGTTTCCTAACGAAACAATTAAAAAAAAAAACCTAAAATTCTTCTTTTAGTTCAGTATCTGGGTGGGCTGACGACTTAATATTACTTAAGTCATTTTTACTGTCCACGTGTATATTTGTATCTTCGTTATTCCTTCATTGTCTCTCTATCTCGCCCCGAGATGGCCAAAGCGACCTCTATTCAAATACGTGTAAATTGAGAGATACTTCATTCCGAGCCTTTTACTACATTTCACCTAAAAATTGTGTTTTTTTTATTCCAGTTAAGTCATAATAAAATATTATTAGATTTTAAAATGGTCAGTTATTTAATGAAGAATATACAAATCCAGTTATTTATTTTTACCGGTTGTTATTTTTAAAAGTCATGAAACATTTTAAACTTTACTTAAGCAACCTCCAGCTTCCGAGTCTAATTATATTATTTTATTATTATACATTATATTAAAATAAACTTTACGTTTACGTATACGTTTATATAAATAATACCTACGTCTAAATAAAATTAGATAAAAAATACTAACAATATATAACTGTTCGAGGTAAAAGGTCTGTACATTGGATGAAATCATGAAAATGACTATTGGAAACGGCTATTTACATTATTGATTTAACTCAATAATATAGTTTTTAAAATTTTTGTCTGTATGTCTGAGCATCAATCGAAAACTACTTGATGGATTTCGATTAATATTATTTTTATTTGAAATGTTATTGGTTAAATTAAAACTGGGCTATATATAATTAATGAATTCCATCCCTAAGGGAGTGAAAAATTGGTAAATATGGTTTTAAGATAATTAATTGCTTCTCTGAAACAAATCAAGCAAAAGAAAAGATATTGGGTTCCGAATAACTTGCCTGCGAAAACTACCAAGAGCGATTTTTTTTTTGCAAAATCCAACCTCTAATTGGTGAAAAGGGGTTAGTATATGTTTTAATTGATAAAAATATCTCCCAATTTAATTAAGCATAACAACTGATAATGGGAACCAATAATTAACATAGGAAAACTACCAACCAATATTTTACCATTTTGCGAAATTCAAACTCTTAAGGTTAGTAAAAACAATATAAAACACTTTCAATTCAATTAGAACTAGAAGTAAAAAAACTAGAAAACCTTGTATTTAGAGATTTTTTCTGCATTTATTAAAATTTGTCTTTTATTAGGGCTGAAAACGGGGTGAGTTTTCATTTATTTAAAAAATCATATCTTCTCCGAAACTAATTATTAAGACGCAAATAAAATGGTAAAAATAATAAATTAAAATTATCATTTTACATATATGCAAAATTCTACCCCTAAGAAGTGTAAAGGGGTTCAGTTTTGTTTGAATTGAAAAAAAAAGAAGTATATATTGGAGTCTACTTGATCTTAAGGTTAAAAATTAAGAATGAACAATAAGCATGTAGAGTTAAGAATAGTATTTTTTTTAAGTGTGTAAAAAGGGAATAAGTTTTGTTTTTCTTCATAAAAAATTCATGTCTTCATAGCAAATAAAGTTTGATACAAGACTTAGCCGGAATAACGTAAATACATAATTACGTTGAGAACTTTTGCCATTTTTCTATATTCAACCCAAAAGGAAGTGATTGAATAAAGAGGCATGTGTTTTATAGTAATAGATCATATCTCCAAGAAAATTAAGCTAGAATAACGTAATAATTGTGATTTAATATCATGTATTAACGTTTGCCATTTTTTCTGTAATCGACCATGAAAGGGGTGAAAATGCAGTCAATTTTTTTATATCTTTTATTAAAATCACTATAATCAATCAAGCGGGATATAAGTTAGGTGATATTATTTATAAACATTCTAACTCTACTAACTCGTTTTTACAACTTGCTGAAGTTTTACTTTTTAAAAGGTGAAATATTGCAAATATAATTTTATATTAAAAATAATATCAACTGATATAATCAAATTAAATTTTAGATATTGGAAATAGTAAATAAACATACCTCAAGCTACCTTCTCTTATTCAATATTCTCCGAATTATCACCTCTTTAAGTTGTAAAATATATTATTATTTAAAAATTTAATGTTATAGAAGTTTGTTATGGTCTAAACAATGCTGAAACAAAAAAAATGCGTTTTTCGGCCTCATACTAAATTGTGTGAAATATTGTTAATTTGAATAACTTGACCTTTCGGATATTTTACACAGAAAAATATATTTTCTTTACTTTTACAAAATATTTTTTGGAAACCAGTTGCCAAGAAATAGTTTGTAATACTGCAAGAAAGGTATTGTAAATTTGTACGACACATGGCTACTGAGTATTTATTATGAAACCTGGCGCATAATTTTGTATTTTAATTGATGTTTCGTTAAATCATATATATTTTTTTAAACCTTGGAAAAGATAATCGAATATTCAATCATATGACTTAATTTTGTTTTGCCATACTTATTAATACGCGAAGTTTAATACTGTAAAGGTATTTGGGGAACGGTTTACATATAAACCTTCAAATATTGGTGGTACTGGGACAACACAAAGCAAAAAAAAAAAACGCTCGGGTAAGAATCCGAACCAAGTGTTACTGCGAGCAGTATTTTGTAGTGATATATATTTTTTTAATGCAAATGTTAAAAATTTATAAATATCTGTACGTTTACATTTACAACATACTCACTGTCTACTTTCGTTTGTTTTTTTACGTGACAACCTCTAATAAATCGATGAACGCCAGCTGCACGCAAGAAAAATTGTCCCGTTGCGCACATTTTTCCGTTACGCTGTGTCCCGTTACACTCATTGTTCCGTTACGCTGTGTCCCGTTACGCTCATTGTACGCTTGCGCCGCGCCGACAGAAGTGAAAACTTAAAACTTTGTTTATAAATGTGTAATATGAAATAATTTCTACGTCAAATGTACGTAAGAAAATGAATCTGATTACTAGTATAATTTCAAGTATTTATTCTTTTATTATTAAAAAAAGTAGCATCTGTCGGCGAGTGCAGTAATAATAGGTTATGTTACAACTGACTAAAAAATTATGGTGATTCATATAATTGATGATAGATATTTGATTACAGTTTATTTGTATGAAAACTTGTTCATAATTATATTTGAACTTTATAGATAAACGCCAGTTTTTAAAATTAATTACAAGTCATCTACACGTGAACTGTTTCGTCGACTGTTTATAAAGTGAAGTGAAAAGTTAATGTGGTTTTCATTGCTTATTACAACAACAATTTCGGCAATAAAGGTTAATTATTCTTGCATTTTAAAAATCTGATTACTAGTATAATTTCAAGTATATATTCTTTTATTATTAAAATAAAAATAATTCAATTTTATTCATAAAAGTATGGAATCATTTCATCAATGTTTTGTTATGGACGTTGTCACGTTAAACTATCGTCCGTAAACCGACTTTACACACAACCGATTTTTTCAGCTAATGGTAAAAAAAAAAAGTAGCTCGAGGAATGCAGGGACTGTCGTGCACGGATGGCTGCTGCGTCCGGAGCAGCCAGGGGCAGTTTCGCGTCCTTCTCCGACGAGGGGACGCGGAAGGACAGCAAACCTAATTGGCGCACTCTGCGGGAGTGGGGGTAAGGGCCGGGGAACGAGCCCCGGCGAACCGAATCACTCGTGACAACTCGAGCCGCTGACCAGTCGGGAATCTTCACGCCGCGTCTGATCCGTGAAGACGTGCCTCGAAAAAAAAAAAGATACGGGGATATTCAGTTGTCCTCCGTAGATTATTCACTGCAAATAAAATTGTATAATATTAATAAGCTCGTCACTGAGGTACTCACTGGCTGAATCTGTAACGCTGTTTGAATTCTGTTTTCACGCGCTGACAGTGTTAACATTTTCGTTGCTCTTTGATAAAATCGGTCCCATCTGGCATTGCTGCCGGGCACACATACGGTGTGCAGAGCTTCTGGAAAAACAGCGCGATTTCGAAACTACTCATGATATCCGAGTGGGGCCTATTTACTAATAGCATTTAAGAGTTCGCTGAGGGCCGAAAAGTACTTTTAATTACGGATTAAGTTTTTAAACTGTATTTTTAGAAGCGTTAAAAAATGCCTAAAACGCGTGTTTTCAGAGTAATTTTTAGGCATAAAACAATCAGTACAGATTCTTGAAAGCACTTAAGGGGCTTGCATAACACCTTTAACTTCATTTCTCCGCCATATAATGTTACGGTCACCGCTCAAATTTCACAGTTATCCTGTGACGACGAGACGAATGCGCGCCAGTTCAGAGACTTGCGCTTAGAGGCGACACCGCGCTGGAAGCACCAGCGAGCGTCGCGCTTATCATCCCGCCTCACTAACACACATACACACCTGACGAGGCGGGCCCCTTAAGAAAGGTATCATCATGTTCCTGAGAAACTTGAACCCTAAAAAAAAAGAAGGACTTCGCAATGGAACTCGACTTGATTGTGGAAGAGCCTGGACGAAAGTTTATAAGAGCAAAAATCATTTCAGCAAGCAATAACAGTTATATGGTTCTAGTTATCTTGGTTCATCTCACTGCAACCGACACAACATTAGCTTTCATTTTGAAATGCCGCCAATTTCCGATAATTCCTGCGCGCGCTGTTACGATAAACAAGGCGCAGGGCCAGTCATTTTTATCACGTTGGCATCGATTTGGAGACCCCAGTATTTTCACACTGCCAACTGTACGTGTCTTTGTCACGATCGAGTGTTGCTAGTCAAATTAAGACATGTATTTAATTAAATCCACGACAACTAAGATTATTGAATGACCCGAGATAATTAACACGCAATGTGGTTATCCAAGAGTTTCTTCATTAAAAAAACCTTTTTGTGAAATATTTTTTATCGCTTCATAAATATCAGAAATAAATTTAATTAGCGCAATATTAAAATAAATTGAAATTTTAATTAATGTTTCGTGCATATGAAATACTTTTTTTGTATTAATCATTTTCAAGGGTGTATGAGGCGCCTTAAAAATAACTATTAACAGTAGAGTCTCGATTAGCCGAGTTTCGATTAACCGATGTTCCTTATTATCCGAGCTGACCTAAGACTGTTGTAACATTTGCTTGAGGACCTAGAAAGCTTAAAAAAAATTACCTCGTATATGTCATTAATTTTTTGGGAGAATCATGGAGCGACGTGAAAGAATATACATACACTGAAGAAAGGCTAGAAAAAACACTACCCTGAAAATTATACCTCTGGGCCAGCTGATAGCCAAGACAGTTTTCTTATTAAGTCAGTGTTATCCGAGATGTTGCTTATCCTAGATTGCCACGTTCCATATTAACTCGGTTAATCGAGACTCTGCGGTATCGAGAAATTTAATTGAATATAAAATTTAGACAATCCCCACTTTATGATTTTTTTTGACGTGACAACGTCTAATAAATTGATGAACGCCGGCTGAACGCACGAAAAAGTGTCTCGTTACGCACATTGTTCCGTTACGCTGTGTCCCGTTACGCTCATTGTACGCTTGCGCCGCATCTCTCTCTCTATCTCTCTTCCACTCGACCGTTTATTAAGTGAAGTGAAAAGTTAATGTGTTTTTCATTGCTTATTACAACAACAACAATTTCGTAAATAAAGGTGAATTATTCTTGCATTTTAAACTTCTGATTACTAGTATAATTTCAAGTATTTATTATTTTATTATTAAAATAAAAATTATTCAATTTTATTCATAAAGTATGCAATCATTTCATCAATGTTTTTTTATGACGTCACGTTAAACTATCGTCCGTAAACCGACTTTACAGACAACCAATTTTTTTTACTCTAGTAAGTGACAAAAAATTATAATATTCAACGTATTTTCATATGAAGAAACCACGTTGCTAGCATAGGCCCGAGTATATTCTGTAACGTAAACTTCCCTCCTTCCCGCAAAGTTTATGTGCATTGCCGAGTCTTAGAAAATAAATAAGTGGCCGCCATCGTGTTTGCTGTTTGCTTTTTTTTTATGGTTTTGGTGCGTTAGGTCGTTTTTTTTTTTAATTTTTAAGCACCTGTATGAAATATAAGTTTTGTTATTTTCATATTGTGGAGAATAGTTAGTATTTGTACAGATGCGTAAAAGATTGTGAACAATAAGTTATTAGTACCGAAAAAAAAAATGCAGAGTCTGGTCGTTTTCTGATGTTCATGTAGTTGAATAGCGAGCAAGGTTGTTTGGCGAAGTGTGTAAGGTGTTCTTTTTTTTTTCCCGCAGGGCGTTCGTGCGAATACTGTGCGTGTGCTGCCCACGGCGCATGCGCAGACGCTACCAGCCGGCGCTCCGCTCCAAGCCCAGCCAGGTGAGACGTTCAACGCTTTCCGAGTCGTCGATGCTCTTATTGTTTTTTTTTTTCCCCGTGATTTCAATTTAATCAATTAACAGGAGTGCAAACCCCTCTCACTAATAAATGATGCTGGCAGATTCCTCTAACCAACAAACTTAACCCCCCCCCCCCCCCCCCAAAAAAAATCACTTACCTAGGACTTAGAATTTGATAGTGTCCAACCAGGTTGTCCGGGTGTTCTTAACCAGAAAATCTTTGAGAATTAGTTTATGAAAAACGTTTTTTAATACAAATATAACACTAAAATACTAAGCAAAATATAGCACTTAAGAGGGAAATAATGCCAAATGATTTTTTTTAGGTTTCAAGTATATTATTTTTTTATTCCACCCCCCCCCCCCCCCTAAAACCAAAGGGTTTGACATTTTACACTTAAAATATTTCTCAATTACACAACTTGCACTATAGGACCCCTTTTTTTGTGTGTGTCTCTGATCAATAATATAACGTTATGCAATTGTTTATCAATTGTTTTATCAGTATATAGGCGATTATTTCCTTGTTTTTGATAACCTCGAAGAAAAATGTACATTTCAAACCTGGCATTAGTTGAGAGCATTGAATCATGTATTTTACAACTTAGAATTTTCCTTTTTCATGAAGAATTTGTCGTGAAACTTTGTATCATAGGTATATAGTTCATAAATCAATATCATATTGGTTCTCTCAAAAACAATAAATAAATAAAACTCAGCTTGTATGATTTTGAACGAACCATATTTATATTAATTTATGAATTTTAGCTTAATAATAAATATTTCCACGATACATATTTATTTGTACATTCAAACTGTATTTTAAAATGTGTTTACCACACGATAACAGTATCATAGTTCATTCTATCATTAAAATATGGATTTTACTTTCAGTTTCTTTAATAACCTTGAAGTTAGCATTTATTAAATTTATTCAAACCGTCACAATAAATTAACTATAGTTTAATCATAAGTGTGTTTGAAATCATAAACAAAAACAAGTGCGTATATATATATATATATACACATATATATATACATATATATACACACACGAGTGATTGAGGATATTAAATACCTCTTGACGGAGGTTAAAACATTCGCATTCTTTAAGAATATAGTTCTGGTGCACATGCTTGTAGATGCAAGTTCAGTTTCTAAGTATGAAAGAATAATGCAGGGTGTTCATTAACACACCTCATTTGAATCTTGTTGGATAACTTGGTTAGTCTGTGACAGCAAGTCTGGTTTATAATCGGGAGGTCGTTGATTTGGTGGGAAGCCTTCTTTTCACAG
Source organism: Bacillus rossius redtenbacheri (assembly GCF_032445375.1). NCBI lineage: Eukaryota > Metazoa > Arthropoda > Insecta > Phasmatodea > Bacillidae > Bacillus > Bacillus rossius. Next base: position 40,980,051 of record NC_086337.1, on the reverse strand, counting down.
ACGAGAGAGCCAAACGCCCGATCGTGCATCTTTGGTTTTTTTTTGTTCATTGTAACTCATGATAACTAATGGTCAATTAGGTTAGGTTAGCTACATTATAAATACTTTAAAACATTGTGGACGGTTGATTTGGTTAGGGTAGCTACATTAAAGATACTGTGAAATCATGTAAACGGTTTCCTAGCATGAACTTCGGGGAAATTCGGGTGTGGCTCTCTCGTCTGTGAAATGATGGCTTCCCTTGGTTCGGTCCAAGGTGACTCCACACTTTCTCCGAAAGTGGTTATTCATTTCCACAGGTGCAGTTCCTCGAAAATTACCTTCCCCCATGCCCTACCCTACCAACGAAGCCGGTCAGTCATCGGCATATAGCTGTTGGCCAATATCCAAGGTTAAAATTAAATAAACTAAAATAGTGATAATGCATTCCCGCTAAAAGGAACATATTTTTTTCTAGTTTGTAGCATTCCCATCTCTTCACAACCACAAACAATTTCGCTTGAAGGTAGCCTAGCACAGTGATACTTTAGTTTAAGCTATTCCAGGAAAGATTTTAACTTCAAATTATCTGAAAAAATATATGCATAAAAAATGGATTTCATGGAACACAGATCAACTGAAATACTCTTAAATTGTATCCTTTTAAACCAGGTTTCGGGGAAGAAAATGTTAAATATATAAGAATTAACTTCATTGTGTGAAAGACACTCTTCGTTTGTGGCGTCATTTTATTGAAATGCTTGTGTTGCCGGTGGAGTGACTACAAAGTGAAGAAAAAACGTCAGTAGACTATCACACCATTTCGCTGGTTTTAAACCCAAAATCCAGCGAATAAATTTGCAGTGTGTTAAAACTGTGACCCGGAATTATTTAAATACTGACTCACCGCTCATTAATATGAGTCATGCCAGGGTGCTAAGGTTGAACCCACGACCCTCGCCTCATGAGCGTAACGCTTCAGTAATTTCAGGATGTCTCTACAGTGTATAGTACCGATCATACTTCCGACCAATAAGAAAAAGGTAAAAATTCCGTATCACGTACTAGAGTCCACCCCTTAAACAGAATGTGATAAACCTATATGCATTGATACTGTGGTAAATTATTAAGTTTTTTTATTCATTACGTCTAAATATCCTGGACATAACATAAACTTGTGGTAAAAAATAAATTCTGAACATAAAATATATACGAAAGAAAAAATTTCACAAGGCCTGATATTATTATTTTTTGTGTTGAGATTATTAATTATTTTTTTATTTCTAGAAATCTTTTTACAATGAAAATTAAAACAGAAAATATCATGTACCATAGGATAAATATATACAGGATCATTATACGAAATAATTACCCAAAAAACAAACAAATGCTGACATACATGTTATCGATAGAAACCATTGATTTGGATACCTAGTATAATTACTTCTCAATTCTTAAAGTACAGGAGCGTAAGCAGAGGGGTGATAGAGGGTAAAAGCACCCCCCCCCCCAACCCGCGTTATAAAATCCAGAAAAAGAAACTATAAAAAAATTTATCATTCTCACCAACAAAAGGAAATAAATTGAAAGCAAAACAGCACTCAAAGTGGTTCTATCCCTCGACCCCACAAACTCCCCCCCCCTCCCTCCCCAAATAAAAACCTAAGCACACTCTTGTTAGAGTAAAAAAAGGTATGGGGCCGATACTTAAAGGAGTAAAAGTATTGGAGAATCGCTTTGGTCCATGGTCGTATGCGGGACTGTATCGTATCATCTAAAAAAAAAAAAAAAAAAAAAAATGTTTGCGAGACTTTCAGTATTCGCCAGTGATGTGTAAACATCTAACCTCGGTAACGAGCAAAATCGTGTGTTCTCATGTTGTCCATGTTGCAAATAAACTTTTAATACGAAACTCGGACGATAAATTTAACGTATGATTCTTAGAAGTAATGCTGAACGTAATAAATAAACTGATAAATAAAACAGTCGCTTTTCAAATAACAAAAATTTCTGGATGCAAATCACACACATACTTTCTGCGCCCTTTGCTATAATTTGCTGCCTGAATCGTAAACGTTGCTTCCCACCATGAAACGCAGATAGCAATTAGCAGCACGAAACAAGAGGAAATCTCAAAATATTAGACACGGCTACGAAGAAACCCCGTGCATTGTACCTGATTTTTAATTTTATTAAAATACTGCCCAAATTTTAAAAAAAATCATTAAACAGTTATGAGTCATATTTCTATGGCGTTACTAAAATATTAACCTGAAACATTTAAAAACACATATTATGATGCTAAGTATATGTTCGTATTTTATTTTGCTTAATCATCTGAAATTAGACCTTAAATACTTCCTACATACTAAACTTAATATAATTGAACTGATTCATTATTTTTATTATATTATTATGTTTTTAATAAAATTAAAACTATGTCCCTTGAAATTACAAAACGCGCGCTCTGCCGCCGTGATACTGAGCCTATTGGGAATTAAGGAGAATATGTGTCACAATCAATGTAAGCCATATTTCTTAAGTACTTTGAAACTTGTGATTACTTTTTACTATGATGATTTCAGGTTACCAAGTATATTCCAAGGTATTTTCACTTTCATAAAGGTTCATTTGGCACTCTAATACGTTTAGTATGTCCCCTAATGTTTACGAAAGTGACTATATACGGGTTTATATTGCTACACGTGGGTCCGCCATCATTTTTGACTCATTTCCGTTCATCAACTTCCGTTTCATTTTAACGAAATTACTCAAAAAAAATTTCGTATACTAAGTGCTAGGATGTTTACACATCAAAAATTAATGTTGAAAAGTAATGTCCTACATTAAATTACATTGTTGTAAATATCTCGCACACTTAAAACCATTGAGTTAGAACGTTTGATACGCATATTGCTACAGTGCAGATGCCCCTCCAAAAAGTTAATAACTGTCGGAATTGTTTAGTTATATTATTTACACTGGTATGTTTTTAAACTGCCAATATTAATACATAATTAAAAACATTTCACGAAGCAGAAGCTAATCATTGTAGATCGTTAAATCTTCAATGTGGTCCAGATTTGCAACATATGGTACTTATAATTCACCGCACAGCTAGTGCAGAAAAAAATTTGCTTGGAAATCATGGACTAGAGTAATGCATTAAAAAAAAAAACACTTAAAATGGAAATAGTTTTTTTTTTCAAAACTTCAACGCGTGTGATAAGTGCTTGCGCGCCGCTAGCTAGAAATGTGTCACATAATTCAGGTCGCCAGGTAGCGCACGTGAACGGGTGTGGCGAACCAGGGGGGGAAGAGAGGGGAAATTCTTTGATCCTCTAACTTTTTTTTTATTCGAGAGGAAATGTACCGGGAGACTGGAGAGCGTTGTGTTTTTCGGCGAAAATTCCTTCCTCTTTTTATTTTTAAAGTCCGGTGAATATAAATATCAAAGGTAGCGTGCTTTCTTTTTTTTTTTTTTCATCATTACACTCACGGAACACGACCGTGCTTTCCACCAAGTACTCTAGATAATCTACTTTCTGACATTAAAACGTCCATTCAGGCGTCAAAGCGGTTCAGTTATTAGCTCACGCGGTAATTAGAGCTAGCATAGCGAATAAGCGAACGTATTAATGGTTTTAAGAATCAGATCAGTATTTTTTTTATTAATGAGGCTAATGCTATCAACAAGATAATATTGAGTCTACGGAAAATCAGCGGAGTCCAACTTCATAACTTTTCAAACTCCTCCAAACTTATTCGAAATAGAGTACTTTTAACGAATTTTCCGTCAAATTTCACTGATTCAAAATTTTTTATGTGTAGGTAAACATCGGTATACGGCATTTGGTAGTAGTAAATTCGTGAAAATGGGACGGAAGTAGATGAACGGAAATAAAGTCACGAAGATTGCGGACCAACGTGTAGCATCGTAAGCCCGTACATGGTCACTTTCGTAAACATATAGGGGGTATACCAAACGTATTGGTGTGCCAAATCAAAATTTATGATAGTGATACAACCCCGGGACGTATTTAGTATACTAAAATACAGTAAAAATAATTTTTAAAATACCTGATAAAACTGTCATTACACTGATTATAATTTCTCCAACAGCCTGGCCACACTAAACTGTCGCAGTGCATACGAGAAACATGATGAATATGTTGTAGAGAAAGTTAATACCAAAACAATTTCATATGTTAATAGAAAATTAATTATGTCCACGAAGATAATCAAGCATAAGAAAATATACTGGGTTTAAATAATAAACTATACTGGGTATAAATAATAAACATATCAAAACTACAAACCGCAATGTTACAGTTTTGTGAAATACAATACATAAGGGCTCTCGAAAGGGAAAGAATAGTTTATAAAAGAAAAATTAATACTTCTAAATCTATTAAAATCAGAGAGAGAGGCGTATTGTATTTTTTTTTTTTTTTCATTTATCGAAATTCGTCCTTTAGGGGGTGAAAATGGGGTTAGGTATTGGTTCATCTCTCTCTCTTTCTTTAACCCTCTTGTAACTATCACTATAATAACTTCAGCTCATCGCTCATATGTTAATTCAGTTTTTATTTAAATGTATTTGTGACAATTTTTGGTATGTGTAGGCTATAACATTTATCAGGTTTCGTTTACTTTGCATGTACCTAGTTAGTAAATATGTATGTGGTTAAGCGTAAGACAAGGCGGTGCACCTTAATTTCGCCACTTAAATTAAGGCAATAAATAAATAAATAAATAAATAAACATTTCTTTCGCATAAACTGTACTCATCAACTTTTCTGCATCCATGTTTGAGGCAAGCGACGAGACAGTCTCCTGAGTAAACCGAGAGACGGTCGCGCTGATATTTGTCGCTAAATGTCGCGTCACGTCTCGCTCGTGGCCACCAACATCAAATAGCACTGTTTTAATCCCAAGTGTCTCGTTGCGTCATGTCTCACTTCGTCTCGTCTCGTCTCGTTGCATCCCGTGTGGTCAAGCCCTAATTGCTATCTGCGTGATGGTGGCAAGCAACGTTTACGATTCAGGCAGCGAATTCTAGCGGCGAGCGGAGAAACTATGTGTGTGATTCGCGTCCAGAAATTTTGGTATTTGAAAAGTGACTATTTTATTTATCACTTTGTATATCACGCTGAGCCTTTTTTAAAAAAGAATTCTACGTTAAATATCGCGTCAGGGTTTCGTATTATAACTTTATTTGCAACATGAAAATCACGAGAACACATTGGTTTGCCTGTTACCGAGGTTCAATGTTTACACATCACTGGCGAGTGCTGAAAGACCCGCTGAAATATTATTTTTTAACTTTTCGTTTTTACAGGGCAGTTTACAATTTTTATGAAATAAAGTTGAAAGCAAAAAGGTTGTTAAACTTTATAGTCAGACATATATAACGAAAGAATTTGAACGCCTATCATACTGCAATGTGTCATGCACCCGACAGATGTTTCTTCCTTGTAATTGGTGGGCATCTGCAAGGGAAGGCATTGCCTTATTTGACCGAGCCGTTAAGAACGCGTTTGCTTCCGCACTGAGTTACTGAGATAAGTGCGCAGACAGTATACGCGTACCTGAAAGAAACTCGACAGACGATGATGCAAAGTTTAAAGCTCTCACCTCGTATCGAAATATTTTCTCCAAAAAAAAAATATATATATCGCAAGCCCCTATACTATAGTGACAAAACGTAAAGAAAATATTTTTATCGCACACCGGTGTTTAATTATTTAAGATGACGCACAGAGAAAAACGTTTGTTTGAATCAAACAAATATTTGTTTATATATGGCGAAACAAATATTTACTTGCTGTAACAAAATATTTTGTTAGCTTAACCAAACACGGTAAGTAACAAAATATACAGTTGAGTTGACAAAATCATTTTGTTGAGTCAACATAATCTTTCCTACTACAAAATATTTGTTTTAATTAACAAAATATATTTATTTCGCCATATACAAACAAATATTTTGTTGAGACAAACGAACCTTTCTCTCAGTGCGGTTCTGCCAAGATTTGATCTTAAAAGGGTTTCGACCCGCTCGGGTGTGGGGTTCGGTGCTCATGAATTATGAGCCGCGCTTTCGCTCCTCGGCTCTCGACATGAGCACGCGTGGGCCTCCCACGACCCTTCCCGGGTCTTCTGTATACGTGCGAGACGACAGAGCTCTTTTCCGCCGGCCTCCGCGTTCACCTGACATGACGCCGTGCAATTGTTTTTTCCTTCGGAACTTCATGAGATACCGTGTCTACGTTCCGCCGCTACCTGATGATTTGCCAGAGTTGAGACACTGAGTTGAAGAGGCTATTGCTCCAATTACTACGGACGTGTTAACCGAACTGTGGGAAGAATTGGACTTTAGGTTGTATGTGTGCCGTATAACTAAATGTGCGCCATATTGAACATTTGTAAGAAAAAAAACTAGTTTGTTTACCTTCAATTTGATGTACGATTTGTTATAAATAGTCTAAATCAAACTGGTATTATATACCATTGATACTGGGGCCTTCTTTTATGGACATCCTCTATACATCGCTGTACTTCGCAGTGTCCTCTTGGACTGCTGTCATTGGACAGTCTTAATACAGAACGTATACAAAACCTTATTTCACGTGCGTGGATGGGAAAAACACAGCGAACTTTGCGGTGGAGATTTATTACAATGTTTAAAATTTATAATCTACAGTTAAATCAATATGGTCGTTCTTCTCCGTTTTAAGTTGCAAATATTGTTATATCTTACGAATAAATAAATAAATTTAAAATAAGACGCAGCCTATGTTATTCTGTAAAATTTAATCTATAAAACAGTGAAATAATTCTTTAATCAGTCCAGCATTTTTCGAGTTTACTTCATACAATCTTCCGCTTGCTCTTTATAACAAGGATAGAGATTAAAGTTTGTAAGCCTAGATAGTGTGATAAAGTTCAATGGTAAACTTTTTTTCAACAATATGTTTATTCATTTACAAGAAATTGTATTGAGTTGTGGCAAAAATATACCATATTTATTTTACATGTAGTTTGTTGAACAAAGTAATGGTATCAACTTAAATTTATTTATTAATTGGCTTACAGAATGAATTGGTTTCCAGTCAAGTAATGTTTTCCATTTTAAATATTTAAATAAAAAAATAATTGTTCAATAATATAATTGAAAATGTATTTAATTTTCATAAACTAATGTATTAATTAAACATCCTTTAGACTCTAATGTTGTTATAACGTATACAAAAATGTTTTAGTTGCCCATTTGGTATTCATTACTGGTGATTGCCGCAGGATTTTTGTTTTAAACTCTTCTAAGGTTCTACTTGCTCGCCACGTGAATTCTGTGCCTTTCCACCTGCGGCCTCTCAGGTAACAGCGAAGAAAATATATCAAGTGACAGCCAAAGACTGCGTTACCCGTCTGGTTCGCACGGGATTTATGAAGAGCAAGAAATTTCTGCTGCCATACTTTCCACCTGCGAAGTTCCACAGGCGACTGAAATTCACGAGCTAATAAACTGCTTCGCGCTACTGAAACTCAAAGATTTATTTCTCCTGCATTGTCGGCCCAGACTTCTGCTTTCGTCCCGATGAACAAATAATAAACATTTTTTCCCCCTTCATTATTCGCACGCATACCAAAAATAATCAACTGTAGGGAAATGCAGGATTTTTTTTTAAAATTAGAGTGAGTTCTTTTGAACCCGACATTCTTTATAACAAAAAAATAAGTTACAGGAAACAGTAAAGAGAACAAATATAATCATGAAAAACTCTAGTTGCACATTAATTAAAGTGTAAATATTTTACTAGTTTTAGATTGGTAAAATTTTCTCAAGTTACATTACATAAGAGCAAGAAAGTAGGCTATTTGAAATTTTTTCTGCATATAAAGTTTACCATTTACATTGTCATACATAATTTATTTTGTTCTTTTGGGTTTCTTGCTTGGCTGTGTAGTCAAAGTGACTGTGCATTCAAGGAACTAAAAAAAAATTAAAATCCGTATTCTATAAAAATTATATATTTTTCTGTAGTAAAATAATTTTTTTTGTAGATATTAAGGCCTGTGAATAATTAATAATATATATATATAATATACATTTACAGTGATGTTGATGTGCTTTCTTTTTATGCTCTTTATTTTCAGGTCGATTTTCCTTTGGATAAATCAACCCTTATAGCTTATCAGCCAAAACGTATTTTTTTTTAAATATGTACTTTCTTTAGAATTTCATCAGAGGTATAAATACCGAATCCCACGTTTATAACTTCAAAAATGACACATCTGCCATACAAACTTTCGTCCATTATTTTACCCCCCTTGGGGAACGAAATTCCAACATATATGGTAAACAGAAGTAAAAACACAAATTTCCATATTTCAAAAATCCTTTCTTAGTGCTCATCTGCGTTACATAAGGAACTTCTGTGCAATATTTCGTGCTTCTAGACACACCGGTTTAAGCTGAGCGTTGTCTGTCTGTCAGTGTTAGAGTTATATTAAGTAGACTAGCTCAGTTACCCGGCGTTGCCTGAGTGGAATCACCCTTGGAAGCTGATTTTCGGAAATAGATACTTGCTCTAAGTTAAAGGATGTGTAATGTAAGTAACATCACTGCATAGTTTCAAGTCTGTTGGCAATATACTTGAAAGACGGGAATTTTTTTTTATCTTTAGCGGTCCCGCAACCCGCCTTGGTAGCTGATTAAGATCTTAAAGTGAGTCAGGAATTAAAATGTAAATTACATCCCCAGGAGACGCAGAAAGAATTAAATTTTGCAATATATTTTGCCATGAAAGACGAAGAAAGCACCAACAATGCAATGGCATAGAAAAAAAATTTAAATTTTTTTTTATCTTTGACGCCCTCGCAAACTTGCTTGGAATCAAATGATTCAACGGTCAACATAGTTGCTCCGGCAGCGAATTCTAGCTTCAGGTGCGGAGAATACGTGTGATTTCGCGTCCAGAAATTTTGCTGAAAACACAATTTTTCTTGTATTTAACACGCTCGGAATTAATATTATTATGATTATTTTTTTTTTTAAAAGAAATCAACGTTGCATCCCGTGTCCGAGTTTCGTATTGCAAGTGTATCTGCAACATGAGAAATAGTGATTTAGCTCGTTACCGAGGTTAGACGTTACACATCACTGTCGGGTACTGAAAGGATCGCTCGCAATTTTATTTTCTCTCTCTCTCTCTCTCTCTCCAACTCTCTCTCTCTCTAACTCTCTCTCTAACTCTCTCTCTCTATCTCTATCTCTCTCTCTAACTCTCTGTAACTCTCTCTCTCTCTCTCTAACTATCTCTATCTCTCTCTATCTCTCTCTAACTCTCTCTCTCTCTCTCTCTCTAACTCTCTCTCTCTCTCTCTGAACAGCTGCAAGCACAGCTCGCCACGTCGAGGAAGCCATTCAAACACGCGCCGCTGTGGCGACACGAGGCAGCCGCCAGACCGGAAGTGGACGCATTCCTCCGCGGAAGGAACTTTGGGGGGGGGGGGGAGGGGGGCAGGGAGGGTAACAACTCGGCTGACCCCGGAAAACGCTCTCGACTCTCCCCGCTGGGCGCCGACACACACACGAGGCACTGGAATCGCGCAGGAATTGGGCCGCCTCGTCCAAAGGGGGTTGAAAAGGAAAAAAGGAAATGGAGTGTGGGGTTGTGGATACAATGGTTCACTTCGATGAAAACGATGATGGTAGTTACAAGAGGTCGAACAGGAAAAAAAAAAAAAGAGGGTGAGAGAGGGGTCATTATCACCCATCCCCCCCTCCAACCCAACCCTGTCAGTGACTAACTCGGTTAAGTGACAGGAAAAACAAAAGAAGCTTTTGTTTTAATAACACATATGTCCGTTAACGTGAACCTGTAAAGTTACAGGCGCGAAAAGGTAGTAGTCCCGAGATATGGGACGTGAGGTGTAAGAAATGCAGCTGTAAAAATCAAAAAGAGTGAGCATGGAGGGAATTTGCATGTAAATGCCATGCCTAGAAGGAAATGCCTATCCTTTTTTTTTTTGCTTCTCTTTTCGCAGGAGAGCAAGCCCAAGAAGTGTCCCTGCTTCCTCGGGTTCTAATATCTTACTGACTTACCGTTGGAAAGAGATGTTGATTCCAAAAGTTTCCTGCTTTAAAACCAGTCCAAAAAGAGTCTTCATGTGGCAGTCAACTAGTCGAGAGACAACGAAAAAAACTTGGTTGAATCAACCAAACCGCCCAGATTGAAAAGAGCCTACTTAGAGTAATTAGGAAAATATTCGTCATTAAAGAGAGTTGAACAAATCACCTTACAAAACTCAAAAATGCTTCGCGAAGTATATATTTTTTTGCTGCTGTATTACAGTGACTACATTGTTAAAACCTCTACTATCGGAAGCTATGTACATAAGAAACAAACAGACTCTATAAGTTAATGCAGTTTGGTTTGTTAGTTTCTTCACAATGACGAGTCTTTTCTGCCACTGAGACGGCGTCCCTTCTAGCGCGAGACCACAAATGGCGGCCCTTAGTTCCTGGTATTTCTAATGCGCAGAGCAACAAATGGGGATAAGATGTCTAGAGCCAGCCAAACACACTAGCAACTATCCCAGCGCGGTACGTTTACTTGCGTCGGTGTTGTAGTGAGTGCAGCGCTGCGATTACAGAATTCACGAACTGCAACGGTATGTCGGTCTTTACATTTTCAGGGATGTCCTTCGTGTGCTTGGTTAATGGGTAAGCGAGAGGAAATGCAGCTGAAGCAGTGGGAGTTTACCAAAAAGCGCTTTCCAAAACAGACGTGAACCGTCTTTGAAGAATTTTATACGTCTTGACCAGCGACTGCGCCCAACCGGGAGTTACATACCACGAAGACATGGCAGAGAGATATCGAGTTGATCTCCCACAACTTCGACATTCTTCCTGGGAATTTTACTTTTTTCCTTCATTTCAGTTTCAGTTTCGCCCTCTTTTTTTTATTTCTCCCCCCGCGTGGATGAGAGCGCCAATTCCAACTCTCCTCGATTCGAGGATGTCATTAAACCGCAAGTTCCCCGCTTCTCTTTCTTCCTCCTGCACTTCTCGTCTCCCGAGCCTCCTTCGCCGGCGTCGGGACCGCCAAACGAACATAGTTGAGGAACTCTGAACCCTGCTCTCGCCGAGGCGCCCCTGGGACAGCCAAGTCCCTCAGAAGCCGTGAACTTCCATTTGCCTTCACGCGCGATCCAAAAGCTGCGCGACTACTTGATGGCTTTCGAAAGTTAGGTGATGGCCTCGGTGTGCGCAAGGAAATTAAATTAGAATTGAAATTTCAGCATGAAGAGTTAATCAATGCAGGGTGTCCATAGGAAAAGTCCCAGTTGCAATAGTATATTATAAAGTTCAATTTAGACTATTTACAACAAATAATAAATAACGTAGAAGGTAAACTACAGTAATTTTTCTTACAAATGTCCAACATGTGCACCTTTAGTTATACGACACACATCTAACAAGTCCGAAGTAATGGAAGCAACAGCCTCTTCAGTTATGTGTCTCAACATTGAAAAATCATTAGGTAGCGGCGGAACGTAACACGATCTTTTATAAAGCCACAAAGGAAAAAAAAATCGCATTACGTTATCTCAGGTGAACGTGGAGGCCAGCGAAATATAGATCTGTCGTCTCGACAATTACGACCACCCAAACAATCCTCAGGCTTTAAAGCATGTAGCAACTGTAACCGGTATAGACTTTAAACTAAACGCACGTAGAACTGAAATTTCAGGTTCACCCTTAGTAAATTGTTGAACACAAAACGCTTTACGCTCAGGAGTGGCGCTGCAAGCGAGAAAACAACAAAGCAGTACTCGCACATACGCTTGTCTAAAACTGCATGAGTTACTCTTTAATTGTGAACTTTAACCAACACTCTACAACACTTACAGTTGATACTATTAAAATTTATAACTGGATGGGTCATTCTTTTTTAGACATATTGTACTATACAAATTCTGATATATTTCAAAGAAAGCCAGCTTGGTATAATAATTTGGAACAATAAAATTTCGTTTAAAGTTACGTCACTTGCAAAAAGATAAATATTACTCTGCTTGCATAAGTGGTCTGGACACATTTTTAATCAAGCTGGTCGCTTTCGTTTACTGTTAAATGAGAATACAACCAAAATATTTCGCGGGAAAATGTTCCTGAAATTAGTTTGGCAAACATTCGCGCGCGTGCCTAATGATGGCACCCACGGCGGCACCAGGCTTTTGCGCAGTTTCGCGTAATTAAAAGAGTTCATTATGAACATTAGGAGTAATATCGCACACATGCTGCCACCTCGGATGCGACCAACCAACGCATTTGCCCAACCGCAGCGGGGAATTAAAGTACGAAAAAAAATTTATCTGCCATCTGCTTCGGCTGCAAGTCTGTATGTTGTACAGAAAAAGTGTGTGTATGAAGTCCACACGCGACAGAAATGAAACTTCTTGCTTATTATGTATAGTCAGGGATAAATAATGTACATTTTCAACCACATTATTTACAGAAAAATGAATGATACTTATGAAGTCAATCGCAATAATTTTATAAAACACACATAAATCAATTGTAGGTACTTTTTAAAAAATAAAAGAAATTTGTTAGCGTCAATCGTTAGCCGTTACGAAAAATTAGGATTAGACAAACACAAGCAGCAATACAATAATTCTGTAGCATCACTGCTGCGCCATTTATACCTCTCCCCTACCGGCTCCCCTTCCAACCGTTACAACTAGCATATAACCTGCTAATCTACGTACCTATCCCCTCCCTTCTTTCCGTCTTCCCATTCGACCGCTAGAGCATGCGTTGGAGTGGCGTCGCCGCTAACGCGCACTCCTCACTCAGTTCCCCACCCCTATTCCCCTCATACGATTTGAATTTTCGTAACGCTCGAAAATTGTAGCCCCCTCAGCAAAGAAGTATCACTTCAAAAAACCCAGGGAACTGTAGGCTAGTGTAATAGCATTAGGCATCAGCCCTATACCACAACATCCTGTGGGTGAAGCATCACACGCCTTCGATTTAGGGGCGGGAAGGTAACCGAAAATAATTCACTAGCTGAAGTACCCGGCGTTGCTCGGGCTAAACCAAACTTTCGAGCTGATCTTCGGAAAACGTCGTTCTAAGTTGATGACCACGTAATGTATGTAATATCAATTTCCAAGTATCAAGTCTGTAGGAAATTTAGGTACTTGATAAACGGGAAATTTTATTTTTAAATGCCCCCGGCAAATTTTGTAGATATATTTGTTACATGCTAAAATGTAAGTAAAATGTCAATACGTTCGAAATAACGCCTTCAAAAAAATCAATGTTACCTACTGTTGCTCCATACAAACTTTGCCACCCCCGTTCAACCCCTTAGAAAATTAATTTCAAAATGTAATGAAACACGTGATATTTTATTACTTTTGAACAAAATATTTACAAAGTGTGATCATCGTAACTAAGAAAAGAAATGTTTCTTCTTACAAACTTTACTACCCCTTTTCTCCCCTTTAATGATATAATTTCAAAATATCCCTCATCAGTGCACCCCTAGGGTACTAAAAGAATATTTCTTCCACATTTCAAATCTCTAGGTCCACCGGTTCAGGCTGTTCGTTGTCTGTCAGACAGTTAGTAAACAAGTCAGTCACAGTACTGTTTAATAGGTATAGGTTGCATACTTTCGTGAACGTTTTCTAATAAACTATGTCTTGGTTTTCGGAGTTGAGCTGCGTCGCAGTGATGGTGTGTACTGACGTTTCGCTCTGAATTTCAGCAGGCATCTTCATAGTTGAGAATCCAGGGGTATTCTTCAGGTGGCCAATCACTGGAGGCCCTGGCAAACAACCCAATCTAAAGTTCGTTTTAGTTACGATTACATAAACTAACGAAAATCCACCCTCTCGAAAAAAAGAACTAATTTTGCGAGAAATTTAACATTTTAACAACTTTTTACGTATTATTTAGATAGCTGATCAAACCCAACCAATTTTAATTTTTATTATGTTCACCTAGAGGTGGAGGAGCTACCATACGGGAAAAACAAATACAACGCAATCTATTTTAGCCAGAATTGTAGGTAGTTATGTGACACACCTAACCTAACCTACCTTTTACTTTTAAAAACTTTCTCATTTCCAAAGAAACAAAAAAAAATGCATCACTGTACATATTTCCAATTTTCCTTTCTCCACCTTCAACGACCGGCCTTCTGAACGTTGCACTTTTAGCTACGCCTGACGCGTCTTCACCTCGATTTTCCCTACCGGCTACAAAGAAGTTTCAATTTAAAAAAAAAATCACTTCTCGTAAACTTAGAAATACATAACGTGTACTTATACAATCTGGTATTAACTTGGTCAAGTTGGCACCGAGTATTAAATTAGTATTTTCCGATTCGATGTTTTTTAAAATAATTACTTGTTTGGAATACGTGGTGGTTGTCAATTTTTTAAAATTTGTGTTTCATCATGATAATATTTATATTTTACGTGATAGCAACATTATTATAATTTTAGAACAATATATTTCACTTAATTCATTTTATATTTCTTCTTGAATACACATTAAGAATGCATGTTAACTATCCGTTTTCTGATCATGCCAAAGATGTATAAACTATAAATCTGGGTTCACAAAGAAAAAAAAAACTTGAGCGAGTGCTTAGCATGCACAAGACTGTGCACCCTATCTGCGAAAAATTGGTTCACAATTTGAATTATTATTGGTTAGTTGTAGCGAATGATATTTCGCGATAAATTTTACATCTTTTGGTACTTTTAATAACTTTATTTTAGGTAATACTGATAATTTAATTTTAAAGTAAGTATTAATCGAGCGATGTTACATCTCGACAATTTCTTGCCCCTGTACGATAAATAAATTTAAACTCGTACTAAAATGGCACCCTACTTTGATCTCATTGGCAGTTACGCCATGCTTCCTTAACATAAATAAAATATATTCATTTCTCTCCAATCCGCACGAATTCTCTCCTACGCATACGACCGTACCGTGTATAGTCGTGAACCAGTAGGTTCAAAAAACATGCGGTCAAATCTTGCTCTCACAATCCACCTTATACGTTACTTTTATATTTTATATTGTTAATCGAGCCTAAATGTGTGCATTAGTATACGAAAAAAGTTAAGTGAGTTGGCATGTACAATCTTTGTCTTGAAGATATATCTGCATAGCAAAACAATTTCTTGGTTATAATGAAGTTTAATGTTATTTTCTTGTAGCCGTGTTGGTATTATGTTTGTTTAAAAATATTCACTACATGATGACATTGTTACGATTTCTCCCAGCAAGTCATTTTCAAGCCATTAAACTAATTAATAGCATAGTAGCTTTTACAAACCTAGGAATGGTTTTGCTATTTAATTGCTATGCTAACCAGTTGACTTCAACTTCCTAGACTAATATCACCATGGTACAAGGACATTTTTTTGACGTGACAACGTCTAATAAATCGATGAACGCCGGCTGCACGCACGAAAAAGTGTCCTATAACGCACATTGTCCCGTTACGCTGTGTCCCGTTTGGCTAATTGTACGCTTGCGCCGCACCTATCTCGCTTCCACTCGATTGGAACAACCATCGATTTGACTTTTTCGAGGCACATTAAACTTGAAACACTTCCATTCGTTTCCTACTTTTCCTATCATCGTCCTATCCTTAACAGAATAACACAGATTGGAAGAAGTTAAATAGAAAACATGTATAAAAGTTATAGTTAAAATAATCTCTTCGTTAAAGTAATAACCATATTTGAATTAATGAGTGCAAATAAAAGTAAATTTATCAATTAAATTGTAGATTTCATTTCACTCCTTCTTTGTATCCATACAAAATAGTGATAATTCAATAAAAATGATTCAATTATATTCATAAAAGTACGCAATCATTTCACCAATGTTTTGTTATGTCGTTGTCACGTTAAACTATCGTCCGTAAACCGACTTCACAGACAGCCAATTTTTTTTCAGGTTATGGCGCGCGCGAGCGCGGGAAGGCCGCCGCCATCTTGCAGCGAGCGCACCGACACGAGTGAGGTTATGTTATGTGCGCGGGGGGCGAGGGTCGGTGACGGCGTTGCGTGTGTTGCAGAGGTTCCCCTCGGGCCGCTACTACTCCTGCTCGGCGAGGCAGCACCTGCAGCGCGGGCCCAGCAGTGAGGACTCCTGCGAACAGACTTACATTTAGCACGAAGCGACAGGTAGGAGAGTGCTGCGGCGCGTCGGGGCGCGGGACGGCGCGCTTGTGTGCCCCCCCCCCCCCCCCCCCCGTCCGCCGACTTCGACCATGCTCGCGGGTAGACGGCTCACTCGCAACTGCTGATATGGGAATTATACTGACGGAGCATGAGGTCATATTCTAGACGAGCCAAAATGGGAGGGGGGATTTCAGTATGCTACACATACCAATATGGCGGCCGTTTGTATACAAATGTATAGGCTGTGCCCGTATTGGAGGTAAAAACAAATTGTCAAATCATATCATTACGCTTGTTTTATGAATATTTGATTCGTACTTTTAATATATATATATATATAGTTATTAATCAATAATATTTTGATATAATTTTCTTCCGAACAGATTAACTGCAGTAGTTAATAAAATCAGGTTAGAACAGCTAATACAAACTTAAAACAAAAGTCCCCATTTTGGTATGTGAAAATCAGAAATAAAAAATGAGGGGAAAAAAATAGTTTCACGTCTGACGGCTAATGCTCCATCTGTATCCTTTCCCAATCTCTGGTTGGGACAGATATCTGGACCGATTGTTGTGGTTGTTAACTTGGCAATTATTCACCAATACATTGCGAATGCAGCGGTGGGCCGAATCTTTTGAAACGTAAAAACCCTTTTCAGCACAATAGCAATTGATATATTTTTACTTAACGTTGTAAAAACGTTAGAATGTTTCAATAAAATGTTACTTTTCCGAAATGCAACTTTCGTATTGGCCTTTGTCAACATTTAGAGCAAGCCCGTTCAATATCCAAACTTCCAGGCGAAATCTATTCTTTTTTTTTAACTCGCACAGCACAAACGTTTCAGATACATTTCTAAAATGTTGCGAAAACTCATCATTGTTACATTTATGAGATGTATCTGAAACTTGGTGTGCGAGAAAATTTTTATCAGCCCATGTTTCCCGCTCTTCCTCCATTTTACGTCGTTCACGTTATCTGTCCTGCTGCGAGATGGGAAGCCTTCTTTTCACAGACGAGAGAGCCAAAACCCGAAGTTCCCCGAGAAGTTCATGCTTTTTTTTTCCGTGTCTTTTATGTAGCTATCCTAACCAAATCAACCGTCCGCGATGTTTTGAAGTATTTATAATGTAGCTAACCTAACCTAATTGACCATTAGTATCCTTTTATCAACACCGCCATATTTATTTACAATGAACAAAAAAAAACGAAGATGCACGATCGGCCGTTTGGCTCTCTCTCGTCTGTGAAAAGGAGGATTCCCCCTGCGAGATACTCGGTCAGCGCTCTACCCGCCGAGCGCTCGAAGGCTGCGGCATGGCGCGCCTTTACCCCCCCCCCCCCCCCCCCGTGCGAACGGTAGTTGGTGTCCTGTCATCCCGCACGGCACTGCAAGGACTCCCAAGGACTCCAAGGACTCCCCGATCGGGACACGGAACTGCACGTCACGCGTTCATGCGAACTTTCTCGCCCTCTTCGCCTCGCCTTCCTCGAAGAGTGTCCGAAACACCAAAAAGGCACAGTCAAAAGTGTCTCTCGCCTTATACACGTTTGTTTGAAAATTAGCTTGAAAGTCCTTTGCTGTCATGGACCTAGTTTAGAGAAATTTTTATAAATTACGTTGTCCGCCTGTTGATTTGTCTGACGTTTTTGCTGGAGAATTCAAATCCTAGGTAACAAGAAATAAATCCCCTTTTTTCGTGTAAATGTGATGTTTTTCCAATACCACTTTTCATATCAAGGGAAAAAAATGCTATCTTTATTATTTGAATGTTATTTCTAATTTTTTTAAGTACCTGTGTGGCATTTTAATAATAAAAACATTGATGAAAGTATTTTTTAATTATTCTTATTTCTAATGTATAAAATATAATTGAAATTATTTTTTAAGAAGTAGATGAGGCCCTGTGACAGTTTCTATACTTTAAAGACAAAAACAGTGTCTCAAGCCTTCAATGTCACATATTTACCTTCAAATTATGCAGAAAAACATTATTTTAAAGATTTGTTTAATCTCAATAAATAAAAAATCCAATAATTATCAAATGTATGCTGTTTATTTCAATGGACAGATCCAAAAATATTTCAAAGACAATAAATAGCTAAGTAACAATAGAATTTTTCACAGTGAACATACATTTTAAAAAAAACCTTAAAGAATACGTGCTTCTTTATTGGAAATTTGGACATCCTCTCAGGCAAACTAGGGGCAAGAAAGTTTGTATGAATGCTGTGACATGAAATTTGTACGTAATCAACTAAAAAAAAAACTTAAAGCCAAAGTGTCTCCAAGCTTGATGCTTCAGAATATCTTACTTACCATAAAACAGCAAATACAATACCGTGCGTTAAACAATATTTTAACTTCTAAGTGACAGTTAATTTGGAAATGTTAAACTTGTCAGATTTTCTCAGTATGGAATCTTAATTACACTGTTGATACAGGAAGCAAAACGCAAAAAAGACTATAAAATACAGAAGTGAGAACGCAAAGTTAAAATATCTAAGCCATAGAGCTGTTTGCGGATTCAATAAAGAGTACATCGCGATTTTAAAACCTTAAGTTTGTTATAATCACTGCTGGTATGTTTTATAAAAAGCAGTTCACCCCCGGAGTTTAATTAATTTTAATTTCGCCCTTAACCCATTAGTAGATAAAACGAAACGTATATATATATATATATATATATAAAAGTATAGTGTCATTTATTATGTTGCCCTTATCACGTATAGTTCGGTCAAAGAATTGAACAAGAGGTAATTTAAACCGGCGCAAAAGTTTCATGTGACTTAGAAGCGCAAACAAAAACACTTGAGTTTATGATGTGTAAACATTTCAGTTCTCGGTTTACTGCGTTTGGTAGGAGTAATTTCGTGAAAATGGAACCGAAGTCGATGAACGGAAATGCTACCCACATGTAGCAACATAAACCCCTCTATAGTCACTAAAGTAAACGTTTAATACATACCAAACATATTGGCTTACCAAATTTAAACTTCAATATAGTGAAACAATAAACTAAAAACGTCATAGTTTTAAATAGGTACCTAAGAAAACTGGCACTATAATTATTAAAATACATATTCTCCATGCACTATATCAACAGACTCGGTAGCACAGCCTTAAAGAGTGCTCTTGTTAACCTCCAGGGAAGTGTTTCAAGTCACGTAACTATAAAATATTTTTAGTATTTTTAATAACATTGTTAATATAATATTATATATCAATAATGTTGAATCAGATCAATGAGCTTAAGGTTTGTTGTAGTAATTATTTACAGATTGATTTTAGTCGTTTAAGCAAAAACAAATATACAAACATAATATACTTGGTGTTATCATATGTGTTTTAAAAGGTTTTAGGTTAATATTTTAGTAATTTCGTAGAAGTATAACTTCTAACGTATGAAAATACTGTAAAGTATTAACTATTCAGTTAATTTTAATAAGATGGACAGGGTTTTAATAAAATTCCCTTTCAAAAATCAGATCCAAAACCGGGGTTTAGAATTTTTTCGAGTCTTTTTTAAGTTTAAACGGAGACGTTTATATTGGTTTAAAATTTTCATTTGTTTCGTGCTGCTATCTGTGCATGATGGTGGCAAGCAACGTTTACGATTCAGGCAGCGAATTCTAGCGGTGGACGCATAAAGTAAGTGTGTGATTCGCGTCTAGAAATTTTGGAATGTGCTTGAAAAGCGGACATTTTATTTATCAGTAGGTATATTTATTAGGCTCGACATTATTGTAAAGAATGCTGCTTTAAATTTCGTGTCCTAGTTTCATATTACAAGTTATTTGCGACGTTAAATTTGAACACACGAATTTGCTCGTTACCGAGCTCAGATTTTTACACATCACTGAAAGACTAGCTCACCATTTTTTTAAAACTTTTTATTAGGAGTTTTCATTGCTAGGTACAGTCCAAAGAATTTTTCGGAAGCCCAGGTTTATTGCTGTTATAAATCTGCATCATTTTATGTGTCACTACACAGATTTATTATGTGCGGGCTAAGTTACATAGATTTATAATAGCAAACGAATGTCTGCGCGGTAATCGTGTGCCTTGGCTGGGTTTGAATCCTCGCACATCCCAACAGAAGTAACTAGTTTCGAGACCTCCTCTTATACAATAATCAAGCGAGGTTAAGTCCAGCGACCGCACATTTCCGTACATAAATATAATATCATAAATAATAAACTATGTTCATAAAATGTAAAATTATTTTTAGTGTCATTATATTTACAACATATCTGTCGAACATTACGTCACGTTTGCAAAAGTTTTCTTAAGTTACAATATATTTCGAAATAATTTATGTTCACTCTTTCTTAGTGGCGAGTTTGCGGATTCGTTGTTGAAACCGGCATTTGTAAAATGTATCTACCTAACTTTAGGTATATTTCTGATCCTCCCAAAATCTATTTTATAACGTTTCAGCTGCCCAAAATGAACAAAAAATGTTATTTTAGAGCCAATTGAATAATACAATTATGTTCATTAAAATTTTACATTCCCGAAAGAAAGAAAAAAATATACTGTTTCCACGTTTGGCAAGTAAGATATTTTCAAGCCAAGTGCGTAAGGCACTTCGTAGACGCTTCCTGCACTAAGTAAACTAAAATAATCTGTCTCTTTTCTATCTTACTAATGCATCAAGAACTAACAGACAGCATGCTTAAGTGAGACATGAATGGCGCATCTTGCTCCCCGACTAAGTGAAACGCACTCTCGTTTGTTTGTTTCTTTCAAAAACCTTGAACTGATGGATCTCATACGGGAAACTGGTCGGAAAACAACCACTTGCCTTTCATTTTCGTGGCTAAGTTATGGCCGACACTCCATACCTTGTTTACTAAATTCATTTTTTTTTTGGTCTTCAGAATGCAGCAAAACTTTTTCTCTGAAGCCAATAGTTAATCACAATGCGAATATAAAGTTAAGGCGCAGTCAGCATTTCAAATAAGATAGTGCCAATGGACGAAATGGATGTTGTCGGTTCTTCGTAGTGTCATGGTCTGACTTAATTAATCCATTAATTTCGTTCCACTGGCACTATGCGTTGAAATGGGCTGAAACCCCACTCTGTGGTGTGTCGCGGCCTCGCGTTACCAGAGCTTGCTTTCCACAAGATTCATTGGCTCAAGGCAGATAAGAAACAATAAGCAAGTGTGTGCGAATAACAAAAGGAACTAACAATCTTTTACTTCATCCACATCACCCTTTATTCCAACTATCTTCCCAACTCAACCAAACTTCCAATAAAACGTTAAAGCGATTTATTTACTTTGGTAGAATTCCTGAAGTTCACAGTTACTAGCTGTTCAAATAGTTTATCCTGTGAAGTCATGGACGTAGTATTTAATTGGTTTTTGGAAATGTCAAGCACTTAATGAAATGATGTTTCAGTTACAATCATACGCCTACTTGCCAACAAAACTGATCAAAACCAGTGGCTAATTATTCATTTGCAAACTATTTTAATACTTTTCATAAACGATTTAAGCTTTGTTCTCAAAAAATGTTTAATTTCTCTAGCTATTTTTTTCTTTGCGTTTGCTTATTCTAATAATTATGTTCTAAATTATATGATTCAAAATATTCACAGAAAATTTATTGATATCTTGATGTTCTTAAAATTAAAATACATAGTCCCTACGGTGAATAATATTTAAAATTACTATCATAGGAATAGAAAATTTACTTTAGCTTCAAACTTTGACTTCTCATATTTTAAAACAATTTACGAATATTAAATTGGTAGTTTTACAGTTCGAATTTTTACAGTTAACTAGGTAATTGTAATTTATTAATTACTAGATAATATTTGAATACAATTTTGTGATTTCTAAGCAAATAAAAACAACATAAAATATGCATAGTGACATATTTGGAGTAATTTTCACTGTTTGGACCAAAAAACATTAATTCATTATAAAGTTAATCAAAAGAATAGAAGATGAGTTCGTCCTTTCCCACATACACCCACATTTCCTTTCAATCGACACACCTATTAATAAACACTTCGCTTATATTTTCTTCTAAAGCACTTACGTTGGACGTAAATGCTGTTGGCACACTTCACCTATCTGTCGCTTCTAACATTGTTTCTTGTTTTGAATAAACAGATTAAATTGGATTAGTTGTGCTTATTTAGTATGCATAAATATTTTGTTTTCCAGATGTTAATGCAGAAATTAGTTTGTATAGTGTTGTGTAGTATTAGTTACGTGTAAATACTGTGTTATTGCTTTGTAAATGCGCATTGTCAGTCCGTCCTGTTGTTCTCAATGTATATACAAAGGATTCTTTTTCGGTTCAAAACCGAGTTAAAGTATACAGTGAAATTGTTTGGCAATATACAAATTTCTGCTACATGCTGGTGGAAAATAATACGGAATGTTTGTATTTTCTTGTTGCTGATTGTTTTATTTGCCTCCAGCGCAGACCAAACTGGGCGTGAACGTGGACTTATTGGTGGGTTAATGATAATTTTTCGATGTGGATTGAAGTTTAAACAAGAGTGAATTCGGAACGAACCTAGGCTGCAAATGATATGAATATTTTTTTTTGCAGCTAAATCCATTACAACTTCATTGAAAAAGCGTTTAATATATTTGTTTTGAATTTTCCCTGGACTTTTAATACCGTAGTGTTTTGCCATTACCTAATGCGGTATGGAGGTAAAGATACACCACAAAATGCAGGAAGGAAAAATTTCCAGAAGTTGATAGTCAATCTGAATTGGAATTGAACCCGTGACACTTTGACTCGTCAGCCAGATGATTGCATTTTGTTTTACTGAGTGGCATTCGTATTGTCAAGTACCAGCGTCTAGCATGACATAGATTCCCAACTAAAGTGACTTTATGGCATCATTGTGTTTCACTGTATCGAACTTACTAAGTGAAAAAAAAAACTTTTTTGAGTGTCATGTGTTGTAGCACTTTGTAAAATACATTTAAGTTCTAGGAGCCAAAGTTTATAAGTATCATTGTTTTTACATAAATCACTGTTATGATACCACGTATACAATTCAGTTGTTTTTTTTTTCCTTCATTTAAATTTACTCACACCCAAAACAATTTTTTTTTTCGTTTTTGATGGAAAAAGTTAAGATGGATCTAAAGTTAATATTTGTATAATTTATAAACTTGCAAACGTGTATTTTAGCAAGTTAATTTCCAGTGGATAAAATCAATTGAAAATGTATTAATAAGCTGTCTAATTTATGGAAATATTTTTTTCTTCATTTTATTGAAACTATTTAGGATGACCGAATTATAGCCTTCACGCTGTTCAATCATAAAATGCCAAAAACTATTCTTGAAGTCTAATTTTTTTTTCAGATCAAAGTAGTAATTTTATTTTTATTGAATTTGAGAACATTTTTTTTTTTTTACCTACACAGTACCTATAATGTGGGTGTAGGGAATTCATAATGAAACATCTTTAGCAAAGAACTTTTGATGCCTTGACGTTAGTTAACCAAGAACGGTGATGACAACTTCCAATCAAAAATGTAGGATTCGTAACAAAATTTAAGTGATGTGTCAGTCCTGTAGACTCATAGACTTGTAGCCATGTAGTCTCGCAGCCTCGTGGACTTGTAGCCTCGTAGAACTGTAGCCTCGTAGAAATTGAAGCCTTGTAGTCTTGTAGTCCTGCAGTGTCGCAGTTTCATAGGTTCGTAGCCTCGTACATGCGAAAATTCAAAAACGCAAACCCTTGTGCCCCTTTTCCTATTGGCCCACAGTTTGTACGGAGCACTCTGGGCTAACGAGAAACGCATAACCGAAAGAAGTGTCGAATCACAGGCTACCCGGTTGAGACGTCACATAATTCGCCGGGAATTAACATACCTGACTCAACAAATAAAAAGACGTAGAAATTTCTTAACTCTTTCTTTGTGATTGCCTGCAAACCTAACTGGAATTATTTCTGATAAGGTTAAGCGTTCCAATTAAATGCACTTACGAGCAGTAGGTAATGCTAAATGATTCAACGTTTGTTAAGATAAGCACCACTACATATTTAATCAACAGAAATGTTCAATGCTAGAAGTTACAGAAACTGTATTTCTAGAAATCTTTAACTTCGCAACAAAATAAATGCCCGATTTTTTTTGTTTTTTTTTTTGTTTTTTGATTCATTTCAAACAGGGCTGTGGACTTTAAAAGTGTTGGAAAGTTTTACTAATACATAATGGATTTTCTTGTCAGTTTAAATTAAAAGAAAGAACATTTCATAATCGTAGGAATAAGAAAATATCTAGATTATGTTTAGTCCAGTAGTTGATTCTAGTAAATTCAATGGCAAAAATGTTTAAAGTGTAAACAGCGAAATTTCAGAAGCTGCAGTCCGCAATAAAGTCTAAAAACAAGATTTAGGTTATAATTTTGTTACTAGTATGGGAAATACAGGCCAAAAAAGTACGTAAACTTTGTCCCTGAATTACATCACTCTAAAGACTACCCGCAAATTAATCACACTTTTATATAAACATTATTTTTACTCTCCCCACTGAAGTCTGGCTGGTCAGTCGCTTTCTCTATCCTTCGTCACTTACCTCGCACCTCGGTCCCAGTACACTGCTACGCACCACTCACTCGTCCGTCCCTGATGCCCCGACCTTCGCACACGAGGCCTGTCTCTCGTCGCCTACTATCGCTCGCCAAGGGGTCACTCACACTCTTCACTTTACTGCAGCTCGCAGGTCTGTCCTCCCTTTTATACCTCTCAAGCCCCACCTTGGAAATATCTCGTACCTCTCCGAAGAGCCGGGTCATCGAAATCCCTGACTTTTAATAATACTCGAAGCAGCAAGAACATTGGCGTCCCGGTTACGCCACCTCTCGCCTGACGGGGCTCCAGGACTCCGCCGAACTTCCAAGGGAGACAGAGGTGCTCGCACTCCATTGAAAGATGCTAAAGGGGCGAAGGGAAAGGGGTTGTTTGTCAGAAAGGGGCCTTTAATGAAAATGT
Source organism: Bacillus rossius redtenbacheri (assembly GCF_032445375.1). NCBI lineage: Eukaryota > Metazoa > Arthropoda > Insecta > Phasmatodea > Bacillidae > Bacillus > Bacillus rossius. Next base: position 40,954,852 of record NC_086337.1, on the reverse strand, counting down.
ACTTGCAGTTAGAAGTTGTAACAGGAAGGACGGGTGCTACGTGCGAGAGGATTTTCCCCAGGAATACTCCAGGCTCACGTGACGGTCTGGCTGGCCGGAACTCGTCTCGTACAGCCTCGTTACACTTTGCTTTAGAAACCGTGCACAGATACGCCCCCATTACCCCCCCCCCCCCAAAAAAAAATAGAAAAATTGTTCCCATCCCCAATTTTTATTTTTGTGACATGGAGCTCGTGCTTACCTTCTGCTCTTAAATATTAAAGAGCGCTATCGCATTGCTCATTATTTATTCACAACCAATTGTCGCTCCCGAGCACGTTAAGATACGTGCGCGCACGTCACACGTTTTCTGGTCCCTTAACTTTCACCCCTTTCTTTCCCTTCATTATTTTTTTTATCATCATCTCTCGCGTGTTTTTCAGGCTTGCTTACTTATTTAAAATGAAGTCGTCCTGCTCCTTAAGGGCCAATCCCCTCGTACCCCCTTAAAGCTCCCGAAGCACAAATGTGGACTGCTTCACGTGTTCGTGTAGTTATATACCTAACTTAACAAAGCTTAAATTAAGGCCCCCGCCTACCCAGGCCCACATACGGTGAACAAAGCTTCAGGAAAAAACAACGCGATTTGAAGATTACACAAGATACCCGAGTGGGGTCTATTTAAGAAAAGCATTTAAGAGTTCACTGAGGGCCGAATAGTACTTTTGATTCCGGATTAAGTTATTAAACTGTGTTTTTAGAAGAGTTAAAATTGCTAAAACGCGTGTTTTCAGAGTAATTTTTAGGCTTAAAAAACCGTTACATATACTTGAAAGTACTTAAAGGCCTTGCATTCAACCTTTATCTCCATTTCTCCGCCGTATAATGTTACGGTCACCGCTCATATTTCACAGTTGCCCTGTGCACGACGAGAAGACTGCGCGCCAGTTCAGAGCCTTGCGCTTAGAGGCGATACCGCGCTAGAAGCACCAGCGAGCGTCGCGCTTATCATCCCGCCTCACTAACACACATGCACCCCTGATGAGCCGGGCCCCTTAGTAACCGGAGGCATATTCGACGAACACGAATTACGTGAATAAGTGTTTGTCCTTCTCCAAGCGAAACGTATACATTACTGTGTTCATGGCAGGGACTTGTGGCTGGCTGTACTCAAATACTGATCAAGGAGAACAAATCGTGGTCGACCTCCATAACGCTTTTGGCTACATGCCGGCTTCCGGTGCGTACGGTTTCTGGGTTCGAGTCCAGGATGATTTAATTCCTTAAGTTAATAAAGGGTTGATTGTTAGCTCGTTGGTATGGAATATTTCCAGCGAGTAAAACAATTATTTTTAAATAAGAAAATTTCATTGGGAGAGAACATGGGCTGATCGGTGCGTCAATAGTAATTTATTCGATGCAGGCTGATATGTAAGGTACCTACCTGTGGCTGGAAATGATAATCGGGTTATGTTTCATTTTTTCGCAGCTAACTCCCTAATTGACATTGACGAGTAAAAAAAGGTATCATATTTTTATTTTTTTTATTTTATATAGATATTTAATCCGATGGTGGTTCACCATTGGTGGAGGTACATCAGAACTTGAAGCTAGGAAAGAAAATTTCCCTAAGTTATAAATCCCCAACAAATCAGCTGGGAATCGAAACCTGTACCTTTAGTTTACCAGCATAAAGCTACAACCACCGTGATAGCTATGTTAATAAAAATTTAGCTAACCATTTTTGGTTACATAGCTAAAAACACCAAACCAACCATTTATATTAAATTAAACTTAAATCAACAATATGTAAAATTAAAGTTACATTAAAATAAAAAGTATTCTTAAAAAAAAACTGCTTTGATCAAAGTGCACAACAATGATTATAATAATATTATTAACATAAGTAATTAAAATTCTTACCAACATTTTTGTATTTTTCTTGATATAATATGTTCCTAGCTTGAATTCTTCATAGAAAGCCTTGCGTAAATATAAACTGTTTATTTTTCAACGTAAAACATGGCTTGACTGTAGTACCCTAGGAAATTAGTATATTTTGTGTTTGCTTTCAAATATGGACATAAAAAATTAATTTCGCTATTTCGTTAATTTTGTTAAAAATTAATTTAAATTTTCTTGGAATCTCTTTTCATAAATGGAAACTTAATAGTCTTTATGAGTGAGCAGTGGTTTAAATATCATGATATGGCAAAGCTGACATTACTGAGTGATTTTTTTTTGCTGAGAGAGATATTGACTTAACTTACACACCAGTTTTATATGTATTTAGGACCGTAATCGTAATTAAGGAGAGCAATGTTTCAAACAAGACAAATACTTATTTCGTCCGTAATTACCTACATAGTTAAACCACTCTCTTCTTATTCACGTCGTTAACGAAAAATATGAAAATATGAACATCGAAAATATTTATTAGAATTCTGTACTTGATTCATTACTTACTAAAGAATTTTATGAAGGTACCTAAAAACTTAACTATATTAAATATTCGAAAACTAAAGGAATCTTGGTGACCATGTACAGTTAAAAACAACCGAGAGAAAAATGTTTCCCTTTTAAGAAAAACATGCACGTGAATGTAATAAAAGAATCTTTATATATGTTTTTACAACAATCTTTAGCTTACCTCCACAAAATTGTAATTTAATGCCTGCGTGTTTTTTCCAGATACTTAAGCTTTTTATGAAGAGTGGATATCGCGTAAACGTAAATAAACACATGATGGCCGTCAAATTTCCTTGGTGTTTTTTTTTTAACTGTAAGAAATATATATATATATATGAAATGTAAAAAAAATATATACACCGTAGTTTTAACAGCAACAAAATTCTTGCTTGTTTTGCATGCAGCTCAGTGTATTTGCACTGCCCCGTTGTTGATATGAACCGCTAGCGCTTTGTGCGGCTTGCGCGCGAACTACAGTTATTGCCGCGGACTGACGTGGGCTTGATATTGCCATGGGAACGCACACGCACTTGAGTGAAGAGCATTTCATGCTCTGTTTCGCCCAATCACGAGTAGGAACTGCAACAACCGCTCCATATCTCGTAGTTGGGGGTGACTCGTGACAAGCGTCCCAGATGACATTGGCTAAAGGCCCCCGTGCACGCTTTCCAATCCAATCCGAACCGGCCTCCAACTTAGGCTTTCCAATCCAATCCGAACCGGCCTCCAACTTAGGACAAGAGATCGTTATGCGCACTCTGAAATTTCTTTTCCCGGTCTCGGCGTTAGTCCGTACCACTGCTACCTCCGACATAAACACACCCTCGGAAAAAAAAATTGGATTGTTATTCCTTGAAAATCCCCCACCAGAAAGGAAATTTTGGGCAAAACGAAGTGGCAAAAAAAAAATTTAAACCATTCGATATTGTTGATACAACTGAATTCGGACGACTTCCTAATTTTTTTTTTTAAGAATGAATAAAAAATTTTTTTATGGACTTGCTAAGAAGCCGTTCATTAAAAACGTAAAACCATTTTACGAGAAAACAATCTAGCTAATTGGAACCAACTCCCGCACACACACACAATTCGATCTAGGAAGGAAAGTGAAGGGGGTCTGTCCTAAGTCAGGTAGTCGAATAGTGAAGACTGTCTGACCTTTCTCAATAGGATTACAACCTTTTTTTTGTTAGGACTCTAAACTTTCAAACTGAAGAATTTGCTATTTTATTCCTACATTTAGGGCATATGATCAGATTGGATTGGAATGTGTTTAGGGGCATTTAAGAAAATTATACAACGGGAAAAGTGAGGAAACAAAAGAAAAAGACACAGACACACTTTCCCATAGTTCAGGAGGGAAAAAAACTGTTTAAGAGCTTGTCACAATGACAAATTTCCACTACCACCTTCCAATTTAGTTGGTAAAATAATGTTACGAGTGTCACGGTGGACTCACAGGTCCGTCCGTCATCCGTCCGTCCACCGTCCGTCAGAACACGGAGTGATTTACAACATTCCGCACGTCCACCATAATACTTTTCAATTTCGATGCTGCCAACAGACTAGAAGGCTTAAATTGTGGTGAATATTTCTCTGGAATAGGTATATTAGATTGGTGATCACGAAAGTTAAGCACTTGTAAATCATTCAAATCCATTTTTTTTTTTTCGCTCGTGATATTTATTTATATATTTTCAGTTTTTCTGTACGTAATGTTTTTACGCTACTATGTCTCGGTCAGTTTTTCGACTCAAATACCATGTTTTAAAATGTGTTCAAACGCGTTAAAAACATGTAATGGAACCAGCCAAACAAATAAGCAAACTTCAAAACCTTTTAAGATAACAAAGGTTGCCGGGAATTCCTTGCTACAGGTCCTGTCAATATTTCACTTTAAACACCTTCCGATATGTTTTGTCAAATAAAGCTGGAGGGTTATGATGTTCACCTAATACGTCACTAGCACACCCATGATTTTTGAAAAGTTGGATGACTTGAGTTTCCATCAAATATTTTGCATATAGGACAGGTTCTAAAATATGTTGGATGTTGGGTGCAATCAGCCAATCAAAATCGTGCCTGGCGAAAACGAAAATGACGCCTGTTTCCATCACAACGAATTTTTAAAATGGCGAGGAACACATGTATGATTTAAGAGGTTATAAAGATGAAATAACTAAAAATAAAGTTAATATGATTGTCATATGCACAATCATTGTATGCGTAAAAAGCATATAATGTGTCTATGATTAAAAAATATATACCTATTACTGAATATTTATTTTATTATGTAAAAAGTATAAATGTGACTTAAATTTATTAATTTTTTAAAACTTTAATAATGAACAAAAAGCATATAAAGTTCAAAAATGTTCATCCACCACTGTGATGCATTATTTAATTTTAAAACTATATTAGAATTGAAAAGTTAAAGATAGATCAGATCAAAAATTAAAAAAAAAAAAACCTTGATAGTGTGACATGATTTAAAACATATTTGAGCTTACCTGACCAAATATTTTTGATGGAGAAAATTGGAAGCCATTTTCCGTTGGATTTTTTCCCCTCTATCTTTATTGTTTAATTTTGTTTGAGATAAATATTTGACAGTGTGACAGGTCTTAACATTATGGATTTTGAATTTAATCCGTACGTACGTCGAAAGTTAAAAGCGTGGGAAGATTTCAACGGATGGACGGATGGAATTATTCAAGTCTAATGATTGGTTAAAGGTAATGCATGTGACAAAAAATGGAAGCGACAGTCCAACTTGGATGAAATCACTAACGCAACCATGTTTATTTGACAAGTTGGACGACCCGAGTTTTCATCAAATATTTTTTTTATGTACGAGTGGTTATAAAATATCATGTATATGTTTGACAGGATCAGAAATTGAGGAAATCTCCGTCAAGAATCATTAAAATGACAATAACCCATGGGAGATCAAAAATTTCATAAAGTACAAAAAAATTATTTTACGTAAATTTATTTAGCTCAAAAAATAAAGTGATGTGTGTATATCTGTAAAAGATCGTAGAAGTTGCATGTAATTGTGAAACGAGTATTAATGTTATTTAAATTGGCCATCGTTTTAAGAAACACACAAAAAATCATAAAAGTTTAAATCTTTCATCTAGCACTGTGATGCATTACTTTAATTCTAAAATGTGTGTGGTGTTAAAAAAACTTCTAGCTGGTTAGTCAAACCCTGGTGATGTGACAGTGTGTGTGTCCAACTACCATTAACGCTACTAACATACCTGCCATATTTGCGAATGATGTTTTGCGTGCATGGCCCCCACACAAGGGTGGGGCTGGTGGACCCCTGGATCCAGGGCCCCAAAAGTTTAACTATTATAATTATTTACAAACTAAAAAAAAATATTTTTTATCCAATAAAATTTTGGAAGATTTTACACACCTACAGCTAATTTTATTTTTCTGTAACTGTTTTAATTTCTATCTTAGTGTGTGAATTAAAAAAAAAATATTTACTGTGGTTATTTTCAAGTAAAATAATTTTATAAACAAAGCTTAGTTTGGACTTATAAAATAGTAGCCACAATACCCTGTATTTTCAGGTTAAATAACATTCTAAAAAGAGTGTAGGTAAGAAATAACCATGCAATTATAATGTAGCAGGTAACTGTAAAATTGGGGGGGGGGGGGGGGGGGAGGCCGTCTCCGATCGTAGGTCCAGGGCCCGTAATCGAATGTGGGGGCCATGCTTGCGTGACATCGCTGTAATCACAACACCGTAACTCATTAACATTCAACACTGCACCAATCGCCCGAAGCAAAACGTGTAATCGTACGACACTCACCCAGTCCACTGCGTGCTGTACACCTGGATGCTGGTCACTAATCGCGTTTGGTAACTCTGGACGCCTGAGTCCGGCTTCTCGCCTGCTTCACGCGGAGCATTTGACCGTCACTGCGCTACGACCACGCGTCCACTCAACTAGTGAAGTTCTCTAAAGCCAGTCTAATTAAAATTTGCGCACTTCCTATTTGCGCCTATAACTTCTTAGAGTTTCGTTTCCAAACTTTCAACAAAAATTAATTCATTTTTTTTTTAAACATTCCTTGCCACCCATCAAATTTATAAACCCCCCCGCAAGAATTAAGAAAACATGTCGTGTAAAATGATATATCATATTGACTTACGAGAATCTAATGGCTAGAAGATAACTGTAATCTTGTAGAGTCCATAACCTAAACTTTGAGTAACGTAAACCTACCTCTATCTCGTTACTGATCTGCCGTCCATTACCCATGTGTTGCAGTACATCGGGACCGCCATGGTGCTCACGCACTCCGGCTACTCCTCCGTGGGCAAGCATGAGCTGTACGCGATGTGACGTCACGCCGTGCCCTGCCGCCACCATCACCACCGGCACGGCCCGGTGACTTCGCCATGAAGCTCGGCACGGCCCGGCGTCTTCACCCTGGGTGGTCCCTGCTGCGAGGCCCGGCGCAGTTCAGCTTCGTCGCGCTGAGAGTCGGCACGGCCCGGTGTCTTCGACCTAGGACTCGGCACGGCCTGGTGCCTTCATCGCGAGACTCGGCACGGCCCAGAGACATTGCCCTGAAGCTCGGCACGGCCCGGCGTCTTCGCCCTGACTGTCCCTGCTGCGAGGCCCGGCGCAGTTCAGCTTCGTCGCGCTGAGAGTCGGCACGGCCCGGTGTCTTCGACCTAGGACTCGGCACGGCCCAGAGACATTGCCCTGAAGCTCGGCACGGCCCGGCGTCTTCGCCCTGACTGTCCCTGCTGCGAGGCCCGGCGCAGTTCAGCTTCGTCGCGCTGAGAGTCGGCACGGCCCGGTGTCTTCGACCTAGGACTCGGCACGGCCCAGAGACATTGCCATGAAGCTCGGCACGGCCCGGCGTCTTCACCCTGGGTGGTCCCTGCTGCGAGGCCCGGCGCAGTTCAGCTTCGTCGCGCTGAGAGTCGGCACGGCCCGGTGTCTTCGACCTAGGACTCGGCACGGCCCAGAGACATTGCCCTGAAGCTCGGCACGGCCCGGCGTCTTCGCCCTGACTGTCCCTGCTGCGAGGCCCGGCGCAGTTCAGCTTCGTCGCGCTGAGAGTCGGCACGGCCCGGTGTCTTCGACCTAGGACTCGGCACGGCCCAGAGACATTGCCCTGAAGCTCGGCACGGCCCGGCGTCTTCGCCCTGACTGTCCCTGCTGCGAGGCCCGGCGCAGTTCAGCTTCGTCGCGCTGAGAGTCGGCACGGCCCGGTGTCTTCGACCTAGGACTCGGCACGGCCCGGTGTCTTCGACCTAGGACTCGGCACGGCCTGGTGTCTTCACCGTGAGACTCGGCACTGCCCAGAGACATTGCCCTGAAGCTCGCCACGCCCCGGCGTCTTCAACCTGGAGGTCGGCGCAGCCCAGCGTTGTCTGCCACGAGGCCCAATAAAAATTCCGTATCCTCACGCTGATAGTCGTCACGGCCCGGTGTCTTCGCCTTGAGGGTCGACGAAGCCCCAGGGTTGCTGCTCTGAGACCCAGCAAAGTGCAGCTTCGTCCTACTGAGTGTTTGCACAGCCCCGTGTCTTTTCGCCCTGAGGATCGGCACGGTCCAGTCACATCGCTCTGAAGCTTGGCATAGCCCGGTGTCTTCACCTTGAGACTCAGCACAGTTCTGTGACATCACCATGGAGCTCCATGCTTGAAGGGCGAATTCACCCAGACATTTTATGCGTGCAGCATCCACGAAGAAAATGGACCCCCTGAAGTGTAGCAGAGCGTCTAGCAGCAGAGAAAAGTTTTATTTTACAGTTCCGTATCTGACCCCAAACCCAGGCTTAAAACCTTTAAGTTTTATAAGAACCAGGCTAGTTCCATGTTTTTAAGAGCATTCTTTAAAATTGGAGGTCTTACGTTTGAAGTCATTCATTGGATCACTTTGCGATGCATGTCCTTGGCACTTTAAATGACTACTTTTTCAGAGAGAAAGAAAACAATGCTCTTCAGGAGTAAAACTATATTTAAAAATTTGGGGTGTTAAATTAATAAATGATATTTGAGTTAATTATAGGTCTGTCCCGTTTGGGCTAAAGTAGTTATACCAGAATTGTTAACAAAATAACTTTCATCAAAGTTTTAATTTAAAAAATACTTGTGCGAGACTGACTAAATGAAACAATTAAAGACATATTATTTTTTCTATTTACATTCAATATCAGTTTAGCTTTATCTTTTTTTGTCCCTATAAGGAATTTAGCAATATTCAAGAATGTTAATAATTTGTTACTGCTTAAGAGGTACTCACGAAACATGCTTGAGCAATTTGATAACTATTGAGGACCAGTTTCCAATAAAAAATAATGTAGTACATTCCATGGTTCGATAAATTTGTATTGGTGTTTTGGCAACTTTTTAAGTCAACGATCGTGGAATAGCAATACTCACATGTAGGAATGTTAAGTACTCACATGCGGAATAAATTATTTGTTCAATGATATGGCATACATGTGTCGTGTTAAGTAGTATCAAGCAGTAACAACTTCATGAAGATTATGGAGATATTTATGCACTGCCATGATAAAAATTTAGATAAATAGTACAAATGAAGGAATGACTTAAGATGGGATTTTATTTTACTTTTTTTTTCATTAAAAGCTTAGGAACATAAAGACTATATCTTAGTCTAAACATATTTTAGACAATAACTATTTTCTATAATTTAATTATTTAAAAAAATTGGCTTCACTGAAGCATACTTTACTATTAAATAAAATTCCTGAAGACATTAGTTCCTGGCTGCGATAAAAAGTCTCGCCTTCAAAGTTACTGACGTTTAGCGTGAATTAATTTTTTTGTAATGACTGCAACTGTAATAATAGTATCAATTTATATTATGTTATATTCTTTGTAAATCTCTTAACTGTGATCTTTGCCTTTACAAAGGCAAATAAAAAATATCAAAATATAAAAAAATATATATTATGGGATAAAATTTGTTGAAACCAAATTGACTTGTTTCTATTCCCCTTAAAACTATGAGACCTCCAACATTTTACTCATTCCAGCCCACTTTGTTCTTGATTGAGTAGGTGAGTCAAGCGAACAATCGCAATTCTGTCCCGTTCGATGCACAAGACTGCGTGCATGGCTACCCACGAATCAGCGCGAAGATCCGTTGAACCGTCGTTGAACTGTGTTTGAAGGGACCCGCATATTCAGGAGTGTATTTGTGTCTGAGAAAGGGGGGGAGGGAAGATAAGTGCGACTCTCGCTGTTGTTTCCAGCGCGGTATCGCCTCTGAGCGCAAGGCTCTGAACTGCAGCGCAGTCTCCTTAACGTGTACTGGACAATTGTGAGATTTTAGTGGTGAATCTGTACCGGCTGTTTCATGCCCAAAAAAAAAAAATATTTTATTCGTTTCCACGCTTCAAAAAAAAACCGTTTAAAAAACGAATTACGGAAACAGAACTACTCATCCGATCTCAGCGTATTCTTAAACGCTTTTTCGTGAACAGACTCCACTGGGATATCTCTAGGAGTTAACAAATCGTGTGTGTTTTTTTTTCTCTGAAGCTCTCCACACAGTGGGTGTGCCCCGGTAGGAGCGGCCCTTAAGAAGTTCGGCGTCGAACCCAAAGGACAAACCACTTTGGCGTGCTTAAGGGTAAGGAAAAATGACAAGTTACCGGCGCTCGGGATACTCCCTGTTCTGTGATCAGTGTGCGGATCGAGCCGTACTGGTTACGGGCAGACCTCGCTTTTACCGTCGTGCGCTACAACCAGTGCAGGGAAGTGAAACCGAAGCATAAACAGACGAGAAAACGAAATTACAGTAAGGATGGGCGCGCACAGAATACCGCACGAAAAGACGCAACACGATGTCTCGCGACAGCTTAGCACCGTTTTTTTTTTTTTTTTTAAAGTAATTTGGTCTCTCGTTCATCAAATCAAATATTTTTGTGATACTCCTTCAAAGATGGATAGTATGTAATTGGTCTAACCATTACTAAAAAAATGGGTGCGTGTAGGTAGGGCCTACTTATGTACGCGCGTGAGAAGTTATACTTCTTTGGCATCATTTAAAAATAGTTTTTAATTGCATGTAAATAATTAATTACAATCAAATAACAAAAGGGCTGGAAAAATATAGTCAACACAGTCAATAAAGTTCAGTTTAAATTTTAAAAATTAAATAAATAAAATTTAGAGAATAATAAATATATGTGACATAATTTGTACTAAATATTATAAGATACTTAATTTTAAATAAGTATTATTTATTATTTAATATTTTAGAAGAATATAAATAAATTTAATAATAAATTGAAAAATTTAATTTAAGTTTATTCATTTTTTAAATATTTATTATTTTCTTAATTTAATATTCACTTTACATTTTTATCAAAAAGTTTTCATCATAATTTGTTTATTTATTTTTATACATATTTATTACTTATTCAATTTAATAATAAATATGAAATATTAATATTTTAAATTAATTTTCGATTTTAAATTTTCTCACAAATTTTTATTAAATGTTTTATTAAATTTGTTTCTTTATTTTGTAAATATTAAATATTCAATAATAAATATTTAACTTTAATAATTTAATAATATTAAATAATAATTGTATTAAATAATAATATTTTAATATATATCAATAAATAATATATACGGATAGTTAACCTCAATTATATTGGAGCACTTGAGAAAGTATAAAGGAACAATTTTTTTTACTAATATTTAAGAATAGTAAATAATATTAATAAAAATATACAATTTAAATCACTACTGAATATAATTTATTAGCACATATATAATTCGCACTTGTATGAAACTGAAACACGTGTTGTGAATGTAGAAACTAGAAACATGTGGATAAATATTATAAATGTGAAAACAGTGATCAGAGGCGACGAGCGTGCCAACATGCGCGACTAATAGAGGTTCTATTTCTATTTTGTTGATAGCTTTTTTTCGAGACTTAATGAGCGCTTAAGCGGGCAGCTTCAGCCTGTTAATTTTGTGTTACAGTGATGCGCGCGCATCTTAAAATTTCACTCTCATCATTTTTTCATAACGCGCCTAAAGAAGTATAACTTCAAAAATACTTATCAATCTGTATCCAACTCCATAACGATAAAAATTAATTAAATACCTTAAAGGTGAATATTTACTCAAATTAAAAGTAACCAAAAACAGTCGTAGCAAGTCAGCTATAAGCACACTACGGAATGTCTTTGTTGACAGTTTTTTTTATATTCGCGCATGCGCAGAACACTGAAGTAATCAGGCAGTCTGCTCACGACGTGGTTGGCGCAGTCGTTCGATGTTGTTGCCACGTGTCTGATCACGATAGTTTTGTGGCGTCGGGACGCGCCTGATAACGCTTGCTTTGCTTTTATGGAAATACACAAATGTCAACTACTATCAGACAAAATTTCACGTCATGTCTTGTCGTGTCTTCTGTGTGTGCTCGGCCTTAGTGTAAGAAAGAAAAAAAAAACAGCCCTTGGATGTAGTGTCGACCAAGGGAACGTTGCCAAAGCACCGATGATCACTGCTGATTTTCCAAAAGTGACCAAGCTCAAATAATTTAAAGCGAGAAGTTTCATGTAGTAAAATGGTACCGTATGCGTTGGTTGTCTTTGGTATGCCTAATGAACATGACGCCTCGTCACACGCAAAAGCGCTTACTCATTTTTTTTTTGTATATTCGTGGAAGTTGTAAACAATACAGAGTAGCTTATTGGCTACTGACAATAAATTTCATGTTTTAAGTTTGAATTTAATTTTTTGTTTTAATACTTGTTTGTATTAATAAATGTTTAATCTTTGTCAGCAACTGAATTAGTTGTAAGCAGATCAATAGGAGTTTTTCCTTAATGGCGAAATTAATCGATGCCATTATTGAGGTAAAAAAATTACATACTAGTAGAACAAAGTTTGCAGTAGACAGATGTTTACTTTGTTATCAGCTCTGAATCTAAGGATAGTTTGGGAGCAGTTAAACATGTGTTTATAAGTATTGTACTTAAGTCAAAAGCTTATGTTGATACATTATCATAACGACCTTTTTTTAAGAGAAGATTATAGAATATTTAAAATTTTGAAATTACAAAAGATTATAGCAAACTCTTGATTGCCCAATGCCATTGTAATACAAGAGATACTTTTTCTTTGCAAAATACATTTACAAGCATTAAACATTTATGTGATTCATGCTCTACACGTTCTCACATGAACCACGGTTCAAGATTAATGACTCATTTAATCATATTTTTAACAAGCAACGAGCGCTAAATCAAAGCTCTTGCCGCTACTTTAATGAACTATTATTAATGATGGTCACTTACGTATAACAAGGTAAATTTATATGTACGCTTTTAATGAAGAATAATCGTCAGTAGCTGATTTTGCTTTATGTATTTGCTTATTTCAGTGGTCCAAATTTTGTGTACTAAAAACCAAACTTCTTACTTTGCTCTAAGTTTTTGAGTATGAAAATTACGAAATCCAAGAAACTTTTTATAAATGAAGTTCTATAAAGAATTTTATTCTTTATTACATTTCCCTTAAAAATATTTCACAATTGATATTATTTGTTTCACAACTGTATAATATAAACGTTTCTGAGTGCGTAAATATTTTTAAAAAAAGTTAGGATACATATATGAATTTACATTTTAATACAGCAGATTAAGTACCAAGTGTATCAAGTATACAAAGGTGTGGGCATTGTATTTTCTAGTCACGTTAAGACATAAAATGTTAAACATCATTTTAAATTTGTGATGGAAGATTATGGACATGTACTAATAAAGATGCGCACAAAACTATAAGATAAATATAGCTGAGAAAAGACAAACCTTAGACTTTATATTTAGAAACAATGTCAAATAATTTCTAGATAAAGAAATTGATAACAAATGTTGTTATTCATAAACTTGATTTTCTGTGTACCTACATCTATCATGTGAGATGTTCATATTTATGACAATGGGAAAGTGCAGAATGACGTTAAAAATTATTTTTTATTGTGTTGTAGCTTGTATTAAATAAATGTAATTAATGTTGTTTGCACTCTCTGAAACTGCAAATCCTGTAAATATTTTTAATATATGTTTAAAAATTTCGTATCAAAAATATTCTCTTCTATCCTGATTGAATAAAACATATTCAAAAAGAGCTCTAGTAGTAAAATCTTTCACTTCAATAGATACAATTTAAGGCGTAATGTATTTAATTGCATTTAATTGCAAATATTTAGAGAATTTATTTGGCTCAGAATAAAATTAAAATTAATGGTAATACATTAAAATAGCAAAGTTATATTTATTACCTTTTATTTCCTTGTTTAATATTGAATCATCTCCTCCAAACTGCGAGGACTAATTATTTAATAAAATTTGTGGGATGAAGAAAATAGGTATATTTTAAACAGGAGTTTACCTTTTATTTGATATAGAAACATTTTTATAGTCAATTTTTGTCATGGTTTTCACGGTATTTTTACAAATCACATTTTCAGTATTAATTATGTAAATTATCAGTGATTGTCATTATTTTTAGATATTTTTTTCATTAAATTGCCTCTCCCAATCCTCATTACGGTTTTAATAAGCTATAATTTATTTATCATCAAAGTATGAACGAGTTGTGTGAAGAACAATACAACAAACAAATTGTTTTACGCAATTCCAGGATAGCTTTTTAAGTGCCCTTAATGAAATAGAATGATATTTCGAACCAAGATTTTAACTACTGCACGCATCAGTTCAAGGAAACACTATTTATTTATTTGACTTATTTTTGCATGTGGCAAAGTTGGGGCGCAAACCACCTTGTGTCGCACTTAAAATAAAATTTTAAAAAATTGATTACATTTACATATAAAAACAAATATTAAATAAAAATAAAAAATAAAACATTTTGATCACCATTATAAAATAGCTCACAATTATTACAAATATTAAATAAAAATAAAAAATAAAACATTTTGATCACCATTATAAAATAGCTCACAATTAAAGTAATAAGCTAAAAATTAATAGTTCATATAAAGAAAACAATTTTTTTTTAATGAGCTCAAGAATGCTGGTCTGATGTCTAAATGGGGAAAATAAACAGTATGAATGTCACTGGTTCCGGTATCAAGACTTATCTCAAGATTTGCGAACAGTTGGAAAGAATGCGCCGCACTGTGTCCACCCGCCTCACAGCGGAGATCCATGCGCTGGCCCTGTATCTCTATTCACTGGAGGCTAACTTCTTCGAAGAAGGCGTCGAGAAGCTTGTGTTACGATATGACAAATACCCCGATCGTTTTGGTGATTATGTAGAAAAATAAGTAAGCCGCAATTGAAATTTTTGTGGTAAAATTATAATGTTATGCAATTTTTCATTTAACTAGCTCTTCGGAGGATGAAGAAAAAACAGCCCTCGCAATACACTGGCCAGTTCAAGTGCGTACTGCAACATTAACATACTAAACATACACTTGAGAGGAAGAAATGTGTTTTGTTGTAGATTTAAAATAATTTTTTTTAAAGATTTTGCTTAAACTGAGTATGCGTGAATTTCTGAAGACATAAATGCATGAAGATCCCTGGATATTTTGTAACCATTTTTTTTTCGTAAATTTAATGTGGGTCTGACGTTACCTTCACAAATAGTTAAGGGCTATTTCTATGAATTTAACACTATACCTCTCTTGCATTTGTAGTTCTGTGGCAAACATTTTACAGAGATATTGACTAAGTGTGATATAATTACTGCAAAGAAAGTCGCGCAAGTTATAACAATTAATTATAAACACTTGTGAGGACGATTTCGGGTGAAAATATTTGTGACAGAACAACCAATATGTATAGTGTTAAATTTACAGAAACAGTATTATCTAATTAGTAATTATGATAAAATTTTAAAAAAAAACTTAGCATTCTTGTGTGACTCCACCTTAAGGTGAAAATACCTAACAGCGTCCAGAATTATTCTGTATGTTTCGGAAAGGAGAGCTAGCAGGGAGAAAATATACTTTGACAAAACGGCTTGGAATAGGGCCTACTGAAGATTTTTTTTTTGTGACGCTAGCTCGCGACATATATCCACCAAAAAGGGCGAAATAAAATTTTTATTTTATGTTACTTCGCCTGTGTCGCGCGCAGAAACGTGGTTCACGCCGTGTTCGTCGTGGAAAGGATTGACGTAGCGGCGGCAGGTCGAGAGACCAGCTCGAGACGTGAGACGCGGTTGGTGAGTTGATAAAATGGAGGGGGGGGGGGAAGAGGTCTGCGGAACACGTAGAGATTCTGCGGTCGTTGGAGAAGTAGCTAAGGGAAAGGGGTTGAGTGGGGGGGGGGGGAGGGGATGGATAATCGCGTTACGTCACGCCTAGTACCGCGAGGCCCTGTCGACGATGGTATAACTGCGGCATTCCATCCCTCATCCCCCTTCCCTTTTCCCAACGCCCTTCGGCGCGGCTTCTCCGAGAGTCGCTGTGGCGAACGATGAAATTTCCCCTTCAAACCACGGGAGTCTGCCGCACGTCAGAGGAGAGATTTTTTTTTTGTGTTTGGGTTTGGAAGGAGGGGGGGGGAGGAAAGGGGAAGTGCATAGCTCCCATAAACCACCAAACACTCCAGAAACGGCTCCGCACAGTAGCCTGGAGGTTCAAGTTCGCGGTCAAAACAACCCCTCTTCGGCAAACCGAAACCACGCGCGAAATATTACGCCAGATATAGTCTCGGCCTCCATTCTTGAAGACACGTTAAATCTTAAATTCTCTCAACCTTTACGTAATTTTTTTTAACCCATTTTATTTTTTGGCCTGTTTAGTTAAGTTAATTTTTATGGTTAGTTCATAATGTATTATTTTTATAATTGGCTATTTGATTGTAAACAGGCCTAAAAGAAGTAACTGATAAGTTGGTAACACCTCAAATGATCTGGAAGCTAGGAGAACATTCGGGTCGATTATATTTATATTTCATTTACTCTGCTAGAAATATTTTTTAGGTTTTTTTTATATTAATTTTAACTTGAGATTTTTATAACTTGGCTACCTTAGTTATAGGCAGGTGCTATAAAGAAATTGTGCTGGAACTATTTTCTTGCGTGTGTGCTGACGGCGATGTGGGCACGTGTGCCTCAGCATTGGGAATGCTGCGATGCAAGGACATGTAAAATAAACATGTACTCAATGTACAATATGTACAATAACTCATGTGGTCGAAACTGCCTCGAACTATGTTTTAACTCCCCCGGAAATCAATTTTACATAAATTTAGCAAGAAATCGCCGCCCTCGTCCTTCGGAAGTAAAGAAATTTTCGGCATACGCAAAAGTTGAAATGACTTAGATAAGACATTGTGTAGCTTTGAGCCCGGGCTTAATCTTATTTGTTTAGTTTTTTAACTGGTAGCCGTAATTTTTATAGTAATTTTTTGTATTTTAGTAGTGGTTTTATACGTAATTTTAGGATATTTTTAATGTTACGTTTTCTACTTATTTTTATGGGGTTAAGACCTGTTATAAAGCGTGTGATGCAAAAAAATTCAAGGCCATGCTTATCCCTTTCCCTCCCCCGTAAAATATATTTATGTTTTACACAGTAATTCGTTAAACGATAGTTTTGAATTTTTTTAAATGCTATCGCCTATCCGTATTTCCTCATTTGCTCTGCTAACTTTTTTTTTAATGCCGTTGCTTTTAGTTAGAAATTTTTTGGTACCCTTTTAGTCGCGAGAGCTACTTTCTTGGTTTATGCGGTATTTAAAACTTTTGTTCATGGGTGCGCCACTTTTACCTACCGCAGCTCCCCGCAGGGTGCTGAGTTATCACCGGCCCAGAGTAAGGGTAGTGGTGAAATTATAAATTGGAGTGTAGGAGCAACTTTGTATAGGTATTTATTTACCAGCTGCGGAAATATCCGATTTTGTGCCGGTGAGCTACTTGAACGGCAGGCTAACAACCTAAACGACACCTAACTTACAATCAAAGTGAGACTCGTGCTGAGAACTACTCTCTCTCGCCAGAAGATTGGCTGGTGCTTCAACCAACAGCGCTGCGGAGGCAAGAGAAGTGAGAAGTTTCCAGGGTGTTGTCACAACTTCCAGCGACTGCCAAACAACAACGGCGAGCCGAGCATGTTGTTGATGAGACGCATATTCAGCATTCCGGAAATCATTCCCGTGTTCCCATGCCGGCAGGTGGTTCACAGCAGGGTTGACAACATTTCAGAAACAATTTGGATCCCGAAGCTCGTGTCACCCACTGATTAGTTTTTTTAAGTATCAATTTCTCCAATAATGAATTGCTTAATTCCTTAGTGCGGTGACCTCAGGTAATCAGTAATCTGCTACTACCTGAAGCTTACAAAGCAGAGTGATTTTACAGTGGCATCATTTGACTTGTAGACGTAGTGGGAAAAAATTTAAACCCTTTAAAAGAGAAATAAAAAAAAAAATCCTGGAGCAATTTCTTTTAACCGGCCAAGATTCGAATCGGGAACTTCTTACCAACGAACGAAGGATATCCAATTCACAACAATGTTTATATTGTTTATTTATTTATTAATTTTTATAGAGCGATTTGTGACATCAGCACTCACCTTTCCCCAAAAATATAAGTTACCATTTTACATTTGAAAAAAGATTTAGGATTTCTATGTTTAGCTAAAATTTATAAATGATAGATATTTGGTTTCCTACAGTTTTCTGATGCTTTCGTACGAAAACCCGTTAGATTTTGCACAGCTGAAGGGTTGTAAATGACGTCACCAGGAACCTCAGCTGAAGGGTTGGCATAACGTCACCAAGACTGAGGGTCCTGGGTTCGAGTGAAGTGTCGACGAATGAATACTCGCTCGGTGAGTCGATTTGAGCAGACGAGTAAATACCGAGTGAGAATTAGGTGGCGGCGAGGCGAGTCTTGAGGACACACGTGACTGGTTCGAATCCAAAAAAAGACTGGTTTGAACTACTGCCGTTGTTGCATGCAAACACCCTCGCATGTTATGTAGAAAACAATCGCTTACTCAAATACTGTTCAACACACAAAAAAAAATCTAATATTTCAACATTTTTGGCGAGGAATTGGAATAATTACTACTCTAAAACTAGATCATTTAAAATTGATTCAACAATAACCTTATTTTAATTTTGCTTGGTATCTTGTAATAAAAGGAATATTGTTTACTCTCTGCTAAGTTATCTTTGCTTTTAAACTGGCCCTCGAGGCTGTCAGATGGCATACGGAGCTTTGGAAGATATCGAGCCATTAAAAAAGAATTTAAATAAAACAAAAATTTTGAGTGGCATCTGCTTACGAACAGCAGTTAAACAACTTTTCGCTTCATGAAAGCTGGTGTTGTCTATTGACCTTGCTGCGCTGCGTAGGTGTGGAAATTCCAGCAGAACTTTCAAAGCATCGTACAGACAATAAGTGCACCTTTATGTTTAAAAATACGAGATAAAACGATAAACGAAGCTGTGCTGGCCTTAAAGAATCTTTCTCCGAGATGACCACCGAAAATAGCTCTAGCGCCATTTATAGTTCTGGCTCCATCAATTATCATGCCCCATCACTGACCTCCATGTTCCATATTCTATCCCCTCCCTGAATGCTACTTTAAAATATAAGTATTGGTAGTTTTTCTCTGAGACCAAAAACATTCACCATTTCCTTTAAATATGGCGGTTAAACGATCAAGGAGATGTGTATTGGTCTTCTAAACGTTGGGGTCGTGGATTGGAGTGTCTAAAAAAATCAGTTTGTTATTGAGACTTTCCCCACTGAGAATACTGAAATAAAAACCAAACAATTAATTTAGTTTATTTTAATCGGGTCATTTTTAGGTTGAATATTGACTTATTAAATCAGTAAATGTAACTGACCGCATTATACAGATTACGGATGATTGATTATACCGAACTAAAACCTTTGGGCGGATCACCAAGAGGCAAGTGATTCCAACGAGGGCTCTCCTTCAGCAGAACCATTTAACTCGAAGTAATTTTCAACGAAAAGAAATCGATACATTTAAAACTTGTTTGATAAAAATTAGATAACGTAAAATTACACTGAACTGAACTCCACTTTAAAAAAAGCAATTTGAATATTAGTTTACAAAGGCGCGCTACATATTTTCAAGGAATACCACAACAAATTAGCCCATGAGAAAAAAAAACATACTTTATTGTTATAATAATATTGAAAATAATATGCAAGTATAATAATTACAACTGTGCAATAGAAAACAAAAATGTTGTGAAGATGTTCGTGAAGTGGTCTTTCGGCGTTAACATCCTGGTGGTCATGAAGATCAGTAGGGATCATTGAATGGAAATTCTGGGTGACTCTCCATCCTGCAAGAAGTGAAAACCAGGAAAAAAAGTATTTCATTCGTTTCGAAGGAATTGTATAATAGCTATGCTTTAGTTTTAAAATGTATTTGATGTTCGGCGTTTTTTTATTTAGTCACGCGAAGGTATGATTGCAACTTTAACAAGGCTGAGCTTTTCGTTAAATTCTTCAGGTGTCACTGAAAGAAGCCGAAATTCACAATAAAAAGTATATGTTGCTAAAATGTATTTAACCATTTGTGCGCAGAGTATAACGATGGTTAAGTAGCCTACTAATGACCCTTATTTATTCTTCGAACTCCTGTTCCATGTTTAAACCGTTGAAAACACGTACAAATGTAAAATAATTCTCAATTGTATGTTTTATTTCAATTTCAAGGCGTTTCTAAATGTGAACGTACCTTTCTTGTAGTACCTACAGTGACTTCAAGTTTCACCTACTCACGGAAGTAAGAAATAACTATCTCAGAATTCATTCACGGGGTTGCCTTTTTTTCAAATTTGGGCTTAACGTCGTAATGAGTGACCACCCCAGTATTTATCTGGATTCATCCCGACAAACCGATGAAAAGAGAAATCAAAAATTCTGCAACTGGATTCGAACGCGTGTTTTTTTTTTTAAGAAAGTGAGTACAGTGCATGACCACTGCGATACCTCGCTCCAGTTAACGTCACTTATCATGTTTACACTATTTAATATTGTAAATTCAAGATGTAATTATAAGCAATGTAACGAACAAGTCATTGAGACGAGTGTAATAAGCTTCAAGTAAATTAGACAGTATGTGAATTTCACTATTAGGATCTGATTTGATGATAGCGTCAACCAAGCAATGATAGGACGCACTACTCTCGTATCCTCCAAGTTCGAATTTTATTTTCAATTTGAGAATAAAACAAGCGTGATATTGGTAAGGTTTAGTAACAGCATGTTAAATGAGCCTATTCTATACTCACACTAGCTCGCTGTAGAACCTTAATTTTAAAAATTATATTTTTTTAGTCCAATTTATTTTTATATTAGCCAATCCTACTAATACACACGATTTAAAAAAAAAGGCGATTCAAAATACTGGTATATAACTCACCCTCTAAAAAATTTCTTATCGAATACTCTGCCCCTATTCCACCTATCAATTGAATCCAGCTCCCAAACGTCATCTTCATCCAGTTCGAAGTCGAATATCTGTGACAAATAAATAATAATGTGTTTTTAACATCATGTGACATTTATATATTTTTTTACTTTAAAAATGTGAAGTTACCATGCGTGTATTTCTTTACAGTTTACTGAGGTGTGAAATATATTTAATAAAAATGTATGTACGAAAAATCCAGTTAATTCCATAGTTTTTCCTTGACGAGATTGCTGCTTTGGAAATATATCAGGACAACAAAACATGAATATCGTGATCTGATTCAGACTTATAATTTTTACATATAAGCTTTACTAGAATATATTAAAGGCTAAAATTTCTAAATGTAAGTGCTTTTATTTTTCATGAAACTGCATGAGTTGTCTCTTTGTTTCATTGCACGTTGTTGTCTTACTAGGAGCAACAAGTTGTGTAGTTGACAGTTTTGTTAAATACGTACGATGTCGGGTTTTTGGTAACGTTTACCTGAAAGTTCTCCTTGATTCTTGCCGGATTAACGCTTTTAGGGATCACAGCGATCCCTCGTTGTACTGAGTGGCGCAGAAGTATTTGTGCAGGAGTCTTCTTGTGCTTGTGAGCGATTTCTGCCACGACGGGGTCAAGCAGTGGACTTATTTTGGGTAGGCTGGAAAAAAAATCCAGAGTACACACCTAATGAAGTACACTTGTGATAACACCCGCCATGGGCTTAGATCACGGGGGGGGGGGGGGGGCAGAATCAGGCGGCCCCCCTGGAATTAATAAGTCCCTTGCAAAGGGTGGGAGGCCTGTCTGCACTTGCAAAAGCGTGACTGTGTAATGGGTTTTGAAGTAAAACTAGGTCTTATTGAAACATATTCTGCTTATTGCATACATGTAGGCAAAAAATATGGGCAGTTTGTGCACCCGGAGTAGATCGGGCCCTCGGGTAACTCTCTGATGAGACATCACTACCGACTGCAAAAGCCCGATTACAACAGTCCAAACCTGTGGGAGTCCGTTTCCTTATCCGATTGTGAATGACGTCACGTTGTCGCACAAAAAAAACCTCTTGTCTACATTAGCAATGTCCAATGTCCGAGAAAAAAAAAAATCAACTGATTTATAAAGTAGTCACCAGAGCGCAGTATGTATAAAGTTAGTGTTCTTTTAGAGAGTAAGTGTTCTTCGATTTTTTTCTTTATTGTTTTCATGCATTGTAAATGAGTTTGCAGCTTAGTTATGAATATTAATTAAGATTAAATGCTAATAAATGAATTCTAATAAAACTGTCGAAAATTAATTTGAGTGTCGGCCTTTGAAAAGTGCCGGTCGCAAACGGTAAGCACTAATCGATCTTTCGTCTTGTTCATACTACGTCGTCCGTTATTTTCTGTTTACCTTTTTTGAAACAGGAACCCGAAACAGAAAATATCACGAGCGTTCTTCTTCTTCTATGCTGTCCAAATGACACAAGATTGGGACAAATAGCTCAAGTTGACCGACGTATGCGGACCATCGCCCACACACCACCCGTGATGTCAGAGGTCAGCGATCAGTGTCTGTCGGACACAGTTTCGGACGGGGGGCTCAAAGGCCCATCTAAAATCATTGCAATGTCCCACTCTGCGTCCGACTGACACCGATCGCTGATTGGTCCACGCGACCCTCTGACGTCATGCGTGGTTGTGGGAGTTGGTGCGAATCTCCCTGGACAACTTGAATTTTTCGTCCCGATCTGGGTACTGTGGAAGCTTTAGTACTACAACAGAACACTCGTGATATTTGAGTTTTCCGGTTACTGTTTGAAAAAAATTGGTTATCTGTAAAGTCGGTTTACGGACGATAGTTTAACGTGACAACGTCATAACAAAACATTGATGAAATTATTGCATACTTTTATGAATAAAAATTGAATCATTTTTATTTTAATAATAAAAGAATAAATACTTAAAATTATACTAGTAATCTGATCTTTAAAATGTAAGAATAATTAGCCTTTATTGCCGAAACTCTTGTTGTAATAAGCAATGAAAACCACATTAACTTTTCACTTCACTTTATAAACAGTCGACGAAACAGCTCACGTGTAGATGACTTGCAAATAATTTTAAAAACTGGCGTTTAGCTATAGAGTTTAAATATAATTATGAACAAGTTTTCATATAAATAAACTGTAATCAAATATCTATCGTCAATTATATGAATCACCATAATTTTTTAGTCAATTGTAACATAACCTATTATTACTGCACTCGCCGACAGCGTAACGGAACACAGCATAACGGAACAATGTGCATAACGGGACACTTTTTCGTGCGTGCAGCCGGCGTTTATCGATTTATTAGACGTTGTCACGTCAAAAATATGCATGAAAACAATAAACACTAAAAATAAAACATTTACTGCGCTCCGGTGACTTGTTTGGAATTCAGGCGGTGGTCGCAGTTGTAGACCGGAGCAGTTTCCCGTGCGACGACGCGACGTCCCGACAGGTTCAGGATGCTACCACGTCATCTCCGAGTCGGGGTCGTCGGCCAGCTGCAGGAACTCGGGCGAGGAGAGCGGCGCGCAGGCGACGACGGGCAACTCGAGTCCCTTGCAGAAGGCCGCCAGCTCACGCTGCTGGCAGTAGGCGTGCAGCTCCAGCTGCAAGCAGGCGGGGCGCAGCTGCGCCGCCTGGGCCACGCGCAGCAGCTGGCGGGCGTTGAAGTGGCTCAGCCCGACGGAGCGGGCCCGCCCGGCGAGCACTTGCCGCTCCATCGCCTGCGAGAGACGTCTCTTCTCACCGTGCTGCCGTCCGTGGCAGGTGCCGCTGATCAACAGTTCACAAACACAACAAAGGGAAAATGTTTAATGGGCGGTATATATATATCCCCCTTACCGAAAATCAGGTCCAAAGCCAGGGTTTGGTCTTATTTTCAAGTTTTTTTTCTCTTTCGCTTTTATCGGAGCCGTGATTTTCTTGCATTATTTTAAATTTTGTGTCCGATTTTCGTATTATAAGCGTATTTTCAAGGTTTTTGGCTGTTTTTCAAGGGCGTATCCAGAGGGGCGGCAAGGATGGTGGGGGGCAGCTATACCCCTTTACAAAGTGAAAAGGAAAAAAAATAATAAAACAAGGAGCAAGGATGCGTTCTACGATCGGTTCTTTCAATAGGAAAGATTGATTTAAGATGTTTTTTGTGGCCATACGCCATTCCTGGTTACACCGCAGGTCATAAGAAACTTCAATAATGGGGGGAAAATCATGAATATGCACAACAAAAAAAAAAAAAAGCCAAAATCAGCCGATGTATAAATTTAAAAACATAGCACAGAAAACGCCGTAGAAAGAATCAGAATCAATATTTCAGCACAGACGGACAAAGTGGGCACTATAAAAAAATTAACATGGCGGCCAACTAGCAGCCCATGCGGCTTGTTTAAATTTCTCGCCTAGCACTATGATAAATAAACAAGGCGGACTACATACGTTTTTAAATCTTCCACAACACGAAACATCTGAAATTATTATTTCCAAGATGGCCTCGTGGCCGTGCGGTTTGCATTGCTGACTACCAATCTATCAGAAATGTAAATATATCAACTCAATAAGGTAAAAGAGCACTGAGTGCTGGAATGCCATGTTGTAATAACAAAATCTGTAAAGTGTAAAAAGTGTGTCAATAAAAACCTATTGAATTGAATTGACTACCAATCCAAAGGTTGGCGGATAGAATCCCCGCCGCCGCGATACCTCCCATTTTTGTACTTGTAAAAATAAATACGGCGCGCGACACTAGCGCTCCCTAGCTTCTTAAATTAGTACCATCGCACGAGCCTCCACGTGACGTCAACAACTACC
Source organism: Bacillus rossius redtenbacheri (assembly GCF_032445375.1). NCBI lineage: Eukaryota > Metazoa > Arthropoda > Insecta > Phasmatodea > Bacillidae > Bacillus > Bacillus rossius. Next base: position 40,930,099 of record NC_086337.1, on the reverse strand, counting down.
TCAGGATTCCCTCCACGTGGCTCCCGGCCACGCCCACCCGGCCACGTGGTGCCACGCCCACCTCCTGCCACACCCACCCAGACACGTGCTCACACAACTACCTGTTTGATTGTTTACAGTGCCCCAGAACCGGCGTGCTCCCCCTACGCCCATGATATTACAGGTGAACATCTGTTGAAAATATTTGTGGCAGACCAACATATTAAAGGGAAGGTATAAAGTTTTAATTTTAGTATGACCCTTAAAAAAATTGATGAAAAAAAAATCAACATGGCAAGTGAAAACGAGCTTCCCCCCTCCCCCCTTTTATAAACCATTCACTAAAGGCATGCTTATCAATGAATGTACAGCGAAAGTTCTTCAATCCGGTATGTTCAGGACCACGGTGCATGCCTACATATAGTTTTATCGGATCTACCATAGAAAATACGTCCACTTGGTCTAGTGGTTAGCGTGTCCGGCTGGTGAGCCGAGGGGTCTGGGTTCGATTCCCGGTCAGGGGAGGGGATTTTACACACCTTCTCCCTAGGTTCCGGACTGAGTAATTGTGACGTCACTTTCACCTTTGTCCCGAGGAAGGCAATGGCAAACAAAAAAAAAAATACAAATAAGCATTAGTGTCCGTTAACTCGTTACGCAAATGACACGTAACAGACTAGAGAATATAAAATAAAACCGACAGAACAATAAACTCTGCGCGAAATTAAAAATGCCGCCCAGCACGCCGATACCACTAGCCGAGCAAGATCAACAGCTAGTCTCCACCTAAGAAAAATATTCTCATCGCTAGCAGCTCGATATTGGTAACAGTTTGCAGCACCTGCCGATTCACACATTGCAATATCGAAAACCTTTCTTTAACTTTATCCAGGTCACCTGGGTCGCTAATCACCATTTACATAAATATTTATTAAACGTGTACGACTACTAACATTGAAGATCACTTGTCTTTACCCGTTCTGTCCAAGGTTTCATCTATATCGTGTACTTTATGGACTTTTTAGGTAAGAAAAATAATTGGTTGTCTGTAAAGTTGGTTTACGGACGATAGTTTAACTTGACAAGGTCATAACAAAACATTGATGAAATGATTACATACTTTTATGAATAAAATTGAATCATTTTTATTGAATTATCACTATTTTGTATGGATACAAAGAAGGAGTGAAATGAAATCTACAATTTAATTGAAAAAATTACTTTTATTTTCACTTATTAATTCAAATATGTTAATTACGAAGAGATTATTTTAACTATAACTTTTATACATGTTTGCTATTTAACTTCTTCCAATCTGTGTTATTCTGATAAGGATAGGACGATGATAGGAAAAGTAGGAAACGAATGGGAGTGTTTCAAGTTTAATGTGCCTCGAAAAAGTCAGACGTCCGCCACGTTCCCCCGCTCGGGGGAATTGGAATCCACACTTAACTTAGAACAGTCATAACTTAGAATTTTTGAAAAAAAAAAAAAACACATAACTTAAAACTGTCGTAAGTTAAACGATCATAACGCCGAAACACGCAACTTACAAATGCTACTTAGAAAGTCGCTTAGAACTATCAAAACCTAGAAATATTATAACTTAGAAACACACACAATGCCAAACCACACAAATTTAAAATGTCATAACTTAGAAGTCATATGTTGGAAAATTCTATCATGTGTTTTTCCTAGTTAAGTGTTTCTAAGTATAGTGTATTTCAAAGTTATGACAGCACCCCGGGTAAATACCCCGGTTTCGACCCCCACGGGGGGGGGGGGGGGGAAGGGGGGGGGGGGTCAGTGACCCGTGGCGGGGTTCTGCATCACGTGGTTGCTCGCAGAGGCTAATGACGACGGGACGACGGGACCTGACAGATTATAGCGGGCTCAGCTATATAATAGCTACATAATAGCTATGTAATAGCTATATTATAGCGGGCACCGGCTCGGCGCTCGTAAACACGTCGTGCTGAATCCGTGCTGTGATCGATGCATTGCCCACTGCCTCACGTGCAGGGTTGTCGAGATGGGAGGGGCAGAGGGGGCAAAATCCCCTTGGCCGGGGCTCCAAGAACGGGGATGGATTTTTGGGTTCCGAGAAAATTTGTTTTGTTGCTTGGGTTTACCCTTCACTGTTAGGATTAAATTTGCGGCCTTTTCAACGAAGAATTTAACTCAAATAAACGAAGACTTCTTCGTAATATATAAAATAACTGAATCTTCGTAGAAACTACGTCATACTTGAACTTTCGAATTGCACTTTTCGTTCTAAAACAAAGGTGAACAAAAGAAGAGTGTTTTAACTGTAGACTGAACTGTAGATTGGAATTTTTCTTAATACACTAATAATGTCAGTTTGGATTCATTTTAAAAGTAATTAAACTCAAGTGTCCGCAAATTTACGAACATCCCTGGATAATTTGTAACCAGCGTGCTTCGTAAATTGAAAGTGGAAGTTTTTAACAGCAAGATAGCACGAAATTTTCAAGACTATAGTAAACAGAATTCATAGAAAAACCTTACAAATACAATGCGATAGGCACAGATCACCTTTACAGTTATGAATGCAGTAACTTTTTCAAATTTAATATATATATATTTTTTTAAATTGAGATGTTTGAAACGTTGTACACTAAACAATAGCGAAGGAACACGAACCAAATTATCTGCCCCCGAGCCTTTAGTTTCTCTCGATGGCCCTACAGATATGGACAGCAATGTATCAGGCTGTCTCTGTACTTGACTGAAGTTGTAAGTTGTATTGTACTCTGTGTCCATAAACGGATGTCCCAGTTTCAATGGTATATCATAACAGTTAAATTTAAACTATTTCCAGTAAATTATTCATCAAATTGACGTTAAATGAACCTTTTTTTTTTCTTTAAAATGTCCAGTGTGTTCACATTTAGCTATACGGCACACATGCAACCTAAAGTCCAATTATTCCTACACTTTGGTTAACAAGTCCAGAGTAATTGAAGCAACTGCCTTTTAAGCTCTGTGTCTCAACTCTGGCAAATCATTAGACAGCGGCGGAATGTAGACACAATCTTTTAAAGAGCCCCAAATTATGGCAACCGACCGTGGAGCCCAGCGAAAAAGAGCTCTGACGTATCGATAGGTGGATTTTTTTTTGGCTCATGGGGAAGGGGGGGGGGGAGGAGGATCACAATTAAACTTTAAACGGAACACATGTTGAGGTGAAATTACCTATTCACTCCTAGCAAATTGCAGAGCACAAAACGCTTCAAACTCAGGAGTCGCCATTTTGCGCAGGTGGCGCTGCAAGGCGAGAAAACAACGAAGCAGTACTCGCGCATGCGCTCATATGAAACTGTCTCGAGTTACTCTTCGATTGCAGCTTTGAACGAACTCACCACCACGCTTCAAAAGTTGACGTTAGTATAAAAATTTATAGCTTATACATCCTTTTCATGGACACACAGTACGAGGTGCAAAAACGAATTAAAATTTTCCGTTTTTAATCGATGTCACTTTTCAGAAGCGGCGATGCTTCAGACAGCAACGCGTGTCAGGCGCGACGTGAGCCGAGTCGGGGAAGAGGTCCCACCCACCTTCCACAGGGGAGACCTAAGATGCACATGAAGTTCTGCCATTCCCGATCACACCCGAACAATTCACCTTCGGCCAACTTCGGGATTTGTTTTATTTTTGCGCAGGAAAAAATGAATTCAAATATTAAAAGTGGTCGGTTAGGTAAGCTACATTAAAACAATTTAAAACACATATGGCAGGTTAGTTAGGTTAGTATAGCTACATTAAAATAAACAGATGTATATATATATATATATAAACCCGAGGATGGCCGAAGGTGAATTGTTCGGGTGTAATCGGGCAGGGACAGAACTTGGACAACTGGGAAGCCTATGATGTACATTCTATATTGCACAGACCCGAATACTCACGTTGGCAAGCCTTCTTTTCACAGACGAGAGAGCCAAACCCGAAGTTCCCCGAAGCCTTCTTTGCAAAGACGAGAGAGTCAAACCCGAAGTTCCCCGAAGTTCATGCTCCCTTTTTTTTCCGTTCTATCTCATTGTATAAACCGGTGTGACATTAAATTTTGCGATCGATTAGGATAGGTTAGCTACATTAAAAATACTTTAAAACATTGTGGAAGGTTGGTTACATTAGGTAAGTATAGCTACATTAAAAATACTGTAAAATCATAGATAACCTAACCTAATTGACCATTAGTTATCATGAGTTGTATATTCATTTACAAAGAACAAAAAAAAAAAAAAAAACCGAAGATGCACGATCGGGCGTTTGGCTCTCTCGTCTGTTGAAAAGAAGGCTTGCCGACGTGAGTATTCGGGTCCGTGCAATATAGAATGTTACATCACAGGCTTCCCTGGACAATGTTTGGCTTCCCGCACCTTCCACACGGCGACGTGGTCGGTCGTCGGGTCGGCTATCAGGGCCCCGCTCTCGTCCAGGGGCAGCAGCAGGTCACTGCCCTTCTCGGGACAGCCGCACGGGAACTGGACCAGGTACAGGTCCACGTACGAGAGCTGAAGGGCGGCGAGAGACCGGCCCAAGTATTTATCCACCCTCTCCGGCTGCATGCCTTGAAGCGGTAGCTGCGCGTGTTTGGAAGGGGAGAGAAAAAAAAAAAAAAAAATGAACGCTGTCGGAAAACGTTTTCACCTTACAACTCACGAAGATACAGGGATCTTCGTAAATAAGGTGTGAAAAAAAATAGCTCTTAAGGACACACACACACACTAAACCGGTGCATATAATTAGAATAACAAATATATGTACATAAATTTAATACATATACCAGTGTACTGCAGGAGTAGTTTTAAGACAAACACAATACTTGTATATATATATTTATAGTACCTAGTTATATATAATTATGCTAATTATATTATTTTTAAGGGACATGTGAAATTGTAATATACTCTTCATAACCAGTGATATGTAACAGAGACAGATTCTATGACGTTGTAAGCTGATGCTCCAACAAACAAACAATGCTAAGGTTTTTTAATAATTTTGCCTTAAATGAAACAATTGCATCTGTAAATAATCTGAGTGTATAATATAACTGAAATGAAAAAAAAAAGTATTTTTCTGACAGAAGAGCACCGATTGCTGGTGTGTCAATGCAACCTGTATTTGTAAAGAACAGTGAAAAGACAAAATAAAGAGATTTTGAAAATTGAAAATTGTAAATACACTGCTACATTCGTAAATTTACGGACGCTGAGCTAACTTACTTTGAACACGAATCCAAAATAATATTTTTGGCATATTAACAAAAATACGAAAACTGATTAAATCCACGATAACAACACTCTCATTTTTTTCCCGCCTTTGTTTAGAACCAAACATATAACTCGAAAGTTGAAATACCGCGTAGTTTCTACGAAGATTCTTCGTTGAAAAGTCCGTAAATTTACTATAATTTCTAAAAGTACACAGTTGTCAGTTGATTACTGGTGGATTTACAACCTTCTCGTAGCGTAGATATTTAATTATTTAATTACGTGGTACGTACGTAGATTTCTTTGCTTAATTTAGGCAATGAAGTAAGCTGTGACTATAAAATATAAATATATGTTTCGATTAATATATTTTTTCAAAAATAATTTCAGTTAATCGAACAAGGCTGTAATCAACATACAATACACATTTCTAAAAAAAAAAATAAAAAAAAATCCATTTTTGTCAAACATTAATTTTTAAAGTCTGTTTTAAGTTTTCAAGCTGAAACAAATATCAGATGGTTAACTTTACTTTGAACAGGGCAAAAAATGTCTAAGATTCGTGTGTAAAAAAAATTAAAAATAGTTTTTAATTGCATGCAAATTATTAATTACAATAAAATAATAAAAGGCCTGGAAAAAGATAGTCAACACAGTCAATAAAGTTCAGTTTAAATTTGAAAAATTAAATAAATAAAATTTAGAGAATAATAAATATATATGACATAATTGGTACTAAATATTATAAGATTCTTAATTTTAAATATTTATTATTGATTATTTAATATTTTAAAAGAAAATAAATAAATTTAATAATAAATTTAAAAATTTAATTTAAGTTTATTAATTTTTTTAATATTTATTATATTCTTAATTTAATATTCACTTTTCATTTTTATCAAAAAGTTTTCATTAAATTTGTTCATTTATTTTTATAAATATTTATTATTTATTCAATTTAATAATAAATATTAAAAATTAATATTTTAATTTGATGTTCGATTTTAATTATTATCACATTTTTTTTATTAAATGTTATATTAAATTTATTTCTTTATTTTGTAAATATTAAATAACCAATAATAAATATTTAACATTAATAATTTAATAATACTTAGTATTAATTATATTAATTAATAATATTTTAATTTATATCAATAAATAATTCATACGGATAGTTAACCTCAATTATATTGGAGCACTTGAAAAAGTATAAAGGCACAATTTTTTTTACTAATATTTAAGAATAGTAAATAATATTAACCAAAATATTCAATTTAAATCACTACTGAATATAATTTATTAGCACATATATAATTCGCACTTGTATGAAACTGAAACACGTGTTGTGAATGTAGAAACCAGAAACATGTGGATAAATATTATAAATATGAAAACAGTGATCAGAGGCAACGAGCGTGCCAACATGCGCGACTAATAGAGGTTCTATTTCTATTTTGTTGGTAGTTTTTTTTTTTTCGAGACTTAATGAGCGATTTAGCGGGCAGATTCAACCTGTTAATTATGTGTTACAGTGATGCGCACGCATCTTAAAATTTCACTCTCATTTTTTCATAACGCGCCTAAAGAAGAATAACTTCAATAACATAAAAAAAAAAGCCGCTACATTCACTTTATCAATCAGTGTATGCGTTGTGTCTCAGCATAGGTACGTGAAAATTGAGGGTTTGGTTAGCAGTAAGAAAAACAAACGGTCTATGTATCATACGAAAGTTTCGTTCGAAATTCGAATTCGTTTCAGGGGAATGGGAGAGGGACAAAGATCCACCCTCTTTCGAAAGTGTCCATCGGCTAGATTGTATTAAATCTCTGTGGAAGATCCCCTATAATTAGGGGGGAAGGGATACCACCCCAAAGGTTAAAATTAGACAGAATAATTTTTGCAGCCGGTATGGATTGTGGATTGCGCATATTGGTTGTGGTGTGTGTGTATTGTATTACATAGCAAGCATAGTATACTTTTTTAAGATTCCCCTGAATGCGGTGTACCGCGCCTAGTTTAGTTAATTAACTGTTAAGAAGTGAGTTACTTATAACTAGAGACCGGAAAAATTCGCGGATTCATTTCGTGGTAGGCTGAAATTCAAACATGTGTATAATTCTGGTGGTTCTGCTATTGGATCGCGGTCTAACCGGAGCTCTCTGGGCCAATGAGAGACTAACGACCAAAGAAGCGTCGAATCACAAGCTACCCAGTGGAGACGACTCACAATTTAATAACCAATGAACACGCGTGTTTACTTGAGAAGTGCAGAGGATAATGGAGGCTATCCTAGAGGTCATTGAATCCGCGAATTTTTCCGGTCTCTACTTATAACGGGTGCGAGTTCGATGCGGCCTTCCGCATACATTCCGAAAACTTCTGAACGCACATGACACAGTCGACTTACCTTCGTCGCGATGAAGAGGTCTTCGCGCTTTACGTCCCCCTGGTCGAACCACTTCTTCAAGGCCCTCCCGATGGCAGCTTCGTTCCCGTACGTGTAGGCCGTGTCGATGTGCCTGTATCCGACCTTCAGAGCCGCGTCGACCGCAGCGTGGACTCCTTCTTCAGACACCTGCGGCGAATGTCCCATTTCAAGGCCGGTGTCGCACTGGGTACATGCGTTCCTCTCGCTGAGACTAAAACCTCCGCCGCATTTTTTTCTTGACGTGACAACGTCTAATAAATCGATTAACGCCCGGCTGCACGCACGAAAAAAGTGTCCCGTTACGCAAATTGTCCCGTTACGCTCATTGTACGCTTGCGCCGCATCTATCTCTCTCTTCCACTCGATTGGAACAACCATCGATTTGACTTTTCCGAGGCACATTAAACTTGAAACACTCCCGTTAGTTTCCTACTTTTCCTATCAGCGTCCTATCCTTAAAAGAATAACACAGATTGGAAGAAGTTAAATAGCAAACACGTATAAAAGTTATAGTTAAAATAATCTGTCCGTTAAAGTAATTAACATATTTGAATTAATGAGTGCAAATAAAAGTAAATTTATCAATTAAATTGTAGATTTCATTTCACTCCTTCTTTGTATCCATACAAAATAGTGATGATTCAATAAAAATGATTCAATTTAATTCAAAAAGTATGCAATCATTTCATCAATGTTTTGTTATGACGTTGTAACGTTAAACGATCGTCCGTAAACCGACTTTACAGACAACCAATTTTTTTTTTTTTTTTTAACTTGTGTAACATCTTATCTTTCAGTGTACGGCATTTGGTAGGAGTAATTTCGTGAATGGAATGGAAATGTGTAACCACGGTGCTGCCATCTGTGGTAATGGCACGAACCAAAGTTTACAAAGCCAAAGGGAAACTCTTTAACTGTTTAATATATTTCAACAAGACAGGCAGGACTTTAATAAATTTCACTGTCGAAAATCAGGTCCAAAGCCGGGGTTTAGTAAGGTTTTTTTTCAAATCTTTTTCGCTTTAATCGGAGCCTTCCCATTATATAGTTTAACATTTCGCTCTGCAAATCGAAATATTCTTTAATCGACGTAGTTGCTCCGGCAACGAATTCTAGCTGCGGGTGCGGAAACTACGTGTGATTCGCGTCAAAAAAATGTAGTTGGAAAAAAAAATATTCGTATATTGATCACGCTCGGCATTATTTAAAAGAATTCTACAATAAACTTCGTTTCCGAGTTTCGTATTATAAGTTTATTTGCAACATGAGAACACATAAAATTGCTCGTTTAACAAGGTTAGATGTTTACACATATTTTTTTGGCTGAATATTCGTTTGACTTCTTTTTTCTTCTTCTTAAGAGTGCGTAATACATGTCTTTGAGAATGCATCAAATTATTTTATCAAAATGGAACATGTAAGCAACTGATTTGGAAGAAATCATTGAGTATATTCTAGCAACCTCTCAAGTGTGAAAACTGTTCAGGGTTCAAGTCCCATTTAAACCATGAGTGTAAATTTATAATAAACGTCACTATAGTTAAAACTAAACTGGTCGAAAATTGATTGGCTCGTTGGAATTATGTGAAGGGGGGGGGGGGGGGGGGGTCGATCACCAATATACCAATCATTTAAAAAAAAATGGGTTTGAATTTCTGCCTGGTGGCTAATGATTCCAGCTCACGAAACATGGAGGGATATATAGAATTGCGACTCTTACGATGGAAACTGAAACCACTAGCAAAAAATATTGGACGTGAGGTTCAAATCCAAAGTTTTAGGTTTATAATGATAATTGAACTACTTAACAACTAATTGCTTGGTAACAGAGATTCAAACTTTGCGAAAAACATTTAATGTTGTTTTGTAATAAAAAAAATTGCATGTTCTATATAAATGAGGAGATGAATTTCTGGTATGCCTTACCACAACATATGTGGCTACCAAAATAAAGTGAATTAACAAAACCGCTCCATGACTTTTGGATCTTTTGGTAACCCAACTATGCCACGTCACGTGAAATTCTTTGAACATGTACTTAGAATGTGCTATGCTACTTACTACACTATACACGAAATTCATAAAAAAAACAAAAAAAAACGGTTAAAGTCCATCTGTTATTGTTTTTAAAAATATATATATATCGCGGTGCCTAATAAATAACAGTTAGATCTTTATTACTTACGTTGTTCCAAGTTCCCAGGCCGATAATGGGCATTTTATCCTCATTCCACAGTGTAATATCGCTGCTTAAATTTGTCATTCTTCTTTCTTTTTTTTTTCCCCCTCGGAGGAATGTCTACTTCTCGGTGTTTCGCAGCTTTGAGCGTGACGCGCGACTAAAGGCTTCCACTCGGAACAGCTCCGCTGACGACGGTCCGAGAATGTGTATCGACCGACTGGAATGACCTCAGAACGCTGAATTACATTTGCATACGAGAGTTCATTTCGCAATGCCATCACGCAAGACAGTGTGATAACAGATCGAGATCGCGACTGCTAACAGTCCACGTCCCTGAAGCATATACGGCAGAATGGATAGCCTCAGTAGCGGATCCAGAGGGGGGGCTAAGGGGCTCAAGCCCCCTCCAAAAGCATCTGGGTCCACTATTGTTTTAGTGTTTGCCTTGATAAAGCATAGCCTCATCTGGGTCAAGCCCCTCCCAAACCAAAATCCTGGATCCGCCACCGGATAGCCTATAGTTGGTGTTGGAGGATTTTGGATCGGTGTGCGAAGTTTGTCGTGATGGCACGCGATAGTTGTTGAATTTTGAGTTGTTGATATAAGTTAGGTTGAAATATCGCACGGTAATGCACAGAGGCTTAACGCCAAAAGCCGTGCAGAGCCCCGGGTGTTAACGTTAATGCGCCATTAAAAAAAAAACAATCAAGTTTTCTTGAAAGTGTCCGATTGCGAATAGCGTTTTTAGAGCCATTGCACTTAGCCATACAAGTTACGTTTCGTGGTTTAGTCTTTAACGTGTATTTTTTGGACATTAATAAAAAGGGCTAAAAGGGTATTTTCACGGGGCGTGTTTTTTTTTTTAAATTTATATTTGTCACATGCCCTCCAACAGTCAAATTGTGGGCACGACATATACAAGTATGTGGACACTCCCCCCACCTCCCTTTAACCCGTTTTCGCGGCGCAACAAAAACAGGCAAGCACATCCGAAAGCGAGTGAACCACATACTTGCTGCGATCACAGAAAATGTAGACAAAAACTAAAACACCATAATACATACACCTAAATAACAAAAATAAATTAGATTTAAATGAACAAAATAACAATAGAAAAACTAAGACATAACAACAAATTTTACAATGAATATAATATACAAAAGTGTATAAATTTAAAATGTGATGTGTAACTAAAACAGACTACTCGAAGGACAAACAAAGTACATGTAAACAATATGGTAATTACACAATTATTTGCTAGGTATTAAATACTTAATGAATAAAGTAAATAAATTTTGTAACTAAAAGATTTCAGAGAAACTTTGTTGAAGTATAAGATAATCTTGTAAATAAGGTCATTATCGATTATGGAGTGTACACAATGTTGATAGTAAACGACTATTAAATTTAACTCTCAGACCTGTATAATCAAAGACCTATTAACATTTAATATTTTAGATATGAAAAATTCTATATCCAGTATTGCAAGTGGTAGTCCAGCATACAACTACAGGGTCGCATATTGAAGTCCCGTAGAGGCGCTTTAAGGCCCGTCTAAAATAACAATGTGTCACATTTCGTCCGACGGACACTGATCACTAATCGGTCCACGTGATCCTCTGACGTCATGGATGGTGTGGACAGTGGTCCACACGGTAAATATGTAGTTGGGCGATATTTGTTTTAAAAAAATTTTAAATGCCGAAAATACTTTTATTCTATGCTTTTTAACTTCCTCTTTTCATAAAACCAGACAGAGATAAGAAATTACAAATACTTTAGGAGATATCGCCGTTATTTTGCAATACAAGACCTGTGCAATCATTCGACCTTCGAATTTTTTATTTTGCCGTGTGTTCGTGAATGCCTAATTAATTAAAATGGTCGATTAGGTCAGGTCAGTTACAATATAAATAATTTCAAACTAAGCGGACATTAAAAATAACATGAATTCATTTTAATGGTTGTTTAGTTTTAAAGTATTTATAATGTAACTGACCTGACATAACAAACTGGGACAAAGGATGAACAGTAGGAACTCACGTAATTTTTTTTTACTTATTACTTTCGCAACAATATCCAAATAAAAAACTAAAACATTAAAATTTGAAACGTTAAAATCTCACCTAAGTTAGAGGCGGGTTACTCGTAAACAAGAAACAATGATCAATGCCGCATGAATGCACAGGTATTGTGATGAAAATTAAAAAATTCGATATCTCCTAAAGTATTTGAAAATTTCTTATCTCCGCCGGGTGTAATGAAAAGAGGAAGTTAAAGAGCATAGAATAAAAGTATTTTCGGATTAAAATTTTTTTTTTAATCACACATCGCCCAACTACCTATTTACCGTACACACACATTGATCAACTTTTTTGTCCCAATTTGTATCATTTGGTAGCACATAATAATAATAATAATAATAATAATAATAATACGAAGAACTCTTTTGATCCTGTCACTCTCGAGGGAGTCTCTCATTCTCTTTGCCGATGTCGCACTTCCCTCGAGTGAAACGAAGTGCGAAAAACACTCTTGATGTTTGTGGTTTCGTTTCCGCTTCAAAAAAAAGCGCTCTTAAACAAAAATATTGCGACAAACCAGACGGCTGTAGACACGAATTCGTTTTTGACAGTGTAATCAGAATCGATTTATTAGCATTCACCTTTGCCTTACCGAACAATTGCATATTGTTGAGCTCCCACAATGTTCACAGGTTAAATGGATATTCAAAAGTTAGCTACGTCCTCATTTACAATGCATGAAACAATGGCACACAAAAAAATCGAATAGTTATAATATGCTATCTCTGGAAACTAAAATGCATAAAAGCTTTGTGTAATGTGCGTACCACCTAGGTTTCTAAACCGTTCGCAGGCATGTAACAAAAATGTTAAATAAGTAAATAAAAATTGATTCTTTTCTGCTGGAAATTAATTTTATTTTCAATATTCTATCAAAAGATTCGTGGAAGCAGAATGAGCAGGGTCGGAGAACCAGTGCCTAGAGTTCACGACATGGATAGACCAATTCTATTGTGACCTAGTGACCTTTTTGCATCTACCAGCATCAGTTCTTCAAGGATGACGCCTCCTTGGCTCAGTGGTCAGATAACTCACCTCCCACCATGTTATCATGGTTTGAACCTACATGGGGTCACACCCGAGATTTCACAAGAAACGTGATGGACATTACCATTACCAATCATTCCATCAATGCTCCACTATAATTTCGTGTCACAGCAGAATAATCCATGTCACGACCCTTGGGTACTGTTTTACTGAACTCATTTGTTCCCCTTCCACTAATCCTACGATTGGTTACAATATTTTATATCAGTTACTCAAGGGTAAGGAAAAGAAGCAGTGATAGATTTTACCAAAGGATATTTAACTATGTACTGACTGAACCTACTACAAGCAGAGAAAGGGGAGGGGGAGATAATGGGCAATAATATTTTTTTTTTTTTTTTTTTTTTTTACAAAAGTCATGGTTCCAGTTTAAGTCATTTTCAAACTGCACACACTGCTAAATTAATTTTAAGATGTTGACAACTAACATACTTTTTTATTGAGTCGAGTTTACTTCTACACCTGCTCTAAAGCCACCATCAATATTGTGAAACAATGTCTGTGAAGAAAAGAATTCTGGCGACTCTTTCATTTAATAAATTCTGTGGCATCCAATGTACTTACCTCACTTCCAACCCAGCGCACTGAGTCTGTTCAAACAGCATACCAAAACCCTGTGGATGTAAGTGGAATAGCCACTTAGGAGAAATAACCATGCCTTACCTCCTAGAAGTTTTTTTTTATTAATTTGCTTTGAAGTGCTTTGTTTATTTATATGTAATTTTTACCAGTAAAGATTTAATGTATTTTTGTTAAGCTTGATTGTATGTGTTATCTTATTACAGGCATGACAATAGCTATAACGCACCCTGGTTCCTGCTGCTGCCATCCCCCCCCCCCCCCCCCTTGCAGGTACTTACCCCTGGCAGAGAAAGCTGAAGCATCTCTGGTGATGTCTGCAGCACTTCGGGTTGACCAACCATGGGGCACAGTTCAAACTGTTTCACTTAACTGGTACCATGCCTCCGGGTAATTACTTCAGTTATAAACAAGTTTTATCAGAAATGGACATAATAAAAAAATTTTTTTTTTTTAAATACAATTCTGTATTTTTACTCATTTAAGCATGAGAAAGGGTGCATGCTCAAGGTGTGTGGTACATCTTAAGGGCCCACTTATTCTATCAGTGTGCATGTACAGCATCCCAGATGCTTAGAGGTCTCATCAGCCACATGTGAGAAGTCATCTTGGGACTGAATTTAAATGGATATCTTTGCCCATTAACTAACATAAGTGGGGTCTAACACTAATATGTAAACTCTCCCAAATAAAATATAATTTATAAGGCCATCCAAGCACATTCACAATTGTAGAATGGTTTTAATACAGTAAGAAAAATCCAAAGTTACCTATTCAAATCAACATCAATACAAAAATAACTAAGTTCTCCTTCTCTATATGCAAACACCACAGATTGTGATTATATTTCACATCTTATTTTTAGCCTTCTTTCAGAATGAATCTTGCAAAGTTGATTTGTCTGTTTCTGCCAAGTCATGAGTTGTTAGGTGAAATACATCATAAAATCTACTAAGATGTTTAACATGAGTGCAGCATCTCACTTCAGTTCAATATCTCTAAATTCTGATTAAATGAGTAAAACTTAGTTCTTTTTTTCAACAACTGCAGTTATAACCAGGAATTTTATGCAGATGGATGCATACCCCACAGATAGAACATTAAGTCAGAACTAATAAGACATGCTTCAGCTTTTCTAAAACTCATTACGTAAACCACTTCAATAAGAACAGCATTAACTGCATTTACAAACACCTCACGTTGATGTGTAGTAGGATAGGAGCTCTAAAGTCATAATTAAGCAGTTTATTTTATACTGCCTGTGGCGATACAGAGGTTCCTACAGATGAATGTGGAACAGAAAAATCTTTTTATTTTTGTAAAGTGTTTTCCAGAATATGCCCCTGTTGCAATCGAAGGGTAAGCGACTACAATAGTGTGTCGATTAACCTACCTTCAATTAACTTAAGTTCTGTATTATCTGAACAAACCCGAAGCACTGTTATTGGCAAAGAGAGGTGAAACATTTGCTTAAGGACCTAGATGATGATCTAACCGTTGTTTAAACTCAAAGAAAATTAACCTCAATATGACATTTACTTGTAGGACGAATTATTGAGTGACGTGAAGGAACATACACTGAAGAAAAGCTGGAAACACATCACCCTGAAAAATGATACTAAATGAGCAGATGAAAACAATCTGTATTTTTTATTATCTGAGGTTGCAGTGGACTACATAAACA
This sequence comes from Bacillus rossius redtenbacheri, assembly GCF_032445375.1. Lineage (NCBI taxonomy): Eukaryota > Metazoa > Arthropoda > Insecta > Phasmatodea > Bacillidae > Bacillus > Bacillus rossius. The sequence continues at coordinate 40,914,869 of NC_086337.1, read as the reverse complement.
CAGTTGATCGAGACACTACTGTATGTATAGCCTCTTGAGTCCCCCTTGGCCGGTGATAGGTTTTTCGGTGACCACAGTTGATAATGTGCCATGCTCAAATAGAAAGGGTCATAGGTTCAATCACAACACTGTGGGATGACTCAAATTGGAGTTGGTACCCAAGTGGTTGGAAATCTACTGTCATCTTGGAGGCCATTTTGCCTTAAGCCTCTGAGCATACCTACGAGACGTACAACTTATAAAAACATAACAACTGATATTAGACCTATTCACATATTCAAACCTGAAATGCCAAAAAACATTTATTATTTTATTCTATTAGATTTCAAAAACCAATACGTTTAAGTAAGCAAATAACAAATAGTCAATAGTATTTACAGTGTGGTGAAGTTATAGTGCAATACCTTGTGTGGGTATTGGCATTGAGATTAAGTTTTTTTTAGGCCTCGCTATCTTGCAATTTCAAAATTTTGATACTGCTTGCAATAAAGCTTCCATGCTAAATTTTTTGGTTTAACATGGCATAGCAGTTAGCTTTGGCTACTTGTTGAAGTCAACACTTGTGAACTGGTGTGATCAACATGATAGTTGTAGTCGCCAGCATAAAAAATAAGTTATTTCCTAGCGCCGCTTAAGGGGCCCGCCTCGTCAGGGGTGAATGTGTGTTAGTGAGGCGGGATGATAAGCGCGACGCTCGCTGGTGCTTCCAGCGCGGTATAGCCTCTAAGCGCAAGTTTCTGAACTGGCGCGTTTTCGTCTCGTCGTCACAGGATAACTGTGAAATTTGAGCGGTGACCGTAACATTATATGGCGGAGAAATGAAGATAAAGGTGTTATGCAAGCCCCTTAAGTGCTTTCAAGAATCTGTACTGATTGTTTTATGCCTAAAAATTACTCTGAAAACATGCGTTTTAGGCATTTTAACACTTCTAAAAATACAGTTTAAAAACTTAATCCGAAATTAAAAGTACTTTTCGGTCCTCAGCGAACTCTTAAATGCTATTCGTAAATAGGCCCCACTCGGATATCTTGAGTAGTTTTGAAATCGCGTTGTTTTTCCTGAAGCTCTGCACACCGTATGTGTGCCCAGGTAGGCGGGCCCCTTAAAGACAACAGCATTTCCGTAAATAAGATTGATTTATGCCTTGACATGCCAAAAATTAGACTACATAGTTCAAAATTAAGATTACAGCAAAAGAATGGAAAAATAAATGTTGAGGCCTAATAATCCTATGAAGTCAAGACATCATTCCTAATGGAATTTGAGGCACTATAGGAACTTTGGCATGCACTTTATGCTGAAATAATGTATCCTAGGTAGTTGCAATGAGAGTGGTATTTTTGTTCATAAGGTCACGAATATCAATAAATGGGCGACAGTAGTATAGGAATGGGGCTACTGGGACACGGGTCCGGGGCGAGGTCATCCAAAACAACCGAACATTAAGGGAAAAAAAGTTTTCTTTTATATAAATTTTTCAATTAGAATGAATAACTGCTTAACATTAAAAAAGAGTTGTCATTCAAAAAAAAACATTTTTCAAACTAATTTATAGTTGAAAATTGAGTTAGTCTGTAAGTGGCTCCAAAAAATTTACATCACTTAAACAAAAGAAATTACCTCCAAATAAATTTTGGGCAAAATACTAATACTAATTAACTATTCATAGTTTATCCCCACATGTGTACAGGGAACAGCAGGGTGGCTGTATTTTAGATGGTAAGACAATCTACAACTAAAACTTTTTTTTGACCACTGGCAGACAAGTTAACAATATTAATAAGTTTTTAAATACTGTACGAACATTCATAAAAACCAAAATAAAATATCGTTCTAAAAAATTAATATTTGAAATATTCATTAAAGTAAAGAGTTTATTGTCACTATGTGAAAGCAAACATAATATTAAAATGTGACAATCACACCATCAAATAAAATGTTATGGAATTTAAATTATTTTGAATCTTATCATTCACATTCCAGAATATTTTTACATTTGTATTTGATTCAAACTATAAGTGATATTCACACACACCGACGAATATGTGGATAAAAGAAAGATCCAGAAAGATGAATTAAGGACAAGAGCTGATATCTCTGTACTATCAAGAAAGGAGATACACAAATTAGTGCAGTCCTTTCGAACATTGAATCAATACAAACATTTAAACATTTCAAAATATTTTTAATGATTTTTAATTTGTATAAAAAAACATTATAAAAATATATTTAACATTCAAGAGATATATAAAAATTTATCATTAAAAATACTTTACACATATTCAATAAAATGTTAAATGCTCATGGATGGAATAAAGTATACAATCTTCACTGAAAGATGAAATTAACACTTAACATGATAGACTGACACCAGCTACATAGTATTAAGATTTTCGTGCTTCCACAGAAAATAAAATTGAATAAAAAATTTTAAAAAAAGGTCCACATACAAAAACTGAACATAGCTCTGAACTGTCAATATTACTTTACAAGCAATATCGAGGTGACAGATTCAATAAGCATCTTTGTATGGATATTCTGGATGCTTGCTGATCCTGAAAAAAATAACCAAACATCATACATGTAATATGTACTGTTAACAAAATTAAAAAGTAGGTATATCTGACATTATTCATATTTCTAGCAAGCAGTGTTTTTTAACAGGTATTTATTTAACAGGTACTTTTAAAAAACAAGAAAATTAAGGATCATTATAACAGAAGTGAAACTTTCTTGTATACTTAATAATGTTACAACCTATGTGGGGAGAACTGGGTTCGTAAGTAATAGCCCAATTAGGTTTTATCACAGTTTTATTAATTACTAATATAAATAATTGTACCTAAAAATGTCTGATCACCACTCACTGGCACTTACAAAAGTTTATTCGCAAGTCACTCAATGTCTGTCAAGGTCCACAGTTCTCACTCCTCACTGGAGCTAGGCTCTACAGTGGTTCGCCCCTTACCTCACGCCTGTCCACACACACAGTCTCGTGCTACTCAAGTCGCACTCTCTTGATCCTGTCACACCGCGTCGTGCAACTCTGAATGGAGTTTCCCACCCTCTTCGCTGGTGTTGCACTTCCCTTCACTCGCGGAACTGTCGCGGGATTCCGTCGCGGAGGCCAGCGTTGCTGCTTAAGTACCCGAGGTGCCCTTCTCGAACCGGTGAGAGCAGCTGTAGCAAGTCGCATCATCGCGGTCAGACCACACCATTGGCGTAGCTGTGTTCATAAAGTTGGGGGGACAAATAATGATTTTGATGTCATGTAAACCCATTCCCCTCTTACTAAGACGGGGGGTTCGGGGGTCCTCCACCGGAAAATTTTGATTTTAAAAGTGCAAAATAGCGCTTTTTAAGCACTTTTTGTATCTAACCATTGGATACATCGATGTTAAAATTATTATTGTTTCCTTAAGATAAAATTTGACAGTGAAGAAATTACAAATAAAGTTGGGCAGAATAATATTATAAAATAAAAATATCACGGTCTAGAAAGTTGGGGGGACAGTCCCCTCTACCCAAAAAGTTCTGGGGGACTCGTCCCCCCTGTCCCCCCCGGTTCCTATGCCCCTGGACCACACACCTGATACATCGAGAAAGGCGGTGTTTATTCGCGGCACTCCGCATGGAGGCCTCTAGAAGCCCGGAATTCCAAGGCCGCTAAAGGTGATACTAGCCATAGGCAGGACAATGCGTGGGGAGCAGAGGGGGAGGGGGTAGCGACGACTCTTGTTATCCGGCCAGGCACGCATGGCATGCTTTAAATCAGTGAACGGCGCATGACGCCAGTGGTTGTGAAGGGCTGCGCATGTCGCGGTCCTGTCTGCGTTCATAACAATACACTGACAATAAGTAAAAACATTTTCTTAGTGTACCGCATAAAACTTTATATTAATTTCCTATATCTAATAACAAAATGGAAGGCATTATAAAATTACCAAATTAGATGAGGTGGGCATTTTGGTTTGGGAAAATTTCAGTCAGGAAAGAATTTTCCCGCAGGAAACGGGATGGAATTAGAAATTATTTTTAATTAAAAATTTCAAAATACTAGGTATTAAAATAAAATATTGTAGTTTTTAGTGTATAGGCTCAAATTAAGTTATTTTATACATTGATAGAGGCAGATTATTTTTAGTAAAATAAAAAAAAATAAGGCTCAAACAAAAAAAACATATTTGATGAAACAGTGAAGAAATTAGCTCATATTTACACTTTTAACACACAGTTAAAACCAATTTTGTTTATATATAAAATATGTATTTTCACTCGTTGTAAAAGATAAATTCGCTACTGATTTGTGACAATATCATTTAATGTATGTTTCAAATGCTGAATAAAGGGTTAGTTTATGATGTGACCATGAATGTTTTTCACCTCACGAATAGCAGATGATTTTTAACTGCTAAAAATGATGCATTTTTGATTGTGTGCATGTATTAAGAGTGCAGTGCTTTCTTAGAAAATAGTTTTCAAAAACCAGTTGTCACTACTCACCACCTCCGGCTAGCTCAAATTATGGTGATGAATGGAACATACAGGTTGCAGGTCACGAAGAAAGAAGTAATTTATACACAACGTTCGATGTATTTATCTTTTCTTTTATTTAATTAAAATCAAATATATCAACAGAACAAACAGAAAACAAAAAAAAATTGAAATGTACATTAAGAAAAGATCAAACACGGAGCCACCGCTCGGCCTCTGACAATGGCTGAATTTTACAGCCTTCCTTCCCTTTGTGCGGGCAGTGTCCTGGGCTCGCTGACGTAATTCTCAGCCAATCACGGCACATGGCAACAGAGGCTTCCACGAAATGCTTACCTCTGTTCCCACAACGCAGCGATTTTGTACCTTTCTCGCACTCCCGTGACCGTGACTCACATGCCTAGCGTGTGAAACAAAGCCCGGGTCGTGGAAAAAAACAAAGGAGAATCACGTCAGCACGCCTTCCAACACAAAGAGGCCAGCAAAACAAAAAAAAATTACTTCAAAAATAAACTTATTAATTTTAAAAATAACAACAATAAACCTGGAGAATTTCGTTCACAACAACATCTAAAGGAAAAAAAATTTTACACCACATGAAAACCTAACCTGAAATATGACAAAAAATTTATAACAAATTATTATTACTGGATTGTATGAGGAAGGCTGTAATCTGGGTTGTTACACAGTTTGCTACATGGTCATGTACATGTATATTACTGGAATTCAATCTTCTGAAAACGTTTCAAGAAAGACCCTTCCCAGTTTTGCTGGAAAAACTGGGATTCTCCCTGCTTTAGAAACTACACCCCATATATATAAAACTTTTCAATCCCATCAGTAGAGACACGTAGCCAAATGAAAATATTATGATGCATCATCAACTCCCCCCCCCCCCCCCCCCCTTTGAATACCGTGAATAATAAAATTAACTTCAAAGAAAAATATATTCTTCCCAAAAATACTTAATCTTGTCAACGCACCTGCTACTAGTAAAACTCTTAGGCATTGCTTAAACAAATTACAGTGAAACCTCACTAATACAAACCTGAGGGGACAGAAATTTACTCACTTTATAATAACAAGGTTTGTAATGCCCAAACTTCCCGGCAACACATAATTTGTACATAATGTCAAAACAAAAGAAAAATATGTGCGTTCTTATAGTACTATGTACTACAAACCTGAATAAGAGCATTTTCTTGAAAGTAAACATAAAATTATTTACAATTTTGGATGGTTATTTCCAACAACTTATTATATACCTAATAGGTAATAGATCACTGAGAATATTTAAGGGAAAAAAAAAACTATTTGGTTTGTTTCTCATTTTTTTAAACACACTTTGAACAAAGCCACACAACTGGTCAAGGCTTTGATTGTTTCAGTATCATATTGCAGGAAAGTGTAAATTGAGGGAAAACTCTTTAATTCCTCTAATACGTAAGTAGCTCCTTCGTGTATGTATTCTTTATTCAATATATACTTTCACTTTACATTAAAGAAAATATATCGTCATTAATGAAGCCATGCCCCAAATATATGACATAAAAAACCACAAAAATTTTAAATTTATTGTTAAGTAAATTAATACATCTTATTTGTATTATATGGTTGAACAAGCATGTAAAATTTTTTTAGGTTTTTAAAAGTTTTGGAATGAGAATCTACACAGCAAACAAATACTCTACTTTTGTATTTAATCTCAATATTAGTTGACCCTCTATAAATAGAAAATCAATATTATGAAACAAAAATATTTTGTACTAGCTGCAATACCCGGCGTTGCTCGGGCTGAACACAGGGTGTAGAGTAATTGTCTTCTTAATTTGAATGTCAAGTGTGAAAATTAATTTATATCACTTTCAGATCCTGACAGACGTTGTTCTGCCAGTTTATAGTTATTTACCTGGTCTGTATGTAATTTAGACTTTATAAAGCAATATAGAAAAAAGCTGAAAAATAAGAGATTACTAATATTGAAAAGATTCCATTATCTACCTAATACTCTGCCTGCATTGCAATGCCTCATTCAGTTTTGTTTTGTAATATGTTTGAAGTAGTTCCACATATACAAATCATCTATATATCTCTCTATATATATTTATCTCTATCTACATCTATATTTATCTCTTTGTATCTACATATATACTTCCCACTATCTCTATATCTTCTATATATGTCTCTATACATCTATAGGTATATCTCTTTATCTAACCCATTTCATTCTCTATACCTCGCTCTATCTCCACTTATCTCTCCGTCTCTATCTATATCTCTATATATATATATATATATATATATATATATATATATATATATATATATATATATATATATATATATATATATATATATATATATATCACTATCTCTGTCTCTCTTTTATATTTAAATAAGTTGTGTCATGCGTGCGCACTTATACAACAAAAACAGACGAAGTGCCGCTATATAAAATGAAATAAACACATTTTTTGACACGATTCGTGCTCCCACTATTGAAAAATAGTTATACTGTCTCAGTAACCTTCATGGGCATGCACATAACAAATCACCAAAATTTCATCACAATCAGATGAATGGTATTGAAACGCATACGGCACAAACAAACTAAAATTAAAGACATGACAAACGCATCAAACGATGGTGCGTTTAAAATTCAAGGCAACTCTATCTATTGACGAAGTTAAGAACAAAACTGTTATTAGCGCCTTTATTTTGCTAGCCGCTGCAAGCTCCACTAAGCGGGCTGGTCTCACCAAGGAGAAAAATATTAATTTGCCAGACCTTACTATGTGTATGATCGTGTGTCAGACACAGAGAAATGACACTCACTCACTATTTGTATGTCTATCACCTATGATTTTTTCTGTTATAAAATGAAATTATCACTTTTTCACTCCCTTAGGGATGGAATTTCATATTAATATGGGGTCTATATGTTAATCCAGGTTATAAGCTAGCTGTAGGCCAAATTTTATTCAAATCCATGCAGTAGTTTCTACGTGAAAGAGTAACAAACATCCATACTTACAAACTTTCAAGTTTATAATATTAGTAGGATCAACTTAAAACAAAATCACAAAAAGTGTGAACCATATTCGACAAAGAACTAATGTAGCATAACGATAACCAACATTGAAGTACACACTAAACACGAAAGAGTGTGAGCCTTTAAATTAGTTCACTCTGCAAGAGACGAGAGGGTGTGCGCTGAATGCAATTGGCTAGCGATCGATACTTATCTAAGTGCACGGACTTGATACAGGCATCAACCTAACCAAACATGATGCCAACCTGCGCTCCACTACGGCTATGGAACAAAAACAGTAGACACGTGCAGGTGCAGAGCTGGCTGGCGGCTGGCGCAACATGATATGCGCCGCGCACACCTGGAAGATAACAAGGATTGTAGCTTTCCCCCCTCCTTCCCACTACTTCCCGCGCGGCGCCCTGCCTTTGACACGTAACTTAAACCTGACAGCTGCGGAGTTACGCGAGCCGCCGACACTTGTTTCGAGAGATTTCTGCCGTTGTGTCGGCGCGGAATGATGCGACTGGCCCCGGCCGCGCTCATGAGTTCCAGAAATGGCAGCTGATATACAAAAAGAGGGCGTCAGCCTGAGCAGGAGAGAGAGTCAGTTCAGAGTTCAGGTGGGAGCTCTCCCGCGGCGGATTTCCAGGGCGACAGTGCCACGGGTGCGGCAGAGTGGCGAAGTCCTTGGACGATGGTTCCAGGGCAGGGAGTGAGTGAGTTCAGTGGAGTCGGGAGCTCTCCCGCGGCGGAGTTTCCAGGCAATGGTGTCGCGGGCGCGGCGGAGTTCAGAGCGAGGCGTTGAGCAGACCCTCGGCGAAGGCAAGTGTGACGACGGCGACGGAGTCCCGCGGCAGAGACCCACGAGGGGTGCTGCAGTAGAGTTGCGCCAGAAGTGCGGCCCAGCGAGGTGTGCGGATTGTAAGAAACGAGTGACTGGGGAAGCAACATTTTTAAGTGTATTTGATTATTTGACATTTTAGATTATTTGTAAGGGACTTAAGTAGTGGCAATAAATAAAACTGTGTGTGTGATAAAAATATTTAATTGGGCTATCCTTTACGAACCCGCGGTAAATCTTAACAGTATTATAATTTTCACTATAACGTATAAATTCCACTACTAGTGTGGCATTGCTACTCCAAAATTTCCTTAAAACTGATAAATAAATTTCCAACTAAATGATTAATGTTATAGAACAAACAACATATATTTGTATTCTGTTGCCAATCAATACTTAAGGACATGTAATTTCATCAAATATATAAGTAAACATATATGTTAATTCATGTGGCAATATAAGATACATTTGGTGAATAAATGAAATGTAAACATCAATACTAATAACAGTGAACTTTTATCTGTATCCTAAATTTGTAACAAGAATATAGGTAGTTTAGAGAGCTAGTTAAAAAAAAAAAGTTAAAGAAAATTTTGCTTCTCTGTTTGAGCCTAGGTCCACACAAAAGAAAACTCATTTTCTCAACATCTGTTGCTATTAAAAATGTAATTTTACAATTCATTAAACCCCGCCTACCTTGCTATGTGATTAACTATTGTTAAAATTAGTCTTCTTGCACGAATACACTCAATTCTACCCAGTTATGGTTTTAAAAGAAGGTGTAAAGCTTTATTTAATTCATTTTTATTTGTTTATTGTCTTTTGAGCCACCATATTAAACACAATTTAAGCATTTTCTTATTTTACAATATCAAACTATCATTAAAACACTTGATAGATTAAAAAAAAAGTTTAGAGTTTTATACAAGAAACTTCAACGTCAAGAATAATAACATACATTGTACATCTTAAGGAGAAAATGGCAGGATTGAAACATTTGATCATATTTGATTGGAAATTTTTTGTGTGAGAAAATCTTAAATTAGTTTTACGTAAATAAAAACCAGGTTTTTATGTAGTAAACAAGATGTGAATAGCAGGAAGAAAGTAATTTTTGCGGTGTAATTTGAGGGAAAATATTGCATTGCATTTAACATGTAATTGGGACCTAAAGAAAATGTCATTAATTGCAGGAAACATAAATACCGAGAATGCAAATACAGGCTTTCACTTGAAAGCTTTGTATTATTAGATCTTAAATAAACGCATAACTAGTTTTGGGCCACAATGGAACTTCGAATTACATATTACCAGGTATTTCGTACGAATTAACACTTAACATCTTATTCATGTTTTCTGGGATTTTAAAAGGTTTGTAATAACAAGGGTTTTGGATTAATCAATATCATATTAACAAGGTTTCACTGAACTTTGGTTCAAGAACAGTGGTTTGCTTACCCTTTTAACATGTCACCGCTGAATAAACGTGCTTTGTTTCCTTTATCTAAGGAATCCAGTCTTTTGACATCTTCTTCATCAAGTGTGAAGTCAAATACCTGAGCACAAAATCAGATTACAAACAATTCACCTTGAAGTAACTATTATCACAATGACAGGGTGGCCACTCTTCTGGGATAATAAAATTCCTGGTTTTTTCCAGGTTTTTTCAAGGGTGGTTTTTATTAATATTTGCCTACAATTTGCATTTTTGTTACACAAAGCACACACAATATGATGTTTTATTGGCGTTAAACAATAGACAACTTAACTATAGGCTTAAAAATTAAATCAATGAACTTGCTTAAAACAAAACCTACCACCAACAAAAAATTTATAATCTCACGTCACAAAAATTACTTGACACCAAACGCACGTGTTTTGCCTCTCTTGCGTGGCTGGCTAATGCTGTTCTTCCCATCCATGCTACCGATATTGATTTTAACATTACACAAATTGCAAATAGCGTGTGTCCTGCACTTTGGATCTTTCTCCACCCATTCAAACTCTTCCGTATATTTGTCATTGTACGTGGTGACCGAACTCGTTCACATTTTGATAGTCTGCGCCAATTACATGTTAGTTTAAAAAATTCAAAACAACGTCCCGCACAAATAAACTTTTTAAAAAAACTCGAGAAAAGTATCCGTGATACCGTGACGCAACAACATGAGCGCAAAGTAGAAACAAATATACATACAAAACTAGTGCTACCAACATGCAGTGCGAGAAATTACTACCACCCTACAACAACGTTTTCAGCCAAAATGCTGTTGCTTTTGAATACAGAAACATAATAAGTATGGAAGTCTGAATTGTTAACGGTTTCTTACGTACTACAAAAGTTTTTAAATGCAATATGAACAAATTAACTTTCACAAAATATAGCACACGAGCACGCTGTCGTGCTTCGACGGGTGGTGAACGTGATCATTTAACAGCCGTATGTTATTGTAACTGTTACTTCATAAAAAAATTCCCGGTTCTAATAAAAATTCCTGGTTGATTCCCGGTATTCCTGGTTTTTTTAAGAAATCCTGGCTATTTCCCGTATTTCCCGATTTCCCGGTTGGCTGGCCACCCTGAATGAGGATTAAATATTTCATATAACAAAAAGTTCCTTGTATCATAACAAAAGCAACATAAATGAGAACTAAAATTAACCAGGACTTCTTGAAATAAATAAACAAGAGGAAACTGGAACGTTGGCAATTACAAACAAAACAATAAAAAACACTGCCTAAACAAAACTAAATTTTAATACAACTTACTATGTCTGCATCTATTAACAAAGTAATAAAGTAGTTTGGGAAGCAGAATAATTTTCGAATATCAAAAAAAAATAGTTTATTATTCATATTCGATTCAATTTTGAATACTAACACTTCGAAAAAACAAATATTTAGTTGTTTATGAATATGGCTGTGGGGGATCTCATAAGTGTAGAAAAATTTCGGGAACACAGAAAATTTTCTCGTTGGGCAGGGACAAAATTTTCACAGGATCTTAGTAATGTTTTAGGGTTATTTATATGTAGTATTTTGCTACATCTGGCCACATATTTTGAGAAGACTAATTTAGAAAAGTGGATTTAACACAGTAATTCGGAATCGGAACCATTACTTATACACACTATGAAGAACAGAGTCCTTAAAAACATATATGTATAACCAACAGCATACTGATAAGGATAATTAAGTGTACATTAAAAACTAAACACTGTAGGGGTGTTAAAGTGGAAAGTTTTCAGATCAGAAGGTAGAAACATGGCATGCGATGTCTGAGATTAGTTTTGTTTAGAACGGGGCGGCAAAGAGAAAAAACTTGTATTGATCTCATGGAAAACATTTGGTCACAAACTCACAACAAGCTAAAGCCTAACAACCAATGTCAACATTTTTCTGGTGGATAATACACTAGCGTAGTGACAGTTCAAGCAATTTATTTTGTCACATGGCCAAAAAAAAAAAAGTCACACTAACAAGGGAATAAAAACTTTGCCTCTTTTACCAAGCATATAATATATACTGGACAGAAAAAGAGAGGTACATTCTTAGCAACTACTATGTTCCTACAATTTAGTTAAAACAGGCCAAAATATTTAATCCATGAATGTTAATATTAATAATGATTTATTTTCACATAGTGAAAAATTCAAACAAACAATTTTAAAAATTTTTTTTTAGACCTACATCATTTTTAACTGTCCACTGTATATTCTTTTCAAACCCACCCTCTTGAAGTTTCTTCACACATACTGCTTTGCACTGTTTATTAAAATACTATTTTGCAGATCCTATTTCGATTACCATGAAATATAACTGTCTATATTTTCCTTTGAAAATTTTAATATTTCAATAAAATTTTACCTATATTAATTGTAACTTACTTAACCTAACCAACCATTCACTTTAGTATTATAAATCTAATTTCCCATAAGTCACTACACTACACATTTACTTTTTGTTTCAATATATATTTGTTATATTTGAAAAAAAAAAATTGTGGGATTCTAATTATTACTATTCAAATTTGATATTTGTATTCAAGAATAATTTGATCTTCGTATTTGTATTTGATATAATCTAAAAAAAAATGATATGTGCACAGGCCTAGCAGCGACCTAACCAACTGTTTACACAGTCAAGTAACCCAAACACTTGTTAAAATAATAAACTACTTTTAGTATCCAAACACCCTCTTAGAGAATGATTGACAAAAAATGCCAGGAAGTAAACAAAAAATTAGAATTTTTACTTATTTTCTGGAAATGAGAATCTTTCCTCAGAATTAACCAAAAATTACTACGTTTCAACTTATTATGGTGTATAAAAAAACCATATAGAAGGGATAATAGGCAAAAATAAACATTTCATATACAAAATTTTAGAAGTACGGTAACGTTACATTTTTTACACCACTTTTTATGTATTATTATCAACTTTTTGCACCACTTTTACCTTATTTTTAAGACAGCTTTTGATCATTTTATTTATAGTTTTTCAAGGTCCTTACTAATAGAGTATTATAACAAAAACTATAAACTTCCTCAAAGACAAAAGATTTTTGATTATATATGATCTGCAATAAAAATGGTTAGTAAAAATAACTGAACATACATTTAAAACATATACTTTAAAAATGGCTGTATGTCCTAACAAGTTTTAAATCACAAATAAGTTTAAAAAAACCTGGTTTTAACTGCACAAATTTGCTTGCAGAACACGATCATTAAACTCAGTAAAATGTTAGCCTACAATGTTTTACTTTCTCTGAATAGGAATTTTAAATATACCTCAATGTTTTGTTTGATTCTTTCTGGATTTGCACTCTTTGGAATTACAGCAATTCCACGCAGCATTATATGTTGCAGAAGGATCTGTGCCGTTGTCTTCTTGTGCTTCTGGGCAATTTCCTTCACAACAGGATCCGACAATGGACTGAGACTGGGCAAGCTGTGACCATAACACAAAATACACTTTACTAACACATGTTGCCATCATACAGAATACAATGTTAAAAGAGTTTAGTAACGTGACAAAACTACAGTATGATGTGGCTTGCTTCATATATTCACAAATTTTAAACATGAGAGAATGAGGGAATAGCAATGAAAAAAAAAATATATCTCTGTTGATATGCACATGTTAAAATTTTAAAAATTAAGAAATTACTTCACTGCTAGTTTCTTCCTGCAAGGAACATCAATATCAAAGGACTCTTTGCAGTCAGCTTACCTGGGTGCAAGAGGTTTCCATACTTTTTATTACAACACCCAAAAAAACTGTAATCCTGTTTTAGTTAAATCTACAAACTCAGACTCTTAAGATGCCTTAAGCCTTTGTGCAATAACCACACAATGTAAAATCCTACTTTAATTTTCAAGACTTCAAAAACAGCAAGACTACTGGAGCCTTTAACATCTCAATACTATTAAATCAATTCCAGAATCTAAACTCCACAGAACAATTAAGTTTAGAATTTGACTAACGATAAGTTATCGTTTTATAAATTACCTTAAAAAGAAATGATCTCTAACCCAATGAACATAAGTTATCCATCCCTATAACATACAGCACATAGTACTATAAAAATGAAAACAAAAAAAAAAAACACAAACATTGCCCATACTTCCCATTCAAAACACGTACCACGTTTCAAAGACAGTCTCCCGCAATTCACACATGGATCTGAGCTACTTTAAACTTTTATATCTTTAAAAGAATAATGTCATATTATACTAAGAGTTACAGCAACTAATATTACCTTACAAGTTTCAAAACATTCTCACCTGCTTTTGTCTCCGCCGATTTTATCCATGAACTGGGACAACCCTGGAGAACCAATAGGTGCGTACGCACACACTGTGATGTCGAGGGCTTTGCAGAAGTCAACCAGCTCCCTCTGCTGAAAGTAGACGTGGAGCTCCACCTGCAAGTTGGCGGGCGGGATCCTCGCAGCCTTCACGACGCGCTCTATCTGGCGGGCGTTGAAGTTCGACAAGCCAATGGAGTGAGCCTTGCCTGCATCCACCTGTGCCTCCATTGCCTACGAGAAAAATCAACACAGTAAAAACACTGTTACGGAGTTTCACAAAGTACTTAAAAATTTAGACTTCTCAACAGGAAAATAACTTATTAGGAGGGCTAAAATGTAGGCACATATATAAAGTGCTAATTTTTTTAAAACTTACAATGCAGGAACACTTTTTTAAGTGGGATTTCCTTAAGAAGGTTTTACTTTTTATCTTGTTGACATCGGGGTCATTAGAGACTATCATGAGATGAGAATGGCACACTGACTTAATGCAGTGTACCGTACCCCAACAAACCCACTGCAACATTCACCACATCTACCACTAATTAAAAAAATCCTGACTACTCCCCACACAGAATCAAACCAAAATTGCTTTATGTAGTTGGAAACATGCTTTCTTAAAACTCAACTACCATTGCACCCAGAAAGAACACAGGAAGGTCACCCTTAACCCTACAGCCAGCCTCAATGGTACAATGACTGAGCACCAGACATTTAGTCCTGAGGTTGAGGTTCAATTCCCACAATGGGGTTGAGTGTATTAGAGCCAGTTAGTGCGGCGTTCACTACAAGCACTCCATTACAACATGAACAAGTTTTTATACTTAAAAAAACTCTATCATGACCCTGCATGCAGATTCATGACAAATAGTACCACTAGTTAAAATTATGAGACCCAAAATACATGAAAAAATGCTAAATCGATTTTATTAAATAGATACGATGATTGACCATTTAAAATGACTAAAACCCAAGAATGAAAGTACTAAAAATTATCATGAGATTCATCTTTTCAATTTTTATATCTACACTTCTGAGATTTTGCCACAGGAATAGATGAACCCAAATTCTTCTTTATTAAGCTAGATGTATAAACTGGCTCCCATATTTAACTGCTCAACAATGGTAATCCTTAATCCACCATGATCTCATCACGGGCACGATCCTCAGTCCTGTACAAGCCACCGACGTTCCCTGCATGCATTGTTTACTAGACCTGAGCGAAGCTTCGACTAAGTGAACCAATCAACGCTCATTTTAATATTTGAGTTGACTTAGCCAGAAAATATGCTACGTATTCGTTTAATATGAAGCTTACGTTTATATGTGTAGTTTTGCTTCTGATACGAATCTTTCCGGTTGTTGCAAAGCTTTAAAACATTGGAAGACTAGCATTTACTTATAAAATTACTTTTTTTTTTTGCATTGTAAATATTTACCACGAATAGTGTTGGTTACTTTAAAAAAAATCAAAAGATGGCACAACGTTTGCTTCTATGAAAGCTCAATATTAATATTATGTTGTGTTATTTTATAATTTTTATTAAATGATTTCATATTTAGGACCTAATTAGTTAATCAGTTTCAAACATTAAACCATTATATAATTTACTTCAATCCTGTATTTCACATAAAAGTGTCATGTAGCTTTGCAGAGATGAATATTAGCAATTCGAATGAAATTCACAAATATTTTAAACATTCAATTTGATAAATGCTTCGCATAAAAAAAAATTGTACCTCGCACAGGCCTATTGTTTACAGTCACACGTTCAGTCTAGTGCACGCCTGGGTGGTTCGAGAACCACTCCTAACAACTCACCTACCTGCATGCCACGCTTGGATTCACACAAACACTCTTGCCTGCATACCTGGGTAGCACAACATTCCAAACTACGAAATGTTAAACTGAATAAAAACAAACGAGACGAACAACGGTACCTTCCACAAGGCGACGTGGTCAGTTGTGGGATCTATCAGCAAGTTTCCCGCCTCATCCACTGGGAACAAGTTACCTTCCTTGTCGACAAGGCCGCAAGGGAAATGAATCAAGTACAAGTCCACGTAGGAGAGTTGCAGAGCTGCCAGTGATTTGTTCAAGTACTTCTCAACTTTTTCCGGCTGGAAACCAGTCATCGGCAGCTGTGGAATCAAAATAGCACAGCACAGATTATTGTCACATGCAACCCTATTTAAAAAAAAAAAACTTGCTAAAACACAAAAAAAAAAAATTCCATGCCACACATGGCAACAAATTAAAAAAAAAAATGGTTTGCCTGTAAAGTCGGTTTACGGACGATAGTTTAACGTGACGTCATAACAAAACATTGATGAAATGATTGCATACTTCTATGAATAAAATTGAATCATTTTTATTGAAATATCACTATTTTGTATGGATACAAAGAAGGAGTGAAATGAAATCTACAGTTTAATTGATAAATTTACTTTTATTTGCACTCATTAATTCAAATATGTTTATTACTTTAATGAAGAGATTATTTTAACTATAACTTTTATACATGTTTGCTATTTAACTTCTTCCAATCTGTGTTATTCTGTTAAGGACAGGACGATGATAGGAAAAGTAGGAAACAAATTGGAGTGTTTCAAGTTTAATGTGTCTCGAAAAAGTCAAATCGATGGTTGTTTCAATCGAGTGGAAGATAGATAGATGCGGCGCAAGCGTACGAGCATAACGGGACACAGCATAACGGACAATGTGCGTTACGGGACACTTTTTCGTGCGTGCAAACGGCATTCATCGATTTATTAGACGTTGTCATGTCAATTATTATGTTTCAATGCAGTAAATTGACTAGTTTTAATTTGGCATCAAACCATGGGTGTAAATCCCGAGACGGGGCGGGAACCCGCCTCTCCTTGGAATTAAGTAGCCCCTCTCTGGGGGGGCCTTCCTGTGCTTGCTAAACAGTAGCTGAGAATAAAAGATGCTGGATAAAAGAAAATGTCAAAACTATGTTTTATTGGGAAACTTTCTGTACACTATTAAGTTTTCTGCCTATTGTATGTAAATAAGCAAAAATATGAGCAGTATACAACAGACAAACATCCTGTCCAGAACTTGTTTGGTTAATTCCACGCACAAAACTCTCAGGCCGCACGACCCCCCCCCCCCCCCCCCCCCCCCGCCCCCTGCGAATCCTACAGATATGTGCCCTTGCATCAAACATTCATCTTTTTGGCACATTCTGTGATCCAGCACCGATTGACCCGCTGGTGTTCAGATTTCTCACACAATATTACAACTGTATACATTCAAAGTATGATTGAGCAGCTAATTACTACATACTTATTTTAAATGTAGGAAATGCACTGTGCATATATTTTATTTTGGTATTACCATTAAAATAATATTGACATTCGATAACCCTGGAAATAAATCGCTAATCCGCTCTGCTGTGCTCCCGAATTGTGCCAAATTAAAGACCTTTTACTGTATAACACTTTCCTGAAACTCATAGCCTTTATAATGTTCCTGCTAATATAATATTTCTGACTGCAACACCACTGCTTTACAGTCCCATTATTTTCTTTATAAAAGAAGGTATAAATTCTTTGTGTAAAACAATTTAGACTTAAATATTTCTTGCACACAACAAACTTCAAAAATTTTAATTTATTAATTTTTTTCCATTGTTACAATTCGAAGTAGGTAGTTACCTATTAAATAAATTTGTGCAGGAATTTGTACAATCTTACACTGATTTTAAAGTGAATACCCTACAAATTATACACTAAAGGAAGAAATATATCTTTTAGCAACATCTTTTTTTATTATAAGTTTTTCATTGTAATTGATGAATACTGGAAATTGTGTAAGTGTCTGAATGGTTCCAGAAAGAAAAATCATAAAAGGTAATTAACTGTAACTAAACTGTCATAATATTATTCATAGCATGTCCATAAAATTAATACATGTAAAATAGCATAATAAAATAAAAGTCCTAAAAATGTTATCATTTTTGTAATTTACGTGAACATTTTTTCCCCTCCATACCTTTAAAAATGTTTCAGCATAGTTATACTGTACTGTATGAATTACAACCATGGAGAAGAGGGTAAAAGGAGGGGGAGGGGGAGGGGGAAGCCTGGTGACTGACTGACTGTATAACTCCCCAAGGCATGCTATCTCCCCTCCCCTTTGGATCGAGAAATGCAGGAAGCAAGCACACAATAAACCCAGCTAACGGGACTAAGGGTGGCCCCGCATGGAGTCATATGTTGGCCGTGTTAATGAATAAACCGCTACTTGCTGTGTTGTGTTTCATGTGCTAGAGCAGGGATAAAATAAACCATACTATCCAACACTTATTGTGTTACATTAAACAAAATCAAAATATTATGTTGATGTGCATAAACCCCTACTAACAAAAGAAAAGAAATTGAAAGAAAACACCAGGCACAGTGGTTCGATGTGTTAACACAATATTTGCAGAAATTTAAAAATATTATTTCCTTGTTTAGTTCCATCTTTTTTTGTAAGAGCCGCTTATCTACAAAATCACACGAATTGACTACTTACCAAATAGCACTTTTTTTTTAAATATATTTGCAAAACAACGCTCACCTTCGTCACAATAAACAGCTCTTCGCGTTTTATTCTGCCAGAGTCAAACCATTTTTTCAGTGCTTTCCCAATAGCAGCTTCATTTTCGTACACATATGCTGTGTCAATGTGTCTGTACCCTGCTTCTAGGGCTGCATCCACAGCAACACTGATCTCTTCATCTGATGCCTAGAACAACACACAAGTAAACATGTAAATTTTCTGGGGAAGTGTTTTTGGGGAAATTTTCCAGTAATTTACCAGAAAATTTTTAGAAAAAAAAAAAACAAAAAAAAAAAACAGAAAATATTTACTGTTAAAATTTCACAGAAATACACAAATAGATTTTATTAACTTTTTTTTTATATATAATCAAAACCAAATAACCTTTAGTTTGTCTTTCTTTATCACTTATGTCTCACTTAAAATTTGAGAGTTGGGTAAGAATTATGATAGGAATAAAAATTTCGTTTAAACAATACCTACCAATCTAAAAAAAAAAAATAATCACGTAACTTATATCAACTTATCTTAAAAATTATGTTAATTAACATTCGTACATAGTGGAAAAAAGGAAAATATGTGGTTATAGTTTTTCATAAACTTTTTCCACTTACATTTTTTCACAAGAGTTGAAAATTACTGAAATTCATTCAAAAAGAATGTTTAAAATACTTTTCGGTACACTGTGTAGCTCTAAACAACCAGACAATGTGAACATTCACTCAAAAATTCATACACAGCTTAAAGTTGAAACCAAATTCACAGAACACACTTTATAGTTGGTGGTATCAAACAAAACACTTCTACGAATTAATAACATTTTATTACAGCCACAAACTAATTTACACATTGGTGTTTTCCACATGAAATCATCAAATTATAGATTTGGTTGCTTGATGATTTTACAGATTAAGTTTCATGATTTCTTTCTCACCACACCTAACTCCATGAATACACAAAAAAAAAAGTTTTAATTTTTTAATCTGCAAGTCATTTTGAATCTAGGCTCAATTTTAGTAGCAATTTCATGCAATAACCTGTTCCCACAGATTTTGCACCATTAATTCATTTAAACTTAATAATATTTAAAATCATAAAAATTCACAAAATAACTGCTTAGAAAAAAAAACATTTTTAAAAAACTATAATATTTACTCTATGACTACTTTCATAAGCATCAAAAGATAAAATTAATTTAAAAATTTTTGAAACGGTATCAATTCAGGCTCAAACTGTTCAACTATAAACATTTAGTCAAAGTTTTAGCCTAATGAATGAGAAGAATAAAAATTCTGAAATGATTTTTCTTTTCACTTCCTGACTTCTCTAAGAGGGCTATAGAAAAAATTAAGTAATTTTACTGAGTAGTAAGGTTAGGTTCATTAAAAGTAACAAACAACTGTGAGAATAGTTGCTTAGGTTATGTAAAAATAAGCGAATGTTTGGTTATCTTATTTATAAATACTGTGAAATAAGTGTGATTGGTTGGTTAGGTTAGCTACATTATAAATGCTATAAATTATAACAACGGTTTGCTCTGTCAGCTATGCTTTAAATTGGTCATTCATAATGAACCATTGATTTTATGTATTTTAAATAATTTTAAACACAGCTTGTAAAGACCCAGGCTACCTTGTTGCACAGTTTATTACCAATTTGTTATGTTATCTCACGTTCAGTACTATGGTTAGGTTGTTCAGTATCATTTAAAAAGGAGCTTTTTATTTCTTTTAAGAAGTATTTCCTGTGTTGCCATATGTTTTAAGATCATAATTTACGTTGCTACATGCTCTTTATGTTGTTCTGATGATTCTCTTGCTTTATGGTGAATATGCCCTTAAGTGTTATTTTTACCCGTTTGCGAATTTGTGTTTTTACGTGCTTTAACAAATTTTATAAGCGTTGCTTGTTTGATCTTTGATGCATGTTATTGTAATTTTCTTTTGTATTTTTTTTTTGCCATGTCCCTTTGTTTGAACAAACAGGTGCGATAGTTTGCCAGGTGCGTAATAATTAGAGAGATAGTGCTCGGTAACCATGAGAAAAGACTCCGGAGTCAGTCGAAGCCATGTTGCCATTTGCCATGATTGGCTGATATTTTACCCAGGTATTTGGTAATTGGTTAAAAAAAATGATATCACCAGACACTATAATATTTCTGGTCGTAAGTTTTACCGGAAAAACCTCATTGCGAAGGGTAGTAAATTAGTTTACTGCTATGTTTTTGTAAGGGTTGTGATGTGATTGGTTTGAGAGGTCCTGCACATGCCACAGTTGCACGTAGCCTTGTTAGTCATCTGAACTAATTAACGAGAGGTCATGTGTCAGGCAGAGGCTTTTAATTAACATATAAATGTTTTGAAGAGAGAATTTTGCGACTGTGGTCCGGGCGCTACCTTGTATAAACAACTATTTCTCATCGTTTAGAACTTTCCACGAGAATTTTTTAAACAAAGTCGTCTGCATTAGTCCACAAAAGGATGTGAGTGTGTTGGCTTGTACTGTGGGTTAAAAGCGACCACTGGATTTACTTACAAACTATATTTTAATATTCATCCTTTAGTCCCCAAGAACAGTAACTTTATTGTTTTCGAGTCAGTGAAGAGGTTATGTGCGACTTGTCTCTAGATTAGTCATGTATTTGTTCTCCTGGTCTAAAAATAGCGGCCATGATGACTGTTATTATTCATGAAATACTAATTAAAAACAGTTAACATAAGCTGGTGTCCGAGATACATTATTTAAGCAACTAATCGTCGACAGTAACGTTTATTTTGGAACTTACATAGTTTTATTTTTCATTATCCAACTGTTATTCAAGTGTTCATGAATGTAAACACTAGACGGAACGTTTTAACTAGTCTGGGAGGTCAAGAGTATGACAAGCTTACATAACCTAACCAACTGTTAACTACCCACACTGTTAACAATATTTAAAATATGTAAGCCTAGCCAGTCATTAAAACCAATAACTACAGGTAAACCACTAGGTATCAATATACCCTCTTGGAAAATGATTTGTAAACATATCAGAATGTAAAATAAAAAATTAATTGAAACAGAACTGCCTAACACAGTACTAATCGAGCAGTTTAGGGTCTTTAATAAAAATAAAAGGAACTAAATTCCAAAAAAAAATTCAGTAAGCATTTTTTTTAATAATAAGTATTATTAAAATAGAAATGGTCGAAACTTGTACATGCAGCATTTACCTGCCATGTTCCCAGGCCAATAATCGGCATTTGTTTGCCATTCCAAAATTTTATATATCTGTCAATCTTCATCACAAAAATCTTCAGGCTTGCCTCTCTTGTATTGAAGAAACACAACCTTACGTAATTCAACTTCCCGGCAAAGAGGTTTTACGCAACGTTTTACGTCAAAATTTCAAGGACAGGATATTCCATAGATAGGAGTTAGTACAGCTCAGTATCCCAGAATTCCAATCATAGGTGTGTGGGGGTGTGTGTGTGTGTGTATACTTATATATATATATATATATATATATATATATATATATATATATAATTTTCGTATAATGTTTATCTTGCTATTTTATAATTTCTAAACATGATGTTAGTTGTTCTGTATTTCCTACTCATTTCGTACTACATCATTACCTGCTTTCCTTGACGTCGTACCTCCGTGCTTCTGGGTTAAGCCCGGATCACAGCCTTGTCCGCAGCGCGCCGCGGCTTTGGGAATGACGTCACTTCCGCTCTGTGCGCGCGAGAGCAGTGCGTCGGCGTCCTGGTCTCCAGTACCGTGCGAGCCACCTTCGAGGCTAGACGCGGCCGCGAGACGCTCCATAAACTCGCCGCTATTATCGCTTTTGATTTCTGTACTACAGTGTGTTATCATCTCTTTTATCGTTTTCTTTACCATGTGCGTGAGTGTTGTTTTGTATCTGGCGTGTCCGCGGGCCAAAACACGTGGACTAACACAACTGGCCTGCACAGCACATTTCTCCAGCGCGCGAGACGTCCCTCGGCAGCTACACGGGCCGGACGGTCCACCCCTGCCTCCCCTCAGGAGGCTGCTCTACGCGAGAGAGCTGGCGCCGGGCAATACAAGAAGACGGCCGAGAGACGTCCGCCACCTCTCCACGTATTCTACGGAGACGGGTACGCGACATTTGGCGCCCGTACGTGTGGCGAACTTCAAGTCCACAAGAGAGCGCGTGCAGTGCGGGAAAAGAGTGTACAGTGAGTGATCAGACAGCGTGAAAATCCACCTGGGACAATGGATGGATTCACTTATCCACCTAGACAGTACGTCTGATCTCATCAACGCGAGGACGCAACCATTCCTTTCCCACGTATCCAACAACTATCAGTTTCACGGTTCAGCTGATAACGCATCGCCGTCTCCCGTCCCGCAAGTGGATCCCGTCGAATCACCCCCCCCCCCTCCTTCTTCCACGTGATAACGCACCGTGGTACCCCCTCCTTTTCCTCCCTTTCGCCGTTCTGCCATCGGTCATCTTCGTGGCGTGCCAGCTGTGTTCCGGCGGGTGCGGTGATAGCCTGCGCGGGCAGGCTGCGCAGACGGAGCGGCCACGTGGCCCCGTGTTTGTAAACAATGCTGCTGCGCGGTTTGACAGTTACGTGCGCGACGTGTCATCTACCGAAAGGCATGGACCTTGTGACAGGAGAGTGGCAGTGTCGGAACACATGCACGTACGCGCCATTGAGGCACAGTGAGGTGAAGACAGAAACTGCTGAGGGTGTGTTGTGGGACAGGGATACATCATCAGAGCAGAGGCATAAGGTAGCCTCGAACACAGCGAGTGCCATGTACCGGGAAAAAGGGGGATGTGACGAGTGTAGAGGCCGCTCGGTCAACTGCGTCGGGTCGATGTTACCAAACCAGAATCCACCGTCGTCGAACCTAATTGACTGGGACACGCCTACGAACTCGCCAGCGTCGCCAGGCGCGTACGCTGTGCGGGTTGCCACAGGGGCCGGGCGTATAGTGTTGCTGGAGTTTAGCGGGCTCGTGCACGAAGACCCACGGGAGTTTGTGCAATGGTGTGAGAGCATATGTTACAGTGCAGTGTGCCAGTAGAGGAGTGGACACAACACACGAGCGAACAGTTGTATGGGCGAGCTCGTGAGTGGTGGACTCAATGGGGGCGATATGATATGCAGTGGCGGGAGTTCGCCACGCATCTCATGCAGCGATTTGATGACCGCCAGGCAGTCTTGAGCTGCAAGGCCCGTTTCTACGGCGAGGCGCAGAGGGACACGGAATCGGTGGAGAGATTCCT
This sequence comes from Bacillus rossius redtenbacheri, assembly GCF_032445375.1. Lineage (NCBI taxonomy): Eukaryota > Metazoa > Arthropoda > Insecta > Phasmatodea > Bacillidae > Bacillus > Bacillus rossius. The sequence goes on along the minus strand of NC_086337.1, from coordinate 40,890,843 downwards.
GGCGGGCAAGTTGCAGCTTTATTGTCGCATAGCCCCAGGGGAGGCGCTGGAGCAGGCATTGCCGGACATGACCGTGTTAGTCCGGGAAGAATTACAACCCTTCCTCAGGCCGTATTGCAATGGGTCTGTTGAAGAATATGTGTGACAGGCCGTGGCCACGGAGGGCAACCTGCAGCTCCTTCTGGGGCGCCGGACAATTACAACCACTCCCGGACGAGAGCCCAGACACCAGTACAGAGCGCCCGCTCTCCCAGAGGGAGGCACGCAGCCCGAACGTCCACAGCAGATGGTAGCACGGGCAATCGAAGGCCCACCGAGTGGCAGCCGACAGACCACCGCACCATAGTGGCGGAACGCGGGGAATCGGCTGGACGGAGGCCGACCACCCCAGTGTCGCCTTGGATGTCCGCAGGATACGTTCCATTGGTATCAGGACTGCCCAAGATGACGACAACAACAACAACCGGCGGGAAATGGGCAGCAGGGGGTGTAGGACCAACAGTTCTGCCCCCCACACCATCTAACCCCCTTCCAAAAGCCACGGCCGAGACACGCATAACACTGGGACAGCTCACCACCCCAGACGACCAGCTGATGCGAGTACCCATCAATCTGAACGGGAGACCGACGGCCGCTCTCGTAGATACACGTGCGAGCCGCGTGTTTGTGGCCCAACACTTGGTACTGCCAGCGGACATCACACCGAGACTCTGTGCGCTGCGCCTGGCCAGGAGCACCGGAGTCGGGACAGCCATCGGGCACGCCATCATAATGGTGATAGTGAGGGAGCTGGTTACACAGACGGCAGCAGTTGTAGTAGAGGGACTCAGGGAGGACCTAGTGCTCGGACAGCCTTGGTTGGTGGAGCATGACACAGTGATAGCACCGGCCTCTGCGCTAGTGAATGTCGGCAAACATGAGCGCCTGGCAGTGTATGCACTAGGTAGAGCACCACCTCCCCTGAGAGAGCCCACGAAGTTAGAAGATGTGGACAATGATGTACCCCCAGAATATCAGGATGCATTCAGGCGGCTCATAAGGGAAAGGCAGAGCGTCTTCGCCACTGCCGACCCACTCAGGCACACAACGGTTACAGAACACCAAATCCCCACTATGCACGACCAACCAGTGTATGAGGCCCCCAGGGGATATGGTTTCCACGAGCAACGGGTGATACGTGAGCAAGTGCACGAAATGTTGCGAGATGGTGACATTGAACCCTCCAACAGCGCATACAACTCACGCATCGTCCTAGCTGCCAAGAAGGATGGGACCATGCGCTTCTGTGTGGACTTCCGTCCCCTGAATAGTGTCACCATCAGTTCTCCACCACTGCAGATCAGTGTGGACGAGGCCTTGGCAGGCCTGGGCAATGCACGAGTGTTCACGACCCTTGACTTATGTTCGGGCTATTGGCAGGTGCCAATACACACAGGTGACAGAGAAAATAGTGCGTTCACGGTCCCGATGGTAGACGCTTTCAGCTCTGTGCCATGCCCTTCGGGCTCAAGTGCGCACCAGCCACATTTCAAGCTATGATGGCCCGCGTACTGGAAGGGTACACTGGCCAGTTCGTGACAGCCTACCTCGACGACGTGATCGTGTACTCCAAGACCTGGGAGGACCATGTGCGGCACCTGTCCCTGGTCCTGGAGCGGCTCGAGACACACCACCTGACCTGTGCCACACAGAAGTGTCACATTGGACGGAGAGAGGTAGAGTTTTTGGGGAATGTGGTGGATGCGGAGGGTTATCGTCCACACCCGATGTACCTGGCGAAAATTGCAGAAGCTGAACCGCCTAGAACCCGCAAGCAGTTGCAGAAGCTCTTGGGCCTCGCCAACTGGCTGCGGAACTATATCCCGCAGTTCTCCATGCTCACTGTCCCCCTGACAGATATTTTGTCACCACGACAGCGCTACCACTGGACACCGGCTGCACAAAAGGCGCTGGACAGCTTGAAGGGGGCTTTTATCCGATGCCACACTCTGTCACGGATAAACCCCGAGAGGACGCTGTACGTTCAGATGAATGCGAGTGCCGAGGGGGTGGGCGCGGTGCTATACCAATGAGACGAAAATGGGGACAGGTACATAATCGACTACGCTAGTGCGAAGTTCGGCCACGCTGATCGACACTACCACAGCAATGAACAGGAGTGCCTGGCAGTGGTATTGGCACTGAGGAAGTACCGTCCCCACCTCGAGGGTAGGCAATTTGTATTGGGCACGGACAACCAATGCCTCACATGGTTGCGGAACCTCCAGGGGCGGAAAACCAAACTCGTGAGGTGGGCGCTGTTTCTACAGTCGTTCGACTTCGTTGTGGAGCACGTCCCAGGAGTAGAAAACGAGCTGCCGGATGCCCTGTCACAGGACCCTGATGAGGGATCGTGCCTGATGAACGAGGTATCTTGGGACGAGATACTGCCACCTGGCCATAAGACGGATCACCACCACCCAAGGGACCCAACCTGCCATCTGCTTGCTCTAGGTGTGGACGACGACCCGCCTCCTGCGGACCTGGTCAACCTGAAACGTCGGGTGCACGATGCCCAAAGCACCTCTCAGGATGCTGAGCGCAGACACGCGAAGCAAATAGCGGAACCATATGAGACCTGGACTACGAGGGATGGCGTGCTCTACACACGAGGAATGGGACCCGATCAGGAGTGGCACACCTATGTCCCACCGGAGGCACGTGAAGCGGTGTTGCACTTTATGAATGATCACGACTTGGCCGGACACCCTGGGGCAGACCAAACACGGCGGGCGGTCGGTCAGCACTACCACTGGCCCGGCATGGCCCGGGACGTGCGGGAGTACGTGAGGACTTGTGAGACGTGTCAAGAGAGGAAAGCGCGGTGGAGCGATGGGACGGAGCAACAACAGCCTCGCATTCCCACTACCCCTTTCCAGTCTATCGCGCTGGACATCATGGGGCCATATCCCCGCACAGCCTGGGGCAAGAGATTCCTGGTGGTAGTGACCGATCTCTTCACCCATTGGGTAGAAGCTTACCCCACCAGCAACATTCGGGCCAACACCATTGGGACAAAATTGCAAACGGAATTCTTCCTGCATTGGGGCTACCCGAGAGACCTGCTGACGGACAACGCCAGCCAATTCGTCGGGAAGCAGTGGCGGCAGATGTGCAACTCTTGGCACGTCGAACACCAGACCACACCTGCCTACCACCCCCGAGCCAACCCAACGGAGAGGCGAAACCAAGAGTTGAAAGTCCAGATGCACATAAGGCTGGGTAGCGACCATACTAAGTGGGACGACCATCTTGCAGAGGCTCTGTTTTGCATCCGTCGCAGAACCAATGCAGCCACAGGAATGACCCCGGCGGAAATGGTCTAAGGCCACAATTTACCCTTGCCAGGAGAATGGACAGCCCACGGGGTAGCCGATGAAGAAGAAGACCCAGAGGAGCGACGTCAATGGCGAGAGGCAGTAATGACAACAGCACGCGAACACCAGAGGGCCTATACTCGCCAGATAACACCGCAGACGACCCGAATGCCACTGGAACTCCAACCTGGAGAACTGGTATACGTGCACATGCAGCCTCTGTCCAGCGCGCCGAAGAACTACAGTGCCGGGTTGAGCCCCAGATGGTCGGGACCACACCCGATCCTTAAACGGCTAAGTAGGAGCACCGACCTAGTCCGCCTGGGTGGACGGCAGGTGCGAAAAGTGCACCGAGACACTATACGGAGAACAACATTCCCAGGAGAAAATTTGGTCTCTTAAGATGTCACCCTAGTAGAAGTGGACGAAACTCCTACTTCAGACGACTCGATCACGCCCCGAGGCATGCGGGGCCTGTTCCATGCCACCCCCAGCCCAGAAACAGCGACCCTGGAAACAGCAGGAAGCTCAGCCACAAGTCCGTGGAGACACCGTCGGAGATGCACGACGCGGACACAGATCTGTGACGTCACCGGGATGCCCGAGATGGGCGCCGATGCGGCGGACGAACAACCTCTGGTGACCGAGCAGGACGAGGAGGAGGCAGCTGAGCCACTCTCCCCCACCCAAGGTGGATGGGGACATGGTGCCTCCCTCGCCAATGCAAATTTCCGAGTCACAGTCGAGGAGCTGGCTGAGACGACCCCGAGACGCAACCGACGACGTCGCCGAGCCCCACATTACTTGGCAGACTATGTCACAGGCTCGGAGCTGGATGCGCTTGTGTACGACGACCCGGCGAGTACAGGGCGAGAGAGGCGGCCCTAACTCCGACGACTGCCGCGGGAGAGGGCGTCCCTATCCTGCTGCCTCGGGTGGAAGCATGGACGGCCTGGACCCGGGCTTATCCAGGGGGGGGGGCGAGGGTTCTGATGTCGTACCTCCGTGCCTCTGGGTTAAAGCCCGGATCACAGCCCTGTCCGCAGCGCGCCGCGGCTTTGGGAATGACGTCACTTCCGCTCCGTGCGCGCGAGAGCAGTGCGCCAGTGTCCTGGTCTCCAGTCCCGTGCGAGCCACCTTCGAGGCTAGACGCGGCCGCGAGACGCTCCATAAACTCGCCGCTATTATCGCTTTTGATTTCTGTACTACAGTGTGTTATCAACTCTTTTATCATTTTCTTTACCGTGTGCGTGAGTGTTGTTTTGTATCTGGCGTGTCCGCGGGCCAAAACACGTGGACTAACACAACTGGCCTGCACTGCACATTTCTCCAGCGTGCGAGACATCCCTCGGCAGCTACACGGGCCGGACGGTCCACCCCTGCCTCCCCGCAGGAGGCTGCTCTACGCGAGAGAGCTGGCACCGGGCAATAAAAGAAAACGGCCGAGAGACGTTCGCCACGTCTCCACGTACTCTACGGAGACGGGTATGCGACATCCTAACACACATTATTTCGCACCAACAACACACACTACTGTCATCTGATTGGCGCTTCCCTTAATTCTTAAGAAAAAAAAACATATAAGGAGGGTGCGGAAGACTACCATACTGGAAATATACCATAATAAAGTATTCCGCCTGGCCTCTTCGAAAAAGTCGGAAAATTACCATAACGGCAAACTGCCATAAGTTCAAAGGACGAGGCGGAATTCTACTATATTTCCTTATACACTCCATGGAATGAGTACAGCTGCTTTTCTCTCGAGGTAGTGTATAGAATACGTCGCTAGGTAGCACTATTAACCCCCTAGTTGTATCTTAGGTTATCTTAAAAAGCTACAGATAGTGCTTCTGATCAGGGGCGTAGCCAGGGGGAGGTTTTAGGGGTTCAAACCCCCCCCCCCCTCTTAGCTTCAAATCTTTAATTAATTTCTTATTCATCACTCAAACAAATTTCATATTAAAATTAATAAAATTTTTACCATTACAATATTTAAATTTAAGAACCGAAAGCTGCTAAAATAGCACTATTTTACACCTTAAAATCCAAATTTTCCCGGGAGAGGACCCCCTGACCCCCCGCTTTAATAGGGGGGACCATGCTTCTTAACCCCCTCCCCCCCCCCAAAAAAACAAATCCTGGCTATGCCACTGCTTCTGATGGTTACTTTCTGTAGTTACAGTCATAAATCAAACTCAACAGATCGCGCACTAATAGAACAAATGTTTCCAAAATTTGGTTATAGGCAGCAGCACTGTATATACTTATAACCACTATCTGTAAAAATATAAATATACTAGTTTTCAATTATGGCACTTTTCCTCATGTTTTGACGGGAACGACGGAAGACTGCCATACTGGAAGACTACCATAATGCATTAATTCCGCCTGGGGGCGACGGAAAACTACCATAAGTTAAAACGTGACCATACAGTACTAATACTCGAACGAACATGAGTAAATAATGTATATTATCTTAGAAAGAATTCTGATAAATAAGCAGCATACAAAGTCTTGTGATTCTAATTAATTTTTTAACTCCAGGCCACTACATGAAATGAATTGCAATCTAGTGACCGAAAATCACAATTCCCTGACAACCGACGGATAAGTACCTAATTAAAATATTGCATTATTTATATCATATGTTTAAAATGCCACTACATATTATTACCATCAGGTGTATAGTCATCTATACTACTGAGGTGGCAATTCAGTTGAGTTTATTTTATGTAATGTCTATCAAAAGATCAATAAAATAAACTTAAGCATTAATGATTTCACAAAAAAAAATATTTTTACGTTATTACATCATTAATAATAAATACATTATGTTTCTGATGGGATATTGGGGTTCACTTTTCGTGGGCTGACTTCACTACTACCTTACTTCTTATTGGCTGTGGTGGTGTTGTTGTCATCTCGGGGCTGTTACAAGGTATTGTGATTCCAGCATTATGTTTTTAGCATGTGCTGTGAAAACCATTAGAAGGGTATTTTAACATATAGATGTAGGTACAGAAAAAACAATTGCCATTTAGAATAGATAAAAACAATAACAGCATTTCCAACCTGTGAACTGTGAATACAGAATACTTGTTATACGTTTCTTGAGAACGATTTACATTTGCTGTTTAAGTTTTACTGATTAAGTACTTTTGAAATTAGACCTATATTTCTTCTGCTTCAATGACTAAGAAATCATTTAGAAATACCGGTACTGTAATGAGCTGGTTAAGTGTAAACATTTCAAAATATTATTTTATGAAAGCCTTAAAATCATTTTTATGTATGTTTACCAGGGGAATAGCCTATTTCCGATATTATTTTTCTTCTTATTCTGAAATGCTTGCTTGTCTGTAAACATATTAATAGCGAGGTCAATTGAGACGGCAAAACACAACGCCACAGGAGAGCGACAATGTGAAAGGAATTAACCATGACCTACCGTACAGAACCATCCTACCAATTTTCTAGAAAAAATCGGTGCGGCTGTAAAGGGACTCATGGCCGTTGGTTTCACGTGAAACTTCTGTGTCAGCGAGACGCTTTGAGTGTAATAGTTTAAAATAAAAACAATAAAACCGAGAAATTGACTACGTACTAAAATTTTTAATTCAAAACAAACACTAAATGGTAACTTACTATTCATTTCAATTAATATTCGACGAAAATTCTGTTTAACATTGGCCTGTGATATGATAAATGATATACCGAAGGCATAATATAAAAATGAATTTTTTTTGGTGAACATACAATCTGTATTGCCGATTGCTGTCAGTTCTTTATACACAATCACACGAATAACCGCGCTATCATATCTGAGTCGTGAGCTAACTGAACAGAAAATTTTTTCCGAACCTAAATTAAAACTGTGTGTGTTTGGGAGGTCTAGGTAAGGGAGACTTAAAGTGCGTCTCAGGCCGAAGCCTAAATAGTTAGGAAAATGTTAAAGCAAGATGATACAGACCTTTTCGTCGGACGTTTTCTGGTACCCATATATTTCGCTGTGATATTTAAGACGTTTCACGTTAAAATTATATAACAATTACCCGTCGGGATTTGAATCTATGTTCTCTGGAATACGAATATAGTGTCTTACGACTCGGTCCATAAACTTCGATAGTGTATCTTTTCTCATCTTCAGATTGCCTTGTAGTGATTTCTTATGTTACAGGCGTGAGTGTACGGTTATTGCATACCAGTACAAATACATAGTTTCAGACTATAGTACTCCACGTAGGCTATCATCACATGTCTTGAAAAATTATTGACATCTTACAAGTACAACTATTAAAAATTACGGTCTCCAAAATTTTAATTCACGTTTTTGAGTGTATCGTGTACTATTGCGTGTAACTACATGTGATTTTGTAAACACATTTACCATGGGTGTAGACAGTATTTGTGGAAGGGGAGGGCATAAGCCAGTCCCTCCTCCGGAAACGCTTTTACAAAGATAATGCTTGAAAATACATTTTGAGGTTAGTTGACGATCCCTTAAGTACTTTTTGAAGTTCCTGCCATTATAATTTTTGTAAAATAAAATTCTCTGTCTAAATAAATTTAGCAACCCTACATCCCCCCCCCCCCCTTTTTTTACTACGATCTTGACACTTATTGTTACAGAAACAGGTTCCTCTTTTGAATAAGCTTCTCTGCACTAATATCTGTGTCTTGTTAACAGAAATATAAACAAATAAAACACAAATCTGTTTAAAGAAAGTCAGTATCTATGTGAATATCAACAGATTCAGTGTAGTTCATTAAATAAAATTTCCACTGACCAACAACATCTTAAATAATAGGTAAATTAATTCAAGATGTAGTTTCAGGAATACGCCATTACTAATTAAACTGTATGTCATGACAAACCTCAGTCTGTTTGTGCCTTAAGAAGGAAATAGATCTCTTTCCCGAAACGCCGCAACTGTTCTCTTAGGAATCATATACTGTGTTAGTCTGCGCTATCATCGATGTTGTTTTCAAAATATCTGTTTTTTCGCTCAACTGTTGCTTACTGTGTTCGTATGTGCTGTCATCACTGTTTATTCACATCGCTGGGTTCACCTGTGCGTCTCTGTATAGCCGTTGTTTTTTCAATTTTTATCTGTTAAGTTTCATCGTTGAGTTAGTCTGTTTGCCGTTGTGCACCGTAAATTTTCATTGTAAATGGAACAGAAATATTTATGTAAACTTACATATTTGTTAAATTGTACATTTACATGAAAATAACTGTATCACTACAAAATACTTCGTGTTGCCCCAGTACCTCCAATAAGTATTCAGTTGTTTGAATAGCTTTTCAGTATAAGCTGCGCATGTTAAGCACGGTAAAATAAAAGAAAGCCAAAAGTAATATAAAAAAGTTAACTTTTTTGTGACTTTAAAACCAAATAAATAAAATGTTTATACAATAACTTTAACTAAACACACTTTTTTAGTATCTAACATTTATTTAAAAATAACTTTAACTTTAACATCGACAGTGCAAGCTCTTACATCTGTTTTTACTAGTCTACATTTCTATATAATTATTGTACAGCGGGACTGTAAGTTTGTTTGCAGGAAATAAAATAAAAAATTGCCAGACTAGTTATACAAATTATATTTCACTGTTATGAAATTACATAATTCATGCTGATCGAACAACATAAGAACACATAAATTTGTTCGTTACCGAGGTTAGATGTTACTGCACGTTCTGCACGTGATGATGACATACGAAACTACACTAAACTCGTGGAATAACATCATGTCAGTGTTAAGAAGACTGCAAGTATCCGCTCTACCACTCTGGTTCTGGGGTAGAGCGCCTGCCTTGTGCCTTGAAGGACCTGGGTTCGCGCCCCGGCTCCTCCAAGGCGGATTGCCCAGACAAAATGGTGGCATTTTCTCTGGTAGGAATACAATCCCTTGTAACAAGTCAGGCTACCAAAGAAACGGTGGGTGGAACAGAAAATAACCTTCCAGGTGGCTTCCAAATGGGGAGCCCGTTTCTTTTCATGGGCTCCCCATGCGGTGGCCATTCCGGGGGTTTCTCCGGGGGAACGGAGTTTTCCAAAATTATTATTTTTTTTTAATTTTTAGTAACCTTAGCATTAACATTCCAACATTTTATAAATAAAGCTCAAACACACATTAAAAAAAATGCTTTTGAACATAAAATATTTGAATTAAGTGTGTATCAGTCAGTGAATGGTTGTATACCGATGTAGTGTGTTCAACCATTTATCCGAATATATTTTCTTTAAGTATTATTGACGGTTAAATTTTAGTCAAAAATCTTTGTTAAGTAGTATTTTAGAAGGTACATTTATTTTATTCCTAAAAATATTATTTCTGTAAAACCTCATAGTTTTCAATCAGGAAGATCGTCTTTAACATACGCTTTTTTTATATGTGTGTGTACCAGTATAAATCCAGATGCAAATAAAATATTCTATTTATTTCAACATGAGCAAAGCCTCTGATACTTTTCAACATAATGTTATGATTAAAAAATTATCAATTTTAGGCCTCGTCAAGCAATGCGTGGTATGTATGTTTTAATTATCTTACAAATATGCTCTTTTCAGACAAATTTACAAATGTAATTTCATGGTATTGGATGTTCCGCAAAGTAGTAGTTTATCTCAACTACTCTTTATATTTAATAAATGATATTCCAACTCTAATCAGAAGATGCTGATGAAAAAAAAATTGGGAAATATGTTTATGAAACTATTCAACAAGATATTTCAGCTGTCCGGATCTGATTTTCAAGTTAACAAACGTATCTGAATTACGATAGCATTTACTGCATAACCTTTAGTAAAAAAAACTAATTTAATTAATCAGAATTATCACATAGTAAGTAATGACGTTAAACGTGGTGTCCTCTTTTAAGACCGAGTTATATTGATGCCAAACTTTTTTTTTTCCCACCAACATGTAGATAATAGGTACTATTAGCAACACATTAAGATCTGTAGGTCTGATTAAATTTAAAACTTTCTCTGCATCAAATGATATTAATTATAAAAGAATTGAAAGAATGCAGGAAAATTTCTTTAATTAATATTAAAAAAGTTCAGGCATTTAAATTATTTTGAATATTCTACATTCCTATATAATCTATTTGCATTTTCTATTTATTAGACGTTCGATCAGTGATGCACTTTTTATTATATACATTTTACTACCATATTTGTTGGTTCAGACATAATGACTGGGGTTGGATTAAGAATTCCAACTTGCAATTAGAGAATTAGTGACACTTTTAAAACCATTAGTAACTATAAAATGTGTTAAAAAATTATAACTCCTTTTGAATAATCTACAAGTATTCATTGGTAAAAATTTTGTAATGTACATATTTATTTTGTATACACCATTTTAGTTTCGGTTTAAGATTTTTGTGAAAACCAAAGTAACCAATTGGTTAACATGAACTTTATCAATCTGTGTGTTGTGTTGTTTCGTGTTTTGTCGCATTGATGTGTATCAGCGTATGTCTGGTGTTTTTGTTGTCATAATTCGTTTATAGGTGCTGTAAGGCACGAAAAAACTGAATTTAAATTTGATATGACAGTTTTAATGAAGCAGGATAATATATTAAATTTCAGCAGAGTTTATGTTTGAAAGATTGCAAGCCTGTGCAAAGCCCATCAACATTCGATGTACGAGCCTATGTCTCCCCTAGAGCACCTGTGCTGCTTTCCCTGTGCCAACAAACTACACTACAAAAAATATTTCCCTCGCATTTCAGCATCTTAAAAACACATTTTTTAGACTTTATATAATTTATTATAGACATTAAAAACCTTAATATCTGAGTTTCTTTTGTGTTCAGTCACCCTATTAATGAAAATATTACATAAGAAAATCCTTGAATATTTGCGTTGGATTTGCACGCATTAAATAATGATCTACCAATTACACCTATCCCTCACTTAGTACGTCTTAATATTGCGCGGATTCATTTAGCGCGGTGTGAATTTTACTGCCCTAGTCTCGAATAGCACGTCTATAAATTTCAGTTAGCACGAAATCTTGGCAGGAAAAAAAGGTCGAGCACGACGCCACGAAGTCTGTTTCAAATTCTGTAAACAACATATGTGCCGTGGGATACAGTTAGCCAAACAAGGGGGGAAGATATACGCGCGCAGGTCTGTCTGCGCTATCGGCTGTTGTACAAACATCAGCGATGGCAAGTTAAATTGCTGCTATGGAGTGTAAAGGACCAAATGTTTTTACGTCCGCGCATATGCCGCCGTGCCATACCGTTGTCGTCTGGTCACAAACCAGGCCGTGAACTCAGTCTAGCCAGTGGCTGGGAATTCACTCAAACAAAAGCAACGTCTGCACATTCAGTTGCAGGTAACTGTACGTGCTTGATTACTCATAATGCATCGTGTTCAAGTAGTATTTGAGACAAAACTAGAAATATTGCGGCGCGCAGATTGGCATGAAGGCCACGCTTATGTTCGTCGCACTTTAGTTTTAAGCAAGTAAACTGTGCGCACAATCGTACGAAATAAGGACTCTTACCAAAAGTTTATATACGTAAGTCTGATGCTGTCGGTTGTTATAGCGGGAACATATTTGACATTAGATACCGGAACAGAAATGAACAGATGATTCACGTGGAAAAGGTTGTTTTTAAATGAATGTTACAATGAAAAAAAATAATCATTGGCCTGACAGGATTAGTGTGAACCTGGTGGTGATACGCGAATAAGCACTTTAATTTTTGAAAAATTAAAATGTAATCACCCGGACAGTAATAGCGGTTTCACTGTCAGTAAAGGGTGTTTTGGAAAGGTACGCGAAACGAATTGAAGATCACGCCCGGGCGGGCAAGTCAGCCAGCCGACTGACGATAAAGTACATAACCACGTATCTACCGTTCCGCGGTGTCGTATTTGTCATGCAAAGTAAGAAGGGAGGCATATAAAGATAAATGGTGTGACATATTTATAGTTGAGTGTTATTAAACCCATTTATATTATGTAAAGTATATTTTCCTACACAATTTTCGAACACATTAAATAAATAAGCCTTGCTATTTATGAAAACTAATGCTTCAGAATACGCGATTTCGAATAACATTAACATTTTTGGAAACGAATTAGTCGTGCTAAGTGAGGGATAGGTGTACTTCAATTATTCCAGTGAGCAAAAATGTAAATTCTATTAAGCTAGTTACATTAAAATTTTACGAGTAAGGCTGGTTTCCTCATTCTGTAGAATGTATAAGAAATTTTGGCAGAATGGAATACTAGGTACCACATGTTTTTTTCTTTAAATCGTCGTAATAAGAATAGAGTGCTACCTATAACCTGGAAGTGATTTGTTATTGCAACTATCACCATCAGAAGCGCTATCTGTAATCTTTAAAGTTAACCTGAAAAACAGCTCGAGGGTTGACAGCGCTACCTACCGAGTACTCTATACACTACTTCGAGGGCAATGCTGCTGTACTCATTCCATGGAGGGTGTAAGAAAATATGGCAGAATTCCGTTTCGTACTTTGGACGTATGACACTTTTCCGTTATGGTACTTTTCCGCCTTTTTCGAACAGGCCAGGTGGAATACTGTCATTATGGTAGTCTTCCGATATGGCAGTCTTCCGTCGCCCCCATATAAGCATCTCTTTTAAGTCTTAGGTAATCATATGGTTCGTACACGACCCTTCAAAATTCCTACACGACAATCATAAACCATTCAACAACTATACATAGAGTCATACGTTAAGTAAACGACTAATTCTTAATTTTCAATCGTAAACCCAGCTTTACGTCCATATGTTAGTGAATACTACTGTCAACTTACCTTAATTCTCCGATGGCTTAGTGAAGCTCGCGGTGGCCTGCGAACTAACAGCGCTAGTGGTATATAAACTAATGATTAACAGTGTTGAATGAGAGTTTCGTATAAAATATTATATTATTCCTAATTTCATTTCAATATTTGAAATTTTTTTTCCAGATAACTATTTTTTAATTTGTTTGGGTGCTTGTCAAATGCCAAAACTGTACCAGAGCCTTAAATTATTTCCCAAATTTGTAAGTTAATTTGAAGTGATGTTTCGGGAATATATTTTAAAAATACTGTCAAGTCAGTGGCATGTTGGTGTATAATAATACGAAACACTTCCTCGACACACGTTTAGTCCTAGGGTTATACACACCGAATAATGTTTGACTTTAACTATGTGTGTTGGCTCCTTAAGGGCACTGTGAATAATAAACATAACAACCCCTTCTTATGACCATGGGTCTCAAATAATTAATTTTGTCATCGTTTTATGATATGGACCGATCAAATAGGGTCAAGTAATAAATACAGAACAATCACAGAGAATAAGAAACAGTCTCTAAATTAATTTTTTTATTTTAAGACCAAATAATATTTGATTAATGGTAATAGCATGATGCCGTACCCATCTCTAGACCTGAAGCCCAGTCCTCACCCCACTACCAGCAGTCACCCCTGCTGTTGGAATACACCTTAAGTCTATCCGCAGTGGTCAAAACCACAACCTCCCAAATATGAGAAACTGTCACTAACCTGACTCATATTGTTTTAAAATTTTATACTAATATACCATGCCACATCCTTTTGGGGATGAGGATGCGAGGTTATGGCAGAGGGAAGGAGGGGGAAGTAAGGGTGAAAGGATTGAGCATCAGCTAGTGTAAATGGAAATGTCATTCTGTGCACCAGCTTAGAGAAGAGCATGATCGAAAGGAATGTCAGTGAGTGGCATGATCAAAACCACTAAGTACTCTTGAATCTGGCAGACTTACTTAGTCAGTCCAGTTAGAGATCACTGGAAAACCTTAATGTAAACATGGGATGAACCTGACTTTAGGCCGTCAGGCCATTGAGTAAAATGGGATAGTGAGTAATATAGTCTAATTTAATTACGATCAATCATGTCGATGCACAAGCATCACTACCCGCCCTAATCTAAATATATATAACTCAAAGGTGACTGACTGACTGACATAGTGATCTATCAACGCACAGCCCAAACCACTGGATGGATCGGGCTGAAATTTGGCATGCAGGTAGATGTTATGACGTAGGCATCCGCTAAGAAAGGATTTTGATTAATTCTACCCCCAAGGGGATAAAATAGGGGATGAAAGTTTGTATGAAACACTGTCAATTTTAAACCGATCGGGATGAGACTTTGCATGCATAAAGCTACTATGACGTAGGCATCCCCTAAGAAAGGATTTTGAGATGCAGGCTATATAAGATTAGTAACTTTTCAGTTTAAAATATACGAATTTCTGTATGCTGTCGTTATGAGTTATTTTGGAGAGAACTTTTAATTAACCATTTTTGTGCATAGTGCATAGATAATATATCTAGCGGATGATATTAGGGCCTACAAAACTTCTTTGTTCACAATATTCTTAATCTGTCATTAGGCGCTAAAACTATCAAGCTATTGGGTGAACTTACTCATATATATACATATATATAAGCGAAAAACCACTCACTGACTCACTCATCACGAGATCTCTAAAAATATACACCATATTGACTTGAAATTTAGCATAGTTACTCATTTTGTGATTTAGACGCTCACTAAGAACGGATTCTGCGGAAATCCGATCCCAAGGGGAGTTTCGGGGGCGTAATATATCAAAATTTCCATGGAAACGGCTGTTGCTTTGTTGATGTTTCATTCGTCTCTATGGAAACGACTATTTCATTGTTAGTGCAGTCCTCATCACCGTTGAAATTTTGCGGGTACTCTAAATATCAAACATTGCCCTTTTTTCAAGTACATATATTTTACAGACTTGAAATTTCACAGTAATGTTCCTTATGTTACGCAGGATGACATTTTCCGAAAATTAGATTCCATGGGTGGTTAAAACCAGGCAACAGCGGGTACTTTGTCTGCATGAGAACAGGATTTTGCATTTTTCATGCCTTCTGCGTCTCCATGGCAACGGGCATCGCGCGGCAGTGGCGTACCCACAATGAGGGGCATGTATAATGAGCGGCGCAAGAGTGATCTGCCTGTAGACTGCCGTAGCGAAGTACGGGTACATCAGTTGTACGTTGCGTGCACGAGTCGGGAAACCATCGGTGCCATTCATTTTCTCTCCAGTACATTATACAGCATTGTAATAAATTTTCACTGAATTTTTTTAATTTACCATTACTGTAAATGGGAGATGTGGCTTAATTTTTTCCATTAGTATAGCCGTGCGAAGCCGGGTCTGGCAGCTAGTAATATTAATAGACTTGAAAAAATCAAACAAAATATATAGCAATTTACACAGTTAACTTCCACTATTACAACCAGAAATACCGACGAGGAGTGAGTCACAGTTTTAAGCGCAGACTACTACAGCACATCGGCACGGTCATTAACTACTGCTACATATTGACGAAAGGAACTTCAAACACAAAAGATAATTTTGGAATAATGTGGCATGCAAATGTTACCTAGGATGTGTTCATACAATCCTACGTGTTGGCAAAATCATAAAATCCGTACTGGTAACTTCCAGGCTAGTGTCTACTGGAAGGGACCACAATTATGAACTTCCTTGTGGATACCAAGTTGCCATTGCTTACTAAAGTTCGATTTTGTCCACGTCGTTTGAAACTTGACTTTATTTACCCGTCCTTCCTTAGCAACGTGGATATTTACTGATAACACAGGCCCGGTAAAATATTGATTTTCCACAAGCCGTGAAGGAATAATCTTAGATGAGAAAAGGCTACCGTAATTTAGTTGTTCGAAGATTCTCCTTACCACACCTTCTGTTATTTATTACAACTAAGACTTTTTCTTCGTTATGTAAATCAATAGGTTAAAAATTTTCAATAATAGACGACATCGTTTCCTTAAATGATGATGGCTATTATTTTTCTATGTTTTTTACTTCTTTCAGGAGTGGTTAAAAGTGATAAAGTTATTTTTGTAAACTTTTTCTCATCTCTTCAACTTTTACTTCAGAATGAAGACACTGCTGTGGTGTATAAAGATCATCCATTCAGTAAGTTACTGCAATTAGTTGTATAGGTTTACTCAAAATGAATTATATTAGTTGTAAGTAAATTGTTATAATTCCATCGAAATATTCAAAAATTATGGAAAAAATAAACCATTAAAAATTTAACTACATTTACATTCATTAAAAATTTTTGAATATTTCTTTTTAATGTATAAAATAATTAAGGGAGGTATGCTTAGGAATATGTAACTTTATTTTCTCAGACATAAGCACAATATAAAAATAAAAAATATATATTGAATGTTATTAAAATTTGTTTAAAAGAACAGCATGCGATAAAGATAAACAAATCATTAGGAAATTAATTTTTTTTAAATAAAAATGAATTTTTGTTTTGTGAGATATCGACCAGTCCAATAAATGGAAAAGGACATAACATAAATAAGCAAGTTTGAAATAGCATTTGAAAATACTACTAATATAAAAATGTGAAAGTTTGGATTTTAATAAACATCCACATCATTTTTATTACTGAACTGAATTTAACTAAATTTCTAACAGTGCATATACGCGATTAGAAAATTCCACACCAAGGAAGCAGAATGGGTAAATTTTGGTGTGATAAATAAACATATCTTTAGAGCAAAAGATGCAAGTTGTGACATATTGGATATGTGCGTGGTGCTTTGAGCCGATGCTGGGTGTACACTATCTTGAATTGTGATGTCACGACAACTATCTCAGAGGACCTTCATTTATGACCCTGGCCTTAAAAATTGGCCAAAATTCACCAAAATGAAAAAGTTCCAGTTTTTGGGAAAACATTTTTACCAAATTATCTCTAAATATCTAAAAATTCAAAAATTTCCATTTTCAAGGGAAACGTTTTTATAAGAAAGACTTAATTATAAAGTTCTCAAAGTGTTTTTTTTTTTGCCTTTAAAAGAACTAAATGTTGCCGAAGAGACTTAAATTCACCATGTATCAGCCTCTAGCGTCTCTGGAAGGGAACTTTCACTTTGACCCCAGTTTCCATATTGGATTTCATCATCACTTCCACAATTTTGTTTTCAGAACTTTTCGCAATTTTAGATTCCGCCATCTTGTTTTATAGAATCTTACGTAATTTTTTCCAGTTATTTTGAATTATGACATGTCTACAATATTGAAAATATTTTACTTTGTTTTCAGTCATTTGTGTTGTCCTGTCATTCATTATGTTTGTTGATTGATGCGACATAATGAAAAACCATTAAATTGAATTCATAAAGTAATTAAATTAATTTAATGAACACAATAAACATGAACAGTTATAAAATATTTTCTTTTCGATATCTTGGGAGTCAGTTTAAATTGTGGAAAAAATTTGGACAAAATATTAAGTATAGAATATTGCATATCAGACATTTCATAGAGTTTCTCTATGAACGATCGTGTTGCAGTCGATGGCGTAATTGGAAGAGCTGTGGCCGTTGAAAAAATAGCCCGTGCGTCTGGTATCTACGCAACATTCCTCGACCTATCACATGGTGCAGATCTGCTGATGAAGTACGCAAAGAGACGCCCTTCTGTAGTCACTGCACTACTTCTGCTTCCTGAACGAGATGCCATTGAGATAGTGGAACAGGCGAGTATGGGGTAATGGGACCTCGAAAAATGCAGTCGGGTCCATCAAGTTGTGCACATACTCTTCTATAATCATAAATTTTAAGCATAACAAGAGATTGGTCAAAATCCATTCTTGGCGATACTAGCTACACACTTCAGAGTTCCTGGTTATTGAGGGCTATCGCTGCACTGCATATAAACAAAACAATCAGGTTTAGATTCCCAGATGGATAGAATTCACATTTTCATTTCTTAATGCTCACAACAGGTCCAGGCAGACAGAACATGGTGGATGATGCCGGGAAGTGGTGGGTTTTTCTCGGAGTTTTAACCTTTTCCCCTTGACCATTTATTCCATCGATGCTCCATTCCCATCTCATTATCCTTCGGCAACTCGAATGACCCCGTTATTGACAAGAAATGAATGCATAATTATTATTCTCCTTTACACCTTGAATTACATCAAGCAAATTTACTAGCTAATCAAGTAATAAATCACTCATTGCGGACAAACTCGCTCAGTGCAGTCACTGACGATTCGTAAATTCCGTTTTGCTCTATCGTGTAACATTGGAGACTGTTGTATAGCTTTTCCGCTTTCCACCTGCCTTTCTTACGTTTTGATTGGTTGTTGAATATTTTATAAATATAATAATTACACAATGGTTTAAAAATAAACATTTTTAAAGTATCTAATAACATAATTAAATATAAATATATGAAAACTACTGTAAGATATGCGATAGATATAACTTTAGGCGACACCTCTCCTGAGCGAGAAAGCAAGTTCCGCTCGCTCTGTGTGACCAACACCCATCTAGCTAATGCTAGGAAACTCGTCCAATGTTACTGAAACACCAGTGTTAAGAATTAGCCGCCTGGCTGGGTCACCAAACGATGTGTAGAGTTTCAGGTTTTTTTTAGTGCAATATTTACAAACCGCTCAAGATTCTTAAGAAGCGTCTGATTGAGAATTGCATTAAAGAGCCATCGTATTTTTCCACAAAAGTATCGTTCCAATTTTTTTTGTCTGTAACAAGTACTTTTAGGATGGTGGAAAAGGATAAAAACAAGTACTTTCACGAACGTTCACTCAGCATTGACAATGGTGTAAGGAAGTACAGGGAGGATTTATTTATCTTTAATATCCTACCATGAAATTGTAGAGTTTATGTTAAAGACCCATGGGAGTGTGCAGTGGCGCAACAACAGGGGGGGGGGTTAAGGGTGTTTTGCCTCCCCCCCCCCTCTGAAACCTTGAAGTGTGGGCTAACGGGGACAAAGAAAGTGCTGTGTAATCAATTTTTAGATGATAAAACTGCTTAAATAGCACCATTTTCCACCTTGAAATACAAATTTTCCGGGGGAGGACCCCCGAATCCCCCGCTTCAATAGGGAGGATCTATGATTCTTTATAAAAAGGTATATTGCCCCCACCCCCCCTCTTTGGAAATTTAGTTGTTGCGCCCCTGGGAGTGTGCTATCAACACGAACACTGCATGCCAGTGGCGCGTAGAGGCGAAAAGGCGCGTGATGCGCGAGCCAGTGTCGCCCTTGGTGACCGCAGACCTGTAGAACCGGGGCGGCGGCCCGCCTGGATGCCGCAGGTGCAGGCGGCCGAGCGGCGCTGGCGGCCGCGACTGCTGCTGCCTGGGGCGCGCCGGCCGGAGCGGGCTCTGCGGGGGGCGAGCCTGCACCTGGACAGCCAGGTGTACCTGCTGTCTCCAGGGGGCGCGCCCCTGCGCGAGGCGTACCGCGCGCGGGAGTCCGCCCCGCTGACCGTCCGCCGCGTGGCCCCGGGGCGCCGCGAGCTGACGAGCCGCGCGCGGCTGTGGCGGCGCAGGGCCGACCTGCAGGGCCTGCAGCTCAGGGCGGCCACCGTCGGGGTGGGTCCGAGGCTCGGATCATCTCAACCCCGAGCAGCCATCGCTGACCAACTAAAGCCTAGTCTACGATTGCAATGTCCTAACCTGTAACTCTCGTCGGTGATCGGTCCACGTGACCCTCTGACGCCATGCGTCATGTGGGCGGAAGGTCCGAACCTACTTTGTCCGAAGACATTCGTCGATTTTAACCTTTTTTTGTCCCAACCTGTGTCCTTTGGTAGCATTGAACAGCAACAGAACACTAACGGATATTCGAGTTTCCGGTTTACCGTTTGCAAAACATGCACGAAAACAATAATAATTATAAAAAAATCGAAAGACATTTACTGCGCTCTGGTGACAACTTTGGAAATCAATAGCTTCGGACATAGGACACTACAATTGTAGGCAAAGCTGTTTCCCGTGCGTCAATGTGACGTCATTCACATTCGGATAAGGACGCGGACCACGCACAGGTTAGGACAATAATTGTAGACGGGCCTTAGGGATGTCATCATCGCCAGTAGCGGACCCAGGGGCCGAGTACCCGAACTTGGCATCGAACCCCGAGGCCCGCAAGGAGTCCCAGACCTCTGAATGCGGCCCCAAACCTGCTGTCTTGCGCCTATAAATAATAAGTTTTGACGGGGATTGTGAAATAACTGATGCATACTAAGCAAACAACGACTTTTCATTCATTGGCTGCTGAATGGTCAAGCGTCTCACCTGGGTAACTTGTGACTGGATAGATATTTCATCGACGGTCTCTATATGGCCTCCAGATTAACAGTTAACCAGTAGCAGAAGCAGCTAAAAGGGTATACAAATTTGAATTGTAGCCCGTTACAAAAATAATCTGCGATTTTTTTTTTCGGGTCCCTAAGTTCAGATAGAGACCCTACAACATTACAGATTCACTAGCTCGCAAATGTAACACTTTCGAACTGAATCAATATGGGCATGAAATTGTCGCGAAACAATCTGAGAGCTCGTTAGATGGCAGTAAATTAGGCCAACGCCAACAGTTTCTTTTTTGTTGTTGGCGGCCATCTGTTAGAGAAGTTATTGCAACCTTTGACCAGGTCAAAAAGGACGACTTAGCTTACGAACAGAATATCAGTTATTCGTGTGCCGAAAGTAGATGTGTACGTGACTGAAACTCAACCAATCACGAAACACAGACGATGCTAGGGCAAAGCGGGGCTATTTGGATCATTTCAAGTTTTAAGCCTTATAATAATTCAACTTTTTATGCGATCAGATACAAAAAAAATACAGATAATATATCTAAAACTTTTGCATCAATGAAATAAAAAGAAAATTTCTTAGTTAACTCATTTACTGGTAAAAAATATATATTAACGATAACACTGTGCCAGCATGAAAATCCATAAATCGTGGGGCTATTTGGATGGTTTGTGGGGCTATCTGGATCACGTTTTTTTTTGCTTAAAAGTGCACATATAGGTAAAAACAATAACAAATAATAAAATAGTGATCGGAAAATTTTCAAACACATCTACCACAAATATAATTATTTTTTTTTTCCATAAGCACCAACACAAATTTCATGAAACCATTCGCCACACTTTTGGCAACTTATCCAGTCACCTTTGCTCTGTTTCTCTTCCTCCAAATATCAAACACCACAGAAGCCACATGGTGTATTGTCTTCATCTGATGTTTCTGACAAAATTTCGTTCGAACTCGTAGAGGTCTCACTTTGTTGCCTTATTCGCTTCTGTCTTCTATGAAACTTTGCATTAGGACTTGTTGTTGGCTCTTTTTTTGTCAGTGCTGATTTATTAAAAGTTAATTCTTCTTAGTTCTTGTTTTTTCAATGTGTTCCGGAGATGTGATGAGTCTATTCATGAGATCAGTTTCCTGCTCTGGTGAAAATATTGTGGGATGACCAATGGCCTTTCTTCTATTGAGAATTTGTGCTTGGGTAGCATCATTCATCAAATCTCCTTGAAGACGAGCTTCACGGACTCTTCTCTGTAGATTAGTGAATGGAACATTGAAGTGCGAAGCAGCAGCTCTCATACTTAAATTGCCATTAAGAACACTAATTTTTGCTTGATTCATTCTTTCATCAGAGCACTTTAAGTGCGCATTCTTATTTTTATGATTTCTCACTATCTGAAAAAAAAAATTAACCAACCTCCATAAAATTCAAATATTTATTTTATATGTAAGCATTGGCGGTAATTATTGAATGTTATATTTACATAATTTAAAAATGCAAACTAATGTTAACTACAAAACATATTGCAATTATTCGATTCACAATAAACATTAAATCAAATAAAATCGATTTTGGTTTATTATGTAATATTTTTATAATTTTTATTTTTAAATTTCATTAATTTTTTTGATATTGTTTATATTTTAAAATTTTTATTTATTTACAATACACCTTAAAACAGAAAGGCCATAACCACGTGAAAGAGTGATACTTGCACGCCGTGATACAAACACAACATGCACAAAGTTGCAGTTATTTTTCTCATTGGATCTTAAATAACGAACATAGAAAACTAAATCAGTGCAATGTAGGTCTATTCACAAAAAATACTCACCTCAAAAATTCTAAAACGATATTACATGAGATACGTTATAGATAGATGTTTAGTTAAATCTTTCCATCCACAACTTCACTCACAAGCTCTCACATGAGAAATGGCGTTATACCTTTAAATAAAAGAGGTTAATTATTTTTCTTATTTTGATCCATACAGCCCCACCCTACCCTATAATGTTTTAACCCAGGCTAGTCTCGATGTCTTTTCAAGAAAAATGTATGCCCCTATGCATCAATGTTTTAACACACTACTTAATTTACGAATTTTGAACCACAATATTTACAGTTATTCTAGTAATAAATTACCAACTATACAAGCACTAAAAACAAAATAAAGACTATATATATTCTAAAACAACAAATAATCAACAAAACACATACGCGTAAGACAAATAAGATATATAAAAAAACGAACAAAAATATCATGTTATAACATAGCAGAATAATATCCCTATATCGTTAAGAAAAATAAAAAAAATGTAGTGAAAAGATCAAAATTCTGCATTTAAAGATTTCATTTTTCTTTAATACCACAGTGATGCAGCAAAGTTCTTGAACAGTTTGATGTACAGAAAATGTTCTTGCATCTATGTTTGTTAAAGGGGACCCATTGACTTTCAGGAAATAAAGTCGTAAATAGAAAAAAAATTAAAAAAATAATACAATATCTAGAGAGCTTATCTACAGATAAGTTTTATGTAAATATAATAATCATTGCAGTGGTATAAGCTGGAAAGGGGGCGAAGGAGATGTATCCACTCTACTGAAATCCTAAAAAAAATCTATCATTCCCACCAAAAAATAATAAATACTTGAAAGCAAATAGGAGGCAAATTGGTTTACACCCTCCCTCGCCCCCTTCTAAAAATTAAAATAAGCTTTCGCTCCTGATTCGTAGTAACTGCTATTTTGTTTGTAGGCATTTAAGTTTTAAAAAAAAAAATCACTTTTACATTTTGTATGTGTTATTTCTTCTGTCATTTGAAATATGCAGTTTACAATAGCATATAATAAAAAAAAGTCATTTTCCTAAAAAGTTTTTTAAAAAATATTATTTATATACAATAGGTACTTAACATAATTACTCTGTGTTAAATACTAAACATATATAAAATTTAAGTATTTTGACATTTTCACTGTGTATCATATAAGCATGCATTTTTTAAAATTTGGTTATGGAATGTTTCAAAGTTTATGAGACTTTTTTTGTTATTCACTAGGACGGATTAGATGTCATCGTATTATCAACGAATCCTTTCGAAGTAACTGGATTCATCTATGATGTCGGGAAGTCTTTGGCAAGATCACTAAATTTTTTGTACGTATATTTATACAATGTAAATACTATAAGGCTATATCTCTGTTATTAAAAATTAAATAAAAAATTTCACAATTAAAGTTAAATAGTATGTATAACATAGTTTTGACAGATTAAATAGCAGAATGACATATTTTTTTAGAAATGCTAGTTGAAACAAAATATGGTACCTAAATAATCTTTGCATTAATAAAGAGTAACATACTGAAATCAAAACACGGTTGTTGTTCTTTGATGCAGGATAGTGATGAAGACTCCGAAAGATGGCGAGTGGGGGATAATAAACCAACATGGCTGCTGGACTGGAATTATGGGAATGGTTGTCAGAAATGAGACTGACATAGGGATGGCAAGACTCGTCCTAATATCGGAGCGCGCAGAGGCTGTTGACTTCACTACACCTATTAGTAACGACATGTGTGTTTTTGTGAAAAATTATTTTAGGTTAAATGTAGTTTTGCGTATAAGCTATCTAATAATAAATGTTCGATAAATATATTTTAGGAAGAGGCATCTTACTAAATATATATATCTTTAATAGTGTCCAAATTTAGTTTTGATAATTTGATGGTGAGACAGAAGTTAGCCCACGTATTGCGGTGTCATTTTGTAGTCAATAAAACATGTATTTAAAAATTATGCTAATTTTTTCCAAAATGTAGTTCCAGAATTTTTTAAAGCAATGAAGTAAAATGAGTATTTAAAACAACAATATAACATTTTAAGCTACTAAATTTAATAAATGTGGTTGTATAAAAAGGCGAATAACTTCCTCGGGAGTAAGATTAAGAGTAGCAAAATTTAATAGAACGAGTAATTTTGGTTTCATCTAGAGAAAGTCATTATTTTAGTTTCAAATTGTATGTACTACTTTACACATTGTTTGTTATAAAGTTAATTTAAAAATTATAATTAATCGGGTTGGATGCCTGACCTCATTACTATATTGATTTTGATACTATAATTCACTTGCTCAGTAATTAGAATTAGGCACTTACAAGTGTTTGACTATGTTCATTTATTTAAAGATAAAATATAAACTTCCTGTGCACTATTATAGTAAAGTTAATTTTATCATCTATGAGGTAATTTTTTTTTCGTACACAATATTTATTGTAAACAAGTTATTGCTTTCTTATTACTGACAAAATATTGTTTTTGAATTGAAACATCTTTATAGCTGATAGGGTTAAGTTTAGACGATGACTCATTTGCGCGTAACGAAAATTGCAGCTCTCAGGATTGGAGTGATGTATGGTGGATTAGTCAAACCATTTTCACCCTTGTTTCTGCCCTTGCCTGAGGTTCTTTGACTGTTATTTTTACTTTCTCGAAAAAACTATTTCATATATGCAAAAATAACCATAGCCATGTTTTGTACGATGTTGCAAATTTATTGCAGTATAACAAAATATTTATTGGCAAAAGGTTTCCAAAGAAATCTTTTGTAATAGTTCTGTGTGATTTGTAAAAATATAAAAGAGTGTTATCAGCAATGCGATCATTATTTAAGATCTACTCAGAAAGAAGCAGATAAACGCATAGGCATAATTACTATTACTGATGTTTTTAGAACAGTTACTATGTTGCTGGGCTACGTCAAGTGGTCACGGTTTGGTTCCGTTGGACTCCACCTGCTGCTTGTATCTGAAAGTCCGTTCCAAAATGAAGTTTTTTCCATCGGACAACGAAGCCCGGCCTGCAAGACCTTTGGTCCGCACTATACGTGACCAGCAAAAACTACTAAGGCCGGTGTCACACTACGCGTTTCTACCACTGCGACTAAAACTTCTGTAGCGGTTTGTTTTTGCAAAATATTCTTACGACAGCTTTTATTAGAGTGCGAAATGTAGGTCTCTCGAAATTACACTTAAGTCAATTGATCAAAATCGAAACGTGTTAAACATTGATCTAGAAGAAATCACGCAGTAAAAACTGGAAAACACATAGCGCGACACCGGCTTAAGCAAATCTTTTCTGTTTACAAGCTGATTCTATTTTTATTCCAGCATGAAAGTTTTCATCAAAGAGCCAAAAGAATACTTCGAGGTTGGAATGCGTGCAGTTTGGAGTATTGTCGCGGCTCTTACGACTATCGTCGTAGCTGCTACCGCGGTGATGCTGGTGGCGAAGCATTTCCTGCCGACAAGACACGAGTCCATCTGGTCCCTGGCTTTCAGCGTGCTCTACGCTTTCTGTCAACAAGGTACTCGCGAAATTAACTTAGTACTAGTCCGTGCGTAGCAAATAAGGAAAAATACATTTTATTAGCGACTTGCAAGTAAAAACTGTTCTCCAAAATTGTTTTCATTTAAAAAACAAAAAAAACTGCATTATACAACTAAGACAGAGCTTATTTATGTGAAAAAGAAAAATACAAAATTTTATTAACATTTATTTTAACTAAATAATTATGTTTTTAAATATATGATGCGAAAATGTTTGACGGTGTACGTTGACTACATTGTCTAGCCGACCAAATAAACTCATTTAAGGCTAAATATATTCCTAATTCACATGAAAAATTGCCATTAATAGTTTGGAGGTTAAAGGGAAAAAAAATTAAGTTTTCAGGATTGAATAGCTAATAAAATATTCCGAAGAATGTTCCAAACTATTTATTTGATATATAGCATTACTAATGTAAAGTATAAAATAGTGACAATACTGCATGAAATTAAAGTTTCCTGCCATTTTACTATGTAATAAGCAGCGTCATTTGATGCCTGTTTTGATATGTGGGTTGAGGATAGTAGTATATACTATTGCTATGTTCTAGCACAGGCGCCAGGCGGGGGTGCTTGGTGCTGACCGCCATATTGGATATGTGACGTCACGGATGGATGACCTTTGACCTTGACCTTTAAAATTCGCCCATAATTTGTCCAAAATCCGCCAAAATTACCAGTTTTTATTTTGGAAAAAGAATGCCATCAAATATCTCAAAAAATATGAAAAACAAAAAACTTCTCTACTTCAAGGAAAAAATTCCCGTTTTGAAGGAAAATTTCCCGTTTAGTCATCAAAAGGGCCAAAAGCCTTGAAAAGTACGTAAAGAGGCTTAAGAATCCTTATCTACAGCCTCCCTAAGCAACCGAGGTCATGACCTTAAAAATTAGAATGGAATGGGAGCCATTTTGATTCATGACGTAACTGTTGCCATTATTGTTATGACCGCCATATTGAGAATCCGTAATTTTTATGCAAGAAAATTGGGATAGATTTTAAAATTTATAAAAAATTAATTATACTTTAATAAAAAATTATTTAAAAAACATATCGTTACGGTCACCATCTTGGATTCTAGAAACGTTGCATGTTTCGTTACGCCTGTCATCTTGGATGTGTATGACGATATCGTTGCACTTATCGTTACGCCCGCCATCTTGGATTTAGATAATAGTAGTCTTTCAGCATTCCACGAAATGCAGATTTCGCCAAGTATAATCCGTTATCATTTAGTTGTAATGCACCGAGCTCAGTCTATGGCTTTCATGTCCAGATGTTATCGCAATTGGTTGCTGATCGTCCGTTTTTGTGCTTGTACGCATACGAGTCTCCAATCTAAAGCATACATGCATAGCTAAAGGTGGCGCGTTTAACAAAAGTTATTATAGTTATGATAATAGCACATATGAAACTGATTCATTACTTACACTTCTGTTGTATTTATGACCCTCTTATAAAGGTGATTTAATTATGACGCGTAAGAATGTGAACGTTAAATTAGTTTACTTAACGTTTTTTTAATAGGTGTCTCAGAAGAGCAGTCACCTAGAAACGCTACAGGACGCAGCATTTTACTTCTGACTCAGCTGGCTGGGTTCTTGGTGGTCAGCATCTACTCAGCTACACTCATCTCTCGGCTGACGGTGCAGCAACCATACAAAATTGAAAACTTTTCAGAATTTGTACACACTAATAAATATACAATCGTGACAGGTCATGGCTCTGCAAATATTCTCATTTTAAAGGTAAAAAAATTATCAAATTTTGGATTTTCTTTATGGCTCTTTGATATCAGTTGTGCTCACTTTCTGATTTGTTTAATCGATATTTAATTATAGAGTGAAGGACGTTTGAACAAGGGATTATGAAAAAATTTAAGACTTATTTTTATTATTTTCAAAATCAAACTTTTTGTAGCTGCTGCTACGAATGGAAATATTTATCAACAAATAAGAAAATACATAAATTAAAAATTTTGCTTGATTTATCGTAGATCGACTAGAAGTAGAGAATAACATGAAACACATTTTCATTTTGGACTCTTTAATCAGCGTAATCGTTATCGTATATACGCCCATGGGTACAGATTTTTGTCTAAATATTCATTATGTAGTTTGTTAATGACAGTTCTTAGAAATATATAAGGATGGAGTCACCCTGTTTGTTTCAGAGTATGGAATTTGATAACTACCAACTTGAATATTTGCCTGTGGGCATGCAGCTTGCCTGCGACGGGAAACACGCTCAATTCAGCCACACCATAGTTTACCCGAAAATCTCTACGACCTGCAAGCTTGTCAGCATACCGTTGAATAGAGTTGCAATTCCCGTGGCATTCGCTTTGCAAAAAGGTTCACCTTACCGCGATGCCATCAACTACCAGTAAGTGTTGGTTATCTTTCTGCGTGCATGCATGCATGGTATGTACAGTGCATGATCACGACCAGTTCAATCCTTGAACATATTTGTCAATTATCTTTTCTTTTAGTGGAAGATATAAACCTTATGACACTTCTTGCGCTAATTATGATGTTAGTCGTAACACGGTAACTACGTTTAAGTTAAATTTTGGGCAGTTTTGGACTGGCTGAAATAACATCCTAGTAGGCGAACAGAGGGCAGGAAGAGAAAAAAAAACACATAAGACCGGGCGGTTTTGATTCAACGAAAATTGTGGTTACAGGGAACACGTAGCTTATGTATCATGCACCTTATCACGGGTTTGGTTTTAATTTTTGGGCAGAATGCCTGCGCGATATCAAAATCTTAATACCCAAGCAGAAACAGACTCTGAACTACTTATTCACTTAAACGGTCTACAAAAATTATTAAAAAAAAACTTGTTAAGAATTATAAAAAGTAAATATTTGAAGGGTATTAAATTATAGGTCCCTTATTTCAGCTGCACGAAACAATAAAAGGTTACTCATAAATATTTCTAAATATATATATTAGTTATTTGTTATCTTAAAAAGCAAATGATTATATGACACAATTTCTAAATTTATAATATAACTGATAGTTTGGAGTTAGAAAGGAGTATTTAGAGTTACTTTTTATACAAAAAGTTCTGTTTCTAGTAAGAATTGGTACCAATACTACGCATAAACAATTTTTTGTACAATTAAAAACTTTATGAGATTGTGGGACACCACAATTTAACTACTATATTTTACCTGCGATATCTTTGGCGTGCGATGTGTGATCACCATGGAGTAAGGAATTGTCAGGAATACTGTGGCGTAGTTGAAGTCACTTTTTTTTTTTACCTCGCCCTCACCATATCGTCACACCCAAAAAATTTAGGAAAATGTACTTGACCACGTCTGATGACGGTTGGTAAGTGTGAATTATAATGTCCGTCGTTAGACACAATCCCTTTTATAAAGTGCAGTAATTTAAAAATGATTTTCTGGGCGTCCAGCCCACATGCCGCAAGCCATCAGCGTGACAAAGAAAAAAGCCTTCACCCTGTTGACACGTACTCAAGCAGACGTGGCTATCCCTCCATAATTGCGGCCTGTAGATTTCTCCATACGGCGGTGCCCGTGGTTGATGATTTTACTGCAGTAATTTTATATACACTATATTAGACGACATGTGCTCAGCGAAATCATGAAAATTTTTGAGAATTCAATACTCCAGAGCAGGTAAAATTTAGTTGCTCATGTGAAAACCGTGGAGTGCTCAAAAGTATCCCTGCCTCGACAAATGTTTGAACGTCGTTGTCAGCCCACTGTGACCGTCATTTTTTTTAAAATCTATTTATCATTTTACGACTTATTCCTTCCAGGTATGTCCTGTGTAGTCCATCTGATTTTGGCTTTGATACTATGTGTTCGCACATTCATCTGTTTTGTACATTCATATTTTGGTCTGTTATTAAGTTTTTTCATGACATATTCCGTAACCCGCCTATGGCTTATGTCCGCAATAACATCTTAAATCAATCTTACCCATTGCAAGAACCGTTCAAAGAACGTACACCGGAAAAATCGAACAAAGGCATACGGAGATTTGTTTTTTTTTTTTGAGTCTTTGCATGCATGCGAGCTTGTGCTGATGTGTATTTTGCGTGCGACACACAGGCTAATGAAGATGAGGGAGTCGGGTGACATGGACAGACTCCAGAGGAAGTGGTTCGCCCGCGAAGACGAGGGTCCAGAAGAACCAGCGAGCATCAACATGGAGCAAGTGCTCCCGTGCCTCGCGGTGCTCATGCTGGGCGTAGTGGCATCACTCGCGTGCTTGCTGGTGGAGCTGTGGTGGAGCGAGCTCAACCAGCCGCGCTGAGACGTTGCAACCAATGCATGCTGTGTTGCGCGTGGAGAGTCGACGGGTCACTTCACATTTTGCATTCATTCAACAAAGTTGGTCAGTATTCCAGCTGTTCAGCACCAGCCACACGCTATCTTCACCTCAAAATTTCTTCATGTGGCAATATTGAGATAAAAAAAAAGAGTGAAATTTGTGATGGGCATACGCTGCCTTGCAACTTTTAGTAGTAGCACAAATTGTATGGACTTCTGGGCAATAAATAACCCATTTTTACAACAAATAGACTATTTTAGAATGGATACTAGCAACACCAAAAACCTTTTTTAAGGTTTAACCTTTCAAGGATTTCTCACGCTTTTTATGTTCAAATAACTATGCACTTGAACCATAAACAAACACAATATTAGCTTTCTGTGTTTTCTTCCTGAATGGGAATTTAAAATTTTTAAGTTGTTTTTAGAAATTCATATCAGAGTTTTTTTTACATATTTAACGTTCTAGGCTTTTGTATGTGAATGAGGTTTGTGTACATTATTTAGGCTATTTTTTATTTTAATGAAAAATCACCATGCATATTTATTGAAACAATTATTTAAATACTGCAATGGCGTATGTCCAAAAAACTGCATTTAATTAATTCTCGTTTATCAACTCAAATTCAAAGCAAATGTGTTATATGTGTTTGGGTATTTCAGTAGTGTGTGTAAACCCTGCTGAATTTAAACCTGCCAAATGTCTTTAGTTATAATTTAAATTTATTGTTAAAGGCATACATATACACCTAAAGGTTTTCCGGACCTAATGACTTTTCGAAATCAATTACTAATACTTCTATCTTTCACGTTGAAATCTTAAACACAGAGAATAAAATATTTGAATCACTGTTGAAATGCCGACAAGATTTAGTGTATTTTCATTTATATCTCTTAATACATTTGTTAGGAATGTACTGTACTTGTGTAGCAGTTTGATAGACACTTTATTTGTCATTAAATGTATATAAGCTTCTCAGTAATCCACTCTGGTAATTCCGACACTATTTATCGTCTTTAAAAAATTGTGATTATAAGTTTAAAAATCATTTAATTCATGTGATCAGCACATGCATGTCTGTAAATACATTTTTTATTGCATGGTATTTTGAATAAAAATACTTTTTTTTGTAAGTATTCTATCATATAACTTTTACTCTAAACAAATTAAAGATCGTTCCCACACATTTGTATTTATTTTTTCAATGTCCAAAATAAAGTTTTATGAGAAAATTAAATATATAATTCAAATATAAAAATGAATTAGTAATGATTATTTACATTTAAGTTTTAAAAATACACTCTTAAAAATTTTAAAAATATTATAGGTATAACTGTGCTGTTAAAATGTTTGTTTCCGAGTATATTTAAACACCCCTTTTTCATAATATTTTCTAAGTCTTAATACCCTATGTCATGTTACAAACCAACAAATTTATAATACCTATTAAAAACCATTTTTTTTTGTTATAGGGCCTAATCCAAATTTCTAATTCAAAAGTACTGCTGAAATACTTTTTATAGTCTATTTCAATAGAACTATAATGTTTTATTATAATTTTGAGATTATTCTTAACATTTCTATTTGGTAGTATAAAACTATTGAAATCAAAAATTGTTGAATTCGTTTTAAGTTTTAAGTATTTTATTTATAACGAATGTTATGTAAATATGTATTTTTTTAAATTTTAATTGTATAACTATTCAACCGAAATTATTTTGCTCTGTGAAATTTTCAATGTCATTTATTTGTTACATTTGGAGTGAATACATTTATGATACACATGTGTTAAACGTCTTTGTATTTAGAAAACACCTAATGTATTTATGTAAGCATTAAATAAACAAAGCAGTTTATAAGTAAGAAAATATATTAAGTGTAAGTTTTGATGTAAATAATACTTTGAGTGTACCAGCTTGCAAATAAAAAAAACAAAGGAAAAATATAGTTTTATTGATTTCACCAGTTTAACATTTGGTAGCTATATTGACAACTAAGTATTCAAAGTATTTAATAATTTAAAATTGTATACACCGCAATACTTTTTATGGGTTACTAGTTTAAATCCTGCAGAAATGTCTTTTGAATATTGGGTATTGTATCTCCTCGTTTACTGCTCACTGAATACATCAACCAAATCAGAGAGGAAAGAGGAACTACCTGAACATGTGTGTGTTTTTAGAAACGCTTATTTTAACAGCGGCAAACGAGTACAAGATTTTTGGACTCAGTACCGCTTTTACCATTTGGAATTAAATTAAAACAAAATTTTTGCTAATCTTAAAAATAACTATGTCCACAAAATATTTTAATATTTGTTAAGTAGCAAGCTGGTATTGTGAAATTTATTTACTTTGAGCCTGCAAGGTAAGGAGGAAAAAAATTGTTTTCACAGAATAGTTTGGTTGCTAAATATAGTTTTGGCAAAATAGTTTGGTTGCTAAATATAGTTTAGACAGAATAGTTTGGTTGCTAAATAAAGTTTCGACAGAATATTTTGATTACTAAATATAGGTCATAAAACTTTTGAATTTAAGAATAATAATAATATGAGTTTTAACAACGTAATACGAGATTTCGACATAATATATATTTATGAATTTCATGTCTAGGCATTTAATATCTCGTATCAAAAGAAATCAATATCAGCAAGACGCTATTGTAAAGCAATCATTGTTCCTTGCCTTATACTTGGTTTGAAAAAAAAATTTAACATCATGTTTCATATAAATACAGAAAAAAATACTAATTTACATTCTGTGAATTTACGCAAGTATATTGTACCTACTATTGATTATCTTTACATGCTTATGTTGTGTTTGCCAATGTGAGAAGTCCATTTAAATATTATTGTTATAAACATTTATTTATATTCTTTAAATCTGATATAATTTGTACTTAACCGTCAGATTGAATACGACACTGCGTTTAACAAAATTAGTTAATGGAAGAATTTTCCCGAGTAGTATATAAATGTAGGTCCGGCGGCTGGGTTCTGGGTGTGGTGTCGGTGTCCGCCATATTGGATTGTTACGTCATAAAAATATTGACGGTGAACCACATTTATGTAGGAGTTTTTAATGTTATTTTATTTCGTGTCTCCCTCTCTTTGTTGTAAAATAATTTCCGTAATTAGTTTTGATATAATCAGTTTGCTGTACCACAGAAACGCTCATTTAAATACCTCTCGGCTAACTTCTGTCACCGTCTAGATGTACTCTTACTGTTATGTTAGTTTGTTGAAACTGTGCCTCAACTTTATGCCAAGGCAAATGACTTAATTAATGTTGAAACAAAATAATTGTGAACTAATTAATAATATGTTTTAATATTATTGCTTCCCTGCTAATGTATACTTGAGACAGGTTCACTCACTTCTGGTCGTAAATTGGCATGAAGGCATTTTATATGTTACAGTTGCATACACATAACTGTACCTTGACAATTTTAGACTAAGTAGTTTGCTCCAGTTGAAGCACATTTTTTTGTTAGGTTTATTTCTTTGAATATTCTTGCAATTGAAAAGATGGACTAAAAACAATTTTATGGACATATGCAATTGGTTGTTGTCACTGTGTGTCTCGTCAAAACTTTAATAATGGACAAAAGAGATAAATAAAAATCAGCTGATGTCAGCTGTTAAATGAATATACAGGACAGAGAATTTCGTGGAATGAAATATTTAGAAATTCCGTCCGTGAATTTTCCATTGTTTGAACTACAGCTTCGGCTGATGGCGTGCTTAATGTTTACCCATTTTCGATTTTGTCAGTCATCC
This sequence comes from Bacillus rossius redtenbacheri, assembly GCF_032445375.1. Lineage (NCBI taxonomy): Eukaryota > Metazoa > Arthropoda > Insecta > Phasmatodea > Bacillidae > Bacillus > Bacillus rossius. The sequence continues at coordinate 40,856,819 of NC_086337.1, read as the reverse complement.
CAAAGTCTGTTATCTGAAAATCGAATTTACTTACTCGTCTTTCCTTAGCAACGTTAATATTTATCGAGGAAACAAGTCCGCGACAATATTGATTTTTCACCTGTGGTGAAGGAAGTTCCTTGCATGCCGTAATTTAGTAGCTCTGTGAATCTTAAGCTGTAACTTACATCTTAAGTATTTACAGCTTAGCTTTTGTATCTTACGTGAATCAATACACTCAATGCTTTTACAAAATATATAACATTGATTCCTTTAATGATCATGGTCATTGTTTTTCTGTGTATTTTGCTTTTCTCTACAGTGGTAAAGAGTGATGAACAAACTTTCGTAAGCTTATTCTCAGCTATTCAGATTTTTCTTCGGGATGAAGATATTGCTGTGGTTTATAAAGATCATCCATTCAGTAAGTTACTGCTAATAGTTGTATACTTACAGTTAAATTTAATTTTAGTACCTAAATTAGTTGTAAGTAAAAATACTATAATTTTACAGAAACATTTAAATAGCATCGAAAAGGAAACAACTAAAATATAACTACATTCATATTATTATAAAACAATTCTAATTCTGTTAAGCTTTTAAATTTTTTTAAAAGAAATTTATTAGTTGAGAGTAATTAAATGCGTTAAAAGAGAAACAGAAAAAAGATATAAAAACTTTTTCACATATAACTGTTAAAGCTAATGAATATATAATTTATTTTCAGCTTAGGTTACATGGTAGAAGTAAAGAAGGTACACAAACAAAACAATCACCGATAAAAGAGCATTGAAAATCTATATACGATGAATACATTAAATAGAAAATGCATCTTTGAAATGTTTGTTTGAAATATAGCTCTTTATGGGATTTAAATTTGTATTGAAGTTACGTATTTATTTACCAGAAAGCCGTAAAAACGTATATTTTACAAGTATAGGTATACCCATTTTATAGTTCAAGCAAACATTTCTTTAATTACAATCTATGATCACTTTGGTTCCGTCTGACATCACATTAGGTATACGACTTCGCAACTGTACATAAAAACGTTTTGCTTGACAAAAAATAAATGAACATACCTGTGTGATATTACAAACAGATCTGCATTACTACGCCATTTTTTATGTGATGTCCCTATGTTTTAACTTAGTTGATTTGTTATGTAGCGCATTACTTTATTTGGCTTCTTTAAAATGAAGGTGTTGTATTTAAAAGATATAGTATTACATACCAGATAGTTGAAACCATCTGTCTATGGCGATCGTGCTGCAGTCGATGGCGTAATTGGAAGAGCTGTGGCCGTTGAAAGAATGGCCCGTGCTTCTGGGATCCACGCAACATTCCTCGACCTATCACATGGTGCAGATCTGCTGATGAAGTACGCAAAGAGACGCCCTTCTGTAGTCACTGCACTACTTCTGCTATCTGAACGAGATGCCATTGAGATAGTGGAACAGGCGAGTATGGGGTAATGGGACCTCCCAAAATGCAGTTGGGTCCATCAAGTTGTGCACATACTCTTCTATAATCATAAATTTTAAGCATAACAAGAGATTGGTCAAAATCCATTCTTGGCGATACTAGCTACACACTTCAGAGTTCCTGGTTATTGAGGGCTATCGCTGCACTGCATATCACCAAAACAATCAGGTTTCGATTACCAGCTGGATAGAGTTCAAGGTGGTAGGACCTCAATTTTAATGGGCTCCATCAAATTGTGTACGTAGCTAGAACTTAAGTTCTTAACTACAAAAGAAGATGCAAAGCACCTATTCACAGTCCTCCCAGACTTTTAATATAGGGACTGTAGCAGGCAAAACACAGGACTGCTACCCATTTTATATCCTGATATTTAGTAATGCGGGAAATTCGCGCATTCATTTAGTCGCAAGTTAGAATGAAAACCTTCACACTCTCGCACTGTGTTAACGATTGGACCGCAGTTATTTGAACACGCCCCTCTACGACCGTGAGCTAACGATGCCCAGCTAGGAGAGAAGTAAGCGAATCAGTTAGTGCCAATTGACAAGAACAAAAATGTTCCCCCTAAGAAATCAACCAATTGGAAAGCAAACGTGGGTTGAGCCAACCTGTGACTTTGAATTCTACCCTGAGGCCAGACGAATCCGCAAAATTACTGGGTCCCTACTGATATTGCTAGTACTACGTTGGTCACAGCAAGTCAGAAATCTATTTAAGTTCCTTAGTCTGCCCTGTGCTTATTTGACTAAGAACTTCTGGCTTGGATATTATAATATGCATATACAAACTACATATATGCAATGTAATATGTAATTTCAGGCTTTACTTAACTTAGAATAAAGCACATCCTGGAAATATATTACTTTGTTAGAACGATAACCAACAAGTGCAACGTAGTACTTAGTTGTTATTTCATCACAATCTCCTGTAAAGTGTAAATTTTTTTTCTAAATGGAACAGAAACATTCGTGTATAATTAAAGAGATTTGTACATTTACATCAAACCAACTGTATCAATACAATAGAATGTTCGCAGTAATACTGAATTCGGATTCTTACTAGGGAATTTTTTCTTTGTGTTGTCCCAGTACCCCCAATAGTTAAAGTTATTTGTAAACATTTCCCTTAATAGCTTTTCAGTATTAAATTCGCACATTAATAAGCATAATATAATTAAAAAAGTAAAATAGTTTAATATTTACTTATATTTTCTATGTTTTAAAAAATTATGCTTGAATGAAACACCAATTAAAACATGAAATTATCCGCAAGCACAATTCTAAACTCAGTACTTTTTTTTGTTATTTATTGCTCCTCTGTTCATTTAAAAACATGAACTGAACTGACTTTTGATATGTGAAAAAGTTTACAGTCAGGCGATGTCTTCATATAATCAAGGCCTCGACAGCACATAAGCCTTCTTCTATATTTCTGAGTGCCTTTGCTCACAGCCTGAAAAAGACAGCAACTGGTCTTTAGTGCTAAAAGAGGGCAGCCCCATTATCATAATGAGGAGCATTATTTTTTACCAAAAATATCACACTGTCTTCAATTAAATTTAAACAATAGCCAAATACTTCTTAAACGTTTAAAAACATGAATTTACATTTGTGGGTAGTGGTAAAAAAGCTTGTTGTTTACTACTGAAAGAGATTACAGCAAACGTAGTTATCTACCTGGAGTTATGTAGAAATCAACCTAAAGCACAATGCGAAATGGAAAATTACTATATTTAAAGAGTATTGTTATACTGGTTTCTGAATTTTCAGTCTGATTAAATAAACAGATAACTTAATCATAAGAATCGCATTAGTTAAAAAGCTTACAAGTATTTGCCGATACATGAATTACAAAAAAACCTTAATTTTTCCTCTTATTAATTCTTTACAGATTAAACCAGTTCTAGGAATAACTTGAATTAAATAGTGCTTAAACAGGGCTGATTATCATACAGTTCAGTTTTCAAGTAGTTTTCAATTAATTATTAATATTATTTTCAAGTCAAATAAATTAAAAAATATATAATATCTCATTTAACGCTTTACTAAACCTTAATTATAGAATTATCTGGAAATAATTTTTATTCCATGTTATAACGTGGCGTTTACTTTTGACTTTACAGAAATATCACTAATCAATATTTGGCTGCCATTGATCAGTCACATCTATTTCTGTCCTGTTATCTCCGGGCTTTACGTAGTTTGCTAGTGTTTACTCAGAGCGCCGACATTGTCAGAATAATATTGACACGTTGCTGTAACAACTCCGAAAGATATCGCAACGCACTTGCAAGGCTGACACTGCCTGAAAATAACAGAAAACATTTCACTCTGAAACTCTGTTCTCTTCTAAGACATAAGAGTTATGGGAGACCTTTCCATACAACAAGTCATCCTCTTTTTGGTATACTTTAAAGAAATACTGCCATGGTACGACTTCCGGAAATTTTTGTATCTTTTTGGCTTCATGGTCCATATACCCCCAAAACCATAGTCAACTCATAAGTTTATACACACACACACACACACACACACATATATATATATATATCACAATTTTGCGGACACTATAACTGTCGCAATTTTTCACAAATCACATCCAAACTAATAAAAAAAAATCAAGAAGAGGAAAATGTCGGTCGAGTTCGTTAATGGGCAATATCCGACTAAAGTTGTAGAATTGGGGAAGGTTTTTTTTGAAAAACTTAATAATCGATGTAACTCCCATACTATGGAAAATATCACATCCATTTGTACGTATTATAACTCGTAGAAGTATTACCAAATTCTTTTGTCTGAATAAGTTTTTTGATACAACCAACCATAACTTAAATAGGTTGAAAGAACAAGGGCTAGAGAATAAAAAAACAAACAAAAAAACATACCATCCTCCGTAGGCTCAAAATCGAATTCAAACAGATTATATATTAATCTTATAATTTTTATCTTATAATTTTTATCATTCTTTAGCAGATATTTACTATTTAATAATTTAATGTTTAAATCCTGTAAAATGTTACACAAGTTTTTTAATCATGGACGCATGTGCGACTTTTTAATGTTTTCAGGAAACTTTTACCTATTGAAAATTTTGGACCAGAAATTATGATGGAAACGCTGTTATAGCCAGGGACTGGAAAAATTCGCGTTTTCAATTACCTCTAGGACAGACACCACGATCCTCTGCGTACTTGTGCAGATTACACCTTTCTGATTCGCTACTGATCCGTGAGACCTGCCAAAATGGAATGCTTGTGATTCGCTGATTCTTTCCTTGAGGATTTTTCATTGGCTTAGAGTCAATCAGGTAAACTGTTGTCCAATCACTGAAGCAGAATGAAGTCGAACTAGTTTGGATTCTAGCCTGTCACGAAATGAATCCGGCGAATTTTTTTTTTTTTTTTTTTTCCGGTCTCTAGTTATAGCCTGAAGTAACGGTGACGTGAAGAGAACCGAACACCGCTGATGCCGCAGGTGCAGGCGGCCGGGCGGCGCTGGCGGCCGCGACTGCTGCTGCCCGGGGCGCGCCGGCCGGAGCGGGCTCTGCGGGGGGCGAGCCTGCACCTGGACAGCCAGGTGTACCTGCTGTCCCCAGGGGGCGCGCCCCTGCGCGAGGCGTACCGCGCGCGGGAGTCCGCCCCGCTGACCGTCCGCCGCGTGGCCCCGGGGCGCCGCGAGCTGACGAGCCGCGCGCGGCTGTGGCGGCGCAGGGCCGACCTGCAGGGCCTGGCGCTCAGGGCAGCCACCCTAGAGGTACTCGCGAGCCTTTGGTCCGTCCGTCCATTGGCGAGGCGTCTCCCCCAACTGGGTAACTTGTGACTGGCCGCGTCTTTGATCGGCGGTCCTCCAGACCAGCGGTTCCCAAACCATCGAATACACCATCAGAAAAGATGAGAAAAAATCAAAAACAAATCGAATTGTGTGCAAACACATATCTATTGTTAAATAAATAACATGTTTTGCTACAAAGTGCTTATATTTTGTCAACTATTTTCAAATCAGAACACAAATTGCTTATCAATAATCAATCGGTATCTTAAAGAAAAGCATATATGTATGTGTATATATATACACATACATACATACATACATACATACATACATACATACATACATATATTGTGTGGCGTTAAATCCTGACAACAGCAATTTTTGCTTAATTTGTGTTTTTTGTCATTTGTGTTTTTTTGTAGTTTTCTTCTGCAGACATACATGTGCTAAGCAATGGCGTATGTCCAAAAGCCTACAATAAGTCATGCACTCCCATTGCACAAATCTTTCAAAGATTATATATATATATATATATATATATATTTGCAATATTCGATGGCAAATAAGGGTTTTTACTCCACCATGGACCGATAGACCGTGGAGGCATTCCTACAAGGAAAGGTGGGTCGCCAGCTGAAAAAGTTTGTGAACCACTGCTACAGACTAACAGTTAACCAATAGCACAAGCAGCTAAAAGAGTGTAAAAATTTGAATGTTAGCAAATCACAAAATGAATCCGCTATTTTTTTTCCCCCCGGTCTCTAGGTATAGGCGGTGACACTACGGATTCACTAGCTCGCAAATGTTACACTTTTGAACTGAATCAATACGGGCATGTGATTTTCGCGAAACAATCTGAAGGCGGCAATCTAGACGGCAGTAGATTATGTCCACGCCATTGTTATTGGCGGCCGTCTGTGAGAGAAGTTATTGCAGCCTTTTCACCAGGTCAAATGGGACGAGTCGAGGTACACACGAAGTTACATAACGTACGGAAACACGTGCAATGGGAGGGCAGAATTACTGAGGCTTGAACAGAGTCTGAATAAGGAAATTTTGCTGTCTCCATTTTTTACCCCTGGATGAATAAATGGTAGCTGTTTTTTGAGCTGTTCTTGCAAATGATCTTGATCATTTACTGTGATGACCGATCTGGAGGGCGATTGCAGTTAGAGAAATGCAGGAGAGGAGCTAATTCTAGCTCTGTATTTGATAGATGCACGCGGTTATGTGTGTGGACGTATTTTTGACTGATTTATTGCTGTGCGCTGCAATTTTTGCTGACGGAACGGTTGTAGTTTTTTTCTTTCAATTAGCTTCCACATATCGCAAAGTTTTGTTTCGAAATCCACAAAATAGACATAGCTGTTACTAAACAATAATATACAGCTAGGTTCTCATCTAGAGTGGAAATCTTCATACCATGAATGATTTAGTTATGGCTCAAACACTAGGCTGTTTTATGCATTGAACACTCGAGGAAATTTTTAATTAATACATCCTAGTTAACATGCTGACTGTTCACATAATGACTAGTTCTTTTAGCAAATTTTCCAATGCACACATTCGGTTTACCCATTACTCTTTGGATGTCCTTGAGTATTTTTAGCATCTTTAATCGCGACACTTTAATCGCGAAAGTTTTCATAGCTGACTTATGAGTTATGAATCAAAAATTGTTACCTGAGCTTTGATTTTGGCACTAGGTACTAAAATATTAGTATACAGTGATACGAACATAAAACGCCCAAGTTGGCTGGTTCGTTCCGTAGAGATTTCAGAACTAAATACCTACAACAATTATTTCGGCATATGACATAGAATGTTGAAACATTATTTAAGGAAAAAGGTAATTTTTGTTGGTAAATAAATTAGTGTAGCACGGTTTTGTGCTGGGGTTACAGGATATTAATTCTGGATGTAGTAATTAATATTCCAATTTAATAGTGTTCTTCCGCCAGAATATCTCGACACCTTTAGCCAGTCTAATAATATAGTCGTTGGGTTCGTTTGTAAGACTACTTTAAAAATCTAAAATTATGTGTGTGTTTTTTTAACTCATTGTATTGAAAAACCAACTCTCATGCAATAAAGTTAATTATACGGTAATGTTTCAAATATTTGGGCAATTTACTTCTTTTTTTAAATTTTAACCTAACATTAACAATGTGTTTTATTGTATTTTGCAATAGGAAGTTTTGTCTGAAAATTTATGTAATTCCTTAGAATGAAGTCAACATCATTATCACATCAAGAGAACCTTTGAAGATTGCGGGAAGTTACTACGACCTTTTGAAGAATTTGGAGGTTGCACTGAATTTTTCGTACGTACGGATGTGGTTGTCCTATCGAGCAGAATTTAACATAGTTAAAAAAATTAACTTTTAGTTTAAATTTTTGGAGTAAATATTTGTAAAAAAAAAATGCGTTGTTATCCAGCGGATTAAAACATTTTTTGAGTCGCAGAGACTACGGATTTTTTTCCCCTTCTGTCGTATAGAAATCTGTATATATATGATTGAAGCAATATCCACGACATAAAGAGCGACCATGTGAGACTGACAGTGTTTTTTCACGCAGGTCGTCGATCCAGATCCCGGCCGACGAACAGTGGGGCGTGATTGATGATCGCGTCGGCTGGACTGGAATCGTAGGGATGTTGGTCCGTAACGAGTGCGACATCGGACTCGGACCTTTCACCGTCACGCCGAAGAGGGCAGAATTCATTGAGTACACCTACCCATTCACAAACAATAGGTGGGTTTCATGAAATATATATATTTATCTTTGCCAATTTAGTTTTACGAGTAAAAACAATTTCTTACTAAACGGAAAATGATTTATTTTTAAGGAAAGTCACTTTTACACTCGAGATCTGATAGTGTAATGACAATCAAATTTAAGCATTTATAAAAAAAACCATAAGATAGCAAAGAAATCAAAACGTTTTAAGGGGGGGGGGCAATTGAGAACTTCAGAAGGAATAACATTATAAATGAAACTGGTTTAGTTCCAATATGTTTTATGAATACCGATGATACTAACTTGTTATAAGCATGCGAATTTAATGAAATCGTTGAAGGTTGGACTTTCTGTATGTTGCGTGAATTTGTGAAAATGCTATACGAAATGGCCATTTTTAACATGTAAAATTGGCATTCTTTTATTTTTCTGTTCATCTGTTTGTTCCAGCATTTCTGAGTGGATTTCTAAGTAACTTACGTTTACTAGTTATTTCTATGACTAACATTTACTTCATATATACATGCATGTCTTTTCGAAATTAATTCCTAGAAATGTGAATAGTGGATAAATATAATTATCTGAAAATAAAGAAAAAAAATATTAAATTCTACTAACGATGTTTGTAAGAAAATGACCACGAAAAATATAAATAAACTAAAATTAGGTAATCTGTATTTTATTTTTGTTTTTTGAAAGTTTACTCTTAGGAAGTTTACAAGGGAAAATTATTTCTATACAGAAATATATTTGTAAGTCAAATTTGCTAAAGTTAGAATAAAAAATGTTACATGAGTATTATAGGTACATAAGTATTGTAATTTGTTATTTCTTCTTGTAGAAATTCCTGCATTAAGAAGGGTAAAAAAGAGTAAACTAAATAATGAAAAAAAAAACTGTATATACAAACAACTAAAGAGAGCAGTAATAAATTTGATATTAATAGTTATAAAAATTAGTTTTAAAAATATTATTTTTTAGAAACCTCATTTTAAATGATTTTAAAAAACGAATAAATTAATAAACACATATTTTATTTAAATATAAATTATTTCATTTGAAAGGTAAGGAAAGAGTGATCAGTAGTTTAAATAGTCTAAAAAAAGCATGGAAAATCTGTTTTACAACTCAAAACCTTATTCTAAAATTATTCATATATCTTTCTTTACCTTATGGCCTGAAAGAAGGAAAATTTAGTTTTTTATCAAACTTGACCGTATCTCCGAGTATAATTAAGTGTAAGATAATAAATAAACCCATTTAATCCGAATATGTCATTTTACCAAGGCGCATATATAACCTAAATAAAATTTCTGGTAGTTATTTTCCAGCTATTTCCCACGAACACACGAATTTTATTGGTTGGAATCACACTAGTTTTGCAATTTATAAATGCAGTTATTTAACACATGTTGTTTAAGTTTATATATGTTTATATATCTCTACGGATTAATAAAAGACAAATATAATTTACGACTCAGCAGTGGGCCTACCTACATTATCACATCACGTAATTTATAACTAAACTGCGATGAATGAAAGAAGAATTTTGTGTGCAGTATTAAATTAGTTCAACGAAAAAAACATTAAACTCAGTAGGAAATTCCCAAATAGTCATCCTTACTATCACTGTCAACAACTAACCTCGCCTGATATATTTTCTGATGTTCGTTAGCCTCAGGTTAAGCAGCCAGCCCTCAGTTCATCCACGGTCAACTTTAACCGGAAGAATATCTCAGAGTCAGGCGCTAACCGAAGGTCGTAAGACCAAAATAAGAGCTAACTGGAAGTTAAAATATAGCCCTAGGATTAACCTAAGGTCATAAAACCGACCCTCAGTAGTACATCAAGGACTTTGTGACTAATTAAATTTAAATATTTCTGCAAATAAAACTGACTCTATACTGTGCTTATTTTTAATTTTAATCAGATACAAATTATAATACTGCTCTGTAATCTGAAATTAAATGACAGTTATGAACACACCTAGGCTAAAAAATATATATTTAAAAAGTTCGCATTAATATCTGAAAAAGACAGTCTCACGAAATACCTAATATATTTTTTATCTAATTCTAAAACAAATTTATCCATTAGGCGTTCAACCAACAATGCAATATTTCCATTAATAGTTTTTTTAAAATAATTTTTGGACTGCTTCTCAGTTATAATATCTGAGATTGGCCTTAGAATTCCCTATTATGATAAAAGAATAAACGACATTTTCAATATGATTAATAAACATTACAGATAAATAAATAGATTTGTCAAAATTATAATACTTATTATCACAAAGTAGAGCCTTTCACTGAAAAAAAAATTAAACTTAAATATATTTTAAACTATTATAATATTTCATTTTATTTGGTTTTGTCGTAAACATTTTAATTATATTTGTATTCAAGTCATAATTTTTGGAAAGTTGTAAAAAGTTCGCATTAATATCTGAAAAAGTCAGTCTCACGAAATACCTAATATATTTTTATCTAATTCTAAAACAAATTTATCCATTAGGCGTTCGACCAACAATGAAATATTTCCATTAATAGTTTTTTTATTTATAATTTTTGGACTGCTGCTCAGTTATAATATCTGAGATTGGCCTTAGAATTCCCTATTATGATAATAGAATAAACGACATTTTCAATATGATTAATAAACATTACAGATAAATAAATAGATTTGTCAAAATTATAATACTTATTATCACAAAGTAGAGCCTTTCACTGAAAAGAAAATTAAACTTAAATATATTTTTAAACTATTATAATATTTCATTTTATTTGGTTTTGTCGTAAACATTTTAATTATATTTGTATTCAGGTAATAATTTTTGGAAAGCTGTAAAAAAATTGTTTTTATGAACATTGTTAAAATTTATGTGTTTGGAAGTGTGTTGTGCTGTCACAAATATTGTCACTGTGTGTATATTTTGAATGGTATTTTATAACAGGTTTTTTATGTAATTGTATATATTGTTTGTCATTGAATATTATTTAATTTTTATTTATATGTTTCATTCTGTTAATGGCCTTCAGCTGTTGGATGGCACATGAAACCCAATAAAAATGTTACAAAAAATTCTTGAGGTTAGTTTTTAAACATCTTATTACAGTACTTAGCCGGTTTAATGATAATGCGAATCTTCATCTCGTAGATTCTGACGTAATAATGTATTATAAATGTTTATTTCACCTGATAGACTTACAATGTTAAATTATACACTGTTTGATATCTTTATTGGAATAGGTTCTAATTTAATAGGTTATTGGTTATGTTACATTAACCAGATTCTATGGTATGCAATTTAAAATGATAGTGGCTTTAACTCACATTGCCCTACAATACATTTGTGAACATCCTGAGCCACTGTGCATCTACATAATATTATTTTAAAAAAATATTCCACGAAAAAAATTGCTAGTTAGTTATATCAATAATTGCTTATCATTTTATCTGTGTTGTTAATTCAGGCTGTTGAGTATATTACGTTTTTAATATAGTTGAAATGTCTCAAGTTTCTCGTTGATGCTTACGATTGCAGAATGGTGGCCTTCTTTACACAGCCAGAAAATTACTTCATGGTCGGAGCAAACGCAGTGTGGAGTCATTCTGTAGTTCTGGTAGCTGTAGTCGCAGCTGCTACCGCGGTGATGCTGGCAGCGAAGCATTTCCTGCCGACAAGACACGAGTCAATCTGGTCTCTGACTTTCGATGTGCTCTACGCTTTCTGTCAACAAGGTGGGTACTCTCTCAAATAATCTTGTTATACTTGGCCGCGAACTTTTCATGTTCAAGAGTCTTACTTTCCAGCTCATAGCAACTGAGGAGCTTTCGTGCAAAACTCGACATGTCCTTCACCAGTAAAAATGTATGTTTCACATGTTTTGAGATCCTTTTTTCTGAGGCAAAGAACACTACCATCTCACGGCGATACAAAACCCAACATGTCCAAGCCATTTACAAGTGTGAAGTATGTGTTTTTGTGCACAACTCGACATGTCCATGTGCAGCTGTTCCACTTATCGGATATATCTAAAGAAACTTACGGAATATTCTCTAAATTAATGCGGGTTGTATCAGGTCGTGGCAGGCCATATTGAATTTACTCTTTCGTGTAAAGATTACATTATTGCTTTTTGTATTGCAACGTTTTTAAGGGTTAGTAAATTAATCAACACTAATATGTTAGGGTAATAATATATTAACATTTTATTTGTGCTGTCATCTTGTGTATGATAAACGACGTGCATCCATGGAATTCGTAAAGTTACATCTATTTTGACGAACATAACATTCACTTTATTGATTTATTTTTGGTTTTCAGATATTGATAGGATTGCAGAGCTTTGTTTCTGCAGCAAGATAACCTAGTAAATCATGGATTCTACACAAAGTGTAGATGAAATAAAATTATATAGTGTAGTGATATATTATTTCGTTTATCTGTTCGAGTAAACATTGTGGTCAGTGCATAACTTCAGAGAAGCCACCACGTAAGTGTATTAATCTGTTTACTGTAGAAGAGAGCCATTGTAATATTTTTTCATGTGTATAATGTAAATACAGTGTATTGGTATAAAATTAAAATATTTAATATGGTAACTTGTTATAAGTACTACAGATTTATTATAATCAATACAAAAAATCATGAAATTTAACTATGTGTTATGTTTTACTATCAAAACCCAACTTGTCCACAATGTTTTTCATTCAAAACTCGACATGTCTAGATTATTTTGTTTTGTTACAATACTTGACATGTCCATATTTGTTTCTTAATTATCTACCAAACTAAATAGTGTATCAATTTTTTATTAATCTTACATTAATACGCAATTCAAGCACAATTTATCCTTATAATTACAAATTTTTACTAATGTTTTGCTATGAGTTACAAGTTTTCCATCATTATCTGAAAACCATTTAAGGTGGACTTATCAAGGTTTGCACGAAAGCTCCTCAACTAAGAATAATACTTTCAAAATGTTACTGCAGATATTTTTAACAATGAAAAGTATTTAACTGAATATATAATTTAAAAAAATTTCAGTACTGATGGCTTTTCTTAAGTTTGGTAACTACCAGGAAACATAATGAAGTGTTAGATTAAAAATTTTTTTTTACATAACATAGGAATACATTTTTATCTGAAACTGGCGTAGTTGCAATAACACAGCTTTTTTAAAGCTGAAGAAACACATGGAGCTGTTGATTAACATGACAAAAATTGTTTATTCCAATAATTATTATTACCTATTATGCTTATAGTCAGATTCCACGCGTTTACTGCAAAACCCTGGCATGCATAACAATGAATTTGGCGAATTTATGTCACAACCGTTTATTTACGTAAGCAGGTAGGAACAATGTGGTTCAAGGGCACTTACCTCGATAGAGTCAAGTTTACAACTAATGTTTAAGATTCTAGTGTAAAGCTATGCTGTCCAACGCAGTACCTTAACCGTGGAGCCGTATTGCGTAGGAACTAGTTTTAAGTGTTGGAGTGGTATTCCTATGGAACAGGTATTTTTCGCGAAAAAAATCTAAACGCCCTTGAGACTGCAATAAGGTACTCAATAGTCAGTGTTTCGTCCTTGCCATTGGTGATTGTCTGCAAGAAAAGGTTTTTTTTTTTTTTTTTTTTTTTTTTTAAGGACAACAGCCCCTCCACGCTGAAGTCAGTCTCGCACAACCGAAGTGATTGCGAGCCCTACTAGCCAAATGGGAGTGATTTTAAGGGAGGTTCTTAATACGTGCCAGGCGGAAGGCCTATACGCTTTTCGTTATACCGTAAAAGTTGGTCAGTGACCTCCCCCACTCGCGTGGGAGAGGCCACAGCGACCCGCGTGCATCTATGCGCAAGAAAAGCCATAGCCTCATTTGGCAAGGCCAATCAGGACTCGTTTGCTCCAGCGCAGAGTCTCTGTGATTGGTGTGCCGACAGCAGACGTGCACTAGAAAGAAAACAACCAATCAAGTTCACAGACTATGCTAGAGTGTTTTTAACAAAAAAAACTACACTGTTAGAAATTACAGTAAATCTACGGACTTTTCAAAGAAGAATTTAGCTTAGACAACGAAGAATTATACGTAGTTTCAAATAACTGTATCTTCGTAGAAACTACGGCGTATTTAGACTTCGGAGTTGTTTGTTACTGTAAACAAAAGGTAAGCATACATATTGACGAAATAAGAGTGTTCTTATCGTATTTATACTTAGCTAATTTTTCAATGTTTTGTAAATATAATAGAGAATTTTCTTTTTAATTAATGTTAAAAGTAAGTGAGCACAGTGTCCGTAAAATAAACGAAGAAATTCATAAATATTCAAAGATCACCGGATAGTTTGTAATCAGCGATTTTTTTTTTAAATTGAATGTGAAGATATTTGACATTGTAGTCTTGGAATATTTTCGCGAAAAATACCTCCCATTAATGATTCAATGTCGGTATTTTTTTTACTGTATCTACTTCTCTGTCCGCAGGCGTCTCAGAAGGGCAGTCACCAAGGAGCATTACAGAACGCATAATTTTACTTCTGACTCAGCTGGCTGGGTTCTTGGTGGTCAGCATCTACTCAGCTACACTCATCTCTCGGCTGACGGTGCAACAACCATATAAGTTTGAAAATTTGACTGAATTTGTGCACTCTAAGAAATTTACTATAGCTATAGGGGGTGGATCTTCAAGTGAAGAAATTTTGAAGGTAGGCAAAAGAATTCGGTTTATTATGGCAATTAAATATTTATTAGCTGTAGTCTTGACAGTATTATAATTTACAAGAAAAATGCATTAATTCATTTCTTCAAAAAAAATCGTACAGATTATGTTATCAACGTGAAATACTTGTAGTAATGAAACTAATAACTGAATCAAAACTACTTTCAGAAATAAATTAAATTATTATTCATAGTTTTTATAGCTTAATTTATTTTGAATATCTTATCTGATTAGATTTACTGTTTTATTTGTTTTAACGCACGGCTATTTGACTATCAATTACTAACTGTTAGGATGTTCACAGAATAAAAGCTATATCAAGTATTCTGAAGACATATAGCTATCTAAAAAAATATTTACATGTTTTCTTGCCAAAAGCCACGGATTTCATAAATCCATGGAAGATTCCATAAATTAGTCCCACCAACTTGGTTACATTATTTTTAGAGTGATATAATATATTAATTAAAATAAGTGACATTCTGATTGTTTTAAGACACATGAAACCAAATACAAAAATATTTGAAACTTTGTTTTTGAATAATTCGATGGTTTACCAAATTTGGCACTAGGTTATTTATTTGAGATTATTAAGGAACTGTTAAATGAAAATATCTGTGTCATAAAAGCAAACATAATAGACTGTCAACTCAAAACATAAAAATAATTGAAAACTGAACATCTATTTTAATAGAAAAACCATTACGGGAAAATAATGACAAACTAGAAGAAAACTAACACACAACTGCTTTTATTTTCACTTCCATTCAGTATTTTACTCTTGTGATGGATATACCATTAAATTTTCCATCGCTTTTGTTGAGCAATTATTCACTACATGATAAGTAATTTGTTTTCATATGCAGCTACCAATACTGAGAAGTCAGTGAGTTAAATGATTAAATGTCATGTTAATTTGTAACGTTATTTATCTTATCGTAAGCACTAATTATTCCACTTCATGTGCAGGATGATAATTTTAAATTCTGTTTTCATTAATTTAGTGTATGAAAATATTTTATTTGTAGATTTTTTATATATTAAAACCCATTCACAGATTGTTTCATATTATTTTTTAGTTGTTTATCTTACTATATATTTAGATAATTAACATATTATGTTTTAAATATAGCTAAAAAAATATTTAGGGCCGCTTTATAATATGATGCTTAAAACAGACACAACTTAATATTATTAAAATGCTGATCATTTATCAGAATCACAAGGAAGCATCATAATACGCAAGTCAGAAGTTTTTTTTAAATCTTGTCCGCCATATTACGTATCTATATGTAGCACATGTAAAATTAAGACAGTTAATTACTGAACTAGAGGCACATATCTCAAAAGGGATTTTTACATAGGTATGACGTTTTTAATGACCCGGAAGCCTAAAGGGTTCCTGAAAAGGCATCGAAAAGGAGGGCAGCCATTTTATGACCTTTCGATTATTTTTAAGGATACTTAAAAATCCGCTGACGCAGTTTATCGTGGAAGAAAGGATAGCCTAGCTTAAATCTTTACATAAATGTGTGCTTGAGTGGAATATGGAACTCTCTTCTTGTAAAAATTGTGACAATAGCCTTTTCTTTAACCAGCCGATTGCTGTCAAATTATCTCTTTTTCTATTTATCTGATTTTCCCAATTGAATAACTCGAAGCAAACAAATTGGAGAAAAAAAAATCTTAACAAAAAATAGATTGTGAAGATTATGTAAACAAAAAAAATGATTGCCGGAAATTTATTTCTTTGCTGGTAAACTAGGTTCTGTTGACGTGGAAATAATTTGTATCGCTTCCGACATCTAGTTTCTGAATAAATACACGCTCAATATTTAAAGCTTCTTGTCTACTTAGGTAAAGGATGTATGCTTAAGGAGTTAAGGAGTCCGCCTCGTCAGGGGTGCATGTGTGTTTGTGAGGCGGGATGATAAGTGCGACGCTCGATGGTATTTCTAACGTGACTCTAAGCTCAAGGCTCTGAACTGACGCGCAGTATTCTCGTCGTCACAGGATAACTGTGAAATTTCAGCGTTGACCGTAACATTATATGGCCGATAAATGAAGATAAAGGGGTAAGTGCGTTCAAGTATCTGTACTGGTTGTTTTACGCCTAAAAATTACTCTGAAAACATGAGTTAATCCGAAACCAAAATTACTTTTCGGTTCTCAGCAAACTCTCAAATGATTTTAGTAAACCGACCCCACTCGGATATCTAGAGTGGTTTTGAAATCGCGTTGTTTTTCCTGAAGCTCTGCATACCGTTTGTGTGCCCGGGTAGGCGGGGGCCTTAAGGGCACATTCTTCCTTTAAGGAAACATGATACGAATTTTAGAAAGATCATTTTTTTTGTTGTTATATAGAAAGAATTAAATATGGCATTATGTATATTATATTATTAATATAATAACTTAACATACAAGTGTAACATTTGTTTGTAAAAGAGATAAACATACGTAAGACATTCGTCACATTATTTATAACTATCATTTTCGTTAAAAGTTAAGAATGATTCGGGATTATTATAAATACGCTTTTATATAAAATCTCAAAACATAAAAATAAATAAATGGTGAATTCCAGCACAATATGTGGCGGAAAATGTTATATTTAACATTTGTTTTAACATCGTGCCATTATTTAATGTGTGTATACACACACACACATATATATATGTGTGTGTGTGATCTAGATGTTTAGAAACTAAGTAAATTAGGAGTGAGAGAGAGTTAAATACTTGGAAGACATTACAAACAAGATGATCAATTAACTGTTGATTTCAGAACATTGGATTTAATGACTATCAGAAATTGAACACGCCGGACGATGCAATGCAGCGTGCTTGCGAAGAAAAGACAGCCTTCGTCACCCATAGCCCAGGACATACAACCTCCTGCAAACTCATGACGTTGCAGTTGAACAAAGTTCCCGTTCCAGCGGCATTAACTTTACAGAAGGACGCGCCTTACCTAGGTGCTTTCAACTATCAGTGAGTGCTAGTAGACATATCTGTGTGCACATAATAGCATAGGTTCATCTGTGGTTAGTTTTACTGGGAAAGCATATAAAACATGATGTTTTATTTGTCTTTCGATGGTCGCTTATTTTACTTTTTGTACAACAGTTGGGATCGAAGAGTAAATTTAATATGCTTCTAAATCCTCCAGAAAAACTATGTTGAAACACTCAATTTTCGGGAATTTTCAACTAGAGAATACAGTATTTGAAAGGATAGTCCAATATTAATCACAGATATTTCTGTTTAATAACTAATATTTATAATATTTCCTAAATTATAACCATATTATCAAATACGTACACATACTCTCCCAAAAACAACGAAAAAAATTAAAGTATAAAAATCTTATGTGATGTAAAGTATCAGAGAGAAATGCTTTAAATATGTCTGGCAAAGTTGTGATAATAACAATCCGACGAAAATGTTAGTGCACAAAAGAACGTAAATTATGCATTACATTTCCTTTAGCTGTAAATTAATTTTTAAATAAAACTCAAATAAATTCAGGTTACATATATAAGTAGTACCTATTTGTAAAGATAAAAGTAAAAACTTAATATAGAAGAAACCCAATATTTAAATTTTCCCAAAAATAAAAGTGTTAATTTACAGGAATTTTTTTTTATTTTGAACATTATATTTAAATAAATTTATAGACGCAACAAGTTTTATGTTAGAATTATTTTTGGTTTATAATTTTTGTAAGAAATACCGATATCGCGTTACACTAATTATTTTAATTTTTGTAACACCAAGTTTAGGAATCAGTATTAATAAAATTAAAGTTTGCACTGGAATAAATAGTCTTACTTTTAAGCACCCATGAAAATCCCAATCACTAAATTCACTTACTTTTCCGTTGGCCAATATTAATATTTCTCGGAAACTCAAAGTGCACCAGGGAATGTAACTTAAACGGTTATGCAGAATCTTTAGATGTTTTCGTATTAAATGTGAACACGCATTAATGCATAGTGATGTATGACACAGGTTGATGAAAATGAGGGAATCAGGCGATATCCAAAGACACAAGATGAAGTGGTACACACATGAGGACGACCAAGAAGAATTGGCAAGCATCAACTTGAAGCAGATACTCCCGTGCATTGTGGTGTTCATGCTGGGCATTGTGGCATCAGTCTCATGCCTGCTGGTGGAGATGTGGTGTAGAGAATACAACTGATGTGCATGGCACGGCTAGACCTTCACTCAATACTCATCACATTCACAGCACTACAGCATGTGTAATTATATACTCTCACTTACTCTTTCACAATATATGTATTTTTTGAAAGAGGTTAGTATTTTTATTTTGGAGGTCATTGTTTTCTCAATGTTTTTTTTTTTTAAACTAGTTGTAGTCGCAAATTTACTTCACGCGGAATCAAGGAATTACGCTGAATAGTTTTAGAGTTGCACGTACAAAAACACGTAGGAGCTACATAACTCATAGGCATAAAACGTGTCGTATAATTAACTGCACACATTAATTAATACATTGGAAAATTTCATCAAAACCCATCCAAAATATTAATCACTCATCACTGACTCACTAGCTGGTCACATTTTGGCCGCGTATATATGTTAAATATAATTCAAGTTGTTGGCCTCCACTTGCATAAATGAATCTACCAACCATTGTTTAATCAATTTTCCAGCGCTAATTATAGGATTAAATAGATAGAAAATAGATTTCAAGGCACATTTGAACTGTAGATGCTAATGTTGTGGCGCACTCTATTCAACTGAGCACCTTCATACGAATTGCACTGCCAATATGGTTGCCATCATGGTGTATATTTTATTGTATCCACAGCAAGGAAGATTATTGAATTACCAGAGACAATTGACATGCAATGTAGTTTTTCAAGATGTTCTTGGTTAAAAATCAATTTTTTGTCAAATATTTTTTTATCAGTTCTTATATAGGTACATAAAACATAATATTTATTTGCACAATATTAAAAGGAATTGAATTATTAATAAAAATTTCGTTTCTATTAAAGTGTTTGTTATATTTCATTTTTCAAAGAGCGCCTTAGGCGCCTTGCAACTAACTAGTTGGATATATTTTGCTTGATTCTTAAACAAATAAACTGACAAAATCAATTTTATAGTTTGTTTTGGTATGTGTTAGTTACCAAACCTACCACTATCCTGCAAAAAAGTTATATTTATATTTAGATTTCTTTAGTGTTTTATAACTAAGTGTATCGATTAAATGAAATGAAATAAATATTTATTTCGTACTTCAACTGTTTATCGAGATTTAAAAAAATTTTTTAAAAAAACCAGCAACGGTAAGCGAGTAGTTAGAAACGTAGACCTGATTCCCAATTAACTCACTGGAGAAAAATGACAAGCGAGATAACAAGCCAGAAGTATTACACCTAGCGAGTTTATTCGCAACGAGTGAATTCGTAGCTCAACGTTTCGAGGCCTGATTTACCAGCGTGGCTTACCATATAGTTCAAAGCTATATTGTAACCAGCTTCACTTACCAAATAACTATCAAATCTTCTTCATTAATAAATTTTTTCATTGCATTTGTTTAAGATGGAATTGTTGCAGAGGACGAAAGGGTCTCAATTAAAATAATATGTTAGATTTATTAACAACTTTCTGCTTAAATGTGTCGTTTCCCCTCAATATTTCACCTCAAATCTATGTTAACTGACTAACAATAAAAATTTACATAATTTACGAAAAAAAAATTTAAAGCTCGTGTGCATGTAATCAACTTAATATTATAAACTAGTAAATGTATTTTTACTGCAAACTATTTTGTATTAATACTATTACTATAACTGTGAATATATGTATATTACTAAATATAGTTTTTTCGAAGTTTATTTGGCATGTCAAAGCCTATGTTCTATTCTAGTTACTTCGTGTGTGGTAAACAATAGTAAATGTACAGCGTGTTGTTTTTCTCAAATGTTTGTACTTATGAAGACAATTTGTTTTAGTATTGAAAAATTGAGATGTAATAATGTAATATTTCCCGAATAATTTTTTATAAGTCCATTTTGTTTTAATCAATAAGAGATAATACGTATATATTTTTTAAATTTGTTATCCAACAGATTTTACTCTCTCACGAGTATTTTATTTTGTGGAGGTTATGTTAACATTGTTATTTGATATTTTCATTGAATTTTAGATTCGACTGCTTACATTATTAATTTAAGCATTAAATCATTGATTGTTTTGATCATAAAAATTATTGTAAAAATTAATACACGGTGTTGATGAATATATAGTTACAAATTCTGTTACGTATATATATTATCTCAATGTCCGTTTATATAAAATATAATAGTAGCAAAAGTTGAATGTAATTGTTGTATGACAATTTTAAGTGTAAAACTATTACAATCAATGTATTGTCACGGCCATTTATTGTTTCGAGCATTGAATTTACTATAAAAATTATTATATGGTGTTGATGGAAATAAAGTTCCAAATTATGATACGTAGTTAAATATCAGATGTATAAATATAATAGTCGGTAACTGTGTATAATTGTTCTAAGTGGTAAATGGTCGAAAGCGGTTTGATGTTTCAAAATTTGTTTAAAACTCTGTGTGTCAAATATAATTGTGTTAGTTAGGTACACAAATTGAATTATTTTTTACATTGTCATACATCTGTATTATATTTATAGTATCCTCACCCCCTCCTCCTTTTTCCTGATGGGGAAAGATGTAGGATACAGCTTACAAAAATAGGTTATTTAAACAAAACATGTTTGCTCTAAATAATATTCAAACTTTAAACCCCTTAAGTTTATAAACTTCAATGCCAATGTTTACTATCTTCTTTAGCATTTCTCAATTGTTAATCTCATTGAACTTACACAAAAAAAAAATCAGAATAATTTTAGTTTCTAAAGACTTAAAATTATTATAAATTATATAATTTATTACTACATGTTAGCCTGCATGGCAGACTTTACAAAATAAATTTGTTGAAATCATAATTTAAAAGGAAATAGCAAATCAGACTTACAAAGTGGTTTTTTATTTTCGTGTTTTTCGGGCTGTTTCGCTATTGCAGGGTATTTTTATTCTAGATTCGTAGAACCTGGCGTCTCAGAAGCATAGCCTTTTTTTAGGAGTATGTCTACCGTGGATGACCTTGGAAATAACCTGCCCGAGATTTGGCGTTATGTAACATTGGGCAGGACGAATTAATTAATAGCAACACATTAAAATGCTATTAGGGTTCTTAAATATTTCCTTGTTATAATATTTTTTTTTGAAAATTAGTTTTTAAACAATCTACCTACAAAAGTTTCTTAAAGTTCAAACTTCATAAATTCTAAAATTACGCACATATTTGGTTTGTAAATGTATTATAATACAGAAAGTTTTCTCTTTTATCCGACAAATACGGCAAAAGGAAAACATTAAATTAACTTGAGTTTATTTCTTACTGGGAATTTTAACACCTTAACAAAACGAATTGTATTACATTTCTTTAGTTTTAAATGTTTTATATGTTGTACATTAATGAAATTTTCATAAATAATCGTTAATAATCTTAGCTTGGTTTTTCAACATACAAAAATCAACAGAAACTTTAAGAAATGTTCAAATCAGTAAATTATGTAAGATTATTTTAAATTATAGATGCAGTGTTTTATACTCCTTAATATTACATAATATTAAAAAGGTTTTAAAATACATTCTTAAATAGTTTTTTTTATTTATTTGTCGAAAACTCACTTGCATAGACAACATACAATTTATTCTTTAAGTTTATTGAATTACAAAAAAAAAAGGGTTTGAAAATTTTTAAGGTAATTACAAATATTAAATAAATTATAAAATATTTAATATTTTGGAATCTTGTATTCCAATAATTCATTAACTGAAATTTGTTAATTAAGATCAATTTTGTCTTTTAAAACCAGACACTTATCCATGCGGAGTGCAAATTAAATATCTAGTTAGAGTGGTTCATTCAACAAACACTTTAAAAACACTATCTGTGAACGAATTGCTTTTTTTTTAACAAAGCTTAATTTTTAAAGAAAGTAGGTACTTATTATTTTAGTCAAGCACACATTTTAATTTTTTTTACAAAGTTCGTCAATTGCCGTCATTGCTCTGTTGTGCTTTTTTTCTTCAAAGTTAATATTTGCTTGTGTGTAATATTTCATTTATATTAGAGAAGAAGAGTAAACATGAACAATTGTTGGGACAATGTTCAAGTAGTATGCATATTATTTTACTAAAAATACACAGATATTTATAATGTGAAAAACTAAATGAATAAATACACGTAAGAAAAAGTTTCGATTGTCTTAAAAATTTATTTAACATATTTACACTTTTAACTGCAAAGTAACATTACATCATGATTTACGTAATTTTTTACTCGCAACCACGTAAACATTTCAGGTATGTAAATGCTCCAAAATTACCAAAAAATCACAGAAATGAGTGAAATATTTTATGAATATTATTGGTATTCCATCAAATGTAATCATTCTTCGTTTCTCGTAGAATTCTTCACACTTTTTCTTCCAGAAAATCTCAATGAAAATCTTTATTGTTTCAGCCTTTTGTTTTGCAAACTGTATGGCGTACAGCCATTGTCTGCAACAAAGAAAGTTGTTAATTCTATTTTATTTATTTATGCATGCAGTAAAGCAAACATAGTTAATTAAGTTTAAATTATAAAAGTTCAAAACACAATTAATATAATACTCTGATATTTATAACTGTTGTTTTTAATCTTGAAATGAAATGGCTTTTTTTTAAAAAAGAGGTTCAGTGAAATAAATTACTATCGTACTCAGCATAAGCAAACACGAGTTCCACTGTATGAGTGGCGTTGTTTTGTGTCTTTTTTTTTGCAATTGAAATTCTTTGTAAAATTCATAAAATGATAAACAGCTCAGTAGTAGTCATTATTTTAAGCAAAATCATTACCCAATCAAAGCGATATACCAAGTCATAAATAGTAAATATTTTTTTCTCGTGTTTCCAACTGTAAAATATATGTATTTACGATTTATATGCGAGTATATATATATATATATATACTCGTATATAAATCGTATATATGTGTGTGTGTGTAAATGTTTTCCATAAACCCGCGCTTATTGGTCCTGATACATGTTGAAAAGATATGATTCTAAAACTAATGATGTTTAGATATAAAATAAGTTCTTATAATATACTTATGGAATGTGAGTGGCTTTAATTCAGTATAGTATTTTTACAAATGAATGTGTTCGTTTTTGTGAGGAGCAAAATTCTGGGTGCTCACATCTGGTTTTACTCTGAATACTTGATTGCAAGTGAACCACCAAAATTATATGCTTATAAAGAGGGAAAATAAAATAAACCCAGTTATGTTTTAAAAACCGATCTTTCATGGCGACTACCAAAACCAACCTTTGATGAAAGATGTTGGCCAAGCCTATCTGTGTGGGACGTCAATCACGTACAAATAGAATTCTTCAGGTTGCTGCCTTCGTAATTCTTTAACTTTCATCTTGTTACACGGTCCATCTGAAGATAATAAATATGATTATTATTTTTAAGAAAAAATAGTTTTTTTTATCGTTTAAGACAACTATAATTGTTTAATGTAGTGAAACAACAACACGCTATGGCCTATTTCTTTTCATGGTGCCCAGTAATAATTTTTAATCACAAACGGATCTATACAATAAACTTTCAATTATAATTTCATGAAGCAGGCAATTATAAACTGATAACGATGATTAGCTAGTTATAGCTTGAAATCAAAATAAATTTTTCAGAAGTTTCTGGTAGCTTTCCTAAGCCCGCAATTTTTTTTTATTTTAACACGCTTTTGTTAGCTTTACTTGTAACTAAATATGTAACCAAATCCTTTAAGTCGATTTTAATCTACTTATATTTGTCGTATTGATTTGAAACTTTGGAAGTACAGTACACTCCCGATTATCCGCGAAATTAAGTGGCAGGGCCACCGCGGATAGTGAAAATCGCGGATAATCCGCAAAAGAGCCGAAAATGGGAAACAAAAAAGGAAACATTAATTTCAACTTACAAATCTAAAAATGTATGTACAGTAAACGTTACAATTAACAGTAAAAAATTTTAATGATGCTAAATTGTTTGTATTTTACTGAATAATTACGCATGCCAGCCTACAGCGTGAGTTACGAGAAGGCCTGTGGCGTTTCACTGTATACTGCACACAATACACTCGTCAGTAGAGTTCAAATTTGCTCACTTGTAATAAAATACAGATTTACATATTTGCTGTACTTTTTTTGTAGCATGCGCGGATAATGGAGAGTTTACCCGATAACAATACAATAATTTCATCACTTTGACCCAAAGAGAAAAAAAGGGGGAAGGGCATAGGGGCAAAAATCCACTACTTTCGTGCTATTGGCAATGACCATGCTTTTTGTATATTCATGAGCCTGGGGCATGGTGGGAAAATTGCACGAAGTCGAATTACCCCCCCCCCCCCCCCCCCCAATGGGTGCTTCATATCTCTTGTCTTAAATTTCCTAACAATAATATCTATTCGTTAGGATAGAGTCATTAAGAAAATGAAAGAAGATAGCACCCAACGCTTTTTTTTATTAAATTTAATTGTTTTGTTTAGTACTTGATTCTTATTTTAAGCTTATCAAACAAATTACTATATACAGTGCTGTAGTTAATTTTTTCGCCTTTGAAAAAAGTAATTACATTTAAAAATTTTTTATTTTACTTTCAATTCATACAACATAGAAACGTGTTTTTTTTTTTTTTTTTTTTTTTTTTTAGTTTTTTAAAATATAATTTTCTTTACAATCCACCTAAAATTTCTGTGTGTAGCTTTTTAATATGTAGAATTGGACTCTTAAAGATGTCTCATAATTGGTAAAAATAATTCAAAATTTGAGCTTTTGAAGTTATAAAAGATTTCTTGAACTATATATATATGTACTTCATTATGACGCCCATTTCATACATACATATATACAGCCTATCTCATAGATTATATTTCAAATATCTCGTTTCATAAATTATGTTTCATTTACCCAGTTTCAGATATCCTGTTCAAATAATATGTATTATGAAAAAGGTTTCATGTATCAAGTTTCAAATATACTGTTTTTTTCTTCATATATCCCATTTCATTCATCCTGTTTTATAAACCCTGTTTCAGATATTTTGTTTCATATAACCTGTATTTTGTTTCAGATAATCTTAATTCTTAATCTTGTTTCATATATTCTGTTTATTTTTCCCATTTCATATAGTCAATTTAAATTTTTTTTCATATATCCTGCTTGAGATTCAGGTGCCTACTGAAAAAAATATATTTTCTGCTTCATATGAATTAAGGAACCTCAAATGAAAAAAAAAAATAAACGTCAATGTTTCCAGCCTTTTGCTTTTGAAACCTGTAAGGTGTATGTACTGCGATTATGTGAAACAAAGATCATCGTTAATCGTATTCAATTTATTTTAAGACGTTGCAGCGTGGAAAACTAAGTTTATTAAGATCGTATTATGAACTTTCAACAAACAATCTGAAATCTGTAACTGTTGGTTGCTTTTTTTAATCTCGAAATTAAAATATTTAGTCAAATAAATTATTACTATCGCACCAAGCACAAGTTAGATTATGATGTTTGTGTTTACGTAACGGGAAGCCTTCTTTTCACAGACGAGAGAGCCAAACTCCCGATCGTGCATCTTCGGTTTTTTTTTTTGGTTCATTGTAAATGTGTTGATAAAATGATGCTAATGGTCAATTAGGTTAGGTTAGCTAAATTATAAATACTTTAAAACATTGTGGACGGTTGATTTTCGTTAGGATAGCCACATTAAAGATACGGAGGATTAAAAAAAAAAGCGAGCAACAACTTCGGGGAACTTCAGGTTTTGGTTCTCTCGTCTGTGAAATGAAGACTTCCCTTAAGTAAGAGCGCTGACTATACTGCGCAACTCTTCTTCCAGATCCATCCTTCTGTTTTCCCGTAAGCATCCTGCTTGATATTAATGCATGAAATTTTGCATCCCGCATGTCAGAGCCCAGGGATTTCCCTGTGTCTATGCAGGTTTTTACCTGGGCCCAACTTATCTAGTTTTAGTCTAGTATAGTCAGTGAGGGGAGTTAGTCATGGCGCCAATCGCTGCCATGGCTGGCCAATCCCCTCCTAGCACATGATGCATGCTACCCCTCCCGCATGGCTAATACCCTGCATGATTAGAGCGTATGGGCTTCGGCCTGAGACGCACTTAGTCTCCCTCCCTAACCCGGAACCCTCCCCAACACACTTAGATTTAATTTAGGTTAGGAAAAAAAAATCGACTATACTGCGCAGTTACTGAACACGCACCGAGCTTTGCGTCTGCTGATGGAGGGGCGTCGCAGCGGCAACTTCGGGAGACTGTGGAAGGGGAGGAGGATGAGGAAGGGGTGACTGTGGAAGGGGTGGAAGGGGAGGAAGAGGAAGGGGAGGAGGAGCAGGAGGAGGGGGAACGAGCGAGCAGCGCGAGGGCGAAGGAGCCGAGGATGTCCGGACGACAGCGGCGGCGGCGGCGGCCTCGTCCGGGCCGGGAGGGGCGTGGCCCGGGGGCGGGCCCGCCGACCAGGGGGCGGCGTGCTGCGGCGGCCGCCGCCGCGGGAGGGTTGCCAGGCGGCGGTCGGCGGCGGCGGCGTGCTGCGGCCTCAGCTGTCGCGCCGCCCCGGGCGAGCGAGCGACGGGCCTCGGCTGGCACAGCTGCACGTACACCAACTGCTCCTCCTGTGAGACATCAGTCCCTTTATTACGTCCCGTTACACATTTTCAAAAAAAAATGGGCGCGTCTTCCTAGGTACTAATATGGCGCGATAAAAAAAAACTACCATTAATTTCGCACGCTTATTAAAAATTTCAAATAAACACTTAGTATTCGATATTGACATGTACCTATAGTATGTAGAAAATTAATTATTTGATTTAGCAAAATAATCTCGAGATGAATTTTTACTATTATTACATGATAATAATAATAATAAATTACACGTACGGGAACACAAACTAAATTATATAAATACACTTGAAAATATATAAAAGCAATATTCATATCACTAATATGTACAATAAAAAAATCTTTTTTAATTATATGGATCGGGTACTAAATTATTTTATCCAATAAAATGGAATGGTAATAACTTAATGATAATTTGTTTTAATCTTTTACAGTTACGTTTTCGTGACTTTTTGTGCCTCGTGTAAGTTACATGTATGAAAATGGTTTTTCAACTACAAAGTTCGTTAAAAACGAAATCTTTATTACGTTTATATCTCAAAAACCAGACATATATACAAAAAATAAATACATTTTTAGTAAAAATTAAGAAATGTAAACTTTTTGCTATTGATAATATGACGTTAAGTTTTAAAAAGTTTAAGAATGATTGAAAACTTACATTTTCTGGTATACTTCTGAAGGGTTCCCTTCTTGGAAACTGCAGCGGAGAGTGAACGCTTTGGAATGTTATTTTTGGTATTTTAGGTGCAAGAGACCTCAACTCGAAAGCTTCTTCGTCAGAAATGTGGCACTTGTCTACAAAAAAGAAGATTACAGTTTTTTATACAAAAGTTAAGAATTAATTGATTTACATTGAATAAGTTTTCCGAACACGAATAGATTAGAAGAGATTAACATAAAGAACTATTACAGAAAAAATGAGGCACAGCCTTCTTGCACTGCTCACAAGACACGAAGGATACGAAAAAAAGTCCTCATTGATAACATAATATAAAACTGTTATTAATTATATGCCAGGTTCCAGTTGACAATTTAACCAGTTTGACCAAAAAAATAGTTAAAATTAAGAGATTACTGTGTTTAGAGGTTAATTAATTTAAACATACCAGATGATAAAAAGTTTCGAGTAACTCTACTAATTTCAGCTCTTCAGACATTAAGGAATCCGGAATTCGGGGGAATAATCTGTTTTGAACTTTTGTTTTCAGTGTTATGGTATACAGCAAAGTTTATTTCAATGAACGAAAATCTCTAGGCCTACTTCCTATCCCGAACCAACCAGTTTAAAAATGAAAATCAGCAAGTGAAACTCAACAGTTACCTGGAACAAACATTTTAAAGTTTTGAATGTGTTCACAAAAATATGAATATAGTTTGAAAATGACAGCCATCCGAAAATCTGTTCTTAAAAGGGATAAAAATGGTGTTTGTGGCATTCAAAACTTTTTTAAGACCATCAGCTTCCAACTATTTTATTACTGTGCATTCTAAACCAGATAATTGTATTCATCCGATTGCTTTTATAAAAAAACTTGTAATACTTAACGAAAGAAAACTAATGTGCTTATGGTTGGCAGGGCCGCAACAAGGAAGGGGGGGGGGGGGGCAAGCGTGGCATACGCCCCGGGCGCAAAGCTGTGGGGAGCGCCGAAATCGCTTGCATTTTAATTCCTTCCTACTACAACTGGTAACTGGTAAAAAGTTTTTTTTTTTTTTTTAACTTGTATGCCAGGAATGTCTAATCTGATTTACAATATAACATCTCAACATAGTACCATTTTCCCGTGGGAGGGCCCCCGGAACCCCCGCGCTTTATTGGTGTGGTATGTGCAAAAAAAGAGGGGGGGGGGGGGAGCGCATGAATCCATTTATTCCCCGGGTGCCAGAGACTCTAGTTGCGGCCAGTGGCGTAGCCAAGATTTGTGTATGGGGGGTGTTAAGAAGTACGGTCCCCCCCGTATTAAAGCGGGGGGTCCGGGGGTCCTCCTCCGGGAAAATTTGGAATTTGAGGTGTAAAATAGTGCTATTTTAGCAGTTTTCAGTACTTAAATTTAAATATTGTAATGGTAAATTTTTTTTTAATTTTAATATGAAATTTGTTTGAGTGATGAATAAGAAATTAATTAAATATTTGGTGCTAAGGGGGGGGGGGTGAACCCCTAACCCCCCCCCCCACCCCTGGCTACGCCCCTGGTTACGGCCCTGATGGTTGGCGGCGGCAGAGTGTCAGGACACGAGGATCAAGCACTCACCCGAGCTCTGCGGCACGACGTCAGGGTTGTTGTCGTCGATCGAGTCGTCCTGTTCCTTTCCCGCGGGCGGCTGGGCGCCGGCCTCCGCCGCCGCCGCCGCCGCCGCCGCCGCCTTGGCGCCGCCCCCTCGCAACCGCAGCGTCGCGGCCACGGCCGCCCCCACGGCCAGCAGCGTCACAGCCGCCCCTGCGGCCGCCCCCAGCGCCGGCGTCAGTTGCAGCGGCGGTTCGTCCGCGTCTGCGCCCGGAACACTCCCGTCACACACACGCGAGGAAACAAGGTTCCTCTCCTACACACCTACGTTCAAATCACTTCATCTAGGTAAAAGTTTTTTTTTCTTCTTTCGTTTATGATCAGAACGTTTCTCTAACTATCAGCCCATTATTGAGTGATTAACGAAGTTGTGCTTTTATACAATGAAATCAGGGGAGCAACAACAGGGGGGGGGGGCAAGGGTATTATGCCCCCCTCCCTCTGAAACCTTGAAGTGGGGGCAAACGGGGGCAAATAAAGTGCTGTGTAATCAATTTTTAGATAATAAAACTGCTTAAATAGCACCATTTTCCACCTTGAAGTACAAATTTTCCCGGGGGAGCCCGCTTCAATAGGGGGGGATCGATGATTCTTTATAGAAAGGTATATTGCCCCCCCCCCTTTTGAAAATGTAGTTGTTGCGCCCCTGAATGAAATATATATATATATTCTCACAAAGGCTATGAAAATAGGTTCAGCTATATGGCTACAAACTTATTATTGATTCCATTTTAATATCTCATAGTTAAGGAAAACTTAACTCATTTTGTGTATTTAATTTTTTTACCACCGCTTTTATAACAGCTTGTAGGAAATTATCTGCGTTCACTTGCGGACGAATAATTAAAATCGAAGTTTATTAACTTCATGACAGGTTTAGAAATATTAACTAGATATTATTTTTATGGACATAAACAATTGTTAGCTAAGTGGTTTTGTTCGGAAAAGTTAAGTGCTTCAGTTTGGGTTTGTTATTAATTTATTATTAATATAGTTATTTTATCAATTTATTAATTTATTAATAATAGTATGGTTATATTATTAATATATTTAATTACATGAGCAGAACACGAAGTTATAGAACCAATAAACTGAGGATACTATCCGCTTAAGGGGGAATTATCTAAAATTATTTTGCTTCTTATACTTCGTTTCTTTTTCCATGTGATTTTTTTTAAATAAATTCAAAGTGTAACAATATTGTATTGTTTATAATTTTTCCACTAAAAAGTCCTTAATTAATGGTTTTTATGAACTTTTGATGGGGCACGCAGACCATTACATTTTCTCCGTCAACTTGAAAACCGAAAAATAGACTGGTAGTTGATGAGAACTACAGGATGTCGCAAGCAACCCAAGCTGAAAGTCAATGAATGGGTAAGAACCTGATAGGGAGCGGAAAGTTCTCGAACATTCGCGTATAAATGGAACACAGCGTGCAGCCAGGGTGTATATTATAGACTTAAAGGCGCAGCTGTGGAGAACATAGAGCAAGGAGAGAGACATAGAAGGGCGAATATCAAGGTCCTTCCACAATTGCAATATCCAAAATTATGTCCGTCGGACACTGATCGCTGATTGGCCCACTTGAACCTCTGACGTCATGGGTGGTGTGGGAGATGATCAGAATAAATAGATCAACTTTAACTTTTTTGTTCCCAATTACTCGAACTAGACGCCGTGACGCGCGGCCCTAGGTTAGCATAGAAAAAACATTCGTGATATTTGCTGTTCCCAGTCCCCGTGCGTCAGACGTCGAGATATCAGCTCGTAAAAGGATACGAGTGACCGAGCGTTTCCCCGATAACTCTACCCATTAAGGCAGCAGCAGGAGGGAGGGTTGGCCGTGGGGTGAATTAAAATCCGATCATACACTAAATGGGATTACATCTGGGCAGTCAGAAGACAACATGCAGTAAGGAATAAAACAACTAGAGACATGCAAAATTCGCGGATTCATTTCGTTATAGGCTAGCATCATAACAAATATACCTTCGTACCGCTTCTGCGATTGGCCCACATTTTATCCGGGGAAGTGTGAGCCAATGAGAAACACTAAACCAAGAAAGTGCCGAATTACGGACAGCCTAGTTGAGACGTCTCACGCGTCAGTAGCCAATGGACAGGTGTCATTTCCGCGAGTATTTAAAGGACTGTGGAGTCTATCCCAGAGGTAAATGAATCCGCGAATTTTGCAGGTCTCTATCAATGCTCAATGAGTTCAAAATACCATATATCGCTAGCAAGAATACTTGCCTTTTATTAAAATGCAAATGTGCAATATAACGGACTTTATTAGAGTCACAAGTTTACTCCCTCCGCGAGTTCTTAGCATGTATATTGTAACCCACTGAGTATTTATGTTTAATTTGTAAAGCTAATGCCAAGGGCTAAGAATCTCATGGTGTTTCATTATTTTATTCTAGACTAAACGTGATAGTTTTTTATTCTTCAATAAACATTTATATAATTTAATTCCTTAGGCTACGAGTGGGCAGTCAGCAGCTCCCCCCCCCCCCCCCCCCCCCCTCAGTGGTCAAAGTAGAAAGCGCTAATGGCACGATTAGTTGATCGCTAGTTGTCAAGGTATAAAATTGAAATTTTTATTTAGAATCATGTTTTCATGTACTGACCCACCTGTTGTCCTATCATAATTGTTGCTTTCCCGCGGCCAAAAAAAAAAAAACGTAAAGGCCAATTATTATGTCAATCGTAGCATGAAATAAGAACATAAATAATCGTGTTGCATAAATTTTTTAATCAATCGTTTTTGTGTAGCCATTTTCTTGTACTTCTCAATAAATCAATAAAAAAACTGGTTTTCGTACAAATATACAAATCTGAGTTTTTCAAGGTTTTTGGAAATAGAAAATTTTCTATTAAAAATATTTACTTCGGGTAAAAGGCTACACACAAACTATTAATTTAAAACGGTATGCAATACGAATACAAGCTCACGAGTCGGGAAACCATCGGTGCTATTCATTTTCTCTCCGGTACATTATACAGCATTGTAATAAATTTTCACTGAACTTTTTTTATTTACCATTACTGTAAATGGGAGATGTGGCTTAGTTTTTTTCCATTAGTATAGCCGTGCGAAGCCGGGTCGGGCAGCTAGTCTACATATATACCTCTCACTATCTCTGTGTATTCTATATGAGTGTACTGCTTGCTTCGTTGTTAATATAACACGGGTGTTTTTTTTTACTTGAATGGGAAAATTAAGAATGATAAGGCATCTAGTGGGTGGCAACAATGTTAATAGGCAATAGGAAATAAACTTCTAGCGCCTGCGGCATTGTCAAAACACACTTCGTACGTGTACTGCATGTTGTATCTAACCCCCTCCAACACATTTGATTCTAAATTGGACTTTTAGTAAGAATCCATAATGTTATTGATAATATAATATAGCCTATAGCCTTCCTAGATAAATGTACTATCCAAAACTGAAAGAATTTCTCAAATCGGACCAGTGGTTCCTGAGATTAGCGCGTTCAAACACGCTAATAAACAAACTCTTCAGCTTTATAATATTAGTATATAGGCTACGAGTGGGCAGTCAGCAGCCCCCAGTGGTCAAAGTAGAAAGCGCTAATGGCACGATTAGTTGACCGCTAGCTGTCAAGGTATAAAATTGAAATTCTTATTTAGAATCATGTTTTCATGTACTGACCCACCTGTTGCTATCCCGCGGCCAAAAAAAAAAAATGTAAAGGCCAATTATTATGTCAATCGTAGCATGAAATAAGAAAATATAATCGTGTTGCATAAATTTTTTAATCAATCTATTTTGTGTAGCCATTTTATTGTACTTCTCAATAAATCAATAAAAAAAACTGGTTTTCGTACAAATCTACAAATCTTGAGTTTTTCAAGGTTTTTGGAAATAGAAAATTTTCTCTAAAAAATATTTACTTCGGGTAAAAGGCTACACACAAACGATTAATTTAAAACGGTATGCAATACGAATAAAAGCTCATTAGATCACGACGCGAGGAAATAAGGTTCCTCTTCTCCCCCTTCGTTGAAGCTTTGAATATATATACTGTATAGAAGTCGCCAGCCCAGGTTAAAATTTCAAATACGGTTTGAGGTAGTTGGTTAATTACACCGCCGTAATCGCCACCATCTCTAGGGCATCGACTTGTGGTGGTCCCTAGCGGACAAGTGTCGAACTCTTCAAACACCCCTTCCCCCTGCCGTTGAACGACCTTGAGCTGCATTGAATGATGGGTGGGGGGGAGGGGGGGGCGGGGGAATGACAGCGGGCAACAGTGCTGCGCTCTAACGTGTAAATAACAACCCAAGACGACACAGGGCGTTAAGGTGGGTTTACGATTGAAAATTAAGAATTAAGACTTAAGTCTTAGTCGTGTACTTACCATAATACTCTATGTAAACTAGTGGAATGGTTTATGATTGTCGTGTGTGAATTTTGACGGGTCGTGTGCGAACCATATGATGACTTAAGACTTAACAGAAATGGTTATATTTTATATTTTTCGTTAAGACTTAAGGGAAGCGACCAATCACAACAAACCGAAACCTTTCAACCGGAAGTTTATGTCTTATTATTGGACCGTGCGAGGCAGTATTTTGGGTTAGAATTCGTACCTATATTTGTAATTTGTAATCATCATCCATTTCGAAAAATAGATTTCCCATTTGTCAATAACCTATTTCAAATCTGCTTCTCCGTTTCGAACAATGGCCGACCATGTGTTTTGTGCTGTAATTGGTTAGAATTAACGACTTATATGTCAATCATAAACTGGAAAATGTAGTTTTGACTTAATCGTGTGCTCGATGTTAAGTTATAATTCTTAAGGAAATCAATCGTAAACCCAGCTTCACGGCAGCGCGCGGCGCGATGGTGCGGGAGCCGGCCGACAGGTCGCAGCACGCACCTCCGGCCTGCAGCTGCTGCAGTTCCGCGCCGCCCGCGTAGATGGAGACGGCGTCGCTGGTGGCGCGCGCCGTCACGGTGCGCACGGCGAGCAGCAGCGCTCCCGAACCGGCCGGCGGCAGGTCGCACAGCTCGACGCGCCCGGAGGCGGCGGGCGCCGTGGCGCTGCCCACGAGGCGGCGGGAGGCGGCGTCGAACGCCTGCAGCAGGTAGGTGGCTCCCCGGTCGGCGTCGGGCGGCGGCGGGTCGCAGGCCACCGCGAGCGACGCGGCGGTGCGGCGCGCGACCGAGCACCTGGCGGGCGGCCGGGGCCTCGCGTCCGGACCTGCCGGAGGGGGGAGAAACTCTAACTACCGAGACTGAGACCAAGTTTTTTCACGTGACAACGTCTAATAAATCGATGAACGCCGGCAGCACGCACGGAAAAGTGTCCCGTAACGCACACTGTCCCGTTACGCTCATTGTACGCTTGCGCCGCATCTATCTCTCTTCCACTCGATTGGAACAAACCATCAATTTGACTTTTTTCGATGGCACGTTAAACTTGAAACACTCCCATTCGTTTCCTACTTTTCCTATCATCGTCCTGTCCTCAACAGAATAACGCAGATTGGAAGAAGTTAAATAGCAAACATGTATAAAAGTTATACTAAAAATAATCTCTTCGTTAAAGTAATAAACATATTTGAATTAATGAGTTAAAATAAAAGTAAATTTATCAATTAAATTGTAGATTTCATTTCACTCCTTCTTTGTATCCATACAAAATTGTGATAATTCAATAAAAATGATTCAATTTTATTCATAAAAGTATGCAATCATTTCATCAATGTTTTTTATGACGTTGTCACGTTAAAATATCTTCCGTAAACCGACTTTACAGACAGCCAATTTTTTTTGAAGTAGATATGGGCCCGTCTGCTAGATAGTAGTTTTCATAATATATTGCTGACATAAATACTCTAATTTATTAGGAGAAGTAATGTATAAGCTATTATCAGGCAAACAAACCAGTGAAAATTCACTCCGTTTAGGTAGCCATTATTTTTGTGGTGTGTAATACAATGAGTTTTTGCACCTCCTGCTTTTTTTTATTTATTACATGACGGTTTATTAAAAAATACAGCATTAAGTATTTTCGCATCGATTAAATTAGTTTTGCGCCGCCAAGGAGATAACTTAATATAACCAAAAAAAAAAGTATTAACTGAAAAAACTTTGTATGAGAACCTCTATTCCGATTTTTTTACTTGCTGGTAGTTATGGGCCCGCCCAACAGATAGCGACACATGTAGCGTGAAACATGGTTTCAGTTTCCACTGTAAGAGTCGCACTTCTATACATATCTCCCTCCTTGTTCTGTGGTTGGTGGCCCTAGCCGCTGGTCATTGCCGAAGCACTAATACCCTCCCGATCAAACAACAGGGAGTTCTATTTCAATTATGTTCTGGAATGTAAAAAAAAAAATAACTGGAAATATCTCGCACCCTACCCTGATAGGGCGCACATGTGTTAGGGGAACGTGAGAATTTCCGGCCGTTGGTCGGAACAATCTGTCGGAGGGGACGCAATCAGGACCAGGCCCGGTGTTTTCTGTCTTTATTTTACTTGTATTTCTAGTTTAAAAACATTAATAAGACATTAAAAAGACATTAATAAGGAAAAAATACAATATTAAGAGCATGTAAATTAAAGTGTTGTCAACACCTATTTCAATTCATGATATCAGAATTTTTTTTTTTTTTCAAATATTGTATTGCCACATATAACTACGCGATTCCGCTTTATTTTATCGTAACGACTTATAAAGCTGACACGAACATAATTTATCATGAAAGAATATTAAAAAAATTTAAAGCTAAATTATCAAAAGCATCGTCGTAATTTTAGTTCTATGTTGGCTTAAAATTTTGTTTGGAAGAGTTAAGATTTAAAATTTTCCTAAGGAGTGCCTCCAAAATAATTTATCAAATCCAATGGTCAGGGACGTCGAGAAATATTAAGAGCCCGTGGTCAAATTATGTTCCCCCTCCCCCACTCATATAATATTTTTTTGCACAATATTTCTGCCCCATTACTGGCTATAACTGTAAACGAGATCTGCGCATATCAAATAACTAACAAAGTTCTCACTAAACGGTTTCAGCAAACGAGTTATTATTTCGGCCCTACTGTCAGGGTATAAAGAAGCATTAAGAAATTCTCGAAAGTCTACCGGGCCCATGAGATTTTACCCCCTCTCATCCTTGCATTAACACAATTATTATTTATTGAACAACTTTTCAACATCACAATTAAAAAAAAAAAAAAAAAACATAGTATCCTCATACAGATTTTATACACATTTTGACTGTTTGATGTATAGGTCAGGGCCGGAGCAAGGTAAATTAGCCCCCTAGGCGAAAAACCTTAATGCCCCCCCCCCCCCGGGCCGGACACCCCAAAAAAAATTTTCCTTGCCTCAAAATACATCACATAAGCCTAATATTTTTGTCAACAATCAAATGTAAGCAGGCTTGTGTGTTTTTTTTACTTTTTTTTACTTATTTAAAATCATAATAAACAGGTCTCCCCGTGGACTTTAAATAATTACTTATATCAATAATATAAACATTTCAAAACTGTTACAAAAATCCATTTTCATCTAGTTTCGATAATCGTTAAAACATATTGTATCAGCTGTTGTGTGTCGTGCTGCGCCGCCCCCAGCTACTTGGCGCCCTAGGGCGGTTGCCTAAGTTCGCCTGTACGGACGCGCCGGCCCTGGTTGCAGTGTTTATATATGGTGTTAAAATAAATAGCTGTATGTGTAACCGTAGCGTGGTGTCAGCTGTGTGAATGGTGGTGTCAGACACCCACCGGCGCGGGTCTCCTGCGGCCTGACGGCGGGCACCAGCAGAGACGCCGCGCCGCTGCGGCCGCCGCGGCCGTCGGCCGAGTACACGGACACGTTGAGACCGGCGCCCGGGGGCAGGCCGGAGGCGTGCAGGCTCGGCGCCGCCGCCGTCGAGTTGGCCAGCAGCTCGCCCGTGGCCGAGTCCAGCACCTCCATCACGTACAGCCGCGGAGGCGGGTCGTCTCCGCCGGGCGAGCACTCCACCTGCACGCCCTCCGCCGTCTGGTTGGCCACCGTGCAGTTGGTCGGCGGGCCCGGCTGGCCTGCGGGCACGCCCCCATTCCCCCTCATCACCCGTCACCACGGACCATCCTGGGGGTTTTCCCCTCAAACCAACATGTAGGGGGATTCTTTAGGGTGGCCGGCGGGCCCGGCTGGCCTGCGGGCACGCCCCCATTCCCCCTCATCACCCGTCACCACGGACCATCCTGGGGGTTTTCCCCTCAAACCAACATGTAGGGGGATTCTTTAGGGTGGCCGGCGGGCCCGGCTGGCCTGCGGGCACGCCCCCATTCCCCCTCATCGCCCGTCACCACGGACCATCCTGGGGGTTTTCCCCTCAAACCAACATGTAGGGGGACTCTTTAGGGTGGCCGGCGGGCCCGGCTGGCCTGCGGGCACGCCCCCATTCCCCCTCCTCACCCGTCACCACGGACCATCCTGGGGGTTTTCCCCTCAAACCAACATGTAGGGGGATTCTTTAGGGTGGCCGGCGGGCCCGGCTGGCCTGCGGGCACGCCCCCATTCCCCTCATCACCCGTCACCACGGACCATCCTGGGGGTTTTCCCCTCAAACCAACATGTAGGGGGATTCTTTAGGGTGGCCGGCGGGCCCGGCTGGCCTGCGGGCACGCCCCCATTCCCCTCATCACCCCGTCACCACGGACCATCCTGGGGGTTTTCCCCTCAAACCAAAATGTAGGGGGATTCTTTAGGGTGGCCGGCGGGCCCGGCTGGCCTGCGGGCACGCCCCCATTCCCCTCATCACCCGTCACTACGGACCATCCTGGGGGTTTTACCCCTCAAACCAACATGTAGGGGGATTCTTTAGGGTGGCCGGCGGGCCCGGCTGGCCTGCGGGCACGTCCCCATTCTCCCTCATCACCCCGTCACCACGGACCATCCTGGGGGTTTTCCCCTCAAACCAACATGTAGGGGGATTCTTTAGGGTGGCCGGCGGGCCCGGCTGGCCTGCGGGCACGCCCCCATTCCCCTCATCACCCGTCACCACGGACCATCCTGGGGGTTTTACCCCTCAAACCAACATGTAGGGGGATTCTTTAGGGTGGCCGGCGGGCCCGGCTGGCCTGCAGGCACGTCCCCATTCTCCCTCATCACCCCGTCACCACGGACCATCCTGGGGGTTTTCCCCTCAAACCAACATGTAGGGGGATTCTTTAGGGTGGCCGGCGGGCCCGGCTGGCCTGCGGGCACGCCCCCATTCCCCTCATCACCCGTCACCACGGACCATCCTGGGGGTTTTACCCCTCAAACCAACATGTAGGGGGATTCTTTAGGGTGGCCGGCGGGCCCGGCTGGCCTGCGGGCACGTCCCCATTCTCCCTCATCACCCCGTCACCACGGACCATCCTGGGGGTTTTCCCCTCAAACCAACATGTAGGGGGATTCTTTAGGGTGGCCGGCGGGCCCGGCTGGCCTGCGGGCACGCCCCCATTCCCCTCATCACCCGTCACCACGGACCATCCTGGGGGTTTTCCCCTCAAACCAACATGTAGGGGGATTCTTTAGGGTGGCCGGCGGGCCCGGCTGGCCTGCGGGCACGCCCCCATTCCCCTCATCACCCGTCACCACGGACCATCCTGGGGGTTTTACCCCTCAAACCAACATGTAGGGGGATTCTTTAGGGTGGCCGGCGGGCCCGGCTGGCCTGCGGGCACGCCCCCATTCCCCTCATCACCCGTCACCACGGACCATCCTGGGGGTTTTACCCCTCAAACCAACATGTAGGGGGATTCTTTAGGGTGGTCGGCGGGCCCGGCTGTCTTGCGGGCACGTCCCCATTTTCCCTCATCACCCCGTCACCACGGACCGTCCCAGGGTTCCCACCCTGGGGGTTTTCCCCCCAATCCAACACTTTAGGGGTTTAGGTTTTTTTTTAGCTGGTACATTATTTTAGGAATTTTTTTTATGGGCGTGTAATTAAAGTGTATATCTTGAAGAAAAAAATGAAAAAAAAAATAACAACAACGCAAGTGGCGCTGGTGGCTGAATTTCTCACTACGACCAACAACTACTTGCTGGTCAAGAGAATTCAGTTTTTTTACTTTTACCGTTCAACGTTTTCATGTTGTCAGTTATCACGTTGAAGTTTGTTGTCTAATCGCGGGTTTTATTGGATTGCAATGTTATACGTTTATATTTTTTTTTTCTGTGGTGCCAAGGAATGCCAAAAAAAAAACAGTAAAAATATACGAAATGTTGGGAGACCGATCCGGAACTTCCAGGTTAGTAAAAATGTATTCCTCAAACCGAAATTAAATTCGTACGTATATAAAATTGTAGATACTGAATGTTATTTCAATTTATTATTTTGCTCTGTTTGGGCAGAAAAGTAAGGAAATTTAAACAGGCATTATTTACATTGAAAGTGAATTCGAGGTTCAAGAGAAAATAATTTTAGCTCTCAGACAGGGTGTACAATGGAAACTTTAGGGGTTTATAATCGACATCTAGGGGGATTTGAAGTTGGTCATAGAACACTCTGTAGGAGTTGGCATCACTGACTGTTGGCCACGGAACACTTCATTGTCGCGTCTCCTGCTTCAACAATGCACGGGAACGTAGTGAATGCCAACCGATGAGATTTAATTATTAGGACCAGTATTCAACACCAATCACTTAAGAACATAATTTAAAAGCACATATTTAATTTTTATTCGTATGTAGCCTTTTTTCATCCTGTAAATTTTTGTTGCATGACGCGTGCGTATCGTTTTTTTTTTTTTTTTTCATAACGCGCCTAATGAAGCATAACCTAATCTAGCTTATATAAATACATTTGGAAAAATGTATAAACACAATTTATATATCTAGAAATATTTTCAGTAAATAAACGTATTTTTATAATATGTACTAGCATTCAATATAAATCACAAATAAAAATAAAATTTTAAATTTAACGCATATATATTTTTTTGTTTGTATGTATCCATTTTTTTATTCATTTTGTGTAAATTTAGTTGTATGGTGCGCGCGCATAGGTAAAATTCACTCTTCATCATTTTTCCACAACGCGCCCATAGAAGAAGTATAAATTTAAAAAAATATATTTTGCTTCGAAATCATAGCAAGGTCATAATTTACGTAAATAATATAAATAAACGACACAATTGTAACAGAACACTATATATTCTTGTATTTGAAACAATTAAAAAATATATATATATTTAGAACGAAAACAAAAAGGGCTACCAACGCAACCAAGTACAAACGGAAGAACTCAGCGTTGCCAAACTAATCCTTGCGGGTCCGTCTCCGTCTGCGTGCAATTGTAGAAACTCTGTTCCGTGAGATGCGTATCCGTTTACGTGTCAATGTAGAACGGGCATTAAGTGATGCACTTCCAGCGCGGTGTCGCCTCCGATTTATCACAGTTTTAAACTCAACGAAATACATTGTATTGTATATGTATATTGTGTTTTATATGAGTAAAGTGCAATATAAACTATGCAATACCAATATTTTTCATTACGTTATACTGTACACGTGCTTGGGTCCGCAAACATGTTTTTTTTTCTTTTTTCTCTTCTACTCAAAAGGCAGAAAAACGCGTTCGTTAACACACGTGACTCGACTATGCAGTTCACATATTGAGGGTCAGTAGATGAGTGAAAAATTTCTGCGAATTCTGACTCAAATTATCTCAACATGTTTGTGATGGATTGTTCTTTATAATTTAATAAATTTATATGTACCGTAGTAGTAACAGCAAAATCTGATGAAATATAATATTTCGTAAGCTGTTCGTAATATAAAAAATAATATAGAGCCTCACAAAACTGTTATTAAAAAGACACCGAAGGTGTAATTATATTGTTGATAACTCGTATTTGTAATACGAAATAAGACAAGTACGTAACGTAACCTTGCAGATTTCATACTCCAAAAGAATAACAACGATCGTAGTGGAAATGATTAGGTAAATGATGCGTGGGAATTATTTTATTTTATTGAATAGCTTTCGTAATAAGTCTTAAAAAAATAAAGTTCAAAAAAAATTTATGAGTAAAACATATAAAGTTTTATCTCTTGGTGAAATTCCCACGTGGTTTTTTTTCAACGAACTTTTCCTCATATCGAGTGGATGATCCTGAACGATATTTTTTTCCATCCACGTTTCACGTCTTGAGAGGTAAAATGGAAGGGAGGTGAGGGTTATTTTTAGGGGAGGGGGGTGAATGTGTTTCGGTTCTTCGAGGGAAAAAAACAGGGAGCAGGATGTAGAGGGGAAGAAGGGGGTGGATTAGAACTCCAAAAGCAACGATGTAGCAAAGATTCAAGAAGTGATGAATCAGCAGGAAGTTATTTTCGCTGCGCGTTTCTTCGTCGTGTATCAATCAACCCTCAGGGGTCATGGGGTATCGGTATACGGGGATCGCACAAAAAAAAATATATATATAAACTAAAATTGGTGCCGATCTTCCACAGTCAGCTTTGGTACGTATTATTCCTGTCACGAATTTTCCCAACGGACTCGTCTGGCCAGCAAAATGGCAGGGGAAAAAAATCAATCACCTTTCCCGATACACAGGTTCCTACTGAAAAAACAATTGGCAGGCGCAAACTTTCACGCTGACCCGTAATACTCACAAAACAGAATTCCTGCCTCTTTGCAATCTGAGGAATATTGGAATAACGGTAAAATCGATTCACAAGGTTTGCAAGATGCTGTATACTTTTATAAATGACAGAACATTTACGGTTATACCCAGGTTATTTCCAAATAACTGAATTTTCATATAATGTAAACTGAATTACGTTATCCTAGCTGTACGTCCCGTGGTGAACGGGATAAACCATCACCTAAGAAGACAATAGATACGTTTGCCGTTTGCATTACATTTTCGAGAGTTACGTTAGCGTACCACACTTCAAATTAAATGAATATGTGAGCAGCAAAATTCTTTCTATACCCGTAAAGTAACGTATAGATGTGGATAATTTGATATCAGCAGTTTTCGTAAATTTACAGTTAAAATATTCGGAGTATTCGGGAGTTAAAGTAATGGACTATGGATGTTTTACGCTTACAAAGCATTTATAGGATCTTAAGATCTACTTTCAGTGTCCTTCCATTACAGACGTAATACGATATACTACGAACCTAGCAGGAATTCGTTCAACACGGCGAAAGTTTTACACTGCGAATCACATTATGATGTACATAATCTGTAGTGAACAGATTTTGACGTGACAACGTCTAATATATCGATGAACGCCCACTGCACTCACGAAAAAGTGTCCCGTTACGCACATTGTTCCGTTACGCTGTGTCCCGTTATGCACATTGTTCCGTTAAGCTGTGTCCCGTTATGCTCATTGTACGCTTGCGCCGCATCTATCTCTCTTCCACTCGACTGTTTATAAAGTGAAGTGAAAAGTTAATGTGGTTTTCATTGCTTATTACAACAAAAATTTCGGCAATAAAGGTTAATTATTCTTGCATTTTAAAAATCTGATTACTAGTATAATTTCATGAATTTATTCTTTTATTATTAAATTAAAAATGACTCAATTTTATTCATAAAGTATGCAATCATTTCATTAATGTTTTGTTATGACGTTGTGACTATCGTCCGTAAACCGACTTTACAGACAACCAATTTTTTTTTTAACAGCAACCAATTTCAAACGTGGAAATTTCACGAGATGTTGGATCAGTAAGCTGATTATTTTTTAATACGCTAACTGCATCTCGACTAAGTATTAAC
This sequence comes from Bacillus rossius redtenbacheri, assembly GCF_032445375.1. NCBI lineage: Eukaryota > Metazoa > Arthropoda > Insecta > Phasmatodea > Bacillidae > Bacillus > Bacillus rossius. The sequence continues at coordinate 40,813,286 of NC_086337.1, read as the reverse complement.
TAGAGGGTGTATCAGTGAGTACCGCAAATGGCCCGGTAGCGTTCGTCAGTCGCCGGTGAAATAAGTGTCAGTGATCACACCGTCGACTGTGGAGGAGCGACGAGCCGTGTTAAGCCCGGACCTGTCTCCCTCCAATTGTGATCTGCTTGGACGGGTCGTTACCACAACGCCGAAATAACAACTGAATGAATTTGTGTCTGTTTCTTAAATGTACCTTAACGCCTAAATACCACAATCAAACCTAACGTTACCTAACCTAACCTAACTTAACCTAGCCTATCCTAGCCTAGCCTAACCTAACCTAGTCTAACCTAACCTTTGTGGCAGTCCTGCAATGACATTTTTCGGCGTTAGTGTATTTCGGCGTTGTGGTAATTCGACGTTGTGGTACACAGCAGTTTTCTAGCTGTCGGCGATGTGGTCAATTTGGCATTTCGGCGTTGTGGTATTTCGGCGTTGTGGTATTTCGGCGTTGTGGTGCGTCCCCTGCTTGGACCACGGAGTTCTTCGGTGGTAAGAAGCTCGGCTCCGACTACGAACTCTAAAAGGGCCGTGCGAATGTGGCTCTTCTCGCAGCCACTGTACTGCTACGAGACCGGGATTATCAAACTTATCCATCGTCGTTACAAACGCCTCAAAATGCGTGGAAGTTACATGGAGAAGTAGGTAATAAATGGGAAATACTTTAATTTATGTTTTAAATTGTATTTTTTTTACATTATGTGCGTTACCTATTAATACGCTCTCGTTATGTCCTTTCATTCACATATTCCAGGTAGCATTTTTTTTTCTACAGCTAGTTAAAAAAAAAATTTGAGCAAGATGATGCAGTGGTCAGGTACTTGACTCGCATTGTACTTACCGTTAAGCTATGGCATATTCCTGTCCCAATACTCTTGTTCTGTTAAGTTACGTGTCACCGTATCTATCTGGCAAGAGGAGACGTCAAAGACAAGTAAAATTAAAATATAAATTGCTCCGTGTCCGTTTGTATTTATTTTGTGATAATTTAAAAAAACTTAAAGTAAATTGCATGAAACGAGTTAAGTTAATTAAAGTAAATATAATGATCGGGTACTTGTAAAATATTTTTGTTCATTACACTTTAAAAAAACAATAAATTTACCTCAAGTAATTATAAACATTTTGGACAGAAAACTTTAATGTGACATAAAAAAAGGCAAATTTTTTATATTAAATGGAAGAGATATAGCTTGCATTCGTCATTTTAAATAGAACAAGGAAAAAAAATGGTAAATATCTTTAATCCATTATTAGAGACCTGCAAAATTCACGGATTCATTTCGTGATGTGCTACAATTCAAATAATTACACCTTAGCGCTGCTTCTACCACTGGTTCACCGTTAATCTGTATTAATGAGGGCCAATCAGAGACCCTCGCTCAAAGAAGTGTCGAATCACAGACACTCGGTCGAGACGACTCATGAGTCAGCAGCCAATGAACAGGTGGGATTTGCCCGGAGTTTGTAGAGTGTAGTAGAGTCTATCTCCTGGAGGTCATTGAACCCGAAAATTTTTGCAGGTCTCTATACATTATGTTCTCAACCATTTATTTCGGCTAATACATTAATAAAATAATGTTAAAATATGTTTTACTCATAAATTTTTATCCGAACTTTATTTTTTTTTAAGACTTATTACGAAAGCTATCCAACAAAATAAAATAATTCCACGCATCATTTACCTAATCATTTCCACTACGATGGTTGTTATTCTTTTGGAGTATGAAATCTGCGAGGTTACGTACTTGTCTCATTTCGTATTACAAATACGAGTTATTAACAATATAATTAAACCTTCGGTGTCTTTTTAAAAACAGTTTTGTGAGGCACTATATTATTTTTTTTCTGTTACGAATAGCTTACGAAATATTATAAACATTTCATAAAATTTTGCTGTTACTACTACGGTACATATAAATTTATTTACAAACAACAATCCAGCACAAACATGTTAAGATAATTTGAGTCAGAATTCGCAGAAATTGTTCACTCATCTACCGACCCTCAATATGTAAACTGCATAGTCGAGTCACGTGTGTACGAACGCGTGTTTCTGCCTTTTGAGTAGAAGAGGAAGAAGATTTATTTATGCAAACACAATACCAGAAACCGTGTTCACTGGTTGACAAGGAGCGAGCCGCGCACCTGCGGGGACGACCTTGAAGGCGCAGGGCGTCGCCTGGGCGCCCACCTCGTTGCGGCCCGAGCACAGCAAGGTGCCGTAGTCCAGCGCCGTGACGGGCACGTACGACGCGACGCTGCGCGCGCCCTCGCTGGCCACGTGCTGCGGCGGCACGTCCACCGCCTCGGCGCCGTTGTCGAACCGCCAGCTGAAGCGCACCCGGCGCGGGTTCGCGTCCACCAGGCACACGACGCGCGCCGTCTGCAGCCGCGCGGCGCTCAGCACCCGCTGCTGCCCGGCCCGGCAGGCCGGCGCGTCTGTGGGTCACACGGTCACGCCTCGCACACCTCACGGCACCTCACAGCACCTCACAGAACCTCACGGCACCTCACGGCACCTCACAGCCCCTCACAGCACCTCACACCACCTCACAGCCCCTCACAGCCCCTCACAGCACCTCACAGCACCTCACAGCACCTCACAGCACCTCACAGCCCCTCACAGCCCCTCACAGCACCTCGCAGCCCCTCGCAGACCCTCGCAGCCCCTCGCAGCCCCTCGCAGCCCCTCACAGCCCCTCACAGCACCTCACAGCACCTCACAGTCCCTCACTCCACCTCACAGCCCCTCACAGCCCCTCACAGCCCCTCACAGCCCCTCACAGCACCTCACAGCCCCTCACAGCCCCTCACAGCCCCTCACAGCCCCTCACAGCCCTCTCACAGCCCCCTCACAGCTCCTCACAGCCCCCTCACAGCTCCTCACAGCCCCTCACAGCCCCTCACAGCCCCTCACAGTACCTCACAGCCCCTCACAGCCCCTCACATCACCTCACAGCCCTCTCACAGCACCTCAAAGCCCTCTCACAGCCCCTCACAGCCCCTCACAGCACCTCACAGCACCTCACAGCCCCTCGCAGCCCCTCGCAGCCCCTCGCAGCCCCTCACAGCCCCTCACAGCACCTCACAGCACCTCACAGTCCCTCACTCCACCTCACAGCCCCTCACAGCCCCTCACAGCCCCTCACAGCACCTCACAGCTTCTCACAGCCCCTCACAGCACCTCACAGCACCTCACACCACCTCACAGCCCCTCACAGCACCTCACAGCACCTCACAGCACCTCACAGCACCTCACAGCACCTCACAGCACCTCACAGCCCCTCACAGACCCTCACAGTACCTCACAGTACCTCACAGCCCCTCACAGCCCCTCACGCCATCTCACACCACCCCACAGCCCCTCACAGCCCTTCACACCACTTCACACCACCTCACAGCCCCTCACACTACCTCATAACCACTCACACCACCACACAGCCCCTCACACCACCTCATAACCACTCACACCATCACACAGCCACTCACACCACCTCATAGCACCTCATAACTCCTCACATAACTTCACAACACCTCACAGCCCCACATATCACCTCCCAGCACCTCACAGACCCTCACACAACCTCACAGGACTTCACAGCATCTGACACCAAATAAACATATAATAAATTGAAGTAATAGAAAATATGGCACAAAATTCTTAATGAATCGAACTGAAATAAACACAAGAAAACTAAAATTTACGATTAAGATGGCCAAAGAACAAAAGGGTTTAAGCAATATTAAACAGAAAGCTAATAACCTACATTCCCTATATAGTATTCAAATCTTGATGGTTGAAATAAATAGAATATATATACACACACTAACATATATATATATATATAGAGAGAGAGAGAGAGAGAGAGTGTGTGTGTGTGTGTTGGCCCAAAACTCAACGCCAAGAGAGCATTTGACAGGCCAATGACTCACGTTTAGGATTCATAAACACTATAAATTTAAAAATTTTTTTTTTTTTTTAGTTACAGACATCTTTTCAAAGAATTTAAATCCCCATTCTGCACCAAATTATTTTAAAAATTTACATAACTTTTTGTAATGCAATCACAAATAATCCTACTATTGATAACAATACAAAATAAAATAAAATGTTATACTTTTAGGGGGAAAAAAATTCTTAAGACTTATGAGGAAACAATTTTTAATCGGGTAACTTTTACAGTCACACCATACAAAGAATGAATTTGCTAATTGAGCACTTTATTTGAAAAAAATGGCAAATTATTGCAAATTTTTTTTTCATCATATCTAGTAAAATTTGTCAGATTAATTTTTTTTTGCCTTGTAAGTCTTTTTATAAAGATTTATTTTTTCTTAGTACTATAGCATGTATGATTTAATTTTGCATTTATATTAATAGTAGAGTGATTATTGAACGCTGAAGAAGAATTTTAGTCAAAGTAACTAATAATTTGGTGCAGGCTGGAGAAATAAAAATTTTCTTTTGAAATACCTATTTTTCGAAAACTACGGTATTTTGGATTTTGGTTTTTTGATTAAAAATCGTATTTAAATGGGCTATCAAATGTTCTCGGATTTGCGTGGTGTTATGGGACAAATCTTTTAATTCGTGAATATTTTGTTGTACAAATAGTCACACGAGTAGGAGAGCATTACAAACTTCCATAACAAAGCTGAAAGAGGAGGTATGACAGAAAACTTTTGTTTTAACATAATTAGTAAAATTGATGGTACGAAAATTCAGAGAATTAAAATAGTGTGACTAGACATGGAATCAGCAATTCTGACAATGCGGCATTATAGTTAATATTCGTCAAGGAACATTTACAAAACAGCATGGGAACTATTTTTAATGTTAGTATTCTTAAAACAATATACATATATATATATATATATATATTCTTAACTTATTTAGTACAACTGCATTGAGTAGTACTGAAGCTACCTTGATTAAATGTGAAAATACAGAAAAAATTCTGATTGTCAACTGTAGTTAAATAGTTGAGTGGTTAGAACACTCTACTTCCACCAATATGACCCGGGTTTTTCGCAAGTAGGAAAACGTGGATTTGTGGTTTTCTCCGGGTTCTCCCGTTTCCTCCACGAAATAATTCCGTCGCTGCTCCATACACCATCTCATTCTCCAGGGGCTGGCCGGAACGACAGGTATGTCCCTCTGGCAGGGCAGCCGGCTCCTATGTGAGTGTCGGCCCCGCTCCATCCATGCCGACCCTGCCTCAGGCGGGGAACTACATGTAGATTTTCATTCAGTTGGAATGTGATAGTACACATGTGATTGAACTGACAGAGACTAATTATTGTGACCGTAGGAATATTGGTTGAATTAGCATGCACAAAACCACAGACACGCATTCTGTAATTTATTTAAATACAATAGATGGAAAGAGACCGTAAATAAGCATTGACCTCCGCATCAATCCAAAAATTATAGTTTAGTGAAACATCTAGCCAGCGAGCCTTAAAATATTATATGAATTATGTGTATATCTCAGCATGTATTAGGAAAAAATTCAAAATATTTAACTTATATGAAGGAAAAACATTGCTGTTTGCGTAAATATGTTTTTACAGATAGTAGCAAGCACATGGTGGGCAGATTGTAAAAGCAAGAATAGACACACGTCCAAATTGTGATCTTATGTTTTTGAATGTAATATTTTATTAAATTTTTTACTTCCCTCTCAAGCTAAAGCGTTTCTTTCAATTTTTGCGTGGCGAAGTAGACCATAGATTCGTCAAAGCATAATGACCTTACGAAAAGGGACAACAAATTATTCCAATCTTCATTTACAATCAAATAATATAGTGAGATGACACTTGGTATCGCTGAAAAAATAAAACAATTTTCGTAATTTTTCTAATTGACAGAGCTCAAGTAAACCTGCATTTTATACATTCGCCTCTTGAATTGATTGCCATTCGCGAATAGAACTTGCAGTTGTTAAATTTAATGTAATATCTTACTGTTAATCATTTCTTAACTTTGGTTTGGCAATCTACTGCTGATGATAAATTTTTTTACAGTTTTACTGCTCCTTTACCTACATAATGTCTATAAGGGATCGAGAACATGCATTAGTTCTGTATATGTAGCTCTCAAGGAGATCAGGTTGATAGATCGTTCGATAAATCTATTTTATTGCTCTCGCCACCAATTGTCTCTGACACTTATTACAACCCTGCAAGTATGAACTGAGGCTATAATTCAGATAAATGTTTACCACAGTACGAATTCGCAGATAAATGTACAGTCTTGAGCGTTAAAATTATATATATATATCCAAAACTCGTTTAAAGTTGTCTGCTTGCTGACTTTAAGTAAGTTGCTAGTAACTTGCTAATCGATGCTCAAATTGTTCGTTATTGCAAGAAACGCGAATGGTTCAGAAATAAATTGCAAAGAAGAGTAAAGGTATAATATAATGGATCTAATCATAACCCTTGACATGATATTTCTAACTTGTGCGATTTATTATTTAAGTAAAGATTGCATATAGATTTATATTATTGACAATTCTGATTGTTGTAGATTTTGAAAGGCCGAAACAACCGCCCACCAAATATAACACAATGGAAATTAAATGAAATTAAACGTATTGTTGCGCCGAAATTTTTCTCTCTTTGGTGCCACGGTAATTTAGTTGTTGAATTTCGCTTACATTCCTGTCTAGCGCATGTCATGTTAACCTTCTCCGGTGATTTTAGGTTGTGCTGAGCTGAGTACCATGTTGTGGTTGGATTTTCGGGAACGGGTGGCGTGACCGATCAGTGATTGCCTCGACTGCTGACTGCGCGGTTTGCGTCGCCTCGCTCGTGGAATCTGGGCCACTGCTGGCCTAGTTTCCCGCTCAGCTGAGTTTGTTTTCTGCGCATCACGCACTGCGCACCGCCGCCTCCGGCCGGTACGTGTCGAGACCTGCCGGGCGAAAGTTGAACTGCGTCGGTCGTTGGTGAGCCCACGAGGCTTGGCTACCCCGGGAATGTTAATTATATTTTCTCAGAATCTTGTGGTAGTGTCGTGAATTTTACAGCCATGTAAGCTCTGTAACTTTTTATTTAAGCACGTTTGGAGTGGGGGGGGGGGGGGACCTTTTTTTTTTTTTTACCTGCCGATCCATTCCGACTGCGTGTGGCTTGTAGAAGACGATGTACGTGCGCCTGTAGCGAGAGACGTTTCGGTGAGTAAGAGAATAATATGGCGGTTAAGTTGGGCTAAATTGTTACGGCTATGATTTCCTACGCATCTTAACAGTTTTATTACAAACATGTAAGTTTTCATACCTATTTAATCGAGTAGATACATGTCTGATTTTCTGAAACTAAGGGAGTCATAAAAATCTATCTTATAACAATTTTTTTTTATTTATTTATTTAACTATTTATTTGTTTAACTATTTTATTTATACTTGAGTCAGTATTTATTTATATAAGTACTTATTTATTGTAAAAGCAAGCCACTTCTACTCGCTACTGCTGTCTATTTGTAATAAACTATGTTAAGTGTTTTGATAAGTAGGTAATAATTTTAGGTATTTTTATTTAAGATGTTTAAAGTAAAAGCTTTCTCTATGAGAGGCTGACTTCTTAGTTTCCATGTCCCGAGTTATCAGCTTTACCTAAAAACACTATCCTAACTTTTCTGATTGAAATTGTTTTGTACCTTTATTTGTTGTTTATTTAAATTTCAGCGCTGATGCTACGCACCACGTAATAGTATTTTTTTTTTTAACCTTCTTCTTAGCTTATTTTTGAAAGGAGAGAGCTTGCGATGGACAAATTTTTGAGATAAATTGTGGGTTTGTAGACGCTTCAAAACGGATTTCGTTCTCGAAAATTGTTAGCCATACCCTTACCAACTGTAGTTCGCAAACTTACACCTGTCCAACTTCCTTGGTACAAACACATTACCTACGCCTTTATCTACACACTACCGAGGATAAAGTAAAATCCATTTCAGCAAATGTCCTATGCACACCCCTATCTCTCCATACACAAGCTCAGACACGACTGCCCGACTTGACTGAATGTCTCAGCCGTTCTTGTCGGAGCCCTGTTCTACACTTGCTATTATTTACGTGTAACATCTTAGCGCTCAGTATAGGGCATTCGTTAGGAGTAATTTCGTAAATTTATTGGAAGTCGCATGGAATTGAAATGTGTAAACACGGTGTGAACGATGTGTAAACATCTGTGGCTGATGCGCGCGACCTAAAGTTCACAAAGCCAAATTGAAACTTTATTGTTTTAACTGTTCAATGAATGTTAACAAGATATTCCGAATTTTAATGTAATTCATTGTTGAAAATCAGTTTCAAAACTGGGATTTTTTTTTTAAAGTTTTTTTTGTTGCTTTTATCAGAGCCGTTACATTATAAATATTTAAAATTTCAGTCTCCTTATCGCTGCTCCGGCAGCTAATTCTAGCGGCGGGTGCGGAAACTACATGTGATTCGCGTCCAAGAAATATAAGTTGAAAACCTAATTTTCTTATATTTATCACGCTCGGCATTATTCTAAATATTTCAACATTAGATTTCGTTTCTGAGTTTCATAAATTAAGTTTACCTGCAACACGAGAACGCATGAATTTGCTCGATATTGAGGTTAGATGTTACACATCTCTGGCGAGTACTGAAAGATTCACTCAAAATTTTTAAACGTTGTTTAGTCTGTACAGTAACCAATAAATACATATGTGGCATGTAGTAAAAAAAAAAGTGAAAAAATAATTGTCTTTATAACATTATATAGTATTTATAAAAATAATATATTATTTTTTGTTTTATACTTCCTAAAAGCTCTCTTTAATTTTTTTACTTTTGAAAGAGTCGCAAATTAATATGTCGTGGGCCAGTTGATCATCAATGGCCTATACTTACACTGTCTTTACCCCACATCATAAAAAAAGTTTCTTCGAAGTTCCATTACTGGCCCAACACTTGGCGCGCCATCCCGGATTTTCGAGTACGTTAGGAAAATGTGATGAGCATAACCTGGGTGGTATATTCCGGGTGCTCCAGATCGAACCCACCTACACACCTCCTCACAGCTACATTGAAAGTCTTCTGTCGATGCTGCCTTTCAAGAACAAGTACGTTTAATGGACACCGTTCAGAGGAAGGGATGATGTTTCTCCAGTTTGATTCACTTCCAACACAATTATATCTTACTACTTGCAGCAAACCATGCCGAAAGTTGTTCGCGAACCAATATGCGTCCTTAATTTATTTTTTTGAACATACGCCATATATATTACACTGTAAGTCATAAAGAAACCTAAAATTATATGAATACGCAAACACACATATAACAAGCCAAAACCAGCCTTTGTGAAAAGTTAAATCCATAGACAGCAGAAATAATTCCGTGGGTTGAAATAGAAATTAAATATCAAGGCACAGACGAACTAAGTGGGCAATGGCAATAATAATAGTAATGAAATACAAAAAAATAAAGACTATGGAAAACAGAGATATGAGGTATGCTCAGGCGAACCCAATTATTATGTGTTTACCATTGCAATAATCATTCAAAGAACATTACGCGTCTTTGTAAAAAAAAAAAAAAAAACTGTGACGAGTTAGCGCCTACGATAACCTTGGGACCATTGTGATAGAACAAAACTAAACGATGCGGGAAAAAAGGTTGTGTACAGATGACTTTCTGAGTGTTCAGCAACACTCCTACATATGTTCATCCCAATTTTTTTTTCCGCGCTGGTACCCAACTAGCAGTAGTCTTTTAGGCACGGGTCAAGAGGGGCCAGTATTTCCGATGGAACCCCATTCCCCCCCCCTCCAAACCCCTGCGCAGCGACCACACGTTTCTGATCTGTACGGCGATCACGTTCCTTCAAGCAAGGACTGGCCCTATTTTTCCCTTCCCCTCACTCTCTCTCTCTCGAAGATAGAGAGAGAGAGAGAGAGAGAGAGAGAGAGGTCTTCATCACGTGGTAACCACGCAAGCATCTCCCGCCTTCGCCGCGATGTTTATTCATGAGCTCTTTTGCAGTCTTCTTCCCTCCCCCCCCCCGGGTCGCTGGCCGTTTGACGCTCCATGCACGTTAGTTGATGGGGCGAGGAGGGGGGAGGGGTTGCTTCGTGCCGAGGGATTTTCCCCCAAGTCTCGCGCATGTTCCACGTCGTATCGTCGACTGCAGCAGATATTTTCTTCCTCTCGCGCTGCGCGTGGTAATCTGTTCTCCCCCCCATCCACCCAACCGAACCCCCCCCCCCCCCTCCCCACATCAGCACGTCAAAGACAGGAGATAAGCTGTCTCTATATCCGTTTATCCCGCCTCAATAATGCCAAACACCCCGCACTGTAATATATATACAGGATATATATAATTAATTTTACCAACAAATTATTTGTAATCTAAATGGAAATATATATTTTCTTGCAAAATCTACAGACATGACAGCTTCTCATTGAAAAAAAAAAAAAATTCGACAAAAAATATTGGTGGTTTACAATGGCATAGGTAAACCACGATTGATGAATAAACAGAAACAAAAAGGAGGGGGGGGGGGGGGGGGGGGGGAACAAGCCAAAATCACCTATGTCAAATTATATCGGCTTGTTTTTCTTTGTGTATGCGTATTCATCATTCTTTGTTTTTTCTCTATGACACACAGTCAAAACGAGCAATTATGTATGTCCATCAATAAGTTTTATAGCTATTTTTCCAGTGTTTTTGAACAAAACGTTTATATGAAATATGTATATAAACAACTTTTTATTTTATCTGTACTGTAGCAAGTAATGCAGTCTCAAAAATTTATAAAAAAAAAAAATAATATAATTATATTCATATACAAAACGTCAATTTATTCTAAAATGTTCAATATTTTACTTGTTGCATGTGATTTAAATATTTTGGCATCCAGAACAAAATAATTTCCTAGTATAGCGAGTCACGACACGACATTTCCGATTGGGCGTCGTACATCGTTCCAGCACGACAAAGAGTTAATACCTGAAGAGTAGGATCACAATACCACGCCAACATAAACATGACCAACTCTAACATGGCTGTCAACAAATCATTCCAAAACAAACGCGTTTATAAATCGTTGTATAACATCTGGTAGTCAATTGCACAAAGTCTGATTAAGTTTATTTTATATACAAGGAAGCAAGCTATAGATTGATATGTTGCTAAGGGACATAGAATAATTCCGCTGTGATCTACGCTAAAAATTGAAAATAAACGTAATAAACAATTGAAGTCACACTAAAAATGCGAAAGTGAACCCAAACGTAAAACGAAATTTCTGTTTTCAGCATAAACGTTTACCAAGTAGGTGAATATTTTTGAATTTTAGTCCTGTGAGGTTTCCGTTTTGCTTTCCGTCGTGCGGCACGACACGACGAAACTAGATATAGAAGATACTTCTTACGGGCCGACGGGGCGCGTATTTTGTCGTGTTGACGTCACGGTGACCTTGTATTTCATTGGCCACTGAACGTGTCGTGTCCGTCGTGGCTTTATGACTCCAGCTTAAAAAGTGTAATTTTGGTTTGTGCGTGTAGGGGAGCTTAAGTCATTTGCAGACCCGGAGTTGAAATTACGAACTAATTAGGGCTTTAATTCTCGTTGGAGTCTTAGGTGATTTGAGACAAGAATCAGGAGTGAATCCGGACACGAGTAGCGGAATGCATTGGTTTGAGCAAGTGGGAGTACCCTGAGGAAACCCGTTGACTCACAGCGAAGTCGCCAAGTTTCCCATTCGTACAAAATAACTTGGGCTTAAAGATAAGTATACAATTAATGTCACATCTGAGTAACTTCGTTTGTTCCCAAGTGACGATAGGTAACACATTTTGAGACTATCTGTGAATATATCATGTTGAGAACATTCTAAGAATTGCAAATTGATCACAGGTATCAACGCACGATTATTTAATTCTAAATAAATGTTGCATTCCTTAGTTATAAATTGATCAGAGAATGAAAAAGATAAAATAATTTACACAGTAGTCGCAATTGCAACACGGCTTTTTTTTCTAAAGGCGTTTACTCTAAAAAAAAAGTGCTTTTTGTACTTAACAGACACAGAAAGGTGTTTGTCCTCAAATTAGTTATCTTTCAGGAGTGCTTTGCCTAAAGGCGTTTGCTCAAAGTTTTGTTTATTTTTTTCCTAGATGCGTTTTCTCTAAAAGATTTTCATTAAATTTAAGTTTTTTTTTCAGGCGCTTCCCCATGTAATTTCTCTCTTACCGGCATTTGCCCTGAATGCGTTGTTTGACCGTCGTAGTATACCACAAACTTCTCTCGCTATTTTAATTAATTTATTTGCTGAAGTGAAATTCAGTTGTCAGTCAACAGTAAGTGCACGCTGAATAGAGCGTGCGATTTCAAAAAAACTGTTGTGGGGGTAACTGGAAAGTGAAGTGTAAAAAAAATATAATAAAGAAAAGAAATTTCGAAACACGTTGTAAATCAAGAATTGCAGTGAAAACTTTTTCTGATAGTGGCAACGTCTTCCCATATCTGTTCGCAAATTTGTATGCATGATTTTTCTTTGCTTGTGTCGATATGGCAAAATTCGCCGCCATGGATTGGAAGTCTCTTTTACTTGTCTGGAGTTTTCCGAGTGCTCTTCGATTGCTTTTGTTCTTTGTGCCTCCCCCGCCTCTTCTTCCTCTGCCCATCTGGGTCTCCGAGATCGGCGCGCGTGTGTGTGTGTGTCTGTGTGTGTTTGTGTGTGTGTGTATGTGTGTGTGTGTGTGGGGGGGGGGGCGGGTTCTTCCGCGAGGGTGGGTTGTACCTGAGTCGACAATCTCGCATCTCGCATCTCGCTCAGTCTCGTACGATTTCTCCGCACGTAGTCGTTTAAAAATTCAGCACTGCTTGAGTATGTGGTACACAACCACTTCGCATAAACAAGATACGTTGCGGCGTGTTGTTGTAAATATTAAATGATATGTGTAGGTAGGTATATGTCATTAAAAAAAAAAAAACCTTTCAGCATTTCTGCCTTTGAAATGCGCCCTGGTTGTTAGAACTCATACATGATTTCCTTTGATATTTATTTTCCCTCGAGATTTTTCTCGATACAGGATGTTCTTCTCTCGTCCTAAGCGAGCCAGTGGCCGCGGAGAGTGAGTGTGTGGGCCAAGAGCTGTTCGGTTGTCAGTACTGTTAAATTTTTTATGTACTCGGGTTTCAGTTTTGTGAGCCTTTTCACAACCATTTCAGTGTGAACAATTTTAAATATTGATACTTTTGCTCAGCGGTTATTCCGATTTTTTGTGTAAAATTATCTCTAAAACAAGAATGATAATAAATAAAATATTTAAAATTATAAAAACCAACAACTGACTTTGGAAAAAAAAATGTTATTTACGAAACAAATTGTTTTTGTGAAACGATATATGTCTATTATATATTAACTAATTTGGAAAAAAATTTGACTAAATTGCTTGAAAATTTAAAGAAAATTCTTGAGGTAAGGAAGAATTAGAGTAGATTTTTTTTATGTCTACAACTATAAAAAGAATTGCATTCAATGTACTATCTGTTAGCTCTTTAATAAGAGTTATGCGCAGCTGAACGTTTCTATGTTTACAGTGTGATTTCAACTCTTATCTTTGGGCTCAGTAAATCTAAATTAAATTAAGGGTTTCAAACTTATGTTTGTTTGCATGTTGAGAAATTTAGTATGTGAAGTTAGAATCAATTCATGATCGTAATAATTTAATCCCAAGGTAGAAAAAATATCGCAATGTTGTTACAAATAATGTATAGGCCTATTTACAATTCCGGAATATTATTTCAAAAAGTAATCATTTATCTTATAAAAAACTCAAAGACTTAAAAATATATAAAAATGTAAAAAGAAATTATTAACTATCAAAGTAAAGAATAGGAAATTAAAACTGAAAAATAAATTAGTTTTTGAAAGTATTTAATGAATGGGTTTTAGGTGCGCTTTCTGTACACATTTACTTTGAATACCAAACATCAAAGTTTAAACTTTTCCCCATGTTCATAGATTCGGGCGCGAACTGTAGAAATAAATATAAGACCAATGCTAAAGCTGTGCAAACTAAAATAAACTATAAAGACCGCAGTTCAAATGAGAACTGGCAAATGGGTGACTACCAAAAAAAGAACAAAAAAAGCGCTTACAGTCTACGGAAAGAGGAAAGAATTCACTGCCCCCTGCTATTTTATCTGATATATAGCAGGGCATTTCGGATGAAAAATTATCCACACTTTAAAACTCCTAATCTGCTGGTAATGGTAATGCTGCAATGGTAAACCGAGAACTGAATAATGATTTTTTTTGCCCAGGAACACATTTGTGAGAATCCTGAGCCAACTTACTTTAATTACAGGGTGTCATGGCCTTTATAGAGGAACTGTAATTTTTTTAGTCCCTTTTGTTTTTAAAGAGTAAAAATATAGTTGTGAATTAAAAATATACATATATTTTTCAATGCGTTGTTTCAGATGGCCAGGACAAAGACGTCCAAGGATATTTGTTTGAATTCACGCTTTTTATTCAAGTCTTTAGTCTGGAGACTTGTCTCTTCATATTCTGCGTTGATCTCTTCACATAACTCTATATCCTGCACATCCCACATCTAATCTAGTTTGCTACACATGTTCCCTCAGGTACAAATCTAACCAATCCTGAAAGCAGCAACGATATCCCAACAGTAGATATTGTCGTTCCTTTAAATTCTGCAAATTTTCTCTCCCCTAGATTGATAATTATATTATGGCTAGAATCTCTACTAGAAATGAAATTTTCTGTATTTTCCTGAAAAACCACTTTTATATAAATATTTCATTATTTTTCTCGGATTAACAGGGGTCATAGTTCAACTTGCATCAATAGTACACTCCAAGAAAATATTTTAAAAAAGTTTTTTATTAAGTTTATGTTTAATATAAACAACCTTTAATTTAAATAAGGGTGGCAAAATTCTACACAAAATTAAACCATGACTATAACTTCACTCATTCATGTACTATCCATAACTACGAGCAAAAACAACTCTGGCGGAACGTTCATCCAGAGTGTTAGGTTTATGTTAATCTAACTACTTGACTAATCGCTTGGAAACCGAGATTTAAACTGTGCAAAAACACTTCATGCTGTTTTGTAATAAAAAAAATGTCTATATAAATTATTAGTAGCAGGTGTAAAATTCTGGCAAGGCACACCAAAAAACAATGTGGCTAACAAAATAAAAGTGAATTAATTTTCACTGGCTTGTTTTGTCTGATAACAGCTTATGCATTACTTCTCACAGTCAATATGACTATGTAAATAATATAATTTAATCCAGTTTTCTTTGGACATACGCCATTGCAGTTTTGCACTTTTAGTCATGAAAAAATTCCGAAAATATACATCGCAACTGTTGTCACTGGAAATCTTCTGTTTTGGTCAGTGCTATAGTCACTGTGTTGTCCATAATACTTGTTTAGTTTCATCGTTGGTTCCGTTTGTCCGACATCAGCTTATTCAGTCTTTATTTTCTGTAAAAAAAAAAATTATTTTCATATTTTTTTTTTCGGAATTTTTCCATGACTAACAGTGCAAAACTGCATTCGCGTATGTCCAAAAAGCTGCATTAAATAAAAATTCCCCATTGCATGAATAATTTAAAGAACGTATGTTAATGACGTATTATGAAAGCTACTATCGACCGGACGATACTATGCTTCAACGACTACTTCTCTGTCTCAGAAATTCAGAGTTTCTACCGCGTGGTGATGTGCACACCACGAGATCGCAGAGCGAACACGACTTTTTCCGCGAACTACGAGCTCATATCGTTTTTGGGGAAGCTCGCTCGCTCTCTCTCTCTCTCTCTCTCTCTCTCTCTCTCTCTCTCTCTCTCTCTCTCTAGCGCTCCAACCGGTAAAGCAACGAGAGTACGTTGTACGGTAAATTGTGCTCGTCTATAATTGCGTTCCGACAACCCCTGACGTATGCACCACGGAATTTCCAAACTTCCTCTACATCGCCGTAGAAGCGCTCCCGCTGTAGAGCTTAGATAAAGTCTCCCTTTCGTCCTCATTTGCATAGATTATGATGTTGTTTGTTTTTTTTCCGTCCCCTCGACTCGAGGTTATCTCCCCACAGGGTGTGATTTCAAACTATTTACATTTTATTGTTCCCTAGTGGCTGCGAAGAACCCTTCCTCTTTTTTTTCCCCCCTGTGGTTCACAACCCGCAAAACATGTGCCGAATTAACGACGACGCAACACCCTGAAAAAAAAAAAAATAAAGCCACGTAAATAAAAAAAAAGAAGATTTGTGTAACATCTTACCCCGGTAACGAGCAAATTCGTGTATTCTCAAGTTTCAGATACATTTATAATACTAAACACGGACACAAAGTTTAACGAGAATACTTGAAAATAATATTCTGAGTGTGATAAATATACGAACAGTTGTATTTTCAAGTATATTTATTTACACGAATCGCACGTAGTGTGCACACCCACCGCTTGAATTCGCTGTGTATAACAGCTACGTCATCTATCGAAACATTCGATTTGCAGAGCGAAATTTGAAACTATAGAATAAAAAGTAAAAATTAATGGAAAAAAAAAACCAAACCCCGGCTTTGGATCTTTTATTTTTCGATAAGGAATTTTATTAAAATACTACCCCTCTTGCTAAAATTCATCAAAAAGTTAACACTGCAGATTCCTTTCTGCTTTCGTGAACTTTGGTTCGCGCCATCGGCCACAGATGGCAGCACCGAGGTTACATTTTTCCGTTCCACGCGACTTCCGCTCCATCAACGAAATTACTCCTACCAAATGCCGTGCACCGAGAATTGTAATGTTACGCATCGAAAATTCAACGAGTTAAACGGGGTAGAAAGGAATAACAGATTACAACATGCGCCTTGTGCAAAGCAGAGTTTAGGCGGATAATAACATTTAACTTGTGGGCAAACATTATCGAACAGATGGGTAAACACGCATTGCAGGCGACATAGCGTACTGTGTGCGGAAGCAAAAAAAAAAGTAATTGCATCATTTAAACAATAATGGTAGATTTCATCACTCTAATAGGTACATGTATATATATATTTTTTTGATAACTAGGAGAGTTGGAACGTAAATATACCAAGTAGTTAGTGGAGGGGAATCATTCTACGACGCTTTTAGACTGACTATAGTCGATCACAACGCAGAATTAACCTCGATATTACTACCATTGGCGAAGAACATGACCAAATTCAAGTACATAGTTGTGTACTTGCAACCTTTCATTCTTCACTTGCCCTTGACGAATAATATTTTTCAAAAAATTAATTAATTTGGAAAATCATTTATTAACTGAAATTTGTAAATTTTAACACTTTATTGGGTGTCACATGAATTTTCGTCCATTTAATTTTTTAAATTCTACCTTTGTTTCGTAGTTACGATCTGTATGTATGAGTATGTACTTGTTGAAAATTTCTTATTAACGTTTTTAAACATTTATGTTTTTATCTAATTCATTAATATAGTAAAATATGTAGTGAAAATGATTGACGGTTCTTTATATTACTTAAATGGGAGGGTGGGGTGGTGTCGTGATCCTCCCTAGAACCAAAATGTTTCTCAATAAGAATGCCACTCATTAACTATATTTAAATGAGTTAAGTGCGGCTCAGTGCGGCTCCACGGCTCTACAGCGTATACATAGGTACTGGACATATTCGCATTTTCAATGACCTCTAGACTCCACTAAACTCTGTGTTCTCAAGAAAATTACGACTGCTCATTGGCTAATGTCTCGTGACACCTCTAAACTGGGGTGCTTTTCATTCAATACTTTTTTTTTTGTTGAATTCTTTTTTTTCCATTGGTTTACAGTCCTTCGGATAACCTGTGGCACAATCACTGAAACAGCAAAAAAAAAGTGTCTAGTCTTGTCACGAAATAAAACTGCAATTTTTTTTTTCCTGTCTCTACGTATGAAGAGTATTATTGCAGTGCATCCGTTGGGGGGGAAAAAACCTTGCGTATGGAGGGTACTGCGGTGCATCTGCGAGAAGAACCCTTTTCTATTACCGCGTACGTAGGTACTGCGGTGCCTCCACGGGAAGACCCACTTTATTTAACTGCGAATGGAGGATACTGCGGTGCATATGCGAGAAGACCCCTTTTCTATACCGCGTGACGTACGTACTGCGGTGCCTCCACGGGAAGGGTCCCCTTTGTTTAACCTGCGAATGGAAGATACTGCGGTGCACCTGCGGGAAGGACCAACTACTGCGGTGGCTCCGAGGGAAGGGGCCCCCCCACTCACACTTGATGTCCAGGTAGACGGGGTTGCTCTCGCCGTCGCCCTCCTGGTTGCTGGCCACGCAGGTGTAGATGCCGGCCCGGGAGCGCGACACCGACTGCAGCACCAGGCTCTGGTTGCTCACGATCGTGCCGGCGGTGGCGTTGTTGCTCAGCGGCTTGCCCTGCAACCGAGCACGCCCCCGTTCGCACACCCTGTGGAACCTCCTGCTCGGCCTCGGCACAGGACATACAATAAACATATACAATTAACATACAATAAAATAAGAAAGAACATAATATAATAAAAAAGAAATGTATTAAAAAAATATATTTTATGAAGATATTACAAAATTTTTAACTGCAGCTTATTGTTCTTTGTATGTAAAAACTCATCGAAGGAGAATCCTTGCAGTATAATGGTTTGCATTATCAAATATTGTTTCATACAAAATTTTAGATAAAAATTATAAGAATGTGAACGGAGCCTCAGCCTCTGGTCATCTCTCCTGTCTCGCGTATACGGCGTGTTTCGTATCCACTGATGGGTAGCCTCAGCCTCTGGACACAGCTGTATCTCTAACACCTCTCCTGTCTCGCGTATACGGCGTATTCCGTATCCACGCCCGTGGGGGCCCCCGGGACGGAAAGTGATTACTAGAGCTGTAGCAAACCGTATGTATTCGGTACTGAGTAACGGGTGTGCCATCTAGTAACGAGTAACGAAACGTTACACACGGCTGGATTTCGTTACTCGCATTTTTCGTATGTTTTACGCATGCGCGCGCATATTCGATGAATTTACGTTACAAAGAACGATTTTTGTTTATTAAGTAAAGTATAATTTAGAAATTCGTCGTCCAAGTTTTTTTACTGTTTATAAGAAAGTATTTTTTTACAAATTAGAAATATGTATGTTTTTGTTTTTTATTATCGCGTATTTTCACTTTTTTTGTTTTTATCTTAAAAGAGATAATATAATAAAACCACTCTAATGAGATTTAATTGTTTCTTGGTTAACAAAAACTGTTAATTATCAAATATTATAATTTTTTATATTCTATTTATTATTATTTACGCGACGTCATACTGTACGCGTACGCAATACGACTCGATTCGTTGCTGCAACATAACATAGCATATTATGCGGTATCAGAAGTAACGAGTAACGTAACGAGACGATAGTAACGAGTACTAATTGTTATAGTAACGAATACATACGGGTACGGTTTTTTTCGTTATTTTTACACCTCTAGTGATTACGCCTAAGAGAGCCGGGTTACCAAAAAAACAGGGGAAACCCCGTGGCTTTACTGTACTGTACTGTCCACAACATAGGATTTGTTTGGATATGAGTCACTGATAATTTGAATTGCTGAAAAGAAATTTACTTATGACGTTCAGCCGTAATGACGATAATTGTGTATTTTTAAGTGACGAAGTGAAGGCTCATTGCCTTATCGTACGTTTAAACAATTCGAACTTTTAAACGTTGACATAATTTTGTACAGAATTATAAATTATGAAATAAAATTTAATTTTTTTCGTTCTCTGAGTGGTTCTTGCAATGGAAAACATTGATTTAATATATTTTATTGAATATACGCCATTGATATTTACGTTGTATAGGTATCAATAAGAAACTTCCGTAACAGAAAAATTATGAATATCCAAACATACATGTTCATATTTTTGTCAGTTATTGAGCTTTCTAATGACATACAGTGTAACCAGCAACAGCGTTTGTCCAAAAAAAATCATCTTAAATAATTTAGGAATGTGACGAAAAATGTCGACTTATTTTAAACTTATTGGCATAACATCTAGGAGTGGTGCCAAAAACTTTTGTTTGAAAACATTACCGCAATAGGTGAGAAAAATAGGGGCTGAAAAAAAAAACTATTGCATTACTCCGTCAGTAGGCATGGAATCATAGGAATTTTTTTATATTTTAATTTCAAACAAAGCTATCCCACGATGTATTTTTTTTTTAAAATTATTATTATTTTATATACCAATCCCGTTGGATATTGAACACAGATCCTCTGTCCCACCAATCAGGCAACCCGACCTCTGGTAAATGTCGCCAAATGAGAGAGCCTACAGTCGAGTTTTGCGGAAGTTATGATATTACCTTTTGCGGCGGCAACGCTTTCAAACTGCTGATTGTGGTGACGTAAATCGAATGCACCCGCATTAAAAACTGTAACCTGGTTTTACCGGGTCGCGGCTGTTTGCGGCTTTCGTGTTTGCGCTCACGCGTTTTGTGAACAGGTGTTTGATTGGGGGTGAAAGGGGGGAAGGGGGTAGGCTGTAACTAATTGGTCACACGACGGTGAGAGGAACATAGCCACCGGCCGAAGATAAATAATTACAATTGAACATTTTTTGTT
Source organism: Bacillus rossius redtenbacheri (assembly GCF_032445375.1). Classification (NCBI taxonomy): domain Eukaryota; kingdom Metazoa; phylum Arthropoda; class Insecta; order Phasmatodea; family Bacillidae; genus Bacillus; species Bacillus rossius. The sequence goes on along the minus strand of NC_086337.1, from coordinate 40,792,610 downwards.
TGTTTTTTTAGAAGTGGCAGTCATTGCCATAATTTCCATTGTTACAATTTCAACTTACTCTTAAAAAAAATGAAAGCCCACATATGCAAGTTAATTACTGACAGTAAATCGCTTTACCCACCACAGCATGTTAATTTAAGCGCTCAATTACTAAAATATCAATCGTGTTTCACTTTCTTTGTCGAGAATGATTCAAACTTTGTCGCTTAGAGCAACCAGTTTATCAGAAACAGTACTCGCCAGGTACCCATAACATCTAAATTCGTTAACGAGAAAAAAAAGTTCGTGTGTTCTCATGTTGAAAATGCACTTAAAATACGAAACTCGGACATGGAATATAACGTAGAATTATTGAAAATAATGCCGAGCGTGGTAAATATACGAAAATTGTGTTTTCAACTACATTTCTTGAAGCGAATCACACGTAGTTTTCGTATCTGCTACAATAATTCGTTGCCGGAGCTGCTACGTCGACTATCGAATCATTTGAGTAGCAGACTGTAATTTATTAACTATAAAATAAAACGGCTATGATAATAGCGAAAAACTCGAAAAAAAAAACAACTAAACCCTGGCTTTGGACCTGCTTTTCGACAAAGAATGTTATTAAAATGCTGCCTTTCTTTTTAAAAGTTCATCAAACAGTTAATATATTAAACTTTGCCTTTGGTTCGTGCCATCGACCACAGATGGCAACACCGTGGTTAAACATTTCTGTTCCATTCACGTAATTACCCCCCCCCCCCCCCAACTCAAATGCAGAATACCGAGAGCTAAGATGTTACGCATAAAAAAAGTTAAGACGATGGAATAATATATATTTGGTACGAAGAAGAGAATTTGCCGTGAATAAATTTCTCATATTCGTCAATTTCCTCCCTGGCTATAAATAATACAACCATTTTTTTATTGTGTATTTTTTTCACTCAAGCTATTGTAGCATCTTCGGTTTTAGTTGTTAATCGAATTTTGTTTACACTATGTTTATAAAAACTTTTTTCCGTGTCATGTAAATTGCCTCACGTGCGACAGTTCCCAAAAGTGGCACCATTGATAACCATTTACAAATTTCCATTTGCAAAGCATCACATGATGTTAGTTTACGATTACTAACAACCATAGGAAGTTGTTTAAAAAATACAGTTGAAAGAAAAACAGCGGCAGAGGAATGCGTAGACCTTTGGTGCTACTTTTTAAAACTATAGAATTTGGTAAAAAATTGCATGACACGTCTATATCGTCAAACATAAGTATCTATGTTTACATTAATTTTATTACTCATACGTGAGCAGTGTTTTATCTTTCAGAGCTAAAATGAAAAAAAAAGTTTCAAAAGGTAGTTAATCAAAAAAAGGTTTATTTTTTATTTGTTTAATATTACACACTCATAACAGCATGTTTCAGAGGACGTTTAAAAGTTTTGTGAAGCGTGCGACAGAAAAGGGTGGAAATAATTCGCGCGGCAAATGTTACTGTACAAGCGAGCAAAGGACCAGTGGGGGAAGCTGAAAGGTAGATGACAGCTTGGTGACATTTTCGTGACAGTCGGATGTCATCCAGGCTGTGTAAATTTTTTGAAGTAGAATGGACACTTTAAAAAAAAAAAGGTTCGATTTGGTTCTGCTTTGCGCTCATTCTGATTAAATTGCATCAAGGAAATACATTTACATTTGTGAGGTTCCAGAAACTTCTTTCAGCGCGCGTTAATCACAAAAAAAAAAAAAATAACTACCGTCAAATCTTGAATCAAAATCTTCTTTAATTAACAATCTGTTTCCTTGTAAAAAATTTACTAGCAGTATTTTTCTAAATAGATCTCAAATTCAACCACAGAACCCTATTGCTTTAGTAACTGTCTGTATATCTGTAGCAGATAAATGGCTCGCAAACAGGATTTTTAAAAAATTAAATCTTAAAATAAATTTTCTGGATTTATGTCGAATAATAAACGTCTAAAAAGATTTACGACCATATATTCTACTACCAGGTTATTAAAGAATATTTTAATAGCCAGTGAATGAGAACACTGTGGTTTTTTACAGCTTTTTTCTACGAAATATGAGAAGTGGTTTAACTTGATAATTTAAGGGAGTTTTTTTGTTGTGTTCCAAACTGAATAACGGTGGTAGATAGGAATTTAAAAAAAAGACATGGGTTCAATACCAGCATCCCAGGTCGATTCAAGTTTAGACCTATGCCAATTCCTATGGACCACACAGCGACAGAGAAAGTTTTTTTTTGTTTGTATTAACTGCTCTTGTTGCAACTGTCACACCGTTAACCACCCTACTGTGTTTGTCAGTGTTGTGATTATTTATTTATTTATTTGTTTTTGACTAATTCCTGCAAGGAATTTTCGGTTTTATTTATGTTCTTTAATTTTTTTTTGACATCAGCTTGATTTCTATTTGTTTGCAAATTCATATTTTTTTTGTATATTCGCCTTAATCTCTGTCTGTTTTTAAAGTTTCTCATGAAATAAGGTGTAACCAGCAATGTTGTATGTTCACACCGCTTGGCTCCCTTCAAGGCAACCACACACACATGCGCTGACGTCACAGGACAGCCCGCTGAGTCGTTCTTGCACGCAAAAAATCGGCCGTTGAAAACCGCGCGCGAACCAGGCTAACAAGTTCTGCCATTAGCGCGGGCCATCGTACTTAGTTGTAGTGACAGTTCACAAATACACTTCTAGCGCGCTCCATCCTAGGCGCCGTCCACTCAGGCGCTGGTCCCACTTACGTCAAACTTGCCAAAAGTAAAGTTCAGCCTTTTTCCTTTTTAAACAAATTTATTACTTACCTTACAAACAACACTAACTGTACGCTTAAAATAATTTACTAAACAAAATTATACCATTTGATAAACAATAAAATATAAAAAAAAACTTAAATGATCGAAAAATTAAAATTTACAAGGAAAAAAAAACTTACATTCCTAATAATGACGGGGAACTGACCACAATAATTTCTATGAACCGACCCGAGAGTCCGGTTCATGTGGAAGCTCCCAATGATTTTCGTTCAGCGCTCACAACACAATGGTGCAACTTAAAATGTGGTCTAACAATGATTGAAACCAGCTTACGGCCCAAGTTCACGCCTGAACGCTAATGGTGCAACTGGCCATCAGCTGATGGGATCCAGGAAGGCCACGAACTTCAAGCCTCATTTCGTAACTGTGTGACGTCAAATCCCTCGATGCCAAACGAACTCAAGATGCAGATCCAGCTGCGTGGCGCAGTACGGGTAGAGCAGGACTGGACTGTGTAATACGAAAATCTTTGTGGCAGAGTTGTCTGCGTGTATTGGGAAAGCAGTTTTTAGAGGCAGTTGACAAAGAATCTGGCGTGGAATTTTGTTAGATTTTGTGGCGTAGTCAAAATCGGTAATGCATAAAAGCAACAAATTTTATCAGTTATTCTTCGAAATAATTTTTTACCAAAATGAAAACGCAATAAAATATCACAAACTGGGATATGATATGTTTGTGGAACACCCAAAATATTGGGTGAATTACTTTTTTTTTAAAAAATCTGTCCAATACATACTAGTATGGTGTATGTCAAAAATAATTATTTAAATCAATTGAACGTAGTGTTTAGTTTTTGCCTTTGTGGAAGAATTTCTAAAGGACTGCATTTGATGAAAGTTACTGTGTTTTTTACGACGAAAAATCTTAGTGATGTTTATCAACCCATCGTCAGGCATAGTCATGCACCATCTCAGCATTGTTTTTGGGTGTTGGCAGTTCGGCCACGATAAGGGTGGAAAGTGACTTCAAGCCTCGTTGGATCATGCCATTACACACAGAAAAAAAATTTCTGTACATTTACAAAATATTTCTATGGAGACCAGTTGCCAATATAAAATATCTTAACTTTGTACAACGCACGGCTATGGTTATTTTTGCATACGTGAAATACGTTTTTCGAGATAATAGCCTACTGAGTTTTATCTTACGAAAATTGGCACTTTTATGTATTAACTGATATTTCATTCGTGCATATTTTTTTTTAAACTACAGGAAAGTTAATCGATTATGTTATAGTTGCACTTTAATTTTGTTTTACCATCCTTGTTAACGTTAATACCGGAAAACTATTCAGGGAACGGTTTGTTTGGAGGTAATGGGACAACGCAAAGCATTAGTGCCCGGGTAAGAATCCGAACCCAGGTATTACAGTTTTTTTTCCATGTAAATGTACAATTTCACAAATATGTGTAATTACGTGGATATTTTTGTTCCATTGCGTCGAACTCGTGTTCGTCTCAGTGAGCCTTCGGCTGTCTTCGGCCTTCGTCGGCGTTAGTGTCGTTTTCCTACCCCCTCCCCTCTCCACATCCCGCTTGACCCAACTGCCTCCTTCAGTTTTCTGGTGACCCTCCCTCCTTCCCCTTCGTTCCTACCTCTAATGACTAGAAACCTGTAAAATTCGCGGATTCATTTCGCGATAGGATAGAGTCCAAATACTTTTGACATTATTTTGCTTCAGTGATTGGGCCACAGTTTATCTGAAGGACTCTGGCCCAATGAAAAATCTTTAACAGAAGAATTAGTGTATCACGATCATTCGAATCAACAGGTGTTACGAGTCGGTAATCAATCAGCAGATGTAATTTGCACGAGTGCGTAGAGGATCATGGAGTCTATCCTTTAGGGATTTTAAATCGCGAATTTTACAGGTCTCTACTAATGACTTATTGGTAGGGGCATGCAGATTTCGCGAAAAGATTTCGAGATTAGCTGAAAGTTAAAACACTGTAGCATCGTCTGTGTTTCGTGATTGGGTGAGGTTCTCCCAGGTACGTATCGATTGTAACAACACCAATCGCAGTGATTAAGTGCGGAAGTAAACGCGTCCTGAGTGGCTCGGTCAAATAAGGCAACGACTTCTCTCGCAGACGGTCGCCAATCACAAGGAAGAAAACCACAAGTGCGGGTATACTTTGTTGCAGTCTAATAGGCGTTAAGATCTTTTCGCGAAAAATGCGTGCCCCTACTTATTGGTACTTCTACATCTGTTTGTATTTTATCCCCGTCGCCGGCTGGAGCTTCCTTTGACGGGGGTACGACGTCATTGTACGTTTCACCCTTTACAAAAAAAAGCCAATTACAGAGGATTTGGTTCCCCAACTCTCCGCGGAACTCACGTTGTGCCGCCAGCTGACGCGGTAGACCCACGGGTTGGACTTGATGCTGCAGTCGAAGTAGACGTCCATGCCTTCGCGGATGTGACTGGCGTTGATGTTGCTGCCCAGCTCGAGGCTCACCATCGGCACGTCTGGCCAACAAAACAAAACAAAAAAAAATATATGTTGTCTGTAAAGTCGGTTTACGTACGAAAGTTTAACGTGACAACGTCATAACAAAACATTGATGAAATGTTTGCATACTTTTATGAATAAAATTGATTCAGTTTTATTGAATTATCACTATTTTGTATGGATACAAAGAAGGAGTGAAATGAAATCTACAATTTAATTGATAAATTTACTTTTATTTGCACTCATTAATTCAAATATGTTTATTACTTTAACGAAGAGATTATTTTAACTATAACTTTAATACAAGTTTGCTATTTAACTTCTTCCAATCTGTGTTATTCTGTTAAGGATAGGACGATGATAGGAAAAGTAGGAAACGAATGGGAGTGTATCAAGTTTAATGTGCCTCGAAAAAGTCAAATCGATGGTTGTTCCAATCGAGTGGAAGAGAGATAGATGCGGCGCAAGCGTACAATGAGCGTAACGGGACACGGCTAAACGGGACTATGTGCGCAACGGGACACTTTTTCGTGCGTGCAGCCGGCGTTCATCGATTTATTAGACGTTGTCACGTCAAAAAAAAAAAAACGTGAGCGAGTCTTTCGGCGCTCGCCAGAGATGCGTGACGTCATCTAGCCTCGGTAGCGAGCTAATGCTCGTGTTCTGAACGTCGCAAATACACTTATGACGCGAAACTCTTGACGCGAAACTTGACGCGGAGATCTTTGAAACATTGTCGGGCGTGATAAATCATACGGAAATCGCGGTTTCAACTACATTTCTGGACGCGAATCACACGTAATTTCCGCACCCGCCGCTAGAATTCGCTGCCCGAGTAGTGGCTACGTCGACTATCGAATCATTCCATTTGCAGACCGAAATTCGTACTTTATAATAAAACGGCTCCGATAAAAGCGAAAAAAAAATAATACTTGAAATAATACCGAACCCCGGCTTTGGAACTGATTTTCGAAAAGGAATTTTATTTAAATAAAGTTTATCCTGTTAAAATTAACTAAACATTTCATACTATAATTTTTTCCTTTGTCTGTGAACTTAAGTTCGTTGGCTTATGTCGCATTCACGAAATTACTCCCGTCAAATGCCGTATACCGAGAGTTAAAATGGTAAGGGGGAAAACATCTCATCCCGTTGTATAAAAAAATATATTGTGGGTATGTTAAAACTGTAGTTATTCTCAAGACATAACTGATGAAATTCCGGGAGTATAAAATGCGGGGGAAAGGAGTAAACTTGCAAATATCCATTGAATTATACGTCCACAACTGTAACAAAATAAAACAACTTGTGGGAATTTATGAATTTAGGGACTACCAGGCCTGGGTGGTTCACGAAAGTACATAAAAAAAAATAATTCGTTTGCTCAATCACACACACACACACACACCTGCGTACTTACACGTCCGATCCGGACAGTCACCGTCACGTCTTTACCCGGTTGGGTTGGGGGGGGGGGGGGGGGGTTAGGGAAGTACACACAAGCACACACTTCAGGCGGATTCACTCACGACCGATGTTTTGTGGCTGGTCAGGGAACATCGAACTAACCGTAGACACCCGAATCGTCCGTCAAAAAGGGGAAGATGCATGTCAACGTGCCAATAATAATTTGACAGTTAAATAATAGTATTGAAATACTTGTCAGATCACTTGTCTCGTATTTATTTATTTATTTATTTTTCTCCGCAAGTGAGGAAACGTGGAGGACAATGCAGGGGGCCAGCGGAGGTTTCTCTCTTTGGGGTACCCGCCCGAGCCCATTTGTTCCGTCAATGCTTCATTCTCGCACCTTCGCCTCCTCGTCGTCTGCAGTGACCCCCACGTCAACGAAACATTTAACCTCCTTTTCGTCATTCATATTTAAATTAAGTCATAATTAATTCATGCGTAGGTATATTCACGGAATTTGTTCACACACATACCAAAAATTTTCTTTCGTTCATATATGCATGCATTAATTAATTTAAAAAAAATCTAAAACTCATTCATTTGTACATATCACGTCAAATCATAACTCTACATGTCTAAATGAACAAAATAATAATAATTCGAAACAAAACAAATGGAAATGAAATAGAACCAAACAAATTTATCTGTTACAAACTAAATGAATTGATCCCAAATGAATGAAATCAAATGTACCTAAACGAAGCGAAATAAATGAAACGAAGTGAAAACCCCATGAAATGGAAAACGAAATAATCACAAGTAAAATCATAAGTTTGAGTAACTTGGCTTCTGGGTTGTAGCCGTGTCCTTGGCGAATCAATTCACCGACGTTCCGGTGCGACATTGCAGTCGCCATCATCAGGGAGAAGTCACCTACTCCCTTATGATGGCGACCGAAATGTTCGTACCAAAACGTCGGTAAATTATTCGCCAAGGACACGGCTACAAAACCAGACGCCGAGCTACTTCAGACAATGGCCGCGAAAGCCTGCGATCATTAGGTATTAAATCATAAGTTGATTTATTCATACGTACATGCAATTTTTTTTTAAAAAAATTCAAAAATGACTACAACGCCGACAGCTAGAAAACTGCTGTGTACCACAACGCCGAATTACCGCAACGCGGAAATACATTAACGCCGAAAAATGTCATTGCAGGACTGCCACAAAGGTTAGGTTAGGTAAGGCTAGGCTAGGTTAGGTTAGGCACACAAATTCATTCAGTTGTTTTTCATTTTGCTCCTGTGGGCCCCCCTCCCCTCCACGCAGCAACATTTTTCGGCGTTGCGGTACACAGCAGTTTTCTAGCTGTCGGCGTTGCGGTCAATTGTGGCATTCGGCGTTATCGTACGTTCGGCGTTGTGGTATTTCGACCCCACCATATGTATGTATTGTCGGTGGATTCGTTCCGCGCACACGCGACGTGGAGGGGGACCCCGGGGGCGGCCACGCGAGAAGCGACTCCGACTCACGCATGACGTCCAGCGACCAGCTGTCCTCCTGCAGGCGACCCGGCGACCCGGCGCGGCAGGCCAGCCTCTTGCCGCTGTCCTCCAGGCTGGGCACGAAGGTCAACGTGCTGGTGGTCACGTTGCGGTCCCGGCTGGTCTGCAAGCAGCCACGGCGTGCGGCCGGGAGTTCCGCGCCCGCATCGACACCGGCGGGCAACAAAAAATAAATATTTGGTCGTCTGTAAAGTCGGTTTACGGACGATAGTCTAACGTGACAACGTCATAACGAAACATTGGATGAAATGATTCCATACTTTCATGAATAAAATTGAATCATTTTCATTGAATTATCACTATTTTGTATGGATACAAAGAAGGACTGACATGAAATCTGCAATTTAATTGACAAAGTTACTTTTATTTGCACTCACTAATTCAAATATGTTTATTACTTTAACGAAGAGATTATTTTAACAATAACTTTTATACATGTTCGCTATTTAACTTCTTCCAATCTGTATTTTTCTGTTAAGGATGGGACGATGATAGGAAAAGTCGGAAACGAACGGGAGTGTTTCAAGTTTGATGTGCCTCGAAAAAAGGTCAAATCGACGGTTTGTTCCAATCGAGTGGAAGAGAGATAGATGCGGCGCAAGCGTACAATGAGCGTAACGGGACACAGCGTAACGGGACAATGTGCGTAACGGGAACATTTTTTCGTGCGTGCAGCCGGCGTTCATCGATTTATTAGACGTCACGTCAAAAAAATATTCCCCACTCGTGGGCGCGTCTTCCGAGCTATGCGTGTGACCTCTATAATCTCGGCGACGAGCACACGTTCGTGCGTTCTCTCGATGTGGCGAACACACCCTGTAAGTAGTGTGCACGAAACTAATAATTATTATTTTGAAATATGCACGAAAAATCGTGTGTTCCTCAGCTACATTTCTGAACGCGAATCACACGTAGTTCCCACGCCCGCCGCTAGAATTCGCCGCCGGAGCAGCTACTTCGACCATCGAACAATTCGGTTCGCAGACCGATACTTTAAATCTATATGGTGAAACGGTTCGGATAAATGCGTAAATAAAAGACTTAAAAAAAAAATCCCAGCTTTCAATTGATTTCCAACATTCTGTTTCTTTTTGAAATGCTGCTCATAATGTTGAAATTCATTGAACAGTTAACATTATAAAGTTTCCCCTTTGTCTTTCTGTGTTTTGGTTCGCGCCGTCCGCCGCAGATGGCAGCACCGTGGTTACACAATTACGTTCCTTGACTTCCGTCTAATTCACGAAATTACTCCCACTAAATGCTGTATACCGAGAGCTAAGATGTTACGCATCAAAAAACCAAATTATTAAAGTGTTGATTTTGAGTTATAAGATTTTTTTTTTAGAAAAAAAATCACCCTGCTTCAAATTAATATATGCTACGACGACAAATTTTTGCTACGCCACCCTGAATAACCTGAATAACCCTGTTGTATCAAACATGCTATTCTTGTAAAAACGTTTTCACACGACTTTAGCAGAAAAAGTTATAAATCGGGCAACTTTGACTATTCATACTCTAAAATACTATGCTAACTTAGCAAGTTATTTACTTAAATGAGCTTGACGAGTTTTGGCACATTCTTATGTAAGTATAATCTTTGAATATATATACTGTATAGAAGTCGCGAGTGGATAGGATTTACTCTACGTTTTTCAGAAGCGTATGATGAGCAGCTTGGGAACTTCACCGCTGCAGTGCGCTGCCGTAACGCCCTGTATCGTCTTAGTTGTTATTTACACGTTAGAGCGCAGCGCTGTCGCCCGCTGTCATTCCCCCGCACCCCTCATCCATCATTCACTGCAGCTCAAGGTCCTTCAGCGGGAGGGGGAAGAAGTGTTTGAAGAGTTCGACACTTGTCCGCTAGGGACCACCACAAGTCGATGCCCTAGAGATGGTGGCGATTGCGGCGGTGAATTAACCAACTACCTCAAAACCGTATTAGAAATTTTAACCTGGGCTGGCGACTTCTATACAGTATATATATTCAAAGGTATAATGAAAATATTCAATTTGTTTTTTCACATTTTTCCTTTTTTTATTCCGAGCGTAATGACCTTAAAAAAAAGAGAAAAAGAGAGAAGGGTCAATGTCCACGCGATATTTCTGAAAACCAATTTTATCACCTTTTCCTACCCGTAAAATAAGCTTTGCAATATTTATTGTGAAAATGTGTGCACACTCGGCGTTTAGAATAATAATAATTATTATTGTGTAACCTTCTTACGAAAAGAACTCAATTTAAACCCTTTTAGTGCAAGGGTCATTTTCATGTCTTATAAAACAATAAAAAATTGAATTTATAATTGTAATGGAGGTTTAAGGGCCTTCATTTGCTCCACAGTGTTAAAAACCAGGAATACACATTTGGTAGAAAAATTATTCTTTTTTATAAACATTCTGATGAAAACGGTTTATATATATATATATATATATATATATATATATATATATATAATACATTTAGAGTTTAGACTAACCTTTTTAGGCTCTTCAGTGTTTCTGTTTGCTAACGCGTTATGAGAATGTAATCAGGATGATGTGTTCGATTCCTGTTTCCTAACATTATTTAATTGGTTAGTATTTAGGAGGTTCTGTGACCTGATACCTTCTTGTGCAAAACCGCGAGACGTAAATGCAAGCGAACAAAACCACCATGTAAAATATTAACAGTGAAACTTTACAATTAAATAATCAACTTAACCAACAATATACAAAATTTTGACGGTGACGAAAAACCCGCAGAGTGTGCCACAGTTGTCCAACTATATTGATTTCTCCGCCATCGAGCGCCCCACTCCTGAGCATTGCAATTTTTAGTTTTTCGTTACGCTCTGATGAGTCATCGACTCGATCCACCCTACAGGCTGTAATTAAGTTTCACTTGAAAAAAACTGCAAATACAGTGTGTAAATAAAAGAATGCCCCAGGTATACATTTTAATAGTATCAACTGTAAGCGTAGTAGAGTGTTGGTTCAATGTCACAATTAAAAAGTAACTCGAACCGTTTAAGCTAAGCGTATGCGCGAGTACGGCTTTGTTGTTTTCTTTCTTGGAGCACGAAATAATTACTCTTTCCCCAATTAGCAGAGGGTGAACCTGTAAAACTTTATTCGGCAACAGGATGGAGTCCCTCCCCATTGTAATCTCTTTGTACGAGAGTGGTTGAACGTCGAAGTCCCCGACCGTTGGATTGGTCGTATTGGTCGACTGCTGAGCTCTTTTTTTCGCTGGCCCCCACGGCCTCCTGACATAACGCCATGCAATTATTCCCTTTTGGGGCTCTACGTTCCGCCGCCAGAGTTGAGACACAGAATTGAAGAGGCTATTTGCTTCCATTACTCCGTACTTGTTAATCAAAGTGTGGGAAGAATAGGTTTGATGTGTGCCGTATAGCTAAAGGTGAACATTTATTGAAACGTTTTTATTTTTTTATTTTAGAAAATACAAGGTTAGTTACCTTGAACTTGACGTATGAACTGTTGTAAATAGTCTAAGTTAAACCGTCATGATACATCATTGAAACTTGGAAAATCTTTTACGGACAAACTGTAGTTGTGGAGGACAGCGAACGTGAAAAGTTTTGAACGACAAAAGAGCTCTCGGGTAACACGCCGAAAAGGAGGAGGAGAAAGGTATGAGAGAGATGGAGAGATAGAGAGATAGAGAGAGAAGAGTCCGATGACCTGTCGCGCTCACACACCCATCCGTCCATCAATCTCCGCCGGACACAACGGCACACACACACACGTCAGCGGCCTGAAGGCAGGCGAGCGAGCGTGTCCAGTTGCCCGCTGTCGCTTCACCGGGTGATCTGTTGTAAAAGGGGGGGGGGGGGGGGGGTGGGAGGGATGGGCTAGCGTTCTAGTCCTAGCGCGCGCACGCTGCCCGTGACACACGATTCCTGCTCGCTGCCTCCCCCCACCACTGCAGCCTCCTATTCCCCTAAGCACCGTGACGTATTGCGCAGGCGGCGGTCCGCGCCTGCCCGCTGTCGATACCAGGAGCAATTAATCACCTACCTCACACCCCCTCCTCCTCCCCCCTACCACCTGTTTCGTATCGGAGGTAAGGTGGAGTCACCACGTTTACAGGACGGTTCTTCCACGCCTGCCTGAAGGGAGATCCAGCCATCTACCATCTTGTGTTTTATATATATCAGCCAAAGATTGCAATGCTTATTTGTTATTTAAAAAAAAAAAAATTTGCCTAAAACATTTTTCCAAAAGACCTAGTTTTTAACATTTGTTAAAACTAACATTTGTGGTAAAGGTGTATCCAACTAAAAAAAAAAAAATAAAAAAAAGATGAACAGTATTTTAAAGAATATTCCTTTGTCGGAAATCGCGTCCAAAGATAGTGTTTATTCTTTTTTTTTTTTTTTTTAAGTATTTTTCACTTTTATCAAAGCCTTTTCATTAAATAGTTTGAAATTTCGATCTGCCGATTGATTCAATAGTTGAATAGTTGACGCAGCTGCTCCGGCAGTGAATTCTAGCGGTGGGCGCAGGAACTACGCGCGATTCGCGTCGAGAAATGTAGTTAAAAACACAATCTTCTTATATTCATCACGCTCGGTATTTTTAAAGAATTCTACTTTAATTTTTATTTTCCGAGTTTCGTGTTGAAGGTGACGAGTTCTGAAAGTCTCGCTCACATTTTTAAAAAATTTAATCCTATTAAGATTATATTAAGGTTAATTCAAAAGGAAGTAAATAGAAGTTACGGACACCTTCTTTGAGTTATATATTAGTTTTGAGCAGTCTAGTCAAATATGATTATCTGCTTTGAAATAATATTTCATTGTTAATTTGACCATTTTTTTTAAATTCGCTACGTTAGGTATTCCCCTACCAAAAACGTCCATACAGGACAGGAATTTAATACAGATTTCAGCTTCGCAATGTTAAGGGAGTTAAAAAAATGTTTTAAGAAATTTTTACCTCTCGAAAGAGCGCTGTTGAGCTACGTTCCCTTAAAAAAATGTTCTGTGATATGTTATTATTACTCCGCCTGCTGTATGAATTAATTTCAGCTTGCTTGCTATTTAATTACATCAGTACCTACGTTTGGTGGAGGACCGGGTAAGTTTAATTACGTATGTGGTGTCTATACATGTTTATGTATTTTTTGTCGTTTATATAGGTACTGGGGATGTAGGATTTATATGGTAAATTAAGTTGTCTGTTAAAAGGCAGTAACGATATAATGTGTTCGTTTATTTACTGGTGATAAAAGGGGTTGAGTACTGGTTTTCTTGATTTTGGGTAGCTTGTGACAGGCTATGCTTAGGGTTTAATTGACGCTGTTCCACAGTTGGAATCGTGTAGTTTCTGAGTAATAATGTAGCTTCAGTTACGGTGGACACCTTCAACGCCTGCTCTGATTCCAATTAACGTATCACAATCTAATTTTGCGCTTCGCAATTCATCTACAAAGACGATGGCATTCATGAATTATCCTATCATTTTCCTGAAGTAATTTTTGGAAAACATTTAAGACCTCCTGGGCCAAGATTCGAACCCTGGCACTCTGGAATTACAGTCTAGTGTTTTAACATTCCATCACCTCACTACATGATTGACTCATGTTAATTATTTTACTGTCCATGCAGTACATTTTTTTATAGAAATTCCGTTACCTTAAGAGCAACGTATACCAGGCAATGCAAGTCCATCAATCTCAATACTGCGCAAAAGGTTTCTTAAAGTTGTTTTAAATTCCAAAGTTTTCACTTAGAGCAAATCCACAACAACTTTCACGCCATATGCTATACGGCGCATGTATCGTTAAAACTCGTACATTTGACTTCCTCTTTATCACAGGTATACAAATGTTGACACAGGAATTCATTGGTCGTATAAAAAAAAATACGGGCGGGATTGCTATTTAGCAAAATAATAGTTTATAAATTAGTTTCGTTGAACTTGACAATAATGGAAGTTGTATTTCATGTCAATTTGAAATTATGTGAATTTATTTTCATCAGCCAGTCATAAAATTAATGTAAAACATTGGTTTCGGGGCGTGTTTTTAAACGTTTTCATCAACAGCTACGCCGTTAATCCAGAACTCACGGATGAAACGGGAAAAGTAGATTTTTGTACATCTTATGGAGGCAATATGTACGGTGGGCTTCAAACCATTTGTTATCTAGAGGCACTCACGAATCAAACCTAGGTCATGACGAAGGGAAGCCTTCTTTTCACAGACGAGAGAGCCAAATGCCCGATCTTCGTTTTTTTTTTGTTCATTGTAAATAAATATGGCGGTGCTGATAAAAGGATAATAATGGTCAATTAGGTTTGGTTAGCTTCATTATAAATACTTTAAAACATTGTGGACGGTTGATTTGGTTAGGATAGCTACATTAAAGATACGGAAAAAAACACGAACTTCGGGGAACATCGGGTTTTGGCTCTCTCGTCTGTGAAAAAAAGGCTTCCCCATGCCGAATGATGGGCGTGAGTCATAGATCATTAATTCGCCTCATGAGCAGTGTGTCCTAGTATTTTTTTTTTTTTACCGCGCTGGGCCCGAACGGAAGCACATGGCGAGGTTCAAAGAAGGGTGGCAGTAAAGTACGAAGAATAACAGAGAAAATCACTCGGGTTAAATAGGCCGTTTCATTTAATGGACTTGGGACATTTCTCTCCCCGCCCTTCCGATAGTAACAGTATTCAATGGGCCAGCATCACCGGCGCCGTCAAATTGGATTCGTCAGTGGCTCAAAAGCACGGTCGTTGGTTTCAAGACTTTTTTTTTCTCTTCAGATTTCCGATTGCACGGTGCGTGAGGCTGTGGTGGAAACATAAATAACTGAAAATAACCAGTGAAACCAAATAATAATATCTGCTTGTTTAAGTCGTTCCTCGCTACGTCCTACTTAAGTGGGTTTTCCTCGATTAAAGTTTCCTTTGTGTATTTATTTAAAGCATCCATGAACGCTGGTGGGGGATTGCATTGAATCTGCCGGCCGTATTCAAAGAAGTTTTATTGTACGGCCGTACGCAATTTTCTTTTGTCACTTTCTTACAAGGTTGAAATTCTACTCAGCTAAACGACTGTTTGATAAAGCTCCTAGAAGTAAAATAAAAAATTTTGTTTGTGCGATTTGTATGTTAGTTAATACAGTAAAAAATTAATTGCTGATTTAAGAAACTTACGTAAAAATCAAAGATATATAAGTAAAAGAACGTACAGTTACAACAAAACTAACTCAACATTGCACTAAAACCATATTGCACGAGCTGTGAATGATAAGGTTTTTCCACAGACTATCAAGTCTTTTTGGGTTTTGTCAGACACTGTACGAAAACTTACATCGGGACATGGAAAGCTTTACATTATTTTCTTTATAAACAACATTACAAATGAAATCATCGCTACCGAGTATCCATTTAGAGAAAAGGTGTCACATAAAACGTCAACATCAAAATGATAAATCCAAGTGGAAATGTAATTTTGGTCTTTTGGGGGGCAGACGCCACCAGCACGGAGCTGAAGTCATCAAAATGTCGCACCCACGAGTAGCAAAATAAAGCCGTATATAGTCACTTTCGTAAACATTCGGGGACATCATACCAAACGTACTGGTGTGCAAAAAGAAAATACACTGGAACTAAAATAGTCATAATAAAAAGTGAATAAAAGTTTTAAAATACGTAAGAAAGCTGGCATTACAGTAATTATAATAAATATTCTCCTTGCAAAATTCTAAAAGGCTTGTAGCATATCGGTATAGCGCGCGGTTGTAATGCTCCAGGGCAAAATTTTTGGTCGTGTTACGGGATATTTGCACATTTTATGTAACATTATAACATAAGATTATGTAAAAAAAATGTTCAATCGGTTCAATAATGTAAAGGTTTGTTTGAAGGAAATAGCTTATACAGACTTATTTTTGTCGTTTTGGCAAAAACAATTATGCAAACATATATTTAGTGTTATAATATGTGATAGAAATGTTTCAGGTTAAAAAATAATAATTCCATAAAAGTATAACTTCTAACGTGTGCGAAAACAATTTTTTATGTATTAAATGTTTAGCGAATTTACACAATATGAAGAGTACGTTTGTGATCAGCGCCAGAATTGTTGGTACTTGGAAAGCGAATGTTTTATTTATTAGTACATTAATGACGCTCTGCATTATTTTAAAGAATTATACGTTAAATTTCGTGTCCGATTTCCGTATTAAAAGTTTTTGCCAAACATGAACAACATGATAACCCATGAATTTGCTCGTTATCAAGGTTAGATGTTTGCACATCATTAGTGAGTACTGAAAGGCTCGCTAAAAAGAATTTTTTTCTGTCTGCTTATATCCACTTTACCTACAATGAGCGATGTACATAACCTATAGTCAAAACTTCGTTTTGAACAAAGACGTGAAAACTACGACAGTTATAAAGTCGTAAATTAATTAAAATATATACGATACTAGTTGAAATACTGAAGCTACAATAATAAGATAAGTTTGAGAAATGAATAAATGGGTGCATTATATCAAGTTTGCAGCCAAATGATTTAAAATTCACTTTTACGTATTTTGGACTTGAACCCCGACATTTCAAGATCAATTCACTGTATTTTTTGAGACATGAATAGTTAGTAATTTCTGTTGTTTTTTTATTAATCTAGGAAGTTTTTATTGGAAAACAGCTTCTCAATTTTTCTACGTTCCATTGTGTTCAGTAAGGGACAATCGACCACCATTTTCACATTTGCCTGGAGTCATTTCAAGAAAACCGGGAAAACCAGGATTCAAATACGAATACAAAATTTATTTTTTATTTTCTGTTACTTCACTCGGAAGCTTCTAAAAAACTTAAGTTAACGTCTTAAGTGTTATGCGCCAAACGTCACAAGACAACACAAGGATAACGAATATAATGATGTCAGTTAAATGAGCATAAACTCTTATCACGTCACCAAGCTAGGCAGGTTTTTATTGCAGAGGAAATACTTATTTTCTATGAATAGTGATATAGTTCACTTCTCGACCGGCACGAATAACGCAGCATGAAAAAAAAATATTAAAAAAAACACATGCGTGAGATGGGGGATGCGGGTATAGAACCGTTCGCGTGATATATCTACGGCCTGAGCGTTATCATCTGCAGCTTTGTTTAGCGGCCAGACAAAGGGGTGATTTTTATTTTCCACTGGGAAAAAAAGTGGGCGGATAAACTTTCAGAGGGGAGAAAATTCACGCGCAAAATTTACTGGAGGCGAGACTTGTCGGGCTCACAGACGCAAAATGACAGCCAGTATATATATTTTTTTCAACCCTGTAAAAATAATAAAAAAGATTCCAAACCTGCCTGGATGTGAACTCTAAAAGTCAGTAGACTAATGCGAGATGGAATACGCTTTAGTTCCACGCCCAGTTTACTTACAGCACTACGTTTTCATGTCAACATTTCAAGTTTTGCTCTCAATCAGCATGTTTACGGGTAGGATATGTGTACCTACTACAGTTAATTATCACTGGTTTTGACAGATTAGAGACATTTTTATCATTTTAATGGCTTGCAAACTATCCATCCGTTTTGGTTATATTCGTGTACATTGACTATAGAATTTACAATCATAAATACAATGTAAGTACCTACTTTAATAATATTAAAATAAATTAAAAATTTTAAGATTTCTGATCGTATTCGTAAAATTATTTAGTTTATATTATTTAACGTTTTCATTAAACCAGTGTCATCAACTATTTGAATTAAAGACCAGATATTTCCTGAGTTAAATTGTTACGAGCTGCACTGTTTTCTTTACATGCGTCAGCTAAATATTTTTCAAAAAAAAAATTTAATGTATATTTATGAAATTATGAACTTATAAGGCTAACTTATTGACATTACAATTCATGCATAGAATGGTTAACTATTTAAAAAAAAATGTTTAAATTTTATTATTGGTTTCGAATAAATATCGATGTTTTGATGAATGACACGAACACAAGCAAGATTACTTAAATAGATTATATAATACTTCCTATATAAAATGAGCAGTGCTTCCAGACGTCGCAATTAATTATGAAGGTTGTAAGAAATAACACGCTCTCCAAAACATTGTTCACGGGCCGTAAAAAAAAAAAAAAAAAAAAAACAATAGTGGGGTCACAGGTTAAATATCACTGCTCTAGACATTTGGGAATATATACGCCCTATTCGTCTGAACGGCCGTGCAGTAACTTTCTTTGAACCTCGTCTAACGTTTCACATCTACAACTTCTCCGAGATTCGACTCATTGGAAACGTGGTGGACGTTGCCGAAAGTCTTTGGGCAGTTTTTACAACTCTTAGCCATTCCAGTTACACGCACCCAAGCACTGGAGACGGTGAAAGTGTAGAGCCTAATCCTCATAGAGATTTAGCTGACGGCAAATGCTTTAGACCGAGATTTTACGCCATAAACTGAAGTGACTTGTGTCATTGAAATTCTTCCCACGAAAACATTTGTTTCAGAAGTTTTCATCTGGATTCAATCAGAGGAATTTGTTGTGAAGTTGTGAAATGTACTTCAAAATCAATTCATGAATTAATGCTTAACGCACCGTCGAAATTGAGCTCTATTAGAAACGAAAAAGTATGATGATGAGAATGTAGCAATGACGTAATAATAATGAGGTAACGGGAGTAATTTACTCCCCCAACCTTTTCTGGAATCAAACCTGGATCGCATAACTTTTTTTTTACTCAAAATTAAAATATATAAATTAAAAAGTTTGAAAAAATTCCCCCTTTGGTTTTTAACTTGATTTTGCACCGTGAACTTAAAATTTTTTTTTACATACCTTGCTTACAATTTTTTAAAAATATATGTCAAATAAATGATTGACTTCAACTACATGTTAGTCATCAATGCTAAAAACCAAAATAAAACCAAATACAACAAAAAAAAATTACATTCAGACAAGAAATATAATATAGAAGCAAAATTAAATTAACTTTTTTTTTGCATCTGAGTTACTTAAAAAAAATATTTACATGAACGGACAAATAATTTTTTCCCAAGTTAATTATTTTCAAAACGAAAATAAAAAACTTTCAATTATTGTTCGGAGTGCGTCTCGCCTGGCTCCTGAAAAGTTAGTGAATTCTACAGGTAAACGTGCTGTTATGGGGGCGCGGAAGACTACCATACTGGAAGACTACCATAATTTCAGTATTCCGCCTGGCCTCATCGAAAAAGGCGGAAATTACCATAACGGAAATCTGCCATACGTTCAAAGGACGAGACGTAATTCTGCCATATTTTCGTATACACTGTATGGAAAGAGTACAGCGGCATTGCCCTCGAATTAGTGTATAGAATACTCGGTAGGTAGCGCTGTCAACCCTCTAGTGGTTTCTCAGGTTAACTTTAAAGTTAACATATAGCGCTTCTGACGGTGATAGTTGCAATTACAAATAACGTCCAGATAGCGGACGAGAAGAAAGAAATGTTTCCAAAAATGTTTTATAGTGAGCAGCACTGTATTCTTACGATTAAAAAAAAAAATACGTATGGTAGTTTTCTATGCACGAAGGAGAATTCTGCCAAAATTTCTGATACATTATACGGAATGAGGAAAACGGCCTTACTCGTAAAATCGTAATGTAACTAGCTTCATAGAATTAATACTTGAAGTAATTGTAGATCATTATTTAATGAGTGCAAATCCAACGCAAATATTCAAGGGTTTTCTTATGTAATGCTGTACTACTATGTGTGTGTGGTGGTCTTTACTTAATCTCCACTTGGGTTGTCACTTTCTGTAAATACAGAAAGTATATGCAGTGTCTCAATCTAACACAGTTGTGTAAAAACAGATGAAGAAACATACATAAATATAAAATATGACATATTGTGTTATGTTGTTTTTTTGGTAAGGCTGCAGCTAGCTCTATGCCAATCGCATAGCTCTACACCTAGCTCTATATCGATCAGCTGATCGGTCGCTCCACTGCAACGTCTGTATTATTTTTAATTATGGGCGCCACTCTTATGTATATAATGTCAGGTGTTTATAAAGAATAAATAGGATTATACACATAAGAGAAAATTAGTAAAAGTTTCAGGACAAATAGTTAGAATGTCGAAACAAAAAGAATTGGGATATTTTACCATACATAAACAGACAATAAATTACAAACGTAATTTCTAGGTCGTATTTAATAAAACAATAAATATTCAAATTAGTAACTTGACATATGGCAACTAAATATGTGTTTTACCATACTCAGGAATTAGGTTGCACACATGAATACATATACAAAAGTCCGTTTTATCCCGTTTGTAAAGTTCGTTGTTTTCAATTTAGGTGCGGCGAAAAATGAATAATTTATCATATATATTTTCAAAGTTCACTTCAATTAAAATTTTACCTCGGCGTAGTTCATTATATGTGTCGGCAAAACACCGTGAGATCCTATCCCGTTTAAGCTCTGGGTATAGGAATTGGATTGTGTATTCAGAGTAAAATTAATTAAAACACGTCTGTCTTTAGTGTGTTGACGTAATTTCACGTATTAATTAAATGTTTTACGTTTGTAGGGAAACAGATATGACTATTTTGTTTCGTAGGCACGGTCATTTGCGATGGAGGAAATCGAGTCAGATGTTACTCACGTATTTTCACTCCTAAGATCGCATCAGTTCTGATGCGCCCTATGATAATTACATATAATTACTGTAGACGTCGTTTAGAAACATCCTTTTACTTGGATGACCTAAATAGCATCGTCGAATTTCATATTATTAAGGGGTCCAAACCCCGGCGATTTTGACTGTGTCGCCACAATTTTATAACTTTATATTCTTAATTTTAGTTCCAAACTCTTCATTATTGCAACTCGGCCTCTGATTGGCCGGAACAAAATCACCGTTAACGTAATTTAACACTTTATAATAAAATCCGACTTCTCCCAAAACGTCTTAAAGTGTTAAAACGTCACAAATTTAAAATGTTATTTTTCAGCAATAAACACTCCTTTATATAAAATCAGTGTCAAAAGCTGAAATCACCGTTAAAACCAATAAGGCCCTAGAGGGGTCTAGTCAAATGATGCTCAGTTGTCAGCTGGAATTATGTCAAGAATTCCGACACACGTAGAGACGTTCAATTGCACAAAATAAATCGTTCAAACGGAAATATATAAACAAACGACAATAAATATAATAAAATGTTAGTAAATAAATAGTTTGTTTACATTCTGTGCGTGAAGTAGTCATAAATGTAACAGCACAATGCTTTCATTTTTAGGGTGACAGAACACAAAAAACTCATCTATTAAGATGTGTTTTTTAAGATGCTGAAATGCGAGGGAAATATTTTTGTGAAGTGTAGTTTGTTGACACAGGGCTAGCAGCACATGCGCTCTAAGGGAGACACTGGCTCGTACATGGAATGTTGGTGGGCTTTGCACTAGCTTGCAGTCTTCCAAAAATAAACTATGCTGAAATTTAAATATTTTTTCTATTAGAGAATAAAAAAATGTTACTATACGTAGCATATTATTATGCTTCTTTAAAACTGTCAGATAAAATTGAAATTCAGTTTTTCGTGCCTTACAACACTTATAAACGAATTATGACACATACATTAAAAAAAGATACCGTATAAGCACATAGAACAACAGCCAAAAACACATTAACACAAGACATACAGTGATACATATCAATAAATTTACAACAAAACACGAAACAACACAGCACACAGATAAATAAATGTTGATAAAGATTGTTTATAATTTGTTACTTTGTTTTTCAAAATAATCTTAAACTTTTCGCTTAGGTTTTTTATCAATTAATATGCAAAACGCGTTATAATATTTTACAAATTTTATAGTTACTAATGGTTTTAAAAGTGTCACTAATTCTATAATTGCAAGTTGAATTTCTTAATCCAAACCGAAATATTATGTCTGAAGCATCAAAAATGGTAATAAAACGTATATAATAAAATGTGTATCACGGATTGAACGTCTAGTAAATAGAACATGCAAATTAAATTTATATAGGAATGTAGCATATTTAAAAGGAATTTAAAGCCTGAAATTTTAAAATATTGATTTAAGATTTTTTATATACTTTAAATTCTATTACAATGAAAATTAGTTATTTAATTCCAAATGACGACACAATATTATACTTCATAGTTAATCAATTAAAAGCCCTGTATTCAATCATTTCCATCCAGTGTTTAAGAATGGTTTATTTTGCACATATGCACTCACACATTAGCTATGGTACCATATTTTGGGGAATAAACAAAATAAATCTCTTCAAGGTAATGAGAATTTTGCCTGTACCTTGTATTTATATTTATAAATTATTACTTAATATACATAAAAATAGTGTTTACCATAAAAAAATCATGATATTCATAAATGTAATACGCGTATTAAAAGTGATTTTCATTTAAATTTTGTTTATAAAAGTGCTACATTAAATTCAACAAAAAACAATGGAGTTAGATTGTTTAATAAACTCCCATCTAATATAAAAATGATAAATAATCCTAAATTGTTTAAAAAAACCTTATTTAAATGGATCATATTATAGTGTATCTGAATATATGAATATGGCATATCTAATTATGTTAATTTTTTGTGTATCTGTCCATTGTAATATAATAGTAGATGTATGTATATGTAATATTTGTATCATGTACCTTTTTTTAAATATTTATATGTGTGTATACTTTTTTTTACACAGATGTGACGAGTTATATAGCATGTAATTTTGCTCTTTTATAACAATAAAAAGAAAAAAAGAATAAAGTATACAATGAGGTACTGATGCAGAGAAAGTTATAAATTTAATAAGATCTAAGATATATAAGTGCAACTAATAGTATTATCTACATATTGGTGAAAAAAAAACTTGGCATCCACTATAACTCAAAGGTATTAAAAATGGATACCATGTTTAACGTCCTTTCTTACTATGTGGTAATTCTAATTAATTGAATTAGTTTTTTTACTAAATGTTATACGATAAATGCTATCGTAATTCAAATACGTTTGTTAACTTGAAAACCATATCTAGACAGCTGAAATATCTTGCTGAATAGTTTTGCAAACATATTTCCTTTTTTTTCCTTCAGCATCTTTTCTTGATCAATTCCGAGATACTATGTGTGTATTAGACGATCTTCCTGATTGAAAACTACGTGGTTTTTAGGAATTAAATTCCTGTGCCTATAATTATTATTTTTCGTCAAAAACGTCTAAAATACTACATAACAAAGGTATTCACCTCGTATATAGTTTGTGACTTAAATTTAAATGTCAATAATTCTTCAAGAAAATATATAGGTACCGATAAAAGGTTGAACACACAACATCGGTATACAACTCACTGACTGATACACACTTAAATCAATTATTTTATGTACAAAAGCAAAAAAAAATATTGTTTTGAGCTTAATAAAAACTAAAACGCTTCAAAACTAAAAAAAATATATTGCAAAACTCCGTTCCCCCGGAGAAACCCCCGGAATGGCCACCGCATGGGGAGCACCAGAAAAGAAACCAGCTCCCCATTTGGAAGCCACCTGGAAGGTTTTTTTCTGTTCCACCCACCGTTTCTTTGGTAGCCTGACTTTTTACAAGGGATTGTATTCCTACCAGAGAAAATGCCACCATTTTGTCTGGGCAATCCGCCTTGGAGGAGCCGGGGTGCGAACCCGGGTCATACAAGTCACAAGGTAGGCGCTCTACCCCAGAACCAGAGTGGTAGAGCGGATACTTGCAGTCTTCTTAACACTGACATGATGTTATTCCACGAGTTTACTGTAGTTTCGTTTGTCAATAACACGTGTAGTAACATCTAAACTCGGTAACGATTAAATTTATGTATTCTTATATTCTTCGTTCAACATGAATTGTGTAATTTCATAATAGTGAAACATAATTTGTGTAACTAGTCTGGCAAATTTTTAGTTTATTTTCTGCAAACAGACTTACAGTCCCACTGTACAATAATTATCTAGAACTATAGACTACTAAAAATATATGTAAAGAATTTGCACTCTCGAGGGTAAAGTTATTTCTAACTAAATGTTAGATATTAAAAGAGTGCGTTTAGTTAAAATATGTGTGTGCTTACACGCATGAAGTTATTTTATAACATTGTATTTATTTGGTTTTAAACTCACAGTAAAGTTAACCTTGTTATTTCACTTTTGGTGTTTTTTTTTTTTTACCGTGCTTAATTTGCGCAGCTAATACTGGAAATATATTCAAACAAGTGAGTTCATTGTAGCTCACGACTCAGACGTGATAGCGCGGTGATTCGTGTGTTCGTATAAACAGAACCGACAACACTTGGCAATACAGATTGTACGTTCACCACAAAACCTTAATTTTTATTTTATGCTTTCGGTATCTCATTTATCATATCACAGGCCAATGTTAAACATTTTCGTCAAATATTAATTGAAATGAATAGTAAGCTACCATTTAGTGTCTGTTTTTAATTAAAATATTTAGTACGTAGACAATGTCTCGTTTTTATTATTCTTGTTTTAAACTATTACACTAGAAGCGACTCGCTGACATAGAAGTTTCACGTGAAACCAACGGCCGTGACTCTCGATACAACCCCACCGATTTTTTCTAGAACATTTGTAGGATGGTTCCTTACTGTAAGTCATGGCTAATTCCTTCATACTGTCGCTCTTCTGTGGCGTTGTGTTTTATCGTCTACATTGACCTTGCTATTTATATGTTTACGGATTTCAGAACAAGAAGAAAAATAATATCGGAAATAGGCTATTATCCTGGTAAACAAATGTAAAAATGATTTCAAGGCTTTCATAAATTAATATTCTGAAATGATTTCGTTGTCATTGACGCAGTTAAAATATAGGCCTAATGTCACAACTACTTAATCAATAAAACTTAAACAGCAAACATGAATCGCTCTTACTATTCCGTATTCACATTTGTGATTGTTTTGATCTTTTCTTAATTGCAATTGTTTTTCTGTACATCTATATGTTAAAATATTTTTATAATGGTTTTCACAGCACATGCTAAAAACATAATGCTGGAATCACAATACCCTGTAACAGCCCCGAGATGACAAAAACAACACCACAGCTTTTAAGAAGTAAGGCCGTAGTGAAGTCAGCCCACGAAAAGTGAACCCCAACAGCCCATAAGAAAAATATGAGTATTATTAAAGATGTAGTAAAGTAAACATTTTTTTGTGAAATAATTCATGTTCTTTTGATAGACTTGACGTAAAATAAACTGAATTGAATTGCCACCTCAGTACTATAGATGACTATACACCTGATGGTGATAATTTGTCGTGACATTTAAAACATCTGATATAAATCATGTAATATTTTACTTACTTATCCGTCGGTTGTCAGGTAATTGTGATTTTCGGTCACTAGATTGCATTTAATTTCAACTAGTGACCTGGAGTTAAAACATCAATTAGAATAACAAGACTTTGTATGCTACTTGTTTATACAAATTATTTCTAAGATAATAGACATAATTTAATCATGTCGTTCGAGTATTAGGACTGTACGGTCGCGTTTTAACTTATGATAGTTTTACATTATGGCACTCTTCCGTCACCCCCCGATTATGGCGGTCTTCCATTATCGTAGTACCTATTGCAGTATGGTAGTATTTCAGTATGGCAGTCTTCCGTCGACCCCCGTCAAAACAGGAGGAAATGTGCCATAATGGAAAACTACTATATTTTTTATTTTTACTGATAGTAGTTGTAAGTATACAGTGCTGCTTCCTATAACCCACTTTTAGAAATATTTGTTTCTATTAGTGCGCTATCTTTTGAGTTAATTTATGACTGGAACTACCGAAAGTCACCGTCAGAAGCACTATCTGTAACTTTTTAAGTTAACCTAAGAAACAACTAGGGGTTTACAGCGCTACCTAGCGATGTATTATTCACACTACTTCGAGAGAAAAGCAGCTGTACTCATTCCATGGAGTGTGTAAGAAAATATGGCACAATTCCGTTTCGTCCTTTAAAATTATGGAAGTTTTCAGTTATGGTACTTTTCCGCCTTTTTCGAAGAGGCCAGGCGGAATACAGCCATTATGGTAGTTTTTCCAGTATGGTAGTCTTCTGCTGGCCCCTGTTAAGTCACTAAAATTAAAAGTACTTTCAAGCAGCTGAAATTATAAGTGCCTCTTTACTGACTCAAATTAATCCGTTGCAACTGATCTGCAGTCGAATTAATTTGACTTGGTGCAGTTGTGCCACTGTCTGCTTTTAATTTTTGAGGAAGTTGTAAGGGGAAGGGGGGTATGAAAGATAGGTGTTAGGTATTATGGAATACCTCACAGTTAACTAGGAAGGCCAACATTTAAAAATAATAATAACAGCCCTGGTTCTCGACGTCTTGAAAAGTCCTCATCAAAAATATAAGAGTATATTATATTTTGGTTTTTGCATTTTTTTTAAAATTATTTTATGTTCTTAGTGGGTTATGACTAGGGAAAGGTTGATCTCTATCGATACTCGCACGAAAACACCATTGATACATTGAAATTCAGACTGAAAGAACACGTACCTATATGCGCACGTGTCCCTTCCCTTCACGACTTTGCTCGACTGGGGAAATGTCCGGGCTCTCGCGAAACAACACACTCACGCCCGGCTATGGGTGATCGGCGACAACCTTGTTATCGCACAAAATCCTACCCCCCCCCCCCCCCTCTCACATGAATTTTTTTTTTCGTGGCGGGAGGAAGAAAATCGCGCGCACTCGCGTGCGTTTGTGGCCCCGACAAGCCTAATAGCCAGTGTTTTATCACCCCCCGGGTTGGGTGTGGTGGTGGTGATGGTAAAGGGGGGGGGGAAGTGTTTGTCGCGTGGGCCGAAGGCTTATTCTGCCACATCACAGCGGATGGCGTTAACGGGACTAGCAGAGTCAAAGGGAATGCCCTGCGCGCCGCACTGGCTCATAACTCAACAATTAAATTACCCACAATATTCCTCACCCTTTCCCCCTCCACCATTTTTCATACACGAACCAACGAACGAGTTCGTCGCCAGAAGAAAAAAAAGGAGGGGGAAGGGGGTGGATTTACGCCCCGAAAGGCTGACTTCGCCCGCGAGCAATTAAACGGTTCGGATGCTTTCGAAACACGGTATATATACATTTTTTTTTTTTTCACTCCCTCGGTTTGTTTTACTTGGGAAATGAAACGAACTGCCGGGGCTTTGGGACAGGCCGGAACATACATTCCTACCCCCTCCCCCCATCCTTCTCTACCGGGGGAAGGAAAAAAAAATATGATCGTAAAAAGTGTTTTGGGGCCTGTCGAACAGGATGTCCTGAAAATGTAATCAATTAACTTGCAAAGCAAATAAGGGATGTTTCAGCAAGTAAAACTTGCGTGAGCTGTGTTTGTTGTGTTACGTACACACACACATGTCAAACACGCGAACACCTGCGCGTGTGTTCGTTTCGGCACGAAATTTTCCATCCGAACATTTATTCAGTCTATCCCCAGCGGTGACGAAGGTTTAAATGCCACGGATCTCCGTAGCGCAGATGGAAGAACGATGACCCCTCAGTGGTTGGGGTTGCGGGTTGGAATCCTGGGGAAGGCATGACTGTACATTTTGAATTTTCTTAATTCGTCACAGTGTTAGTAATATTGTTAAAATGAAAAGTTACCTTGTCACACAATGCCATTAAATAGACGATAATTACTTTCTGGATAAAATAAAGTGGTCAAATCCCGTTTTTTTTTTTTTTTTTTTTTTTTTTTTTTGGTATGTGAGAGACGTAGCTGACGTTGCTACATTGGCGAATCGTTTGCTTGAATGAGCTAGCTTTTAAAATAATTAGTTAATTTACCATATGATTTTCACATGTAAGATAGTCAAAAGTTACCGAAATAAATATTTTTGTTGCATAAGCCGTCGAAAGACCATTTTCCCTAAAGTATAGTAATTTTAGTTTTATTTTGAACTATCAATAGTGGGATTTTTCATTAGCACGTAACAAAAATGAAGTCATGGAACATAATGAATAACTTTAAGCAGGTTGGGAATATTAAAACTTTTTTAAAAAATTGCTAAAACTTAAAATATACGATTTTTTTTAAAATTATGAATCATAATTAATTGGTCTATCAACTGTTATCGGCTTGACGTTGATTAATTTTGACAAACTGTATACATGTATGATTATATACATGGTATCAGCACTTTACAAAATATTTTTCTAAATTCTAAGAATATGAATCATAAAATATTTTAATAACACCTACCATATGTAACAAATTATTTTATTTAAATCATGGGAAAATATAAAAATTATAAAAGCATAATAATTTAGAAGATGATTTCATTAAGAGTTTGTAAGACGATAGCTACAAGATCGATACACACACTTTCAGAATAGGTAGCGCAGACTTTTTTCGTTCTTTATATGTAAGTACATACGTGACAAAAGGGCTTTAAGCAAGCATTTTTATTGCAACACAGAGTAATGGAAGGTTATGCCAATTCGGATTTCATTGCTAATGCGTACTTTTTCGAAAACTTTAAAAATAATATATAGTTTAAATATGAACCATGTATAATTGTTTGTTATTGATGTTAGCCATTTAAAAAGAGTTTATTTAATGATTTTAAGAAATTTTAAGGCCCATTGGCATGAACTAAAAGCATGTAAATGCGTGCTACAAAGTTTTGAAATAACCATTTCGATGTAGCTTTTGTCGTAAAACCTTTACATTCTAAGGATAACATTCAAAAATCAATAAGAAAAATGGCTTTTCCAAAATATTAGAGATATGTGTTTTCCAAGATGTCGGGAAAACCGAGTTTTTATTAAGTTATGAATCACAGTCTAAAAATATTCAGTTATGTGACAAAATCCACGTACAAAAGGGTTATTCAAAATTGTGTACCATAAGATTTGAAGCTCTCGTTTTATGCGTGAATTGAAATATAAATTGGTTTTTACAGTTTGGAACATATTTAAGTAAAAAAAAAGAGAGAAACTAATCAAACGATTTGTGATCTATCAGTATGAAATCAATCCTAAATTTATTATTCATCTTCGGGAAAAATACAAAATAAACAATAGACGTATATAATTTAGGACACTGGATAGTTATTTCCTAAGATACATGGGGTCTATCGTAAACGTTGTGTTGATCATTGTGCACATTCTATTCAACATCGTACTTTAAGGCTATAAAATAAATAAATTTTATTATAATTGTATTTCTTTTATGTGATAAATATACATTACAATTTTAACTATAACGTATGGTTAATTATGCATTAAATGAAAAATAGTTTAATTAAAGTACACACAAATTATATGTGTAATTGACAAAGAGTGACGTAGGGAGGTATTCCAAGACACTTGGGTAAGGTAACGAATAAGTACTGCCTTGTTGGTATGCAACTGTAACCTCACTCGCACACCATATTCCAGATCGTCCAAAACCAACCGTTTTAATACAATGCGCCCTGCACGAGGCTAGATACTGATTTCAATGCTTTCTAGCGGACGTTCGTCAACCATAGATATATTTGCGACGCCAAATATCCTACAGATAGCAGCACTATCTTTGGAATTAAATTCTGTAATTTTTAATTTTCTCAAGTAATTTTTAAAGTTTCGAATATTTCTTGTTATGACCATTAAAGCGTACAAAATGTATTCCAGGATAGTTTCGCTATCATAAAGTTTCATTTGGCACACCAATACATTTGGTGAGTCCCTCGATATTCACGAAATTGAATATACACGAGTTGATAACGCCAGACACGGGTCCGTCTACTGGACGAAATCAAGTATCGAAGCTTTGCGCATACGCGGAATTTGGGCAAAATATAGGTAACGGGTAGGACAACGAACTCGTTCCCTGAAAATAAGGGACTGGCCGTGTCCTATCGTCCACTAGGAATATGGTTGGGGTACAGGTGTGGCATATTCAAACACCTGAACCCTTATTTTTCGTGTCTTTGGAATACCGACTAAAAGGTTTTTAAGGAGGCGCTCTCACCGTCTCCCTGGTGTTCCTGAGCTGCGCGTCGGCCAGCCACCACGTGACGCTGGGGGCGGGGCGTGCCCCCACCACCTCGCACTGGACCTCCTGGTTCGCGTCCGCCGACAGCGGCCGGACTTCCCCGAGCAGCCGCACCCACAGCGGTTCCACTGCCGACAGCCACAGCGGTGCTGTCACAACTTAGAAACTCATAACTTAGAAACACACAATCTATAATCTTCTAAGTTATGCCTGTTCTAAGTTGTTTGTTTCTAAGTTATGTGTTTTTAAGTTATGAAAGTTCTAAGTTGTAAGTTTCTAAGTTGTAATAGTTTTATAAGTTATGACTTTCTACGTTACGAAGTTTCTAAGTTGTGTGGTTCTGCGTTGCGTGGTTTCTAAGTTACGATCGTTCTAACTTATGATAGTTCTCAGTTACGTGGATTTTTTTTGCGAGGTTTGTAAGTTATGACTGTCCTTAGTTGTATGTTTCTAAGTTATGTGTGGTTCCCAACAAAACATAGTGCTGCGCAAAGCGGACACTCAGCGCTATCGAATATTAGCGTTTTTTTATTTTTCTAACCTTCAAAACACCGCAAATTTCACAAACGTGAATGCTGTTTTATCACGATAATATTTTACAGTAAACAGGTTGTTAGTCAATAAATGCCGTGTGTTATTGATGAACCATGCGCTTAAATGTTATCATTGTATGTAGATATACAATTAATATTAAAAACGTGTATAAAATATGTATGGAGAAACTAGGATTTTTTTGTTTGTTAGCATGTGGAGTAGAAGCCCTGCAATTTTAGTATCAACACGGCTTTGTAACTATTCATTTAGGTGATATAACGATGGGAGATGTAAGAAAAAGCATAGCAATGTACATAGCAAAATCACGCACATTTCACAAAAATCCTATAGCGGAATGAGATTCCTTGCAGCTAGCACACCGATCACTTTCATCACGCCATGCTGTCTTCTTTGTTTTGCCAAATTTCAACACGTGATAAAAAAAAGCAATCATTTTCTCTTATTTAAGAGTAATAGTAATAGTAATTTGTTGATTTTATTTTTTTTCCTTCAAGGTTCGATTTAGCGTTGAGAGCTACTGGAGAAACTGGCTGACTGTTCTCTGTGGAGTGTCCTCCCCTTGGATCAGGTTTTCGTGCGGAGCTGCCAGGAGTCCCCTTTACGTCCACGACATGCCTCTGGGCTCGACCGTGTGACACATGTACACTGTTAAAAGAATTTTCCACCTTCAAACTACGAAAAATGCTGGTTACAAATAATCCAGGGATCTTCGTGAATTTATGTCTATCTTTGTAAATCTACTGACACTTGAGTTTAGTTTGGACCGTGGTGTGTCAACAAAACATGAAATAAAACTTGTTAAGTTTACAACGAGAAAACACTTTTTTTTTTTTCCGCGTGTGTGTTTAACTCAAGAGCACGAAACAATCAAGTAGGAAGTCGAAATACTTCGTAGTTTGTACTAAGATTAAGCGATTTTAAATTACGAAGAACTCTTTGTTTATTTGAGTTAAATTCTTCGGTAAAAAGTCCGTAAATTACCTGTTATTTATAACAGCGTAGATAATTCGATTCCGGCCTTGTCTGTGGACATTCCCGAAATCCTCGTACAACTCCAGGATTTTGGATGGTAAATAAAAACAATACATAAAGCATGTGAATTCAATGGGGAGTTTTGTTACAACTGCCATTTTGTTCACGCTGACGCCATATAAGTGTTGAACGTGATTGGTTGGATTAGCCGTCGCGCTAATTGCGATTCCAGCGTTATAACGTGTTTGGCGTCGCCCGTTTTGACTCCGGCCCTCCTCTCTTCCCCCCCCCCCTTTCATTTTCTCCCCGTGGTCGAGAAGTCATCGCCCCAGGTCACTGCCCGAGCGATTGATTTACGCCTCGCGACGCGTCGACCAGCTCCCTGAGAGAGGCTTCGCTCGAGCTGAAGGGAACTGTGCTCCTGGAAATCCTCAAGGGACGGGAAGGGAAGGAATTTGAGGGGGGGGGGGGGGTTGTGTGATTACTGAACGGGAAGAGGCGAAGCCGTAATCGCGAAATTCCAGGCGCGCGGGCGTCCTCGTAGTTGCTGCTAACTGAAGCGCGCCAGACGCCATAGTCATCGTCGTCGGCGGGCGACATCGTAAGAATGGGGGACAACTCGTCTTCCGCGTCGTCTTCGATATCGAACCCAATTCCCCGAGAGACGGCCGTCCGAGGAGACGAGATCACTCCAGCTGTCTCGGCGAGGAATGGTCTGCACCAGCATCGCGATACTTCTCGCGCGCACTTTTATGTAAACATACGTCACCGTGAATGAAAGTTCGCAGGCTCTCGCCACTCCATGATAAACTAAATATGACATCTACGTAAGTCATTCGTGTAGCATGGAAACTGCAAGGCTAGAGCCGTGAAAATAAACATAATCCTCCAGTGAGGGTGTGGTGCCGTTCCTAGTTCCGGCACTAATTAAAAAATATATGTTTGGCAGCAATATTTATTTTAAATTTAGTATTATAAAATTTGCTAGATTTGAATGTTATGTTTTTTTTCTCTGGTTTAACTGTACTTACTATCATAATTTTCCATTTTCAATTATACATTTATTAAATGGCTGAATGTTGGTAGCAGAGCGTGGTTACGATCCACTGACAAGCTTTCTGCCATTAAAAAAATAATTAAAAAAATGGTAAATAAAGTTAAATCAAAGAAAAAGATTAAGTAGTAATAATTTAGCAAGCATAATAGAACCAAATTTTAAATAAAAATTATGATGTAAAATGTAATTTTAAAATTTTTTTAGTGCCGGGATTAGCAAGAGCACAGGGGTCAGTTAGCATTTCGAAAAGAGTTTTTCCAAATTTCGTTAAACCTTTTCAACCAAATTTCTGCGATCATCTCCATGACAATGGCAATATTTTTGTTGAAATCTTACTCATTTTTCGGCTCGTAAACTGGTTTTTTATAATCATATTTGCAATTATACCGAAAAACTGTTGTTTGTAATAACTTCTAATTTAAAGGCTATTAAAAAAATGTTAAATCCAAGATGGGGTCTATGGTTTAAAATTTCCCCCCGTTTAACTTAGAACCAACGATTTTTATTTTCGTAAGTTGATTTTTGAAATTCGGTTTAGTTTTCATTTCTTTATGCTCGAGGCGCGGAAGTTGTGTACCTGCGAGAGGTGCAAGTTTTATGAGCATTGCGAGAGTTTAAATTTAAATTTGCAGGAAAAAATTATTAACAAGATTAGCATATTCATGAAAAATAAGCCACAAAAAAGTTAAGTCCACTTCTCTCGAGACTTCACCGCGATGTTTGCGAACTATTTTTTTTACGTACAATATAAACACTCTGAATTCTGGACTTTCGATTCATTCGGCCGAACTATGCTAGAGATGCTTCGGATGTTCCAGAAAATACAAAAACCTCACCAATCACCAAAAATGTGGACTTAAGCTGATTGCTTTTTAAGTTAAAAAGGGATAAAAAAATTGTGATCGGGAAAATTAAAAATACATTTGCAACCATTTATTGTTCAGAGTGAAATGAAAGTGTTATCAAACAAATATTTTTACAGTGCATTTTTTTATTCAACTAATTATTGACAAAAAATTTATTAAGATAATGGGGGAAAAAATAGAAAATAACACCGAACTTTACAGAAGTTGCTTCCAAAGCGAAACCAAAATGGTGAAGTATGCGAAATCATGGCAAAATGTGGCTCTTGTGCCAAATTTAATACCATGAACTATTTTACAGTGTATGAGACGTACTACAGTGCTGTGGCAATAGTTGAAAATTTGAAACCTACTTTTGGAATGTACATTCACTGAAGTGCCTAACTAACAAGCGAAAAATATTCCTCATCTTAAGAGCATATTTTTCATTTGAGTCCTCCCTGTGATGCATAGGGACAGATGTTATAATACTATAAATGTTGGTAAAACAACGAAGGATGGCAATATAAAAATAGCAATAAATGTTCCATAGTGTTAGAAGAACGATTTGCATTATCAAAATTTTGCTTCAAATTACTTTTAATTTTTATCGAATTCAAGTTTTTGAATATCCGTGACGTCGCTAGCATTTCATAGCCTCAGGCATTTTGTCGTTTAATGAATTGGATGTTAAGATTCCATAAAATATTTTTTCCATTGTATTTTTTATAAAATTTTAATAGATAATATTTGGTATATTTAAGGAAATGATAACCTTTATGTATGGACCTATAAAGACAAATAATAAATTTCAATGGTACAGAAGCTAGTTTAAAGTAATTTAACCCTTGGAGGATTAAACAAACTATTAAACAATCAATTTTGAAAGAAAATATATGTTTATTGTAAGCAGCAAATATACTAAAATATTTAAAGTATTTAAATAGTTTTTGAAACTCCTTTCAATAATTTTTTTTTAACTCACACTGTATGTTTGATGTCTATTCCCATCGGTCAAATAGTTGAAAGCAGTGCATCTAAATCAACAAATATTTGATTGTGTTAAAAAGACCTTAAGAATGTAAACACAATAATTAATAATTGACTTGAAACTGAATTGAAAATACAGTTATCAAACTCATTATTGCGACTTAACAGATACCGGTTATGCGAAAAATCTTCAGTTTCATGTAAAAACGTAGTACTGCAGTTTCTGACACTAAACTTTAGTTTTTTTTTTTTCAACTGTGGTTGCATGCGAACGCACAGCAACGACAATTCATGTTTACGGAAAACATTGCAAGCTCGTTAAACTATGTTTTTTTTGCTATTGTAAATGGAGATAGGTTTCGAGGATATATAGTCAGTTATTATCCCTGCCGTCTCTACGTCAAACGCTTTCATCGTCCTGTCGGAAGTAATGTAATATTATTTTTTGGCGGTGACTCGCTTCAGTATATTACTGTATTTATTACAGCGCATTAATACCTGGCGTAAAAACAACGTGCAGCATGAGTCTGTATTCAACCGACTAACATCGGCTGCAGATCCATTAAACAAATATAATTGACTACAGACACATGACTAGAGACCCGGAAAATTCGTGGGTTCAATGTCCTCCAGGATAGACTCCAATGTCCTCTACACACTCGGGCAAATGCCAACTGTTCATTGGCTGCTGACTTGTGAGTCGTCTCGACTGGGTGGCCAGTGATTCGACACTTCTATGAGTGAGGGTCTCTAATTGGCCCTCAGTCCTCCAGATTAACAGTGAACCAATGACAGAAGCAGCACTAAAGTATAATTATTTGAATTTTAGCATAACACGAAATGAACCCGCGAATTTTCCGGGTCTCTACACATGACTAATAGATAGAGACCTGCGAAATTCGCGGATTCATTTCGTGATATGCTACAATTCAAATAATTATATCTTAGCGTTGCTTCTACCACTTGTTCACTGTTAATCTGGATTGAACCCGCGAATATTGCAGGTCTCTACTAATAGACTTAATTGCTTCTCAATACTGGCGCACGCATTTTAAGTTGGAACTGGGCAACTGGTTTATTGCAAAGACTTAGAGAAGATTTTTAATTTGGAACTTCAAGCGTTTTGGAAAATTTTTATTCGTAGAAACTTCTAAGAAAGTCGCTGTCCTAAAATTAAATCTTTTAAATAATTGGTGGGTGTCACCTTTATTACCCATTAAAAAATTTCCGACTTTTTAATTATTATCTATTTTAATGATATAATTTTACGACAGTTTCAATTTTTGTGTTTATTGTTAAACTTTATTCAATGAAACATCATCCACACGTTAAGTGTCCCATTATAAATACTTCCTCTATAATTTGCAACAAACCATTTGTTATTTGAATGACTTACGAAGGGGGAAACAATTTTTTTACACCATTTTTTGTGGTCATGCATCATTGCTGGTTTTCCAATGTTCTTCATAGTAATACATCATAGTCAAATTGTGTGTTTACAATTTTTTTTTTTAACAATTTTGCAACCGACGTATGTTGATCAAATTCCGATAAAATCCTTATATGAGGGGCTCTGGAACAATTTTCTGTAGGTTAAAAAGTTTGCTATTTAGAGTTAGCTACATATTTAATCTCTGACGTTCAGATTATAATTTGTTACATTAAACTCAAATATGCAAAAATTCTTGACTCAAACCACTATTATCCAGAGCTCCCCATGTATGTGTAAATATTTCCTTTTTTCTCTCTCGAAAAAAGAGAGTAGGTACGAATCGGGAGGCCAATGAAATAATTTTCTCAAATGGCTGAAAGCAGCATAATGTACCGGAAGATAACTTTATACAGCGCTACCAACTGACAATATGTTATATTCTTATCATTACGACTTCGCATACAGCTAGTCGTTATTAACGCGTCTTTCGTTCGTTCTCTCCATGAGCAGTATTAGTAGTCGTAACGATAAATAATATAACATATTGTTGGTTGGTAGCCCTGTGTAAAGTTATCATATATATATATATATATATATATATATATATATATATATATATATTAGGTTGGAAGTGGGAATATTCGAACCACGGTGGAGGAGTCCGTGGAAAAAACTAGAGACGTAAGAAAAAAACTCCGGCTTGTTTAATTTTGTTTCTTTTTTTTTAACGAGTCAGAGAGCTTTGTTTCTGAGTCTACCTGAAGCGCCGTCAAAGAGTTTCACCGGTGATTCAAGCCAGCTGATTATACCATGATTACAGGCCAAGAAAGGCAAACAATAAATAAAAGCACGCATTATCTGTGTTTGATTTATCCACGTAAGCCAACATAACTAGAGAGCAACAGTCTCGCGAAAGTAAATAAACCTATAGTATAGAATAAAAACTCATAAATAAGAAACATCATTTATGACAGAAAAAAGTATAAAAATTAAAAAAGTCATAAAACCAAGTACGATTTTAGTAAACATATCAGGACGATGAATCACTATGAGTAAGAAGGCAATGAAGAATAAGTGACTGCCTGCTTTTTTGCTATGTTAATTTTGACCAGTTGTACGATGACTATTCACTTCTAGGTCTGTGTTAATTTAAAGATTTTTTTTTTTGTTGTATTCATTGACAAAAGTTCCGTTGTACTTTATTCTTATTGACTTGTGTTGGTAAAAGAAAAAAATCAATTTAAATTAATTAATTCATTGAATTTGTGTATATATGTATACATATACGAGTATGTATGTATGTATGTATGTATGTATGTGTGTGTGATAGTTTGGCCCTGTTTTGTTTTCTTTACATATTAATGATCTTTCTTTATCCATTCAGCACTTTCGATACTACTTACATGACGACGATTAACAAGTTTTCATGTCTTTTCCACTTCATGATTTAATTAATGGTATAACAAAGGTAAATATGAATCTTGTTGGTATCTGGAAATGATTGATAAATAGTGGATTATAAACTAATCCTTCTTAGTCACACGTAATAATGCTAGATACTGACTGTAATAAAATCACTTAGCATCCCTGCTGTAATCGTAGATAAAAATTGGACAGTTCACCAACATTTAAAAAAAAAACTAGTCTTCGGATTTAACGTTGCAGAAATCCGTTTGGTATTTTTCATGGCCTAAAACACTGAAAAACTTATTCCCAGCTGCGTTATTTATATTTAACTCATTCTCTCGTAAACACGATTTTTGATTACTGTGATACGTTTTATGGCGATTTAACCAAGGTGCATTTCAAAAGGTTATAGCGTATTCAAAATTAATGTGTCCGTTTTCTTTTTGATTTGAAGATTCGTGAGCACATTTCCCCGAATTGCAATAGGTTGCCTTGGCTAAAACTTTACAAAGACAATAGTTATAATGACTTTTATTTCTAAAGAAAACATGAATGACATAGGCCACGTCCTATCTTGCTGAAAAGTTTCAGTTCCTCGTTTTACGTCATTGTGTATCGACACACGTTCTTAGAGAAATTGTTCTTTACTCATCCCCCAACATAAGACAGCTTTATAAGCCTTATACTCAAAATCTTTTTCCGTGACTACTGCACGTACCTAGAACGAACTACCCTAGTCCTAAATACTTTAAAATTCCCTTTCCGTGTTTAAGAAAACATTAAATAGGTATGTACTTGCTAATCTCCGATGATCAAGTTTTATAAGATGCGGTGAATGAATATGCGTGAATGTGTGAATAATTAAATGAAACTGTATTGGTATTTGTAAAAAAAATTATTCTTAGTTTTTATTTAAATTTTCTTCTCTGAATATTTTACTACCATTCAAATTATAACATAGATAGATTTTTAAGACTCTTTTTATAATACAGTTTTAATATCTCATACGTTAAATAATCATGGTTTTTCTTTTAGGATTTTTTTTTGTATTTGCTAGTGATTTATTAATTTAGTTTTTATTTTATTGTATTTGCAAGTAGGCCTAGTTTTCGTTCTTCTTTGCTATTGTTTTGTTAAGCTTACCTTGCATGTATAAATGTATGTGGCTAAGTGTAAAAAAAGGCGGAACATCATCAAAAAAATTAATAAATTACAATAAAAATATATATATATTCTCTACATTTTCATTCAACAACTTTGGTTTATATTTTGTGTAAAATAACAGTGTAAAAATTATTGAGTTATAAGATTTAGAACCAGGCATATTTTATAAAATTTTGCTTAGATATAACTGTTGTAGGGTTTTTTTTTATTTAAATTTTTAGAAATTTTGTTAAAAATATTAAAGGACTTTTTTTTTATCCTTTACTAAGTACTTAATGGTAAAAATAAGTTCATGCGTGACTGCTAAACTGTTGATCAAAGCCTTAATCATCAGATGTACTAAAAACTTATATTTTAAAGTACGGGTGTCTCTTTGCGCGTGGAGATTCTCAACGAACACCTGCTGAATTTATTGTGATGACTGTAAGTTTAGCTATCAATGTAGAAGCTGGAAAGAAAGATCCATTATCAATACAGAAGTTGGAAAGAAAGTGTCAATGGGTCAATGGGTCAATGGGTCAATGGGTCAATGGGTCCATCGCAAATTTCGACATGAGCCTCGTTCTTCACAATAAGTTTTTTTTTTTTTTATCTAAGCAAGTACAGTTTTGAAATTCGGACGCCGCAGCGTTGCGGTCGGCAGTCCGCGCATGCGAGCCGTGTACCTACATCTGTTGGCCAGTCACAGGCGCCGTTACGGAGGCATTAGACCGAGCTTACGTTTGTTTGTGATTGTTTAAAATGCCTCCGCCTATTTGAGAATCACACCGACTGCAAAACACGCTCTGTGATTTTGTTTTCTTAGTGTTGAAGGCGTGAAAACGGCTGAAATTCATCGTCAATTCAGTAGAGTGTATGAAGGGGAGAAAAAAAAACATTATTACCGATGTAATGGTAAGGAAAAATAGGTTATCTCTTGTGAAGCTGGCCTCACGAGTGTTCATGAAGAGGAATTAAGTGGTCGACTTTCTGTCACTACTGAAGATTTGGTGCAGAAATTTGACGGAAATGTGCTAGACAACGACTTCGACACGGAGGTCAAAACGGCCATATTGGCTGTTAAGAATCAGGCGGCAGACTTCTATTAGGATGGGATTCAAAAGCTTGTTGTACGACACGTTA